>NC_081303.1:70283909-71676409 GCF_030435805.1 Mustela lutreola | reverse complement strand
GCACAGGACTTTGAAACCCTACGGACGACAGAGCAATAACACAGAAGGTCTTCAAACGGAGACTTGGAGGACAGGTTCTTGCCAAGCAAGACCAGGCACTTGTATTTTACATGAGCTAAAAGTCAATGTCCACAAGAGTGTGCCAGGAAATTCTGTAGGTAAGCCTGTTACGGGACCGTGCGATCCTCATCTAACAGTTTTTAGATCTTCTCTGCTTCTTGAAAAGCAAAACTCAAAAGATGGTAAGACCAGAGGGTCTTCCTTGCACAAGGTAGGTGGGCCAAACAAATATGTTTCCTGGAGTTCAGAAACCTATTGATTCTTTAGCAACTTTTTAGATTTAAAGATACATCCAATGGGCATGTAGGGAACCACATGGCAAATGTAAAAGACCACTGAGAAAAATAAATGGTGTAATCATTGGAAAACACTGCTCTTCCTCCCTTCCTCAGTCTCCCCAATCTCTCACTGCTCTTCTGCTGTTCCCAGGAGACTTTCTTTGGGCAAGTCATGGTGGTAGGGTCCCAAGGAAACTTTGGCTTCTAAAATTGCCTGAAATCTCTAGCATACAGAATTTTAGGAGTAAAGCATCTCAACTTACAGGCCACTGTCTCAGAGAGATGGCCCCTTACCATCCACTGGCTACTTGGTTTGCCAAAGCATTAACCTGAAACCACCCTCCCGGACTCTCACCCAGATTTTTACAGAGAAGATAGAATTCAAAAAAGCAAAAAGGGAGGAGTCCTGGCATGCTCGAGAAACAGGCAGCACTCAAGTAAAGACTCCAAGAGATACTTTATTGAGGAAGGAAGCCCGTGAGTTGTAACACAGCCTCCTGATTTGTGTCCTTGATCGATCTTCACCAGCCAGTTCTGTCAGGCACCTCTCCTTCCCTCCTCTAAAACCCATCAAAAATATTCCTATACCAACAAGAATAAAATCCAAAGTGCTGGGAGGCGCAGGTAAAAGACGGATGGTGTTTAAGGGTGCAAACTTGTCATGAGTTGTAAATAAGCCACAGAGATCAAATGCACAGCGTACTGAATGTCAACTACACTGACTATAATTACATCATGTAATATGGCTACATTACCCCAGCCACACGACGGTATATTAATGCATCAGTAACACACCCCACGTCTTACCTTCACACAGTCTTCAAGGTCAAACATAGTCACTAATTTTATTTTTTTTAATCCCAAGTCCTTCCCATGGTTTCAGCTATTCTGTAATTTCTCTATCATCTTCATGTTCCTGAACACAGCAACCAACTTCCTATACTCTCCAACTGTCTACAATACCTTCTTTTCCTGGTCCAAAAGCAGACTTTTATCCATCTTTCTTAACCCAATTCAAGTACTGCCTCCTGTACCAAGCTAACCTTCAGCCAACCCTCCACCTCCAGTGAGGGTCAGATGCCTTCACTCACAGTCTTTGCAGGACTCCATAACGCACCCTCCAATGCTCTTAGGCCATCACGTAAGGGAGAGCAACTAGATGGTCCTTTCCGAGGACTGGCAGTGACTTAGGTCTGCCTCCCTTGTGCCAAACCCAGAGTCTGACACTCAGAATGAACAGCATTTGGTGAAACTATGAAAAAATAAGCAAATCTCAAAGTGTAAGCAAAAGCAATGTGAACAGCTCAGCAAAACCACGCATGTGAATATGTACCTATTCAACCCGTCAAAACTATCCAAGAATCATTTTAAGCCCTTTGGTCGATCTTCAGAGACGTACCACAAACTGAACCATTCATTGAGCAGAATCTATGGGAACTTGACCAAAACAAACTTGGTTTAAAAAAAAAATAAAAACCAGCAGGAGACTGCTATTTGCAGTCTGCACCATCTCTACCCCGCCATGCTCGGTGCGAGCTGTGGCACGTGGATGCGGCAGGTGGGGAACAAGACCGAATCCATTCCTTCAGCTTCATGGCATAGAACATCTGTTCTGGAGGAGGCCAGTGCCCACTCCCTCGTCCACAATGCCTGCTCTGTGGCATTGGTGGGCCAGCCAGTGAAGAGCCAGCAAGGCCCACCCCCAGCCCATTCCATAGATGTTCTTCCAGGAAAGAAGGATAAATTCTGACTATCACTGCCTCAGCACTGTGCTCTGCTGATCCAAAGGGAACCACTAAAATCTAGCCTTAAAAATGGAAGCTATCTGAGCAGACACACTAGAGGTTTCACACTCCAGGGAAGGGTCAGGGGTGATCTCACATATTAGTTCATCCAGGTCACTACACTAGCCAACAGGTAAGAACAAGAAGTTCTGAAAAGAGAGGTCAGTACCCCGAGTTGTTACATAGGTTTTCTTTTCTTTTCTTTTTAATGTTATATTAGTCATCATACAGTCCATCATTGGCTTTTGATGCAGTATTCCATGATTCATTGTTTGCATATAACACCCAGTGTTCCACACAATATGTGCCATGCTTAATACCCATTACTGGGCTCACTCGTTCCCCCACCCTTTCCCCTCTAAAACCCTCAGTCTGTTTCTTAGAGTCCACAGTCTGTCATGGTTCATCTCCCCCTCTGGTTTTACACCCCCTTCATTTTCCCTTCCTTCTCCTAATGTCCTCCATGCTATTCCTTATGTTCCACAAATAAGTGAAACCGTATGATAATTAACTTTCTCTGCTTGACTTATTTCACTCAGCATAATCTCCTTCAGTCCCATCCAGGCTGGTGCAAAAGTTGGGTATTCATCTTTTCTGATGGCTGAGTAATATTCTATTGTGTATATGGACCACGTCTTCTTTATCCATTCGTCTATTAAAGGGCATCTCAGCCCTTCCATGGTTTGGTGATTATGGACATTGCTCCTATGAACATTGGGGTGCATAGGACCCTTCTTTTCACTACATCTGTATCTTTGGGGTAAATACCCAGTAGTACAATTGCTGGGTCACAGGGTAGCTCTATTTTAATTTTTTTTTAATATTTCAACAGAAAGTTGTAAGGTATGCAAAAAAATGTGTGACACAAACAGGAATAGAAAATGCAGAGACTACTGCAAAGGGTCTCAGATGTTGGACTTAGACAGACTTCACAGCAGCTGTTACTAAAATGCTACAAGAACCAAAGAAACCATGTTTCAAGAATCACAAAGAGTAACCATGGATCTACCGATTAAAAATTGCAACAAGCTACAAGTTTCTAGAGTTGAACAGTTCAGTGACAAATGACAGTTACTGCAGGGGCCCAGTGAGAGATCTGAGCCAGCAAAACACATTGAAAACCACAGTACAGAGCAACAGAAATTACACAGTCTTCATTTCTATTCATTTTGCTATTTTTTTAAGAGCCTCTGAGAAATGTGGCACACCATTAAGTAGACCAACATACACATAATGGAGTCAGAGGAGGATACATGAATATTTCCCATATTTGATAAAAAGAACAATCTGCAGTCAAGAAGCTCACCACACTCTCAGATAAACAAGGATATTCATGCTTCGATACATCACTGCCCAAATGCCAAAGCCTGAAAGCAGCAAGAGAAAAAGGACTCACACATGAGAGAATCCCAATGAGATTAACTAGTTCCCTAAAGGTAATTAGATAGGACCTATAAAAGATAGCATAATTGCATATTCTCTTCTCTATATTCAAAGAGAAACCACATAGAACCAAGCTAAGACTTCCACTTCCAGGAAGATGAAGCACAAGGACTTTCTGTATTCTCCAAGCAGTGTGAAAAAGCCTGGATGTTGTATATGAAATATACTGAAAGGCAGAGGGGGAAGAAAGACCAGCCAGAGACCACAGAGCTTGAGGAAGGGGACAAGAGTGAGTCCGTTCAGGTTTCTTTCTGCCTCCTATATCCCAGACTGGACAATAGAAAAGTCGATGGGTGCAGACAAGAAGTCCCCATGGAAAGTTTGTTCCCTCTAGACAGAAGACCAGGAAAGGGGTGTCCTAACAAGACAGAACACTCTCGAACAACAACTACTCCATTCCTACAGAATACCACAGGAAAAAATGGCCTCCTCAGATGCACCTCTGCTGGCAAAGGCCAGGCAGAGGGCCTGGGTTTCTACCTTCACCTGTAATGAGACACCCAACACCCACTGGAATGGTGTCAAAGTTGAAATTCCTGCTTCTGCATTCCATCGTCCCTGCTAGGCAGTAACAACTGCCCTGCCAGCAGCCTCCGGGGCAACCTGGTGTGGAGCTGGTTCTTTTGCTTCATACAGTGCTGATAAAGTGATTTCACCCCTCCCTACAAGGGTGGTGTCCAAGGAGGCCAAACAGAAGGTCTGCATTTCCACCACATTCGGCAGGAACAAGGCCACCCCCTATAGGGCCCACTGGAAGGCACTGAAGAGGTGTCCCTACATCTCCCCACAAGGTGATGGCAGTCACATCTACTCTGAGCCCGAGCTCTCACTGACCCCCAGCATTAACAAGAACCCCGTCTGTCCACAGAGGCTGCCCAGAGGACCTGGACTCCCAGCCACACATGGCTGTGAACAAGTGGGGACTCCCTTCCTTCAGAGCAGTCTCAGAGGAGACCCACTGAAACATCTTTTAAATAAGATCCAGAGTCCTACAATGTAATACTCAAAACACCCAAGTTCCAATCAAGAATTCATCATACCAAGACATAGGAAGACCTCAAACTGAATGGGGGGGAAAAAAAAGACTCCATCGATTGTAACCCAACACGACACATTAGAATTATCAGACAGAAATTTTAAAGGAGTGGTGTGCCTGGGTGGCTCAGTTCCTTAGGCTCAGGTCATGATCTCAGGATCCTAGGATCAAGCCCCACATCAAGCTCCCACCTCAGTGGGAAGTCTGCTTCTCCGTATCCCTCTGCCCACCCCCCCCCCAACTCGTGCTCCTGCCCTACCCACCCAATAAATTTTTTTAAAAAATTTAAAGGAGCTACTGTAAAAGTATTTACATGAACATGCTTGAAACAAGTCTCAGCACCAAAGTCCCAGAGGAAGGGCAAAGAGGAAGACCCAAACAAATTCAGAATTAAATAACAGAAAGACTGAATGGATAAGCTCAACAGAACAGAAAGAACCGTAGAGGAAGAATCAGTGAATTCGAACACAAAGTCTCTGATCTGAACTGAGGGACGAGCTGCTGAAGAACAGTGGGTAGAGTCTGAGGAACAAGACTATAATAAAAGACCTACTATCTGTGTCAGAGTGCCACGGAAGGAGAGAGGGGTCAGGACACAGGGCAAAGTTTCCCAAGTTTGTCAGAAGACATAAATCTACAGACTCAATCTGAGTAAACCCCCAGCAGAATAAACCAGAAAATATCTGCACTGAGACCCATCATAGACTTTTTGAAAACAAAAGGAAAAGAAAAATATTTGAAAGCAGACAGAAATAGTAAAAACAGTTGGAGTGACAGTGGAGTTCTCACCAGACACTAAAGGACAGGAAGGAGGGGCATGAGATTTTTCAGGAGCTGAAAGAAATGAGCTGTCACGCCAGACTTCTGCATCTAATGAAAGGAGTATTCAGGAAGAAAAGAGACCTTGAGACATATTCAGAGAAAGGAGAACTAAGGACTGTCACCAGCAGACCTGCCCTAAAAGAATAACTGAAAAAAGTCATTCTAGGGGGACCTGGGTGGTTTAGTTGGTTCAGCATCTGCTTTTGGCTCAGGTCATGATCCCCAGGTCCTGGATGGAGCCCCAAGTCCTGCTCTCTGCTCAGTGGAGAGTCTGCTTCTCCCTGTCTCTCTGACCCTCCTCTGTGCTTGACCCTCCCCTGTCTCAAAAAAAAAAAAAAAAAAAAAAAAAAAAAAAAACTCCTCTAAATTGAAAGGAAATAAAGAATCCTTATAACATTAGCAAGAAAGAATGACCACGGTAGCCAAAAATTATATAACGCGCATGTATGGACATCCGTTCTCCAGTTTTCCAAATTATGTTAGACAGTTGAAGCAAAACTTATAATCCTATCTAATAGAACTCCTCCTGTATGCAGAGGAGACATTCAAGCATTTATTATGAATAGGAAGATAGGGGATCTCCCCCACAGGTGCATGAGTCTCTACATGGGACAAGACAACAGAACCACACACACCCAGGACCTATTTCAAGTTCCTGACTTGGAGATCACACTATGATTACAGAAGATGTAACCACTGGGGAAAACTGGGTGAAGGGTCCACCAGACTTCCCACACTATCTACAACGTGCCTGTCTTTACCAGGACACCACAACTAAGGGCTTTTCTCTCACACACACACGAACACACAACAAAAAGACTCACCCTCAGACCAATGTCTCTTGTGAACACAGATGCAAAAACTCACAAAATACTAGCACACAGATTCCAGCACAATATAAAAAGGATTATATGCTACACCCAAGTGGAATTAGCCCAAGAATGAAAGGGTGATTGAACCAAAAATCAATTACTATGGTATATTCACCCAACAGATTATTCAGCCATTAAACGGAACAAGAGGAGGGGCACCTGGGTGGCTCAGTGGGTTAAAGCCTCTGCCTTCTGCTCAGGTCATGATCTCGGGGTCCTGGGATCAAGCCCCACATCGGGCTCTCTGCTCAGCAGGAAGCCTGCTTCCCCCTCTCTCTCTCTGCCTGCCTCTCTGCCTACCTGTGATCTCTGTCAAATAAATAAATAAAATCTTTAAAAATAAATAAATAAAAAGGAATGGGAGGTACCTGTGTACTCTCCTATACCATAGACCTCTGCTGCATCACCAAGTGAGCCTTGAAAAAGTAGGAGAAGCTACAGAAAGATCACCCACTGGGCGATTCTGCACACGTAAGGACATCCAGAAAGGGCAAACCCAGAGACGCGCATCCACAAGGACTGGGGGCCGGCGGCTAGGGCCTCAGGGAATGAGGAAAACTGCTAGTATGCACGGGCTCTGTCTCCAGGGCAGGAGGTACAACACTGATGTACTTAGAGCATGAATGTTCTGGTTAAGTTGTATCTTAAAGTTCTTTAAAAAAAAAAAAAAAAAAAAGAAAAAAAGAAAGAAATCACAGAAATGCTTTGCAATCTGTTGGTATTGTAATACAGAGGCAACACCTCCCACGAATCTCAAATTCCTGAGCTCGAAACACTGTCAACATCTGAGGAAGCTGGTGAGCATGTACCCCTTGTTTAACAGGGGCAGAGGAGGACATCTTCGAGAAAGCTCCGAATGCTGTGTGAGTGGAGGTATGTTTGGGCCCGAACGGATGGGCTCAGCTAGCTGAAAATTTGTGCATATGGTTCCCCACCCTGTGAGGACAGATAAATGGGGAGAGGCAGGGGGGTAAGTCTGGTTGTGGAACGTAGAGTCCTACAGGTCTGAGACCCAGTTCCCCCCGAGCCCCGTGCTGTCGCACCCTGTACGAGCACCCGAGCCCCTCCATCTGCTCTCGGGAGCGTGGGCTCCACCGTCAGAGCGCCTGAAATGCCAGGTGTCAGAGCCCCTCGTGGGTGGTCGTGAGAGTTAAAGGTGGACACCTGCAGACAGCTTAGGCCAGTGCAGCACCTAAGGCAGTTGTCCCACCAACCACGATGGAGGAGTGGATGACAGCAGGGTTCGCTGGGGTACAGAGCACCTGCAGAAGTATTACAGAAAGTATCAGGAAAAAGCCAAGCAGATGTCTTGTGAAGTTCTATGTGATTTTTAGGAATTAAGTGATGTGATTTTGGACTCTAGTGTTGGTCACATTCTAGACCTCCAAATAGTAGTTCCCTTCCCCCAACCTGACCCCCACACAGGCAGACACTTGAGTGGGTGTCTGGTACCATCTAGATCTGGTTTTCTAAGAATGGGTCTGTCTGCCACGCCCACCCTCTGGCCCTTCACGGACACTCCTCTCTTCAGCTACCTTTTCTTTCCCTCAAAGGCTCCGTACCCTTCACCAAGACTACACCGGACTTGTCACTGGGCTTGCTGGGGAGGAGAACGTTGGCGTGGAGAGGAGGCAGCTTAAACTAAAGGGACCTGATGGAAGAAAAGGAGCCCCCAGCAGTCTGTTCTAGTGGGTTCTTCCTCTTTAGGATGGAGAGACTGTGAGGGGCCAGAAGACGTGTGGCTAGATGGTTCTACCAGCTATGGTACCCCAGAAACCACACTCCCAGGCCTTGCTCTCAGGAAGTGCTCACCACCTCACCCAGGCAGAGACCACACGGGGTCAGGCCCCACGTCGGGTGCCTGCAGCGCAGTGTGGGTCTACTTTCCAGCAACCAGGCCTGGCCAAGTCGGAACTGGCCACCCTTTCTCACCCTGCCCAAATTCAGTTCTCCTCCTCGAGGACCCTCAGCTTCCATTCTGGATTCGTCCTCTCTCAGGAACCCCCGCCCCAAGTAGAACCGAGTGGACAATCCTCAGAACGGAACTGCCCTCACTGCCTCTCCCACTAGCACCTCCCCCGTGTGCACCTGTCCAGCACCTGCTTGTTTTTCCCCCACATTTGTCTCTCGAGATCTTGAGTTCCTCAAGGACACAGGCTCTTCCTGGCTTGGAGCCGTGATGGTTCATTATAAATACTCAGCACATAGATTTTGGAAGTGTGACAATTTTCCATTAGAAGATACACTTTAAAAAAAAAAATACACCACGATTAGTACTAAAATCTGAAAAGCATTTGCAAAGAAGAGTAGAAGCAGAGATAGAGAAGGAACGAATGCCGCCCCGGAGGAGGGGAGGGAGGAGGGGCAGCCGTCCACCGGGAGGACCACCCTGAGGGGAACAGCCCCACCACAGACCCTCCCCACTCTGTTCTCACCCCTCCTCTCTGCCACCCACGCCTGGTCACTTCTCAAACGCCCCGTGATCTTCTTCTGACTTAAGGCTTCCTGTCGTTTCCGGGGAGTTCTGATCAATGCACACATCCATTCACGTGCGTGCCCAGAGCACCGCGACAGAAACGCGCTTCTTACTGTGGGTTTTGTCAAAATAGTTTTACTCAATCCTGGTCTAGAGCAACAGATTTTTATCTTTGGCAGAGCTTTATATATTTTTTTTAAATCTTTGAAACTTTGATTTAAAAACGCAGACGTGCCCACACTCACGACATCATGCCCCCAGCTTCAGAGTCTGCAAAACCACACAAGAGCCCTTCGGGATCCACGGGCCTCGTCTCAGGGCCGCCCGACGGTGCGGCGCGTGCTGACCGTCCCAGGGACACTGGCATCGCTCATGGACTCACCGGATCTCCGCGGTGAGAGACAAGAGATTGCAGGAGAAGGCACCCACTGTGCCTGGGCCCTTGACCTTCAGTGGTCTGTTGAAGGGCGGGATCATCGTAGGTCCCTGGGACATGCCCCCACCATCCTAATTTTGTGGTTAAAAACGTGATAAGAAGATATGACAGAAAACGGAAAGAATGACTTTGGCACTGAAATAAGTCCCGTATTTCAGAAACACGGGAGCGTGTAAAGTAGGTGTTACTATATCAAGGATCCCCCGATGTATTTGCTAGCTCGAAGGGGAGATACATGAGTTTCTTCATTAAACATGTAACTATCCAACCAAGGGGGAAAGGGGGTAAGAGATGAACAGAATAGAGCTCTTCAGAAGAACCATGACGGGAAAATTCGTGGGAGAAAAATACTCCTTCAGCCCCCACCCACCCACCTGGGGAAACCGCGGTTCACACTCCAAGAGTAAGCGAAGCCATTTGACCAGAATTAGCCGCCACTGCGGAATTAACGATTCTCACAGGCTTTTAAGAAACAAGATACGTTTCCCCAAAGAGGAGTCCTATGTGAAGGCACCATTCCTTCCAAAGAGACACCCATCTGCTCTCCCTGAGCTCAGTTTCGGGGACTGCGACAATATTGTAGTTTAGAAAGGCCTTTGCTGGGGGTTGGGGGTGGGGAGTCCTAGGGGGATCAGTCCCTTAGGCGTCAGCTCAGGTCATGATCTCAGGGTCCTGGGATCGAGCCCTGCATCAGACTCCCTGCTCCGGCCGGAAGCCAGCTTCTCCCTGTCCTTCTTCCTTTAGCTCCCCTGCTAGTGCTCTCTGCCAAATAAAAACTTTAAAAAGATCTTTGTTTTCTCCTACAAAAGTAAAGGGTAATCTGTTGAGTACACCCTGAGTGCCCAATGGGGATGAATTCATGGAAAGAAAGGTCTCTCTTTGTGGTAACTATTTATTTTTCAAACAAATGGTAAGGCAAGTCTTTCTGAAATGCCTGTGTTAAGGATCCTATACTGAAATCACACAAATGGGGAAGGTCTCAGATGGTCCCTGGGATTCTATAAGTGAAGTGACACTGTCCTTGTCACTAGGTCTGCTCCAACCTCCAACAAAAGCCAAGCACCAAATGGCCAAGGGAAGCGGGAGCCAGGATGTCAATGCAAATGCTCGTGCCTGAGAACAGACCATCGAAGGGTCCTAGGAGGCTGCCCATCCCACAGTAACATGTGTCCTCAGCTGAAATCCCAGCTCCTGCCTTCTTTCTAGAGCATAAGAGCAGGATCCGACCTTGAAGCTGGTCACAGCCTAGCTTTCTATTCTGTCTACCCATGAGATAGAAACTATTTGTAATCAGGAAAGCCAACTGGTCAGGACTAAAGGTCTCCTGATGAAATGAGTCAATCTGATAAGAAATGCTTCTGTCCACAGCTCTGTACATGGTACCCCTGACCTCCATGAACTTGTTTACAGTCTGAGGTTCATGGCAGAGTAATAATGGTGTTGGTCTTATGGTGGATTTTCTCTGGAATTCATCAGCTTGGCCATGAGGTAAACAAGAGGCACACCATACTAGACCATGACCCCCTGAGGTGACAGGTACAGCTGAGAAGGTCTACAGAGGCAGCTATCCTAAATATGGTCAAGGTGAAGTGTGTGCTCATGAAGGAAATGTAAACCAAGCCCATGAACACCTTAATATATGTGTGGGAAATCAAAAATTGTTTGCTTCAGGGACAGTAGGGTCCATGCAGGATCTGTTCATGGCAGGAAAGATAGCAGCAAAGAAATGGGCCACCACAGGGTCACCAAAGTACAAATGGGACATGGAGGGCATCTAGACCAGTGCTGGGACCAGGCCAATGCCGAATGCCACACACCTTCCTATTCCTCAAGACCAGATGTCCTTGGGTCCCATGACGAGCAGAGGGAGTGGCCTGGACCCGAGAGACACGGTCCTAGCGAGCTGAGCTGACTGGGGAGAAGATGCTCTGTACCCCACCCTACAGGTGTGGACCACCTCGGACTGGAGGCAGGCTGTACACCCCTGAGAATAAAGAGTTGAGAGTTGAGAATAAAGAAAGGGGGGTTGTAGGGGGTGGGAGAGACTACCTAGGGATTTCCAAATGACCACCTGCCAGTTGGTGTGGGGTCAGGAAAATCAAGAACAGGATGACTGGCTGGTTCTGAGACCAGATCAGAGGGCACCGTGGAGCGATGACGAGCACCTGTGGTCTCAGAACCAGCCAGCACACTCAGGCTAATGCAGAGGGAGCCAATGTGGCATTTCCTGCAGAAGACAGGGCAGTTCACAAAGCTAAAGACACCCGGTGAGATAAACCATCAGCTTCCCTGAGGCTTTTTCCCTATATCCTATAGTTTTGGGGATAGGAATTAAATAGGTCAAAATGAGAAAATTCTTGTTCTGCCAGGGACTCTAGGTCATGGGCAGAAATGGCACAGAAGAAGACAAGGCAACAACAGTAAAACAGGATTGCTCCCACCAAGGGCTCCTCCAGCCAAAATACGTGGGAAGCCTGCCCCTGCTTAATCAACACACCCCTCCGCCACCATAGACACACACACTCCTGTCCAGAGCACACTTAACACCGTTACTTCGCGTCCCCACCATTTTCTCTCACTTCTGTGTCTCCTCCCCCAGATGCCGTTCACCCACAGGGTCGAGTGGCAAGGAGATGGTAATTACTAGGACATTCTAGAGAAGACTCTTCTTCAAACTCTGAATTCAGAAGTGAGATCTCATGGAAGTAGTGTGGTCTACACATAGGACTGAGCCCAAAAGATGACAAAGTTGTCCAGGATTTTCTTTTACAAATGAACCCCGAAACTAGGAATAGAAGTGAGATCAAGGACAGACTCCTATGTGTCCACAGGACCTAGACAGAGGCCCACTCGGGACT
The DNA here is from genome assembly GCF_030435805.1 of Mustela lutreola. Taxonomy (NCBI): domain Eukaryota; kingdom Metazoa; phylum Chordata; class Mammalia; order Carnivora; family Mustelidae; genus Mustela; species Mustela lutreola. The sequence continues at coordinate 71,664,344 of NC_081303.1, read as the reverse complement.
GCCAGAACTGGGAAGGGGACTCGAAGTCGGCCAGCAGCCTGCAGTCTGGTCTCTTGAGTCTGAAATAAGTATTTGGTAGAAAGGTCAGTCACAATCTCAGGAGGACACAGGTTCTTCTTCTGGGTCCTTGGGTGAAATATTACAGGGTGAGGGGCACAGACACAATAGCTCTGTCAAGAGCAGAATCTAAAATCAGTATGAAAAAACCCACTGGATCCTGAGTCCCACCAGAAATCCTGCTGCTTTCCTTCTGTTGTTTGTCAGAATTACTGAACCTCGGGAAGCCGACTTCTTTTTCTCCCTCCATCATCCCCTGCAACCTGGCTCCTGCCATGCTCGCTTTAAGGAAACTGCTCTTCCAAAGGTCACCGATGAAGTTTTTATTGCTAAATCCAGCATCTTTTCTACTGAGATCTCACTGATGCACTTAATGTCACTGGACACTGCTTGCCAGTCTCTCCTGGAAACATGCTAACTCGGTTTCCATGACACTATGTGCACTGCCCTTTCTCTCTGCCAAAACTTGCTATCTCCCTTTCTTTGCCTCCAACCCCAAGAATCCAAGTCAGTGCTTTGCCCCCCAACATTTTGTCTTCTTTTCCACTGAAGGAGAGAATCATTTGTTTTTTGTTGTTGTTGTTGCTGTTTAATTTCTTTTCGGTGTTCCAAAATTCATTGTCTATGTACCACACCCAGTGGTCCATGCAATACATTCCCTCCATAATACCCACCACCAGGATCCCCAACCTCCCACCTCCTGCCCCTCCAAAACCCTCAGATTGTTTTTTAGAGTCCATAGTCTCTCCCTCCAGTTTCCCCCAACTCCCTTCTCCTCTCCCTCTCCCCATGTCCTCTGTGTCATTCCTTATGCTCCACAAGTAAGTGAAACCATATGATAATTGACTCTCTCTGCTTGATTTATTTCACTCAGCATAATCTCTTCCAGTCCTGTCCATGTTGCTACAAAAGTTGGGTATTCATCCTTTCTGATGGAGGCATAATACTCCATAGTGTATATGGACCACATCTTCCTTATCCATTCATCCGCTGAAGGGCATCTTGGTTCTTTCCACAGTTTGGCAACTGTGGCCATTGCTGCTATAAACATTGGGGTACAGATGGCCCTTCTTTTCACGACATCTGTATCTTTGGGGTAAATATGCAGGAGTGCAATTGCAGAGTCATAGGGAAGCTCTATTTTTTTTTTAATATTTTATTTATTTGTCAGAGAGAGGGAGAGAGAGCAAGCACAGGCAGACAGAATGGCAGGCAGAGGCAGAGGGAGAAGCAGGCTCCCTGCCGAGCAAGGAGCCCGATGTGGGACTCGATCCCAGGACGCTGGGATCATGACCTGAGCCGAAGGTAGCCGCTCAACCAACTGAGCCACCCAGGCGTCCCGGGAAGCTCTATTTTTAATTTCTTAAGGAATCACCACACTGTTTTCCAAAGTGGCTGCGCCAACTTGCATTCCGATCCATTTGTTTCCATTTGTTATATGCCGATTCTTCCAAAACTTGTGTTTTAATCCCAAGTGGCACATATCTATCACAACGTCTCCACTGGTTTTTTCAAAGTTTAAACCACACTATCATGTCAAATGCAGCATTTGAATGACCTGACTTCCCTCTACCTCCTCCAAAGGAACTTCCTCCCCTCAATACTGCACCACTAACACCATATTTTTCCAAAACATATGCAATCATAAATTTAGAGAAAAATCTGATTCCATATTCCATATACTGTTACAAAGCTCATCTGTGGGATGCCTGGCTGGCTTGCTCGGTGGAGTGTATGACTAGATCTTGAGGTTGTGAGTTCGAGCCCCACATTGGATGTAGAGGTTCCTTAAAAATGTAATCTTAAGGGCGCCTGGGTGGCTCAGTGAGTTAAGCCTCTGCCTTCGGCTCAGGTCATGATCTCAGGGTCCTGGGATCAAGTCCCGCATCGGGCTCTCTGCTTGGCAGGGAGCCCGCTTCCTCCTCTATCTCTCTCTCTGCCTACCTCTCTGCCTACTTATGATCTTGCTCTGTCAAATAAATAAATAAAATCTAAAGAAAAAAATGAAATCTTAAGACTCTGCCATCAGTCTAAGATTACATGCCTTTGATTTTACACAAGCACCGATGAAGGCAGTGCTCAGTTACTCTGGACATCTCTGTGGTCTTTCCATTGCTTACAAATACTTTCAGGTTTCCTCACAGCTAACAGAACACATGGCAACTAACCCTTTATTAGTGCCAAAATGCTGGTCAAGCTCATGTTCTCCTTCTGGCTCTGCCTATCTAGTCTTTCTCGATCATTACTAGGACTTTGTATTCTATAAACACCCAAGGCCTTGAAAGGGGTCAAATATTCTTCAGTCCCTTGGGTAATGTTCACACCTCTAGCTTTCTCCAGCTCTGAGTTCATGCTACACTTTTTCCCGGCACTGCTCTCTTCTCGCGGCCCCATGCTTCCTGAAAGCAAACTTTACTGACCGCCAACTGACGGAACTGGGACAGCTCAACTTGAGGCACACTGGTGGCCCTGCTCTTACTCCACACCCTCAAGCCTTCCAGAACCATGCAGACAGGAACCACAGCCTCTCCCCTGAACTTCCACTGGCAGGGAGGCACCCAGGAGCCTCTCAGTCACCATAGCTGTCATTTGCTTAGAGAATTCCACCCAGTTCTGAGGCCCCCAGATTCATTTTCCTCCGACATCAGAGCCTTCCTTTCTGCAACAGGAAAGATCTGGTTTCCAATTTGAGGACTCCTAAAGCTCAGGCTGTTCTCTGCCAAGAGCTAAGAAACATATTCCAGGGAAGGAAACTAAAAAGGAGAAGTGCCCCCCCCCCCGCCCCACCACTGATGCTGCCGCTGCCTTTTCCCATCTACTATGAGACCTACTTCCCAGCTGGTCTTTTTACTCAGTGTCTAAACACAGTTTTCAAGTCCAGCTCTAACCCTGGAATGTGGCCCTAATAGCAGTATCAACTCTTACCTCTGACCTCTCCAGGACCAACCCCACCCCTGGCAGGCCAGACACAACCTCATATTGCATTTGAAAAGATTAATGGAACAATTTATGATGGAAACCAGAAGCAGCTGGTGAGCCCTGTGTTCCCTTAACTTTCATGGCACCCGCTAATTACCATCTGGGGAAGGAAATCAGACAGTACCTGTGTTCCTGGGAGAGGTTACCTCCCCACTCCTACTTTCAGCATGACCTGCTCCTATCACTCCCCTGGATTTACTTTTTATTGCTGCAGTTTTATGTAAAAAGCGCTCACCCTGTTTGAATCCTTTGATTCCACAAATATATACTGGGCTCTTTTCATATGTAAGAATAATTAAGTAAAATGGGTCACCTCAAAATGAAGAAGGTGGTCAGCTTCAGTCAAGAAAGGATAAGAGATAAATACACTAGTTATCGGTAATAGGAGACAGACAATGGTAATGTCCATCAAGAATTCAAAGTAATATCCAGACACCGTGCTGTGCACTCTGTGCACATTATAGTAGCTCATTTAGCCTCACAAAAACACAGAGCTCATAGTTGTTTCTTGGCTTTTCAGAAAAGGAAACCAAGGTTCACAGAGGTTTAGTGATTCACAATAGTCAACTGCTAGTCTATCCTACTCAAGTCTTTTATCTTAACCTTACGGAGAGTTAAAGGTGAAAATCAGGTCTCATCGAGACATCAGGACAGTCTTTGGAAATTGTGAAGAATGGTACGAAACAAGTGGATAAGAGACAACAACTAGAAGTGATGAGATCGGAGAGCCCAACACGCACGAGGACCAGCAAGGAGAGAGGCAGCAGGAGTACGGCAGGATCCGGCTGCAAGTTGCAGCGGAGGGCGAGCGGCGCCGGCTCCCACGCTGAAGGACCTGGGTCTAATTCAGGCAGCAGAAGGGCAGAGGGAGAAGCAGACTCCCTCGAATTCTCTTGTCCCTTATCAAAGGCAAGACCTGTTGCTCAATGTTGATTAATCAAAGGGGAAGAGACTTGTCAGGATCTGCAGAAAGCAGAATCCCAGGATGTCCTACACAGAAGTCCACTCCACAGAACCATGGGGAGAGGGAGGCCTTCCACACACAACCCACAGAGGCCCCCACATAAACAGGGTGAGCCACCCTACCTCCCTGGGCCAACCAGACCCCTCCCTGCCAGCTCCACCTCTGCTCTCCCAGCCCAGAACCAGGTCACAGGGGTGGCATCCTAGCAGTCCCTTGTAGCTAATAAGTAACCCCCAGGAGTTTCCTGGCCAGGCCCGGCCCTCTTCTACTCAGCAGCTCTGACCCTGGGCACTTGAGCAGGCTGGCAAATGCCTCACATATCCCTGGTGCTCTCCAGCCCCCATCCTCCCCCACAGCTGCATATAAACCCTGCGGAGCCTGAGGTCTAAGAGCGTGAGCCTCGGAAGCTGGGGGACAACCACGGTGCTCTCTGTGCCCTCACCCCAGTCCCTCCACTGCTAACACAGCCCCAGGCCAAGAGCATGGACAAGCTGCTGCTTCTGGTCTCTGCCCTTGCCAGTCTCCTGGGGGCCTTTGCTCACACAGGTAGGGTGGTCATGGGATGGTCAAGGAGCACAAGATGAGAAGGGGGTTTGGGTAAGTTATTTTTCTCCCTGCGTGTAGGGTAAAGGTCCTTTTTCTCTACTTCCACCCCCAGACCTCAGTGGGAAGGTATTTGTGTTCCCTCAAGAATCTTCTACTGACCATGTGACCTTGACTCCAAAGCTGGAGAAGCCTCTGAAGAGCTTTACCTTGTGTTTCCGAGCCTACAGCGACCTGAGCCGTCCCCACAGCCTCTTCTCCTACAATGCCCAGGGCAAGGACAATGAGATCCTTGTCTTCAAGGAAAGAGCTGGGGAGTACTCCCTGCACATTGGAAAAACCAAAGTCACCTTCAAAGTTGCTGAGGTGTTCCCTAGCCCCACACACATCTGTGTTACCTGGGAGTCTTCCACGGGCATTGCTGAATTTTGGGTCAATGGGAAGCCACTGGTGAAGAAGGGCCTGAAGAAGGGTTACTCAGTGGCAACTCAGCCCAAGATCGTCCTGGGGCAGGAGCAGGATTCATATGGAGGGGCGTTTGATGTGAACCAGTCCTTCGTGGGGGAGATCGGGGACTTGTACATGTGGGACTCTGTGCTGTCCGCACAACAGATCCTCTCTGTGCGGCATGGCTCCTACCTCCTTGATCCCAACGTGCTGGACTGGAGTGCTCTGGACTATGAGAGTCGAGGCTACGTGGTCATCAAGCCCCTGGTCTGGGACTGAAGTCTTCAGTCCACAGGAGCCCCTGAAAGCGAAATGACCGATGTGTGAGGAACCCGCTCAAGACAACGCCATGAGAGATCCCATATCCAGAGCGCTTTTGCCTTTGAATTTCCTGTCTCTGTGTCGCTGAGTAGGAAAGTGTGTTGTGTCATCCCACCTGAATTTGTTTAGTATGCATGGTCTTAAGCATTCTGCTTTGATCCACTTACTTGGAAATCAATGGGTTTTGTTTGTGTTTGGTTTTTGTTTTTTTAATCATCCAGAACAACCGGGTTGTAAAGTGGGAGAGGAGGGGAACCCATAACTAGGAAGATACATCGCAAAGCCAGAGCCCTCTGAGTAGGGCAGTGGCAATCCCGACAAGCTACTACTTCGTATTAATTCCAAATGTGTGTAAAATTTCAAAACGAATCCTATTTGGTTTTCCAGCTAAAAATAAAAAAGAGGGTTGAGGTTATAGCAGAAAAAAAAACTATAATGAGATAAGTAAAAATAATGTAGACACTGACATCAAGTAATGAGGGAAACTAGCAGCAGGAATGGAAACTAAAAATGTGTAGAAGTCTGGAGTCCTTGTGCAAGGCGGCAAACATGTCTTTTTCTAAAAATTCCCAGTGGTATCATACGACACTTGATTTTCAGGATACAGTCCTGAAGTCCTCAGGAATACTGCTCATGACTCCCAGTTCTTCTCACAGAGAATGTAATTTAAACCCTTCATGTGACACTGCCCTCCATAACCTGATCCCCACTTACCTCCTTCAGGTACAGCCCTGAGCACCCAGCATCCTAACTGTAGTACTACAAAATACTCGCCCAGTTTTATCAATAGTTCCTTCCATCACAAGAGCCACAAACCACAGTTCCTGGCCCATCCCCAACAGAAAGACAGTGCCTTCCTAGAGAAGGACCCCAAAGAGAATTTCACTGCATGAGGAAAACAAGGCAGACTTTGCCCTGATAAGGGGGCATGAAGCCAAGGGAAATCAGAAAGACCACACCCAGGAGAGCTTCAAAATGATAACAGGAGGCATTACTTCCAACTCCTGCATTCGTTCACCCGGGGTCAACAAGGAGACAGGTGCCAGCTACAAGGAAGTAGATTAGAACCCAGGAATCCCATTAGCGCAGCAATAGGGTCCAGCAGGGAGAATCCGAGATCTGCCCGGGTGCTCCACTAGATCAGAGGGACTTCCTAAGAACACGGCAACCTCTCTGCTGACGTAGAAACCACCCAGAACATCAAGCTGGCTAGACAGGGACTTCAGCAATGTAGAAAATTTTTCCATTCTCCAGCTCATGACTCAAGGCTTTATAGTTTAACGTCAGCCACCTTTCCTATACTGTGAGCACCGTGTGTGCTAAGCAGAGACCAGGCTCTCCCTGTAGAGGACAGATTTCCTCTAGGAACACAGACACGTTCACGCAGACACTGTGCTGGGGCTCATCGGTAGATGGCTTTGACTGAACACCCCTCTTGGTCAAGGAACCTAAAACAGTTTTTTTTTAAATCCAGGCAATGTACAGTCAAGTGGCTTTACCCTTTTTTTTTTTTTTTTAATTGAGCACTTACTCTTGTGCCAGACACTAGACCAGGTGCAAATACAGCACTGAGCGGATCATGGTAGTGGTTTCGGAGTTTATATTCTAGTCGGCCTGCGTTAGAATCCATACCTCTCCATCTTTAGGCTTTCCGCAATCTCAGGTTGATATTCTACTCCCTGTCTCAACTCTGAGTTGGATGGATTATTTACCCTCAGTGATCACTTGTCACTTCTTCCCTGTGCCCTAGAATCTAGTATCTGCCTCGTTTCTTGCCTTTGGGGACCCTCTACCTCCTGAGATGACTCTTATGGGAAGAACACAGTAGGACTACACACCAGTCCTTCCTTCTAGGGGACCCACACTTCATCCCAAAGAAACACTCCTGCATCCCTGGTCCCCATAATCTCTAGGGGTCCAAGACACAAGATGAACATAATGCAGAGGACACTTTTCTACTTCTACAATGGCTTTAGCTGTCCACCCAGCAACCATCCTGTTGATGTACCAGGAACAGGACCCGTGATTCTCTCGAAGCAACCGCAGCAGTTCCTCCCTATCCCCACATTCATCCCCTCTGCCTGTTTGTTCTGGCCAAAGGATACAAGAGTCCTTGAAGTTGTTCACCATTTCCTCTGAAAATTGCTGTCAGTGGATCTGTGTCATGTTTTTTATTAACTAATATCAAACTGATGGCTCCTTCCAAACTGAAGAAAGGTTCCGTTTTAACCTCGTTTAAAATAGAGACAGGATTTCTGCCTACTTGCTTTAGGCATTTTTCTCAGGTATCTTGGTTGTCACAACACGGAAAATAGCAGAACTCACAGAAAACCACTTCAGTCCTTGAGAATCCAGAAGGAAAGAGGAAGGACCTCTAAAGCAGGGTGACCCAGGAACTTGATCAGAGAGGGATTCTGTGTCAGAAGCTGTGGTAATGGCCACTTTCCCCCACACTGACCACTAAGGCAGGGGGAGCCATGGGATCAAGCAGTGCACAGGAGCGCAAGGAGTACTGAGCCCTATAGACAGTGCTCATGAGAAAAGCAATTTTTGAGCCTTTATCATGTACAAGGATGGATCTGGCTCTATTTGTGAAGCTATAGAAAACCAGGTCAGAGCACTTAGCCTCATGGCTCCAGGACTGGCTTTTACCAGAAAAGTCTATAAAGGATTTTTCTTTGATAAAAGGGCTTACAGTTTTGTTTTATAGGGGGAAACTCTGGAGGGGTCTGAGGTTAAAACAATGAGGTCTCCTTGAGTTTGGGATATGCCTTAATGTAGACCTGAGTTGGGGTGAGGACACAAACCTTTCTCTTACCTTTACTCAAGAGCACCGGTGTGTCATCACATCTGGAGAGTAATGTCAAGATGTTCTAGGTATTCATGGCTCTTTCTACTGTTCGCGAGAAGTGAACACTGGTATCCCAGAACACTCCAACAAGAGAAGGCAAATACAACGTGACCTGAGTCACTTTTATTCTTTACCTGGATGGGAGCAAGTAGCTAACTTATAAACAAACCTCCCTTTGTGTTCCAGGATGTCCCATTTAGGTTTTGTCTGACTATGGCCATTCTTCTGAAAGTCCAAAACAGGAGACACCAAGACATACAGCTGGGACAGGGGCAAAGGCACACATGTCTGCTCACAGCCACTGGATCAAGAAGCAAAGTTGTTCCTGTTATAGACCCACTGCACTGGGACCCAGAGTCTGTGGGGGTGGGGAGGGGAACTAACCCAGCTGTGTCTAGAGTCAGAAGGCAAAACATAGCATTTCACTTCAAGCTCTGGCTGAGGCAACAGCTCCTAAAAAAAAAAAAAAAAAAAAAAAAAACCTGCTCAGCAGGTGGTCTCGTGCAGTACAGGGGATCCCTGATAGCAAGGGTGGGATGGGGGGAGGATTACCCCAACTTTAAATCCTCTGCCTTAATGTTCTGGTATACTCCTAGAAATGAAAAGGACTGTCCGTGCTCTATATTCAGTCCCTGCCACTAAGCCTGATCCTTACTTAACCAGAGCCAGGTAGGTCTGCTACCACAAGAAAGGTGAAGCTCCTCCCATAGATGCAGATGGGCACCACACCCCACTGTTACAGAAGGGCATTTTCACTAACACTAACAAGGATGATATACTAACACGGATTCAAAGGGACAGAAGACAGCACCATGGGACACGGAGCACATCTTCATCTGAGTCGAGCTGTTCTCCAGCCCGTCCATGCAAGACGGAAGCTGGCCCGATGTTCCCTGCGTGACCTATTGGTGCAGAAATCCCCTAGCTCGTTTCAGGATTCTGACTCCACACAGACCCATGGGATGCTCAATAAGTCTCTTGGCAATCAACCCAAGAGACAAAAGCTAGGCAGAAATTCTCCTGAGAGTCCCTGCCAAATCCAAGTATAAAGGGGCAACTCTTCCAAAGGTACAGCCAACAGGACCAGAAAAGCTCAGTGTGAAGGTATCACCTGTGCCTTCACCAGAGTCCAGTGACACGTAAGTGAGCTAATCCTCTACGAGAGCAGACCTAGAACCTAGTAGGGCTGAGCTCTAGAAGACACCAAGACTCTTCCTTTGGCCAAAACAGGAAATCTGTTTTCTTGACATTGCAATGATTTGCAAATAAATCGTGATTGCCTGGTATGCTCCAAAACCATGAAAGAACACAAGCAGACCCCACAAACTCAAAGTGGGTGGGCTCTTGGGTAGGAGAAGACTGCCCTCCCAAAGGAGTCACCAGTCATATTTAATTTGAATACTTCTCCATAATCCTCAGTCTCTTGCCTCCCCCCTGGTTGGTTCCCTGGGTCTACTGGTTTTAAAACAAAAGGAAAAGTAAAAAAGATAAAATCTAGGGGTGGAAAAAAAACAAAAAACAAAAAACAGACCCACCATCACCACCAAAAAAACTTGTTTTTTTTTTTTGTTTTTTTTTGTTTTTTTTTTTTTTTTAACTCACAGTTCCTTCACACACAAAAGGTCATTACAGGGGCTCAGCCTACCTGGCATTTTTAGGTTTTTTAAAAGCATAGATTCTGTTTCTAGGCACATATTTTGCTTATAAAGATTTAGGCATTTATAAACACCTATGGCTTTTGTCATAATTTCTTCCCTTTGCAAATGGTGTTTCCTGTACACCCTTGGTGTTTTCTCCCCTCTATTTCTCTTTTTCTTCTAGTAGAAATATTGGCTTCATGACTAAAATTTTGATGCATGAGCACATTTCCGTATTCTTATTCCCCCACAGGGTTTCTATCCTTCTGGAATGTATAAATCATCTTGAAAGCTCTCTGTGCTACACCGTGCTTTCGAGATTATCTGCTGGTGTGTCCCTTACACAGAAACACCCTTAGGATGCAGTCACAAGAGGGCTTGGTTCGGGTGGGAGAAGGGCTGCCTCTCAGTGCCCAGCTGCCATCACTTATGGTGGGCAGTCTCAAAGAGCCAACCCTCCTCCACCCAATGTCAAAATCCTCCTAAAGTTCATGGACCCACATTCTAACTGTTGAGCATTTATCCCAGGCAATCTGCAATGGCAGAAACAACCCAGCCACTCCACACCCTTTTGGCTTCATGGTGCTCTCTGGGACCACCTGTCTTCTCCCACCGTGAGCCCTGGCATCTGCTGCCACCAGAGGTCTTCTGCGTAGGAACTCCCGAGGAGCGTTAAAGGAGTTGATCTCCTTCCATGTCCCCAGCTTCCCATATCATCCTCTGGGACCAGGCTCATCTCCAAAGGCGACAAGAGCCCTGCATTTGTCATCTGAGTCTTATGTTCCTCTCCAGGAATCATCCTGGAATAATGTTGCCCTTCCAAGAGGAGTGGAGAAGTGAGCTAAGTGGGCGATTGCCCTTCATCTGAGTACGATGCTCAAACATCACAGGAGACGTAACAAGAGGCAATAGAAAAGAAGTTCTGAAGAGTAATGTGGTTGGGAAGAATGTGAGGAAGAGTCAGAATATGCAGAGGACAGCAGCTGTAGGAAGCCTGTCTGGCCACCTGGGAGGACAGGCCATGTGCAGGTGACGCCTGCCCATGGAGCACAACCCTCCACTGCCCACTGAGCACCTCGGGGAGGCAGAAGCGGTAGCTCTCCCTAGCGGTGGTGCTTCTCCCTCTCAAACGTCACGCACATCTTTCCCCCAAAGTGGATACTAATGCACAAAGAACACTGCCTAAACTTTTGGGACTTCATCAAAATCAAAAGCTTCTGCACAGCAAAGGAAACAGTCAACAAAACAAAGAGGCAACCCATGGAATGGAAGAAGATATTTGCAAATGACAGTACAGACAAAGGGTTGATATCCAGGATTTATAAAGAACTTCTCAAACTCAACACACACAAAACAGATAATCATATCAAAAAATGGGCAGAAGATATGAACAGAGACTTCTCCAATGAAGACATACAAATGGCTATCAGACACATGAAAAAATGTTCATCATCACTAGCCCTCAGGGAGATTCAAATTAAAACCACATTGAGATACCACCTTATACCACTTAGAATGGCCAAAATTAGCAAGACCAGAAACAACATGTGTTGGAGGGGATGTGGAGAAAGGGGAACCCTCTTACACTGTTGGTGGGAATGCAAGTTGGTGCAGCCACTTTGGAAAACAGTGTGGAGATTCCTCAAGAAATTAAAAATAGAGCTTTCCTATGACTCTGCAATTGCACTACTGAGTACTTACCCCAAAGATACAGATGTAGTGAAAAGAAGGGCCATCTGTACCCCAATGTTCATAGCAGCAATGGCCACGGTCACCAAACCGTGGGAAGAACCAAGATGCCTTTCAATGGGCGAATGGATAAGGAAGATGTGGTCCATATGCACTATGGAGTATTATGCCTCCATCAGAAAGGACGAATACCCAACTTTTCTATCAACATGGACGGGACTGGAAGAGATTATGCTGAGTGAAATAAGTCAAGCAGAGAGAGTCAATTATCATATGGTTTCACTTATTTGTGGAGCATAACATATAGCATGGAGGACAAGGGGAGATGGAGAGGAGAAGGGAGTTGTGGGAAATTGAAAGGGAAGGTGAACCATGAGAGACTATGGACTCTGAAAAACAATCTGAGGGTTTTGAAGGGGCAGGGGGTGGGAAGTTGGGGTAACCAGGTGGTGGGTATTGGAGAGGGCACGGATTGCATAGAGCACTGGGTGTGGTGCAAAAACAATGAATACTGTTATGCTGAAAATGAATTTTTAAAAAATTTTTAAAAAAAAAGAACACTGATTCCAATGTTCCCATTGTTCTCTGCTTTCACAGGTCTTCATCCATAGGAGAACATGTGCATTATTTCCAAGTTTTAGGAAGGTCTTAAGGTAAACTTTCATGGTCTGTTCAGTTCAATCCAGCCCTGCACCAGCCAATAAAGTTACCAGGAGTCAACCATCCAGTCTCTACCCTTATTATCTCCTCAAAGACAGTCAATTCATAACTACCCAAGGCATAATGACACAAATCTGGCTGGTTTGGGGTGACAGTAATGCTACTTTTTAGATCATAACTTAAGGATACCAGGAATTTTCTTCTTCCTCCTCCTGACAACTCAGCTCAGTATCTTCCCTCAGTATCTCCTTCACCACTAATTATCTCTCATTGCATCAGGCTCAACTAAGAAACTGAAAATGCAGATGGGATCTGTGGTTCTCCTCCATGACCTACTGAAGTTCCTTGTTCACTCCCTGTAACCAGACTTTCAGACCAGTCATCAACCAGCCCCTTGCTCAATCGAAGTTCTCCTCCTTGACTTCTCCTAACTCTTTTTTGAGCCATGCTTTTATGTTCTGTAGCATTTTAGAACAATGGTCACCATCCTCACTGTAAACACATGTAAAAAGTCAGCCGAGCTTCCTATAACTTCACTCCCTCCATCCCCATATAACAGTGAACACAACAGAGTGTCAGGTGGATCTTTGGATTTTTCTTGTACATATAACGTATGTGCATTCACATATACACATACACACATTTTAATCATATTACCCTTCTTTCAAGGGTCTTGTCCAGTGTAGTCCACACATCCATCCATCCATCCATCCATGGTCATACAGCAGCCCCATTCAACAGACCCTTCAGCAAGGGAGGAAGGTTTGAGGTCGCTACCCAAACTAGTTGCCTCTAGTCATATGTCACTTTTTGGCCCCAAAATGCAGCCATGGAGACCAAGGAATTAAACATTTACTTTTATCTTCAAATCACCCCTCTACCTCCTTCTTTCTACAAATCTGCCTTGAGTCGCACGGTTGCTCTGGAATCCTTACCTTTCCAGTTGGTTGATCTCTTAAATTACTTTGTGGCACACGCATTTCTCCCTTAAATGCATGCTTCCTTATTTCCCATGCTGGCGTACTTTCCAGAAAATCTGCAACATTTTCTAGGTTGTGTTTCCTAGATTCCTAGTGGTGGTTTCTGTGATGTGCCCCAGCTCTGAAGCCTGTGGTTACCTTGTTCTTTAAACATCTGACAGACGGTGGCTATCTCCCAGGGTCCCTCACCAAACTTGTAAGGAAAGATGGCGAGTGCTCACAGGGGAGAGGTAGAACCAGAGAGGCCCTAAGGTTTCTTCCCCTGTCCTGCCTCCTGCCGGCTGCCTCTCTACACTGTGCCATCACCCAGAGCTCTCTATGCCCGATTCCATGAACTGAAGGCTGCACATCGGGAGGGGCTGGTATCACAACATAGTATAACATTTGATTTTAAGTTGTTGACCTTATTTATTCTTCAAGTTCCCTCTGCCGAAAAAGGTCAGGTAGTCCTTTCATTCAGTTATTTCTTTTTCCTCTTACCAGTCTTCTTCTCCTGCCACTTCGGTCTCTCCCCTTCCTTGCCCCTCAACAGTTCAAGTTCCTCTAGGCACGTCGTTACAACAAAGCAGTCTGCCAACAGCATGACAGAACATCTCCGCTGGGCCCAAGATGCCTCATCCACACACCCGTTCAAGTGTTCCTGAAGAGCCTGTCCCTGAGAATAATTCTACCAACTGTACAGTGTTCTGTGTTTTTCCTAAGTGACAACGACCCATCCATGACTATTTCCATAAAATCTTGACTCCCCAGTCCCCCAATTCCCTGTTCCGGTGGCTGGTCCTTTCCCTGGAAGAGACAAGGAAGGCCAGAGCAGCACGGGCTCAGGCCCCCGTGGGCTGTTCTAAAAGAAAATCCTCCCATCCATGCCCTACAAAAACAGCATTCATGAGGAGACTTTGAAAAGGCACGTGGGGTGGTCTCACCTAACAGGAGCTCCTGGGCCAGGACTTAAGGAAGGATCAAGCAGAGAGCAAGAACTGAAACGGGGGGAGGGGGTCTACCAGCTCTAAGACCTATGCAAGCCCCCAATTCGAGAGATGACAGGCGGTGTGCGTGCCGGTATTCTCTGTATCCCTTCCTCTATCGCTGTTTGAGCCCACATCAGAGGCAACCTGCCCCAAGTTGACACCTGCATTGTTCTCAGACATGGAAACTGAAGGCTGCAGGGAAAGAACCTCACAGAGGTGAGGGAGTGTGATTTTCTGGGCTTCTCCAGGTTTCATGACTATCAGATCACCGTGTCTGTGGTTTTTCTTATCTCGTACACATCCAGCCTGGCTGGCAATGCTCTCCTCGTGACCCTCATCTGCACTGACTGTCCCCCTGCATGCACCCGGGTGCATCTCCCTGAGCACGCTGGCTAGACTGGAGACCGCATACACGCTCGTCCCTGTTCCACAGATTCCATCTGGTCTCCTAGCCCAGAATCAGCCCATCCAAATCTTCTTCTTTGTTGCCTTAGCCAGCAGCAGCTGCCTTCTGAGTACAGCCATGGGCTGTGACCGCTATGGGGCCATCTGCAACCCAAGGTACACAGATGTCGTGAGCAGGAGGGTATGTGCCCAGCTGATGTGTGGCACCTCTGGCATTGGTCTGGCCATGGCAGTCGTCCAGGTGACACCCATATTTGCCTTATTCTTCTGTCACAGAGTGGCTGGGCATTTCTTCTGTGACATCCTCCCTGTCCTGAAACCCTCCTGTACGGATATCACTATCGATGAGATCAACTTTGTCAGTTCGTGTATGATCCTGGTCCCTGTGGGGCTGGGTCTTCATCTACTACATCCTCCTCATCTCCAGCATCCTCAAGATCCCCTCTGCCTGGGGCCAGAAGAAGGCCTTTGCCATCTGGACCTCCCACCTCGCAGTGGTCACTGTCCACTATGGCTGGGTCTCCATTGTTTACCTCAAGCCCATGTCTGAGGGTTCTGCAGAACAAGACCTTGGTCTCAGTGACATACACCACCATCACTCCCTTGTTGAACCCTGTTGTCTACAGCCTGAGGAACAATGAGGTCAAGGATGCCTTATGCAGAGCTGTGGGAAGAAACAGTTCATCTGTTGACCCTGCCTATATGAGACATTGACCACTGAGCAACACATCTTCACAGCTTCCAATCTTAACATGGTATCCCATTCTCAGTGGTATGTGTCCATCTTGCTTCATCACCCCTCCCATGAAGTCTTAATCTTTGTTTCCATATATTCCAAAGTTTGGTCCAGGCATTTTCATCTGGATATCTGAAGGGTCAGGGAGGATGGGCACGACTTTTAAGGAAGGAGATCCCCATTTCTAGAGTGGGGGAGGGAACTTCTTAAAATCACATTAAATGTGGTAGTTTCAGGTTTGAAAATAAAAATGTAACTTCAAGAGTCACTTATGGTTTGTCTCCCTCCCAATCCCATCTTGTTTCATTTATTCTTCTCCTACCCACTTAAGCCCCCATGTTGCATCACCACTTCCTCATATCAGGGAGATCATATGATAGTTGTCTTTCTCCGCTTGACTTATTTCGCTAAGCATGATACGCATATGTTTATAATATTAAAAAAAATTTAAAAAAAAAAAAAAAAAAATGTAACTTCAAGAATATACCCTATAGAGAATAAAACTGGACAAAAACTCCCAAGCAAGGGAAGAACAGTCAATAGCAAAATTACCTCAGAACCTTTGGGAAAGGTGAAATGTGTGTTTAAAAAAAAAAAAAAAAGTTAAATTTGGAAGACAATGGTTTAGTCCTTGAAAGTTTAGCTTGTATTTGATTTACACTAAAGTCCTTGCTTCCATTCAGCCTGGTGCCCAGAGCGCTGGTCATGGCTGTATGCTACACAGCCCTTGTGTCCGATCTGACCATGCTCATCAGAATCTCTCCGGCTGCTGGGTCTGTCCATGGATCCAACTTCTTGTTCACTACTATGAAGAAAAATAAGTGGGTCAAAAGAGCTGTGCTCTGTTTGGAGTGAGAACCATGAAAGTCTTCTCTTGCACAGCCCATGGCCCTTCTTGGGTCAGGCAAAAAAAAATAGGAGAAGACCCAACCAATGCCTGTAGTCAGGAGTAGATGCTCAAGTCACCTTCCCAAAATGGAGAGGGGCTAAAAAAAGATTCTGTCCTCCTACTAGGCCTCTTAAGGGATTGTCCCTTCCCCCAGAGCTTCTGGGAGTTACTCTGGTTTCCTGCCCGCACATACCTCTTACTACCTCGGGCGATGGTAGGGAGGGTTGGGCACTTCAGTCTCGTGCCTCCTTCTCCTCAGTGTTGTGTCACAGACGCTCATATCTGCCCATTCCTTAATGCCATTTGTCCTTCTAAGGAAGTGCTTTCCTTTTCCTTCACCTGAGAAAGGGATGGTGACAGTCAAGGAGCTCATCCAGTGGAAGGTCTGGCTGGACAGACGTCTGAGATTCTAGGTGGGAAAACCAGAGTTCACTCAGGGTCTGGTCATCCCTTTGTAGTTCTTCCTGTGGCTTTGAGATTTCTGCATCAAAGAGGCAAGCCTTATTACAGAAGCTTTTGAGAGATCCAAAGCTGGGTCAGAATGCCCTAGATCTGCTATAAGGTCTTCCCTGACCGTATTCTCAGGTTCAGCACCCCTCACCAGGAATCCCTCCCCAACATCCAAAGATGGCATGCTGGGGGATGTGCCTTCCTCCAGAAGGAAAAGGTCTCTCCTACTGTATGACAGGGCCTCTCCCCCCTGCCACCAAGACCATCCATAGTGCCAACTCTTATCCTCAATTCCTTTGGGACCAGTAACTTCTCCTGTCCCCAGGCCTGTCCTTCTGTGTGCAGAAGGGAGGAAGTGGGATAGGGAGAGCTGCTCTGAGCAGGAAATGTTCTTTCCCCCTTTGGGGATCGGTCTGGGCTATGAGCGGTCCCCTCTCTGAGCCGTCACTGTGCTGGACAACAGCAGCAATCCTCTCTCGTGCATGGTCTCCAAACTGGGGTGGATTAGGAAGAGCAGGTGGAAACAGAATTCCCGGTGAAGAGCGTCCTCGAGACTGTGCGGTGCACAGGGGTGGAGAACACAGATCTGGAGTCCGATGGCGTTCTAGTGTCACCTCTGCCACTCGCTGGATGTTCTAATCTCTTTGTGTCTCCTCCAGGGTGTGTAAAATGGGGCAGGGATTGTATCTAAAGGAAGAGCTCATTGTTCCCACGTTTCTAGCTGGAGTTTAGCAAGGTTAACTTCATCAAAGGTCTACGGCATCCCAGATATCGTGCAATAGCAGTGTTTCAGGCATCAGGCCCCTCGCCTTCAGAACATTGAGAAAAAAGCAGGGGGTCCGAGGGTTAAGTAGCTACAAGGAGAAATCTTATCATGGGAGAAATATGGGATGTTAGGAACACAGTGGGGGGTTCTAACCAATGCAGGAGCCTGACAAGAGCTACCAGGGGCATTTAAGCCTGGTAAGAGTCAGCTGGATGAAAGGTCAGGGAAGAGTCTGGAAAAGGAAGATAAAAGGTACATTCCAGGCAGAGGAAGCTGTGTTTGCAAAGGTATGGAAGAGAAAATTTGAGAAATGCGGTTTTCTAGAGCTGCGGTGTAGGTTCTCGGGGCGCGGCAGGTGACTGAAGTCCACGGTGGAGGCAGTCACAGGACCTGGAGAGCAGGACTAAGGACGACTCATCGTAGAGACAATGGAAGGCACTCATGGGTCTTTAAAGCAACAAGGTGAGTTACTTGTAATGCAGGAAGTTCCCCACTGGCAGAGGGAGAACCAGACTGGAGGCCAAGACCAGCAGGACATGGATGAGAAGCCACCGCCGGACTACAACAGAGGGGACAGTAGCCTGAGCCAGCAGGGAAGCAGTGTTGAAGGAGAGAAATGGACAGACTTGTGATCCTGGGCAGCGAGTCTGGCGTTTCCCGGGTCTAGGTTAAATGTGGGGGTGATGGAGTCAGAAAAGGACATAGGGAGTCCTGGCTTAGGCCCTGCGTGCGTGGGCCTGGGGCTCAGGAGCGTGTGGGCTCAGGTCTAGTTGGAGGGACCCGAAGGATATAGACAGGGACTTTTGCTGACAGTCAGCCAGGGCTGAGAGCCGAGGAGCAGAGGGGACGGGTGGCAAGTGTGGGCATGGGAGGGTGGTAGTGACAGTCCGACGAGCCGTCAGGGGAGCAGCCGATGGCGAGGAAAGGGATTCTCTGCTCCTAGTGACTGGGCAGTCTCCTGTCCCTCAGTGGAGGAGAGGGAGCGGAGGACATCAGGAGCCTCAAACCTCACTGACGTCGGCCCTGGGATCCAGCAGCTGTTGTGCAGAAGGGGAAAGAGCTCCCTCCTTTCTCTCAGACCCTCTTCCTCCTTCCTTCAGCCTCCCAGAAGTCTGGCCAGATGGCGGGGGCCTCTGCCCACCACACAGACCTCTGGCTTAATGCGAGATGGGGGCCCCCTCCCAGCCAGCCCCTCCCCCACCCACTGCCTTCCTCACAGAGCACGCTCCCCCCGAAGCTGGGGGTGCACCCGAATGGGAGGGAAGAAGAGTGTGGGCTCCAGGTGAAGCTGCGGCCAGGAAGGAAGCCTCTGGCAGGCAGCACACATCCTTCTTTCTGTGCTTGTGCGGCCACGCTCGCAGCTCTGTACCTCCATCCTGGGTGTCTCGGCACAGAAACAGTGTTCTAAACTGTCCCACTCCCATGGAGACACAGTATGAGGGGAACAAAAGAAGGGCTAATATTCCCCTAACCCTCATGGTGACATGGGACACCTCTCCCCAGCCTGGGCCCAGTTGCCTTTGGAGGAGTCTTGCCAGAAGGCTGCCAACCCTTCAAGGAACAGGTGTAGGAGGGTATCTTGTTAGCCCAGACTTAAAACCCTATCTGAAGGGAAAACACATTTTAGAGATGGTCACTGATATTTGGGGCTCACCCAGGAACCCTAGATGCAGCCTTACTCCCCACTGCCAGTCAGAACCACAGCCTTGTCTCCTTCAGTCTTCTCCCCCAGCCTCACAGAAAAGCACACCAGGGGCTGTAGGATCCCCCCCCCCGCCACCCTCCAGTTCTGAGTCCCAGAATCCCGCCTGTCTGGGGCAATGCTTCACGAAGGGCGTCCTGACCTCCCGTTCCCCCGCTGGAGGTTTTCTCACACAGCAAAGTCCATGGTCTGTCTGACCCAGAAGGCGAGCATAAAGGGAATCAGAGGGTACATTCTAAGGCCTAAAATTCCACATGCTGCCCCAACGTCTTGGAACCTTCCAGAACCCCCAAGGCCTAAGCATGAATCCCCCCATCAAGTGAGAAAGGTCTCTTGCCCAGTTCGTGTCTCCATCAGCTGGACCAGCTACGTCCCATCTAGTCCTCCAACTAAGCAGTTTCACCTAGCCGCCAACTTGCAAAAGTCTTCAAACGAGCCAATTATTTTCCCACGGAAACCAAGGGTCACCTCACCCAGTCCCTGCAAAGCCAGCCTGCCTCCTACGTCACTTCTGGTCACCCTGCTCTCTAGTCCCCGCATGGCCGGTGGCGTCCTCCCCCGGTCTGTGCGGGGCTGACCAACCACAGCCAATCTCTTGTAATGTCAGGCGTCCCGGCTTCGACCACCTCACGCCACCTAGGAGCGGGGGGATCCCTCTTTCTCCACCAGGGTAAATGGGTGCTCAGACACAGGGAAGATGGCAAGACAAAAAAACACAGGAGGTTCTTGCAATCAAATGGACCCACTGAGTGGACTAGGCTGGGGGAAAGTCGTAGGTCCCCACCTGAGGGTGGCCTGCCGAGGGCGTCCCACAACGGCGCCCTGTCTTCTGGAGGAGGGTCTCAGAGAGCGGGGACTCCGCATCCCCATGTTTAGGCAGTTTCATAGGGCCTTCCAAAGACCACATGCATATGCCCGAGTGGACATTTAGAGGTCGATGATGCCCCAAAATCTATCCGCAGCAGCTAAGGAAACCACAGAACATCTACAGGGGACTGCCAGGAAGGCTGTCAGTCAAGTTAACAGCCCCTGGTCTCTCTCCCCTTCCCCACCTCAGTGCCTCGAAGAGTGAAGCCTTCCAGCAGGGGACAAATTTCAGAGCCAGACCTGCAACCACAGCTCCCAAGGCTGCTGAAGCCGAGGAGGGAGCTGCTGAAATCCAGCCTGCCTTTCTAGCGCTCTGTCCCCATCACGGACAGCTGGAGGGAGAGGCCAGTCACAAGGACCAACCACAGACCCGACTGATCTTTGGATCTTCCAAACCACAAGTCCACCCGTGGACAGGGCCGGCAGAGTTAGGAGAGGGGATCTCAACTTTCAGTAATTGAAAGAGGAGGAAACAGTATAGACTGTCGGAAATAACATAAAAAGTCAGGAAATAGAAATTCTACAGAGACTGGTTGAAATAGAAAAAAGAAAATCAAACTGTTTATCCCCATCCGACTGTGTTAAAAGTCATCAATAAACTGATTACACATACATCGGGTTCTGCAGAATTGTTTAGGGCTCAGTGGCATCCACCTGCTAGCAGGATTTTCTGCAACCTTCAGAAGTGGGACCTTTGGACACATTTTCAAAATCGTATTATTCAGGTGTGCAGGGGACGGTACCTGCCATTTTACAGGAGCTCAACAAGCCTTTGTTGAAGGAGAACAAATGTGTGGAGGTTGGCCTTGGCCACAAAGAATGGGGACAGGCTCTGAATGAGGCCAGGCTCTCGACTAGCTACAGACAAAGCTTGGCCCCCAGAGGGGAGAACGGCTTGCTCTCACTCGGGCAAGAAAAGACACCCCTGACCCGGTCTGTAAGGAAAAGGGAGCAGAGAAGAGAAACCTGACTTCTGACTCTTCAGAGGCGTTCCTGCTCAGGCTTCTGTGTGACCAGCAGGGCGATCCCCTGGAAGAGGTGTCCCTGCTCAGGCTTCTGTGTGACCAGCAGGGCGATCCCCTGGAACGAGCCTTCACATTCCCTTCACGGCACCTCTCCCTCTCCCCCAACCTAATACCATCCCCCTTAGGACACCTTGAGACACCTGGGAACATTCCTCCAACCCCTTTATCTCCAGGAAACACCAGCTCAGCGCCGAGAGCCAGTGGATGAGGAACCAAGCCTCCACAGAGGTACAGGGCCTGATGCCATCCCCAGACCTGCCCCCCAGATCAAAGTGTCTCCCCCAGCCCCTCCCAGGGGCACAGGACTTCTCGCCCTCAGGCCCTCAGGCTCTCAGGCTGCTCCCACAGGGGCTCTCTAAAGACTTAAGTGTGTAGTTTGGGAGCCTCTCATATGGTTAATTAACATTCGTAACAGGAAGCAAGTGACTTCTCGATTTAATCCACAGGCATCACAGGAAAGTCCCTCTGTAGCTGAAGCATTAAGTTTTCGACAGGAGGCCTCCGACCGGGGACAGTATGATCTTCAGTTCTTTTCAAACGTCCTGTGAAAAGCCTTCATCGGGAGACTGCGCTGCCACTGGCTGATGGTTAAGTTTGCCCTCCTTGATCCTGGATCTAGAACCCTACCTTCCCAAGCCTCCTTCCCACAGGGAAGAGAAACGGTATGGAGAAGGAAAAAAAGTTGAACAAATATGACAGTACAAAATGGGACTGTATTTACACATTTGAATATCTGTCCTCTATTTTCTGTAATAGGACTGACCTATGAAGAATGAAAACGTGTCTTTTGTTAGGGACTTGGGCTCTGTTTGAAGAGGCTACCAGAGTTCTTCCCCATCGAATAAAAGGCTGGAAGTGAGGGAGGCGGGAAAGGAAGGGGGAAAAGTGTAGCGGTCCAAAGACTGGGATCCTGAATAAGAGGGAGCCTGGGATCCAGAATAAAAGAGGGACTCAAGAGAAGAACCACGGTTCAGGAAGCGATGGCCAGGCTGGCGTAGAGAGCACACAGAGGGGGCAGCGTTGCTGGAGCACGGAGCTGCCCCCAGACACCCCAAGAATGAAAAATGCACACGGCCCACACAGAGGGTTTGCGTCAAGTGACCTTCCAGTCTTCGCTCACATAGAAACTCCAATCCCCCTGCACCTGCTGACCAGGGACAGGATCCAGCTCACGGCTTTTAACTGCGGCGGACACGCTATACTCATTTAGTACGTCGCCTGGAACGGGACATTGAGTTCGGCATTAATCTTTATTACTATCAATGCTGTTGTAAATAAACAATGTGCTAGCCCCGTGCCTGTGCAAGAATAAAGCAACACGGAACATCTAAACCTAGAGCTTGGTGGGAAGCTACTGAATAATTCCAGGATCCTGAAAACTGTGTACACCGAG
The DNA here is from genome assembly GCF_030435805.1 of Mustela lutreola. Taxonomy (NCBI): domain Eukaryota; kingdom Metazoa; phylum Chordata; class Mammalia; order Carnivora; family Mustelidae; genus Mustela; species Mustela lutreola. The sequence continues at coordinate 71,642,015 of NC_081303.1, read as the reverse complement.
CCAACAAGAAGTCTAAGCGTACGTCCAAAAAGATGGGCAGGCAGGACAGGAGTGAGGCAAGCATGACTGTGGGAAGGTGTAAGGTTTAAATTAACTGCACCGTAACAGAGAGATAATAGATTTCTTCAATTTGATAAATCAAGAAATAGTAGAGAGATCGAAAAGTAAATACCAGAAGACATTGCTGAATGAATTGCTCTGGGAATTAGGTCTGAGAAGGAAGGGACGAAACGTTTTCATTACAAGCTGTTTAGTGTTGCGTGATTGTTAAACCATGGGTGTGTATTACCTTAAGAATAAAAATTTGAAAATTTAAGTCAAACCCAGAAAAGTAGCCTTAAGGGTAAAGATATGGAAGATACTGTATTAAGATTTTGAATTTCAAGACGAAGCGAACTTTTTAAAGGTTTAAATGTATATAAAATTACATTTCCCTCTAGAAAAATTACATTACCCCAGTAACAAATAAGAGCACTCTTTTCCTCATATCCTCACTAATATTAGCAATTAACTTTTAAAACCTCTTCACGGTAGGTTTTTGAAGCAAGTCAGGGAGTGCTTGTTTCTTCAAAATGGATATTTAGACGTTACCCTCAAACACACACGGCCAGCTCAGCGCTATAACCAAGTGCTGGTACAAAATGAAAACGCAGAGTCCCTTGTGCAGAAGCTACCAGAAATCCAAGGCAACACCCAACCCGCTTTAAGCCAAGCTCGGAGCTTCCACAGCCAGGCCGGCGCACCTGCCCAGGGCACACGCCCGTGAAGCCAGCTCTGCACGCACGTTTGTGTTCTGCTGCTGAATTCTGAACAAGAACCTGGGAACACTCGCTCGTTAGAACCTCGGCTGTCCTTAATAAGCTCTACTTTGGAAATGACCCATGACACCCCCCCCCCCACCATGAGGACCAGGTTAGCAGTGAGGGCACCTGCTGAGGACAGAACCAGGTTTAGCTGACTTGAAGGGGGGAGAAAGGGAACAAAACAGAAGTGTTAACTGTGGAGCACTTTTTGGTCTTAATTCATGACTGACATGATGAAGGAACCAGATCACATCCTGAGAGACAAGGACACGCATCATTCCACGGGCAGATGGCACGGACCGGAGTTCGGCACTCAGGCTTCGGTGTCACAGGGGCACTAGCTGGCAAGGGCACAGCAGGGCCCCGTTCCAATGCCTGGAACAGACAAACCAGGTCACTGGAACAGAAAGGGAGATCAGAGAAAAGGAATTCATTCATGAACAGATCAGCCACTGTTTCCTGAGGTTTGGGGATACAAAGCCCTGCTCCAAGAGCCTTACAAGCCAGTGGGTCACTCAAGCAAGTGCAGAGATGTTAGGAAGTGTCCCAATAGAGTCCTGTCTAGGATGCCAAGGGACTGGAGGTAGAGCCCACCTAACAGGAAGACCAGATGGAGAGAGAAGGCAGGGCCTCCTGAAGGAAGACGTGGGGTCGGGGGGACACAATGCAGCACGAAGAGGGGTGCCGTACTGGGGAACAAGGGGAAGCCGAGTACGGTGCATGGTGTCTCGGGCTGGTAAGAGGGACCGGAGCCCTGTCACCAAATCACAGGCTCCGAGAGAAAGCTTACCAAATTAGGGGAAGCTGAATAACAGCGAAGACAGGCAAACAAATCCTGCGTAGCTTTTCACGGAGTTCCCGACCTCCCTGGGAACCTCCGTCCTTCAGACCAACACTCTCGAAGGAAAACGTAAGACCTGAACAAGGAGGGAGGGCTGAGCACTAACCCGGGAACGTGCATCCCTGCGTGAGCACACCCCCTGCGCCGGCCAAGCTGGGCCGTACCCTCGGCCCCAGGCTGTATCAGAGGCTGCGGCTCTGGTACCTGGAACAGCACAGTCGCCCCCCACCACAGAAGAACACATGCTTGCCTGTTCTTCCCTGAGAGCCGTGGCTGTCGTGCAGGCAAGCTGTGGGGCTTTTCTTTCCAATTGTGCACTTTTTTTGTTTATGTCCAATTATCATAAATTACTTAAGAGATTACTTAATCCATTACTGGTTCCCTAGAATTTACTTGTTTCCAAAGACCTCAGGAGAAATAGCCACGGGTTAGTTCTATTGCAGTCATTTACACAAAAATCTTATTTACAGAGAATTATCTTAGATTTCCCTATTCGAATTTGTTTCCTTACAAGACAAGACACCCTCCAGGCACTGAGTTTGTGTATCGATATCTCCCACCATCAGCCGCCTGCCTCCCCCACCCGCTGGGTAAAGGCACGGGCCATGCACATACCACTTGCCATCCTGGTTCTGACAGTATTTCCACAGTCTCTCATTCCGATGGAGTTGTCTGTCTTGTGGTATTTTACATTTGTACCACCACACTGTTTCTGATCTCTGAGACTCTCCCGTAGAAAGTTCCCTGATGGCATCCTTGTACAGAGGTACCTCTAGACCTCGGAGACAGAAGAGTCCAGCGTTCAGAGTGTGGCTCCCGATGATGGTGCAGGTCAGGAGGACGGCAGGATGGGGTTAACCGAGGGCCATAAGCCTGAAAACCCTAAAGACACAAGTTCCCTCCCGGGTCTTCCAACCCCAACTACGGAGAAGACAGAGAGCACAGGCATGCGAAGGACATGCGAAACTGCGATAGGATTGGCTCTATTTCTTCTGAAGGCTGGCCCTCCCGTTCTGGAGGGTGCACCACGGTGGGAGTTCTCGTGGAGAGAAACATGGGCACATAATGCCCTCTGCCCCTGGAAACAAAGGGACACACGGAAGGCAGCAAAGGACGAAACTGAAGCCCCGTTCCAACGGTGACCCCACGTGCCCCATGTGCCTCCCTCTTCAGAGCCTTCGCAAGACCCAGAGGGAAGGAGCCCCCGCGCCCGCACACCCCCAGGAGCCTGGCCTGCTGGCAGAGAGGGAACTGGGACGATATGAAGCAGCCTCCCAGCTGGGGCTGAGCTAGCAGGGCCATGAGAAAGAGGCAGGGGCGGGAGCACAGGGTGTCCCCAGAAGGTCACCAGCTCGAAGGATCATTCAGAGCCAGCAACTCGATCCTGATTTTCTCCTCCAGAAAGGGGCGCTGGCCCGGAAGGGTCAGAGTGTAGAAGCCCGATGTTAGTAGCGCACTCCATTCCAGCTGCCTGATGCTCAGACCAGCTGCCCTCCTGCTGACCGGGCTCCTTACCAACAGCAGACAAGAGAGCGGAAAGCAGCCAGAGGCCCCACCAGGGATGGAAGAGTCCAGGGTAAAGACGGTGTAGCCGAATTGGAGTCGATGCAACGCAAAGGAACAATCCCAAGCTGGGATAATGAAGGACAGGAATGAGGGAAAAGGAACTCTGCGTTTTCCAAACCCAGGGACGTTCTGTCTCAGCCACTTACGTGCGGTGTGAACTTCTGGGTCAAGATGTTGAGCACAGAATCAGTGACCCATCTCTTTGGGGTTTTTCCATATGGAAACCCAGTAGCAAACTTTGCTATAGTTCAGAGTTAACATAAAGTAACTCCAACAAACGTTTCTTGGTCATTGACTAGAAATTTAACATCGAGTTAGAGGCTAGGGAGCTACCATCAAGACACTAAGCCTTTCCTCAGGGTGTCTATAGCTTAGCATTGTTTTAAAAAGTATTTTCACAGATACGAGACACTGTAGACATCATAATACTGTACGTAAGACTAGGAAAATGGAAATGATACTCTCAAGAAAATGTTAGACGTAAAAGCTTCTCTTGGGGCACAGGAGAGTCGCTGGTAGAAACAGATGGAGAATTTGGTTTCTGAAATACTAAGCTGCAAGACACAAGGAGATCCACAGCTGCTAATACAGAACAGACACTCACTCAGCAAGCATTCCTAGGTGAATGAATAGTGGTGATGCAACATGGGGGCTTAGGTGGGTAGGAGAAGAATAAATGAAACAAGATGGGATTGGGAGGGAGACAAACCATAAGTGACTCTTAATCTCACAAAACAAACTGAGGGTTGCTGGGGGGAGGGGGGTTTGGGAGAAGGGGGGTGGGGTTATGGACATTGGGGAGGGTATGTGCTTTGGTGAGTGCTGTGAAGTGTGTAAACCTGGTGATTCACAGACCTGTACCCCTGGGGATAAAAATATATGTTTATAAAAAATAAAAAATTTAAAAAAAAAAAGAATTATCAAAGTGTTAAGGAAATATCCTTGATGAATCAGCATAGACAACAAAACAAGTATAGATTTCTGAAGTCGCGATGAAAACATTTATTTAAGGGGCCCCTGGGTGGCCCAGTGGGTTAAAGCCTCTGCCTTCATCTCAGGTCATGATCTTGGGGTCCTGGGATCAAGCCCCGCATCGGGCTCTCTGCTCAGCAGGGAGCCTGCTTCCTCCTCTCTCTGCCTGCCTCTCTGCCTACTTGTGATCGCTGTCTGTCAAATAAATAAATAAAATCTTTAAAAAAAAAGAAAACATTTATTTAATGCTTTTTACCTATCAGGATTGTCTTAAATGAATTAACTCATTTAAACCAAATGAATGTTTGCCTCATTCTCACCTCACACATGAGGAACTTGAAACAGGGAGAGGATAAGACGGTGCCACCATCACTCAACACAGTCAAGACTTGAAGCCTGACAGCTGGGAGTCCAAAGTTCACCAAACTACCTACCTTGCCATGTTATGCTTTCCTGTTCTTAGGACACATAAATGGTAGATGTCTAAGATGAGTGAGATTGAAGAGAAATGGACAGGAGCCCACTTAGACTCAAGACTAGGAGGTGGGAATAGAGCCAGAACTTGGAAAAGCTACAAGGTGAGCTAACAGAGAGGTCTCTAAACCAGAATGGCTTACCAGTCAGACTAACTAGGAAAGCAGAGTGCACTTTACATATGGAAGACCAAAGGAATGAAGTTAATGCAGGAATTCCAACAGGATACAATGCAACAGGCCAGGGATTAATAACATCAGAAACCTGGTAACAGCCCTACACTGGACTGACTAAGAGAAGCAATGTCTTGACTTGGGTTCACTGTCTCCTACAGAAGTTTAGAGCCCAAGACTAGTGCTTATGGCCAAATACAACCAACTCAAACAATGAAAGGTTTGGGGCACCCTAACCCCTGCAGTCAAAAGTCCAAGTATAACTTCTGGATCCCTGATATTTAATTACTAATAGCCTACATTTGACCAAAAGCCTTACCAATAACAGTTGCTTAACATATACTTCGTATGTTCTGTGTTATATACTGTTCTTCCAATAAAGCTAATGTCCATGAGAAAAATCCATTTACAGTATTTTTAAAAATCTATATATGAATGGGCCCATGCATTTGAAAGTCACGTTGTTCAAGTATTAAGTATAATTTAGGGGAGGATTCCAAAAAGCTAGACGTGTTAAAATAAGTGGGAGGGGGAGGAATGCAGCCTAAGGTACATTGTTAAGGTCGCTGCTGTGGGTAGTGGAAGCCCAGTGCCACCCCAGGATCTCCTGAGGAATAGGCAGGACACTCAGATCTTTCCACCCAAGGATTGACTGGGAGAAGTATTTGTTCATCGGTTAACGTGTCTCCTTTACCTAACTAAAGTCATCTTCAGGAGGCTGATTTCCTATGTTTCCTAACTGTACATGCTTGCCAAGCAAGCTTTTTGAAATCTCTATAAGTGTAACGGGAACCCCAGGACAGGAGGTGAGAGATGTAGTCGTGCTTGAGGGGAGTTGAAACTGTCCAGCTTGGTTGGGCTGAAATCGGGGTGCTGAAAGGATGGCCGTTCGGGCACTAGTGGGGCCTAATAGCGCAAGAGCTCACAAAACCCAGGGTTGGCACCAACCAGTAAAAGCTGGAATTAGAGTGGGGACCATGGAGGAGATACAGCTCCTGCTGGAGAAACTACCCACAATGGGGGTTGGAAGGGGTGAAAGGAGAGGAAGGAGAGAGCTATCCTTACTTCTGTCCCTTCCTTCTGCCCTCCGACCTCCCCGTGACCAAAGCCACCCGACAGTCTGGCAACCACCCCCAGCAAATAAGTTCTCCCCCTGTGCAAGTGCTGCCTTCTCACTCCAACAGTGTCCTTCATATAAAGACATTATGTTAATGTAGTTGGATTCACCAGTCTTGCCCTTAATGGTTAGTGTTTTGGGTAGCCCACCGAAGGAACCCTTTCCCTCCCAAGGTCATAAAGATGTGCCTACATGATCTTTTAGAAGCTTTAATCATTTCCTCTTACAAGTTTACACCTATAATTTCCCTCAATTTTATCTTGGAGTACGGTGTGAGGCCGGGATCAGAGTTTAATTTTTTCCAGTTACATATTCAATTAATCGAGGATTGTTAGGGGAAAAAAAAATCTTTCCCACTGTTTTTCAAATGCCATATTTTCATAAATCAAGTGTCCAAGTGTGAGTCTGTTTCTGGCCTACGTTTTCATTGGTCTGTGTGCCAAAACCACAAGGTCTTAATCACTTTCACATTAAAGTATTTTGAAATCAAGTAACCCTCCAACTTTCTTCTTTAAAATGTTCTTAGCTATTCATGGTCTTTTGTATTTCCATGTAAATTTTAGAGTTTTCAATTGACACAAAATAAACTATTGGAAATTTTATGGTATTTCATGGAACCGTTAATTTGGGAAGAGGTGGTAAAAGTTTTAGATCCAATATACATAAAGAACTCCTTTAAGAAAATGTCAAAGAGGGGCACTGGGTGGCTCAGTTGGTTGGGCAGCTACCTCCAGCTCAGGTCATTATCCCAGGGGTCCTGGGATTGAGTTTCCTATCAGGTTCCCTGCTCCATAGGGAGTCTGCTTCTCCTCTTGCCCCCCCCACCCCTTGTGCTCTCTTGAATTTTAAAAAGACCTTTTTTAAAAAGTCAAAGAAATCAGAAAAAAAGATGAGCAGGAGGCTTGAGTGGACATTTCACAAAAGAGACTATCCAAATTACAAATAAACAAGTGAAAATATTTCAACCTTATTAGCGATCAGGGAAATCAAACTGAAAATCACAACGTCTTCATCTTCTGGGCAGCTTGAAACAACATACACAGACTGGGGGCTTCTAGGATTTCTCACAGTTCTAGAGACTGGACGTCCAAGACTGAGGGGCCAACACAGTCAGGCAAGGGTCCTCTTCCAGATCAGACTTGCATGCTGGAAGAGGCCAAGGAGCTCTCTGGGGTCTCTGTTTTAAGAGCAGAGGTCCCCTTCATGAGGGCTCTGCCCCCATAACCTAAGCACCTCCCTGAGACCTCTCTTCCTTACCATCACCTTGGAGGTTAAGTTCTTAACACGTGAATTTGGGGGGCACAGAAACCCAATATCACTAGACACCTGCCAAATGGTTAAAATTTAAAAAGCAGACGATGCCAGTGTTGGTAAGGTAGGACCCCTAGAATACTCATGTACTGCTAATAAAAAGGCAAGATGGTAGACAGCCACCAACACTCTATGCCCTAGGACCTAGCAATTTCATTTTTGGCATATGCCCAAAATACATACATGTTTTCACCAGAAAATACGCACAATAATGTTCAAGAAAACAAGACTCATAACAGCCAAGTAGTAGAAACTTTCCCCATGCACTTTAGTACAAAGGATAAGTGCTGCTCCATTCACACAGTTAAACGCTGCAAGAATGAACAAACCACTGGTATTTGGAACAGTGAGGAGGAATCCCGCAAATGCGACTGAGGAGCAGAGCCAGGCACAATGGAAATGCTTGATTCCATTTCACATAAAGTTCAAAAACCGGCATCACCAGCCTCTGGTGTTGGAGCTTGGGGCAGTGATGTCTTTCAGAGAGAAGAGTTTAGTCACCAGGAGGAAGCACGGAGAATGCTCCCAGGGTCCCATTCGCTCTTGATCTAAGTGGCGATTACACAAGTGTGTTCGCATAATGGATGTACACTTATCAGCTGTGTGTGTATGTGACCTCACTGTACGGAAAGCGCCAGACACAGGGATGGACATGTGTCAGGGACTTAATATTAACCATGTCGAATAACATGATGAAAGCCGGACAATGGACAATTGTAGTATTTTGGAGTATCTGTTAATTCCCTTCTTAACACCCTGGAGCCAAGGCTGGAGTAGAGAAAACGTGTCGCGGGAGGGATCCAGGATAAAGTGTGTGCTAGCAAGCATGCCATGTGGAACAGCAGGGGAAGTACCCATTCCCGTTGCCTGTGTCCCCGAGGCGACAGTGGCCCTTCTGTCACTTGCTCGTCAGATGTAGAGGGGAACTGTGCTTTGGATGGGTACACCAACTCCTGTGGGACACGCGCCCTCAGCAACGAACCCCTTCCTTTTCCCCGCTTCACGTCAACTAACATTCACCACCCTATGCGTAAATAAGACCCACCTAATTGGGCGCCTGGGTGGCTCAGTGGGTTAGGCCGCTGCCTTCGGCTCAGGTCATGATCTCAGGGTCCTGGGATCGAGTCCCGCATCAGGCTCTCTGCTCAGCGGGGAGCCTGCTTCCTCCTCTCTCTCTCTGCCTGCCTCTCTGCCTACTTGTGATTTCTCTCTGTCAAATAAATAAATAAAATCTTTAAAAAAAAAAAAAAAAAAAAAAGACCCACCTAATTATAGAGTTAGGAGGAGTCCTGCTCCCCTGAGCAGGCCTCTTTTGACGGAGATAGTCCCCTCTAACCTGCTGTGCTAGAACTCTAGAACTGGCCCCTCCCAGCTCTACCTAATTTCAGAAGTTCCGAAATAAGTCAAACCCTTGCATGACTTTGGGACTGTCTGTAATCAGAACTGGGGGAGAACTTCCTGTCCCAGAGCTCTTCCCACGCAGTGGAGCTACCATCCACAGACGACCACGCTGGGCAAGGAACCCAGGATCGCCTCCCTGGTCACAGCTCCTCCCTGATGTGGGGAGACCTTGCAGACCTGCTGGTACACCTGCCTCACTTCACTGCACATGCACTTTCCTCGGGGGCGGGGGGGAGGGGTGCATGCTTGGGTCACAGTGCTCACCTTTCAGCCCTAAATGAAAGTCTCCTGCCAACAAGTGGGGCTCAGCACTCCCTGGGCAGTACTTATCCTTCCCCTTCCCCCCACCCCCCTCCCCTCACCAAACAGCAAAATTTCTCCCCCACTCAGTGCTGCATCTCTAGCTCTAGGCCTGAGCTGGCAATCTGTAGTTGTCACTGCATGGTTTCACCTCCCGAGACGTGGGAGAGACAAGAAGCTGAGCTAGTAGAAGGGCAGGACCAGAACGAGGGTGTTATGCCAGTGCCCCGGTTCACCAGACCAGAGGTAAGACAGCAAGTCAACACAGGAGGATGAGAGCAAGCCTGGTCTACATCACGTAGGTCAGGACTAGTTACACCAAAGCAAGAGCGAGGTGCACAGGTACAGATGGGAAGAGCTTCCAGGATTTCACAAAGTATTTACCACGTGAATCAGGGCTTTCCTGGGAACTAAAGAACTGAAAGCCTCGGGCACAAGTCCTAGCAGGCAACATCGGTCGACCGTCATGGGGTGTGCACCCTACACACCACCAAACAGGACTGTCCCAACACACCGCCGGCAGAGGACCAATTTGGCAGAGAGCCGAACCCGACTCCCTCCAGGTCCTGAAATCTGGTCTCTTGTCCGACCATGGCACCGAAACTGCAGTCACAAAATCTGGTAAAACACAGCCCAGCAGCCGTACGGAGCCTAGCAATTAGCTCTCCAGCAGCAATGAAAGCGCGCCTGGTCCCTACACGTTTGCCAACACACTGAGTTTCCACACTCGTTCAGCTCGGTCCACCCAACTGATGAAAATTAGCATCTCAGTGAAGTTTTAATTTGCATTTTTCTAATTATAAAAGAGGGTGCTCATCTTTTCATGAGCTTAGGAGCTGCTCACAGTCGTTTCCTGGGAGCTGTCTGTGCCGGTGCTGGGTGATCTAGAGGGTTATTGGTCTGCTCCCAAACAATCTGGAAGGGCCACTTAGCGTCTTACCACAAAGAACCGAGTTCAGTACTATGCACTGCTGTGTAATTTGTCTTTTGTCTTTGCTTTTGTTGAAGAACCTTTAATAGTTGAATTTTTATAACTGTCTGTAATGTGTTTAGCTAGGCCTTCTCCTAACCGGAATTTTTAAAGACTCCCTTGATTTTTCTAGTCATTTATGGTTTGTTTTTGGTTGCGTTCTCCCCACTGAAAACTTTAATCCATTTGGTCTAGTATGTTACATATGTACAATGTAATTTATTTTTTCTGGATGGCTCAATACCAGAGACTGAAGATGTATGGATACTTTTCCTTTTGTGGTTTTGAGAGGCCTCTGAGAGCTTACATCATGATACGCACCTGCGTCCATATGTAGACCTCATCAATGGCCTAAGTATGTGCTAGTATAAAGCTACTTTAACCTGTGTAATTTTATGTTCAAACATCATAAGTTTTCCTAGCTATTCTTATTTTAATCACTCTCTATGAGCTTCAGGATCGGTTTGCCTTAGGAGAAGTAAAGTCCTATCGGGGACTTAAAGGGACACTAAACTTACAGCTTAACTTGTAGAACCCTATCCAAGAGAACATTACCTCTCTCCCCACTTGCTCATGTCTCCTTTTGTCCTTCAGGAGATAGTTTACTTCAACGAGATCTTGCGTTTTTGTGTGTGTTTGTTTGTTTGTTTTTAGACTCTTACAAGATTACCTGTTGTTGCTATGCTAGATTCTCGGCCATCATGTCCTATCTGGTTCTAGTCTATATATACGAAAGCTATTGTGCTCTTTACAGGTCTTATTATGGGCAACCATGTTTCTAAGTGCTCTTGTTTGAATAATTCTTTGGGATTTTCCAAAGGAGCAAATTCATATTCTCTCACACATTGGCTAGAATCTTGGTCAAAAGTTCATGATTGTAGACATCTTCTAAGCGTGCCTTTTCTACTCATTTTTATTTAAGATTTTATTTATTCAGAGAGAGAGAGATCACAAGTAGGCAGAGAGGCAGGCAGAGAGAGAGGGGAAGCAGGCTCCCTGCTGAGCAGAGAGCCCAATGTGGGGCTCGACCCCAGGACCCTGAGATCATGACCTGAGCCGAAGGCAGAGGCTTAACCCACTGAGCCACTCAGGTGCCCCTCCACTCATTTAATATAAATCAAGTTCACACTTTCTGAACCACTTGCAAATGGCTGCAATCAACCCCACATGGTCTTCACAGATTACGATTCTAAAATGCTACTAATTTTTTGGCTTATTTAGGGTGTCTGCACCAGTTTTGTAAATGAAATTGATCTACAGGTTTTATGATGTTCAGTCTTTATTACATGTATCAATTCTATGATTAGGTCATAAAAGAATTTTGGAAGCCTTCCTTCTTTTTTCTGCTCCAGCTCTGCCTTGTCCAATAGAGTAGCCAATGACAACATGTGGCTACTTAATTAAAACTGAATAAAATTAAAATCCATCCCCAAGAACCAGCTGCACTCAGTGCTGTGGCCACACTGGGCGGCACCATCAGGCGTTTCCATCACAGAAAGTGCTCATGGACGGCGGAGCTCCAAAAAAAACTGAACAGGCAATCAAATCCTTTGTTCTCTCATGACAGGGTTTCAAGGAGTAATTCCTGAAGAAAAGTTCTTGGGAGCTTCTACTTTTTCTGGAATCAGTTTCATAACTTCTAGATTCCTAGAAGTTATGTAGTTCCATGAGGTACGGAAACATTCGAGGAAATAACCTCAGATGAAGAGAACTCTAACCGTCACCTCTTCTGAGAAGACACCTGCTAGTCTGGGCAGATTAGGGGATGGTCAACAACAGTTTCCCATTATTGAATCAAACACTGCCCTGAAGGTACCTCCCAGCTGTGGACTGAAGTCTGCAATCCATGTGCTTTAAGGAAGACTTTCCCACATAACCTGAGGGAGCAGGGTTCATCAGCTGAAAGGCCTCCAGAGCAGAAAAGAGGCTTCCCGGGAGACATTCTGTTCTCACAGCAGCTTGGGCTCCCCCAGGGCCCAAGGCCACCCTTCCCAGGGGCCCAGCCCCGGGACTCTGGACTTGCCCAGGCAGGCCTCCCAGTCAGGGAAGCCACTAGGTCTCTCCACTAGAATCCTGGCTGGTTTGTCTTCCCCCCTCAACCCCCCAAAGGGACTGCTTCCATTTACTGTAGTCTTCTCATTCTCCTGTGTCCCAAATCATTCCTGCATTTTTAACTCCTCCATTCTGGTTCCCGTGAGTTGTTTGGTTTTTTTTTTGTTTTTTTTTTGTTTTGTTTTGTTTTTAACTGAAGATTAACACATTTGTTCTCGTTCATTATAAATTGAGATTTATACTTCCCTGAGGCCTTGGTATTCCACAAATCATACTAGAGTTCTAAAATTGGTATTTTCTAGGTATTCTGCAATTTAGACTTGGATTTTGTTCTGAGTTATCTAATGTAGATGGAGCAGCTTTTAAGAGACTCAGTTTCGTGGGGAGGGATCTGATTTCCTTGGTTTTCTTGTCTTTAAATGACTTATTAGAAAATGTTTGTTTTTCAGAATGTGTTTATGGATTAATGTATAGTCAGATTTTCTGACTATCCCATGGGAACTTGAATGAAAAATGCATTGTTTTCAGGCTATGAAGTTGGTCTGTGTGTCCGTTTTCCTACTGATCTGGAAGGCCTGCCTGTACCCCCTTTTGTCCACTTATCATTAACTAAAATACTTAAAGTCCAGTAATATCTGTTTTCTACAATTTCTCATACATGACTGGCCATTCTAATCCACATCCTCGATTATCAGGAAGGACATTTTTGTTCTTGTTCGATGCTTTTGGCTTTGAATTCAACCATATTGGATATTCTGTTTGAATTTGCCTAATATAACTGTCCTTACTTGCATTTTCACGCTTTGAGTCACTTTTAGAATGGAGTCTTGTCTTGTGATTTAATCGGACACTTTTCTTTTGAATATGTTTGACCTATTTATATCCGACGTACCCAGAGTGTTTCTTCTGCATGATGAAGCAGAGTTGCTGCTGAAGCAAGCATTCTAGGTTACAGTCCGTGGCTTCCCTGTACCTGTCGTCAGGTCTGGTTCGGGATGTGTTTCATAGCATTTGGAACGCCGGCATTTTTGTTCTGGTGGTTCTCTTTATAACTGTTCCTTTATATAGTCCCTTCACTATTAGATAATCCAAGAAAAGTTATGAGAAATTATCTAATTTCCTCTTCACCCCTGGAATTTCCTTCTCCACTACCTGACTTCAGCTTCTTGCATTTATTTTCTTGAATGCACTTACACCTACCTCATTGGGTATTTTATATTACATCTTTTAGTCTCCAGCGACGAAAAAGGACATCGGTGGAACCAGTCTGCCTCCCACGGTGCTAGTGTAGTGTATGCCGTTCTATTGTTAGATCACGGAACATTTATAACCCCCAGGTCCCTTGTCAGTCAAACTCTCAGTGTACAGTTCTCGTTGCGCTTCTGTCTGCTACATGGCTTGTCATCTTCGTCGGTTCAAGTTCACCCAACAGATTTTTGAAGGACTCAGGAAAACCGGTTTTTTAACTTGTCATGACACAAAAGCCCAAGACAAAAATATGGTCGCCTTTGTAATAGTTTGTATGGAGGCAAATTTGTGGATCAGATTTTAAGCGTGGAAGGCACTACTCTGCTGCCTTATTGTAGGAGCCTCAGGAGAAAACTGCACTGTTGGCCCCATTTGTCATAAGCGATTTATCCTCGCACGCGTTCCAAGGCCTAGGACTCCTTCTTCGGAGAACGCACTTAAATGGATTTTGGGAACTCCTTTTGAATTCTAGATAAAACAATTAAGGAGAGTGAGAAGATGCTTTTTCAATTAAGCTTCCTTGTTTCTGCACTTGGTACTCCTTCCTAAGTCTTCACCAGCGTCGTCAACTCTGTCCTCCCTGCTCTCCTGTAAATGTTACTGTAGCTAACGGGGTGACGGTACTGTTCCCTTATACTTCATTTCTGTTCCTCATGCTTAGGGTTTCTCTCTTCCTGGAGCTCTCCTACCTTCTGTGTTGCAGTGATAGAAATAATTTCTCTGTATTTTAAACTTGGGAATGTTCAGTTCCTCCAGTCACGTGCTTTGCTGGGATCTGTTCTTTATATTCCACTGGGTTTAACCTATTCATTTTCCTGTTGTATTGTGGGACAGAACCTGTGAGGGATCCTCTTTCCCCCACTCATCTGCGGGGCTTCCTCCTGAACCTGGGCCGTGTTCCAGGCCACCCGGACTTCTTTCCAGTCCTTGGTTTGGGGGCCATAACAATGACCCCAAATCAATAGAGACACGCTGCTGCAGGGTCCTCCGTGAGTGTCCCCCGCACCCACGGACCACCGAGACCAGTGGTCTCCACATAGGACTTGCTACAGAGTTTCTCATTCATCCCCACTTTCTTTAGTTCTGGGGGAAAACTGGGCCCAGGAAAACAAACACTTTAGGACACAAGCTCACCCTACCAGTCCTAGGCTCTATTGACCATTATTCAAAAGGAAGAATTTCACCTCAATGTGCACGCTTCACTTTCCGAGGTGTCCTCTGCAGACAAGCTCCCCACTGCTTCCTTCTGTGTATGCCCTGCCTGATTTGCTTGGCTTTTAGAAGCCATTCCACTTACTTAGGAACCTGATGTTTTTAACGTTTCCTAACTTTCCAAATATATAATTTATATTTTGATTCTCTTTCCCTTCTCTGCTTTTACGGCATTTCCAAGAGAAACGTCAACATTCCGCTACCAACTTCAAACTGAAAAGCTTTTGAATGATTTCAAATGCACTGGCTCAGCACCCGGAGAATTTCAGGGGCGGGGGGGGGAGACGACTTCCAAGACACCAAAATGTCCTAGGAAGAAATATTTTCTAGTGTCACTAGTTCTCTTTGGGAGGTATAAGATCATATGGATTGTGTAAACTCAGGCAGCAGATTACTAGGGTGCAGGCCTGGGGTGTCTGTTTTAAGGGGTGCATTCTTCCCCACCTGGAGTATCTCATGGTCATTTCCTTGTTTTGGTAGTAAGTCAGCCAAGGGTCCCAGCTTTATACGTAGACTTTTAATCCTACCTCTTCACTTCCCAAAGCATTTGCCTCTATTTCTATTTATTTACAAATATATGGATCTGGTGTTAAAACCCGACCTTAGCTTTCACTACCTTAAAGGCCAAGAACCAGGCAAGGAAATCTGATTCTACATAGTACAGTTAAATCAAAGGCAGCCAGATAAACAAACCAAAGAACTTCCCATACAGCAGCTCCGCAGTAACGATGTCCCCTAACCTTGCACAGCTGCAAAGTGCTTCAGCATTCACCCACACGAGAATGAAACCCTGAAATCTGCCCTCCGACCAAGTGAGCTATCAGCACAGACCTCAGGTCTTTGGAGTAAGAAAAGCAGGTAGAATAACACCAAATCCAAACTATTAAAAAGTTGTCTCAAATGCACAACTAGCGATTCCCAGGATTGAAAGATTTTCTACACCTCTGGAAAGACATCCTTATTTTGGTCAGTAGTGTGCATCCTCCTGTGTCTTCTCCCTGCTCTCTCCCCAACCAAAGTTAAGACCACCCATTTAGGGGAGAACCTTAGGGAAAGGCACTTTAGGGGGAACTTGAGGTAGAAAACCCTGCCAGCCCCACAGCAGGTAAGGAAAACTAGTTCAGTTGGATAGAGTATTTCGGGTTGAAATGATTAGATGTAAGGACAAAATGAAAACTCCTGAGCATGCAAACATGTAGAACATCTCTGCTCAGGTACTCTAGAAGAAAAAAAACATTCTGGGTTTTTCAGCAAAAAAAAAAGGGATTCAAGAATCTATTTCTAGTTTCTAATAATGGTAGGGAAAATTCAGTAGATGAAAATGATAAGATTTTTTTTTAAAGTTCTTTTTTTTTTTTTTATCTAAAGAAAAATAAAAACAGCGCCAAGATAAATACAAAGCCAAACTGAAAATAAAATGAAAACCCAAGTAGATATGGGAGCACAGAATCTGCTTATAGATAACAGGAGCACGGAGTCTACCCATAGATATGGGAGCACAGAGTCTGCCTGTAGATGTGGGAGCACGCAGTCGGCCCATAGATGTGGGAGCACAGAGTCTGACCATAGATATGGAAGCATGGAATCTGCTTGGGCCCCAGGGGTGTTTGGCAATTCTAGCCAATTTGAAGTTTTTGGTTGTCTCCAAGGGCAAGAGGGACAGAACCAACATCAAGGGCCTGCACAAGAGAGAGGACCGAACAGAAACCCCCCTCCACAATGAAGACCTGACGGCAGACACCCAGGGTAAGAGTGAGTCAGAAAGTCCACCAACGCTCATGGTCATGCCCTGCAGGCTTGCTTCACTGCAGCCTAGGACCCTCAAGCCCTGAACATGGATGAGGAGGACCCTAAATCAGCAGTCTATCTCTCCACCCCCGGCGGCACCTGGCAAGCACCCAAGTCTCTGGAGGAAGAGATTCATTCTACAGATGACTCATTCCCAGAACCTATTTACAGTGAGAACAGTCCAGTAAGGCACATGGAGAAAAAGACTTCATAAGAACCAGAAATAATCAGAGAGATACCTCCACAACCTCACGTTAACACGGGTTATGCGATTACTATGCTTGCTGATGACTTACATAAGAAACATGAAAACAAGTGCTCTGAGAGCAAGAAATTGAGATTCACAAGTTACACTTGAAATTTCAAATATTTGAAAAAGAACCCAATAGAAATTTTAGAACTGAAATTAAAATGAATACAATGGATGTCTAAGAAACAGACAAGTCTATAAACCAAGATAACAAGGATGCAGCAGAGAGATTAAGAACAGAAAACGTGAGAAATATGGTGAGGCTATGTAACCTACACGTAACCAGGTATGGGGAGAAGCAACAGAGCACACAACGTACAAAAAGACAATGGCTAAGGACTTGGGTTTTTTGTCTGTTTTGTTTTTTAAGGACTTTAGTTTTTTAAAGTAATCTCTACACCCAACATGAGGCTCAAACTTACAATTCAGAGATCAGGAGTCACGTGCTCTACCAACTGAACCAGCCAGGCTCCCCAGGAACTTTCCAGAACCAAAGAGAAACCAATCAAGACAAAATCCCTCTGAAAGAAACAACAGCACACCTAGGTGTGGGTACCTATAGAAAACAAATGACAAAAGAAAAACAAAACAAACAAAATAAAACAAAAAAAAAAACCCTTAGGAGCAGATCCCTTCCCACAAAAAAAAAAGAAAAAAAACAAACCAACCTTCCTAATACTTGTAAAGGAAGCCTTTAAAAGCAATGGAACTGAGTGATGATTTAGTAGCAATTGCCCTCCTAAAGTTTTGGGGTTTTTTTGTTGTTGTTGTTGAGAGAGGGAGAGAGAGAGAAAGAGCACACGTGCACACATGGTGGGTTGGGCAGAGGCAGCAGCAGATTCTTAGTTAAGCAGGGAGCTCAACGAACTGGGGCTGGAACCCAGGACCCTGAGATCATGACCTGAGCCAAAGGGAGAAGCTTAACCGACTGAGCCACCCAGGCGCCCCTGCCACCCTCAAGTTCTACACTCAGTGAAAACTCAAAAACGAGGGTGAAGGCCACCGTCTACCTACCAAATGGACAAATACAAAAACCCCCGATGATGTCAAGTGTCAGCACAGATATGGAAAACCTGAGGGCTCAGAAACCTTTTACCAGTACGAGTGCAAATGACCAGCAGATTTGAAGACGAGCGTTCACGACCACCCAGCAGTCCCCACAGGTGTCTGCCACTGGAAACTTCGCCTGCTGTATAAAAAATATTGTCTCTGTCCTTACGTCTAGACACAAACTCTCAAAAATCCTTGAATTTCCTGAGCATTAAGAGTATCTTTGTTATGCTAATGAGGGAACTCCTAGCGGAGCCCTAGGTAGCTTCTAGATGGGGGATGGTCACCAGAAGGACCGTAGGGAGCTGGAATTTTCAGCCTCTTGACCTGTAGGGTAGAAGTGCTCTGGTGATGGAGTTGGTTTAATTATACGTATGTAGTGAAATCCCAAGAAAAACTCTGCAGACAGACACAGCGGAGCTTTCTGGTTAGTAAACACAGAAAGGTGATGGACCTAGATTCCACAGGAAGGCACAGAAGCTCTGCATGCCCAGCCCCATCCAAGTCTCCAGCCTGTTTCCGATCTGTATTCTTTAAACTACAACTGATTAGTGTGGTGTTTTTAGGGAGGTCTGAGGGCCTTCTAGAAGTGATCAGAGGGTTGTGAAACTCCCAGACTTACAGCCAGTCAGAAATGCAAATAGCCCCATGAATGGCAACGGGCATTTGGAGTGGGGCCGGTTTCCTGAAGGACTGAGCCCCTGTGGGATCAGAGGCGGCTACCTCCAGGCCATCAGCATCAGAACCACACCAACATCTGCTCTAGTCCTTGTAGAAACAAAGCATTTTGACATTTCTAGCGGGCTGGGAAAGGGGGAAGTCGTCCCGGAGATGTGCAGCTGGCCCCTGAAGTGAGGGTGGTCTTATGAAGACTTGTCTTTCACCTGTGGCATCTGCACTAGTGCTCCATGTCGTGAAGATCAAGTTTAGTTGTAGGACATTACGTTGAATTCGGAGAACTGCCATCAGAACATGCCTGTGGACTAGGAAATCTGGGTAAGTGTTCCCAGCACTGTTCAGAGGGTTCCCAACCCAGAAGTGACTCGTCTATGAAAACTCTAATTAATAAGCTGTGGAATGTGTAGGAGTTAGAGCTTTCCACCACATGTGAAAAGGATGAACACTGGACAGAATAGGCGAGATACAGAATACATCAGTTTTTCATAAAACTTCAAAAATCAGGCCAGACTAAACTACTGTTTGTGATAAGCACAGAAATAGTAAGACTACAGGAAAGCAAATAATTACCCTACAAATCAATACTATTTTTTTCTTCCTTACAAGGAAGGAACAATATTGTGATGGTCAGAGGACACAATTTCTAGCACCTCAAAAAATCTGCCTATTTGTTGATCTGGGTAATGGTTTTCACTTGAGTAAGCCATAATTCAGGTTTTATGCATCTTTCTGAATGTATATTTCATAGTTTAAGAGGTTTAGAGAGTAGAGAAGCAATTGTAAAAGAAAGCTAGGGAACCCATAGGCAGGTTTATACAATGTAGCAGTGAGCTATTAATTCAATGAAGGATTCCACTAAGAAGTAGAAATTTAAGATAAATGCAGAACTTAAATTAGTTAAAAGTGGGTGAAGAGGAAACCAAGGGAGGTCTTAAAACTTGCTTAGATACACAAGAGGACGCAAATAGGTAGTTTCTTGGCAGGCATAAAAATGTATGTACCGAGGATTTGTCCAGATCTCCTGCAGCACAGAGCCACTTGGAGTACACACAGGCTTGGGTCTGTTTCCAAAGTCCTTACAGTTCACTTTTTTCCCTCCATGAGGTGCTCAGAAGTCTGTCTGGAACACCTCGTTTACATCATTGCATACCTCGAATTCTAGGATGAACGAGGAGCAGACAGACCCTAAGCAGTACACGGAGTGTCAGGACATGGAGAGCCACAGCTCCCGAGAGCCTGGCAGGAAGCAAAGTTTCTGCAATGGGACAAGGACCCATGCTTTCACAGTAGCAATGTCCCCCCAAAAAGCCAGTGGATCCTACCCTGCCTGCTCTAATCGTCAAAAGCAAAACTGCTTTCCAGGTCAAGTTGAAGATATTAGTATCACTGCTAAAATTTCAAATATGTAAGTATGTTGATTCCTGGTAGTTTCTACTCAAATAGCTGGTAGGACTACCAAGACTGATGGGTTTTAAAGAATGCTGGTAGAACTCTCAGAAGTCACTAGAAATGGGTTAAAATAAAAGAGATCTGAAACCATGATACTCCTGGAAGTAAAGGGGAAAAGCTCTTTGGCATTGGCCATGTAAGGATTTCTTTGGATAGGACAACAGAGACACAGTCAAAAGCAAAAACAACCAGGATTACGTCAAACTAAACCTTCTACACAAAGGAAACCATAAAATCAAAGACAACGTCAAACTAAACCTTCTACACAAAGGAAACCATAAAATCAAAGACAACATCCCTAATGAGAGAAAATAGGTGCAAGCTATGTATCTGATAAGGGGTTAGTGTCTAACATATAAGGAACTTCTAATAACAAAAAAATCCAATTAAAAAAGCAGCAAAGGGGTGCTCAGGTGGCTCAGTGGGTTAAGCTTCTGCCTTTGGCTCAGGTCGTGATCCCAGAGTCCTGGGATGGAGCCCCGCGTCTGGCTCTCTGCTCAGCAGGGAGGCTGCTCCCACCCCACCCCCGCCTGCCTCTCTGCCTACTTGTGATCTCTCTCCCTCTCTCTCTCTCTCTCTGTCAAATAAATAAATAATCTTAAAAAAAAAAAAAAAAGGCAGCAAAGTGGGACAGCTGGGTGCCTCAGTCAGTTAAGCATCTGACTCATGGTTTTGGCTCAGCTCAGGATCTCAGGGTCCTGGGATCCAGCCCCACAGGAGGTTCCCTGGTCAGTGGGAAGCCCGTTTCTTCCTCCCCTTCTACTCTCAAAATCTTTGGGGGTTAAAAAAGGCACAAAGAGCTTGAATATTCTTCCACAGGAGATACATGCACCACCACCGAGTCCATGTAAAGGTGTTCAACATCACTGATCAGGCAAAGAGAAGTCAACAGCACAGAAATATCTCACACTTGTTAGGAAGGCTTTTATCAAAAAGGCACAGGTAGGCAAGAATATGAAGAGAAACCTTGTGCACTTTTGGTGCGACTACAAATTAGTACAGCTACTCAAACAGTACAGAGTTTCCCCCGGTCAAATACACAGGGGTCATACGAACCAGCAATCCCACTTCTGCGTACGTGTCCAAAAGAAACAGATCAGTATCTCAGATTTCTGCATTCCCACTTTCTTTGCTGCATTATTCACAATAGCTAAGATACAGACACAACCTAAGTGTCCATCAATAGATGAATGAAGATGTGGCAAGTTCCCATGTTGGAATATCGTTCAGCCGTGAGAAACAAGGAAATCCAGCCATTAGTAACATGGATGAAACTGGAGGACATTAGGCTACATTTAAGCCAGACAGAAAGAAACACTGTATAATCTCACTGAAATATGGAATCTTTGGCCCGTGGCAGGGGCAGGGTGCATCAAACCCCAACACAGAATGGTGGTTACCAGAGCCTAGAGGCTAGGGGAAATGGGAAGATGTAGACCAAAGGGTATAAACCTTCAGTTATAAGTCCAGGGACATAATGTACAGCATGATTACTATGGCTAAAAATGCTGTATCGCATACTTGAAATTTGCTGAGAATGTAGATCTTAGCATTCTCACAGATAAAGGTGACCATGTGAGGGGATGGAGGTATTAATGGACCCGACTGTGCTGATCCATCCACAATGTATATATCAGATCACATTACAAGCTTTAAACACATTCCATTTTGTTAATTATATCCAATTAAGGGGAGGGGGTTGCTGGTGGAGTATTCTTTTTAATGTAATCCCTAGTTGTGACTGCTAATCTATATACCCAGAGATTACAAATGGCCAGTAAATCTTTTCGGTTTTAATACCCAGAGAACAAGCAATTTGTCATTTGTTCCTGCCTGAAAGCTCCAGTTTTCCCTTCATACGACACCCACCATCCGCTACCATCTGACCTACTGGGACTTAACCGTCTCCTCATCCCTCAGGATATGTGTAGCCCACTACATCGCCAAGATCATGAGGATTGATCCCTGAAATAAGTAGCAAGTACCTTATGTGTTTTAGTAAAGCCAATGTGGTAAATTTCACAAAAAGGAGCATTTCATAAGTCAATCAGAGAAAGACAATTATCATATGATCTCTCTGATATGAGAAATTTAAGAGGCGTGGGGGATTGTGGGGGAGTAGGAAAGGAAAAAATGAAACAAGATGGGATCGGGAGGGAGTCAAACCATAAGAGACTCTCAATGTCACAAAACAAAGAAGATTGCTGGCCGGGGCGGGGGGGCAGGGGCACAGGAATAGAGTGGTGGGGTTATGGACACTGGGGAGGGTATGTGCTATGGTGAGTGCTATGAAATGCATAAGCCTAATGATTCACAGACCTGTACCCCTGGGGCAAATAATACATTATATGTTAATAAAAATAATTTTAAAAAAGGATTTCAGAGGGACCATTCAGAAAGAGCCTAGAAAATTATCTGTGCCACATTAATGTCGTCATAGATGCTCCCAACTGCAGAAGAGATTTTTTTTAATGGTTTTATTTATCAGAGAGAGAGCAAGCCAGCAAGTGTGGGGGGAAGGGGAGAAGCAGACTCCCCACTGAGCGGGGACCCCAATGTGGAACTTGATCCCAGGACCTCAGGATCATGACCTGAGCCACAGGCAGACGCTTAACTGACTGAACCACCCAGGCCCCCCTGTAGAGGATTCTTAAGCAGAGTCAGGAGAACTCTGTCAGTCACTCTCCATCTCTGAACAGCCCAGCTCTTCCTAAAGGGACTAATAAGCCCATAAAGACCAAGACAGGATAGGTACAGGCTCAAAGGAGGGACTACACTCACCAAGTCTAACTCGGTTCCTTAATGCCAAACACACAGCTCTCAAGTGGAAATGGACAGGGTCCTCTATCAGGGACAGGGTAGCAACTGGCTTTCAGGGAACAAACATTAGGGATTTAGGTTGGTTTCCCTAATCATAGAACTACAGGTGCCCTATTTGGTAGACACACCCTAGGCACAGTTATGGCATCCTACTTAATGCCTCGGACCGAGGGACACATGTATCCAATGCCCCTGGAAGGAATCCACCAAACCTAAGTGTTGTTTGATGGAAGGCTCTCACGAGGATATATGATCTCCTGGGGCTCCTTAAGATTATTACGTTTTACACAAAAATGAGAAGTTTTAAAATATTAAATATGACATTTAAGATCCATTTTTATATTAGCTTTAATTTGTAATATAAAAAACCATTTTCCTGTTTAAGCGACATGCTATTTAATTTGCTTTAGGTACAGAGAACTACCTGCCTGCATTACAAGTGTTACAATGTGGTAGAGCAGGTTTGATTTGGAGCCGGAATGTAGCCCTCTGTAAACATCAGCTTGGATTTAATCATGACAAATTTCTCTTTTAATACAGAGAATGCTTCATGTGCTACAGAAGAGTTTTAATTAGCTGAAAGCCGCTTACAGATTTGGTAAGATCATGCGGAGGTGAATTTGCTGAGTTATCATTAACTTATATTTCAATATCAAGCTTCAGTATAATTCTTATATTTTTTAGATAGCCTGTTATGTGAATGAATTCATAGCTGCAGGTTATTTAAAAGGATATTGTAACCAGAACCACGAAGCAGGGTTTCTGAGCACACTGATTGCTATTAGCCACAGACTGTGCTCACTCACTACGCACACATACACGGTGCCAAAACTGTTCTAGTTCCCAGCGGAAAACTAGAAAAGGATATGTATTTTGATACTTAACCAAATACATTACTATCTTTAACACAAACCTCCTTGGCCTAGATCTGTGAGCCCTGGACATTTGGGAGCCACGAGGTGGGAAATGCTGGTGTACTCGACAACGGGACCCTCAGCTGCTGTAACAGCTCCTACAGGCTGAGCTGCTCATACAGAAGGTCTTTAAGCTCCTACCGTGAGCAAGTGACCACTCGCAGCTGCACGCAGTCACATCAGACAACCAAGTTACGGAGGGGACAGAGGTACCTCTACGCATGCATACTTACCTTGACTAATTCCGAAAAGGATTTAAAACCACGTGTGGTGGGGAGGGGCACCCTAATAGCTCAAAAGTAAATGAGACAATCGAGACTAAGGAAAAAGAAGGGTAAGTAATTGAGTATCCTGGAAGTTGTAGTCCTGAAGAAGGCTTATACTAGGAAAGTCCAGTAAAGTCCATTACCTCAGTAAAGCTGGAAAACAAAATGACTGGCCTAATTCAGCCACTGGGTCACTTTGGAATCTTCAAGCTACTAAGAATCTGAGAAGGAAACAGGCTGATGTCATCAACTCTGTAGGATGCTGGAGCCGAACATTTTAGAGGAGGTGAAGACTGAAGGTCCTGGGACCACGTTCCCCTCTTCCTCTCCCCCAGTCCGTCCTGCAGAAGTCGGGGAACCAAACGGGGCTCCACTGAACACTCAACCCCAAAGAACACATTCCAACTGGTGACATTTGTCTTAAGCTGCCATAACAGCAGGTGTGGACAGAAAAGTCCTTGTCCTATGCCCAATGTTAGAGATTGGGAGAGGACAACCCAAATCCTGAAGAACACCAGTGACTTAGACACCGCAGGAATAGAAGTCAATCCAATGGTGGCAGGGGGTGGCGGGGGGTGGCGGGGGGTGGTGGCGGTGGGGAGGATGGGGGAGGTAGGGGGGTGGGGGGGTGAAGAATCACAGGCGACGCCTTAAGACCAGGAGAACATGGAACTAACTGCCCAAGGGAGACATCCACACTCAAGAAAGTCTGTGGCCCAAAACACAATCGTGACTTCCTTCTACTTTGACCATTTGAAAATAGTTCCCCCTTTTTCCCCCGCTTTCTAAAAAGGGCCTCTTTCCCAGCTGCTTCTCTACTCATTCACCACAGTATATCCAATGTGGAGGCATTTACACCGTCATTTGGTTCAGACTGCAGAACCTGGATATGGGATCACAGCAAATGAGAAACAATGGCACAATCCCAAGATCCAGGGAAACCGTAACAGGTGACAGTGCCCCAAGACACAGGTAACGCAGAGGACTTTAGGTCCCCAACAAGCAGCCCCAGCAGTGAGACCTATATGATCAGATGATGGGCAGACAGAACGCAAGCAGGGACAAGACCATTCTCCCCAGGAATCTGGAACTGGGAGTGGGAAGCACAGGTGTGAGTCACGTCAGTGGCAAAGGTCCACGGAGCTGGTGCACGGACTCTGCTGCCAAGAAAAGAAAGTCCTTGCCGCTAACCTTCCTCCTTTCAATCCTTAACTTTTCTGCTTGCTCGAGTTTCCTTTCCCGAAGTTCCCAAGGTAAGATTTAGCCGTTAGAGGGGGCTGGAAGAAAAGCTGTGTATTTTATTTCTCACAAATAAAGTAACTAGTATAGTTAAATTCCAGTCAAATGTTCAATAGCTTGTAAATACTTTAAAAAAAATCCTAGTTCTAAAATTCACCTGGAAAAGTAAATGCACAAGAACCACAATCAAATGTGGGAAAGACAAAATAGGGAATCAGCTTGGTAAAGATCAAGTGATGAAGCCACAGCAAGTTTATTCTCATTGTAAACGTTCAGCAGTAGCTGGAAGCCCCAGAAACCGATCCACCCACAGGTCCACAGGTAGAAGTAGTTTTTTTTAAAGATTTATATATTCATTTATTTGACAGAGCGAGATCAAAAGTAGGCAGACAGGCAGGCAGAGACAGAGGAGGAAGCAGGCTCCCCGCTGAGCAGAGAGCCCGATGCAGGACTCAATCCCAGGACCCTGAGATCATGACCTGAGCCGAAGGCAGAGGCTCTAACCCACTGAGCCACCCAGGTGCCCCCACAGGTAGAAGTATTAAAACAATTTTGTATCCATGAAAGTAAAAAGGTTAGATCCCCTTCACATACATACATAAAACTGAATCCAAAAGGAGTTAAGCTTTAAAAAATATAAAAATACAATCTGAGTCTTAAAACAAAGAACCTACAAAGATTATATGCTATGAAGAATCAATTTTCCTTAAATTCAATTTGCCAGCATGTATCAGTTTCAGACATAGAGTTTAGTTCTTTATCAGGTGTATCTGTGAATCTGAATTTTCTGTACAGTTAAAAACTCCATAGCTTTAAAACTGATATACTTGGAAAAAATACTTTATACCAACACAACAAATATTGCTTTTATACAGAAAAGTCTTGGGATGCCTGGGTAGCATCTCTTGGTTTCAACTTGGGACATGGTCTCAGAGTCCTGGGATCAGCCCCTCATCAGTCTCTGCCCTGTGTGTGGACCCTGTGTCTCTCCCTCTGCTCCTCTGTATCTCAGATAGATAAAAATCTTTAACATATACATATATAAATATATATTTATATGTTATATATTAGATATTAATTATATATTACATATATTATATGTTATATATTATATATATAAATCTTTTACATATATATGGAGAAAGAGTTAGAAATTGAGAAGAAGGAGTGGAAAATGGGCAAAGAATTTGAAAAGGTTACACATATTAGAAATATAAGTGACCAGTAAACTTAAGGAAAGATGCTCAGCTTTGCTGGAAATAGGGGAGCTGTGAAATAGGAACTAGTTAGATGGGACATTTTATCCATCACATTGGCAAAACCTTGCAAGTTTGAAAGTATCAGATGAGAAACATGGGAAGTGGGAGAGAAGTAGTACTTATATGCCCATTTGGCAGGAATGTCCATTTTTTACCACTTTTATAGATGGCAATTAAGCAACATCTAATAAAATGTTAAGTCATATTGCCCGTAATCTAGCAACTCTGCTTCTAGGTGTTTGTGATACATATACGTCCTAGATGAAGATGTATGAACATAGATGTTTGAGAATATTTGCTATTGTAATAGCAACCAAATGGACCCAGAGCACATCTGCTGGATGAAATTCAAGCCACCCTGAACACCAAGACTGACAAGCCTTGGAAGCTGGGAAGGAGAGGGAAGGTTGAGAAGGGCTGCTCGGAGTCCCACCCGTCCACTCCAGCTAATGGACCCTGCGAGGTCTTAGGTAGGGAACTCGAGGGCCACAAGAGAAGCTGGTAGCAGCAGCATAGGGGAAATGGCTGGCCTAAAAGCATCGAACATGCCAGCTGGCGGGTGCTGGTAGCACAATGCTGAATGTGGGAGCAATAATCTGAGCACCCTCAGGTATGAAGGAAAAAGATAAACCTGAAAGAGAAAACAAAGAACCTTCAAGTTCAGATGAGATCTCCATCAGCCACCCCAAAAATGGCTACGACCACCAAAGTAAACGGACTACTTCAGGTGGCAGATCCAGGAGAGAAAGAAGGAAATGGAAGGAGTTTCCTCAAATGTGGGACAAGAGCTGGGTGAGGACTCTGACCTCTGCAGGAGCTGGCGAGGACTCGCATAACAAGGACCCCAGCTAGGCCGCTTAACCACAGAAATGGCTTCCTTGCAGGTCTGGAAGCTAGAAGTCCGAGGTCAAGAGGGCGGTCAGGATGGTTCCTTTGGAGGCTGCGGCCCTTGGTTTGAGGACGGCTGGTTTGCCCTGTGTCTTCATGGGGTCTTCCCTGTATGCATCCGAGCCGTCATCTCCTACTGGAACACCACTGGGCTAGGCCCACCATAGCAGCACGTTTCCCCCCACCCTGCCCACGGCCCCCCGCAAGGCCCCATCTCCAGAGAGTCACATTCTAAGACAACAGATTTAGAGAGAACACCACTCAGCCCGTGGCCACCTCTCCACAGTCCCAGATCACCTGCCTGGAAGGAACCCCTGACTCCTTCCCAGCACATTTCCCCACCATCCTACAGGAATCCTCTTACATGCCGTTTCCTCAGGGACGGCTTTCTCAAACCACATAATCCCAACCTCAACTGGACTAGGTTACTTCTTCACAGCTCTTACGATTTACAACGTGTGTGTTCCTCAAACAACGTACCATGACTCACAAGGCTGTGATTTACAACGTGTGTGTTCCTCATACAACGTACCACGACTCACAAGGCTGTGAGCCGGGACCGTTGTTCTCGCTCCCACTACCCCCCTAGAGGGACTACAGAATCCTAATTCACTACCACCAAACAGTTCCTAACTGTTAGTAAATTCTCCAATGCTGAACATTCTATGTGCCACTTGGCAGAGCACTTCTTTATGTAAACTCTATTCCTCTAAAGATCTGATTAGGTAGCTTTATCCTTCAGATGCTTAAAAGGAAAAAAAAAAAAAAAAAAGATCAATGTGTTCACAATTACACAGCAAGTAGTGGGGTTGGAATTTTGGATGTTCATTGGACGTCTGTTAAACTGTACATAAGTGAAAATTGCCTATGAATACAGGAAGAATAAAGTTATAATTTGCTTATTTTATGGAATATAGAATCTTTGAAAAGAAGATGTATATGTAGTGACATGGGAAGAAACGATGTATTAAACGGAAGTCACAGACGAGGATTTCCCGTGGGTGCACACACGCACACAGGTGCACACTTTGGAACGCAGAAACAAATGCTGGGTAAACAGGGCATGGTAAAAGGAATTTAAAGGAAGATAGATAGGAACTATTTTTGCTCTAAATACTTGGGTTTTTCAGGGTATTTCACGACAGATCTATTAAAATTTAAGCAGCATGTGACTAAACCCTTTTGCTTGGTTTTTAGATTTTCAGAACTAGCACCCGAGCAGTTTTCAGGACAGCGGACTTTACAGGCTTCCTCTCCCGCCTTATACCATAGGACCACAAGAGCAACATCTCGGATGTTCCAGAATGTTTTTCAATCATGGCTTAGGAACAGTCAAAAGCAGAAAATTGCATGTAAAAGCAAACCACAGGCCAAAATACCACTGTTGCACAACGCTGGGAAAACAAGAGTGTTTTCACTCAAGGCCAGATCAGAGGGTCATTCACTGGAGTACTGACAGGAGTGACCAGACATGTACCCCACGCACCCCTCCCTTCAGGAGGGCAGGAAACACCACGTAGGATGGTCTAGAACAGAAACGAGGCAAGTATCCTGGGTGTCTGACACTTTGGAAAGACCAGGACGCTCAGCTCCCAGAGTATCAACGGGGTCCCAGCACTTAGTGCACAGTCTTCCTCCCTCCTTCCACAGAGGGGCACCTGCCACCTCTTTCCACAACCACATAGCAAAATACATAGCAAAATCTCAATTCAAAGATGAGCAAACAGCCAACAATCGTTAGCAAATGAGAGACAAACACCAAACACGAGAGACGGCACTTAGACCTACGGAAACTGAGCTAACGGGAGGAGCAGGGATTTAACCTAAGACCGGTATCTTCGAGGGGTGCAAGATGATTGTACCCACAAAACATGTCAACAGATCACAGAAATGTAAACTTTGCTGAAATGTCATGGCCTAAAGTATACAGACTAAATGTAGTGGACAGAACCACGAAATTAGAGAAGGGGCTGTAACATCAACCCTTAAAGTATACCCGGGGGGAGGGGGCATTGGAAAGTAGTAAGGTAAGAGGTGGTGCAGAAGTTCCAACAGCCATTCGCAAGGCCCACGGAAAACGAGAAAAGGGCACAAGCCCAAGATCCAGGGAAACCGCGGCAGGTAACCGTGTCCCCAGACACAGGGAATGTGTAAGACTTTGGGTCTCCAACAAGCAGTCCGGCAGTGAGACCCAGATGATCAGATTCTGCCATCAGATCACAGATGAAGGGGGAGGCGAGACCCTTCCCCCCAGGAATCTGGAACTGGGATGGGCAGCACAGACCCAGCTCGGAGTCATGTCAGTGGCGAAGACCACAGAAAGCTGTGTGGACCCTGCCGCTAAGAACACAGAGTGACCGCCGCTAAGAACACAGAGTGACCACCGCTAGGAACACAGAGTGATCGCCGCTAGGAACACAGAGTGACCGCCGCTAACCTTCCTTCAGACCTTTCCTGAGTTTACCCAGGTTCCCTTCCCAAAGTCCCCGTCGTAAGATTATTTAGGCTTTAGAGGGGCCTGAGGAAGAGCTGTGGGTTTCATTTCCTACAAATAAACTACCACAGTAAGATTCCAGTCAAACGTTCCACAGGATTTTAGGAAGTGGAACGTGCTAGTTCAAGAAGTCACCTGGAAGGACACCTGTGTGGCTCAGTGGGTTGCGCCACTGCCTTTGGCTCAGGTCAGGATCCCGGAGTCCCGGATCGAGTCCCACTTTGGGCTCCCAGCTCCACAGGGAGTCTGCTTCTACCTCTGGCCTTCTCCCCTCTCATGCTCTCTCTCTCTCTTAAATAAATAAAATCTTTAAAAAAAAATTTCACCTGGAAAATTAAATGCACAAGAACACGGAAAACAGGAGGGAAAGGGAAAACAGGACCATTGGTCAAACGTCCAGGTGTGCTGTGAAGCTGCAGTAATTTACATAGGTTATTGGTCTGTAAGACACAACAGAAGTCCAGAAACAAATACCTTACAAGTGAGCTTAAAATGGTCTAAAATCTTCGAGAGCGAGAGAAGCACAAGAGTAGGAAAGGAAGATAGAGAGCATGTGAGAGAGCTTGGGGGCAGGGGCACGGCAGAGGGACCAGCAGGCTCCCCACTGAGCAGAGAGCCCAACATGGGGCTCAACCCCAGGACCCCCAATCAGGACTTGAGCCGAAGGCAGATGTTTAACCAACTGAGCCACCCAGGCGCCCCATGGAAGTTTGAGTATTGGTCTAGAGATGTCCAACTTCTTCACTTTCACTACAGGTAGAATTTCGGGTTGATGGTCTTCTCTTTCAGCACCATATAGTCACCCTGGTCCTGTCCTCTTTTAGAAGGAGAAAATTATATTGTATTGAATTGTATATATAATGATATTAATTGTATTGTTCCCCTCTAGGTGATGAGCTACTTCTGCTTTCAGGAGGTTCTGGTCTTCGGCTCTCAACTCTAGTGTCCTAGAGGGGGCTCTCGTATTTATCCTACATGGAGCTTGCCTTTCCTGGGTCTATGGGTCTCCAAAGTTAGGATGTTCAAAGTTAATGGTTTCTACCTATTTTCCCCCATTCTTTTCGCTCCTCTCCTGAGGTCCCCACCCTGAGCACCATCAGTGTGAAGGTTCCTGGGGCTGAGGAGGGCAGGTTTTTTCCATCTTCATTATTCAAATTGACTATCCACCTCGGCATTCATGGATTCCCTTCCTTCCACCACAAGTCTAGAGAACCTGTAGTCCATTCTCACTTTCGTTCCTTGTACTCCAAACTCTGGAATTATTAGAATACATTTCTATCTGAGATGATCTATTCATGAAGTCACCTTATCAGTTTTTCCTTCAATTCTATCGAGATGCTGGGATTTTTATCTACCACGTTTATTAAAGCTGCTCTGACATCTTTGGTAAATTCAGCTCCTGGGGACACAGATACGATCTACTGCCCACTTCTCTCCTAGAAGCCACTTGGGTTTCTCTGCAGGCTTCCTCTTTTAAGGGACTGACAGAATGTAGTCACACACTTGATGGGACCTCACCTGAGGGCTGCTAGTTTAGAAACTCATCTGGACTAAATCGGAGCTCTCCCTGGCACGGTCCCCAACTCTAGTATTTGTGGTTCTAGTTTTTGATTTGTATTTTTCCCTCTGGTTTTTATTTTTAAGGCTGACTTCTTAAGGGCTACACCTGGGTCTGGATATCTTATTCAAAGACCACTCTAGGATTGTGTCCAGACACTTTGCATGACGACAGCTTGCTGAGGGGTCTACACAAGGGCTAGACACCCACAAGCAGACCGCTCCCCCTTCCACCAGGCTCCCCCGCACCCCTGCACCAGCCCGCAGCCCCACAGGGCAGATGCAGGAGCACCAGATTCCTGTTCTCAGAGCATAATTTTCAGAGTAAAATGTCTGTGTGGGTTGAAGGCTTTTAGTGAATTTTTCAGACTGTTCAAATGGCTTTGGACAATTCTGTCCAATTCCACAGTCGCTTGGCACAGAGGGGATGTCTTCATCCCCTCACCCTGTAATGGAGTCTGAGTACCTACAATTTCAGCTATGTTGATTGTAAAACTTTACCATGTAATCTAATACTCAAAGCGCAAATAGCCGAAGTGACTGAAGCCTTAGAAAAGGAAAAACTAGCTAAGGTGTTTAATTCAAGGCATTTTTTAATGTATTTAAATGTCATTTGGGAAATAGAATGCTAAACTCTTACATTGAAAAAGGTAAATACTAAGATAAAATACTGTCAATCCAGTAAAAGAGGAGTGGGGGGGTGGATTATATCAGATTCTAAATAGCGCATCCAGGATCCATGATCACGTTAGAGGTGAGTCAATAAAACATGTTAAGATTTAAGGATTCTGGTTATGTTCATAAAACTATATGCTGTCTAGAGAGACTGAGAATGACCATAAAAGCCAGGGAAACACTGGGGGGAGGGGGGGACCACTAGAATTGGAGATCAAGTGGAATTCAAGACCAAAGTTTTTCAAGGAAAAAAGGGATATTTCATGATAGAAGAGACATTTTATATTAATATTTATTCAGAAAACCATGAAGTTAGAAACAATGTTGCTAGTTATGTAGTCAATTTTTAAAAAGATATTTGGCAGAGCGAGTGCACACACAAGCAGGGGGAGCAGCAGAGGGATAAGCAGACTCTGCCCCCACCCTGCTGAGCAGGGAACCCAATGCGTGACTCGATCCCGGGATCCTGAGATCATGATCTGAGCCAAAGGCAGATGCTTCGCCACCTGAGCCACCCAGATGCCCTGATTTAATTTTTAAATTGAGAGGTAATTGACATGTTTAAGGTGAACATGTTGGTTTAACACTGCAAGGTGATTACTGCAGTAGCATTAGCTCACACCTCCAGCACAAGTTGTTATGTGGTACATTTAAAATCTAGTCTCAACAATCTGAAGTAGAAAATACAGTATTTTTTCTGAAAACATTTAAATGAAAGCTCTACAATTAGCATACAGGCATACATATGAACCTGCCTATACTTGCAGACAACCAATGATGTAACTGTTCATAGAAAGAGACCTACTTGACCAAGCATCCACTACGAAGTACTTCAGCCAATTCCAGAAAGCAGACATGTGTCCTATTCACGGACTATAATACAGCTGAATTGGATATCCAAGTAGACCTTCCACTGTCTCCCAAAATAGCACCTTAAAATCAAGATAATTTAAATTTAGAACAGGGTAGATTCACACCCAACACTTGAAATGTGTATATGCAGAATAGTTATGAATGCATTTATTTAAAAGCCATTCGTGGGATGTCTGGGCTCCCTCCTCAGTGGGGAGCCTGCTTCTCCCTCTGTCTGCACTGCTACACACATTATCAAAGAAAATTTTTAAACAACATTGAACTTTTTAAATTAAAAGCACAGTTTAAGAATGGGATAAAACTAGAAATGAAGACAAAATTAAAATGTAAATAAAACTAATGAATTCAGGTATTAAAAACAAAGGTTTGAGTTACTGGAAAAGGCCAAGCAGAGGGGGGGAAAAAGCATAAATAAACCATAAGAAAGAAAAGAATCTATAAGTTTATGCCAACAAAATGAACCTGGAAGTGTTAGATAATTTCCAGGAATATAAATTTTCAGAAGCAGGAAGATAAGAATAAAGTGTTAAAATACTAATAGCATAGAAATTGAGTTTACAAAGATCCATTCCCTGTAAAATACACTGGTCCCAGATGGTTTACAGGCAAATTCTAGATTATGAACAGATCATTTCCAACATACTCTAACAGTCTCAGAATAACAAAGAAATAATGGCTAACTCGTTTTATAATAATGTAATACAAATTCCAGACAAGAGTATAGAAAAGTTGTACATGGACCTTAATACAAATATAAAAATTTATGTAATATTAAATTAAATCCATCAGTGTATTAAATGAGAAATAGATACCTGATAATCAAGAAGTATTTATCCCAAGAATGTACGAGTGGTTTAATGTGGGGGGGGGGGGTAATTTACCTCATTAACTGAGCAGAAAAACATTAAGTAGCTATGCTCAGAATTTAATGAAATTTAGAATTCATCATTTATTTAAAGATTTTATTTTTTTATTAGACACAGAGCAAGAGATCACAAGTAGACAGAGAAGGGGAAGCAGGACCCCAGCTGAACAGAGAGCCAGATGCAGGACTTGATCCGAGGACCCCGAGATCATGACCTGAGCCGAAGGCAGAGGTTTAACCCCCTGAGCCACCCAGGTGCCCCAGAATCCATCATTTAAATTAGACAGTTAGCAATATAAAAAAACATTTTCATTTGAGATTTTTAACAGTAAACGTGTGATGCTTAAAATATTTCTGTATCAAGTGTGATTGCGAGTCAAAAATGAAAGAGGCCTTCTCTTATTTCAGTATTCAAACTGTCTAGAGGTCTTAGCAATAGCCACTGCTATTATAAGAATAGGAAGATCCAAAACTGGTTTGGGGGAAAACCCAGAAAATCCAGAATTATTGACAATTACAGTGACTAACTACACAGAAGAAGAAAAAAAAAATCTTGTTCATAACTTCTTAGAGTCAACAATAAGATCTTTGACAAAAACTGAGAAATACTATGAATCATAAAGTTTTAGGGATTCATCTTACCAAGTATCAAAAGTCAATAGTCCAAGCAAGTATAGATTACTGGGGCTCTAACAAGCAGATCATTGCAAACAGATCCAGAAACAAAGGTAAAGGTTGAATTCAAGATTTGTGGGGAGAAGTACTCAATAAGCAATGTTGATATAATCAGCTATCACTTTTTCGAGATTTGTCCGTTTAAAATTTTGTTTAAATTGGATTTACCTTAGTTTCAGAGGTAGAATGTAATGATTCACCAGTTGCATACAAAACCCCGTATTATTTGAAGTGCCCTCCTTAAAGCCCATCACCCAGTTACCCCGTCACCTCACCCACCTCCCCTCTAGCAACCCTGTTACCTATGACTGGGGGAGTCTCATGGTGGATCTCCCTCTTTTCATCTTATGTTAAGCAAAATAAGTCAGAGACTTGCCCTATGCTTTCACTCATGTGGAATTTAAGAAACTGATGAGCATGGGGAAGAGAAGGAAAAATAACCCTTTCTCTTAGAATGTGCCTTGGACGGGGCAGGCAGAGGGAAGGAGAATCCTGGAGCGACTCCCCGTAGAGCCCTTCACGGGGCTCAGTCCCAGGACCCTGTGATCATGAGGGGAGGCAAAAGCAAGATCAAGCCACTCAACTGGCAGCCCCCCAGGTGCCCCTCAGCTATCAGTTTAGATACAGAAGTATCCAACCTCAGAACATTCTCAAATATAAAGTATCCACATAAACATAACTGGTTCAAAAAAATACTGGGGATTTGGGGTATAATCAAAGCAAAAATGGTAAAAATACATTTGATGGACTTCTAACTTCTGTAAGACTGAAGACAACATGAGAACTTTAGGTGCAGAGGAAAAAATATTTGCAAAGTATCACGGACAACAAATCGGTCTGAATGGTTTGAAATCTGGAAGATATTCCTTAACGTCAAGCATAAAGGCAGAGAAAAAAGGAAAAGCCTTTATATATACAAATACCCTGTACAAGCTTTAAAGTGATGAGGAAATTAGAACTAGCTCTAGCAAGAGGGGAACTTCAAAATAATAATAATAATGAAGAAGAACACTGCAAGGCAATCTTTAAGAAGGGAGCTAGCCAAGCTAATATTCACAGGGGGAAGAACTCCAAAATACATGAAGTTTAAGAAAGTTGCTGATAAATTCCTGTACTCTTTTGTGTTTAAAGAGATTGGGGAGGACACAAGGAACATAACAAAATGCGTCTGGAGTGGTAAATGGGGTTAGTAGGGATGGCTACAGATGTTTGCTGTGCTTTGGTTTTAACTTGACGAGACCTATCCATGTATCACTTTGTACAACCTCAGTTATTTTAAAAGGCATTCATTTTTTAAAAGATTTTATTTATTTATTTGACACAGAGAGAGAGAGAGGGAGAGGTCACAAGTAGGTAGAGAGGCAGGCAGAGAGGGAGAGGGAAGCAGGCGCCCCACTGAGCACAGAGCCCAATGCGGGGCTTGATCCCAGAACCCTGAGATCATGACCTGAGCCAAAGGCAGAGGATTAACCCGCTGAGCCACCCAGATGCCCCTAAAAGTCATTTAAAAAATGACCTACGCCCAGCACCACAGCAAACATACAGGTGTGCTAAGGTTCTTTATAAGAATCTACTGGGAAAACTGGACAGCCATTCTCTTACACCGTACACAAAGATAAATTCAAAATGGATAAAAGACCTCAACGTGAGACAGGAATCCATCAGACTCCTAGAGGAGAACATAGGCAGTAATCTCTTCGATATCAGCCACAGCAACTTCTTTCAAGATATGTCTCCAAAGGCAAAGGAAACAAAAGTGAAAATAAATTTTTGGGACTTCATAAAAATCAGAAGCTTCTGCACAGCAAAGGAAAGAGTCAAAAAAACAAAGAGGCAACCCACGGAATGGGAGAAGATATTTGCAAATGACAGTACAGACAAAAGGTTGATATCCAGGATCTATAATGAACTCCTCAAACTCAACACACACGAAACAGGCAAACATATCAAAAAATGGGCAGAAGATATGAACAGAGACTTCTCCAATGAAGACATACAAATGGCTATCAGACACATGAAAAAATGTTCATCATCACTAGCCCTCAGGGAGATTCAAGTTAAAACCACATTGAGATATCACCTTACACCAGTTAGAATGGCCAAAATTAACAAAACAGGAAACAATATGTGTTAGAGAGGATGTGAAGAAAGGGGAACCCTCTTCCACTGTTGGTGGAAATCCAAGTTGGTGCAGCCTCTTTGGAGAACAGTGTGGAGATTCCTCAAGAAATTAAAAATAGAACTTCCCTATGACCCTGCAATGGCACTACTGGGTATTTACCCCAAAGATACAGATGTCGTGAAAAGAAGGGCCATCTGTACCCCAATGTTCATAGCAGCAATGGCCACGGTCGCCAAACTGTGGAAAGAGCCAAGATGCCCTTCAACGGACGAATGGATAAGGAAGATGTGGTTCATATACACTATGGAGTATGATGCCTCCATCAGAAAGGATGAATACCCAACTTTTGTAGCAACATGGATGGGACTGGAAGAGATTATGCTGAGTGAAATAAGTCAAGCAGAGAGAGTCAATTATCATATGGTTTCACTTATTTGTGGGGCATAACAAATAGCATGGAGGACATGGGGAGTTAGAGAGGAGAAGGGAGTTGGGGTAAATTGGAAAGGGAGGTGAATCATGAGAGACTATGGACTCTGAAAAACAATCTGAGGGTTTTGAAGGGGTGGGGTGTGGGAGGTCGGGGTACCAGGTGGTGGGTATTATAGAGGGCACGGATTGCATGGAGCATTGGGTGTGGTGAAAAAATAATGAATACTGTTTTTCTGAAAATAAATAAATTAATTTAATTTAAAAAAATAAAAGAATCTACACTTCAGGATAAAAAAGTCTGCAGGGATCCAAGGAGAAACTCTAATGGGCAAGTTCTGGAGTTCTCTGGCTTGGTAAGCGAGGAGGATGTCCAAGTGAGAGCAACCAGAAAACTCAAAACGGAGAGGTCGTCTTTGGTGAGTCTGGAATGTAGTCCCTTGGGAGAGTTTCCAGAAGAAACCAACTTCCTGGGACAAGCCACCCTTGGTTCTAGAGAAGTGGAAAGCTAGAAAGTCATTTGAAGGTCCTTTAAAGCACTGGTGTATTTTAAGCCCGCCTGTTGAACTTGGAAAACAGAGTGAAATAATCAAACATGAGAGGTTTCAGCTGAGTAGGTCATGTTAAAGGTCATAGATTGCATGTGACATTTAATGTATCTCTGCATATTATATCCTAATAGGTAGATTCATCCTCCCTGTGTGTCTTGCTGAGAATTCATAGGTTTTATCAGTCAAGTTCTTACACACGGACACATACACACACACACAGAAACTAGGAAGAGCACAAGATGTTCAAACATTTTATCACCAGAGAAGAGGACACACTTGGCCAGACTGTTACCCCACGCTGTTAGTGTAGAATCTAGAGGATGTTGAGGATACAGAGGTCTACCAAGTTCTGTAACTTTTGGCAAGCCTAAGGGGGAGACCTAGGGGAGCCTCCGGGGGAGGAACTGCAGTAGACTTCAGCTTCCCCAAAGAAATGGGTAGTCACACGGCTAACCTAGCAGACGGACAATTTTCACAGGTGCAAAGGGACTTCACCTGAGGTGGGACACCATTCCATATCCCTGTGCTTCTAGAAGATGGGTCCTGGATTGAAGGGGTTTAGGTCCAACAGGACTACCTGAGGTGGGGGCAGGGAGTCCCCCCCTTTAGTATGGGCTCGGGAGCCTCTATATGAAAGAGCCCGGATGAGAGCAAGGAAAGGTTCAATAGAGCACCCATACACAGCAGGTGTCCCAAAACTCCAGCTAAATCTGAATTCTGTTTATAGGTCTGAATGTGTGTTCATTCTCATATTCAAGATTTGAAGTTAAAATTGGGTATTTGCTTGCAGTGAATAGCATTCAATTTGGTTTTTCTGGGTTTTAGGGTTTGGGGTTTTTTTGGTTGGGTTTTGTTTTGTTTTGTTTTGTTTTGTTTTGTTTTGTTTTGTTTTTGAGAATCCTCAAGATTCGGGAAAAAATCTGCCTTCACATGTTTTTGACTTGGCAAGTTAGGTTTCTCATCACAAATTTAAACAATTACACATGTAATTCTGGCATGTGTTGACGTTTTCAGATTTATGTCATTTGTTAAATACATTCCACAGACTTTCATATACTTCATTAAATGTATAAACCAGGTTTAAGTCAATTTTATATCATTCCTTTTTCTTCTAGAACTCCTGTCCATTCCACTTCCCCTAAAGAACTGTCCTCATGTAAATTCTATGCTTGAAATTTTATTAATCACCCTATGAATCTCTGTAACAAAGTTTTCATTCCCAGTGGCCATAAGAATCTAAATACTACAATTTCTTGTAGATCATTCTAATTCTTTGATTTTTATTTGTACATGGTTTTGATAATTTTAAAAGACAGGATTTGAAGGAAGTGCATTTGAGATGAACGGGGTTTTTTTTTTTTTTTTTTAATACACATACACGAACACTTTCTATTCCTAGAGACAAGGTTTACCAGTTTATTCTTCAGTAGAAACATTTGAGATAACAATTCATATGTATATATACACATGGGTTTTACAACAGTGACGCTCTTCATTTTCTTTAATCTTTCACAAGCTATACACAAAATAATATACACAAAATATTGGTCAACAACAAGTTCATCTATCTACCAACAAGCCCTTTAAGGCTTCAGCTTTAATGAACGCCAACTGGAACGACCTGACTTGGAACATCGGGACCACCTGAGTTGCTACCAGTCTCTGCAACCATTCACCCATCATCACCGGCACTCCGCATCCCCTCGAGAGGCTTCTCCACCCCACACCGACGCACCTAACATGGAGAAGGGGCGCTACATAGGCCTTTCCTTGACAAATGGAAGGGGAAGGAGGAAGAGAGCTTCCAGACCCCTGGCATATTCTCAGGCACAATCTTAGGGAAACGGACATAGAAATGGAGACTCAGCAATCATTGCTCCTGTTATTCCAGGGGCGGGGGCGGGGGTGGGGGGCAACTTCCATCTTTCCTAAAGCCACAAGATCTCTCTGAACAATGTAAAGTGGGGTTATGTGCACCAAAGATAAAACGGGAGCGGGGGGAATACCAAGATGCATGGGTTTGCAAAAATTAAAAAATGGGGGGACAGCAGAGGGGAAAGTCAGGGTAAACACCTTGGAATACATTACCAGGCGAAAGAAGAACATTCTGAAAGGTAACCATGTTCTATAAATAGAAAAATTCCTTATAATAATGTCAGCACTTCCTTAGTCTCTATTTTTACGTAAACCCAATAAAACAACATTTTAAAATTCAACAAGCAGCTTATGTTCCCACAGGAAAAAGAAAAATCAAGAAGTTTCTAAAAAGGGAAAGTGAGGAAGCAGTGCTCCTACTTGAACATTATGAAGCTAGGTTCAAACAGCGTGCAGCTAGAACAGGAATAAATGTCAATGAAACGGGCTAGGAAGTCTAGAAAGAGCAAAAACGTTTTTTTAAAAAACCATACGTGAATGGAAATAAAAGTGAATTTTCACACTAGTGGAGAAAATGTGGTTTATTCAATAAATGGTGTGTTGGGGTCTCTGGATGGTAAATACCTCCTGTAGCAGGAAAAATTCCCATTTGATCTAATATTTCAGTTTTTTTTAATTTTTATTTATTTTTTAAATTTATTTTCAGTGTTCCAGAATTCATGGTTTATGCACCACACCCAGAGCTCCATGCAGAACGTGACCTCCCCAATACCCACCACCAATATTTAAGTTTTAAAGCCAAAACGATAAAAGCTCAAGGAGAAAAAAATTGGCAAGACATTTTTTATAGCTCACAATTAAGAAGGCCTCTCTAAAGGTGAACTAAAACCAGGAAGTCACCGAAAAAACTGGTGAACTGGAAAATCTGTCCCTTACCGAAAGATAAAGGAGTCGTCGCCACTCACAACCTACCCCAAAAAAACCTCACCCCAAAGAGAACAAAAACCGCAGCGAGGAAAATGCGCGCGAAACAGAGCAACAGATGGTTCATGAAAAGGAAAATCAACTCTGAATACTGAGAACTAGTCCCCAGCCTAATACAAACGCTTCGCAAAATCACAAGCTCAGAGCGCTTACCTGCCACGCCAGCGAACAGCGAGAAGTTGGGGGACTCCGCCTGCGCCCCGCCAGCTTCGGGTGGCCCCGCTGCTCCCCGAGGCCCTTTCCACCTTGCGGAGCTCTTGCGGGCGCTGTGTGGGACACTGTGCTGTGCCACCTGCCTCCGCTAGGCCAGCAGGAGGTGGCAGGGCCGCAGGGCCTCCCCCTGCCCGCTCCGCCTCCTCCTCGAAGCCACCTTGCTGGCCTGCAATTCTTCACCTGCAGCCTGATGGGAGCTGAGCCACTGTGGCAGCTGAGCCCCTTTTGCAAAGCTTGAAGAGTCAGCATGACCTTTGCCCGCGGGGAGAACCATCTCGAACCAGTCAGCGCTCCCTCCTTAGTAGTCTGGTCCTGGTCCACAAGGTGCCTCCGAGCTCCCAGCACAGCTGAAACATTACCAATGTCAGTCTCTTCCTGAGTTCTCTCCCTGTGATCGCTGCCTCTCTATACCTTAGTATTCCCTTCTGGCCTAGCGACTTCTCACCACCTTCTGTCTGACCAACCGTGCTGGGGATGAAACTTTCTGCTTAAGTAGCTGGTAGGGCTTCTGATCGGGTCTTCACCGGTGTGGTGGCCAAAGGCATGGGGACACGTGCCATCTCCTACGTTACTGGTGTGAGTGTTCACTGATGCACCACCCCAGGCCCCAAGAGAGCAATTTCCCATGCAGGAATGTGTCGCAGATTGACTCACGCGTGTGTGGAAGGGTGTGCATAAAAGAAAATTTATTGTAGCTTTGCTTATGAAAGCAAACGACAGGAGGGGAATCTAGATTAACCTGTAAGAACCTGAAACTAATAAGGCATTATATGTCAATTACACTTCAATTTTTTTAAAAAAAGGTAACCCATAAGACCAAGTTAAATAAATTACAATGTATTCATTAGTAGTAACCCTTTGCAGAAATTAAAAGTAATTTTTAAAAAACTCTGTGCTGTGAATGTGAACTCCAAAGCATTGGTAAGTGCAAAAGGAAAGGCATAAAGCAATGTGTTTCTGGGTTTCTGCTTGCATTTTTTTAATTAAAAAGAATATGTTTGCATGGAATACTTCTAGAAGGACACACAAGAAATTAGATGCCTAGGAAACAGGAATGAGAGAGACTTAAATTTACTGTCTAGCCCTTTGAGGTCTCTTGAATTTTATAATATGCACATGTATTACCTGCACAAGAAAAAGATGTTTAATGCAAAAAAAATCTTCAGAATGTCAAGTGAGGGAAAAAAGACATTCAGAGGATTTTCCAGTCCAAATTGCAAGCTGTGCACAAATGTTGATCTGCTCTGTCTTCCAAGGCCACATCAAAAAGATGTTAAAAGAACAAAAATTATATAAAGCCACAACAGTGAAGAGAATAGGAGGGAAGCTTTTAGCAAGTAAAATATTTCTGAACGTTTCTGGAAGAACGAGTGAATGAAGAATCCTGAAGCCGGGCAAAGGAAGCCACAGCCTGCAACCTGTGAGGCAGAGGAGGGGTGGCAGCTGACGGAAAAACACCTGCCCAGGGAGGCCTAGAAAGTCGCCAGCCTGCCCCCAAGACTGGGAGCCACAAGCCCTGGAAACTGGACCCTGAAAATCACAGCATCACCCCCAGCAAACCCATCCCCTAATCCTTTAATCAGAATGTTGGTAGATACACCCAAGCCAAAAATACATGACAATGGGCATTTGTTTAGAGAAACTGACCAAAATAGAAAAACGGGAGCTAGCTAGTGGTAGTGTTGGTGCACAAAGGAAGGGGGGGCGGGGGGGGAGGTAGATGGTGTTACTTAGGGATCCGCAGCCCAAGGGCTAACTTCAGCCAAACACAAAAGCCTTCCAATGGACACACACACACACACACACACACACACACTGGACTTCTTCTGTAGTCTTTTTTTTTTTTTAAGATTTTATTTATTTATTTGAGAGAAAGAGCATAAGAGTGGGGTGAGGGTCAGAGGGAACGGATACCGGGCTCATTCCTGGGACTTCAGGATCATGACCGGAGCCAAAGGCAGATGCTTCACGCACTGAGCCATCCAGGTGCCCCCGTATTGTCTTATTTTTAAATGTAATGTGTCTTTCAAATATCATCCATTGGGGAAAGAATACAGCATTAAGCAAAAGATTAAGATAGGAAAGGAGAAAAGTAACTCAGGAGGCAGCAGAAAAGAACTCGGGAAAAGCTCTGGTTTTCTGACACTGTAATCTGGTATAATGAGAAGAGGGGTGTAAGCTGGTAACTTGTGGAGGGGCCCCGCACGTTGAAACTGACCCGCATCCTCGCGGGCCAGGAAAGACCCAGGAGAGGGGCGGGCGCTCGGGGGTGGAGGCTGGCAGCTGTACTGAGCGAGGCAACAGCCGGAGGTCACTTCTGGAGGCTCGTCTTGTGCAGCTGCAAGACCAACAGCTCTCCGCACCCCCAGCCAGCATCTTAAAAGGTTCTCCAGGGGCCTTAAGAGGGTTTAGTTGTGGATTTAGTCAAGCATAGCCTCAAGGACACCTTACTCGTTCAAGGTGAGTTCTTGAAACCGCATCGCCTATGGGAATGGTGGACAGAAAGTCCATTCCAAGGACTGTGGAGGGAGCAAGGAGCCTTGCATCCTGGGCATGAGGCAGGTGGGGGGCAGATCTCAGTTTAACCAGAGGACACGCCCTCTCTATGACCTCCTCCAACAGGGTGTTAGGAGAAAGCAGCGACCCGGGCCAAGCACAGGTGACCTGGACGGCCTCCGACAAGCAACATGGGGCCTCCTGCTACTCCTGCTTGTCATTCTGCATCACCAGCTGGTGTCAGAAATCCCAGGACAGCAGCACCGAAAGTGGTACTTTCTCCATCCCAGGCTCCCAAGACATAGTCTGTGGCAAGATGGGGGACGTGAGGGCTCCTCACACTTGGGTCCATCCCTCCACCCATCACGGCTCGCTCAGCGACTACACCCGGATGCTCCCAGAAACTTAAATTCCTCGAAGTCTCCCTCGCCCCGTTGGAACAGGAAGCTGCTGCTGAATGGGGCCCAGTACAGGAGATAATTTCTTCTCTACTCCACCCTCCCACCCAGATACAAAACTCTAGGTATAAAAGAAAAAAGGAGCAATCAGAGAACCAAAGAAAAAGCACTTTCAGAAATGTATAGTTG
This sequence comes from Mustela lutreola, assembly GCF_030435805.1. NCBI lineage: Eukaryota > Metazoa > Chordata > Mammalia > Carnivora > Mustelidae > Mustela > Mustela lutreola. Next base: position 71,598,578 of record NC_081303.1, on the reverse strand, counting down.
CCAAATTAAAAGTTATTAATGAAGACTCAAAATAAAATGAAGCAAATCTCTCTGCAAATAGAACCTAAACACAAAGAGACAGAAAATACAGCCGTAAAAAGACCAACTCCAAAGTTCCACCGTCCAACCAATAGGAATTCTAGAAAGAGAAGGAGAAGTGGCTAATCATTAAAGAAATAATGTAAGAAACCACCAGAATTAGGTGAGCGATTTCCCAGACTTAAGACGGTCCACGAAGGGTGCCACACAGTAGATGAAGGGGAAAACACCCACAGCGAATCCCAAATTCTTGAAATTTCAGAATACAAAAGATAAAGAGAAGATCCTAAAACTTTCCTGGGAGGAAAAAGCAGTTCACTCAGGAATGAGAAGCGGATTGATTTCAGATTTGGCAAATAAACGTGAATTTTAACAGACAACACCCTCCCAAGTAATAAAGCAAAAGTTATTTTCAATTTGGAATTTGAGAGCTGATGAATTCACTCTGAGAGCCAAATGAAGACATTTTCAGACCCGCGAAGAACCAAAGCTTTACCTCCCTCATACCACACTCTTTCTGTGGAAATTGCCTTAAGACTCATTCCAGCAAAATATGTATGTGTGTGTAATGTTAAATCAAAGAAAGAACGTGGAATGCCAGCCTAGGAGAGGAATAGAGCAGGAAGATTCCAAATGACGTCTCTTCAGCCGACCTAAGGAATAACCAGCCCAGGTTAGAGAGAAGGATATTGGCTCCTCAGCAGCAGGTGTACCTAGGTGGGGAGGGGGTTTGGAGAGGATTAAGCGATGCCCCTGGTTTGGTGGTACTTTCACTAGTGCCAAGACAAACATATCAGAAAAAGGGCAATTAGAAACTCCAAAAAAGATCCACAACTAAAAACAGCTCGAAGGAAGCCTAGCGATAGCATATAATTTGATTCCCCAGCAAACAATATTCATGAAATCATGATCATGTAACTACTGAGTTTCAGCTTTTAGAATCCATGTGTGGACAGAGCTTGTAATTCTTTATTGCATTAATAGACTGTAAGTTCTCCTGTGTTTGGTGATCTAAAAACATGGGAGACAGAAAGAGGGAAGTGAGAATGGAAGGAAAGAAGCAAAAGAAAGTGCAGGGACATTATGTTATTTTTATCCTATAAAATGAAGGATAAAGAGAACCTGTACGGAGTGTTCCTACAGACTTAGAACTTAAGGAAATGTGACCACGTAGCAAATAGACTCAGGTGGTAACACACCTTCCTTCGGGGGCCTCAGGGACACTTCCACCCGAAGTCTGTAGATCATGTCTGAAATGGACAAAATAAGTAACAGTCATCTAAGACTTTTTTAAAGAAGTGGAGGTCACCTCCGAAAAAGCCTAAGTAATTTTAAAAGCTCAAAGTGGTATAAGACGGGATAAAATGGTGAGACTTTCAAACACTTCTGCACAATTTCACCTTTTAATTACAAGCATATATTAGTTGGATAAAATGTAAATATATGTATTAAATTTCAAAGGAAGTGTGACTTCATATACTTTATGAGGTGTGAGACCTCAGAATTTCAAATAGATGTAGGAAGTATGAAGAGGGCCAATAAATATCTTAGGAGACTAAACTAATAATCTTTCAGACAACCTTTTCCTCCAAGATTCTCAGTAAGAAGAACGGACAGTTGGAAAACTATATTAAATTTCCTAACAACTCATCAGCAAAGCTGTTCCTTCAATTTCCAACATGTCAGTGAGTCAGGGTGCAGAAAACGACACTGGATACCGCCCGGCACTGGATTTAAGTCCCACACCTGTGTGACTCCCCACGTGACTCTGAGAAAAGCGATCGTCCTTCCTGAACCTTGGTAAAGTCCTCCGAAAACAGGAAGTTCTGTCTAAATCAGTGGATCTCAAACGAGGTGATACCACTCTCCAAAGACCATTATGGACATTTCTGGGGAGGTGGGGGCAGAATTTTCAAGTGTTAGAGTGACGCGGGCACACATCGGTAGCAGAGGGTGGGAGCAGGCTCCCGGGTCCCGAAATCCTTGCGGCAGCCACACACAACAAAATTGCCCCTTGTGACTTGTACGTGTCACACAAATATACATAAAATAGATTTTACCAGATTTTGACCGAAGCTGGATTTTCCAGGAACGCAGCTGCCATGATTATCAAGGGAAGATGTGACTTCGTTTGCTTCGGAATTCCGCAAGAATTGCTCGACAGCTCAGAAAATCACAAGGTGGTTGTGCTCCCTAAGAGTGCAAATGTTGACACATCGGACTGTGACTGTTGTGACTGTGACTGTTGCTCACGTGGTGGTCCTCCTTGGGACGGGAGCACCAGACGTCTTCATTGTACCTTCTATGTGTGTCATGCCCAAGCTGTTCACACAGAAACACAGTGTTTCATCACAAATTACTTCCATTGCTTTTCCATTGTATGGAGTAAGCCTTCCATGACATGCTTCATTTAGGCTGTTGGTAGATTATAGATCTACGAATTTTATTTCAGGGTCGCAAAGGGGGTGTTCCATGTAATTATTGTATAGCAGCTGGTTCGGACCAATCCATTGGTCTAGAAGGTTTCCACAGTCCCTTGCGGGAACACAGCTCTCACCCTGCAGAGGCTCCTGCTTCGCCAAACATCTCTCAGACTCACACACGGCAGGCTCCTTGCTCTAGGCAGATCTCTGGTGATGAAGAGAGGTCCCCGCTGGGCAGGAGTGTACTGCATAGCAGACCCAGGCTACTAGGGCCAGTGAGGGTAATTCCAGAAGAATCCGCTCTCAGGCGGGAGCGTGAGCTCTGGCCCAGGAGCCCAGGGAGTGAGAAGTGATGAGAAAACACCATCAGCTGGTTCTCCATATTCAATCCAGACGCTGATGCAATTAGGCCACCATAGTAGTTTCCCCAGCAAGGACCATGGTCCTAAAACCACAGGGCTTCAATGTCTGAGACCCTTCTCGCCCTGGTGCCTCTATTATAAGATTATGCCCATGGCAGCCCAGGCAACTCCATCAAAGTGTAGACAATATTCTAAAACTCCATTAAAGCGTCGACAACATTTCTCAGGTTCAAGATTTAGGGTTCTGGAGGTTGGGGCGGGTGGAGGGATGGGAGGAATGAGGGCCGTTCCCGAACGAGGAAATCCACATGGGCTAATCGGGACTCGCAGCTGGCGCTCTTGAGTCTCTGTGGCGGCCACTGGAAACAGAACATCTAGTTTCATAAAAATTCCTGAAATAAGCATTTTCATCTCACGATCACTCCTACGGAAACAATGCAAATACAGAGGCAGTATTCAAGCCAATTATATTCAACGTATGATCAATGAAAATTGTGAAAAGACAGAAACATCTAAATATCTCACCCGCAGAGGCGGCAACCCGGAAGTCCGGGATCATTACTCCACCTTCCCCTCTGTCCACGCAGTCTCCTAATACGTTTCCAGACCCTTCTCTTCCTCTTTCTGTCCACAAGCTCGCCCAGGCCATCACCAAGTCTGCCTGAGTTACTGGAGCAAGCACCGGACGGATTCGTCCTGCCTCTGCCCCCTCCTGCCAGCCCGTTCTCAGCTCTGCAGATGCTGGTTTTCCCTGACAGGACTGGGCTCACGCCTCTCCAGGGCCTAAAATACTCCCGTGGCTTCTCACGGACCTCAGGGTAAAGCGGGATCTGCTTACCACACGTGCAAGGCCCTTGGGGACCCTCCCTGGGGAACCCTCAGCCTCATTTGTCATGCAGCTCTGTTCCGGCCCCACTGGACTCTCCTGTCCCGAGGATTCCCGGAACCTTTACCTCTGGGCCTTTACCCATACCGTGTCCTGTGCCTGGAGCAGTGCTCACCTCACCACCCCACTCTGACACACACATTCACACACACTCACACACACCTACACACTCCCACACACATCTATACACTCACACATTCACACACCCTCACACTTACACGCTCAGACTCACACGTCCACACACTTCAGTCATGCACATACCCTTAAACCCTCCCACACACACGTACACACCCACACACACTCTCTCCTAAACTTGGCGAACTTCGATGCATCTTTAAGTCTCAGTGTAGATTGAATCTCCTCCAGGAACTTGTCCCGACATCTGAGATCTGGGCCAGTGGCCCCATCTCCTCCTCACCACTCTGAACTCTGTTTTGTGGGCACCGACAAGACTGTAACGGTGTGAGGGCACAGGCTTGGCATGTTCTGATCATGACAGGTGTGTAATACACAGCTGTGAGTGAGGGGACAGTTTAGTTAATCCTATTACCACGACCTGTAAGAATGTGCTTGTTGAGATACTACAAAAGAATCAAACAATGACATAGTCGAAGGAACAAACAAGAAGAAATTCCCTGACTGCTGCATTGTCTCTAGTGTCACCCACGTAAGTGATCCAGATGTTCAGTCCCATTAATTTAATGCCCTACAGGCTTTAGCACATGTATGCGTGTGCGTGTGTGTGCGTACATGTTTTTGTGGTGCGTCTAGAAGTCCCTTTTTGAAGTATTTTATAAAACACCAAATAGGAACCCCAGGAAGGATAAAACCCACGTCTATTTTAAGGACTTCACACCCAAAGTTTAAGGATATTTCTGCTAGAGACCCTGATAACATTCTCTAATTTCCTCTTACAGACTAATTAATGATAGCCTCTGGCCCCTGCAGCCAACGAAATATTTTACATCTGGTTCAAGCTAGGTCTTCTCCTTCGGTTTCATGCTCTACCCCACATGGCATGAGGCGCTGCTGGCCGTCGCTTTCTGCCTCTCTTTGTTTATAGAATCGTTCACCCTCTTCAGCCACTGATGCAAAAACAGAGATGCTGCGCCCTCCTCCCCAGCCCCGGCGGCCACAGAGACCTCTGTCCCAGCTCAGTCAAAGATCCTCTCCCACATAATTGACCCCAGAGCCTTCTGCCAGTTCCTTACACAAGGGTTCCGTTTCGAAAATTGAATCCAAGTTTGGGCATGACTGACAAGGTCCGCCTTCGGATCGTGGGAGGCTCGCGGCTCTCAAACCTCACCTCGCTCGCTTCTTACCTCCTGACCCAGCTGCTCCGGAGCTCCAGACACGAACCAAAACGGATGTGGAGGTGCCCGGATGCTCTCAGAGTCACCCGAGCGCTCAGAAAGTCCAGCTTGGCGGCCGCTTTCTCTCTCCTGCCCATCCTGGGGTAGAACTCAGATGCCATGGTGTAGACATCCCCGGCCCCTGATGGGCCTTCCTCAGGAGCCGTTGTACCGAGTGGACTCTCTCACCGCCTCCCTGTGGCCTCAGGGAACGTGTCACTATCAAGCGGCCAACATGCGCCTTCAGGTCCCATTCCCAGTCATTCCGTTTCTTCTATGTCCCGTCGTCTTCTCCAAAACGTGCGAAGTTCTATTTGACTTTCAGACGCTGCTGGCGTCCTGCCACCCCGCAGCTCTTCTTCTTTGGCTTGTCCTTTCTATTTTCTAGAAGGAATAATTCACTCTGCCGTTCTTTACTCACACGCCTACCAGGGGAGCACAGCTCTACGTTCCTGTGGTTCCCCTCCTGCCGGACACAGAGCTACGGAGGAGCAAGGCCATCTTGTCCATCTCTTGGCCCACAGGGTCCGGCCCGTAGAAGCTTCTCATTAGTATGTATTAGATCAGCAGGTGAGGGAATGCGAAAACAAAGTTGTTCCCGACCAATTCCGGTTTCTGTTGTTCTGTTCTGTAACATCTCCTCACAGACGTCCTATCGTTTCACTGATCTGTAACTTACAGCCTTCTTGTGCTGGGTCTGCAGGACTCCAGACACATCTCCGGACGCGCTTACAGTGCGGATTCTTACCGCGGTAATCTCTTGTCGGCAGCTGCTTATCTCGGCTGTGCGACACATGTCGGAGAAAGGCCCCATTGTCAGTCCCCCTGGCGTCTGGTGCTGATAGCGGGACAAGCCTCCTCGGGCGCCCCCGTGGTTTCCATGGCAGACGGGACAGAAATGGCGGGAGGCGCCGTCCGCACGCAGACCTCGGCTCACCGTGTTGCCTTTCCTGTTCCTTATTGCTGCTCCCTGTTCGGCTTTACTCCTTCTGTGGCTCCCGACAGCTCAACCCTGGATCAGCTCCTCTCGGTGTCACTGGCTGAAGCTCGTCCTGCCTTGTCAACCCCAAGTATGCGTAACGGAACACTCCCTACTGCAGAAGCTCCGCCGTTTCCCCCAACTCCTCCAGGCCTCCCTTCGGTTGACACAGGCCAAGGCCCCTTTCTCAGTCCCGGGACCTCCTCCACAGATCGCCTCCCCCTCCTCTCAAGAAGGCCATCTTCCTCTCAAGAGCGCTCGCTCGTGGCCTCTCAGCAAAAGCCACAGCTCACTCGCCGTCGGAGAAGCTCTAGGCTTCTTGTCGATGAACACCCGGGACCGACCTCCCACTCTCAAACGTTCCCCACAGGCCGTGTGTTCTCTTTCGTCAGGCATCGGGCTTCTATACCATCTTCAGTTCCTTAAAATAAAACCCATCCTGGGCACGGTTTTGAGTTGTCGACACACACAGTGTCACACCACAGACGCAGGGATTCTGGAAACCCTGCGCGGGTCCGCACGGTCTCAGGAGGCAGAACAGGACAGGAGCGCAGGAGCCGGCTCAAAGGTCCTCGGGGCATCTCTCTGTCTCTCTCTTTTCTTAAACTAAATAGCAAGTATGGAGAAACTCACCTGCGTTGAAGAGAAACGAAAAAACAGAAGAGAAAATGAGTCCCGAGAAAAATCCTAAACGCAGAAGTAGGAATAAAAACATAAAGTTCCTAGTTTGAAAGATTTTCCTCAGGAAACCTTCAACAACTTGACAACTACGAGCCTCCGGTATGAACAAGAGGAAACCAGGGTTCCCCAGCCGGGAGGGAGACGATTCTTCAAGCGCCCCCGGTTTTCTCTCTTTGTTCCCGTGGAGCCCCTGCGATGCCTTCTCCACCCACCTACACGGCAGGAACCCGTGCACGCGGGCCGAGAGCGCGCCAGACACATTCCCTCTGGTGGCAACGTCTTCACCTTTCCACTTCCAAGCTCCTTCAGAGACAGGAGAGAGAGCAAGGGGCGGGGGTGCAGACAGAGGGAGAGAAAGACTTCAGCAGACTCCATGCCGTGTGTGGAGCCGGAGGCAGGGCTCTATCCCAGGACCCTGGGATCAGGACCTGAGCCGAAACCAAGACCTGGTGCTGAGCCCACGGAGCCACCCCCACACACACCTCCCACCGCCCCCCCATACCACCCACCCCTAGATTTGGGATTTCTAATCTCCAAACCTGTATGGTGATAGACTTGTGTCTGTGCTGTTTTAAACCACCAACCTCATGATAATTTGTTACAGCAGCAATAGAAAACTAATAAGGATGTTGGAAAATGCCTAAAATCACTTCCAACTCAACACACGAATCCCACAGTTTTGAATCCTGCCCCCAAAAGAGCATCATATGAATTACCTGTGGCTTGAGAAGAAATGTACAGATATCCTGATGGCTTTTGTTTTCAGGCTTCTTTGCTCACTCTCTCTCTCTCTGTATCTGTCTATAGGTTCCACTTTCTTTTTTTAGTTCTAAGAACAAGTAACTTTTAATGGGGAAAAAAAGCAACAATGTACATTCTTTGATGTTAATAAAGATCAGTGTCCAGCTGCCAAATGGAGCAGAAGAAAGCAAAAAGGCTTCAGAGCTGGAGACCTGGAGCTGGAGCCCCTCCAGGAGGCCCCCTCAGGACGGCGGCTGTGTACGAGGGTCACAGCCCAGGGCCGCAGCTGGGGCTCTGTGGGCCCGCCACCAGGCCCCCCATATGTCGGGGACATTTGGACTGAAGGTCCCGCCAGCATAAGCACAACCCGTCTCAACAACTGACAACACAGAGTCTCGTATGGTCACTCCTCCTGTGTCTGCCGCCAATGACTGATTCTTTCTCTATGCTTTTTTTTTTTTTTTTTTTTTTTTTTTTTTTTGGTTTTGGGGTTTTGGGTTTGTTTTTGTTGTTGTTGTTGTTGTTTTGGTCTGGTTTGGTTTGTTTTTGGAGTTTTCAGGCATGGCTTTAGAGAGGCTTATTCAGAAGGGAGATTACCCAAAGGAAAACGTCCTCAGGCTGACTCCCTTAGGAGAGGGTAGGGAGAGTATTTTATTTTATTTTTATTTCCAGTATAGTGAACAGACAGTGTTATTTTAGTCTCGGGTGTTCAATAAGGCAGTTCAGCTCTTCCATACGTCACCGATGCTCATCACAAGTGCCTCCTTAATCCCCACCACCTCTTTCCCCCACCCCCCTCCCCTCCCCTCTGGTCACCAGCAGTTTGTTCTCTATAGTTAGGAATCTGTTTCTTGGTGCATCTTTCTCTTTTTTTCTCCCTTGGTCATCTGTTTTGTTTCTTAACATATGAGTGGAATCATACGGTTTTTGTCTTTCTCGGAGTGATTTATTTTGCTTAGCATTCTTCTCTCTAGCTCCATCCATGTTGTTGCAAAAGGCAAGTTGTTGTCATTCTTTAGGGCTGAGTAATACTCCATCGCCTACACACACCACATCTTCCTTATCCCTTCCTCAGTGGATAGACACTTGGGCTGCTTCCATCATTCCTCTCTTGTAGATATAAGAACAGGTTCTAATCCAAGACCACCCCCAAAAGGAATCGGCTCCTGCCCCAAATCAATGCTCACTCTGTCCCCACTGAGTATCCCCTCTCCAGACTCCCCACCATGGGCGTCCCATCCACCCAGAGCCTCGTGATCCCTGCAGGGATTCCCAGCTCCCACAGACGTGCAGCAAAGCAGGAGCAGCCCAGAGCCCTGGCAAAGACTGCCAGCCCACTCAGCGGGTGAGCTCTCCCATTTCAAATGCTCTGTTGGTTCCCTGTGTTGGGATCTGCACTCATCCACATGGAACGCAGCCGTGGTGGCTTACCAAGTGCGTTTACCCACCTCGCTCCCAAGTCAGCCTGCAGGAGGGAGTGGCCGTGGCTCCCCCGTGCCCTCGGGGAAGTCTTCCTGGGCTATCCTCTGCCACGAGGGCCTCTGGCCACTGCTGCCCTTCCAGGCAGTAGGAGGAATGTATGAAGCAGGAGCACAGACGTGCACTCAGGATCAACGGCCAAAACTGGGCCACACAGCCCTCCGAGGTCCAAGGGGTTTAGGAAGTGCCATATTTTCACTTGCCAGTCACTGTGCAAAAGTAAGGTGAGAGAGATGAGATTGGAATGGGCGTCGAGGGAGCGAAGGCCCTACCCGCCAGGGACCACGGCTGCAGCGCGAGCTCCTCACTGATGGGTCCTGGTGCAGTCCTCTCGCCACATCTCGCCACGGCTTGCCCGGCTCCTGGAAGCTCGGCGCCCGACCTGCCACTCTTCCAGATCTCAAAACTCGTCCCCCAAACATGGGCACAGGTTCCTTCTGATTCACATGCTCCCTGGACCAGCTGCCTGTGGCCCTTTCTCCCTTCTCACGTATGGGAAGGAGCCTCTATGCATGATTTCTCCCACCCCCCGCCAACCCAGCTCTAGACTCAAGGACTCTCCCAACTCCACCCCTGCGCTCTTGGCCGTTGACTTGTGCGAACTGTTTGCTACTGCGAGGTCCAGGAGGTGCTGCCGAGCTCACTGTTCCTCTCTCAGCTCCTGGTCCGGAGCTGCCCCGTAGCTAAGCTGGACCACCGTCTGCTGAGTAAGCAAGACAGGGATACTCGCTGCGGCCATAATCTGCTGTTGTCGTTGGCCAACATAAGGGAGTTATCTTATTCCAAGCAAGCAGCATTAAGCTGCCCCGTGTCCAGGGAAGTTCTGTGACAGCAAACAAAACTGCCGGAGAAAATCTCCTATTGAACACGTGTCTGCCAAAACCCCGAGCTCCCGCGGAGATGGTGCAGGAAGGTGAGGGAGACAGACACATGGAAGCAAGCAGGGAAAATGAAGAGATGAAGAGAACACCCCTGGCTGGGAGAGGGTCAGAAGCTGGCAGGTCCGGGGGAGGGATCGGGGCGCCAGCCCTGCGGGTAGGGAGCAGAGTTTCTGACAGGATGGCTGGGAAATGGGCCTCGAGATCTTCAGACCTCCCAACCTTGACCAAGACACCTGGGGACCACCTGGCCAAAACAGCAAGGTTGCAAACTTCCAGGGCCCAAGAGGCCTTGAACAGTGGGCATCTCAGCAGTGCCCAGCGGGCCTCCCTGACGTTTGAGTGTCAGTATAGCAACCCCAAACCTGACGTGACCTGGGGTCATCAGAACAGGAACCCCAATAATAACGACTTTGGAACGCTCAGCAACTCGATGAGACAGAAGCCTGGAGACTTATGTGACTTGATTTAAAGCAAATAGAGACGTGACATTTCCCTCTCACCTGAGTTTATTGAGTGAGATTTATACTCACCGCATAAATGGACGGCTTCATGAGCTCCAGGGCGCGTGTGATAGAGGAAGCAATGAGCGGTCGTGCAAACCAGCGGCGGCAATACCCAGGGAGAACTAAGCCTCACAACGACAAAGCCCCATCAATGGGGCTTATTCCCTGGTTTTACTATCTCTGGACACCATTATTTTAAAACTAAAACTCTGGGTCCTTTCAGTCAATCTCTGTCAGTACAAGAATGGATGAAAGATCTTGATCAAAAACTTTCAGAAAAATGGCGAATGGATCCATCGAGGTTGCCTGGGCCCTCGTTCCGTAATCATGACCATGTGTTTATTGTGCCTACACGGTCATGACTACTTGGCTCTCAGGTTAGACCTGAGTGTGTGACGATTTGCCTCTCTCGTTACAGCCCATGGAAGAAAGGGCGAGCCCTTAATCCCGGTAAGATAAACAACCCCGTGTCTGTTCTCTTCGTGTCTAGAGGCTTTCTCCCAGGTCCCCTGATATTCCTCAAGCTCTCGTAAGGTTTGGGGATTTGAAGACATGATGATCCAGCCTCAGTGTGCGTTTATGCACCTGCTCAGAGCAAGGTCTCTGAGTATCGTCTCTCTCTGTGGGTGTTCCTGAAACATCTGACTTTGCTCAAGCCTCCCCAACCCAGGAAAGGGAACAGAATCACATCAGCCGAAAGCTTACATGGCCCGTCCCCTAACCCCAGAGTTATACTGAGTCATTTCCGGGGTCCCCAGAGGTGCTCATATGAGTTTAGTCCCCTCCTGGAGTTTCACCGTCGTCCGCTTTTCTGAAACTCACAAAACCTCTCTTCCGGTCGCTGACACCACTGCCAGCTGTGAGAATCCCAAACTTCATCCTGGGAACGTTACCCGTCAGGCTCCTGAAGCCCCCCTCCCCGACCAGCTGGCAAGGCAGTCTTCAGGGCAGCAGAGCTTTGCTATCTGTCCCCCACAAAGTAGGGGAAATTGATGCCTCCCACTGAAATGAAGTATCAAATCCGTGTTCCTTGCCTGCCCTACATGGCTGAGTCCTTCAAAAATAGAGTTTATTTGCTTCCTCCTGTTATCCCAAATCTCCAAAAAGCTCAAGAATGGGTCTCTGGGGCCCCACCAGGGAAAGAATCTGAGATGCACACTCAGCTAATCTCCCACCTGAGTTCCCCCCCGGATATTCCAAGCAAACACTGTGTCTTCGCTTTAGGACAAAGAGTCCTTGAGCAAACTACCTTGTGGAGCTCCTTCTGATTCCTCAGACTTGTCCTGATCCCATTTTATGGCTTCTACCATACAGGAGAGCTATAACTTGCTCTAATTTTATAGAGGACCACTTGTTTTTATGTCCACAATGTCAACCATCTAACCCCACCTATTTCTAAGCTACAGGCACAAAAGCAAGATGTCTTCTCTAGCGACCAGTCCCCTAAGATTTATGTAAAGCTTTAGCAAAGATTTGCAGGGTGTGTGTGGTTTTCTATGTTCTAACCTTCCTGTAGAAGACTCTAAAGCTGCCAGTGGTAGGTTGAGCCTTTCCTTGTATTGTCTTCTATGCACAGTTGGATGGAGTGAAGTGATCCAAACATGTATCTGCAAGCCTCAAGACTTTCACAGCAAATGATCACAAACACTGACCCATTTCTTTGAGAAAGCCTTGTTCTGCTCATTATAATTTCTTTCTCCAACTTTCTCCACCAGGAGAAAATGTATTTGCCCTCAGTTTCCTTCCACCATCTTCTCCTCCCTTGTTTCAAAGGAAAAATAAATCACTCTATTGGTTTTTTTTTTTCCTCCTGCTGTTGGTGATTCACTGATCTGTGACTACACACATCTCACGGGATACAGTTGTCTCTGTATGTTTCCCTCACCTGTGAGCCGTACAGGTTGAAGCATTCATTCATTCATTCATTCACTCATTCAATAAATATCTTGTTTCATGATATGCCAGACCCTGTAATCAGCCCTCTAGCTCAAGAGACATTAAATAAGTAGCTTTTGCCTGAGCAAAGGGAAATAAAAGTGGTTAATTAATAAATAAATAATTGCCCAACACTTCCAAAAACCCATCTTCTATTCTTCGGTTGCTTCTTCTGGTGCGTCTACGGTGACACGTCAGGCGGCTCTGCTAGTCTACCAAGGCTTTCATCTCTTCGACGCTCTTGGAGTAAAAAACTATGAAAAGATCTACTATGTGACAAATGGCTGGATTTGGTAGCTCCAACTCTAGTTCCCCGAAATTCACATTCTGGAGAGGCTCTGTCATCAGTGTGGAATGGTCTCAAGGTCCCTCTGTTCCATTTTGACTGAACCCCAAAATGGCCATAAATCCTTCCCTTGGTTCTCCATAGCACAACTAGGCCCATACTGTTATGTTTAGGAAAACATCACTAAATTCTCAAAAATAATTTTAAAAATAACTCCCACAATGACTCTTTGATCTGGTTCCTGGATATGCCTCTTCTCAGAGCCCACGGGTCTCAGCATATCCTCCTCAGATGGCCAAGGAAGACCCTGAGGTATCTCTGTCCTCTGAGTCCAGGCCAAAGGAAGCAGGGACCTAACAGGGGAAGGAGAGTTCACTCCTTTCAGCTAAGCTCCACCTACGAGTTAAGTGCAGCCACGGAAATATCTAGATCTTTACTGGGAGAATCCAGATCCTACTTTTCTGTGAAACTTGCCAAGGGCCCAACCTCAGGACAAGAGGAAATCCTATAGTAATGCTGATGGTAGGGTATTTTCCTCACACTGTCAGCCAGCCCTCGTGGGTACTTAATCCCAGCTTTTCTTGCTCTCCATTTCCCCCTCCGCCATAAACCTCATTCCTATTGTATGCTTTGTCCCCAAACTGTCAGTTTGCCTCAAACTTTGACTTCAGAACACCCAACGCAGAGCACGTTGCCTGTACACACACACACACACACGCACATGCACACACACACACTCACACCCCTTAAAAATCGGTAAAAGTGAACATGGACCCCGGATTGCGCTGGGAGGCAAACTTGCCACAAACACCAAGTGTCTTACCAGCTTTTTGTTTCAACCAAAAACGAGGATTTCTTTTGCATTCTGATTTCTACTATATTGATTTTTTTCACATTCAACGTAGGTAAAAATGACTCAAAATCACATGAAATAGCCCAGCCACATTCCACCTGTCTCACTGCCCTGCGAGGTTAAAAGGCTGAGGTACTCAACATGTCTCTTTGAAGATCTGAGCTGAACTGAACTCAACGGACAACTCATAAACCAGATTCAGGGACCACGTGATGGCTCTGGTTGGCCTTGATGCTGTATTTCAAGAGTCCAGGCGCCCTCCTGTCAATACAGATAGCATCCACTCCTGACGGTGGTGGGTGTTTGTGTGATGAGGGGAGACGCAGCTGGTCTGTGAACGTTTCACCCACCTATCAGAGTGGTCACCCAGGGAGACACGGAGGACCGCACTCCGGGGCCAACATGTACCACTCGTACTTGGTGGAAATTTTGATCACTGTCTTTTCTAACTGAGAAATTCTGTAGCTTTTGTCATGTGTCATTTGTAAGATAAAATATCTGCGGATCCACCGACCAACTTATTTTACTGTTTGGGGAAAATACTTGCCGAAGAACTTTGTTTTCAACAAAGAAAGCTGGTAAGGATGCTGTCCTTCATTCCACCACCAGGGTTAGAATTTTCATCCCATCCAAACGAACTAAGAACTTCAAATGACTCCCTCTCCAGAATCAACGGTCACTAATTCTCAGACATGATCGCCATTTCAGGGTGTTTGTTATATGCCATAAAAATCATAATCGTTTTACCTTCTGTGATTTATTGAAAGCATTCGTGCTCTTAAAAATTGCTAGATAAGTCAAACCTGTGGCCTCTTTCTCAATGATTCAGATTCGAATTTAATCAATTTGCCTTATCTAGATATTGATCCTTTCTAAAAACATCTCTTTTCTTCTCTACAGCTAAGTAGCAAAGCAGTCTTTATTTTGTAAACTCTGATCAACACCTTCCATGAATTCAGTATGAATATTGGGGTGGGGAGAGGGAGAAAATGCTCAAAACCACTTCCCTATTCATAACACATTTCCCCTTAGAAAATAACTTAGGAAACCTGAAAACTTAACTAGATATTAGCATTTAATGACTCAGGAGTAGGATTTCTCCCTTCCAAAAATTTCCCAAGTATGACGGTGCAAAAAAGATAGCCAACCTTAAGTAAGTTCCTTTTAGTTAAATGATCTTGAAATCAAAACCATAAAAATTATTTCAGATTTTTATAGGAAATAATTAAATTGGGGGAGAAGACTCCATGTGAATATTCTTCCTAAGATGTCATGTGGCATCTCCACAAGTTAGGAGAGCAGTTAAGTGTGGATTCGGTGATGGAGAAGTAACTGTTTATGTCGATTGACATTGAAATGTAAGGAAAATCTATATTTGAACAGGCTTCCAAAAATATCCTAAGCCTTTTATCACTTGAATCCTGTTATTTGCTGCCAATTCATTCATTATGACAAGGGGTAGTTTTGTTGTCTTCTCTGTTCAGTTCATGAGAGACAAAGTCACGTCAGCCACGCCTCCCCTGAGAAGGGCTTGTCTGAATTTCCCTGATGATCCTACCTGTTTGCAGTGATTTCAAGTTCACATTGCAACCTGTCTTTCCTAAATGATGGATCCGTGTTCTCACCTCAAAACACAATTCTTAAGTGTTCATAATTTAAGGAGGGAAACAAACAGTGACCGTAAAATGGGAAAACTAAGAAAGGCGGTTTTGTGTAACTGAGAGTAGGCAATCTAAACATAGCTCTAGCTGCATATTTGACTGAATGAAACTGGCAGAAATTTGAAGCTAATTGTGGAAATTGCACATGTGAAAGGGAAAAGTACAGAGAAAAAGCTCTCCTAGCACGGTGGTGGTCCTCATTCCTGCAATAGGTAAGTTATCAAATCAACAGGGTGTACACCTTAAACTTGCTCATAATGTTCTGTGTCAATTCTATCTCAATAAGTCTGGGGGGGGGGGGTCCAAAACTTTGGTAAGTCTAGAATCTGAGAGTCCACCTGCTACATCCCACTCCCTCACATACACACACAACCCAGGAAGGTTGAGAACCTGGGACCAGTGGCTCCTGGCCCAACCTGAACTGGTCTGGACCATTTCCTTCATTACTTCAACTCTCCAGAACAAAGATGGGAGGTGTGCACCTGGTGACACACTTCCAGCCCTAGGGAAGAACCGGGTGTGAGAGGACAGAGCACGTAGAGAGAAACAGAGAGAAACACAGGTGAGAAAAGCCTTGCAACCTTCCAGCCAGGGTCCAATGACCCTCAGAGCCCAGTCACACCTCCTTCTTTTGGCAACTGGTTCCATGACAGGTAGATTTCTGATCTGGCTTATGATAGTTTAAGTTACATTCCCTCCCTTGCAAGAAAAGAGCTCTGCATAGTACCCTTTGTATCTATTTCATTAGGCAAACGCTTGAGGAACACAGATTGTAGTATAAGGCATTGGGATTTGCATTTAGAAAAAGATAACCTTACCTACAAGTTCATCTCATCAGACGCAGGATTCTCCACTCTCAAAGCACGAATGGATCTGGCAAGGAATCCCGCAGAAGCGACACCTGAGCAGGTTTTTAAGATGTGCAGTGTTCCAGATGTATAAGGCAGGGACAAGAACTCACACTCGGTGCAAAGTCAGAAGAAGGGCAAATGGGTCCATGGGGTGGGGGGTGGGGTGCTTAGCATATAAGGAGGGAAAGGAAAGAACAGAGAAGTGAACAGGTACAAATTCACAACCGACCTTGAAGGACATGCTAAGAGACTTGGAAGCAGGGATCTCCAAAAGGAGGGACCACAACCCAGGGAGAAGCAAAGTGATCCATTCAGGCCAGACCAGCTACATAACCCGTAGGACCCCGAGCAAAACGAAAATGCAAGGCCCCTTGTTGCAAATATTTAAGAATTCAAAGATTGTTACAGAAAAGCAAAACTAAGCATAGTTTCCTTCTGTGAGCGACTCTACAGGTCACACACCCACGAAGGCCCAAGCACAGAGAGTTTGGTGACGTCCTGGAGCATGACAAGAACAGTGGCAGAAGGTTCAAGAGAGCAGCGGAGAGACCTCGGCTGAGAGAGGTTCTGCCTCTCCTACACGCGGATGTCATGCATTTTCTTCAACTCCACAAACCAGGAGCCTAAGATCTTCGACTGTAACCAATCAGTTAGAACCTCTCTTTCTTGAAAAGGAGGGGACCAGGAATAAGAGGAAGGAAACTGCGATATTTCCACATTGTCCTCCTTGCATTATTTCTACAGACCCCCTGGGCTGAACAGGATCCAGGGGAAGGTCAAGCCAGCTGCTGTCCCTGAGAAAGACAGAGCAGTAGCGGGGGCGTCCTGCCCACCCCCTCATTTCAACCATTCAGAGGAGCAGTCTAGAAGCAGCGAGATGTCCACTCTGCTCACGAGAACCTCTTCCTGGTCGGGAAATAGGTCAGAATAGAACACTAACTCAAAGGCTGCATGATCCAGGAATTCATCCTCTAAACTGTGTCTTTTAACAACGTTTCATATTTATTCCACTTTTTAAAAAGCCAGATAAAACGAAAACGTATACGACTAAGTGAAAGAAGAGTCGGCGTGCACGGTTATGTTCTGTAGGACTCCAGCTCTCTGACATGCAGGAAAAGGCAAAACTAGGGAAACGGGGGAAAAAGATCTGTGGCTGCCAGGGCTGAAGGTCAGGGGCGGGAGGGATTAACGGGCAGACAGAGAGGACTTTTCAGGCAGTGAGATGACGCCGTATGATTCTGAAATGATGGGTACATGTCATTATACATTTATCCAAAGCCACAGAATGTGCAAGAGTGGAATCTTATATAAACCATACACTCTGGGTGATATTGATGTGTCCGTGTAGGTTCAGCACTCATAACAAATGAGCCACTCTGGTGAGGGGCCCTGATGGGAGACGTATTGCACGTGCAGGAAGTGGGAGATATTTGGAAACTTTGCACTTTCTGCTCAATTTTGCTGTGAACCTCTAACTGGCCTAAAAAAATAAAGTTTATCAATTTTTAAAATCAAGATGTATTTGTTATAGAAAATGCCTATGATTTTCTCAAAGATTTACTTATGTATGAGAGAGAGAGAGCTTGTGGGGGAAGGGTAGAGGGAGAGAATCCCAAGTAGGCTCCCCACTGAGCACAGAGCCAGACACAGGCTCAATCCCACAACCCTGAGGTCACCACCTGAGCCAAAACCAAGTGTCAGATGACCAACACACTGAGCCAACCAGGCCCCCCAGAATATGCCCGTGATTTTTTTTAAACTGCCTGTAAACCCGTCCCCTCCAAGAAAGCCATTTCCTCATCTTTGTTTGAATCCCTTTTGTACTCTTCCAAGCGCATGCACACATACCTGTGTAGGTGTGTTTTCCTTGTTCAAAATAAAAATATGGGAGGCGCGCCTGGGTGTCTTTGTCAGTCAAACATCTAACTCTCCATCGTGGCTCAGGTCATGATCTCAGGGTCCCGGCATCGAGCTCTGCATCAGGATCCCTGCTCAGCAGGGAGTCTGCTTGCCTCCCTGTCCTTCTGCCTCTCTCTCTCTCTCTCTCTCTCTCTCTCTCTCCTATCTCTTAAATAAATAAATCCTTTTAGAAAAAAAGGGTTAAGTGGGTATTGATGTCTATTCTTTTTAGTGAAGATGCATTATGAGCACACACCCCTATCAATACATTTGAAGATACAGCAAAGTAAACTTTGTGCACAATCCCCGTGGTGGGTCCTGGGGATTTTCCCACTCAGTCTGCACCCTCATTCTCTGCTGGAATGATGAGAAGCTCCCGGTGATGTGTCCCTGATGACACAGCAGCTTGGATTCCCAAGAGGAATCAGGTTCTGCCAATGCAGTGAACTTACCCGAAGTTTGGAAGGCAGAGGCCTCTCTCCTCCCTTCTTCAGGTAGATTTTTTTTTTTTTTTTTTTTTTTAGATTTTATTTATTTATTTGACAAAGAGAGAGAGAGATCACAAGTAGGCAGAGAGGCAGGCAAAGAGGGAGAGAGGAGGAAGCAGGCTCCCTGCTGAGCAGAAAGCCCGATGCGGGGCTCGATCCCAGAACCCTGAGATCATGACCTGAGCTGAAGGCAGAGGCTTAACCCACTGAGCCACCCAGGCGCCCCTTCAGGTAGATTTTGCTAGCTAACAAAGTCATGGAGGTAAGAGATTTCTTAGCGGCTTGTTCCGTGTGCTCCTTCTGCAGTACTCCGGGCTGGGGGAGGGAGCGAATCTCTTTCTTAACAATTTTCAGAAATACAATACAGTATTCTTAACTAGAGTTACCGTGCTGCACAGGACATGTTAGTTATCTCACCTTAGTTCTCTGGTCACTGAAAGTTTCTACCCTTTGACCACTGTCGCCCGTTTCCCCAGCTTCTTGCCTTTGACAGCCACCTTTAGATTCCACATACAAGTGAGATTGTACAATGTCTCTCTTTCTCTGATTTGTCACTCAGTATCAGGCTCTCAAGCTCCACCCACCTTGTTGCAAATGGCAACATTTCCTTCATTCTTGTTGCTGAATAATATCCCATTATGGGTGTAACCCACATCTTCTTCGTCCATTCATCCATCAGTGGGTACTTGGGTTTTCTCCAAGTCTTGACGCATGTAAATAGTCACCGCCACACTGCCATCAATAAAGAGGTGCAGCTATCTCTCCAAGATAGTGATTTCACAGCCTTTGGATATACGCCCTGAAGCGGGCTTGCTGGATCATATCATGGCTCTATTTTTAACTTTTCAAGGACCCCCCCTACCGTTTTCCATGGTAGCTGTGCCAATGTACACTCTCGCCAACAGAGAGTGAGGGCTGCCTTTGCTCCACACCCTGGCGGACACTGGTTATCTCTTATCTTTTTCAAGAAAGCCACACTAACATGTGTGAGGGGGGATTGCCTCCTTGAGCTTGGAGTTCCAGCAGGAGCCTCGGTGGAGACCTCTCCCTGGCCCCGTGCATCGCTTCTCAGTCGTCATAGGAGTCATTCCCATTCTCGGTGGTTACCCAAGAGCTACTCTTTTGGTCCTTCCACTGACCCTAAGAACACTTAGTTCCTGGTATTAAATCCTTCTCCACTTAAAATATTTAGAATAGTTTCTCTTTCCTATGTGGAACACTGACTGACACAATCCTATCACTTCAAAATTGTATAATAAAGTCGTAGAATTCTCACTTCTACCTATTTTTTGTAATGTGGAATCTGTCCCAACTTATCTTGCCTTTATGCAGATCAACGTTTTATCTGTCCATCCATCGGTCCATCCATCCATCCATCTAACCATTTATCTATCTATTTATCATGTATCTACCATCCATCATCTAACCATCCATCCATGTATCCATATGTCTATCTATCATCTACTATCTGTATGCCCACAGACATAAACACAGTTTTGTGTCACAAAATGGAATTATGTTGTAGATCAGGTCTGCAACCATCTTGCTTCCCCACACATTTTTCGTGAGCGGTACCTCAGTCCCATTGTCTCCTAGGAGCTGCACAATATCCTGTAGTATGACCATAGCATAATCTATTCAACCACTGTCCACAATCCCTGTTGATGAACACCTGTGCTTTTCCAAACATTTGTTGTGAGCGCTCCATAATAAGTAGACCTTTTTATATACCTCCTCATGAACTTTATCTTACTGACGCAGGGTAGTTTTCTATGAGTAGAATTACTGGGTCCAAGAATATGAGCATCTCAAAAATGTAATACGCACCGTCAAAGTAAATTCCAAAAAGCTCCTATAAAATTTTACACTCCCAGCATAACTGCACAAAACTGCCTATTTCCCCCTAACTTAGTGATAACTGGATATCAACAACACTTTTTTACCAATCCAGTAACATTTAAAAAGTAGTATACTATTGTTGTTTTTATTTTTGCTGTTATCTTATTTTTATTTTTTTAATTTAAATTCAATTAGCCAACATATAGTACATCATTAGTTTCAGATGTAGTGTTCAATAATTTGTTGTCTTTAAATTGCATTTCATGGATTACAAGTAAGATTGAGTACCATTTCAGATCTTCCCTGGCCATCTGCAATATATGTCCTATGACTCTCCTGCTACATGTAACCACTGGACATTTATTTTCTTATGTATTAGTAAGCCGTTTTAGTGTATTAAAGATACTACCCCCTCTGATACACACACACACACACAAAGAGGGGAGAGAGAATATTCTCCCAGTTTGTCATTTGGTATTGTTGTTTATATTGACTTTGACCTCGTAGGCTTTTATACTAGCCATGGGTTTCCTACATGATTCAGAAAAGTTTCCATCACCTTGAGATTTTACACATATTTTCCTAAATTTTTAATATGTTTTGGTGTTGTGTTGTCTTATATATAAAGATTTAACCCTTCAAATTTTTAGTTTTATGTATTATACGAAGTAGGATTTAGCTTTATTTTATTCAAATGGATAGACAGCAGTTCCAACACTAATTATTGTCTGAAATACCTTCCCTCCATTAAAATGTGTTGCAATTCTCTGTATATACCTTGATCTGTCTCTGAGTTCTTATTTGTGTTCCATTGATCTATTGTCAGATCCTATCCAAATTGATTTTATTCTAGTGGCTTTAGAGATAGTAAGCTCTGCTCTCTATTAAAAAAAAAAGAAGTTCCCCTTGCTAATTTTTTCTTTTTCATAACTTTCTTGCCATTTAACACACATTTATTCTTCAAGGTCAATTTCAGATTTATTTTCTTTGATTAAAATAAGCTGGAAGTTTTATTTAAATTAAATTAAATTTATATATTACTTTAGGAATGATTGACATCCTTGGAATGATTGAGATTTTTATCACAAAAAGTCTCCCTATCTAGGAATATGACACATCTCTTCAATTTATTCATGTCTTGTCCTTCAATAACACTCTTCTTGCCTTCATATAGATCTTGCGATCTCTCTATTGAGTTTCCTCCTCCAGACATTGACAGTTCTATAGAATATGACAAACTAGCATGGACTTGTGGCTCCCTCCCTTGACCCAAACTCCAGAGAAGCCACCAGAAAGAGAGGGAGGCCGCTGGATTCCAGGACAAGTGGGAGGAGAGCTTTGGAAGACAAGGTGACTAAGCCCCACTGGGAAAGGAAAGAAGAATCCAGAGAAAGGGAGCCAGGCCCCACGACTGGGGGAGTGCTATCCACTTGGGCCTTCTAGTTCTCTTTCCCACATTGGCCAAGAGGATGATTGGCCCCCAAGTTACTAGCTGCAGCCACTACCAGTGGTTTCACACCAGGTGCCTCCACCAGAGGCAAAGAGCTGACGGCAGGAAGTGCACACGGTCAGGCCAATGACCCAGCTTTCCCTTCCACACCCTCCTCCCCTGGTCTTACCTGGGGAAGAAGCAGCCATAAGAGAGGGCATCTAGAGAACAGTAATACTTGGGCTACATGGGCAGGGGGAGCTAAAGGACAGGGTCACCTGGTGGCTGGAATGAACAGAAAATGAGACCGTCTTACAAATACTGAAAGCTCTTTACTCTGGGTTCTACCCCATTCCCACTCTCAGGCTCACCAACGGAAGAGTAAGCCAGGGCAAGGGGTCTTATCCTTCCGCCAAATTACCTATTACCTGCCAGAGTAGTGGACAGTGCCAGAGGGATGGGAGCTTGTGCAGAAAAAATATTAGAACAGGCCCAAGACTATTACCCTTACAAAGACCCCTTTGCAAGACTGAACTTTCTCTTTTGCCATAAAAAGATATAAGGATACTTTAAAAAAATAAATAAATAAATAACCATGGAGCAAACATCATACTTCACCACAAATTATCGAAAACTTTCCCTTTGAGCTTAGGAACGAGAAATGGATGGACAGTGATGATTCTCATTCAGCGGAAAGCGCGATACAGTAGAAAGGAACCATAAATAATCTACAATCCATACTGGTGCGGGAATTCTCCACCTTGGGAAATTTTATCAAGAGATACACTTGTGACTTGTGTCTTTTTTTTATGTGTATGTAATTGTAGGGGAGGCAAAATAATTTCCTCTCTACCCTCCGAGGTTCTTGGCTGAGACCCAACCCCCCCCCCCGCCCCCGTACAGATTAACGGGAAAAAAAAAAAAAAAACAGAAACTTAATAACATGTGTTCTTTCTATGTGGGAGACATCCAGGAAAACTGAGAAACTCTCCAAAATGGCCTCAATACCTAGCCCAGCTAAAGACAAAGGCAGGTCTTGGGGCTAGGGAGTCCCCAGGAAAAGCACAGGAACAAGAATGACGTTATCCGGGGCACCTGGGTGGCTCAGTGGGTTAAGCCTCTGCCTTCGGCTTGGGTCATGGTCCCGGGGTCCTGGGATCCAGCCCTGCATCGGGATCCCTGCTCAGTGGGGAGCCTGCTTCCTCCTCTCTCCCCCTGCCTCTCTGCCTACTTGTGATCTCTGTCTGTCAAATAATTGAATAAAATCTTTAAAAAAAAAAAAAAAGAAGAAGAAGAAGAAGAAGAAGAAGAATGTTATCCTTCACATTTATATCATCCTGACCTTCTCCACCGATAAGAGAGTCTAGAGATTGACTCATACCCATCCTCCGGGTACACAGAGGGAGACACCCTTAGGAATGGAGGAGATTCCCCTCATAAATGCAAACGTCTCTTACCACAGGATCACTTCTATTCTGTTTTCAGAGTGTCTCCTATGTTCGCAGTTTCTTAAAAACAACCAGCTCAATGGGTGCCTGGGTGGCTCAGTGGGTTAAGCTGCTGCCTTCGGCTCAGGTCATGATCTCAGGGTCTGGGATCGAGGCCGGCATCGGGCTCTCTGCTCAGCAGGGAGCCAGCTTCCCTCTCTCTCTCTCTGCCTGCTTCTCTATCTACTTGTGATTTCTGTCTGTCAAATAAATAAATAAAATCTTAAAAAAAAATTATAAAAACAACCAGCTCAAAATAGTCAATAAGCCAAACAGGCATGCTTTGAGGCAGTATATTCTGTTCCCCTTCATACTTTGATCTAAAAACAAAAGAGACTAGCCAAATTTCAGCACATTAATGAGTAAGCACAAGTCTTACACACACACACACATATTTGGGAGAAATCAAGAAGTTCAATATGTCAAGAAGTTCATCGTTCGGCAATGTCTGTGGGGGAAATTCACCAGTCTGTGTCCTGCCTCTTACTGTGGTGATTAGCATTTGAAATACTTCTTTCCTCTGAAAAATTGAGAGATTTGTAACGGTCTGCACTTGGCAAATCTGCAATAGGCCGGTTTCTCCTGAAGCTACTTTATCCCCCAACTGTTTGCCCGACTTACTCGGTGTTTTGTTGTTTGTTTTAAATATTTTATTTATTTATTTGACAGAGAGATCACAAGTAGGCAGAGGCAGGCAGAGAGAGGAGGAAGCAGACTCCCCGCCAAGCAGAGAGCCTGACGCGGGGCTCCATCCCAGGACCCTGAGATCACGAACTGAGCCGAAGGCAGAGGCTTAACCCACTGAGCCACCCAGGCACCCCTGCCGGACTTATTCTTATAATTTTTTTTCTCTTGCTTTTGTGGAAGTATTGTTAACATAGAGTGTTACTAGTTTTAGGTGTATGATACAACGATTCAACAGTTCCACGCATTACTCAGTGCACATCAGGATAACTGTACTTTTCAACCCTTTATCTGCCCTACTCATGTTGCTGGCTGAACCAGGGAAACCCCACACCCTGGAGCCTTGACCCAGCCAGACCCCAAGAAGTCACAGAAGGTTCTCAGTCTTGTCAGGAGAATGAATTCAAGGACAGACACACAGCACAATGGTCAAGTTACACAAGCAGGCAAGTTTATTAAAGGCAAAAGTATATTCTTGAGATAAGAAAGCAGCTGAGAGAGAGAGAGAGAGACCGCATGCCCTGGAGGTTCGGTTTTCTATCTTTTATTGACAGTTCTTAACTAGGGGACAGAGTATTTATCACTTGGGGTGGGAAGCAGGGTTTCAAGCTTTTTCTTCCTTATGTGGTCAGGGGTTTCCAGTCATGGCATCTGCCACTTGAGCCCGTCTGGTTTGACCCTGCTTCTTGTGGAGGGCTGCCAGGACAGGCCTCTGACCTTCGTAATGACTGGCCAGGACGTCTCTGTTGCAGACCTCCAGGTCTCCTGTTCAAACCTAAGTGCCTACTCCAACTTTTATTTTTTTAATTTCCATTTCCCTACCTGCTTTATTCCCAGAAGCATCACGCAGAATCCAGTGCGGACTCCGGCCACTCCCTCCATTCCGTAAGGAGCAAGTTGAGGTCACACACAGCAGACCATCCTGTGAGCCAAATTACGGCCTCACGACAACCCACTCTTCATGCATCTCTCCGTCCTCCGCGGCAAAAGAACCATTTCTTCCCCGCTGCTGCCTTCTCTAGAATTAATTAACTCATCAAATATTTATTGAGAACGTACTATGAGCCACGCTAAAAACTGGGAATACAACAGGCAATAATGTCACTGCTTTCACGGAATTGTCGATCCAGTGGAAGAGAGGACAATAAGGAAACCCACACCCCCAGACTTTTCTCAGGTAGTGATACCTGCTCAGAAACTAAGAATAGATCAAGAAAACAAATTATACGGAACCTGCCACGTGAGGATCTAGAGAAAGAGCACACGCCAGCTCCTCATGGAAACACATCACATGTGTGCAAATTTGCTGGAATCTAAGTCCCAGGTGACCGAGACCACGTCTGTATGGTTCTGTTGCTCTTGTTTCTGTGGCTTTCCTGCTTATCCCATGCATCGGAAGCGAGTGCCACCATGCCGCAGACATTTGGGCACCTGTTTGTGGCAGAAATGAACAGGCAAACTGGCAGGAGGGTTACAGGACAGAGGGGAACAAGTCAGAATACACAGGGCCCTGAGAGCCAGAGAGTGTGTTCCAGGGAATTCTAGGGGGTTGAGGACCCTGTGCAGGCCGTTCAGAAGAAGGGGATGGCTCTCCTTTACGTCTGGGAAGATCCTTCTCTCTGGTTAATGGCAACAGGGAAGCCTCTGTGGAGATGCTTCCTGTTTGAGCCTTACCTCTCAGCAAAGGGTCGGCAGCTCTGTAGTTAGTGCTTTTTCTCTAGGGTCCAGTGGGGACCCCTGTGTCCTCCAGCCCAGCACCACCCCGGCCACCACCTGTCCTCAGATTAGAGTTTTTAGACCCACAGTGACAAGTTATTCAGTGACAAAGACACCCGCTTTCCCACCTCTTTGCCCCAGAAGCTTGTGGTTGTGCTGCTCCCTGTGACAACCCCTCCTCGGTGGCCCCTCTGCCCTTCAAGGCCAGCTGCCCCCTGCACCTGGCCTCCTGTCCTGTGACCCCATGCAGATGGGTCACAGAACCCCCTCACCTTTCCCATCTCCTGGTGGTTCACTGTTGCATAGAGCCTGTCCTTTTAGGTTGATTTCCTCCTCCCTGAGTTTCCAATGTCCCCCTAAAAATCAAAGCGAGAGTTTTCTGCCAAATTTGGAAGCCTCTTCTCCTCTCCGTGTCTCTTCACTCTGCCTCTGAGTGAACCTGTTTCCTGAAACCACAGTGTCCCAGGGAGAGATCTTCCAAATGTGCCCCCTTATCCCATAAATCTGTAATCGTATCTCTGATGTTTTTCTCCATGGCAAGCAGACAGATCATCCTCGGGGCTGGAGACCCCCTTCTTCTGTATCTATTAACTGCTGCATCCCTTCAACCTACTGGGCCTCTGATCCAGAGTCTGTGTCTTTGAAATCCACTATCGTGACTATTAGCAAATCATAGATAACATGCCTTGAGCACTCACTATGGACCAGCAAAGGGGGGCCTACATTGTCCCCATTTTATTTTCTGTGAAGATTGATTTTATTTATTTGTTTGTTTGTTTATTTGTTTGTTTATTTATTTATTTATTTTAGGGGGAAGAGCCGAGGGAGAGGGAGAGAGAGAATCTCAAGCAGACTCCCTGCTGAATGCAGAGCATGACATCAGGCTCGATCTCCTGACCCTGAGATCATAACCTGAGCTGAAATCCAGAGCTAGATGCTTAACCAACTGAGCCAGCCAGGAGCATTAGTCCCATTTTAAAGGTGAAGAAATTGGGAGGAATTGGGAGGATACACAGCATTTTAAATAACTCATCCGAGGTTACGTGCCACTGAAGAATGGAGCCGGGGTCCGAGATCGGGCGGTCTGCTGTCTTAAACCCTGGTAAAAGGGGTGGGGCCTCCGAGGAACTGCAACGGGCCGTATGGGTGCACAGATTAGACCCTCAAGAGTCCGTCTTTGACCTGCACACAAGGAAAGCATATTGAGAGGAACAGGACCTAGTTCTTTCGGTGCTTGGCAGTCACACTGCAAAGTCCAAAGATTCCAGGCACCAGGACTCCATTTGTTTTGAGGTGAACCTGCCCCAACCCCTGAGGAACATCTCAATTTCCAGAACTGGAACTCTTGGGCAAGCCTGCGCTGGCTCCAGATATGAGCCCCATCCCCTGTGCCAGGCAACCTGCCATTCTGCTACTGCATCAACAGGCCTGGAGTCCTGCCCGCCCAGCTTCCTTCTGCCCTACGTGAAGAAAGTACAGGCCTCCCGATGAAGGAGCTCCCTTCTCTCCTTGCAGCATTTCGAGCTCTGAGGGGACAGCCTCATCTCCTCTCCTGCACATTCTAAAGGAACTGAGGAATAGAAATGGGACTCAAATAAGGATCACAGCACCAGCCTCGTGGTGGGCCGAGAATGCCGCTGGGATCCAAGGTAAGAAAACCTCCCTTCCTAAAACCTCCCTCCCCGGATCCAAGCAAGGAGAACCTACATTTACCTCCCACCGGGTGGAGAAAGGTGGGTCCCAGAGCCCCAGCGAGAGCTGACAATGCATAGGACACTTGACCCTGAACTGTGAACCAGCGGATGTCAGACTTGGGAGAGACACCAGGACAAGTCCCTCCTCTTCCCAAAAGGAGGAGCCTGTCAGAGTCAGATGGAAGCTTCCCCTGCCTGGGACCCTCTCACAAAGAAGACCTGGTCTTGCTTGATCAAGCTGCTGTTATGTCCTCTCCAGCATTCCTTACTACACCAATGGAGAAACAAAGACACGGATGACTGAATAAGCACACCTATGAGAGTCGGGGGATGATTGGTAGAAACTAGGGGGAGGTGGTGGTCCCTTGGATGGGGAGCTGCAGGCTGTCAGGGCGGGTGCTGCAGGACTGGGAGCTCAGCAGTCAGCTGACATTGTAAGGGTCTAACTGTGGCAGGGTCAGCAGGCAGGGGCTCGAGAACTCGCCCCCACTCTAGCATTGAGCAGCAGGATGACAGGAAAGTACTAAGACATGAAATAACAGTATTTAAGGCATGTGAAAGATTTATTTCAAAAATATTAATGACGGGAACATTGAGAAAATCTGACACAGCATGAAGCTCTCAAGCAAACTGAGGGAAACAGAGACTGGATGAAACATGAGTGTTGAAGGAATGTGCAAGTCCAAGAAGGAATTCCAGACAGACTCAGAATGTGCTATGGGATTTCCAGAGGCACTGGAAATAGGAAGGAGCCCAGTATGCCAAACAGGAAAATGAACGCATGGTGCGGAAGAAAGGCTTAAAAAAGTGAGAGCTCACATGATAAGGATAAGGCACACAGGTAAGGAGAAGTAATGGAAACATCACACAATGAAAACTGGTGGTCCTGAGGAAAAAAGAAAACCCACGAAGCAGGAACAACAGTAAAACATTTCTTTTTAGATTTTTAAATCTTCAAATTGACAAGATTAAAGAATTAAAAATCATTCGAACATATAATGGCCACATCCTAGTGGGCGAGTGGGGTCAGAATGCTGGAAAAACTCTCCTCCTGGGTTATACAGCTAATTCATTAAAGCACAGTCAGAGGGGGTGGGTTTGCCTTTAAAGGGAAAAGTAGATGCTAGTGGGGCTGCTGGTAAACACAGGCAGTCTTCCAGGAGGGAAAGAAAAGAAAAGTTGGCTCCCTTGCTCCTAGACATACTGAAAATGCATAGCTCCCCACCTTGACCAAACACTGCAATCCCTGTGATCCTAGGTTTCCACTCCCAAAATCAGATCTAACTGGCCCTGGGTGTGTCCTGGTAATTCTACAAAAAGCCCCTCTTCTCTGCGCTGTCCCTGGTGCTGAGGAAAACAGGTAGAGAAGACAAAGGGAAATACGGTCCCTCGGCCAGAGCCGTGTGTGTAGGACAGCAACACCTGAGAGCAAGAGACAGGGCAATGTAAGTGTGACCGCCCCTCCCCCCAGAGGAGGCAACTTCAGCACAGACAAAAGGCCTCAGGACCACAGCTGGTCCTTGAGGAACACTTCCCCTCGTGTTTCATACTTGAGTTCCTGCCAGTTCAGGAAGTTAGGGATGGAGACCCCACCGGTGGAGACAGCTCTGATCTCCTCTGGGGGCAGCACAAAGTCCCACATGTTCCCATCTCCAACCTCTCCCACCAAGACCTGGGTCTTCTCAAAGCCCCCACCGAATGAATCCTCCTCCTGCCCTAGGCTGATGCTTGCTTCTGACCCCACCGTGTATCCCTTCCTCAGACTCATCCTCACCATGGGCTTCCATCAACCTAGAGCTCTGTAATCCCTGTTTGGGACTCCCAGGTAACACAGAAGTGCCTGGGTGTGTAAAAAGTCTCAGGAACTCTGAAGTAGGTGTCAGATCCCCCCCGCCATGGACACGCTGTACAAGCCAGGCTTTTCCCTGAAGAGGAGGATCTCATTGTGCTGTGCCCTGGTGGCATACGAGGAGAGGCTGTAGGGGTGGGCCAAGGCAGTGTAGACTTGCAGGCACAGGGTGAAAGCCTTCAGTGGCTTCTGTACCGGAACGGATAAGGTCACCTAAGAATTATCTGATTCTGTGGGGAACACAAAGGCCTTTCTGCGTGTGTCTGCAGGAGAGAAAACAGAGAAAGAAAGTATCAGCAGCTGAGTTATGTTAAAAAACAAAATTCACATGAGTACATTGAAGGATCTACTTGGCTTTAGTCACTGACTCATGAATTGGGCAGCACTCCATCTAGCAGATAAGAAGGAGCTCTGAGGAGCAGCGTAGTATGTAGAAAGTTCCAGAAGAAAATGTTTCTTGCAAAGAGCAGATTATCTCAGGCAATCACCTTCCTATGGGGAAAGGGAGGGCCGCTCTCAGGCCCACCAGCGCAGAGCAGGTAAACCCAGACTGACTGGTTAAAGAGTACACTCCGCGGTGGGAGGGCAGGGGCGCTGGCCCCCGCAGCCAGGTTAGGTGTTAAGTCACCCAAGTCATTCTATGGGGGCCAGTGGTCTCTTTTTTAATAGCTTATCAGGTCACAAGGACGTCTTCTCTCACCAAGCCAGACTGCCCGCTTCCCCAGACCACCACCCCTCACCCACGCGGGCCCTTCTCCCATGGCTTTGCACCATGCAGTCCAGAGACAAGAGCTCACCGACCCTCCGAAGCAAAGCACCTACTGCCTTGGAAGAAAGCTCCAGGGAGGTTAACGATGACCGGGAGACACAGCAACAACTTCTCCGTGTTTCCTCCCTGGGGTCACTGTGTGTGGAATCTGGGCTACGGTCCTGGACGAGCGGCTGAGATCCCACCTTGGGTCTGTTCCCCCCTGACCTTTTACAGGCCAAGGTCAGCGTGCTGTGGCTGACGGGTAAGTGATTTTCCAAAGTCACCCCGTGGAGCCATGAATCAGAGCTCAAAGAGAAAAAAAAAAAAAAAGATAAATCACAAAATGAGAGATCGATGCAGGTTATTTATTAGAGACTCCACAGTGCCGTGCCTGCTGGTGCTCCAACAGCCTCGTGCGGCCGTGCTTGGCAAATCACAACAGTCACATCCCGAAATCCAGTCTCGGTAAATGTCCTGAAATACCAGCCGTGGCTTGGGGCAGGCGGTGG
Source organism: Mustela lutreola (assembly GCF_030435805.1). Classification (NCBI taxonomy): domain Eukaryota; kingdom Metazoa; phylum Chordata; class Mammalia; order Carnivora; family Mustelidae; genus Mustela; species Mustela lutreola. The sequence goes on along the minus strand of NC_081303.1, from coordinate 71,568,321 downwards.
TGGTGGGGTGTCTGCAGAGGAGGTTTTCCTCACAGGGACAACCACGACGTGACTTAGGAGAGTGAAATCAGAAAATCGGGGCGTGTTGTGGAACACCGTCCTGTCTGTCCACCGCACAGAACGCGCAGCCACTAACGAGGCAGGTTGCAAACTTTACGCTACAACTGGTAAAAATGCGTATGAGCCTATAAGAGAAAAAATAACGTAAATTTGTCTATACACTATTTTTTTAAAAGAAGTAAATTGCTTGGGAAAAAAAAAAAATGTTTAAGGAATACCCCAAACAATAAGTGTTCTTATCATAGTAACAAAATTATGAGGGGCTTTCCCCCTCATTAACATTTCTGAAGGTGGTCTCCTGATGTCTCAAGTGAAGTGTGCGTGTGTGTACATTTGATTAAGAAGCAAGGAAAGGGACGGTGGAGATCAATAGTCCTCGAGGCTCCAAAAGCTACTGTTTTCATTTCATCAACAGGACACGCAGCCGGACTCTGCTTTATTCCCAGAATACCTAGAACGGAGAACAAGCTCAGTCTGACATCCTGATTCTGTGTTTCACGGCACACGCGCATCTACATAAAACATGACACTTTCACGTGAAAAGGATCTCGAGCTAACTCGTGATGGTCTCATCATGACTTTTCCCATGAACAACCAATGAAAAATTGGTAATAAAGGTTATTTCTCAATCAACTAGAAGAACCATCATGTGGGTAGCATATTCCAAATTACAAGGTAATAGGACTATTACAAATGGTTAGTACATTTCTGGAAAAGTTTGAGATTTTTTTCTTTTTTTGTTTTTTTTTTTTTAATGATGCACAGTTAAGACGCACCTGGGTGGGTCAGTCAGTTGAGCATCTGCTTTCGGCTGGGGTCATGGTTCCAGGGTCCTGGGATCGAGCCCTGCATCGGCCTCCCTGCCCACTGGGGAGTCTGCTTCTCTCTCTCTCCTTACCCCTCCCCCTGCTAGTGCTTTCTCTCTCTCTCTCTTTCAAATAAATAAATTATTTTCTTTAAAAAAAGACGTGCATTTAAATTTGCTTTCAAACCTTTTTTTTTTAAAGATTTCATTTATTTATTTGACAGATAGAGATCACAAGTAGGCAGAGAGGCAGGCAGAGAGAGAGGAGGAAGCAGGCTCCCTGCTGAGCAGAGAGCCCGATGTGGAGCTCGATCCCAGGACCCTGAGATCGTGACCTGAGCTGAAGGCAGAGGCTTTAACCCACTGAGCCACCTAGGCACCCCTCTCCAAAACCTTTTGCATCTTATTTTTTAAATGTAAGATTGGCTTAAAGTGATTACTTCATAAGCTTTTCTTATTCTAGCCATTTATTCAATTATAGGTAGATTTAAACAGAAAAATACATATAATAGGCAAAAGATTGGGACACAGAAGGAAGAAGTGTTGACACTGTGCTCAGTCTGCCTTCTTGTTAGCACTGGGCCCCCCAGGTGAGTCTCAAGAATGCAGGTACCAGTAGGATGGGCAGATTCTATAGGAACACGGGGATGTCAAGGGGCCCGGCACGTCAGGAAGATCTCCCAAATGGATGTTTTGAACAACGCTTGACACTGAACGAGAATGAGAGAGGGAGACGTGGAGGTAGGGAGAGGGCGGGCTGAGGCGATGACAGAGAAGAGAAACAACAAGGAAGAGGGACTCCAAGCCCTCCACAGCGAGTGCTCCACAGTTGGCTCCTGTTCTCGTAACCTGCCTGGACAGTGCAGTGACCGCTCGCTCCCGGGGTGACCGCGGCCATCAAACTCATCAGGGGAGGGGCATGGTAAGTCCGCACTCTGGCCTCAGACGCGTTGCTCGGAAGCTCTCTGCTCGCTTTCTCCTACAGTTCACCGTGCTCCAGTGAAAGTCCTGAAGGACTTCAGCCTTTCCCCACACCTTGGCACTTTGCTTTCTCCCTGATTCCAAGCCCCAGTGGGTAAGACAGACGCCTCGGACTGCAGGGTTCCAAAGTTCCAGGTGCAGGAAAAGAAGAGCATCCTAAGACAGACAGAAGGTTCGTTACCACGGAGCAAGTCTACTGAATAGATAAAAATTTGTGGGATGGTAAACACAAGGTTACCCTTTCATTTAATCCTGGAGTAGCCCGACACCAGACTCCAGGACCTAAATAACGCAGCTGGTGTGCTCTCTCAGTTCAAACAGGAGCCCCTGGAAAAGGGAAAAGAAAGAGGAAGCAAGGGACACATCAGGCAGAAAGAGCCACACAATCAGTCCGAGACAACAGCTGTCTTCCCGAAGCTACTGCTCAGCCTGCAATGGGGGCTCCCCAGACCCCACCGGCAGAGACTGGCTCACGTAACTGTCCCCAAAGGAGCTCTGTCACCACCAGACCATCGGCTGCCACCGACTGCCATGTGGCCTGGGCAGCTGGTCGGTTCAAAGCTACGAGGTCATTACAACACAAGCATCTCCAGTTGAGAATCACTGGCCTTGAGGATTTTCCCTGCGCTTGCACACCCCTGGTAAATGCTTCCCAGAATGTGAGATTGCGTCTCCCCGCACACACAGCAGCCGAGAAGGTGGGCTTTCCACGTCAAGGAAGAACTTTGACAAGGTGTTACAGGCACACTCTGCCTAATGTCTGTGTTGATGCTGAGACGGAGCAGGAATTGGAGGCAAAAGCCAGTCTCCTACACATGCAACAACAAAACGAAAGCCAGGGAGATTGCCAGGGCCCCAGAAATGGTAGCCAACAGCCTGGGTGCTTGGCGTTCCAGAGAGGCTTCCCCGCAAGAAAGGCAGCACACAACCCCATATCTTCATTCCCCCACAGGCCCTGGTGCGGAGGATTAGCCTGTGCTGCCCGAAGCCCGGCCCCCGCAGCAGACCACCTGGGTTCAACCCTGGCTCTGGGCAAGTCCATTAACCTCTTCAGACCACAGTTTCTTCAGCTGCTAAACGAGGAACATAAAATAGTATTTACCACATAGCACTGTCATGGAACAAATAAACACTCGTAAAGGACTTCAGACGGTGCCTAAGGAGCGTGCGGTCCTCCAAAGACATTTTTAAGGTGGGCTGCAGTCTGGCCTGCGTGATTAAGCAGTTGTCATCCCGGGAGCAGGAATTTATGAGATCACTTGTTGGAGGGCACGAAAGGGCGTGGGGAAGCGGGGGTCTCCCTGAATGGGTCCTCAGAGAGCGCACCAGAGGCAGGCTAAGGGATAACCTGAGTCAAGATGTTCTAGACCCTTCTGTAAAGATGACCACCTGCCTTTAAGCTTGTTGGGAGCCAGTCATGTCCCCCAAATAAGACATCTGAGCTGCCAGGAAGACACTGAAGTGAGGGCTCCCAAAACACACTGGGCCACTGAGCTTGCGAATCGCAGATTCCTGCGCTCGAACTCTGGACATCGGATCCAGGAGGTTGGAGTCACGCTCACGCAGAATGAGCAGCCCAGGGGGTGACGGTGCTGTGGCCCATAGCCCACCGCTCAGCCAGGCCATCCGGGAACCTCGAGCTAGGAGTCTGCGTTTACTGGAGGAGAAGGCTCCCAAGCTCCCCACCGCCCCCGGTGCAGGAGAAACGACAAGGTGCATGTGTGTGACTGCGGCGGAAATCCAGCCTCTGGGCCTAGAAGACGCTGATCTCAGATAAAGCTCTTCAGAAATCAAAGCAACGCTGCTGGGGCTCCACGGCTCAGAAATCCGGGTATTTGCACTGTTGTCGCTGCTCTTACTGTTGACGTTTTAAGGATCTGGAGTCAATTGCTCTTTTTGTCAACGTTTGCACGTCAGACCTGGGCATAGGGAACAGCATGGGGGCGGGGAGGGGGACCACAGTCTTAGCCTCCCACCTGCTTTGTCACCTGCAACTCCAAGTCCATCTCCGTCCTGCTCCAGCCCCCCTTCTGAGGCAGCCAGACATCCCGTCCCTCCTGCAGGCCCCAGCTGACCTCGGAGACGGGGCCTCGTCCGCTCATCCGGCTGGAGGCCACGTGGGGCTTCTCAGCATGACCCGTGCCCACTATTTCTGCCCGACATGGGGAGGTTTTCGGTACCTGGTCTGCACGCGTCATGTCCCGTTCCATGCTAAGGCTCACCCTGGGCTCAGCCTTGGCCCGGACCCTTGTCAGCATGGCCGCTCTCAGTCCCCAGAGGAAAGTGTCCTGCCGGGTGGCCCCTCCTGCCTCTCCCCACGACTTCACGCTGACAGTCTCTGACATCCGTGACTGAGCCACCCCTCTCCTTACCCCACTCCCTTTGACAGAAAAATGTTTATTTTTGTTCGGACCTTTATATAGTTTACACCCTTTTTCTCATGGAAGGACCTCTGTGGTAGTTTCATCATGGGATTTAGGTATCGTTGGGCCCTCTGTCCTTCCAACTTCAGCCTTAATGCCTGACTCCACATCTGGGTACACCAGAGGCTAGGATAAAGGACAACCAGGGCTGACGACGTGGCTCTATTAACATCAGCAGGAAGGGGCCGCAGTGGACACTGAATCTTACCCTCCATTTACAGTGAAAAACGACTGCTTAGAACCAACTCACCCAAACTAGAATCACCCTTTTTGGCAGATGTCACCCCACAGTTCATTGAATTACGTCTGACAACTCTTTACAGTACAAATGTGTCAGTTACCTCGGGATGTATTTTCTATCAAAATTACATGGAAGTATCTACCAGTGAGCTAAAATGCTTAAATTTAAACATTCCAGGAAAGCTTTATTGAGAATTTTAATGTCCACTTAAACGCAAATACCAGCTGTAAGAACTTTCCTGGCTAAAATTATTAGGGCCAGAGGCTGTCCACTAAACTACGGGTAGTAAAGTAACAGTAATTAAATTCTGAGGAAAATATTGCCTCAGCCCACGTCCCTGGAGAGTTGGGATGGTCCTCTGTAATTAAGACATATCTCCTGACTGGATTCTTTAACTAGAAAAAAGGTGTCAACCCTCTCTTCTGCTTAGCTGAACGCCGGGGTATTGGATCTGCCCTAATTGGACAACAGAGAATATTTGTGCTCACATTTTTGCCCGAGAATATATCTTTAACGTGTACGCTTCCAGAGAGTTATCAAAAGTCAATTAGGGGAATCAATTTTCATAAATAATTACCTGAAAGATTTGCTGTTCATCCTCCTAATATCCTGAACCTAATCTTGAGCAAAACCTCCCGTTGCTGTCATCTCAGACCAATTCCACCACACTACACTCTGAGGGAAAGTAATGAGCCTATGTTCAGGGACACACAGCAAAACAGCTTAATGATAATAACAGCGGAAACTACTTCGAGAGCTTATTACATGCGAGGCACTACATGAGGTGCTCTCTATGCACGGTCTTATTTGATTATTTTTTTTTTAAGATTTTGTTTATTTATTTAACAGACAGACATCACCAGCAGGTGGAGAGGCAGGCAGAGAGGAGGAAGCAGAGTTGAGCAGAGAGCCCCATGCGGGGCTGGATCCCAGGACCCCCGGATCATGACCTGAGTCGAAGGCAGAGGCTTTAACCCACTGAGCCACCCAGGTGCCCCACAATGATATTTGATTCTTATGACAACTGTTGGAGCTACTTACTCTTGAAGGGGAGCAGAACTGTCCACCCCAAAATATGCCACTGCAGCATAGCGATTATTTTGAATTGAAGTTACTTAAGAAACAGCCAGTGCAAGAAGGACACTCTGACCCTCCTCTGTCCCTCCGGAAGCAGGAAATAAATCTCGCACGTGAAAGGTACCCTCCTTGCACTAGGAAAACAGAAGGCAGCCTTATCACCAGAGGTACAAAGCTAAGATCAAGAGCCAAGAAGACTATATAAACAAGCCTTGTTTCTCCCTCACGAATTTGCTCTCCATTTGCCTTTGTCTCATCAATTCTTCATGAATTTTTTGTTTCTTTGCCTAATAGGCACAGAAGCTGCCTGCTTTGTTCACTTTTTTGAGTCTCACATTTTTATAGGAACCCATCATAGGAAACTTAATTTGTTTTCCTCTTGTTAATCTGTCTTACATCCGTTTAATTATTAGCCCAGCCAAAGAACCTAGATGGGAAGAAGGAAAAAGTTTCCCTCCCCTACAGTTTTGGTACCCATCGTGGGGCTCTCCACTGGCTGACACTCGCTCACAGGCCGTACATCGGAGAGATCCTGGGATCTCTGACAGGAGCCAGCAGAAAGTAAGAACTCTTAAACATATCAGTCTCCTGGGTCTCTGCCTGCAGGGTCTGCTGGGAGCAAGAGTGAAGAGAGTCCTTTTCTTTTCTAGATTTAGATTAGCAGGAGAAAATTTTTGTGAGACATAATTCCTTGGTTATAGCCACTATGATAAAGATTTGTTGTGAGTATACTCCTGTTTGCTACTGACCCCTTTCATCCCAGAGATAGTCACTGTTTTCCTTTTTCTCTGTCTTCTGGGTCATCCCAGAGATAGTCACTGTTTTCCTTTTTCTCTGTCTTCTGGGTCATTTGTGAAGAGGAGGGAAACCATGGAGTAGAACACAGACAGAGGCCCTACAAGCCCGCTGTTCAAGCCAACCTCACAGACTGGCGAGTTCATGGTTCTCACTGGACTGGTTTCCATTCAGACAAATTTTGCTGTGGGTCCCCTGTGGGAAAACCACATGAGGTTCTCAGGTTCTATTTTCATCTTATTCTACGTCCATGGAGGTTGGCTTTGTGACCAGGGAGAGCATTCTCTCTGGTCTCCACCAGCTGGAAGGTGCCCCTTCCAATGTGTGTGTGTCTAGCAGCACCCTCTGTGTCCCCCCTTGCCAGCTCATGGGACATTGATCACAAGGGCTCCAATCCATGAGGTGCCTTTGTCATCTCAATCTTCATTATCTTGTTAGTGCCGGAGAGGTCCCATCTCAGTGGCACCTGCCTGGTGTTGCAGATCATTAAGTCTGGGACAAGAGGCATCTCATGATCTTGAGAGACTAGAGACAACATTTTTGCTACACAATTCCTACTGTGTATGACCATGAAGGGTTCAGTTTTCTTTTTTTTTTTTTTTCTAAGATTTTATTTACTTATGAGATAGAGAGAGTGTGTGAGTACAAGTTGGGTGAGGAATGGGGGAACAGAGGGAGTGGGAGAAGCAGACTTTTTGAGGGGGGAGCCCGACAGGTTGTGGGGGTGGTGGGACTCAATCCCAGGACCCTGAGATCAGGACCTGACACCATGAAGGCAGATGCTTAACCAAATGAGCTACCCAGGAGCTCCAAAGGCTTTGTTTTCTTAGGCTAAGTCTGGAAGTAAACTTTCTTGTGAGGGCTGTATCTTTTGCTTCTTCATTTGGTGTTTTTTGTTGTTGTTGTTTTGTTTTGTTTTGTTATTTCTGGTGCATCTCTTTTGCATCCTTGGTTAAGCCATTAAGGCTAATTGGTTTGAGCAGCTATTGAGATTAATGTAAGACCCCATTCATCAATGGCCAAAGAATCCTTTGAATTGGAAATCTTTTATATTTGAAAAAAAAATTCAGAGCATTTTGAATTTTTAGAGCATTCTGAACTGTCTTATTACTATTTATAGAAAGACCAAATTAAAAAGTATATACAAAAAATAGAATAACAGCTAGTTTTAGGGACTCCCTTAACAAGATGAAAGGACAGAAATTAAGCTTAGAACAAAAATTAAGACCCACATCTGACATTAACTCCCCTTCTTAAAATCCAGCCTCATCTCAGCAAATTCCTTTAACTCTCCCAAACTCCTCCACTTTCCCCAGAAAACCCCCTAAACATGCAGCCACCTGCTTTAGCTTCCTTTTCCCTACAGGATAACAGGTCACATCCAGCCTGTTCTCTAGGCTCAGGGTATGCAGGTTACTCATGTAAGGGCTGAATCCCAGGAAGCAAATTTCACAGAAGCACCTAGGACTGAAGGTGAGGCTCCCCGTGCAGGGCTCCATCATCAGGCTCTCTCAGCTTCAAGCCTTCCTGAGCAAAGTCTTTTGGGTAAACATCCTGGACCACACCCCAACCTGCCACCACCACAGCAACAGATCTTCTAAGTTACAGTACCCTTCAACTTCCACTGTCAGAAGACCCTGACAAATTGAGGGAGGAATTAGAAAGACTAGTGACCATCCGCCATGCCACTCACAAGGACCATGATTGGCTGCTAAAATATTCCACCACAGAAGATGGTGGAGAAGTAGCAGGCTGAGACAACATCAGGTAGCAGGAGATCAGCTAGAGAGCTTATCTAACCATTGTGAACACCTACAAATCCAATGGGAAATCAAAGAGAAGAAGAGCAACAATTCCAGAAACAGAAAATCAATCACTTTCTGAAAGGTAGGACCTGTGGAGAAGTGAATCCAAAGTGATGAGAAGATAGACCACGGGGGGGAGGGGCTGGCTCCCACCAAGCGGCAGAGCAATGGAGCACAAAATGAGGACTTTGAAAAGTCTGCTCCACTGAGGGACATCGCTCCAGAGGCTAAACCAGGGGGAAGCCCACATGGGGTCAGGGTAACCCCAGGTCCTGCGGGGTCACAGAAGGACCGGGGGTGTCTGAGTGTTGCAGAGCTCGCAGGTATTAGAGCGGGGAAGCCAGCTACAGAGACAAAGCTGAGGAGGGAGCTCTCAACTAGGGGTTACCTTGAACCGGGCACAGGCTGAGTGAGCTCGGAGTGTGGCCGGAGGCCAGGGAGACGAAGTGACTGAGCACTTGTCTCCAAACACGTGGCTGGAGGCCAGGGAGACGGAAGCCACCGAGCACTTTTCTCCAAGTGCAACCAGAGGCCAGGGAGGCAGAAGCCACTGGGCGCTTTTCTCTAAACACGAGTGAATGAGCGCTTTTCTCCAAGCTCGACCAGAGGCCAGGGAGACAGGGGCGGTTGGGCGCTTTTCTCTGAGGGTGCACTGAGGAGCAGGACCCCGAGCTCTCGGCTACTCTGGGCTGGAGACTGGGAGGCCGCCATCTTCATTCCTGTCCTCTGGAACTCTATGGAAAGTGCTCAGGGAATAAAAACTCCCAAAAACAAACCTGGGCAGATTACTCAGCCCTGCCCTTGATAAGGGCAGTGCAATTCTGCTGGGGCAAAGACACTTGAGAATCACTACAAAAGGCCCATTCCCTAGAAGATCAACAAGAAACCCAGCCAAGACCAACTTCACTCACCAAGGAGAACAGCAGAATTCCAGAGGAGGAGAAAGCAGATCTTATCTGGACGAAATGACAAGGCGGAAAAACACCACAAAAAAAAAAGAACAAGAGGCAGTACCGAAGGCTGGGGACCTAATCAATATGAACATTGCTAATATGACAGATCTAGAATTCAAAAGGACTATTCTCAAGGTTCTAGCCGGGCTTGAAGAAGGCATAGAAGATATTAGAGAAACCTTCTCCGGAGAGATAAAAGCTCTTTCTGGAAAAATAAAAGAACTACAATCTAACCAAGTTGAAATCAAAAAAGCTATTAATGAGGTGCAATCGAAAATGGAAGCTCTTACTGCTAGGATAAATGAGGCAGAAGAAAGAATTAGTGACATAGAAGACCAAATGACAGAGAATAAAGAAACTCAGCAAAAGAGAGACAAACAAATACTGAACCACGAGGAGAGAATTTGAGAGATAAGTGACACCATAAGATGAAACAACATTAGAATAATTAGGATTCCAGAAGAAGAAGAAAGAGAGAGGGGAGCAGAAGGTATATTGGAGAGAATTATTGTAGAGAATTTTCCTAACATGGCAAAGGGAACAAATATCAAAATCCAGGAGATGCAAAGAACGCCCCTCAAAATCAATAAAAATAGGTCCACACTCCATCACCTGATAGTAAAATTTAAAAGTCTTAGCGACAAAGAGAAAATCCTGAAAACAGCCTGGGAAAAGAAGTCTGTAACATACAAGGGTAAAAGCATTAGATTGGCAGTGGACTTATCCACAAAGACCTGGCAGGCCAGAAAGAACTGTCATGATATATTCAGAGCACTAAATGAGAAAAACATGCAACCAAGAATACTATATCCAGCTAGGTTATCATTGAAAATAGGAGAGATAAAAAACTTCCAGGACAAACAAAAACTGAAAGAATTTGCAAACACCAAACCAGCTCTACAGGAAATATTGAAAGGGGTCCTCTAAGCAAAGAGAGACCCTAAGTAGTAGATCAGAAAGAAACAGAGACAATATACAGTAACAGTCACCTTACAGGCAATACAATGGCACTAAATTCATGTCTCTCAATAGTTACCCTAAATGTTAATGGGCTAAATGCTCCAAGCAAAAGACACGGGGTATCAGAATGGATAAAAAAACAAAACCCATCAATATGCTGCCTACAAGAAACTCATTTTAGACTCTAAGACACCTCCAGATTTAAAGTGAGGAAGTGGAAAACAATGTACCATGCTAATGGACATCAGAAGAAAGCTGGGGTGGCAATCCTTATATCAGATTAATCAGATTTTAAGCCAAAGACTATAATGAGAGTTGAGGAAGGACACTATATCATACTCAAAGGGTCTGTCCAACAAGAAGACCTAACAATTCTAAATATCTATGCTGCTAACATGGGAGCAGCCAACTATATAAACCAATTAATAACAAAATCAAAGAAATACATCCACAATAATACAATAATAGTGGGGGACTTTAACATTCCCCTCATTGAAAGGGACAGATCATCTAAACAAACGGTCAACAAGAAAATAAAGGCCTTAAATGACACACTGGACCAGATGGACATCACAGATATATTCAGAACATTCCATCCCAAAATAACAGAATACACATTCTTCTCTAGTGCACATGGAACACTCTCCAGAATAGACCACATCCTGGGTCATAAATCAGGTCTCAACCACTATCAAAAGATTGGGACCATTCCCTGCATATTTTCAGACCACAGTGCTCTGAAGCTAGAACTCAATCACAAGAGGAAATTTGGAAAGAACCCAAATACATGGAGACTAAACATGGGTCTAAAAAATGAATGGGTCAACCAGGAAATTAAAGAAGAATTGAAAAAATTCATGGAAACAAATGATAATGAAAACACAATGGTTTCAAAATCTGTGGGACACAACAAAGGCAGTCCTGAGAGGAAAATATATAGCGGTACAAGCCTTTCTCAAGAAACAAGAAAGGTCTCGGGTACACAATCTAACCCTACACCTAAAGGAGCTGGAGAAAGAACAACAAAGAAAGCCTAAACCCAGCAGGAGAAGAGGAATCATTAAGATCAGAGCAGAAATCAATGAAATAGAAACCAAAAGAACAATACAACAAATCAACAAAACTAGGAGCTGGTTCTTTGAAAGAATTAATAAGATTGACAAACCCCTGGCCAGACATATCAAAAAGAAAAGAAAAAGGACCCAAATAAATAAAACCATGAAAGAAAGAGGAGAGATCACAGCTAACACCAAAGAAATACAGACAATTTTAAGAACATACTATGAGCAACTCTACGCCAACAAATTTGACAATCTGGAAGAAATGGATGCATTTCTAGAGACATATAAACTGCCACAACTGAACCAGGAAGAAATAGAAAACCTGAACAGACCCATAACCAGTAAGGAGATTGAAACAGTCATCAAAAATCTCTAAACAAACAAAAGCCCAGGGCCAGATGGCTTCCCGGGGGGAATTCTACCAAACATTTAAAGAAAAACTAATTCCTATTCTCCTGAAACTGTTCCAAAAAATAGAAATGGAAGGAAAACTTCCAAACTCATTTTATGAGGCCAGCATCACCTTGATCCCAAAACCAGAAAAGAATCCCATCAAAAAAGAGAACTACAGACCAATATCCTTGATGAACACAGATGCGAAAATTCTCACTAAAATACTAGCCAACAGGATTCAACAGTACATTAAAAGGATTATTCACCACGACCAAGTGGGATTTATTCCAGGGCTGCAAGGTTGGTTCAACATCTGCAAATCAATCAATGTGATACAACACATTAATAAAAGAAAGAACAAGAACCATATGATACTCTCAATAGATGCTGAAAAAACATTTGACAAAGTACAACATCCCTTCCTGATCAAAACTCTTCAAAGTGCAGGGACAGAGGGCACATACCTCAATATCATCAAAGCCATCTATGAAAAACCCACCACAAATATCATTCTCAATGGAGAAAAACTGAAAGCTTTTCCGCTAAGGTCAGGAACATGGCAGGGATGTCCATTATCACCACTGCTATTCAACATAGTACTAGAAGTCCTAGCCTCAGCAATCAGACAACAAAAAAAAATTAAAGGCATCCAAATCGGCAAAGAAGAAGTCAAAGTATCACTCTTTGCAGATAATATGATACTATATGTGGAAAACCCAAAAGGCTCCACTCCAAAACTGCTAGAACTTATACAGAATTCAGCAAAGTGTCAGGATATAAAGTCAATGAACAGAAATCAGTTGCATTTCTTTACACTACAACAAGACAGAAGAAAGAGAAATTAAGGAGTCAATCCCATTTACAATTGCACCCAAAACCATAAGATACCTAGGAATAAACCTAACCAAAGAGGCAAAGAATCTATACTCAGAAAACTATAAAGTACTCATGAAAGAAATTGAGGAAGACACAAAGAAATGGAAAAATGTTCCATGCTCATGGATTAGAAGAACAAATATTGTGAAAAATGTCTATTCTACCTAAAGCATCTACACATTTAATGCAATTCCTATCAAAATCCCATCTTTTTTTTTTCCAAAGAAATAGAACAAATAATCCTAAAATTTATATGGAACCAGAAAAGACCTCGAATAGCCAAAGGAATATTGAAAAAGAAAGCCAAAGTTGATGGCATCATAATTCCAGACTTCAAGCTCTATTACAAAGCTGTCATCATCAAGACAGTATGGTACTGTCACAAAAATAGACACATAGATCAATGGAACAGAATAGAGAGCCCAGAAATAGACCCTCAACTCTATGGTCAACTAATCTTTGACAAAGCAGGAAAGAATGCCCAATGGAAAAAAGACAGCCTCTTCAACAAATGGTGCTGGGAAAATTGGACAGCCACGTGCAGAAAAATGAAATTGGACTATTTCCTTACACCACACATGAAAATAGACTCAAAATGGAGGAAGGACCTCAATGTGAGAAAGGAATCCATCAAAATCTTTGAGGAGAACACAGGCAGCAACCTCTTTGACCTCAACCGCAGCAACTTCTTCCTAGGAACATTGCCAAAGGCAACAGAAGCATGGGGAAAAATGAACTATTGAGATTTCATCAAGATCAAAAGCTTTTGCACAGCAAAGGAAACAGTTAACAAAACCAAAAGACAACTGACAGAATGGGAGAAGATATTTGCAAACGACATATCAGATAAAGGGCTAGTGTCCAAAGTCTATAAAGAACTTACCAAACTCAACACCCAAAGAACAAATAATCCAATCAAGAAGTGGGCAGAAGACATGAACAGACATTTCTGCAAAGAAGACATCCAGATGACCAACAGTCACATGAAAAAATGCTCCACATCTCTCGGCATCAGGGAAATACAAATCAAATCCGCAATGAGATACCACCTCACACCAGTCAGAATGGCTAAAATTAACAAGTCAAGAAATGACAGATGCTGGCGAGGATGCTGGAGAAAGGGGAACCCTCCTACACTGTTGGTGGGAATGCAAGCTGGTACAGCCACTCTGGAAAACAGTATGGAGGTTCCTCAAAATACTGAAAATAGAGCTACCTTATGACCCAGCAATTGCACTACTGGATATATACCCTAAAGATACAAACGTGGTGCTCCAAAGGGGCACGTGCACCCAAATGTTTATAGCAGCAATGTCCATAATAGCCAAACTATGGAAAGAACCTAGATGTCCATCAACAGATGAATGGATAAAGAAGATGTGGTACATATATATATATATATGATGGGATACTATGCAGCCATCAAAAGAAATGAAATCTTGCCATTTGCGATGACGTGGATGGAACTAGAGGGTATTATGCTTAGCGAAATAAGTCAATCAGAGAAAGACAACTGTCATATGATCTCCCTGATATGAGGAAGTGGAGATGCAATGTGGGGGGTTGGGGGGTAGGAAAAGAAAAAATGAAAGAAGATGGGATCGGGAGGGTGACAAACCATAAAAGACTAAATCTCAAAAAACAGACTGAGGGTTGCTGGGGGGAGGGGGGACGGGAGAGGGTGGTAGGGCATGGACATTGGGGAGGGTATGTGCTATGATGAGTGCTGTGAAGTGTGTAAACCTGGCGATTCACAGATCTGTACCCCTGGGGATAAAAATACACTATATGTTTATTTAAAAATTTAAAAATTAAAAAAAAAGAATGCATATGTTATGACCCATTTATATAAATTAAACATGTAAAACTAGAAATGTATATTTTAGGGCTCCATATGAATTTAATAAAAGTATAAAGGAAAGTTAAAAATATAATCAACATGTTTTAAGATAGTGGTTACCTCAATGTGGAAAAGGGATAGGATAAAAATAATCTTTAAAATTATTGGTAATATTCTTTTAAAGTAAATGACAGTGACATAGACTTTATCTTATTTTGTACCTTTATATATAGGTTGTATACATTATTTTGTATGCATAAATATTTCAAAATTTAAAAATAAAAAATTTAACTCAAAAAAAAAATTCTACCACAATTATAGTGTGGTTAACAGACAAGCCAAGAGCCCCAGGGACAAACGACCCTCCCAGGGGGAAGAGATGGCCAGAATTTCTCCCAGGCCCTCCTACAGGTGATCAAGAAAGGGGCCAACTGGAGGCCAACGTCCAGCGGCTCACGGAAGCAGTAGAAGAGGCATTGCCTCTTGTGTGCGTGAGGTGGAATGGAGCTCTCAGAGAGAGGGGGAACACCCAAAGGCCTTTGTCGAATGCGTTATACAGAACTTTCAGAGACATACTGTCCTATGCCTGGGGGCTCCTGAATATATTTCCATCTTAGGAGGGAATCTTGTCCCTGATGTAAAAAGACACGTTCAAAATACTGTGGTTGCATGGACAAGTCCACCTGTAAGCATGATGGTGGAAGCCATGATTCAGTTCTCTGAAAACAGCTCACAGAAATGCAAGACAAAAAGAAAGTTAAAACCAACAATTCTTAATCTGTCCCTTGAATCTCTGGAGAGGCAAAAGTCTTGCTCTGAGAGCTCCTCCGAGTCCACTCAGACCCTTTCCTATTTACCTTCAGATATTTGCAGATCTTGCCAAAAAAAAAAAAAAAAAAAAAAAAAGCTCAAATATTGAAAGACAATTGTTCTGTATTTGAGAAAAGGAAGAAAAAAATTAAATAATAATTACCCTAGACTTCTGGTAATAGACAAATACCTCTCCAAATGCCTAGGAGAAAATTCGCTTTCTTTCTCTGTCCCTTCCAAATGTAAATCTTGCCTTGTCTTTAAAATGTAAGCACCCCAGGAGACAACTAAAACAAAGCCCAAGACCTCTTGAGACTGAAGGGGGAAGGGAACTTTTTAAAATACAAACTGCTGTAGATAGTCCCTTGCCCAAACACTGGCCCGCAGCCCCTCATAAGGTCACCTGTCAAGGTCAAATACAAATCTTAAATGTCTTCTCTAGAAGCATTAGTAAAAAGCTTTAGCCGTTTGAGCAGGTAACCTTAACTTGTTCTGTCTGAGAAATACAATTTGAATTCAACTGTTATTTAGAAATTAGTGACTTTTATTTTACTAATATTTCATATTAGTGAATATTATGTTATTCATGGCTACAATTTTCAAAATAAGGCTAGCAGTTCTCTGTGTCTGTCTCTAGGTTTATGTATGTCTGTGTACGTCCATGAACAGCGAGATGGTATTTTCCTCTACCCCCAGAGGGTATTGTCAGAATTAATATGTAAAAGAGCTCTATTTAATAGGCTTAAAAATAAGGTCTTATGAATTAAGAGTTACAAAAACTCAGAAATATAGACACTAACACACATGTTCTTCAAGTTCATGGGATCTGGGATCATCTAACTAAAAAACTAGCTTATGTTTGTTGGTTTAATTAAAATATACATGTCTTCAGAGTTATCAAAAAGAGTTATCAACATTAAATCAAATGCAGACAGATGATGATTATTCCACCTGTGTTTACCAGTCAAATACCCACTCATGGTATCTCTTAGAAAATTTGTCAGCCAGGAAAAGAACTTGGAATCATGGCTGGGTGTCTCATGAAATGTTCATTCAGGGTCTAAACGTAATTGTTGTGTGCAAATAATTCAGATAGATAGATGACAGATAGATAGATAGATAGATAGATAGATAGATAGGATGAAACTTTATAGATTTACTTTTCAGCAATAATTATGTTTCCCAAGTCTTTTAGATAACTTGAACCTTAGAGTTTTACTGAGATAAGTTAAATGATAAATATCTAGGTCATTAACATTAATAGTTAATAAATATCTAGGTCATTAACATTAATTTACTGGGCATAGGTTTATCTACCTTTGGCCTTCTGTTACATAGAAACTAAAGGTATTTGGGTCTGTTAGTAATCATGAGCAAATGTCTGTATTGAAAGGTTTTTCTAAGAAAGAGCACGTGTTCCTAGAAATTATGAAATTATGAAAAGTATTTATAAATTTGCCAACCTAAAGAATGCTGATATAACAGTTCACAAATGCTTACTTCTTAGTTTTTACTAGACATTAAGGTTTCGAAGTGCTAAAGAATTTTTTTTTTTTTTTAAGATTTATCTACTTGAGAAAAAGCAGGGATGGAGCAGAGAGAGAGAGAATGAGAATCTCAAAGCAGACTCCATGCTGAACCTGGAGCCCCGTGTGGGGCTCGATCGCACAACATCGTGATCATGACCGGAGCTGAGACCAAGAGTCCAATGTGGAGGCCGAGAAAAATTAAGGCCATCCCACCTCAGGTTTAGCCTTAGCATAAGTACAGCCGTCTTGCTTCGGCAGCCATCGCAGACCCCTGTGCCCAAGGGCTGAGCTTTCCCCTACTTTACTTTAGTTCTAAGAACCCCCATCCTGGTTTAGTAACAGGAACCCATAAATACCCCTGCCTTGACTAAGCTCAGGGTCCAAGTCCCTACTCTGCTGTGTCAGGTATACTTGGGTCCAAGCTTAAGCTTGTTAAATAAACCCTCTTGTGATTGCATCGGTGCTGGCTCCTTGGTGGTCCCTCAGATGCGAAAGCTCGGGTACAACATCCAACACTTGAGCGACTGAGCTACCCGGCACCAGAAAGTTTAAAGAATTCTAATTCACACGTGTAGTTAAAACTGTTAGAGATAATAAGAAAAGCAACTCTGTGTGCAAAGCAAGTGGGATGTGCTTTTGGGGACGGAAAGGTCTGAGGTACAGAGATGCATTGTGTGTAAAGGGAGGAAAAAAAGGTAAATGTGTCCTGAAGTAAAATTGGTTATTTCAGAATGAGAAGGGAAATAATGGAGGACACACTAACAGTATATTTGGAGAGAGAGAGAGAGAGAATTTTACCTCATGGAGTCAAGCTGACTAAAAATTGCTTAAAGTGTTTTTAAAATAAATATGAGTATGGGCAGGTTGTTTATGTAATGTTGTTTTATCTACTAGAAGGAGGAAGTGCTTTTGGACTACTGGTCTGTGCTTGAAAAGATGTGATAAAAGGGTTTTTTGTTTTTTGTTTTTTGTTTTTACCTTTTAAGTCATCTACCTAGAAAACAAATATTTAGTTTTACTTTTTTTTTTTACCTTTTAAGTCACCTACCTAGAAAACAAATATTTAGTTTTACTAAAATCATTACCTGTGTTTCATCTTGTCCTTATCAGTATTTGATGACTCAACAGAGTCTTATCATTAAGAGCTGAGTTTTGCTTAACACTGTGTAACCTTCTGTATTTGCCTTTAAGATAGTCTCTTTGGTTAAAAAGATAATTAAATATCATTTCATAATTATCTGTGATTCTATTCAATCAAGTGTCCAAATCTTTTGATATATTTTTTTAACCTTTTGATATTTTAACAAACTTCCCCAAATCAAATTCTAAGTAAAGTTTTTTGACCTGGAAGTAATTTCCAGAAAGTCCCTGAAACATCTCAAAAGATTTGTTCTCTCTTTTTATAAAAGAAGAGACATTAAAATGATTTAGGCTTATTTGATGTTCAATTACATGGGAAGCATGGTCACATAAGTGATACAAAACCTTCTTAGTTTATATTTGCGTGGACATACATTATTAACATAAGTCGTTCCAGAATTTATATCACATTTCTGAAATCCTAATATATTCTGGTACCATGTTATCTATCATAATTCCAGTTATTATCTTAAAAATGTTGTGTGTCGCTGAAACCATCAATAATGAATTTTCAACAGATCTTTATCCATGGTTATTTTTTAAGTCTTTTTATCATTTATAGAAGTTATTGTTTTATTCTGAAGTTTTTGCAAAAGTCATCTTCAGAGAGATTCATTGAAAGGACAGTCACAAGAATGGGTTTCTGCTAACTTTCAGATCACACCACTGAAGTGGGTAAGAATTTGTAGAGCTCTAACAGAGAGACCAAGGGCTTGGCACAACTTCTAACAAAGAAATCAAGATCCACTGGAATTCATGACATGGGACTAAATGAGCTGATAAGTATGACCATAATCTCTACGATTTTAAACTTCAGAACATTGTTGGTTCTTTTATGTTTGTTTTTCCAGATTTGAGAAAACCTTTCTCTCTTAAACTCTCAACAGTTTGCCAACATATACCTATGTGAATAAAGACGAAACATTTTTTTTTTCTCCCTGTTTCTTCCCTCAAGAAAGGGAAAGTCCCTCACTAAGAGACTACGCTCTTAGTGCGTAGTCTTGTTTCATGGCAGCATACTTATTTCTGTGAGGTCCATGAGAATCGCTGTCCTGGTGGCAGGACACCGTTGGAAGCGTTGGTCGTCTAACTAGGTCTCGACTAGAAGGTCATGCTCGATCACCTGCTAGCATCAGCTATGACCAGACAGCTTTAAGGAACTAAGGTCGACTCTACGAAATCAACAAAACCCCTTAAGAAACAGTCTGGTTACCTTGCTAAGCAGGTTCCCAGCAACTTTACCAGGTACATAAAGAGGGTCATCTATCGGCAAACTCAGGACCAGGAGAAGAGAGACATTGCCCCCATGGACAGGTAATACACAAGCTGAGCACCACTGAGGCGAAATTCTTAGTAATGCAGAAAGACCCTCTGAAAGGGCCAAGCCCTGTCTGAGGGCATTCAAGTACTCAGCCAGGATCTACGGGCGTCAGACCTGCTGTGTGTCCCCAGCGTGGAATCAGCCCATGGCGCCACGAGTGCCCATGAGAAAGCTGCCAAGAAATTTCTCCCTGTGTTAAAAACATCTTCTGATAATTAAAGCGACATGGGGGCGGGGGGATTGGATTGTAAATTTTGACAATACCGTGTCTCGGAGGTGATAACTCCTCAAGGTCATAGGAGCCCGAGGTTGCAGCTGCTGGAGCGAGGCCCGTGGCCGTGAGCCTTCCCCCAGCTCCCCTCCGCATCCCGGGAGCGCCACTGTCCACGGAGGCACGCTGGTGCCCAGGTTTCCAGTGCTCTGCCCCTAATCATGTATGGGTCTAATTATCCCACAAGCCCTGCTATTTTTAGTGCACAATTATGCAGAACATGAAGATTTTCAGGAATGCGTATATCACATCATTGTGGGGGGGGGGGGGGAATGCCCGTTATTTCAAAAAGGATGGATCTTAAAGCAACATTGAATTAAAAAGGTAAGATATAAAAGCTATTGTAAATGTTTTCTCTTACTTGGTTTTTAAAATTCAAAACAATAGGATATAATGTACGTCAGTAGCTTTATATATATTGTGTCTATAAGGTATTTTTAATGAATAATTCATCCTAAAATCCCACAACTCCAGTCTCACGAGGAGAGAAACCTCAGACACATTTAAATCGAGGGCCTTTTCACAGAACCCCTGACGGGGGTTCCTCCAGCCTGCCAAGGTCAGGAGACGCCAGGAAAAGCGGAGAAACTGTCACAGACCAGAGGAGGCCAAGGAGACGGGATGGTGAGCGGGATACGGTCTCCTGGACCGAATCCTTGAACAGAAAGAGCACATCAGTGGAAAAACCAGACAAATCTCAATGAAGACTCGAGTCCAGTTACGAGCAATAAATATGTCAACGTCGGTTTTTTAGTTTGACAAATGCAGCTCGGTAAAGCAAAATGTTCCGATGAGGGGCAGTTGGATGAAGGGCTTATAGGAACTCTGTATTATTTTTGTAGCTTCTCTATAAATCCAAAATTATTGCCAAGTAAAAGTTTATTTTTAATTCATTACAAAATATGTAAGAAAGATACAATATAACTTCCTTGCTATGCTTATATCTGAGACAGAAGACAAAACTGTCTTTCAATGATTTGAGCTGTTTTGTTTTGTTTTTAAATCTGATGCAGCTTTCCATCCTTGGTGGGATCATTTCTCAAAACAAAAAATAATTTTAAAAGAAAGGAATATTTTAAAGTTACAAGTAACCATTAGAAGAGTACAAGAGAGAAAATGTAAGTGTTGGGGTATACGGGAGCCAAGAAAATTTATTGCTCTCCTTTCCATCGGAGTTCTGAGCCAAGGGAGAGAAATCGGGAAGTGAGACAGAGGTCAAAACATTGACCTTAAGACCACAGGGCTGGGCTGGTGAAGAGGGCTTCCTCCCCACCCCCACATATAGACAGCTTCACTCACCACTGCAGGTGGTACTGGAGAAGACAGATTTCCCCTCTTGGGTGCACAGTACCCATTGTCAAAGTCACCACAAAGCCGAGAGCAGACCCAGACACATGCTATCTGCAGGCAGATCCCCAAAGACACACACCCACCCACACACAAAGCAGGGGACAGAAAGGGCCAGCCATCCACATGCTCAGTTCCCCATCAATGACCCATCATTCCTTCCAGATGGGTGACAGAGGACTCTGTAGGAGAGCCAGTTTCATGGAACAAAAAGTCCCAATTCATAGTGTTTGCTGGTTTCCAGGCCATAAACAGTCCCACTAGGGATGACCTCAAACTACCAGCGTGCTATCTGGAAGAGAGCGGGGCTGCAGAGCCTGTCGCAACCAGCTGCAGAACACAGCTCCTTCTCCCCTGAAGGAAACTGAGTGGAAGGGAAGGGAGACCAGGAAGGTTTCTCTGATGCTGCTTCCATCGTATGAGGAATGGGAAGCAAATATTTCTTCCCCAAATACCTCTATTTTTTGTTCTTCTCATCCACTGGGCTCCACCAGTACACCTGTGACCAACCAGGGAGGTGGCTGTCCCACGTTCTTTAAATGTTCTCCTATAACAGCCGGTAGTCAACGTCGATTTTGCTCAAGAAACTGAAATGGGTCCAAACAAGAGATTAATTAAATTAACTATAAGGCCATGCTACAACCAAGCCTTAAATTATCACCCTATTCTTCCCAATCCAAATGATTTCTAGTCATATTGTCCAAGTACAGCTCCATCAAAAGTTTTGCAATTAAACTAAATAACAATATTAAGGTATTTCAGTAATAAATGTCAACAGCGTATAGATGCACCAATCAAAATTTTAAAATCTCTTCATTATTAAATTTCCAGGGAGAGGTTAAAGTCTAAAAATTAAATTCCCTTGAAACTAAAGTCCAAATTAATTAAAGTCCGAAGTCAAATGGTCTCACCCACATGAGTAAAAGATCCACAGGAATCCCCGCCCCCTCTAATTTCTAACTATGCTGGTACCAGTCTGTCAGGCTGCATAGCCTCCGTGTAGTCACATTCCTGTCTGCAGCCTGGGCTACTTCCAGGACAAGAGTGTGGCTCTTACAAGGCCTGCAACGTTGGAAAAGCCCTTCCTTTAAAGAGTTCAAAGGGTTGAATGGGACACAGAGATTAACACAGCATGGGGTCCCCCTATATAATGTAAAATAACAAGCTAAAACCACAGCTACTAAATCAGATACCCCTGGCAATAATAATAATAATAATAATAATAATAATTTTCCCCAAACCCAGGACTCAGTGTTTCCAAAGACAATAGGAGAAATTCCTTAATGTCTGAGAGAAAGAGTATGAAGAACACCTTGGTTTGGGTTTCACAAGATGCCGGTGAGTTAATGTCCATTGTCCCGAGTCTCTAAGCTAGAAACTCATTGAGGAGGCTCTCCTGAAAGGCTAACCCTGAGATCCAGGGATTTGCCCCATCTGGGATAGAAACCCTACTCTGTACACTCTGAGAGCTGGGCGGAGGCCATTGCTTAAACCATTTGGTAAACGACAATATTGGCAGAGCGTGTCACCAGTCCCATTTGATGTGTCTCACTTCTCCTTTCTGTGTAATCAAACACTTTTGACTCCTACCCATTCTTTGAGCCTTTCAGTTTTGACATCCCATTTCTGACACCTGCTGTGGGATCTCAGCGAGTGACACATTCTGGACAGGAACCTCTCCTCATAAAGAATTGTTCAGGCGGGAACAATTGGGGAAGGTCCCTCCCAGGTGCTCACAACTATGTCAACTTTATCATCACCCCAAGCAGATTTCTGAACTGAAGCAGTTGTTGATGCTTCTGAAGCTTGGCCCATGGGGCCAAACAACCCTCCTGAAGAAATCCCTTGGCCAGCTGTTGAATGCTTCAGGCCATCCCTGAGCTGTGCTCTTTCTGCCATGGCATTTTCTGACGTAACGAGCAAAGCCAGAGCCAACTTTGGAAGGATGACTCAAGTCAAGTAAAAAAGTAAAATAAAATAAACCGGTAAAATATACTTGCTCTTCAAATGTAGCTTCAAGACAACTTAGCAACACCACCATTGGTCTTCAGTACATTCTGTCCAATGACAGCACTTGCTTCTACAACATGAACCAAGTCAGGCGTGATGGAGAAGTGCGGGACAATCGGGGGAACCCAGATGTGTCACTGTTCCTCTCAGTCAGCTGCTACTTCTACCATCAAGGAATGGCAGCTACCACAGAGGACACCACTGCGGAAAACGGCCACGGGGGAACCCAGAGTCCCATGTTCCTCCTTGAAGCCCATCTAGCTCTGTCCTAGAAAGGCCATCTTGTTGCAGTTGCCTCTGTCTCTGTTACGCAGCTTTACTGATACATCCCTCCATCAGGTGAGACTTACCTGTTTTTTTTTTTTCTTAAGGTGAAGTCAAGACCCAAAGGTTTCCCAGGAGAGGGAACACAGAGGTTTCCTGACAGCGGAGCACGGGTCACATGCTGGGCATTCATGTTAATGTGTGTTTGGGTCAAGAGTGCAGATCCAAAGTCAAGGGCGATGGGGCAGGACAAGGGAATGGACGTGACTTGCCCTCTGCTGCTGTACTGCTCCCTTGCTAGGGCTCTGGAAACAACCTGAGCAGAGCACAGTTGCTTCTGGGCCAACACACTGCAGCCTCCAAGCAGGACGGACATTAGAGACCCCCAGCCCCAGCACTTCACAGATGTCAGGTGACCGAACCAAGACTGCACAGCCTGGCAGGCCTGCCTGATCCAGCACCCTAGCCCCTTATGCTGTCCTCCTGGGAGGACCCGCAGAGTGCAGGACTCTGGCCACCTTCCAGGCCAGGAGCCCAGAACAGTGATGGCCCAGGTCAGCTGGAGAACACTCGCTAACAGGCAGCAGGCCAGAAGGTACCCTCGCCCGGCAGCCATCTTGCCCAGGGCTGACCCGAGGACCCCCCCCCCCAGGACTCTGGATGCAGCCTGCTCTGCCCTCTTCTTCAAAGACCCTCTTAGTCTCTCGGCTTCTCACTCAGCGGGCTGCGGAGTCTGGGTCCCCTGAGTTCCACTCTGGCTGTTTGCCCTTCCCCCTCCGAGAAAATTCAGACTTCATCTGAGGTTACTGTTTTTGTTTGCTGCAATAAACATTAACATAACAGACACCGGAAATACAAATCACTGCCACAGGAAGTGCGTGAACCCCGATAAAGCACACGCAGAAAAAGTGGTCCGGGTTCTCCGGAGACTTTCTTGGCAGACGCCATTCTGTGCAGCTTTATAATTTTGCCCTGTCCTCTCTGGTAGGGCCACTCCATCATCTCCGGCTTCCGGACTCAGTGTCTCACCTCCACTCACAGGGACAGGACTACATGGCTGTGGGCCGGGTATCCCCGTTTCCAGGAGATTTATAAATCAGTGTGAAACATCACACACACACACACACACACACACACACACACGTGTGCACAGTGTTAGGTCTGTTTCCAAGGACACAAGAGCAGGCCGACTCTGTCGGTAATTTCCATGGAAGGCAGCAAGTTCTGTAAACTTGTGTGGTTCACTCAGGACCCACATCGCCACATCACGGCTACCCTTCCTCATCTACCATACCTGGAAAGCAAAAGGGTACGTTGCCCAGATCTTCTGCCGTCGAGTTTCCACGTGCGACAGAAATTTAGCCAACCAGTAACTCTCACCCAAGACTGTTGGGTGCACAAAGCCCTTGCAAGGGAACCCATCGGCAGAGCCGCCACTTCTGTGGGAGTCGGTCCTGGAGCTGAGCCCCCTGAGCACATCTGTTCTCAAAGTGGGTCCTGGGCTGTCTTCTCCTACCTCCCTTTTCATCAAAACAAATGAGGAGCACCTGCCACTCAGCTTCCAGACTGAGGAGCTTTCGAACTATCTCCCTTCTCTTTCCTCCAACGTACGGAGTTCACTCCTGATGCCTAATGAAGTTAATGGGACGGCTTCTGATACTAACACAGCATTCTGACTTACCGGCCTCCCAAAGCCAGACCCCACTTTGTGCCCTCACACATTTGTGGAAGAAATATCACACCTTTTATGATAATGTTTCATAAAATTTTCATCTCACGCCACATTGGATTATTACAAACTAAGCAATGAGAAAACAGCACAGTGGACATGTTATCTGATTTTTATCATTTATTGTAAAAATTAATAAGCACCTTCGAGAGACATCACTTTAATCTGGACTTTACTGATTATAGTAATCCATATCACAAGATTCCATAACTTATTTCTTAGTGGTTTTTATAATAACCTTTGGAAATACAAACCTAAGTAGTAAGATGTATTATTTGAAAATTAATCATTCATAAACAAAACTTACATTGTTATCGGCATATATAAAATTAAAATTTAGTTGTATATTAGTTATGATGAAAAAATCTTGTGATATAAATTTTCCAATATCTAAATAATATCATTTTTTAAATGCTGGTAAAATTTCACCTTTTGATATAAAAAAAAATTTTTTAGGATGTTGTGAAAGATTGAATTGTAAACCCCCCCCCCAAGAAAAGATACACAATGAAGTCCGAACTCCCAGTATCTCCAACTGGGAACTTATCTGGAAATAGGGTTGTTGCAGGTGTTACTAGTTATGTTAAGATGAGGTCATCCTGGGGGCACCTGAGTGGCTCAGTGGGTTAAAGCCTCTGCCTTCGGCTCAGGTCCTGATCCCAGGATCCTTGTGTGGAGCCCCATATCGGGCTCTCTGCTCAGTAGGGAACTGCTTCTCTCTCTCTCTCTCTCTCTCTCTCTCTCTTTCTCTCTCTCTGTCTGCCTACCTCTCTGCCTACTTGTAATCTCTGTCTGTCAAATAAATAAATAAAATCTTTAAAAAAAAAAAAAAAGAAGAAGAAGAAGAAGAAGAAGATGGTCGTGTGGAGGCAGAGACACCTTGACGACGCCTTGTGACAGCAACGGCAGAGAGTGGGTCAACTCTGCTGGAGGGTAAGGACCACCGAAGAGGCCCAGCAAACCACCGGAGATGGGGGGGACACGGAAGGCTTCCCCTGGAATTCCCAGGGCCCCGGCCCGGCTGCCACCTCGATCTCAGACTTCCAGCTCCAGAACAGGGTACGTCCATTTCTGTGGTTCCGGCCACCCAGCTCCTGGTGCCCTGTGACAGCAGCCCTAGGAAATGGATACAGAAGTATGTCACACATGTTTGATTTCACGTTTGAGTTGCACTTTCTAGTAAAAGAAGTCAGTGTTTTATATCGTGTAAATTTGTTTGCTGTTTAAATTTGCCAGGCTGTGGCAAAGAGTCCTCCTTAGGCATCAGAATCTTGAAGAAAGCGGACATGAGGATTCCCTTAGACACAGACAAGCAACAGTTTGGGGGTTTTTATGGGAGACTCAAGCTCTAATAAAAATATAATGGAAGTTTTTCAACAAGGACTACCAAAGCAGAATTGAAAGCAAAACACCAACGCTTACACGTAATGAATCTCACCTATAACATGTTTTTCCCATAACAACAAGTCTGCTTGGTGATCCTCATCGTAAAACAGTGCCAAACAACAGAACGAAAACATCTAATGCGATGTACAGTCATTTATTTCTAGAACATTCAGACTGTAAAATTAAATGAGTTAATTCTTTGTGAGGAAAGCTATTGGTAAAATTGTCAGTAAGCTTCCCATTCTTTATACGCACACACATTCCTCGTTCTAGGTGTGGATTAAAGCAAACGGTTCTTACAGAGCCGTGGAGACCAGGAGGTCTACCCGAAGGCCTTCGGTCTCACTGACCACTACCTGGGGACCGAGGATAAGGACAGCAGCCTTGACCAGCAACCCCCCCACCCCCATCCCAGATTGACCTTAGCCGGCATCAGGACAACTCCCAGCGGTGTGAGGCGCGTGTGGAAGGTTTCCAGCTTTGAATCAATGCTGTGCCTTCACCTGTCTGCGTCACACCTGTCTAGTCGTCCCGCGGAGTCCACAGTCCTCCTGGAACTCACTCCTCAAACGCTTTATGTAATCCTGTTTGTGCTCATTTGCTTGTGTTGTGCGCCCGCTCTCTGACACACACCTGGCTCTGGGTGGCAGAATAACCCTCTCATAAAAAAAAAAAAAAAAACCAGGGGTGCCTGGGTGGCTCAGTCGGTGGAGCAACTGTCTTCGGCTCAGGTCCCGAGCCCTGGGTCCCAGGATCAATCCCGCTCAGGCTCCCAGCTCAGCCGGGTATCTGCCTCTCCCGCCCCAACTCGTGTTCTCACTCTCTCTCAATAAATAAATAAATAAGCTTAAAAAAATAAAAACCTAACCAGAATAGCCCACTCTCTTATGGAAAATCTTGGGCTTTGGAGATCTGCCCTTCTGAGTCATGGAAATAGACACATAGTAATGCGGTTCCCTTTCTTTGTGGGGGGAAAAGGGGCTCCTCATTCCCTTTAAAGGGGGAGGAAAGGCTAGTTTGAAAACATGAGACTAAACCTTGACCTTGAGTTTCACACGAGGCCTTGCAGCGAGGGGGGTGTTGAGACTGTGCGTGCGCCTCGCCGTACTTCTGTGAGTCCTTGCACAGGGAGCCCCTGGATTGCCTGGTGGCTTCTCCAGCCGGATTTGCCTTAATCCTTCCTGAGACCCGACGGTTCTCTTCCTTCTGTGGGTGCAGTGATACTAACCATAGTAACGTGAAACCGTCCACTCCTTCGCGGTCAGCCTTCCGGGAGTGCGCTTTCTCCTGGTCAGGAAGCCGGGAGGACCAACACTTGGGCTCTCAAATGCGACGCTGGTTTGAAGGTTCCCTTAGAGCAAGAGGGGCACGTGTTAATTTCTGCGGCGACGGCTTCTCTCTGGTCTTCGATGTCCTGGGATCTGGAAGTGGGTCGGTTCTAATGCTGGCGTGAAGGTTTAGAATCCTTAGTGATCGAAACATTATCCTTCTGGCTCATGGAACCATGATTGCAGATAGAAGCTCCAGTACCATCTTCAGTGACCCACGGTGGCGTTTGGGCCGCTCGCCGGAGAAGACAGCTCCTCCTTCCTGTGTGGTGGCTGGGGGGCGGAGAGGACCCAGGAAGCTCACATTTAAATCAGTTTATCAGGGCTGGTTTGCGTGAGCTTGCTCACTAGTGTCACTATTTTTCCAGTGAAAAGTAGAAAATCTTGCATTAATATGGAAGAGAGTTATGCTGCTGGTATGCTGTGAGTGGGGGAAAGATTTTATACGCCGACTCGGTCACCGCCATTAAATCGAGTCCCTGTTCTGCTGTAACTGTAGTCTGTATTTTGAATGAAATTATCGAATAATTAGAGTGACAGTAATGATAGTAACACCAAGAAGCCTTACAGACACCGCTCTAAGCACATCGCCATATTAACCCAGTCAGTCCTTACAATTCAGGGTACGTGCATTACCCCCATTTGCAGAGGGGGACCCCGAGGCACTAAGAAAATTGTACACCAGAGTATGGAAAAGCTTTTGGTAGATTAATGTCCCATGCCTTACAGATGGGAAAACCCACAGATGCTTCCAGTCGGGACCTTGTGTCCACATTCACAGAGAACAGGGTGCAGGCGAAGAGGGTCCTGGCGATGTTCCTGTTGTCATTTGGAAACTCTTGACCACGCGGATTTGGCCTACACCAGGAAGGGAACTAGGGTCTCCTCAGACTGAGCTCCTGTCCAGGCCCTGCTCTTGGAGGGCCTCCGCCTAGAAGAGTCCGCACCAGCCTTAAGGCTTCATCGTTGCCCTCTCGAAATACTTAATTTTGGAACAGGAGGCCCCAGATTTGCATTTGACGGCCCTGCAAATGACGAGACCCGTCCCGACCGTCACGGCGACGCAGAAATTCCGTTTCCTTCTGTTCATCTACGCTGTCCACCTTGCTTCCGCCTGGGAGCAGGCTCTGGTTGATAAACAAGCTTTGGTTGCCAGAAAAAGGAAAAAAAGCGACGTTCTGACTGAGAGGGAGTAATGGATGTTGCCACTTAACTTGTAAATATTGTAAAATCAAGGGAGTTCGACGTGCTGCCTTTTTAAACTGAGCGAGAGGACAAGGGACCTTCTCCTCCCACCGGCCAGTCGCCGCGCTCAGAAGGGAGCCGGTTGTCATGGAAACTCATAATAGCACGTTTATTTGGGTTAAATATGAAGTCAGACTTTTTCTGACAGAAGATAAAGTTGATTTGGCTGATTTGTTTGACAATGAAGAGTGGTTTTACTCCTTAGAAAAGTACACATGGGCCTCAGTGTGCCCGGAGGGTAGTTATGGAGGCCTGTTGGCCCGGCCTGGCAACGGGCGGCCCTTCGTTAGGTTATAGGGCGGAAAGCTTTCACACACCGACGGAGTTAAATCTCCAGAGCTAAGATTGTTTTTACTGCCCTCCCTAGAAACTACATAATAAATGTGTGTGTGATCAAAATATTACATTAACACTGGTGTGCTAAAATTAATATTCAAAATTTTCAAATCTTTTTTAAAAAGGTGGAGGGGGGCACCTGGGTGGCTTAGTCGTCAAGCTTCTGCCTTAGACTCAGGTCATAATTCCAGGGTCCTGGGATCGAGCCCCACGTCGGGCTCCCTGCTCAGCGGGAAGCCTGCCTCTCCCTCTCCCACTCCCCCTGCTTGTGTTCCCTCTCTCGCTGTGTCTCTCTCTGTCCAATAAATAAATAAATCTTCAAAACAACCACCACAACAAAAATTTCTAGACCTTTCTATGTATGTCAGGTTAAACAGAGATTTCTAAAGGGCAACCGATAAAACTAAGGGTCACTCGCTGAGTTTTGATGAAGTCTTTTCAGTATAAATCAGAGAAATTGAAATTAGGGAAATAAATCCGTTTGCAAGGCAGGTGGTTTTTTAAAATTTCTTGTTTTCGACAAAGTTCAGGAAAATCGAGTGAGTGGATGGAGCGTCAGACGTAACTTTCGTGATGGAGAATTTGTGATTGGAGCCTGGCAACTGCGGAGGCCCTCAAAGAATCAAGCATGGGTGGGGGATGGGGATGCGGCACGGGCTGTTGGCCCAAGGGGCTCGGCAAGCCGATGCACAGTAGCCGCCACACTCCCTGAGACAAGGAGAGGGATCTTCGCGTACTTCCTGCTCTAAAATGTCAACCCCTCCCTCAAGACTTGAGGCAAATGGAGTTTCTCTTCCTTAAAACCAGTGGAGCCAGGAAACTAAGGGAGTGCTCAAAATGATAAATAATAACCCACAAGGGGAAGGTGCCAGAGCGACCCGAAGCCCCATGAAAGAGCTAGAACAGTTCGAGCAACAAAAGAAAGCAGCACTGGAGCATAGCCCGAGAGGTAGAATAAGGATCTCTGGGTTCCTGCCTGTGTAAATCGAGGCTTCAGCAAATAAATCCGCGGGAGAAGAGACAGACACCTCACCCAGAGGAATTCAAGTACCTCCATGCACACTCCACCCTCGGGGGGAGGCAGTTCGTGGGGGCGGTCCTACCCCCCCAGAGGTGTGGGCCTTGCCCTCTGACCCCCTTCCAATAAGCAGGGAGGTGGGGAGGTGGGCAGGGAGGCAACGGCTTGGGGAGAGACACCCCACCAGCACCCCCTCTGCCCAGGGGCTACGTCAACACCAACATTACAAATCAGGTCACAGTGTAGTACTGCAGGCTCAGTGTGATGAAAGCGGCACGTTGCCTCCTCGATCTCCCCCCGAAACGGAGAACCACAGTCTAATCACGAGAGAAACGACCCTGGCGCGCCTGTCGAGGCGCATACTACGATATCCTGAGCAGCGAGACCATCAGAAACCAGGGAGGTCTGAGAAACTGTTACCCCCCAGGGGAGCCTGAGGAGATCCGACAAGAAATGTCATGTCACCTTGGAAGCAATCTTCCAATGGAAAAAGGACATTCGGGAAGAACTAAGAAAATCCGAATAAACCCGAAGTGTTAGGTGATAATCATGCATCCGTGTTGGTTCATTAACTGTAACAAATGTACCATATTAAAGTACGATGTTCGCAATGGGGGAAATTGTCGGGGGCAGGGTAGTGTATCAGGAGCCCTTCGTACTGTAAATCTCTAACTGTTCTAAAATATAAAGTCTAGTATAAAAAACCGTGATAATAAAAATGAATGGAACTTAACAATCAGAATATTGATCATTGTTTTATCATCATCACTAAAGTGGGACAAATTTCTACCTTTACCTCCAACAATAATATACACGAAATACAGCATATGGGGGAACCTATCAAATTACGGGGATCTAATCAGTTAAATGACCCAGTTTCCTTCTTCTTAAAAAAGATTTACTTATTTATTTGAAGGGGGGAGGGGTAAAGAATCTCAAGCAGACTCCCCGCTGAGCATGAAGCCAAGGGAGGGGGGGGGGTCTCCATCCCAGACCCTGAGAACGTGACCTGA
This sequence comes from Mustela lutreola, assembly GCF_030435805.1. Classification (NCBI taxonomy): domain Eukaryota; kingdom Metazoa; phylum Chordata; class Mammalia; order Carnivora; family Mustelidae; genus Mustela; species Mustela lutreola. Next base: position 71,537,304 of record NC_081303.1, on the reverse strand, counting down.
GCCGAAACCAAGAGTCGGACGCTCCACCGACCGAGCCACCCGGGTGTCTGGACCCAGTTTCTTCTATTAACAAATTACAAGGGGAAAAGCTGACAAACAGGGAGCCTATAAAGAGGTTTAGGAGAAATACAAGCCCATGAAATGTGGGGACCGTATTTGAGTCCTGATTTAAACAATCGAACTCTCCTGCCCCACCTCGCTCCCTGCGTCACTCGGGCATTCTCATTCCCCTGCCGGACAGACCGTCTGCACCCAAGCCCCTGTCTCAGAGTCTACCTTTGAAGAATAAATTTAAAACAAATTTTATTTTAAAATAGAAGAAGAAAACGAACGGCTCCTTTGCCAGTGCTTGATTACACATTGCCTTGGAATTCAGCCCAGGTCCCCCTTCCCCAGCCTCAAAGGACGTCACTCAGTGGGGATCCAGATGAAGGAAATGGGCCCTTCCTACTCTCTTCCTTTTGGGACTTTCAGAAGAACCAGTGTTTGTGGACAAGAAGGAGGAGGAGGGCGGGGGGGAGGAGGGGGGGGAGGGGAACAAGAGGAGGGGGAGGGGGAGGGGGAGGGGGAGGGGGAAGAAAGGCAGACATGTTCCTCGGGCTCCTGTGGGCACTTTCTTAGTTTGTGGAGACGGAGGCCGCTGGAAGTGGATCCACGAACAGAAAGAGAAACAAAGAGCCCTGGGGAATGTGAATGGGACATTACAGTATATTTGTGCATTTTTGTGACCGGGTTGTTTCTACAACTAAGTCAGAGCCATTGCTCTTCCAGAGGCTGCCACCGCCAGATAATAAATCAGGAAATTCTTGCGTCCGCCCTAACCGTCCTGTAGCTATTCATCAAAACGCTGTCTTCTCCTTGATTACTGAAGGATTCAGTAGAAAAGATCATTTAATTAGAAATCAAGGAAGCTGCCCTCTCACCCTAGCAGACGGCGGACCCCAGAACGAATCCCCGACGCTCTCGGGACCTCCGTGTCCTCATCTATAAAACAGGAACTTGGCCCTGTAAGGCTTCGGAGACCCTCTTCAGTTTTAAAAAATCCTACGATGCTATTTTGGGTGAGCAAACACTCTTAAAGAAGCTCGTTCCTCTCAGGAACGTATCTGCGCCACCTCGCCCACCCCAGGTTCCATGGTGGGTTGGAGAGGCCGGACCACCCCTGCCCACACTGCAGAGCCTAAGGTCCCCCAGGAGGAGGAGCCAGCACCCCCCAGGTGGCAGCAGGGTTGGGGACCGCCACTCCGGCCCCAGTGCCCCCCAGGCCAGGTGAGGGGACCTCAGGCAGCCCACGTTCAGCGGCTTAGCTGCTCCTGGAACCGACTGCCCCAAAGCCTTCATCCCCATCACCTCCCTCCAAAGACCGGCCCTTGATGAGGTCCCCGTGGAAGGCAGCATGCTCGGGCTTTGGGACCCTTCACAAGGTCCTATCTTTAGGGTCCCCCCCTGAGGGCTCTCCCTCAGACAGAGTTCACCAGCATCAGGGCGCCGCTGTGCACCGCAGGCAGAGAACCCCAGAACATGGGATCCTCATGATTCTCGGGAGCGCCACACACACGCACACACACGCCTACCCACGCAGACATGCAAGTGCACACCATACACATACACGTGGGTATACGAACACACACCAGCACCCACGCTTGCGCGCGCGTGCACACACACACACACACAGTGCACCTAAAGGGGTGATACTTCCGTGCTGCCTGGCATTGGGGAACAGCTAGCTCTGGCTCACAGGGGGATCAGAGAAGGCTCACACGCTGGAGAAGACCAACACAAGTCTCCTTAACTGGCGGTGAAGCCTGGGAAGTATTAGTTGACTATTCCAAGAGCCCACAACCCGTTCCCCTGCCGCTTGTGGGAGAAACAACACAGCGGAGGGAAGTGATTTTCTCCAGGAGCAAAGGCCTCAGTGCACCGCTCAGGTTGTTGAGGACCGTAAATCCCCGCCAGTAATCACACGGTCTCCACGCTCTTCTCAGAGCCTAAAACGCCTTTCAGCTCCTCGCCTCATCTGACTTTCACAACAAGCTGTGAGTGACTGGGGTCACGAGGAAAGAAGCGAGGGCACCAGGAGAGCCGCGTCTCTGCCACCGGCTCGCAGCCGGCTCCAGGAGTGGCTTGTCCTCAGGGCAAGTGTCGCCTTCATTCTTTGAAGGAGGAAGCTGAGGCCCAGGAAGGACAAGTGACTTGTCTCTACCAACTGGCAATACGGGGGGGACAGACTGGAAAGAGTGAACACTTGAAACAACGGCTTCCTTAACACAGGGTCTGTCGTCCACGTAGAAACGGTACCGGGAGCCCCTGGCGGGGTCAGTTGGTGAAGCCTCTGCCTTCAGCTCAGGTCAGGACCCCAGGGTCCCGGGATCAAGCCCAGAGTGGGGGTCCCTGCTCAGGGGGGATCCTGCTTCTCCCTCAGCCTCTGCAACTCCCTGTGCTTGTGCTGTGTGTGGGGTGTGTGTGTGTGTGTGTGTGTGTGTGCGTGTGTCAAATAAATAAATAAAATCTTTAAAAAAAAAAAAAAGGAAAAGAAAGAATATCCAAAGGCTGAGGTGGGCAGAATGTAGGACTCCTGAGGTACAGAAGACAGGAAATCCATCCTGAAAAACCATTTTTATTGTTTTCTCCGTGTTATTTTTTCAGAGAAATGACTCTGTGAATGCCAGCGCCCGAGGGATCAGTAAAGAGCAGAACCAGGAGGCGCGCACGACGCCCCCATGTGACCCCCGGACCCCAGGCCCCCAGAGCATCGCCTCCCCTGCTGGTCCCAGCGGGCCCTGCGGGGTCTCGAGGACACACCCTCACCCCTTCGAGGCACTTCGGCAGGGAGGGAAGGGCAGACGCCTAGAAGCGGGGAGTCCAGACGCCCGAGAGCTCCCAGTTAAACTCACCTCTGGTCGTTATCGCAAACCTCCGGCTCGCAGATCTGAAGCCCTGTGCCCCCCCACCACGCCCCTCCCCACTCTGATGGAGCAGGACCCACGGGCTCGCACCCACGTGACCCTTCCTTCCTAAAGATGCCATCACAGCCTTTTCCACCTGGCGCCTCACAGCTTGAAGGGTCCTTGGTGGAGGGATCATTCACCCCAACCCTTGTCTTCTCAGAGGACCCCCCCCCAAACCACGCTGTCACCTGGGTGCGGGCTTTGCCCAGAGAACCAGGAGGAACTGGAACTAGAGCAGGAGTCGCAGGGCAGACGTGGCCCAAGGGCTCTGCCCGCAGGAGGGACGAGGCAGCCCCTGCTTTCCCCACCCCTGGGGACCGACGGTCCCCTCTTAGCCCCATTGTCGGGCAGCCCATCTGCCCCTTGCCTGCCTCCCAGCTGTAATCTCCGTATCTTCAGTTTTATTTCTCCTGGATTTTTAGGCAGAAAGCTTGAGGACAAGGTAAAGAAATTAATGTGTATTTTTTTTTTTCCAAATCTAGCCCTTTGGGAAGTGTCGCGGGTGTGACTCAGCTTTACACTAGGAGATCTTAAAGTTCGCAGCTGCTAACCCACGCCGCCCTCCGTGAGGCAGAGGTACCCACACAACGTGACTGGGTCATGGATCCTACGTCTCACTGTGCCGCCTAACTGCCGGTCTCTGTGTCCACGGCGTCGTGCTGGTTTCGCTCACTCCATTAACATTTGTAGAATGTGACTATGAACCTCAGAGAGTCTGATCCATTCCGCTTTATACATCGGGATAAGCCGCAAGGGAAGTGCACAGCTCATCTTGGCATTAAAAACAGAGGGCAGCTGTTCCCTTAGGCAACATCATGGTCTGACGATCCCGTGCAGTGGACGCACGCTGGCCGAGGGGCTGGGGAGCAGGTGCGCAGGCAGGTGGGCTCGGTGAGGGCTGTGTCCAGAGAAGTTGCCTTCAGCTGTAGCAACGGAGACCGAGATACAACAGCCTAAGGAACACGAAGGTTCCTTTTGTCACAGAAAAAAAATCAAAAGATAAGAGGCACAGAGGGTGGTGGTGTAGTTCCACAAGGTTACCAAGAACCCAAGCTCCCCCGAACTTAGGAACCAATCACCTTATTCGGTGACTTTGGTTCTCAGAGTCACAAGATGACTGATGAGATCTAAGCCATCCTATCTGTGTTCAAAATGAGCAGAAAACATAAAAAGACTAAGGGCAAAACACCCCAGCATTCTGTCCCCTTTCAAGGAACCTTCCCAGAAGTCCCAACTGACGACTTTTGTTTATTTTTTTTAAGATTCTTATTTATTTATTTGAAACAGAGAGAGAGAGAGACAAAGAGCACGCTCAAGAAGGGGGAGCAGCAGGCAAAGAGAGAGGAGAAGCAGGCTCCTCACTGAGCAGGAGCCTGATGCAGGACTCGATCCCAGGACCCTGGAATCGTGACCTGAGCTGAAGGCAGATGCTCAACTGACTGAGCCACCCAGGCGTCCCCTGACTTTGGTTTAAACACCATTGGCCAGACTTGGCTTGTGACCACACGTAAGGGCAAGGGAGGCTGGGAGATGAGCCAGGGTTTACTTCGAGGCAGAATGGGAAAACAGATATTGAGGGGAGAAAAAGCTAGTGCTTTCGTAGCAATCCATAATCGGTATGCAGTCAGTGAGCTGGGTTAGAGATCTCAGCTGAGCCCAGCACACAGCGGACATGGAATCATGGAGATGGCGAGGGGTGTGTGCTGTAGGTTGAGCGTAGGACAGCGGGAAGCAGATGGCGTCAGGTTGTAGAGTAGCCAAGTGAGGAGGGGTACGTAGTCTGGGCGGGCTCAGTGAGACAGTGAGGGGAATGCAAAGTCAGTGTGGGTACAGAGAGGTACTTAGCCTCCCTTTGGCCAGTACGGATGAAGTTTCCCAAAAGCATTTCAACCCATTTTGCAGCTTTTGAGAGCATCAGTCCTTAAGAACCACTTGCAGGATTAAGGAGAGCTGGGAAACGCTGTCCTCGATGGAGGCCATGACTTCCCCTGCCACGGGCTGTCGACCCACTTGGTCGTGAGGGTCTGCCTTCATCAGCACAGATGTCACACCGACAGGAACGGGTGGTCCCTCTTGTGAGTCCCAAGGAGCGTCCACTTTGCTGTCGTCCTTCCGTGGCCCGGCTTCCTCGGGTTAGCAGGCTCCATACATCACGGCCGGCAGGTTTATACACCTCGACCCAAAGTCAGACTGCTAGCAAATTACCTTGACGTATTGATGGCTTGCCTGATCTCATCCCTGAGGCCTCCCGAGGCCTCCTTCCCACCCTCGGAAACACTTCCAATGACTGCACTGGTTTATCAGCGACTCCTTCCTTGGCATTCCCATCCTGCTCTCTACAGCCTCAGTCGTCTGAGCGATAGGACGTCTGAGTTGTTGCTGGACACCTCTTCGATTTGCTCCTGCTTATCTCTCCTCTGTCCCTCGAGGATGGGTTATCGCCATGAAGACTCGGCCTGCACGCGGCGTTGTATCATTAGCACCGATGGTCACTCGAGCCGCTCTCGGACCCCTGTGGGTGGCCCCTGTAAGAGAGATTTCCAGCAGCAGAATGCCAAACACAATACTTGGTCAGACTTCTTGACTTACACAATGGGAGGAAATCTTTACTTGGGATTTGAAAAGACAACAGAGAATTTCAACATAAACCGGGAAGAGCGTTCTGTTTTGATCCAACCAATGCCGCGTTGATGACGGGAAGGAACACTGGTGTATCACATAATTGCAAAGCACCCTCCCGAATCCCGCCCAAGGCCAGCATTCCCAGCCCCACCAGACCCTACAGCTCAAAACACTGCTACACATATAGTCAAGTAGGACATTGTAGAGATCAACAGCTTTGAGATTTGGGCAGGACTGTGGTTGATGACGTCCCCTTAAAACCATCATGAACTCCAAGAGTTGACACTGACCCATTGACTTATCTGCTGTAACTCATATGTTTAGAGATAAGCTCAGTGTGAGGTCTTAAGAACACTGGTCTGCAAGAATCAGTATTTGAGGATTCACCTTATCTAGGTTTTTGAGATTTTATTGATTTATTTGAGAGAGGGAACAAGCTGGAGAGGGGTGGAGTGAGAGGGCAGAGGGGCAGAGAGAACAACCTCCTCACAAGGCAGGGAGCCCGATGATACCAGGACTTTGAGATCGTGACCCGAACCAAAGGCAGACGCTTAACCGCGTGAGCCACCCCAGCGCCCCAAGGACCCAGCCTATCCTATTTTGTGTATGCCTCAATGTATTCCTGGAAAACAGTAAGAAATCAATCCAGTCACTTTTGCCCAAGAAACTACATGCCCATGGTTACCATTCTCAAAAAACCTGTGAGACCAAGTGCCAGAGCTTTCCTGGGAATTGAGTTCTGTTTTGATTTGGGTTAGTTATCTCGGATGGGAAATTCCCCTTCCTGTGTTGATGCCCTATTGAGATAAACTGGGATTTCATGCAGGTGAAGTTATGTCAAAAATCTAGGCTCTGTGGTGAAACTGACTTTTGTTCACTTTTAGAAGGAGGGAAAAACAATCAAAATTATCATTCACGAGCCCTCACCACAGGAACATGTCTGGTCTTCTTTGGAGAAGTGCGCTGACCCCAATTTCAGGACACCACAGGAACTCGATATACATTTCGAACACTACGTTATATTTATAGAAGCATAGCTAACACAACAACTGGCAAGAATAACAATTATTGCCCCTTGATAACAAAATATTTCTTTTGTTCTAGCATTCCTTGAACTCCTATTACATGTAAAACAGCTCCGTCATCAAAAAGGCCATGAGAATTGTGCCAGTTGCTAGATGGTAACATGAGGTTGTTGACCCTTCCACGGTCCTCCTGTTTGCTTGGCTGTTCAATGAGATGGACTCTCCCTATTGGGTCAGGACTGCTAACCCAATGAGGAGTCCTGAGCCAGGGTGGGAAGTCAAGGCAGAAAAGTAGAACAGATCTGGGAATTACAGGTTGGGGCCGGGAATGGGGAAAGCCAACAGGGCTCAGAAGCCAAATAAATAGTCAGGAATCGGGTGCCTCCCAAGAGGTTAAAGACCAAGCCAGCAGTTAGGAACCAGGAAACCCCCAAGCACCAGAGCCAGTCAACCTCGGGTTCAGAGTCCTCACCACGATGGATTTGACACGGAGGCACCTGCTCTCAGGGGGAAAGGCTCTTACTCCAGTTCTGTGGGAGCAATCTAGGATGTGACCCTTCTGGCTGGTGCCGGTAGGAGCAGAGGGTCCGTGTGAGGAAGGATGGAGTCGAATGACAGAGGCATGTGTGTGGAATCATGCTGAAAGACACATCACGACATTTCAGTGCCGTGCTTGGCGACGGTCAGAGCTGACAGCCAGTACTTAGCACCTACGTCGTGTCAAGACCGTGGGGCACACTGGCCCGGAATAGCCATGAGGGGTCGGGGTGGGGTGGATGGAAATCGAGAAATTTTGCTTTGACGCTTTCCCAGCTCCCTCTCTGTCAGTTCCCTATCCCCACCTTTTGGCATCCTTCTCTGAGTTCTCCGGTACCAAGCAGTCCCAGGCCGCCCATCTGTGGTCCACATTCTTCCTCGGAGGCATGGCACTCACATCTCTCCATTCCTTAAAGTCGTTCAAGTTTTAAAAAAAAGGGGGGGGGTGTGTTTTTATTTTTTTTTAATTTGGAAGGCATGTCACAGATGTTAAGAGGAAAGCAGGTGCACCAGAGAAAGCCTAACAGAGGTATAAATGATGAAATGCTTCGTGCTCCTGAAGATATTAGTACTTGGAGGGAAGAGCTAATTAACACAAAAGAGCCTCTAGAGGTTTGCCCCCAACACTTTAAATGAATAGGGTTTAAAAAAAAAAAAAAGAAGTCTATCTTCTGAAAAAATTACTTAAGCATATGACTAGAATTCCAGCTTTTTAAAAAGTTGGTTTTCCTTCACAATAAAAAAAAAAAAAAATCAAGCCTTCTAAGGATGCTGTCTGAAAGGGATAACTGGTCCGTCTCCCTTATCTCCCTTTTAATCAAATATAGTTCTAGGAATAAACACAGACAACTTGGATTTTAATGGTTTCCCAAAAATGATACTTGGCCATATTAATTTTAAAAAAGCAGACATTCCTGTTTCCTAGGACAAGAGATAAATTATTACAGGGTCTCGCGGTGCAGCGGAGAGGGCATGGAAGGCCCTGTTTTCCCTCCAAACCCCTCCTCGTCCCTGGCCTCATCGCCTCACAGAGACAACGACACACACTTGCAGAGCCCCTGTGACGATGACAGACCAGGTGCGGGATGTGTCTGGCACAGACCCGGCACACCGGTGAACCCGGCCCTTCTGGAGTGGGCTCGCTTACCAAAGGGATGCCCAACCGCCTCTCACTGCAGACGTGTCTCTACCTCATCCAAGGAGAGCGTGTGGCAGGGAGCGTATTCAGGGGAAGCAGGAGAAATTTCTGCATAAGATCCAGAAACCTGGGGAACAGTCTCAGCTTCTCACCAGGTGGCTGTGTGAGTCTCTGCATGACCTCGTGTCCCCAGGGCCTCCACTTGCCCAGCTGAAAAATGAAGGACTTGAACTCCTAGATGACTTCGGTCACTTCCAGATCTGGCGATCTCTGACACCGACTCGTGACCTTCCCAGGCAGAGGGAAGGCTGGTGAGAGGCTTCCCTGTTTGAGGACAGCCTATCCTAGATGACCAGATGTTGGCCCGGGTACCTCTGCGGTCACCCTTCCACCTGTGGTTCCCAGCCCTGCCTCACCTCTCCCAACCCTGCTCAGGAGCCCAAATGGACTTTGACCCCAAGACCAGGTGGAAACCCTTCCACCGATACTGCCCTGAGACAGGATAATGTGCTTAAATTATCCAGTCGGTGTTCCCATCTGCAAGAGTCAAAGAATCATCTTCACCTCTTGGAGCTGTGATTGGGATTCGATGAGACACCAAATTAGGAAATGACTTATCGGCTGATGGCGCTGGGCAAGGTGAATAGAGCAGCTGTGATTATGGGTGGTTTCATACCACTGGAAGCCATCTACGGAAAGCACCCCAAGAGGCTGGATTCCGAGTCCGGACACTGGTGGGGCTCCTGCCTTTCAGGGGTTTTGTGTGCCCAGAAGAATCCGGCAGGATGGCGTTGAACTTTGCTGTAATCAGACATTGTTTTTTTGTCTTCCAACCAAGGAAGGTTTGTTAAACTTTCACTTGTAGGCAAGGGGAAGGATCTTGTTTTAATGGCCCGGAAAAGTTTTCACACCATTAGTAATATCCTATCCATCTGACCGGGGGTTTTCCTATTTCAAGAGGCAATTGTGGACTTTCAGGAAAAGCACCTATTACTAGTTGTGACCAATCAAGCAAGCACAGGAAAGAACTGCAGGGCTGTCCCCATGAAGCCCCACTGTCCAGCTCTGCCGGGTGTCCTGTTCACGGAATGCCCCGCTCCCATGGTCAAAAGGAGGCCACGAGAAATGAAAGGCACTCAGAAGCAGCTGAGCTCGTGGGAGCTCCTCGGACGTGTCCTGAGATGTCCTTGTTCTCAGGGCTGTTCAAGCTTGTGGGATCTCTTCCAGCAGCCTCTCCGCATGGAAGCCGGAGTGCTCCTTGTTGATAAAGGGTTCTAAGCAATTCCCCCAGAACACAGCCCCACGTGTTGGGTTTTCTGGACAGTCAGCTCTGGGGAAGCCGTAATTAGCATCTGTCTCTCTCTTGGAGTCTGTCCTGTCCACATATGCAGGTCACCTGCCCTTGGACGGAGCTGGTTTCATAAACAGAAGAGTAAGCAAGTACTCGCATAGGATAATTTGAGATGTGTCACAATCTCTGCTGCCCAAAATATCTTCCCGGCCAAATGCCACAGTGTCTAGAATTCCCAGCATGAAACCCATGGCCGCTAGTCCTGCCTGCCTTTCACCTCATCCCCTCCCCCGGTGTCCACACGTCTCAATCACAGCCCCACACCCAGGCCTGGCTTGGTAGCACTCTTTCGGGAACCTCCCACAATCCTGCATTTGCCAGTGACCCTCACTGGTCTGAACTCATGTGTCGTTTATGTTAAATCACTTCATGTTTCCACACGTGTGCTGTCTCCCACTGCGCACGATCTTGAGGGTCAGTTCCTCAGCAAGGTCTTCTTTATCTCTATACCACTGTCCCATCCCCAGAGTGGTTCCTTCGTAAGGAACCAGGATCTGACCCGTGGACACCATGTGGGTGAGTGAGGGGTAATCCAGCTTCCCCGGGCTGAGGTTCTGCTGTCCACCAACAACATGTACCCCTCCACTGTCATTCTGCTTCTCAGAGTTTCATTTCCTTCCCATGAACTACGGCCACTTGGGAGTTAGAAAGTGCCAGAGTTCTCCCAGCCATCATCACTAGCCCACTGGCTGAGTTTATAGGGCACATGGGTTCAGCAAAAGCTTAACATGACTCAAATCCATTGTTGGAAGTGGCTTGACAATATCCACACTGCAGTGACGTTTTTAAAAAGGAGAAAAAGATAAAGGGAGTAATGAGGTGAGACCAAAGGAAAAGTAAACACACAGAAAGAAATCCTCCATAGTCTCATTGAGTTCAAAGGCGGGGCAAGAATTCACCTTTGAGCTTCCCGACAACCAAAGCAAAAAGGTATGAATGTAAAAGAACATTAGTTGTCCAAGAAAGGGCACCCTTCCTGATACGGATCTAACAGATAGTGATGTAGTGGACATTGCTCAACAATGAATACGCCGGAGAGTTTCATAGAACAGTTTCCTGCTTCATCCTTTCATGCACGAGTGTTCCGGTGAGCTAATGCTCTGTGACAACCCCAAAATCGTGGTTTCAAATGATAGCAATCATTTATGATTATCTCACTGGGGACTGACTGGGCTCGGCTGAGCAGTTCTGGCTCAAGTGAGCTGCAATCAGACAGTAGCTGGGTCTGGAATCATCCGCAGCCGAAGAAGTAGCTGGGGGCTGGAACAGCTGGGGAGGTGCTCGCTCCACCGGACTTCAGCGTGGGAGGGTTGCAGCAGCCAGGATTCTTATGTGAAGGCTCAGGAGGAAAGGGACAGGGCCAGGCAGGCTCTCCCAACTCTCGTGAGCTGTCTCGAAACTCACATGATATCACTTCTTCCACATTCTGTTTATGGGACGCAAGTCACTAGGGCCAACCCACACTCAAGGGCAGGGTGATGGGCTTCTGCATCTCAGTGGAAGACTGTCCAAGACTATGAGAACAAGTTCTAAAACCACCGTAAATGACACGAGAGAAATATGCAGCCCAATAAATCCTCTTCTATTGAAAGCTGAAGAAGAGAGAGTCTGACCTAATTGAGGGATAAAATCTACAAGCTCTAGGGTGGCTGCCGATATGGCAGGTAGCCCCTGGCACGCACGGCTATTTCCAATTAATTAAGATAAAACAAAAAAGGACAAATGCCACTCTTCAGTCTTAATACCCACGTTTGGGATGTCCAGGAACCACAGGTGGCTAGTGCTGTCAGATTGCACAGCACATTTATGGAACTGGAGAAAGTTTACATCCTTGCAGAGAGTTCTACCGGCCATTGCTGATCTGGGATAATGAAAGGACTGCATACCCTTTAGCGGTCACGCTCATGCTCCTTATTAAAGCACCACTAGGCACTGGGCAGCAGAAATGTACAAATTTCAACATTTGACAAGAGTATGAACTGCATGCAATCTGTGTTGCTAATGAAGAAGACTCCCATACAGCTCGAAAATCAGTAGGATGAAAGATAGCTTCACTCCCCTTGAAGTAAATGAAGCTTCCTCCCCAAGACCCAGATGGCAGGTCATCCCACCTCCACGTGGCGGCTTCCAAAAACCATCTCCTAAAAACAGTTCAGAAAGAAAGATAAGATCCAAGCTACAAAGTAAATCCCTTCACTCCTTTGCCCACCCAGTGTCTACTGGGCAGGCGTGGACACTACGTACCTGAGAACATTTCCAACACAGATTTTACTAATCTCCTAGGCCCCACAAACCAACAGACAAATGTCAATGATGCACCCAAGAAATGTCTACTTTTAAATAGCATAATTTTTTCATGAAACCACCGGAGAGAAATGGTTACAAAGTATACCCCTAAAAGACTCCTCCGGCTACATGTAATCATCAACTACAGCCAATTAAATTGAAAATACTATCTGCCAAAAATGATGATTTGGGATTTAGAAAAGTCAAAGTCAAGCCGTTCTGTTTTCCAATAAGACAGAGAGGCCATTTCTGGTTAATGACAATAAAATTATTTCACCAGCAAAGAAAATAGTTATTTTTATACTTCCCATAATAAGGGCATGTGCAGCTAGATCATGCATCGATTGTTGCAAATCATTAAGAAACAAATTAAAAAGAAGCACTGGAGGAAGCAGAAGCAGAACACTGGCCCATTTTTTAAAGACTGGAATCACTATCTGATCTGTTAGGAGACCATTCTCATGAAGGCTTTCCATGGTCTCAATCTCAAGTTGAACAGAAGCATTAGTTATTGGATCCCACATCCCAGCTGTGCTGAATGTCTTCTGTTTGGGCTCCCCACCCCGTTGTGCACACCTCTGCCCCCTGCTCTGTATCCCAGGAGACTGGCCCTATGGGCTGCATAAGTAGGTTCCCTTGTCCCTTTGCTTCTGAAATGCAGCCAGTGGATGGCATTAGCAGGAGATTAGAGGACGGGAAGATAGAAAGGCTAGTCTCCCTGTGCCTCCAGCTCCCTCCCTGCCAGGCCACCAGGGGTTGGCTGCCCCAAGCAAAGGCTGCAACTCTTGTCTCCATAGGGTTTCACTCTCCAATGCCAGGATCCTTCAGCCCTGGGAGCTGCAGTGGCTCCCAAGGTCCTATGCCAACCCTTCTAGGCTTTCCTCAACCTTGTTTCTAGCTTTGTGTATAATTCCTTCCATTAACCTCTCCTCAGTTTTTCAGTTCGTGTGGGCTGTTTCTTGATAAGCCTTGATACACAAGTCCATTACTAGCTTTATGTACAAAGAACAAAGCAGGATCAATTCATTCATAAGAAATCTTAAAGCTCCTCCTGACAAATTTTTCCAACACATAACAGTGTAACACAGTTAACGATGAAATATCAAATCTAAGTCCAACCTGTTCCTCACAGAAAATATCAGTCAGGAAAAAATCCAGAACTATAATTTAAGAAAGACAAAACCAACACAACATTTAAAGGAAGAGCCTACCAAAATAATGGTTCTATGATTCGATAGAGCAATACTGTCCTTTAAAAAAAAAAAAAAAAAAAAGCAGGGCAAGGAAGGCTTCAACCAGATAAAATAATAAGAGTAAACAAATCAGCTCTCAGTTGGAGCAGAACTTGAACAGTTCTGGTGGTGAGAAGTCTCCAGAAGGCACTTTGTAATCAACAGGACCTACAGAGGAAGTAAAACCAGAATCTAATCAGTGAAGAGACCCAGTCTCCCAAAGATAAGTAGAGTCGTTCTTGAGTTAAAGGCAGTGTACCTGAAACTAATATAACATTGTATGCTAACTAGACCGGAACTGAAATAAAATGATTTAAAAAAAAAAAAATAAGGCATTGCAGTTGCCCTACCCTCCAGCACTGTGGAGATCCTCAGAGTCAGACAGATCCGCTTTCCCATCTCTCCAAATCAAAATCATCTATAAAGTAGAGAAAGAAATATCTTCAGTGTAGGGAAGACATGAGGATTAATTAGAAAAACCCATGTAAAAGACCAAGTACAATCTTTAATGCATGAAGGTTTGTTCAACAAATGGAAATCCAAAAACAAAACCAACAAAAGGATACCAAAGAGTTATACCCTGACACCAGTCTGAAAATCAGCAAGATCAATGAAAAAAAAGATGGGAAGGAATAGGTTGATAAAATATGCCTGGTCTACCATGGGTCATGTACGTCTTGAGGACCTTCATAATAGATGGATTCCCTTCCCAAAGGGACCATAAGCAATAGTTACCAAAGAGAATTTTCTCGTTATCTGCCCTGGAAGAGCATCAACATTTTTCTTCTTCTGCCGTCTTGTGTTTTGAGGTTAATTGACACTTTTTCCCCACTGCACCATGGTGATCATTTCTTGCTATCACAAACTATCCTGGAGGCCAGCAGAGGTGAAAGGGGAATAGACTGAACTAGACAACTATGGACAACCATGGTGACCTTCCAGTTAGCCAGGAGTTCCCTGGAACCTTTATTCCAGAAGTGTCCTGAGTATGTGCCCAACTGCATCCTCTGCTTGGCTTTTTGGGACCATCTCATCTGACTGAGGAAACATTGCCTTTGCTGGGTTGACCACATCCCAGATCCAGAAGTAAGATCATCATTTCCCACAGAAGGGATACCTTCTTTTATATGTCACGGGTGATGTTGGAGACATGTTACAGACTCTACTTCTAGATGGAATTCATATTTTGACAGTAACTTATGACAAGGAGGTACTCCAGCAGGACCCTAAGGAAGTGGGACTGAGGACAGAGTATTTTGACAAGTGAGAGAGGAAGAAGGTTCCAGGGACTAAACCAATGCACAATGTTGAGAAGACCAAGGCAATCACATGGGAGAGAATCCTAACGCCAATTCAGAAATCCTCCTCTACCCCTGCAGTTGGCTGACAGATCCAGTTTCCCGGCTTCCCTCCTCCTGGAGTTACTGCTCCATGATCCTCAAGGATGAGGTCCCAATGGCCTCCTCAGTGTAATCTTTATGGTGAACAAAGCAAGGTCAAGAAGAGAGAGATCAACATGCAGTGCCCACCTGCCACACGCGAGGCATTACACAGCCCGCTTCTGCACATGTTATCAAAGCTAATCCTGATAGAAATCTCACAGATGATGGCATTCCCACTTCACAAGCACAGAGGCAAAGACTCAGAAGTTCAGGAACCTGCCCAAAGGTAACTTGCAGAACTACAATGGCACCGGGTCTCCCTGTTTCCTAGCCCTTTCTCTTTCCCTTCCGCCCCGCGTTCATCAAGGACTGTACCCCATTATTCATCATCTTCACTGGCAGCTGAGACTTCTAACGCCTGCCTCATTCCAACGTCAGTCCTTCCTTCTGCACACAAAGCCACCAAGAGAACATCAGTGACTCTCAGAAAGCCACATATCCCAAGTTTGCAGCATCTTCCGATGCTACAATTTACTTGATATAACTGGGTGCTGAATAAGGGACACCTGGATCGTTTATCGGTCTCTGCATGGTAAACCATCCCAAAGTTAGAGGCCTAAAACAACATATTCTATATCTGATGCTGCGAGTCATTGGGGCCATTCTCCACTGGTCTTTCCTGAAGCCCCACCCCTCTTCCATGAAGCCACATTTAGCAGAAGTGTTAGCCAGGTACAGGGCTAAACCAGGACTATTTGGGGTGACAGGGCCTCTGTCCCCGTGTGGTACTTCAGCAGACTTTGTCACAGCACGGTGGTCTCAGGGCAGCTGCCAAGAGGACAAGGCCAGAGCGAAAGCAGTTCTCAAGCCTTTGCTTGTGTCACAGGTGCTGATGCCCCATTGACCAAAGCAAGCCTGGTAGCCACAGCCAGAGTCATTGTGGGAGGGGGCTGCTCAAGGCATGAATACAGCAAGGCATAATTCACTGAGGGTTGTTGCCATAGCAACGCGCCACAGTCTCCCGCTGTGGCCCAATGATTCACTTTTCTTCCATTTGAAAAATGCACTATGCCTCCCAAACCACCAAAATTCCCATCCAGTCATGGCACCAGACTTCCAGTCCAGGATCCCCTGATGGTCTCAGGCCCAGCTGTGGGCTGAACCTCCTGAGGTGCATTTCCCTGTGTAGCTTCTCATCGTTCAGGACCCATGGACTAAAAAAATATTATCTGCTCCAGACATACTGAGCACACAATTTTGAGATGGCCTACCCAATAGATACTCCCACGTTAAAGGGAGAGGAACAGAGAGCCACCTAGCAGTCACTGGTCCATAACGGTTTTGAAATCCAGCTGGACCACAGTTGCAGGGTCTTGGACCCTGAGTGCAGGAAATGGTTCTTGCACAGAACTGGCTTTACTTCCTGGAGGTGCCTGGCCCTCCCCCTCTGAAGGGCTTTCTTTTGCAAATAGTCTATGTGCACTGCTAAGTGATTTTTCTCTGCTTGCTTCCTAGCCAGTTAGTCTAAGCTTGTCTGATTCTCTTATAAACTTTTGGGTTTTCTACATCTCAGGCTATGGTCCATTTCATGACACAAAAGCTACACCAACAATTATTTCTGAGACAGGCCTCTACTTTGGTCAGCATGTCAAGATGCTATGGGGAAAAGTGCCCTTAATTCCTAAAAGCCCTTTTGTTTAGCAAAGAAAGCCCAGTTGAGATCTTTCTGTGGTTCTTGCAAAGTCTTACAGCCACTCTTGATTTGATCTGGAACCTGATGTCATTTCTTGTTTGGAGAATCTTTTGCCAGTTGGAGAGACTGGAAATGTGAAGTGGTTTTCTCTCCCAGACCAGCATACCCCAGACCCTGCATATCGACTTAAATTCTGCTTCTGGACAGAGCAGTTCTTCCTGGAAAGCATCCCCCTCTCCTCATACCCTATTAAATACAACTTTTTAAGGTAATTGACCCCTCTAGCATCCCAAATGGAAACCACCAAACTCACAAGTTCATTAGGTGCCTTTTCCGTCTTCCAGGTCCCTGGAGGGGGCAGTGCTTCTGGGTGGGGCCCTGCTATGGGACATGGGTTGCCTGGGATCGGCTTCCAGTCCCAGCCTCGCGCCAGCTTTCCGGGCTCCACTAGATGTCTGCTTGTTGCCCCCACAGCCTCTACCAAACTGCCCGTCCCAGAGCCACCGCCACATAGTACAGGTTTTTATTACACCATCGCTGTTGGGTATCTCTGTGTCATAAACCTCCCCAAATCTTAGCAACCTAACCGTTTGTTACTTGTCACGATGCTGTGAGTTAGCAGATAACCCTTCTGCAGGTCATGTCTTGGATCACTTGTGCAGCTGCACTCAGGTGAGGGACCCCTGGGGACAGGACTCAGTGGCCCTTCCCTGACTCATGGTATTGACGTCCAGGCTCCCTCACAGCCCGGGGATCTCAGGGTTCTTGGGGACAAAACTCACTCAGCGCACAAGTGTTCTCAGAGCCTCTGCCTCCATCACATCTGTGTGTGTCTCACTGGCCAGACAAGTCATGCAGCTAAGCCCAGTGTCATCGTGGAAGAGGAATGTGTGAGGGGGTGGCCACTGGGAGGTGTGATGCCCTGGGGTGTGCTTGTAACAAACCCACGCAGCACCAAGATGTAAATTTTGTGTTTTCCCTGTATTTTCATTCAAGTATATGTATCCCAATGTCTCGTGCCCTTGGGTGTTTTTGGTATATACATCTGTGCAATTGAACCGGAGAGGCACAGAGTTCTGGAAACACAAGCACCAGAAAGGCTAAAAGTGACCACAGTCTTGGAGAACCAAAAAAACAGAGGTAACTATCACAAAACCTTTTTTCCGCCATCTTTCCAACATTCTTGTGAACCAGGTGTCTCTTCTGGCTGAAGGTCTTTAGGGTACCATGAATTTCCAATAAATAGCTCTAATACGTCCACCTTGTTTCTGTTATGGTCAGAGGCCATTCTGGAAATAAATTCTAAATGAATTTGAGGAACTCCTGATCCTAAATAACGGTTTGAACATCTGAAGAATCACATAATGTCTATCCCTCAGTATTTGCACAAGAGGAAAGGAATTGAATAGAATTACTGGCATTTCAAAGCAAGTATTTGAATTTTGCTAAGACCAGACACAAGACTTGATTTGTCTTTCTCATCTGAGGAAAAGGTATACTTAGTTTTTCACTAAAATAAAGAGAATCATGAACATGTTTTAATGGCCTCAAAGGCTCTCTTTCCATCAATCATTTTCTCCAGAAGAGGTTGGGGTTTTTCATCAACAGTAGCGGGTAATGATGAACACATTTTGAAACTGTGTCTTGATTAATGATGTCTTGCCTTCAAGGATTAATAGGCCATAAAACTCCATGCTAAAAGACAGGTGCTTCCCTTGCTACCAACTGTGATTCGAAGGATCCAGGTATGCTTGTCCTGTTTGTCCCCCACGAAGCAGAACATCCCTCCCAAGGGCAACCAGGGGACTCAGTGAGAGCTGGACTCACATGCGGTGGGCTTCTGTTCTGTTTGCTTCCTTGTTACACAATTAATTCTCTGCCTGAATTTCTAGCCTTTGCACAGCCAATGATGTTCCTACCCCCATCTGGAGGGGACAAGAGGAAGCGTTCCCAAACCTATTCTTTGGGACCAGATGTGGTCACTACCACACTCCACGCCGAGGTCAGGGAGGAATGGACATCACTGTTGCTCTCTCACTGAAATGCCCACTGCCAATTAGTCCTGATGAGTACCGGAGCCTCCCGAGCCGATGATGACAACAAGAGCCAGCCTTGATCGATCTCTCGCTGTGCCGAGCATTGTTCAAAGCACTTTGCATGGATTAACGCATTTAATCCTCACAGTCCCGGGAGGTGGATGCTATGATGATCTCCACTTGATACAGGAGGGCACTGAGGGGTAAAGCAATTTGTTTATTTAGCTTTAAACGGCAGAGGTAGCATCTGAACCCACCACCAGCTCTACTTCTTCAAAGAGACTAGTCTCGTGAAGAACTCAGAATTCCTTCCCACATCGATCACCTTGGGACTGTATCTTCAGCAGCAAGTCACTGACACTTACACACACACAATATCAGCGGCCCTAACTTTCTGATGATCCGCACAAACCGTTAACAGAAAGGCAATTGCAGAAGCTCTGGCCAGTCCCATTAGGCAGTGAACTTCAGGCTAGGTCCTGTTCTCTTGGACCGTCTGGGCATCTAGGTTTCCCTAGAATGTGGATCGAGCTGCTACCCAGAGCTGGGACCCCCGTGCCATCCACCCACCACCACTGGGCCCTGCCAACCAGTCGGTCCCAGCATGTTTCCTGAGGACCTGCTGGATGCCAGACCCCAGAGCAAGCAGAGGAGATAGACTTCCACACTGGCAGCTTTGGGCCCCCACAGCCCAGGCACCCAATTGGAGAAACATGATTAATTTGGGGAAACACCAACCTGGAAGTAGTTAGAGGGGATGTTTTTAAAAGATTCAAACTAAACCACCTTTACGGGCCCTCCCAACCCCACCCCCATCCTGCTGATTTTTCTCTAAGGCAAGCATTTATTAGTTTGATTTCAACACACACACTTGTACCTGTAATTACTATATAATGTTGTTTACTTTTTTAAATGAAAATGAATTTAAATTAATCTTGTTTTGTGAATTTCAAGGCACCCCCTGAGATAAATGAAGACACTCCAGGGTGTCATCAAACCAGTGCTGGGAATCCTTGCTCTAAAAAAGTAGAGAAGCGAGCTCATTAAACCTTCAAGGAGCCAGAGGGGAGAAATGTATATAGATGTACACATCGTGCACAGTAAAGAGAGTTTCATACATCAGTTACTCACTTATACACGTACGCTTACAATTACCTAGGAAAGGTCGTGCGTCAGAAAGCGGTCGTCTTCAGATGAACCGTCTGTTGTAAATTTAGCACCACTGTGTCTCATCATCAAAGCCTCCGCACCACAGAGGAGAGGCTGGGAGCGGCATTTCTGACAGCAGGAAGAGGCCGTTATTTTCCAGAGTTGGACAAACGCATGGAGAGGTTCCTCACAGAAGCCTGGTACATCTCTTGGGACTCCCCATATTGGTGCTGCAGACTGAGATCATCAGAGGGAATTTTCCAGATGTTCTTGAGTTTTATAGTGGAGTGGCTTCCAGGCAAGATCTTTGAGGGCCTCTCACTTCGATGTCACGGGCCAAGATCGATCATCTAGGACCTTTGCTACTATGGGCCATCCTACAGGTATGCGAACCTTTAACGACCTTACCTTGCTTCTCTTCTTTCCTGGAAAACTTGGGGTGGCTTCTGTTTGGATACCAACTAATATGATGAGGTAAGAGGTCATCATTTTTCCTTGTTTGTGTATATATTTTAGCAAGAGACCTCGTCCCAGAGAGCTTTCTGCGCCAGTCTACAAACGTTAGGATGTTTTGTCTTAAAGGCAGTAAGGAGTTACTGGGGGACTGGAAGTAGGATCTGTGTTCTGTGAAGTCACCGCAGCTGCTCAGAGGGGAAATGTGTAGGGGCTGAGATGGTGGACGACAGTCCAGACAGCCACGGAGGTGACGGGTCCTAAGAAGATGCCGCAGAGATGGGGCCTGGGTGGGAAGGTCTGCTGGGGGCTGGCGGATAGGACAGGGGGCGGTCCGTGGCTCCTTCCCCTTTCCCTCAAACTGCAGGGGAGGCTGGGGGCACTTAAATTGGAAAATGAGACATCACACAATTTCTGGCACGCCCAGAACATGCTTCATAAGTGGAGAGAGTGGAAAATGATGCCTCAAGAATTCCTCCAGAAAGGAAATCTAAGAACCAAGCCCTTCCTTGGAACAAAAACAGGAAAGTTGCAATGTACATCTAAGCATATTTTTCTTGGACATCTTCCGAACGTGTAGATAAAGCAATAAACTTTTAATCAGGGACTGTTAGGGGTTGCTCAGTGACCTCGGGCTTCAACCCAGGCCAGTTAGGCCTCTGCCTGTGCTGGGCAGTTCCTCTGACCACAGCCCTGCTCAGCCAAAGTTCCTAGGCTCCAGAGAGGAGACACCTAGACACGGCCTCCTGTGGTCATAGGGTAGGTGCTGCCTCGTGCTGTCAAGCAGGAAGTGGGGACAGAGCTGCAGGACAATGGGTCTTACACCAGGGCTTCTCGGGCACAGGTGTGCAAACGAGCCACCTGGGGATCCCACAGGTCTGGGGTGGGCCCGAGAGCCTGCATTTCTCAAAGCCCCCAGGTGATGCCGAGGCTGCTCAACTGGGGTTACAGTTTGAGGAAAACAGTCAGAAGAAGTCGGTCAGGAGACCAGAAGGAAGAAGATGAGGCCCTTTCCTGATCTCCCCTGATGTACTGCAGTTGCTGCCTCTGCACTGGAGAGTGGACCTGTGCAGTCTGCAGTGCGGGGCACTGGAAGACTTAAAACCACGGGGAAAGACACGAGAAATAAGACAGCAATTCAGAAACCTCAATGATCTAGTAAGGCTACCAGCATATTAAGGAGAAGAAAAGAAAGAAAAGAAGGCCTCTGCATTCCTTGTCTCTTGCTACGTAACACATCGCCACGAACCTAGTAAAGAAATGTTCATTTATTATCTCACAGTTCTGTAGGTCAGAAGTCCAACGATGGTTTAACCAGAGCCACTGCTCAGGGTCTCATCAGGCTGAACTTAAGACCCCAGACAGACTACCGCTCTCATGAGAGGCTCAAGGTCCTTTCCCAAGCTCGTTCAGACACAGAATTCACTTCCTTGCCGTTGTAGGACTGAAGTCCCACCGTTCTTGGTAGCTGTCACCCGGGAACCAGTCTCAGCTCCTAGAGGCCACCTCCCCATGTGGCCCCCTTGAACTGAGTAACATAACAAAATCCTGAGAGCCATATCCTCACACCAAAAGGTGTGGGCCTTTGGAGCCGTCTTAAACTTCTGCCAACCACAGCAATCTGCGAGCGTTCATCTCACACGGGAGATATCTCAACATAAGTGTGAGTCCTTCCTTCATTCTCATCAGGCTCCGGATCATCCGGTGACGGCGGTGATGGAAGGTGCAGCCCCCATGTGGTGGGCGGTGATGGTCCGGCAGCCGCTGGGGACTCGGCACACCCCTAGCATCTGCAGCTCCCTCGGGGATCCTCACTGATCTATATTTTTATGAACATCTGTATTTTGTAGGTGAGGAAATGGAGACCTAGCGCTTCTAAGTAGTTTGGTCTAGTGACACCGTGTAGCAACCCAGGGACTTTTGATAGGATGGATTGGGTCCCAGTCTGGACCACCCAAGGGATCGTTAATTTCCTCACCTAGAAACAGAGAGCTGGAGCCAGGAGATCTCCGAGGTTCCTTCCGATTTTGACGATCACTCCATGAAAACTGCATCAACAGCAGATGTGAGAGAGCTCCCTGGAAGGTTTTCCATCACACAGGTGGCTCTTTGCTACCTGAGAGCTCCCTCTTCTCTGACTCTGCTCTCCCCTGCCCGGTGTTGATAGCTTTGAAAAAACCAAAGCCGGGCCTCATGTCCTTCCCCATCTCCAGCTCCTCCAAACACAGCGTCTGCTCTAAGGCGTCCCCCACCTCCCAACATCCCAACATGGACTCACTGTGGACTCCTGCAATGGTCTACAGGGGGAAATTTAGGTGCCACAAAGGTGACAGAATTGTCGGAAATACAAGACATCAACTGGTCAATTGCGAGATTTCAGTCATGGAATGCTTTGTAGCAGGGTACAAATCAGATTTTTCAGCAAACGACAAAGAGAAACAAGGAAAAGCTATCAGTGCCATCTTGTGGAAAGACCTAGATTAAAATGTCCAAGGAAATCTGGCCACACCCAGATCACGTCAAAGCCTCCACACTCCACGCTGACGGGCATGCAAGGGATGGCAGGATGTCTCCACTCTTCGTTTACAGCAATGGAACTGATTGGTGAAGGGTCCGTTGTATTGCCTACTTCCTGTGTGTATATGATCCCTCACTATATGATTATCACACAAACCCCCATAGCTGCAACACCACACACACACACACACACACACACACACACAAAACTCACAGTCGAGCTGTCTGCCCCCACCCTCTGCACAGCACGACTCTCCAAATGTAGGAACTTTGCACCAACCTATCACTGCCTCTCATCCCCAACAAACGTACGCACACTTGGACCACAGCTGTTTATGGTATAACTTTCCTGTGCAAAAACAAAGCTGTTCTTGTCCCACTTCTTGAGTTGATCAGCAATTATTTCTCCTCCTTTCTTCCATCTGAATAGTCCCCTCATATTAGTTACCTGTCACGGCATAAAAATTACCCCCAAATTTGATGGCTTCAAATAATGAATAATGATTATCTCATGGTTTCTGTGGGTTAGGAATCCAAGAGCAGCTTAGCTGAGTTGTTCTGGCTCAGGGAATCTGTGAGGCTACTGTCCAGATTCTGGCCATCTAAAGTCTTAATGGGGCTGCAGGATCCACTTCCAAAACAGCTAGCTCCCTCACGTGACGTTGGTATGAAGGCTTAGTTCCTTACCACACAGATGTCTCCGAGAGACTCCTTGACTGTCCTCAGAACATGGCAGCTGGCTTCTCCAAGGCAAAGACCACAAGCTCTTTTATGACGTAACTTAAGAAGTCACACGCCATCACTTCCACTGTATTTTGCCAGCTACACTTCTATCAGTGTGGGAAAAGACCAGACAAGGCAGGATGTGAAATGTGTTTACACAAAGGAGGATCCGCATACTTAAGACACTGAGAATTCTGACTATAGTCCAAGGGCCCAGGAGCTCAGCCCGAAGCAATCCTTTGCCTTGATGGGACACAGAGAGCAGCTTGGAGCAAGGAATTCTCTGACTCTGACTTCCCCTCCAACTGCCACTGGCATCAAGCCAGACTGGAAACTGGGACCTCAACATGAAACAGAAGTAGGTCAAAATATTTTTATGGACTGGGGAAGGGGGCACTAGGATCCCCCCAAAACTGTACTGTAGAGCTTGTCAAGGGAAGTTACTTCTATTGCTTCATAACGGACAGAACAACCAGAAGACAGGAAGACTCCTGTCTTCATAGGACTTTTCTGGTCGTTCTAACCCAAGCTTATCTTTCCCCCACTGACTCCTTTAGCACTTGTTATTTTTACTGCACAATTAACTTTTTAATGCATATTATCTGATTGTCTTTGATGAGTAATTCAGTGCTTTATTATACATTATGAGAACAATTACACTACAGTCTAAACCCTCTCCAGTACGTTGTAAACTCCTTCAAGTCAGGGACATTCAGCTTGTTACTCGGCTCAGCATCAGTGTCAACAGACCGTTCTCCAGGAATGTGTGTGTCCACCTCAACACACATACACGCATTCACATACACCCGCAATCACACACACCCATACAACCAAAGAGGAGCTCAACGAAGAGCAAGGCTTATTGATCCTTTTGTACAAAAATAGCCATCAGACACAGCCAGGATCATACTGACACAGTCATTCTTTCCTTAAAAGCACAGGCAGGTAAAACGCGCCCCTTGAGAAGGTGCTACACGACACCCAACACAGCCACACGCCCGTGCGTGGAAGAAGCAAGCCATCGCGCATCATCTTGTAGAGCCGAACACTCACATACACCTCCAGAAACGTGCATGTGCAGTCTCCCCTCTGCGTTCCTTTTTTTTTTTCTTCATTTATTCACTCCTTTAACATTTTTGAGCACCGTGCGTTAGATTTGTGGAATTCAAAGATCGAACAATGCAGCCCACACACAGAGGTAACCCTCATCCGATGAAATAACAGTTTCCTGGGAGTACATATTTCCACTCCTGGGAGAAGTGAGCACAGAAAAAGGCTAAATCTTCCTGAGGGTCTGGTAACACTCTACACAGGAGAAAGGAAAGGAAGATCGGTATTGGGCTGGGGGAGGAGTGTGCAGAGCGCCGGCACCGCTAAATCACAGAGGTCTGAGCCAAAATATATCACAGAGGGGTTTTCTTTTCAGTTCAAAACTCCCCAGACCCAAGACAAAAAACTAAATAGCATGCTTGACCATGGGACACAGCCCAAGGCAAGGACACTGGGCCTTTCACCCAGGCTCTGTTGAAACGAAGAGGCACAGCTGTAGAGTAGAAGGAAATTTCTTTTTTTTTTTTTTTAAGATTTTATGTATTTATTTGACAGAGAAAGCATGTGCACAAGCAGGAGGAGCAGCAGAGGGAGAGGGAGAGGGAGAGGCAGGCTCCCCACTGAGCAGGGAGCCCGATGTGGGACTCGATCCCAGGACCCTGAGATCACAATCCGAGCCGAAGGCAGAGGAAATTCCTACAGTGTGACCCAACTAACCTTTCTCTAAGGATGTCCAGGCAGGTGGAGGTTTGCACTTCTTCCCCTGCAGGAAACTGCTCAAGTGGAAAATCACAGTTAGGGGCTCAGGGGAGAAGAGAATCCCCACCCCCCTCCCCAGAAGTGTCTTCCCTCTGAAGAAGACAGGTTTTGAGGTAGATCTCAAGGAGAAAAGGAAGCGGCATAGGGTGTGGGGAGTGAAGGCAGCAAAGAAAGAAGAGCAAGACAAAGGGACCAAGAAAGGTTCAACTTTGAAAGGTGCCCTTGCCAGAGTCTTGTCTCCAGAGTCCGCACAGCCAGCGACCCTGGGAGCCACAGCAGGCAAGGGGGGGCAGCAATGGACATGGATGGGCAAGAAGACTGGTCAGGAGTTGGTGGAAGTGGGAGTGCCAAGGCTAAGATCGCAGGGAAGGGGAGGAAAGGGGGGATTGCAGAGCTCCTGGCTTCTGGCTTCTGGCTCCTGGCTCCTGGCTCCTGGCTCCTGGCAAGGGTAGGTGGAGGCAATGCCTTAGCCTCATCTGGGCAACTGGTAAGTGGATTTTTACAGGGTCAGGGGAGCCTCTGAACTTGGGGGAAGAAAAATTCCTTTCCATTTTACTGGAATCATATCTTTAAGTGGTCAAATGTGTGTCAGGGGCAGGTGGAGACAGGGGAAGAGGAGTGTCTTTACAGCTAAGTGCCCTGGGCTTGGACTCAGAGAGGCCTTGGCTCGCCAGCCCAGCCACAAACTAGTCACGTGTCCTTGGCCAAGTTAACCAGCTTATCTAAGCCTCAGATTACGTGTGGACCAAAAAGACACAAAAATACCATCCACGTGTGGTTCTTCAGAAAGCCCTTGGGGCAGGACCTAGTACACAAGCAAATTGAACAAGGGTTGACTATTTTCATAATCATAATTAGTCTGCATCCCTACAAGCACATTTCAAATGAGGACCCAGGGAGGTTAGATCCCAGCCAAGACATAGTGTTCAGAACAACACCGAGGAACTCTGGTCTCCCCTCCAGAGAAGGAGAGCCTGGAAGTCATGAAATGTTAAGAGAAATTAAGAGGTCCTGCAGCTTAACACAGATGGTATTTGGGAGTGCGAGGACAGCCCTGTGAAGAGGCGGCATCCTCCCCTTCCATTCAACTTTAGGAAACGATACTGGGCCTTAAAGATGCTGGCGCCAGGCTGTCTGGTTTCAAGTCCCCAGACCATGACTCACCTTGCTCAAATCCCCGAACCTCTCTGCAGCCTCAGTTTCCCCTCTGTAAAGCAGGGGGATTAGGGGCGCCTGGGTGGCTCAGTGGGTTATGCCTCTACCTTCAGCTCAGGTCATGATCTCAGGGTCCTGGAATCCAGCCCCGCATGGGGCTCTCTGCTCAGCGTGGAGCCTGCTTCCTCCTCTCTCTCTGCCTGCCTCTCTGCCTGCTTGTGATCTCTCTGTGTGTCAAACAAGTAAATAAAATCTTTAAAAAAAAAAGCAGGGGGATTAGATAACCTGCCTCATCAGATTACTGTGGCAGTTAAATGAGTCAACACGGGTAAAGTGCTAAGAATAGTGTCTGGCATATAGCGACTGCTCACTAAACGTTCATCCTGTGTCGTGGGTCGCTGTCATCGCCGGACTGTGATTACTACCCCGGGCAGGACTTGAGGGCAGCAGATGCCGCCAGTATTTCTGACTAATCCCAGCCATGGACAAGGAGAATAGTCCTCGCACAGTGGAGACCGCCCTTACTGGACAGGTTCACCAAGTCACTGACAAGGGCCAGTCACCGTAGAGGCGGTTCCTCCCCCAGAGAAGGAACCCTTGGGCGTCCAGGATGAAGGAAGTCAGACCCCCAGGAGGCCAGGCCTGGGGAGCGCAGGGGCCCGTGGACACTGGTGTAATAACCACCACCGGCCGCCAGGGAGCAGCAGAGCCCGGCCCCGCTCGCCGCCTCCGCACTAGGCAATTCGTCCTCCCCTGTGGGTTTGCCTCCCCGCTATTTGGGTAGCTCCACCAATCCCCGTGCGCACCGCTGCGGTAATCCCGCCCAGTCCTGAAATCCAACCAGTCAACGAGCGCGCTGCTCCGGACCGGGGCCGGGTCGCGCCCGTCCTGTCACTCAGAGCTCCAGGGAGCGCGCTCCGGCCCCGCCCCCGAGACGGCTCAGCCAATCCCCGCAGCGGAGCGGGGCGTCGCCCGACGGGGCGCCGAGCCCACGTGTCCCAGGGCGCGGGCGCGGGTAGGAGGCGCGGGGCCGAGGCGCGCGGGACGCGAGGGGGCGGCGCGCCGGCGTGTCCTGCCGCGGCCATGGGCGCGCAGCCGCCGAACTTCTCGTGGGTGCTCCCGGGCCGGCTGGCGGGGCTGGCGCTGCCGCGGCTCCCCGCGCACTACCAGTTCCTGCTGGACCAGGGCGTGCGGCACCTGGTGTCCCTGACGGAGCGCGGGCCCCCGCACGGCGACAGCTGCCCCGGCCTCACGCTGCACCGGCTGCGCGTCCCGGACTTCTGCCCGCCGGCCCCCGAGCAGGTCGACAGCTTCGTGCGCATCGTGGACGAGGCCAACGCGCGCGGCGAGGTCAGCGGGCGGGGCGGGGCCGCGGGGCGGCGGGGGGCGGGGCCAGGCGGGGCTGGCGGGGGCGGGG
Source organism: Mustela lutreola (assembly GCF_030435805.1). Taxonomy (NCBI): domain Eukaryota; kingdom Metazoa; phylum Chordata; class Mammalia; order Carnivora; family Mustelidae; genus Mustela; species Mustela lutreola. The sequence continues at coordinate 71,509,831 of NC_081303.1, read as the reverse complement.
CCTGCGGGTCCGCGGGGGGCGGGGCCGGGCGGGGGCGGGGTCCGCGGGGGGCGGGGCCGGGCGGGGGCGGGGCCCGCGGGGACGCGACGGGCGGCTGGGGACCCAGGCCGCGGGCGAAGCCGCGGGGAAGCCGCGAGCGCTGGGAGCGGAGGGGCCGAGGCTGGAAGGCAGAGGCCGCCGCGCGCTCGCCGGAGCCTCGCGCCGTCCGGATAGACGGGATCCACGTTTCTAAACCCAAAAGAAGCCGGCCCAGGGCCGGGGACAGGCAGCCCAGGGGCCCAGCCCTTGAACCAACTACAAGGCAGGTGACGGCGGCCTCCGCAGGACAGCACTCCCTGACTGCGATGTCCCTTCTCGCCCCGGAGAGCCGTAGACCCCTGCCAGGTCCTGGGCCTGACCCAGAAGCAGCAGGTGTGGGGACAAGGAGATGGGGCCCCCCCGGCAGGGCGTCGGGCTCCACCCCCCCCCCCCAGCTCTCTCTCTTCCCAGGCCGTGGGGGTGCACTGCGCCCTGGGCTTCGGCCGCACCGGCACCATGCTTGCCTGCTACCTGGTGAAGGAGCGGGGTCTGGCCGCGGGGGATGCCATCGCTGAAATCCGGCGCCTCCGACCTGGCTCCATCGAGACCTACGAGCAGGAGAAAGCCGTCTTCCAGTTCTACCAGCGGACTAAGTGAAGGGCTTCAGCTCCAGTCTGCGCCCCAGGCCCTGACCCCCGTGTGCAGGGGTCGGAGACGCGGACAGGCCCTTGAAGCGCTCAGCCCTGCCGCTCCCGCTGGCCAGGGAGACTGGGAGACTGCGCAGCTGTTCCGTGCAGGCGGGTCCTGACCGAAGAGACAGGGGCAGCTGCACTGGGGGACAAGGGGGCTCCCTCCACTCCCTCCCTGAATAAATAAGTTCTGAGAACCAGCCCACGGTGCACGGCACCCGCAGCTTGCCGAGCCTCCCGGAGCCCTGCCACCTGGGGATGCCATCAGGGCCCTCCCTGTCCTGTGGGGGAGGTAGCTAAGCCTCCGGCCCAAGGCCACACTTCTAGAAAGCAGAAGGGTGGGCAGGCCCTCTGCCTCTGAAAGGTGCTGAGACTCTGTTCTCTGATGATCTCTGATGTGTCTCCAGGGGAGCTGACCAATGAAAGGGGCACAAATTCCCAGCAGCCCCAGGTCTCTGATGCCCACAGACCAGGAGAGCCCCTGCGGATTCAACCCCCCCCCCCCAGTCAAGGCCCCTCTACCCCCTTGTGTGGCATCTGTTAGCCCTCTCGAGACCGAGAAGGCCTGGTGCTCACAGGTAACCTCCGTCTCCAGCTCCCAAGGGCTAGGCACCCCCCACCAGCTGTGGGCTGCTCCACTCCCGAGCAAGCAGCGGCCCATTATGCCGCCCCACACCTCACACTGAGCGAGGCTGGAAGTGAGCCAGCCGGGGTGCTTGTGCCGAGAGGATATTTGGTGGGTGAATGAAGACACTGAGGGCCACAACTCATGGCCGTGGTTCAGCTGTTACCTTCACTCCCAGCTGGGCCCCACCCTAGCAGCCCTGGCACCATGCTTTGGGCTTTGAGAGACAGGGTGGGTGGGGCAGACCAGCTGGACAGACTCTCTTCGCTGTGACCTCGGCAGGCTCCATGGCAGGCGGGCTGGACAAGGTAGAAATGCATCAGGAACCGCGGACCGAGTGCCCAACTGCGTGCACCGGGCTTCATTAGGTGCGGAGGCTTCCCAGTCCAGCACGATGACTCACAGCCTCCTGGAGGAGATGGCGCACACCGGGTCCAGCCCCAGACGGTGGCACTGTGAGAGACGTGCCTCCCAGAGGCAGGGGAGACAGAGTGGGAGGAGGCCAGGGTCCCCCCGAGGCCCCCATCCTGGGTCGCCTGGGCCAGAGGCAGGTCTAAGGCACCTGCTCCTGATGCATCTCTCTCCTTTGCACCATTGCCCGTCCAGCTCAGCGCCCATCCAACACACACAGTATCGTATCAGCCAGAGTCTCACCCTATGTCTCTGGGAGGGGGAGGCAGGCTGTAAGATGCCTCCGCCTTTCTTCCGAGGCATGTTAGAGCTAGGGACTCAGTTGGCCATCCTATTCCCTCCGTCCCCACCCAGCCCAGCCAGGTCGGGGGGTGTGGGGAGCCCCCAATTCCAGGCACACAGGCTGCCACAGAGACGTGGGAAGCAGCACAGAGATGTACTACACAGAGAGGTACTGAAGTCCCCCCACCCTACCTACGGCTTCCCGGAAGCCACCCACAGCCCCTTCCAAAGGGGAGCGTGCACGTGTGTGTGTGTGCGCGCGCGCGCACGCAAATGAAGGCAGGAAGCATGCGGACGGCCCACTTCCTGGATGCCTTCCCGCCACCTACCAGGATGGAAACCAGAGGCCGGAGGCTTGACGCTGCACCCAGAGTTCCCCTCAGCTCTGCTGTTGCCCCAGCAGGTGGGACAACCAGTCCTCGAACTCAGTGCCCTCCCGAGCTCCCGAGCTCCATCCGCCCCACATCTCTGCACTGCAGGAGAGGAACCTGCCCTTCCCTTCCTCCCAAGGCTCCTTCAAAGGAGACAGAACATTTTTCTAACCCCATTAGAGCCCTGTGTGCAGCCTCCGTCCCCATAATTTAAGCAGATCTCCGCTGCCTCAAGAGTTCCTCCGGGAAATAAACATATAATTATGTGCTTAAGGAAATCGGGTTTTAAATAAGTAAGAGTTGACTGGAAATGGAAAACTCTGCCCTTCTCCTTCATCTACCTTGGGAGGTGAGCCTGAGGCTGCTTCTGGGTTCATCCCCACCCCCAAATGTTTCACCTGCTCCCACCTCCTCTCCCGTCCATGGCCAGCAGCGAGGCTTCCAGGCTGGCCGTGACCCTTCCCCATTCTGCCTTCACCAAGGTGATGGGTGTGAGAAACGATCCACGTCCACTGACAGAGGACCTCACGCCGCCGCGCACCAGGGTCTGTTAGCCTCAGCGCTGCTGATCTGTGGGGCTGGAGACCTCTTTGTTGTGGGCTTTCCTCTGCGCTGTGTGGTGTTCAGCAACATCCCTGACCTCTGCTCACTAGATACCTGTAGCATGTCGCCACCCCCGCAAAAAAAAAAAAAAAAAAAAAAAAAAAAAAAAAAAAAAAAGTGACAGCAAGAATGTGCTCGGACATTGACAGACGTCCTCCAGGAGGACAGAATTGGTCCCAGCTGAGAACCACCACAGTAGAGCAACAAGCACCAGGTGCCACCATAAGCTCTCGTTTCCCATGGGAACATGCTTGGGAATTTCTCCTTCGGATGTGGGGGAGAAAGGACCAAACAGCATCAAACACTCACCTTCTCGAGCGGTGCCCAGTTCCCAGCTCCGGCCCCACCCCCCCACTGGGTGGCTTTCCAGGATGGCGACAGACACCATTACCTCTTGACATTTGGAAGGGTTTATTTTCCATGAGTGCCTAGGGGACACAGCTGCAGTGACACAGACTCACACCCCCGTGTCTTCAAAGTTCCATTCATGTTTGTTGCCTGCAATGTGACTTGAGTTCCCTGCCGGATGGAGGCTGTCGGGACGGAAGACGTCCCTCTGTGTCATTCGGGCGCTGCAGCCGTCACCTCCTTGGTTCCTCTCCCAGAGAAGTGTTCTGATGCGGAAGCAACTGGCATCAGGACAGGAGGGGCACCGGCCACTCTGAGACCCTTTGTCCGGGGCCTGGTCCTTCTGCCTCCACTTGATCCAACCGTGCACACACACACAGGTTCTTCTGCTCTGTGGCCCCAGGTTCTGTAGCTGGCCCCCAGGCATGCGTCCCCAGCACACAGCCTCCTGCTGCGGAGATCAGCCTGCATCGTGGCCAGCCCCCCCCAGACCTCCCTTGGAGCTCAGCCTCCTCAGCACCCTGTTGCCATCCCAAACACACAGAGACCTGACCCGCGGGGCGGCTCCTCCCCATCCTCCCCCAGGGGAAGGAAACCCACTCCTGCACGGCGCCCCTGCCCGCCCACGAAGACCCCTCCAGATCTTCCCAGGGATGAGCATGTCACGGGGGCCGGGATCTGATCCAAATCATCAACCATCTCCCGGAATGAACTGCACTCATTTGCCAAGCCTCCAGTCCAACCTTCTGCCGACTGTGTCGCGTTCTTTCCAAGAAGGAAACCGAGTTGGTCTCACAGGATCGTTTTGTCACAGAACAACACCAGTTACTGCTAATGTGTTTCGCCCTTGTTCATGACTGTACTTTGTTTACCTAGACGGTTACAATCGTCGTGTTTATGAAGCCCCACCACAGGGCAGGTGTTTTTATGTACATCATCACATCGTGTCATTTTATCCTTACAACCACTCTGCAGATCAGGTATTTTTCCCTTTCCAGGGGTAAACTAAGGTGTATGGAACTGGCTGACTTTGCCCAGTGCCTCACACTTGCAGTGAAAGAGCCGGGATCGCATCCAGATGTCCCTCCCGCCAGGACCTCCCCCCGGCTCCGGGGACATGGGGCAATCTGCCCTCCTAGTCAGAGCTTGGCATCAAGGGCCATCTGACCAACCCAGCCTCCAATGGCTTCTCTCCCTACCCTCCTAGGAGCCCAGGGAGTAAACATCGGACACCAGAGCCAACACATGTGAGCTATGGGCTGTGCCTGAAAACGCAGCCCGAGCATTTGAGTCCAGAATAGCGAAGCTGACTCATCAGGTCCCTTCGTCCGCTCCACAACTACATAACTCAGAGCAGACATCGTCCTCACCCAGCATGACAATCCGGAGGCACACGGCGATGGCACTGAGCCTTTGCAAATGTCTTCTTGTGTCTCATGATTTATTAAAAACTCTAATATCCTTTCGGTTTTCGTTGTTGTTATTTGAGCCCTTAATGCACACTAGGCACTGTACCAAGTGCTTTATAGACATCATCTCACTTAATCCTCCAAACAACCCTACGGACAAGGTCTTCTTATAATGCCCAGTGCATGTCTGAATAAACTGAGGCCCGGAGGGTTTGAGCTGCACACACAGTCACGTAGCTAGAACAGGATTCAAACCTGGGTTTATCTAACTATAAACTGCCATGTCTCTTGGGAGCCGAGATGAGACTTCGTTGTCATTGCAAAGTACACAGCAGCCTCTGTGTCCCCCAGAAGCGAGGCACTGGGACTCACAGGCCGTTAGTGGGACCCGGGATCACCGCCCCCACCCCATAGACGGGCAGTTCTGCTCTGACCCGGGAGTGCCGACCTGCAGCCCGGCCACCAGCCCAACAGGCTTCCGCCCCCACACCTCCCGCTCCATCGAAACGATAGTCCCCTATTGATTAAGAAATGAGTTATATGAGCACTTCTGTCATTACTTTTAAATTTTTCTCCAGCTATTTTGGATTCAAGTCATACTCTTGAGAAGGCGGCATGCTTGTCCAAGCAAGCAGAAAGTGGCACGGCGCACGTCCATGCCTGAAGTTCATGACTTATTTGCAACCTTGATAACGGAATCCTTTGTGCCAATAAATTCCTTAAATTGCTTCAACCACTCTCCCACCCTATTTTTCCCATGACTTACTCTGTCACCATGGTTATGTGATCATGAAACGAATTGGTGATGTCACCTCTGAGCTTTCAGTATGTAGGATTCAGCAAGGTGAACGGTTCTGGGATTCTCCCTCTACCTTTATACTGAAGACGCCGCTGTCTCTTCCCGACCGATACATATGGAGCAGGGACTCCGCTCCAAACCCAAGGTGGGACATGCGGACAGTCCTCGGTGTGGCTGTCCCATGGGTTGGGGTCGCGCTTCACCTCCTGCAGGGGGTTCCACGTGCTCTTGGGCTCCGCAAGCCCACTCCAGGCAAATTCGCCAACTGGCGAGTTTCCCGTAGACAACTTCATGCAGTCTAGTTGGGGCTGATGCAGCCTTGGGCCATGGAACAGGGTTAAATAACCACACTGAGGTCAAGCCTGCAGAGAGAACTATGCCATTTTGACCATGACTTGTGAGGCCCCAAGGAAGCCAGTCCCTTCCTCCAGCTCCTTCCTCCCTCTGCTGTAGACCTTGTTCCCTGCTCTCCCCGGGTAGCGGACCCCAAGACCAGCCTCGCTAGAGGGACTCACGGACGAGCTGCCCTCCTCCCAGCAATGGCTCGTTGCGGTGAAAGGACACCATGACAATCAGCAAAGGGAAAGCGCACGGGGCAGAGTCCAAGCAAAGCAGGCACGGGCTTCCAGGGGCATCCCAGGGACACACACCTCTCCCGAGACTGTGGAAACATATACCACCCAACGGCGCAGTTTCCCTGAACCTGGGTGCCGGGGTGTTGTTGGGGGCGGGTCCGTGCGCACACAGCTCCTGCAAATTGACCTTAGGCGCTCAGGCTCCAGCCGCAGAGGTCAGCCTTGATACTGCATGGCCCCAGCAGCCCGGCATATTCACCACCACACTGTGAGCACAGACCTCTGCCTGGCCCAAGATATAGGTCCACAGAGAACTTCTTATCAGGCAGGATGTCTCAAGAGCTCAGCGATCAGCTCACAGGAGCCGGTTGAGACGCAGGCCTGACGACCTTGGGCACGCGTGAGGTTTGGCCCAGCCAGCCTGCTGAGTTGCCCCAGTCCTGCACATGGCCAGGCGTCCTCGACTCTCTCCGCACGACAGTCAGGGCAGCCTGCCGGGGAGACATTTGTCCCCGACTCTGCCCAGCTCCCAACTCCCACTCCCCACTGGTCTCAGCTTAACACCCTTTCCCGGGGAAAGGTTTCCAACCACCCCCTCACATACTCACACATATTCCCGAAGCATCTGTCCTTCTACCTCCCGGGCCCTGGCTCACCTATGATTCATCTCATCGTTTAATGTCTCCCTTTCCCGCTGGAGTCGAAAGACCGTGCCCAGGCTGCGAGCGCCCAGCACGACGCCTGGCACTCGGACGCTCGAGAGGCACGTGACACCGGACCCACAGGCCAGAGACGCAGAGCCGGGCGGGATAAATCCAAGGGATGCATCATCTGGGGTTGGGGGGAGCAGGGGGGGGTACATGACAGGTGCGTGTCCGCAAGTATGATGCCAAGATCCAGGACATAAATACTTAAGCCATGTGGGCATGATTGCAGACAAAAGAGGAGTGTGTCCGGTCAGATTCAGGAAGTTCACCTCCCGTAAGAGGTGGATGGTAGCATTGGAGAGCCAAGGGATCTATACACAGGGTAGGTGTTGTTAAACCGCTGGCGGTCTGTGTCAGGTGCAGAGTCCACACACGGCGGCTTAGAGAGGTGGGCAAGGTGAGTGGGTGGCCACGGGGACGGGGGTAGATGCTGGGAGGAGCTAAAAACCCCTCCCAGGGGCAGCAGAAAACACAGGGTTGGACTCAGATGGTGGACGGATGGAAGGGTCAGGGTTACATCCGGTCTCCAGAGTGGAGATGCCACGGGCCTTTGAGCGGAGGACAGCTCGCTGGACTCCATTTGTCTCAAGTCACACCCAGACAGAACGGCCCCATTTCTGAGCGACAGGATGGTGCTTTATGATTCAGCACTGCCAAAGAGAGACAAGGTCTCAACGCGGCTGATTTTTAAGATTTTTCAGAAGATACGCGTTAAGAAAGAACCTGCTTTCCCTGCTTGCTGCAAGTTAATGACTTTAATGCTTTGCCAAAGAAAGTAAAGGGGTTGTTAAGTCGGTGCTTGCCCTCTGGGCTCGCTGGCTATGACTTTTTAATGCTTTTCAAATGGGAAAGGATCTCAAGCCAGTGTCATCTGCGCGTGCCCGAACGCATCTTTCAGATGGCCGCTGGCCGGGCTCCCGCGCCCACTGCCCTGGCTGGTTCACTGGCGCCACATCTCAAGTCTTGGTGTGCATGCAGTTCACCGATTCAAAGGTCCGCGGGGGGAGGGGGAGCTGCCTTCAGTTCAGGGCCATGGTATTTGTCCCCATTGTCCCCAGGCCAAGGGCATCCTGTGAGCTCAAACTTTCTACCTTAGTTGTACCTCCGGCTCCCATTATGTCTGTCCCCTGACCTGCAAACTTGTCTTCTTTTGCCCCCGTGGTGGTCAGTCTGTCAAGTTCAGAGGAGCCAGGCAGACCTGGTGGCATGTTCTCCAGTAGGGGCAGGGTACGGTGTGTGCCACAGGTGAGCGATGCCGGGTCCCCAAAGGCTGCCCCCACCGAGGGAACACGCAGGCCCTCAGAGGACCCCAGGCAGCCGTGGACACCAAAGCACCCTGAGCCCCAGAGCACCTGCAGCTGGCACTCCCCAGAGGGAGACCTAGGGAATAATGGGCCAGCCTGGGCACCCAGGGCTCCCTCTTCTCCCTCATGGGAGCCTGAGGAGCTCAAGACGGAACCAGGCGGGGACAGCGATGGTGGGCGGCCTCCGAAGCTTGCTCCTCAGTCCTGTGGGTCCTGGATCTGGCCCAGCACTTGTGCTCAAACCCTCCAGGAAGGGAAGGAACCTAGGTTGCAAGGAGAGCTCTGGGCCCATACAGGTGTCAGGCTGTACCCTTGAGAGCTTAAGGGTGACCTTCAACCCACTTCAATCCATATTTCTGCTCATCTGGTAACCCAGAAGCCACAAAGGAAATCATGACAGCAGTGGGGGAGGGGGGGCAATCAGAAAGGAGTTAGGGAAATACAAATTAAAATAGAAGTAAGATATGATTTTATATATATGTCAGGTTGGACATGCACATCTACCAAGTCTCAAAACACCAAAGTTGCCAAGGCTGGGGGAAAGGGAACGCTCATGTTGCCGGAAGATACGCATATAGGCACAATAGGTTTGGAGAGTGATGTGGCTGGCTCGCCGGAAAGTCCCAGTCACTTCACATCTGTAGGTATCTTCTGGACAAATTCTGCATGTGAGAAGCCTGGGACCATGAATGAGGCTGCTTATTTATTCATCAAACCCAGCACCACGTCTTGAACTACACGCCAGGTAGTTCACGACTACACGCCAGGCACACTTCTAGGAGCTCAGAGCTGAGCATGAACAAAAAGCAAAACCATCTGCTGTCCTGGAGTGTATGCACAGTGCAGTTTAAGGCCCGACCCTGAGAATGATTTTGAAATAAATTTTTAGGACAGGGGTGCTTGGGTGGCTCAATGGGTTAAAGCCTCTGCCTTCAGTTCGAGTCATGATCTCAGGGCCCTGGGATCGAGCCCCGCATCAGGCTTCCTGCTCATTGGGGAGCCTGCTTCCCCCCTCTCTCTGCCTACTTGTGATCTCTGCCAGCCAAATAAATACATAAAATCTTTTTTAAAAAATTGTTAGGACAACAGATGGATGGTGAACTAGGTATATGGGCTTCAGCACAGGTTTATCTCGGAAACGGCGTTGGACACTTAAGAAAGGAACCTGCAGAATGTTGAAAATAGAATTGCCCTATGACCCAGCAATTGCACTATTGGGTATTTACCCAAAAGATACAAACGTAGTGATCCAAAGGGGCACGTGCACCCGAATGTTTATAGCAGCAATGTCCACAGTAGCCAAACTATGGAAAGAACCTAGATGTCCATCAACAGATGAATGGATCAAGAAGATGTGGTATATATACACAATGGAATACTATGCAGCCATCAAAAGAAATGAAATCTTGCCATTTGCGACAACATGGATGGAACTAGAGCGTATCATGCTTAGCGAAATAAGTCAAGCAGAGAAAGACAACTATCATATGATCTCCCTGATATGAGGAAGTGGTGATGCAACATGGGGGCTTAAGTGGGTAGGAGAAGAATCAATGAAACAAGATGGGATTGGGAGGGAGACAAACCATAAGTGACTCTTAATCTCACAAAACAAACTGAGGGTTGCTGGGGGGGGGGGGGGGGTTGGGAGAGGAGGGTGGGATTATGGACATTGGGGAGGGTATGTGCTTTGGTGAGTGCTGTGAAGTGTGTAAACCTGGTGATTCACAGACCTGTACCCCTGGGGATAAAAATATATGTTTATAAAAAATAAAAAATTTAAAAAAAAAAGGAACCTGCAGAGATATGGTACGGAACCATTCGTGTGAATAAAAGCAAATGCCGATGCGGACATAGTGCATAAAATTAATGCTTGGGCCCCACCAGACTCAACACAGGAGCCGGCTGGAGCGTTGGGGGTGGGGCAGAGTCGGTGAAGGCCTAGGGAGGAGACCTTCAGGCAAACTCTGGAACCTTTTATTTCCCCAAAAGAAAAGTCCAAAGCGAATACCGCCGTTAAAATGCCAGCATTGTCCTCTCAGCCCGTGAAGCGCGCCGGTGTTTGTCTTCGCATCCCGGGGCCTCGTCGGTTTGAGCTCAAGGCGGGAAGTTGTTGGTTTGTACGGCTTTCACCTTAGACAGGAGTTAGTTGGGAGAAGGACTGAGGCCACGTCCCGCAGAGACGCAGGGCTGGAGCGCGCCCGCGGCAGGCTCGGGTCCGGCCCTCTGGGCTCCCCGGCAGGTGCAGGCGCGGCCCGGCAGGTGCACGCGCCGCCCCGGTCCGGCGAGCGGCGAGGGGCCCCCTGGCGGCGAGGCCGAGCCTGGCAGCCCCGACGGCGCCCAGTTCGCAGCAGGTGCACCCAGAGCACCGCGCGCCCGCTGGCGAGGTTGGAGAGGCACCAGCGCTCTTCTTCCGAAATGCTGCTTTTCAGGGTCTACCCTGGAGAAACAAATACGTGCCAAGGGAGACGTGTACAGATGTTCTTTGCACGGCGTTCAGAATGGCCACAAACCGGAGGCGGCACACTATCCATCCTTGGAGGAGCGTGCACCGGATAGAAGGCTGGTGGCGGCCGGAGTGACAGCCAGAGCCACGTGGGTCAGCACGGACCGTCGCCCGAGCCCTGCCCCGTCCTCCCACAATAAAATACCTTTTACATAAACTTTCAACTTGCCCCAAATACTGTTTATTGCAGACGGACACACACGTGTCATGGAAGTGTAGAAACAGACATGGCAGTGGCGGACGCCAAGGTCAGGGGTTACTTCTGGAGGGGAGACAGGACGGCGGGGGAGGGGCGGGACTTTAGATGATTCCGTACTACTTTATTTAAGGAAACAAAAATCTAAGGCAAACATGACATTTTGGAATTAAATAGAGCAGGGGTTGGGTACCCAGGTGTTTCTGTTATTCCTTATGCTTTCTTTATTTTAAGATCTTATTCATTTATTTGAGAGAGACAGTGCACGGGAGAGAGCAGAAGCAGAAGGAGCAGCAGGGGCAGAGGGAGAAGCAGACTCCCCGCTAAGCAGGGAGCCTGACATGGGCCTTGATCCTACGACCCTGAGATTATGACCTGAGCGGAAGACGGACGCTTAACCGACTGAGTCACCCAGGTGCCCTCCAGTATGCTTTCCAGAATGTTTAATACCATTGTACACACACACACACAGGAGGAGCCCCAGGTAGAGGGAAGAGCCAGTGAGGGCACAAGGAGAAAGGAAAGGAGGCGAACCCAGAGGGCGTCCCCAGCACAGAGGGAGAAGACCGCGGCCTCCTGTACGGCTGGAGAGGGAGACAGGGCCCAGCCTGTCCGCAGGATACAACGGGACATGCTGGAGAGGCAGTGGGAGTTTCAAGCAGAGGGTATTTACGTTGGGTCTGTTCATATCCTGAGTAGTTCGCACCTTTCTTCCGTGTGGGAAATGCACGGGAGCAAGCCCGGGGGCCAGGAGGAGGGGAACAGGCTCTCCCAGCAGCAAGGGCCAAAGCTGTGAGGGCTCCCAGGAGGCAGCGGTGGTGACGATGGGGAGACTGAGGGGCTCCGAGGCACACTTTGGAGAGGGGCCTATAGAACTGGGGGAGCGATCCTGGCAAGGGTGACCCTGGAGCTTCTGTTGGGGTCACGGCTGCGCAGGAGGAGGGCAGTGGAGCGCTGGCGTGGAGGTCTGCGTCGGCTGTTCTTTTACCCCAGGGAGGAGGGGCAGGCAGGGCTCTGCTTGGGCACGCTGCATTCCGAGTGTTCGAGAGCCCCCCAGGGGAGGGGGAGGGCTTTCCTGTATAATCCTGTCTGAAGTCCACAAGAGAGGCCATCACCTCGGGAGACAGGAATCTGGGGCCACCACACATGGTTTAAAGCCACTGGACTAGGACACAGTGGGCAGTGGACAGAAGGGACAGGGCGGGGGTGGGGAGGGCGCCCAGGACAGCACTGGAGGACCTGTCGCCCCACCATGCAGTGTCAAGAAGAAGAGGTTCCGGCCAACAGACTGAGAAGGAGTGGCCAGGGAGGTGAGTGAGGACGGGGCAGGGCGGATGCCAGGGAAGAAACGCCATTGGGGAGGGAAGCAGGGTTCAGCCTTGGAATATGCCATGGAGCACAGTTTTCAGAGGGTTGGAGCTCAGGGGGTGGGAACTGCCACAACTGAGTCATTGTGATGCTGAGCGAGGTGGGTCAGGTGTGGCCGTGGAAGCCAGACCTTCCAGGACAGGAGGGGCTGTGATCGCAGCAGAGGAGACGTGGACGCGGCTGACCCTCGAGAAGCCAGGCTGCGGTAGGAGGGGGAAGGTGGGGTGGGAGCTGCAAGGGGGCGAGCCAGGCCAGGGGAGAGGTCTGTCTCGTTGGGGAGGACGTCTGCTGGTGCATGTGCAGCTGAGGACGGGCGCACAGGAGGGATTAGCGGGGGAACAACGAGAGGAGAGGAAGGCAGGGAAGAGCTCTTAGAGGAGGGAACAGAGCAAAACCCCAGCCCCAGGATGATGCAGCCAAGCCGGGGCTCCTGTCTGACCACCTACAAATGCCCCACTCTTGCCCAAACGTCTCACTGCCTCCTCTGAGTTTGTTCTCTCCCCCGGGCATCCAGCTCCCACACCCAGCGTGCAAAACCCTTTAGGGCCACCTCCCCTAAGCACACATCTCCCAGCCTTTCCGCGTCCATTTGGGCTCCACGTCTACCTAGGAAACTGGGGTGAAAATATGCAACCTGCTGAAAATGAAATCTGACCTATTTTATGCATTCTGTACAAATGCATGAAATAGATTACGCTTGACAGTGGTAAACAGGGAACCGAAAAAAAATCCAATTTATCACCTTAACTATATATTATATATGCTTTTCTTCCCCGATCTCCAGGAAAGAATGTGCCTCCACCCGCTTCCAGCCCTTCTGCAGAGCTGTCCCCTACTCTCTACACCCGCCTTTGGTGAACAAGACAAACGTGGCCTGTGTCCTCAGCAAGCCGGCAGTCCTGGGGGGAGGCATGAGATAGAAATCCATGCCGGACGGACAGATGGACGGATAGGCAGATGGACGTGCTATGTGCAGCCACAGGATGTGTGTGCACCTGACCCCACCTGGGTGGGACACAGTCATCACAAATATTATATAAACTGAAATCTGGGCCTTGACCAGGCTTTCGCCAAACTGGCCGTGGTGGGGGGCAGTGGGGAAATTATACACAACAGAAATACAAAGCATGTGTGCTCACACACACACAGCCCTGATCGCTGTCATGCCAAAGGGTCATATTTGGGGGAACATTTTTGCTGAGCTCATTTGCACTTTGGGGTAAATCAGAATCATGACACCGTGTTTCCGACTTGCACAGCGGGGTGGTGGGTGATGCTGCCGACCAGCACAGGCGACAACAGAGAAGGACCAGGTTGGGAGGCAGAGGCTGGGTCCAGTCTTGACATACTGAGTTTAAGGAGCCTCCAAGACCCTGTGCCTATTATCCTGTTACCCCGTGTCCTGTCTAAACAGAACTTTCTCTATGCGCCCCATTGCCACACAGATGGGGAAGCACGGTGGGCGTTCCTAATCAGTGGATGCTAGGTGAGTTTCCCCAACAGGAAGGTTCTCGGTTGACCCTGAGCCTAGCATCCAAATAATTCAGCAGGGGAGGTGGCCAGTTCCCTGGGGGGCCTCCACTTCATCTGTGCTGCTCCTTTGAATCACGAGCCCACCCCCATCTCCATGCCTTACTTTTCCCATCCTGCACGCCCGTTACATTTCGCCCCCCACGTAAGCTGTTTCATACCCCAAATGCGGGATTGCAGAACGTGTTAGAAAGACACGCTTGGGACTCATTGCCTTAGAGGCCATCACTGAGACCACGATCACAGATGAGAATACTTGTGCTAGAGGGCAGAGCACAGAGAGAAAGGTCCTGGGGACGGGGTCCACAGAACTCATTCAAAGCTGCCCGAGGAGGGAGGCTGAGAGAGCCAGAGGAGTGCGGCCGGAACACAGGGACGAAAACCAGGAGGGCCCTGCCGTGCCTTGGTGCCTGTTGCTTAAGAAAGGATGGGGTTGTCTGCAGGACCGATGGGAACAGACAGACAGAACGAGAACAGACACCATCCGCCGGATATGCCGAGACAGAAAAGCTAGAATGACGCTGAGAGTACGCGGCTCCTGAGAAGACGGTGTGTGGGTTCACTTCCGGGCGGAGAGGCGAGCGTGTGTGCAGGATGTCGTGTGTGCGGCAGCGCGATGCTCTCCACGATGCTGGAAGTCAGAGGTCATCATGGCCTGGTCACAGGCGGCACACCTGCGTTCAGGGAGATTAAAGCCACTGCCCCCAGGTCCTCTGCTTAGTAAGCAGCAGAATCTGGATTTGAACCCAGATCTGTCTGACCTCAGAACTCCTAACAGTTATGTCTGGTGTATCTTGAAGCTCAAAGCGTGCGAGGCCTGGAGACACAGACAGGAATTAGACCTGGCCCTTGCCTTTGAGGAGGTCCAGAAAGACAATGAAACAATCACGAGGCAGTGTGGCAAAGTAGAGTCATGGAGGCATTTTGAAAATAAAAAGCACAAAGCCTGTACTGAGTATAAGCCTGTCTCTCTGGGAGGCAAGGCTGGGCTTTGTGAAAAATGGAAGCTGGGCAGACTAAGAATGACCTTCCAGGAGTAACCGGCTCCCTAGTGCGGCGGCGATCCAAGTGGCCACAAGGGGTCGCTGCAGACCGACCACACACACACACACACACTCTCTCTCTCTCTCTCTCTCTCTCCCACCCACCCCACCCCACCCCCCCACCCCCACTTTCTCTCCCCTGACCCTTGGGGCTCCCTCCAGCTGCTTCTAGAAGGAAGGTGCGGAAGGCCAGGAGGGTGAGTGTGGTGATGAGACGCCTCCAAGTGACCCTCCCCTGCAGGCCAGCGCAGACCTTCGTGCCTAATCTGGCTCTGCCCTCACAGACTCCCATTTTCCGCATCTGTCCCAAGGACGAGGCCAGTAAAAGCCCAGGTGGGGGGCAGGCTGCAGAGGCTCCAGGCTTCCCGGCCGGCTCCTTCTCTGCAGCGGACCCCCATCAAGCCGTCCTACCTGCCAGCCACTGCCAGCGTCCAGTGAGGCAGCCACTGGCCACCTATAAATGCTTACATTTAAATTAAGTGAAACTAAGAACAACTAAATTTCAGTTCCTCACTTTCTCTGGCCGATTCAAGAGTTGGGTGGCTCCATGAGGCTCCAGATGCTGACCGGACAGCCCAGGGAACATCTCCACTGTGGCCGCTGGAAACTCTGGCAGCACCACTCACATTTTCTCCCTGAACTTTCACAACAACCCAATGACGCAAAAGTAATCATTCATTCACCTTAGATACAAGGACCCTGAGGTCTCACCAGGTTCTAGTCTGGAGGGATCTCTGAAGCTCAGAGGAGCAGCTCCAGGATCCACCGTGCTGCCCCACGCCCAGAGCTGCCCCTAATCCCAACTGCTGTGTTCTCCCCTCCACCTTGTGCAAGCGGAATGGATTTCCCTGTCCTCAGCAGCCACTGTCCCTCACAGCTGACCCAGGCTGATGGGAACACCTGGGATTTAAGTACCCCCTTTCTTTAGATTGAAGTGTAGTTGTCATACAGTATTATATTCGATTCTGCTGTACAACAGCGGGAGTCACTGATGTTATGTACACCAGGGTAAATGTAGCTCCCATCTATCGTCACACACCAACTAGTTACATAGTATCAACTATACCCCCTGTGCTGTACCTTGTACCCCATCATGTCTATTTCATAACTTCAAGTTTGTACCTTTTAATCTCCTTCCCCTATCTGGCCCATCTCCCAACCCTCTTCCACCGGCAACCACCAGACTGTTCTCTGTATTTGAGTTTTTTCTGTTTCAGGTTTTTTGCTGTTCATTTGTTTTGGTTTTTAGGTTTCATATATAAGTGAAATCATACTGTGTTTGTCTTTCTTTCTCTGACTTCTTTCACTTAACATGATACCCTCTGGGTCCATCTATGTTGTCAAAAATGGAAAGATTTCATTCTTTTTATGGCTGAGTAACATTCCATTGTATAAAAGTATCATGCCTTCTTTATCCATTTATCAATCAATGGACACTTCGTTGCTTCCCAGTTTGGCTACTGTAAATAGTGCTACAATGAACATATGGGTGTGCATATATTCTCAAATTAATATGTTCATGTTATTCAGATAAATTCCCAGAAATGGAATTGCTGAGTTATATGGTGTTTCTATTTTTAATTTTTTGAGGAACCTCCATACTCTTTTCCATATGCACCATTTTGTATTCCCAACAGTGCACGAAACTTCCCTTTTCTCCACATCCTTGCCAACATGTGTTTTTTTGATAAGGCTCTTCCAACCAGGCATGAGGTGATAAGTCATTGTGCTTCTGATTCACATTTCCCTGATGATGAGTGATGTTCAGCATCTTTTCCTGTGTCTGTTGGCCATCTGCATGTCTCCTTTGAAGAAACATCTGTTCACTCTCCCTGTTTTTTAATCAGATTGTTCATATCTTTTATATATTGAGTTGTAGGAGTTCTTTTTTTAAGTGTTTTTATTTATTTATTTATTTATTTATTTATTTATTTGACAGAGAAAGAGAGAGCACAAGTAGGGAATGGTAGACCGAGGAAGAGGGAGAAGTAGGCTCCCTGCTGAGCAGGAAGCCCAGGACCCTGAGATCATGACCCGAGCTGAATTCAGACGCTTAACTGACTGAGCCACTCAGGCACCCTGAGTTGTATGAGTTCTTTATATATGTTGCATATTAACCACTTATCAGTTATATCATTGACAAGTATCATTTCCCAGTAGGTTATTTGTACATTTTGTTGATGGTTTCCTTTGCTGTCCAGAAGGTTTTTAGTTTGATGTAGTCACATTTGTTTTATTTTTGTTTCCTTGGCCTGAGGAAATACATCCAAAAATACATTGATAAGGGGCACCTGGGTGGCTCAGATCAGTTAAGCATCCAACTCTTGATTTTAGCTCAGGTCATGATCTCAGGATCCTAGGATCGAGCCCTGCATTGGGCTCCCTGCTCAGCAAAGAATCTGCATCTCTCCTTGTTTCTCATCCTCTGCCCCTCTCCTCTCTCTCTCTCTCTCTCTCTCTCTCTGTCTCTCAAATACTCAAATAAATAAATCTTTAAAAAGTGTATTGCTAAGACCAATGTCCCAAAGCATACTACCTGTGTTTTCCTCTAAAAGTTTTATGGTTTCTGGTATTACATTTAAGTCTTTAATCCATTTTTAGTTTATTTTTGTGTATGGTGTAAGAAAGTGGTTGGTACAGCTTCATTCTTTCTCGTGTAGCTGTCCATTTTGCCCAATGCCATTTATTGAAGAGATTGTTTTCTTCCCCATTGTATGTTTTTCCCTCCTTTGTCAAAGATTAATTGACCATGTAAGTGTGGGTTTATTTCTGGATTGTCTATTCTGTTCTGCTGATCCAAGTCTATTTTTCTGCCGGCACTATACTGTTTTGATTACTATGGCTTTGTAGTATCATTTGATGTCAGTGAGCATAATGTCTCCCACTTTATTCTTCCTCAAGATTGCTTTGGCTACTCTAGGACTTTTGTGGTTCTATACAATTTTAAGGATTATTTTTTCTAGTTCTGTGAAAAACGCCATTGGTAGTTTGATAGAGATTGCATTGACTCTGTAGATTGCTTTGGGGAGTATAGATATTTTAACAATATCAATCCTTCTAATCCATGAGCATGGTATGCCTTTCCATTTTTTGTGCCTTTTTCAATTTTTTTCATCAAAGTCTTATAATCTGCAGGGTAAAAGTCTCCTTGGTTAAATTTATTCCTATGTATTTTATTCTTTTCGGTGCAATTATAAATGGGATTTTCTTAATTTTTCTTTCGGATAGTTCATTATTACTGTATAGAAATGCAACAGATTCATGTATATTATTTTTGTATTCCACATATTTACTGAGTTAACTTACTAGTTCTAATAATTTTTTAGTGGCATCTTTAAGGTTTTCTACGTATAGTATCAGTCTGTGAATAGTGACAGTTTTATTTCTTTTCTAATTTGGTTGCATTTTATTTCTTTGTCTTGTCTGATAGCTTGTCTGGTTGGTGCTAGGACTACTTAAGATTTTCTCTCCCTCTCCCTGTCTCCCCCTTCCCCACTCTCATAAATAAATAAATAAATCTATCTTAAGAAAAAATGTCGAGAATGGGCATCCTTGTCTTGCTCCTGATCTTAGAGGAAAAGCTTTCATCTTTTTACTATTGAATATGATGTTAGCCGTGGGTTACTACTTATTCATTAATTTGAGATATTTTCCCTCTATACCACCCTTGCTGAGATTTTTTATCATAAAATGATGTTGAATTTTATTAAAAGCTTTTTCTCCATCTATTGATGCATCTGTTCTGCATATATTATTTTTATCTCTCATTTTGTTAATGTGGTATATCATGTTGATTGATTTGTGTATATTGAACCATCTTTGCAGCCCAGGAATTAGTCCCCTTTGATACTGGAGTGTGATCTTTTGAATGTATTGTCAAATTTGGTTGGCTAATATTTTGTTGAGAATTTTTGCATCAGTGTTTATCAGGGCTATTAGCCTGTAATGTGTGTGTCTGTCTGTGTGTGTCTGTGTGTGTCTGTGTGTGTGTGTGTGTGTGTGTGTGTGTGTGTGTGTTGCCTTTCTCTGATTTTGTTATCAAGGTAATGCTGGCCTCATAAAATGAGTTTGGAAGTCTTCCTTCTGCTTCAAGTTTTTGAAATAGTTTGAGAAAAATAGGTATTAATTCTCCTTTAAGTGTTCAGTAGAATTCACCCATGAAGCCATCTTGTCCTGGACTTTTATCTGCTGGAAATTTTTGGATTACTGATTCAATCTCCTTACTAGAAATCAGTCTGTTCAGATTTTCTATTTCTTCATGATTCAGTCTTGGAAGATTACATTTTCTAAGAATTTATCCATTTCTTCTAGGTTGTCCCATTTGTTGGTGTATACTTGTGTGTAGTAGTTTCTTACAATCCTTTGTATTTCTGTGGCGTCCATTACAACCTCTCTTTAATTTATTATTTTAGTTATGTGGACTCTCTTTTTTTCTTGAGGAGTCTGGCCAACGATTTACCTACTTTGTTTTCTTTTCACAGAAGCAGCTCTTAGTTTCATTGATCTTTTCTATTTTTCTGTCTCTATTTCATTTATTTCCACTCTGATCCTTATTATTTCCATCCTTCTACTAACTTTGAGCTTTGTTTATTCTCTTTCTAGTTCCTTTGGGTTACATTTAGATTGTTTATTTGAGATTTTTCTTGTTTCCTGAGGTAGGCCTGTATAGCTATGAACTTCCCTCTTAGGACTGCTTTTGCTGCATCCCATGTATTTTGGGATGTTGTGCTTTCATTTTCATTTGTCTCAGGATATTTTTTTGTTTCCTCTTTGATTACTTCATTGACCATTGATTGTTTAGTAGTAGCATGTTATTTAGCCTCCATGTTTATGCTTTTTACAATTTTCTTCTTGGAATTGATTTCTAGTATCAAAAAAGATTCTTGATATGATTTTGAGCTTCTTAAATTTGTTGAGAATTATTTTGTGGCCTAACATGTGTTCTATCCTGGAAAATGTTTCATGTACACTTGAAAAGAATGTGTATTCTGCTATTTGGGAATGGAATGTTCTATATCTATTAAGTCTACAAACCCTATCTGGATGAGAATTCTCCCCACCCCCATTATCCTCCCCACCTCTTTTTAGCCCTGAATTTTCCTTAGAGTTTTGGTATTATAGGTTTCATTCCTATCCCAACCAATCTCCATCTCATTTCAAGATCAGCCTGAGTCTTGGAAGATCCTTAACCTAGCAGCAGCCTCTAACTTCACCTTCCTCCCCCAAGAGAATGGTATGCAGCAAGCTCAGCTCAGAAAGGCAATTCCACTAACATCCTTAAAAATACAGTGACATCTCACTGTTCAGGGGTAGATTGAGAAGTCAGGAAAAGTTCACACACCCAAAAAGCCAGAACCTGGTGAAAGTAGAAGCAGATAGGGTAGAAGCTTCAACTGTTCTGCACGCAAAGCACAGTAAGTGCTTGCAAGCTAGACAGTTTGCCCCATCTCTACCTTAGCTGCAGTCCTGCAGCGCTGATTCTCCACACTCTGGATCTGCAGCTGAGCAAAGGCATAGACAACTCAAGTCAAGAGATGTCCTAGAAAGAGAACAATAGGAGGAAATGTACAAATGTTAATATCTTGAGACAAGTGGATAAGATATCCATTTCCTATTTTACTTCCTCACCATGTCCACCTCTCTCCCAATCAATAGAGTCACTTAATAAGTGCCTGCCAGTGTCATTGTTTTCCCACTTCCAGAGAATCAGGGAATCTAGAGCACAAAAAGTTAGAAAGGTCACACTGTCCATTCCTGTCTTTGACAATAAGAACACTGAATTCTTCCCAGGCTGCGTGGAATTTCTCACCTAAAGAATTCCAGGAAAAACCTTACTGTCAGAAAGTGCATCCTATATGTTACCCAACTTTCCGTGCTTCAGTTTAAAATCCCATGTTCTGTCCTCAAAGGAGATGAGGACGTGTGGCCTCCTTCTCTGTTGAGGGCTCATTAAGTAGTTTCCAGATTTTATCTATTAGAAGTGATGCTGCTTTTGGTGTCAATATAAATGTATTTGTTTAGCATGGACCTAGGAGTGAAAATGCTGGGTCAGCAGTTATTTTATGATTCAATCAGATTTTGTCATGCAGTTTTTCAAACTGGTTATACCAATTTACACTCCCACCGGAGGTGGGCAAAATTTCTAGCTGCTTTACACCCTTAGCAGCACTTGCCTGTCTATCTTGATAGTTTTAGCCATTCTCATGGGGAATGTAGTGGTGTTTCATTTAGTTTAAATTTGCACTTCCACGGTGATTTATGAAGTCAAGCTTCTTTTTCTAGTTCGTTTGGCACTCGGTTATCTACTTTTGTAAATTACCTGTTCAGTTATTTCGCCTATTTTCCCAATGGGTTGTCGGTCTTTTTTTAATGACTTTTAAAAGTCTTATATTCTGGTTATGGGTCCTTTCTCACCCATGTGTATGGAAAATATCTCATCACCCTGTGGCTTGCCTGTTTACTCTTTTACTGGTATGTTTTAAGGAACAGTTCTCAAAATAATAACCTGACAGTCCTAAAACCTCAGATTCAGAACTTCCAGCCCATTCTACTCTGACCTCATCAACCCCTGAGTGCCTCCTGAGCAGGTGATCCTATGGACCATTTTCAGGATTCCACTTTTCCACCTCATTGTTATATACAGACAGACACATTTCTCATTGGATAGGAGGGAAATTTGGAGAACTGGAGGTCACACAGGGTGGGGAATGAATGATCTTAGTGTTTGCAGAACTGTGCTGCCTTTCAAGCTAAATGATGCTGAAATCACACAAATTCTGGATCTTTCCATAGCCTTGTCCCATCTTGGTTCATTAGCATAAGCTTTTGGAAGCCATAGAGAGGGTTCAAAAGTGCTTACTAGTAAATTACCTGACTCCTTTATGCATCATGGTGAAGAAAGTTCATTTATATAATGCCCCTTCACCAAAGAGGAAATACTAATTTGAACTTTTAAAGTTTCTTCCCCACTTCCTCTATTTGGTGTATGAAGCAGTAACACCACTACATCATGGGGGTCACTCACCTACCCTTGAGCTTGTGGCTTTGATGCTCTTCCCTCCACCCTGACTTTCCATATGCTTTTAGCTGGACCTATGTCCCTCCTCTGTGCCAGGCCAGACCCCATGGTGTGCTTCAGGATTGTGCTTTGGTAAGTCACCAATCGTGAGCTTTCCCTTTTGCGCACCAAAGATTCTAAGTCATTTATGGGACTTCTTGTTTTACTTTTTTGGATTCAAGTGGGTGTTATGGCTGGAGCTTCAAATGAGTGTGTGCACATGGTGTGCGTGGCAGAAATACGGTGTGGTGGGGGGCCTCCCTGTTGTTCCCATCCCATTTTCCTTGGTGCTTGGAAGGGCAGGTCTTCAAAGTATCAGAGCTAAATTAGGGAGGCAGAAAAATCACATTCTGAGACCCACTGACATGTTTACCCCAACAAATAAGATTTAACTACTCATCAGGCTGTCTCAAAAGGAAAATGAAGTTATAGAAGGAAAGAAGGCTTTGGGTAGGGGGTAAGCTGGAAGGATCAGGGAAATGGGAAAAGGCAGTTCTGTGTATTTTGCTCAGAAATAGGGAATGGGCTTTTACAAAAAGATGTATTGTTATGAAGCCTCAGTGTTTTCTTAGAAGCAGTCAACCATGACCAGCCTCCTCCTCTGGTCAAGAGGTTTTGCTCTGAGTGTTCAAAGCCTTTTACAAACTGGCTATTCCCCCTTCTGCCTGTGTCCTTTCTCTGTTGGGGATGAGGTGGAGGGTTTGTTTTGGTCTGACTGGTCCTTGGGGATGGTTTGAAGGATCAAATCCATTCTCCCTGTTCTATAACTCTCTCTTTGACCATCTCCCCAGGACCAGTCACCCCTTCCAGTGATGGAAAACCTGTTCCTCCAATAACAGAGAATTATGGGGGTGGGGAGAGGGTCACTAGTCCCCCCAGACTCAACTCAGTCTCAGCCACTATTACCCGCTACACAGAAGGCACAAGTCTCGGCATACATTTTACTTCGATTTACAATTTCTGAGTCAATTTACTTTTTGTTTTAAACTTGGTCCCAGTAGTTTGCTTGTTTGTTTGTTTTCATTGAACCAGAAAATCAAAACCACTCCTAAATATGATCTCTTCCTAGACAGAGTTTGTGGGAGTTTGACCCTGTGAGGAAGACCCTTGTTCTACTCAGTGTTCTTCCTTCTCCCCCAGGTCACTGTTGCCTGTGTGTTTATGAATGGCCATTTGGACAAGTGAAAAAGTCTAGTGGTCATACCAAGGGCAGGATCAGGATGGCCTAGTACCTGGGTATACTCCAGAGGAAAGGCTTTTAAGGGCAAATCACTACTTTATAAAAGGACCAGACCTTGGTGGACTTGAATGGATAAAGTCCCAGGGATTTCTAGCTTGGGTCCCATGATCTGAACGGAAGAAAGCAAATGAAGAGGAGAGAGTGAAAAACTGGCTGACTAGGGTGGTAGAGGACCCAGACCTAACAGAGTCACACTCGATGCTTGGGGACCCCAGAAAACTAGCCTAAGATGCTGGGACCCCAGGGCTAGATGTGGAGGAACAGAGTTTCCCTAAGTGCAGAGCTGCTATTTCCTCTTAGATGTGGGCAGAGACCAAGAAGAAAGCACTGAAGACCTGTTTTATAGTGTGTATCACATCTAACCTTTAGAATCATAGGACAGGCTTTTTTTAATCCCTATTAGACAATTGAGGATATTGAGGTTCAGAAAGGTTACGAAGCTTGCATAGAATCACCCTGCTAGCAAGAGCAAAACAGAGAGATGCAAACCCACATCCACTTGGAGCTCCTTTCTCCGTCCCACTGCAATATCACCAGCAGGGCTGTGGTCGGGTTCTAAGCAAGTAGACAGGAAAATAAAATTCATTTCAAGTGCCAGGTGGGGTATGTTCACACAGCAAATGGTGCCTAATACTATTATTGACAATCACAGATTCGAGAGGCCAGAGTCCCCGACACTGAACGTGCTGGTCCACGGCTGTATACTAAAGGTATATTTGTAGTTTAGGGGATGAACCTTGACTTTCTGCTGAGCTGAGCATTAGCAAGTTCAGTGCCAGAACTGGAACCCACCCTCTGTAGACCCACACTACCCATGCCAAGTGTCTCAGAGCTCCCACAACACCACCACTCTCTAGCACCATGGGAGCCACAGCTTGGCAAAGCAGCCTGTTCCAATGTTCTCGAGATGTTGTGAGCTAGTCCTTCATGCTTTGCTGAAACCTGCTTCCCTGGTCTCTCTCGTTCCCTTGAATCAGTCCCACTTCTGCCTGAAGTCTCTCCCCCTCTTTTAAGCATCACTCATCGACTATTTGAAGACTACTGTGTCCCTACTCTATTGTGCCTTTCTCAGATAAGTGTCTCCTGACCCTTCGAGTGGGGAATGATTTCTCAGCCCTGCTCATCATCCTGGTCTGCTGGGTTTGGATGTACCTGGTCAGTGGGCCAGGAGCTGGGCCTTCCCCTCCCCCACACCACGGCCTGAGTAGCACCAAGTTTGGCTGGGCTGCAGCCTCCATTGTCCGGGACTCTGTTGTGCGGCTTATGCAATGGCTGTGTCACCACATCATCTTCAGCCTGTAACAAACTGGGGTCCATGGTCCCCTTAGTAAGAGGACTGTAATGCAGCCATCAGCCCCCAGCGTACCCCACAGCCAGCTGTCTCCATCACAGACACTGGGTCTGCAGGCACAGCTCCCAGTTCTCACAGTAGCAGGTCATCAGAGTGTCCCTCTGCTCTCTGGATGCCTTCTGCCTTGTAGGCTTCCATGCCCTCAGCCCTGTTTACTCATCACTTTGAAGCTGCAGAGGTGTTTTTCGAGTAAAGAGAAGAAAGAAAGAGGGCATCACTACATTGCAAGGTTTTAGTCACTCCGAGGTCAGGCCTTCTTTCTGCTTTCCGTGAAGGCAGTAATCATGTTTCCAGGGAGTGAAACTCTGAGCAACCGCTCTCTAAGGAGGAAATGGCTATCGTGGTTCCTATCATGTAGAAAGAATCGGGAATGGAAGGCTATTGGGATTCAAACAGTGCATCCAAGTTCACACGGAAAGAGATGGGTTCATGAGTCCAGTTCAGGTCCTGGGATTCCAAATCCTGCATGCTTCCTACTACACCAAGCTCAGAGGGAAAGAGGTGTATAGATGGGGCCAGGCGGAGGTGGAGGGGGGGATGGCAAGAAAGACTCCTCCTTCTGCACACGCCGAGAGCCTGTGGCTGAGCTAGCCCCGAGCTGAGCAGAGAAGTGAAGCTGAAAGCCTCTGTCTGGGTCCCAGGCTGTGCGGACAACAAGTGTGACGTCGTGTGAGTCACATGCCAAACAGCCACATCTCGAGCCCCCAGTGAGACGGTCTCCACCCACAAAGGATGCAGCCTGAGACAGCTGGCCTGACTGTGCTTGGCCATGTGCCCCTCCTTGCTTCACGCCTTGTCCCAAAGTCTAGAACACTCTCCACCACTTCGTCCCCCACCACTTCGCCGCCCATCCCCCATCCGCCATCATTCTGTGGCTTGGGCTGCCTTCCCAGGCCACTTTTGCTCCTCTTTCATTCATTTAAAAGCATTAGGGGCGCTGGCTGGCTTCGTCGTGGGAGCATGTGACTCTTGATCTCACAGGCATGAGTTCAGGTCCCACACTGGGGCATGGACCCTACTTAAAAAAAAAAATTTTTAATTAAATAAAAATAAAAATTCTGCTCTGAGCAGCCTAGCTCACTCAGGAGAGCGTGTGACTCTTGATCTCAGGGTTGTGAGTTCAAGCCCCGCATTAGGTATAAAAATTACTTAAAAATAAGATCCTAAAAAATAACAAAATGATAAATAGACAGACAGACAGACACCTAGAAGCATTAGGAGCGCATATAAAGAATTGCAAGCTCCGTGTTTGTCATCCCCCAACTGCTAGAGCCGCCAGGCCGGGTCCCTCATTCTTTCGTGATTTCTCACCTCCTTTGCTGTCACTTCCATGCTGGGCCCTCCAGGGCTCTGTGGACAGATCAGGCCACCAGACGGCATGGACTGCCTTCACTGTCTGAGTTCTGCCGGTGCAGATAGGAGCTCGGACACCGCTCCCTGCCCCTTGCAAGGGTCTACTCTTCTGTCTCCTACTTCGTGTGCCCTGTCCCACGTGGCTGGGCACAGAGGAAAGCCTGTGAGTGTTTGTTAACAGAGGCTTGTGGAACACAGACTATTCCTGGCACAGACCCCAGGCGCAGGTGACATGACTGTGAAGAAGACAGGCAGAGTCCATGCTCTCGCGGAGCTTACATTCTAGACGGGGTGGTGGGGATGAGGTGGGGGGTAACAAGTGGGCAATTTAAAGAATAAGATAACTTCAACAGAGCCAAGTGCTCTGATGATAACACAGTGGGGGGTTGTAGTAGTGATTGAGGAGGATTCTTTCAACTGTGGGTCCCAGAAAGACCTCAAGCTGTGACATTTGTACTGAGATAAGGCAGAGGCTTCTAGGCACTGGGTCCAACATAAAAGCTGGTGGCTGGGGGGCTGGAGAACGGAGTGGCTGGAGGGCGGAGTGGCTGGGGGCCTGGGGAGCTGTGGGGCTGGGTGTTTGGGTGGCTGGGTGGTTGAGTGGCTCAGTAGCTCAGTGGCTGGGTAGCTGGGTGGTTAGGTGGCTGAGTTGTTGGGTGGCTAAACAAGTAGGTGCCCGGGGGACTGGGTGGTTGGTTTATTGAATGGATATAAGCACCCATTCCCGAGGTGACAGGCCTCCTTGTGAAGAAGTTCTTCATGCTGCTTACCCTAATTCTATCACTCTGTTCTCTTACAGTTCCCTGTGTTGGACAAACCGGTGAGTCTTATATATGTCTCTTCCAACTCCAGATATGACTCTGGCCCAAAGCTTAACTGATGGGCCCTTGGGTCCCCTGGAAACATCTTCAGAACAGCTGACTAGGCCCATTGCTCAGGAGTCCTGGCTGGTGCCCAGGCAGAAATGGGACCTGGGACCCCAATGGTCTCAGGCTGAGAGTAATTCTAGGTGATTCGGTTCCCAGTACATGGCTCTGGGCCTCATCTTATTCCCTTGTAAATGGAAGCGACCTCTGTCTCCTCCTCTCCAAGTGGCTCTAAAGTCCTAGGTTTTCCACTCACCAAGGCCCCGGACTCCCTTCTGTCCCTTGTGTGTTCAGAGAAGGCAGCTTTGTCCCTCAGCTCCCTCTGTCTTCTAGTCCCCCCTGACCTCCACGGAGCTTCCTGTCAAGTAGGAACCGATGAACATCTTGACGGCCAGGGACACGTTCTGTGGTGCCAGGCTGGGGTGAGGGGTGCTGGGCAGGACGCAAACCCATGGTCCATGCTGCTAGAAAGAGCAGTGGCAAAAGCAAGGCTCAACCTTCAGTTCTGCGTGAGCCTCCGGCGGGGCTGGAAGGGGGTCCTAAGGGCCCAGAGAGACCCAGGCAAAGGCTGTGCTGGGGCTCCCACCCTTTCCCCACCATCGCTCTCAGCTCTCAGGCCTGGCTCCTGAGGCTGCCTGGGACCAGCGGCGTCTGGCTTGTCAAAGAAGTATGGCCTGGGGACAGGCCGGCCTGGGACTGCCCTGCAGAAGGTGCTGGGCCCCTGGGACCTTGTCTTTTGTCCACATCAGGCCATAGAATGCATTTTAGGAAGGAGGACAGACAGGACGGGCCCCTCCCCAGGACGGTGGTGGAAGCGAAACCCCGTGCAGGGATGGGAGCCTGGCCTGGGGGCGCGGACAAGGGAAGCAGGAGCGAGCCCAGGCAGGGGAACGCCCCACGTCCCCCCCTCCGGCCTCCGGCTGGTGGGCTGTGTGCCGCTGTGCTCGGAAGGGGAAGATGCACAGAGTGGCCATGGGGCAGCCAGGCTGCGAGGAGCCCATCCGCGGGGAGAGACCTGGGTCAGAAGGAAGGAGGTCGAACAAGGGACGGAAAGAATTTAAGTGAACCCAAGCTGGGCGATGCCGCTGGAAAGGAGCCGCGGAGGAGGTAGGAGGGAAGACCAGAGAGAAGGCGCGGGAAGAGTGGGGGAGGGGAGGGGGAGGGGAGGGGAGTGGAGGGTCTAGAAGAGCAGGGAAGAGGAAGGAGGAGGAGGAGGGAAGGACAGTGGAGACCTGCCGCCGTCTGGCACGAAGGCCCGGGACGGAGCGGCCGTGCAGGGGCTGTCCGGGAATGTCTGTCCCCAGGGGAGGCCTGAGGCTGGGGGATGGAGGGAGAAAATGAGCTGATGGGACCCGCTCCTGGGTCTCACAGGCTGGTTGTACCTCCGAACCTTGCCAACCCCATGTTTGAGGGCAACATCCTGAGTCTGCAGTGCCACGATGGAGGAATGGAGCTCTGTCCCTGGCCACGTTCTACAAAGACGGGAAATCACTCCATGACCCAAAGGCCAAACAGGTTCTGCCCATGGGGACAGCAACACTGCAAAGCAACGGCCAGTACAGCTGCACTGGGAAGGCAAGCTTCCTCCCGCACCTAGGCACACAAAGGTCAGAGACGACCACGTTTCAAGTCACCAGCTTCCAGGGGTCGGGGGAGTGGGGGCTGGGGTGCTGCTCAGGGATCTGGTCCCTAGAGGCCAGCAGCTCTCCTGCCGGCCCGGAATGCTGGGCCAATCACACAGCCCTGAGATGCCCACCACGCTGTCCAAATGCCCACCCCCATGGAGCACATCTGGAACCCAGGGAAGGAGGGGGATGCCCTGGGCCGTGGAAGCACCCTGAACCAGCCCAGCCACTCAGTCCCAGAGACCCTGGGCCAGACCCTGCCCTCTGGAGACCGGATGACCGACGAGACCCTCTGGCTCTGGTTCTGGTGGTGTGGGGTACAGCTGAGAGGTGGGTCCTGGGGAACAAGGACAGTGTCCCACGGGACACGGGGCTGTGGCCTGGGACATGTCCCAACTTACACCCCTGCCCCTGGGGACTCAGAACTCAGGACTCAGGAGTCCCCGCTGAGCCTGGGCCTGCTTCTCCCCAGAGCTGTTCCCACCTCAGGACAAGCACCGTGAGGGGAGCCCGCCGACCCTGAGATGCCAGACGGAGCTGCACCCCCGGAGGTCGGCCTCGGGACTCCTCTTCTCCTTCACAAAGATGGCCGCACCTCGCAGACCCAGGGTCCCCACTCAGAGCTCTGCCTCCCAGAAACCCGGGAGGGAGCCTCTGGGCTTTACTGGTATCAGGCCACCGCAGAGGGTAGCAGGTCCAGAAACAGAGCCCCCAGCTGGAGGTGAGGGAACAAGGTAAGTGGGGAGGAAACGGAGACACTCCCCGGGGGTCTGAGCTTCAGGTCATGGGAACCCAGGGCCCGTAGAAAGGGGTCCCGGGGAGGAGGGGCCCGGAGCTTGGGTAAATAGAGCTGAGTCTCCCACCCCGCGTGCTGCCCAACTCCTGTGGCCTCGGCTCATCCTGAGACCCAGGTCCACAGGCCTCACTGTGGGGGACGCAGGGGAGCTCCTCCGTGAGACCCAGAATGGCTCCCCTCCGATCCGGTAGTCATTCCACCCGAACGGGGAGATCCAGGGGAGCCGGGGGGCTCCCCACGGAAGAGCCGCCCCCTTCCCCTTCCCTGTGACGTCACAGCAGGATGCAGCGAGCTACTCTTGCCAGGCCGAGAACGATGTCTCCAATGAGACAAGTGAGCCCAGGACGCTCTCCCTGAATGCTCTGTCTTGTCCCCCACCCGGGCTCTGAGCCCCAGGAAGCAGGCAGGGGTCAGGTCTCCCGCTCTGTGCCCCACCCCCCACCCCCTGCACTGTGCGAGGGAGCATGGACCCTGCTTGGGCATCTGTGCACTGAACCTGGAGGGGAAGGGAGAGCTCCACGGGGGGCAGGGGTGGGTCCATGGTCCTCCGCGGTGTTGCCTGCCCGAGCTGGTGTCCCCTGGACCACCCTCATTCCGTCTACAAGCTTCCTTTGGGCCACGCAGTTCCCCCTGATGCCAGCCATCCTGCCTCCTCCGCGCCCGTCCGGGGTGCGTTTCTGAAGTCCGTCCTCAGTGCTCGTGGTCACCCCACCTCACCCGTGGGTCCTCGGGGCTTGTCTGCCATCACCAGCAGCCCCTGGCTGGCTCCTTGTCTATCTGCGAGCCTGCCTGGTGTGCTGGTCGCCGCCACTGCACTTGTGGTGTACTTCAGACGCTGGGGAAAAACCGGTCAGTGACCTCGGTGACTTTCTTGGCGGCTGAGTTCCTATGCCAGGCAGCCCAGCCTCTAAAGAGCATCTCAGAGGACCAGCTGCTTCCTCTTCGGGTGCTGGGTGGGAGGAGGAACTTCTCTTCGGGTGTCACACAAAGGAGCCCGCGGAGGGACTCTAACCGCTTCCAAAACACACACACGCGCGGACACACACTGTCTCACACCCACAGTCACGCAGAGATGCACAAAGCCACGACCGCACACCCGGGCCTGAAAGGGAGGATCAAACACGGGAACTCACCGGCCGAAGGTGGTGCACGTCGGAGTCCTTCATGTCTGCGAGACACTCTGTGGCTGTCGACTGTGCCAGGACAACCCCAGGCCACCAGCTCCGTCGGACCAGAGCTCTGCTGAGCAGAGGAAAGGAAGGAAGAGAACCCAGTGCCCGTCTCTGTGCCCTGAGCGCGCACCCTCTTGTCCCGTCCTGGGACCAAGGAGGGCTCGGTGGACATTCACTCCTCAGGAAGGAAACACGGCGGAGAGCACGGAGCCATGGCTTCTCCCAGCACTGCTGTCTCCTAATTCTGTGACGTGGGCCCGTTCACTCTAAGAGTCATCAAGTGTCTCCCTCTTGGGGTCACTGTCTTTCAGCGAAGGAGACGACATCCACGTGCTACTAACGTGTTGGGCTGATACCTCGTGGGGCTCGGAACATTCTCCCTCTGGTCTACACGGATTCCGGACCCTCCCGCGCTCCCGTCCGGCCATGACAATGAAGCAGGAATGGGGGGTGGGGGGCTCTCACAGCAGTCACCTTGGGTAGCTCTCCGTGTGCTCCTATTCTAACCTTTCTTCACCTCAGGCTACATTTCAGGGCTGCCATGCCGAAGCTTTCTGGTGCCAGCTGATTCTCCAAACCCACCGACAGAGACTCAAGCGAGCCCCAGCCTCTCCCCTCCGCCCACCCAGGGGTCTCATTCTTACTTTCCACCTGCCAGGGGAGAAAGTGGTTGCTGTCGTAGACCGCCAAAGCTACGTTTACTTATTCAAGTCGGCAGCTCCTTCCGGTAAGGACGGTGTGATGAGTCTTTCAGGAGCTGGGCCGGCTACTCTGTGAGAAAGACCACCCCGCCACGCAGTCCAAGTGCTCCTCCCTAGCCGGGCTACCTGAAAGGCCTGGCTAGCCTTCCCAGCCCTGGACCCCTGCCCTGCTTTACCAGCCCCCACTTAGGGCTCGGGCCAGCCTCCAACTTCCTGTCCCCTTCTAGCTGTCTTTGGGCAACAAACCTTCCCTCTAGTTTTTGGCAGGTGTGTGTGTGTGGGGGGGGGGGGGTGTCCCTGCCGGCTGCCTTGCTTCAAGACGTATCTGCACAGTAGGAGAAAGATGGGGGCAGGTCCGCGGCTAGGCGGAGAGGCAGCTGGAGCAGCAGACCAGGAGCCGAAGGTGTGTGACCGCCACCATCCCTGCACCTGCAGTAAAGCCCCCTCCTCCTGGCCCAGCCGTTCACCTGGCCTCAGGAACACGGCTGTGTCTGTTCCCGGGTCACAGCGTTCAAGACAGCAGAGCTGTCTCCCTCCCAGCCGCAGACCAGGTGGTGGGGAGCAGTCGCTGGGGAAAGATCCCCAAGAGGAAGCAGCCTCTCGCAGGGAAAGAACATCCCTCTTCGTGGAGAGGCTCTGCCGCTGCCCGGCCCACGCTCTCCGGCCCAACGCCCACTGCCAACCTGGGAGCAGCGGCACTACTCCCCTGTAGTAAGGAGCCTGTCTCTCAGGAAAGTTGGGCTCCTGGTGGGCATTCCTGGGCCTCTTCTCTCCGAAACTCCGAGGCACAGAACCTTGAGAATGAATGTCACACAGAAAACAACCTTCAGGCCCCTTTCCAAAGCTTCACAAGAAAAACGGGAGTTCAACCGCTCCGTTCTCCACACCCAGGTCTGGACGACGCTTAACCACCCCCGGAGAGCATGTCCACTCCCCCCACAAACGAAACACGTGCCGCCACCAAAGATACGTAACAGGCTGTATCTCCGAAGGCAATTTTCAAAACATCTGGGCCAACTATGGTGTCACTAGCCCCGTGTATCGTCATGTAAGGGGCCCACGTCCAAGGACCACTCGCCTAGGTGTGCCACGGCAGTTCGTCCGTTTTACGACCCGTTGTCACACCCCACGTGAAACAGAGGTCCGTCGAATTCCCGGAGCTCTTCGGCACATGGCGGCCCAGAAACACAGCCCTGACGAATGAGCACGGGGTGAGGGTGCGGGGGGGGTGTTTAACAACCAGGAGCCTCTCGGAATTTCCGTGAATGCCCTGCTGGTTTTATAGGAAGCTCCCTTCCCGCCAATCCCGCCAGTGATCCTGCTGCCTTCTTGCTGTCAGAGATAATGAACATTTCTTAGGTGCCAGGCATCAACCCCATGACCCAATCCCTATCCTAGGAGCTAATTTTTAATGTTCTGGAAGCACCTGCTTTCCAAGAGGCAGCATGCCCGAGAAAAAGCAGGTAAACCTGGATTAAGAATCGGTCCCTACCCCTTACCTTGTGTGACCTTGGAGAAGTCCCTCTCCAGCCTCAGTCACCTCATCTATATATGATACTATGACGTCATAGTCTCAGCCCTTGCAGGACGGTCGCAAAGAATGTCAG
Organism: Mustela lutreola; assembly: GCF_030435805.1. Taxonomy (NCBI): domain Eukaryota; kingdom Metazoa; phylum Chordata; class Mammalia; order Carnivora; family Mustelidae; genus Mustela; species Mustela lutreola. The sequence goes on along the minus strand of NC_081303.1, from coordinate 71,477,279 downwards.
ACACCAAAGAGTTAGGGAGAGAGGATTTTTGGTCATCCAGCTACACGCTGGTCGCTGGGCTCGGCACTGCGCTGTCAAGTCGACGTCGTGTTTGAATTCCCCGGCCCCGGCGTCTGGCACAGCGTGTGGCCAAAGTTACCAGCTTTTCCTTCTCCTGAAAAGCAGCCTGAGTGGTGAGTCTGGGCCCTCTCCATGCAGGGGTGCGACCCCTCCTCTCTGACCCTGCTTCCTCCGAGGTTGTGATGCCCGGGGGGCCACTCTACCTACCCTCCGGGATATTTTTCAAAGGAAACATCCTCTAACAATCAGCCCTGTCCAGACCTGTGAATTAGCCTGAGACCTCCGGCAGCCTCCACTGACTTTCTTTCTCTCAGACTCTCTACCCCCACTGTCCAGCCTGCTCTCGGAGGGAACTCAGAATTGTGCCTTTGCATCTCCCAGGGCCCTTCCTTTCACGACATCTGTATCTTTGGGGTAAATACCCAGGAGTGCCATTGCAGGGTCATAGGGAAGTTCTATTTTTAATTTCTTGAGGAATCTCCACACTGTTCTCCAAAGAGGCTGCACCAACTTGCATTCCCACCAACAGTGGAAGAGGGTTCCCCTTTCTCCACATCCTCTCCAACACATGTTGTTTCCCATTTTGTTAATTTTGGCCATTCTAACTGGTGTAAGGTGATATCTCAATGTGGTTTTTATTTGAATCTCCCTGATGGCTAGTGATGATGAACAATTTTTCATGTGTCTATTAGCCATTTGGATGTCTTCTTTGGAGAAGTGTCTGTTCATGATCCACATTTAAAGAAGATCTGTAAGGGACACCTGGGTGGCTCGGGCATTAGCCACCTGCCTTCAGCTCAGGGTCTTGGGATGGAGTCCCACACTGCATCAGGCTCCCAGCTCCGTGGGGAACCTGCATCTCCCTCGGCCTGCAGTTCGCTCTGCTGTGTTTGCTCTATAAACACATTAAAGTTTAGAAAGCCTGGTCTGCCTCCAAAAGACACTTCATGGGATTACCTTCATCCACTCGCCTTTGGGAACATCACGGGATAGGACAGAGGACCCAGAGAACTTGCTAAGACAACCCGCGCTGGCATTTCCCAGCTTCCCACCCACCATCAGACCTGCCTCCTCCCCAGCCTCTTCGGCTTCGGCTTCCTCCCCATCTCTCTCATCACCGGTCCAGTCCGGGTACAGAAAACATCAGGGCCCTCCCCTTCACCTCCTCTGTCAGGCTGGGGAGCACAGGCCAGATCATGTAGAAGCCCAGGGTCCTCACTGGTCCATCAGGAAGCACCTGCTGAAGCCAAGCCTGGCCACGCCCTCTGTAAACAAGCTGGCCCCTTATAAAGAGTCAAGTCAAAGGCAGGACAGCTCCTGAAGGAGACAGCGATGGTGGGGAGCAGGAAGGAGCTGGCCCTGCCAGTCTTCCCCCTCGACCAGCTCTTCCCGGAGCATTCGCACCACCTGCCCCCTGCCCCACACCAGTGACACTGGGGCCTGTCTGTGGATGGTGCTTACCAATGCAGGGCAGGATAAGTGGATTTTATAGCAATCTCACAGAGTGATTTTGTTTGTTTAATACAATCGTAAAAAGTAGGGCTCATCCTTTGGATGTCTCTTTTTATTTCTTCTTTTAGTAAATGGCTTTTATCATATTCTACAAAAGAATAGTTCCACAATGGATTCAAAATAAAGAAAAACAGTTCCTTTGACACCGGTGAGAAGCCCTATCCTCTACACACACCGACTCACAGTCTTGCACACACGCTCTCACACACACGTGCGCACACACACGTGCACACCTGTGTCTGGCCTCTCCTCTCTGTGTCTTCCCCAGAACCCCTCCCCCACCTCCGCGTGTATTTGCACAGCGAAAGTATCCTTTCCTCTCAGCTTAGAAAAGAATGGGCTATGATTTTTTTTTAATGAACAGTAACTAAGAAAATGGAAGAAAAAGAAAATCCGCAAAAAGCAGGTAGAGAAAGCAGAGGTTTCAGAGGAGTCCCCAGACTCTCCCCCGCCGGCCTGACAGCAGCACAGCGGGTCCCAGGGCCCTCGCCGGTGCGCAGAGCAGGAACCCGCTGCTGGTCCTGGAGGACCCTAGGACACTGGTGGCGAAGAAAACAGACTCTCCCGGGGCCCCAGGGACAGACCCTGCAGACACCACCGCCAGAAAGGTTCCGCACTCTTAGTTCCTCTCCAAGTCAGAGCAAAAGCAGACGCTCCTCCAGCAGCGCCCAGTTGTCAGCCTGCTCTAGGGACGCAGGGACCGGGGCTGTGGGGGTCCACATCACTTCCCAGGTAAACAGGACAGAAAGGGCTCTGTGCAGGGTTGAGAGCCCGGCCCGCCTGCGTGCTGCTGCGCCTGTGGGGAGGGGGGCGCACACCGGGGGCTCACGGCTGCCCTCTGCTGGCCGCCTTGGGTCTGACCATCCATAGGACCGCGGCGTCCAGAGGTGCCCTTGGACACCTGTCCTTGGCTCAACACCTCAGAGACACACCACAAAAATGGAGCATGCGCCAGGCAGTTTGCAGAGGTTGGGATTTCTTTCCATTCCAGGTTTATTTGAGATTTGGCTAGAAAATGAGGTCTTTGACATTTTTACCTAAACCAGCATCCACTGGTACGGACCTTGGGGGCAGGAACCACAGACGAGACGCACAGGACAAGGCAGACCCAGGCTTTCTCATCCAACACCAGGATGTCTTGCGTCCTGAACGCAGGTTCCCATCGCCGTCCTCACTGCTGGCACAGACCCTCACCACTGTGCTCCCCCGCTCCCGGGCTGAGCGGGCCCCTCCCACGCTGCACCTGCTCGCAACCGAAGGGGCCCAGGGGGCAGGTTCCTCAGAGGTTTGCTGAGCAAGTGAGGGAGACGACAGCTCCTCCCTCCTTCCTCTGCGGGGCTCGGGGTGGTGGTCTGCCTCCTGTACGCAGCCTGCCTTCAGCTCCCTGGGAAAGTGTGTCTTTGCCTCCAATGCAGACCCTACGAAGCCTCGGACCATCCCACCCAGCCTCTACAGGGCTGTTTCTTGTCTCCTGCTTCCCCTCTCCTGCTGGGTGCACCTTGGTCTCACGCATCAAAGATCAAGCGCTCCTCTCTCTCCGCATCCCCAGCAAGGCCAGGACAAGGGCGGGCACGGCAGGTGCTGTGGGCACTCGGGCTCAGGGCCATGAGTGCAGGCATGAGAGTGGCATCTCAGGGGAGGTCTGGCTCCCTGTTTTCACGCATGCGGGAGCTACCTCTGCTGCCAGAGCTGGCCGATGGGGAAGTGGTGTGCACGGGCTGCCGCACCCAGGGCAGCCTTTGGGGCCAGCTGGTGCCCGGTGGCCTGGCGTCTGGCAACAGATCGTGCGGGCAGGTGGTCCTCTCTGCGTGAACCGAGGAGATAAATGTAGACATAAAGATGTGGCTTCGGTGGGGATCCCCCTGGCCTCTCAGCCCCCACCCCTTACCACCCTTCAGAGGAGCCCCCTTTCCTCCCGGGAAGCCTGCTGGGTGCCCTCCCTTCCTGTCGGAAGCTCTGCCTGCTCTCCCGCTCTCCCCCTTCTCTCCCGTCTCACTTTTTGTCCCTCCTGCATCTCTCCTGTCTTTCGGTGTGGCCCCAGCCTGTCCCCAAGCCAGTCCAAGAATCAAGGACAAGCGTGAGTGGGCAGGATACCCCGATTCCACTGGCCCCGAATGGAGCGCAGGCAGCACACGCGACCTCCGGGCACACCTGCTCCCGCCCCTGCCCACGGCGGAGGGGGGCTAGGGGAGAGGGGCCCAGGCAGCCGGAGCCCCGAACCACGGCGACTCCCTGGCTTCCAGAAGGGCCCCGCTGCCGGCTGCTCTCTTAATTAAGGAATGTGGGAGTGGTGCCTTTGAACTCCCAGCCCAGTGACTCCAGCGCACCGTCCGGTGGCGGGGTAATTATTATGCTCCGAGCCAGTGATCCACAGCGGGGGGAGCCTGTCCCCGCAGACTTGTCCATCCTGAGCTGCCCTGTTCGTCTCTCTCCAGTTCACACAGCCTGGAGATCTTCTTCCCTTTGCGGAGGGAGGATGTCTGCGGACCCTCACCAACCTCCTCCCCCTTCCCCAGGTCCCTGGAAGCCCCCTCCAGGAGGAGGGCGTGAGGTGGGATGCGAGGCTGGGATGATGGCAGCTCCGCCCCTGCTTGGACGGACCCTGCGCAGGCCCAGTCCACTAGGAGGGAGAGTGGCCCCCCACTGTCTTCTCTGCGGGAACTCGGCGTCTATATTGCCCACATTCCTCCCCAAGGGCCCAGCTCCTGCCTCCACACCCTCCCGGTCCCAGGCCTGCCAGCCCAGCATCACGCCATCCGCCTCTCCGCGGGCTTGGAGGGCTCCCCCATTGGGAAGCCTGTCCTTGGCTCCAGGCGGGGTGCCGACGTGCCCTCACGAGCTTCCGGTCTGGGACAGTCTGGGAGGGGGCTGCTCCCACCCGAGCCCCCTTGCTCTGCATGGACCTGCCCTCCGCTCTGCCCTCTCTGGCCAGTTAGTCCCAATGGCTAAGGGTTTTTTAAAAGCTGACTATGCGCCAGACCCCATCCTAAATAAACCCTTACCTGCACTCTTGCCCCATGGACTGTAATTAGCAGGTTACCTTCCCCGTCTCCTCACCCAAACTGCAGACTCCCTGAGGGCAGGGCCAGGCCTTTCATCTCTGGGTCCCCAGCCCCTGGCACAGAAGTAGATGCTCAATAAACACCTGACGCAAGAAGGACGGAATTCACAGCGGGGTCATGGGTGGGATCCCCCGCCCCCCGGCCTCTCACCGTGAAGCCAGATGGCGCCCAGTTTTGCCCCTGACTCCGCTCTGTCCCTTCCTCTCTACTCTGAATAGTTCCTTCCTCTTCCAGTCAGACCACCCCAACGGCCGCTACCCAGGCTTTCCTGCCTCTTCTCTCTCAGCCAACCTGCCCTGCACGCTGTCTTTCCTCCCGCCAGCTACGCTCGGCTCACAGCGGGCCACAGCCCCTCCCTTTGAGCAGACCTTCTCAGAGCCTTCCCTCGGCCCACCAGCTGCAGAGTCACCTGGAGCGGCGCACGGGCCAGACTAGATTCCCAGGCCCTGTCCCAGCCCCACGGAACCAGAGTCTTCGAGGCTGAGTCCCGCAAGGCGGAGAGCTGCTGCCCCCAAAACAAAAGCCTAGTCCCTAGGCCAGTATTCCAGGCCTCTATGAGCAAACCCTCAACCTCCCTTTCCATTCCCACCCACTGCAGCCCTAGGGGCTCCTCCCCTCGCTCCTTCATCACCCCAGAAGCCCACCTGGGACTCCCCCATCTAGCTGTACCCACTCGGTTCTACTTCCTGCTCAGAACCTGCCCCAGCCCCTGGCTCTCCCCTTCTCTCTGCCTGTCCAATTCATGCCTACCAGCAAGGTGCAGTTCAAAGCCCACTTTGGGGGATGTGCCCCCCCGCCCGCATTCACAGGGATCTCTCCCCCACCCCCTCTGCAGCGAGAAGACCCCGCTGCCCATTGCAAGAGCTGTGCTTGTCTGCCGGGGGCCTTCCTTCCAGGCATACCCTGTTTCTACACTTGGGCTGTGAGGCCCTGGAGAGCAGGAAGCCTAACCCAGGGTCCCCCAGCTCTCCTGTCACTGTGCCTGCCTCGCTCTTGGCCGGGTCCCAAGCCAAGGTCAGGAGTTCCGCGGGACGAGACACCACGAGCTCTTGGCTGGGTCCCAAGCCGAGGTCAGGAGTTCTGCGGGACGAGACACCACGAGCCTGGCGTGTCTCTTGGGGGTTCCCCTGGTCTTGCTGCAGAGTCTCCCCTGACTCAAGCAGGCCCGTGTAACTGGAAGTGAGAAGAGACGTGGGGTGAGGAGGGGCAGCGCCGGCAAAGGGGCCCAGGCTCCCCGGGGCGAGCCTCCCACCCCAGCTCTCGCTCATGACCTCTGCAAGGGGCTAACCTCGCTCCGAGTTCAAATCAGTAAGACCCTCAAGAAGTCTAGAATTCACGCTCTCGTTTGCAAATGTTTAGGAAACACCCACGGTATGCCGAGCGCCAAGGGGAACACAGGCACAGGTAGGTGAAGACCTTGCTGGCAAGCAGTCCGAGGAGACCAGAAAACCACCACGAGACAGTGTGCCGAGGGCGGAGAGCTGGCCGGCATGGGGCTCGGGATGGCTTGAGTGGGAGCTGGCCGGCCGTGGCGTGCCCGGTCCCTGGTCCTGAGGACCGGATGGAGCAGCACACCTGCCGGAAGAGCGAGCACAGAGCGTGGGGTGTCGTGGGTGCTCCCCGGAGGGGCCGTCCTGCCTTCACATGGCCAGAGAGCGGACTGGGGAGCCCAGCTCGGGCCAGCAGACCGGAGTTGAACTTAGGAGTGCCTTGTACACCAAGCTGAGGGTTTTGTCTTTTGTTTTCTGAGGGCAGTGGGAGGTGCGGAAGAATTTTAGAGAAGTAACACAGGGAACTGCAATCTAGAGGGTTCTCTGTGGCTACGGCAGGAAAGCAGCCGGCCGTGGGGCCGGTGGGATCCAGAGAAGGCTGGCGGATCCAAACGGAGGATGTGGGCTTGTGTTGAGGCATCTGTTGCCGGCGATGGCCTTGGCCAACCACGGGCACATGGAAGAGGCTGACTTACAAGAATCCACTCCTGATAAAGCCCCGCCAGGCCGGGGCCAACTTCCACTTTCCTCTGGAGACTTTCATTTTCGGGGCATCCAGTTCTGAGTCAAAGATTCCTCCTTTGGAACATGGGACTTTCCAGAAGGACCACAGCCTCTTCCGCACACCCACTTGACCCCAGATGTTCTGGATTTGGGTTGTTGAAGGAGTCTGCTGGCCTCTCGGGAGAAAGATGGCCCTGTGGTCCCTGTGGAGCCTGCTTCTCTGGGAAGGTAAGGGGGGCCAGTGTGTGGCCTGTCCTCAGAGAGTTGGGTGCCTCCCCCCCCAGGGCCCTTTGCCTGCTGTCTGGGCAGGGACCCCATCCCCAGCGAGAGCCCAGGGGCTGGGGAGGGACAGGGAAGACTGAAGAATGTTCTCGGTGACCTTAGAAGATGGACCCAGCCAAGCTCTGCAGCTCCTTGGGTGGAAGGCGGTGGAGGCCGTAGCAGCGTCCACGTCCGGGGGACATGAGCTGTTCCGTGGCCCTGGGCCGTTCAAAACTAAGGCAGGTGGTCCCAGTGGTTTGGAAAGTCTCAGTTGTGGGAAGGGTGAAGGAATTCTACTACAGTCTGAGAAGAAGGAGGTCAGGGCGGAGCAGGCTCGGACAAGGTTGGGTGCCTTTCCCTCAGCCGGGGGGAAGCCAAGGCTGCTCCCCGCTGGTCTGTGTAAGGGAGGCGGGTATTGCGGAGGGCGACAAGGGAGAGCGAGCCACACAGAGCACATGGACTTGGCAGGTGGGAAGGGTGTGCTGTGGGAAGGGCGGCCCCCGGTGATCCCCCTTCCTGTCTGCTGCCTGACCTCCCCCCGCGGTTAGCAAGCAGCACACGTGACAGGGACCAGCACTGCAGGGCCAGGGGGCAGGAATCAAAGGAGCCCAGATTCCCACCAGGGACTCCAAGGGACTTGGAGATGACTTCAGCCAATGTCCCTCACCTGGGCCTGTCCAAGCACGGCGGGAAATCCTCACAAAGGAAAAAGAACCTGTGTGGTGCACAAATCTTTCAAATCCTGGGATGTGGAAGGCAAAACAGCCCCTTAATGGTAAACCAGATGCGTCCCACTGTTTGGCTGCGCCCTCTTGTTTCGGGGCTGAGACCACAGAAGGGACCAGGGCCATGGGCTGATGTCACAGAGCAGGTCTGCGGCAGACTTCAGGCAGGACAGACTGAGGAGCCTTGACCAGCATCCGGCTCTGTGCTCTGTGCAGGCCAGGTCTCCCCCCGCAGTAACTGCTGCAGCCGGACCTGGAGGGCAGTGAGACAGGCGGGGGCTGGCCGAATGACCCCCAGCATGCGGCTGTTCGAGCCCACTCCCAGGGTCTGGGCACAGTTCTACACGAGCTGTGTGCTGCTTTCTGCCCCTGTGTCCCCCGGGGCCGGGGGCCCGGCGACTCCTCGGGGACTCATGTCTTTCACCCAGTACAATGCGCTGAGTGTCTCCTCCACGCTCCTGCTGGTGTGGGCGTGGGGTAGGAAGAAGACAAGAGGCACCCGTGGCCCCACGTGGCAGCCCCTGCCGCAGCCACAGGCAATCACGGCAGAGGGACCCAGCACCCCCGGCTGCAGGCCACTCAGAGAAACAGTGCGGACCCCCCCCCCCCTGCGAGATGGGGAAGCCAAGAGAGGCAGGCGGTGTTCAACGATGAGCAGCATTGGACAGCGAGGGAGTCAGGCCTCCCAGAGCCCTCAAACTCAGCATCCCCCCGACTGCTTCTCCTCCTGCTCTGGACCACGGAGAACAGTGCTCTGTGGGTCCCTCGTGCCCTCCCTGGCCTTCGCCGTCACTCCCCAGACCACACCTAGGACCAGACCGCACCGGCTGCACAGGTCCTCCCGCTTCTCCCCATCTCAGCCGCCCCCATCACTGCGCAGGCGCAGGCCGAGGCACAGGAGAAGGCCGGCCTGCTCCAGTTTCCCACACCCCTGCTGGTGCGGCTCTCCAACCGGCATCTCGCCCTCTTACTCCCTCACTTTAAACCCTGTGCGAGGCCCCCCCAGGGCTCTAGTGCGAAGCCCAGGTGCTGCGGGAGCTGACTCCCGCCCACTCCTCGGGCCAGCGTCTTCCTCCCCTGCAGAGAGCTGCTTTCAGTTCCCAGAACCAGGAGCTCCGGATGCCCTCCAGGCCCTTGCACGCTTCCCCATCCCTGCTCTGCACAGCCTTCCTCCACCCGACCTGTCTGATCCCCTCTCCTCCTGGTCTCAGCTTCACCACTTCTCGGAGCCCCCAAGGCCGTTGCCACACGTGTGCTCTCCCAGGGCATCCCTTCTTCGCCATCGTGGGACCTAACTTAATATGCTTAGAGTCGGGCTTCCTCTGTGAGCGCCCAGAGCACAGACGCAGGCTTCTGTCCCTTGTGCTTTTATTCCCAGCCCCCAGCACAGTGTACCTTGCTCGGGTGGAGGGAGCGTGCCTCGCAGCCGCTTAGCTGGGTGCCTGAGCGTGGCCCGGGAGGGGTGAGGAACCTTGGCCAGGCAGCAACGGGGCTCCGTTCTTCCAGCATTTCTTCCCACCTGCAGCCTCCAGCGCACAAGTGCATGGCCAGGTTGGGGGCTCCGTGCTGCTGGTGGCAGAGCGCCCTTCCGGCTTCCAAGTCCGAGAGGCCATCTGGAGATCTCTCTGGCCTTCCGAGGAGCTTCTGGCCACATTTTTCCGGGGCACCCCAGAGACTCTGTACCGCTCCCGCTTCCTGGGCCGAGCCCAGCTGCACAGCAACCTCAGCCTGGAGCTCCAGCCGCTGGAGTCTGGAGACAGCGGCAACTTCTCCGTGCTGCTGGTGGACACGGGCGGTAGGTCCCGGACCCAGGTCCTGCAGCTCAAGGTGTACGGTGAGTGCGCCCCACACTGGACTGTGTGCTGCCCACAAAGAAAGTTCCTGAAAGGGGTCCTGTGTCCCGGGAGCTGGGGAGACCTCTGGCCTCAGGCCTTGCAGCTGATTTGGGACACATCTGAGAAAGCTCCTCAGGGACTCCCAGGTGCCCTCTTGTGTGAGGCAGCCCAGCTTTGCCAACCCACTGATCTTGCCCAAATCCCAGCGGGGTCCTTTCTAGGCTCTGTGGCCTTGGACACGATGCAAAGCTTCCCGAGCATTCACCTTTCTCATTGATCAAATGGGCGTCGTGAGTGGTAGTACACATAGCTGCCCACAAAGGCAGGATACACTGCATCTGGGAACACATCCAAGACGGAGGTCTGGCCTACACTCCAGAATGCTAAGGTTATCAGATGTGCCATTGTTAGACAAAACACTAACAAGAAAAAACATATTGCCAATCAAACTATGGCACAATGTTTTTTTACTAAAAATTAAAACATAATTGAAGCATGGAATGTTCATTTCATATTGCTTTGAAGAGTTCTTTAGACGTAGAGACTTTTAACTATATGACATTCATGGATGCTCTCAATTATTCATTGTTGCAAAACAAACCACCCCAAAACTTACTGCCTGAAAACAGCTATTTTAATTTCTCACCACCTGCAGGGTGGCGGGGCTCAGTGGGGGTCTTCTGCTCCCCGTGGTTTGCCAGACTAGTCCATGCAGCCAGTCAACACCTCAGCTGGGGTGGCTGGCTTCACTGGGCACTGGGCGAGCTAATTTTTCCAGCACTTCACCTCCACAATCTCCACCTCCTCCATCACCATCACCTTTACCTCCACCTTCTTCACCGTCAACTCCACCACCACCATCACCATCACCTCCACTATCACCTTCACCTCCACCCTCTTCACCATCACCTCCACCATCATCACCATAATCTCCACCTTCTCCATCACCTCTACCACCATAACTTCCACCATCACCTCCACCTCCACCACTTCCACTTCCACCACCATCTCCTTCTCCACCAACACCTTCACCTCCACCTTCTTCACCATTACCTCCACCATCACCATCACCATCACCATCAGCTCTACCTTCTCCACCATCACCTCCACCATCAGCTTCACCATCAGCTCTACCACCATCACCATCATTTCCAACTTCTCCATCACCTCCACCTTCTCCATCACCTCCAACTTCTCCATTACCTCCTTCTCCAGTATCACCTCCAACACTACCATCACCTCCACCTTCTCCACAATCACTGCCAACTCCACCATCACCTCCACCACCACCTTCACCATCACCTGCACCATCACCTCCTCCACTACCTTCACCATAACCTTCACTTTCTCCACCATCACCTCCACCATCATCTTCACCACCATCACGTCTATGTCTACCACCTCCACCATCACCACCTCTATCTCCACCTCTACTGCCTCCCCTTCCACCATATTTGTTGCTGATCAAGGGGAAAAAAAAAATGGCCTTTTAGCTCTCATTTATCTGCCTAATGGCTTGGAAAAAGAATGCGAGGTACCCCAAATCACTATTTCAGTAAAACCTCAGAAATTTGGTAGGGCAATAGGGAGAAAAAGTTCTAGTGTTAAGAATGAAAAGTCGGGGTGACAGCTAGGAAGAGGAAGACAGTGAGGAAGAGAAAGTCAGGAAACCGGGAAGGAGAGAGGACCCCAGCCACCCCCACCACTAACCCAGGGGCAGCTAGCAGGTTGTCTGTGAGCCACTCAGGATGCCAGCACGCCATTATTCGTGTGTTCTGGATGCACGCAGCCCAGAACCCAGTTGCATGGCTTGGCAGGCAGAGCACTGGCTGGATTTCAGCAGCCCCACCCTCACTGGTTATCTCCTTAGCCCAGGGCCCTTGTGCAGTGAATAACCTCCACAACCATACAGGCAGCCCTGGAGCCTCTTCCTGCTCTGAGTCTCAGCTGCTGCACGTGTGAAATGAGGACATTGAATGGGATAACACACGCAGCACCCACACCACTAAGCTCTCAAATGCCTTGTTCTCAGCATCTGAATTACAGATTTTAAGGAAATTGCTGTTTTATTGCTTCCAAATACATAGCATGATTAGAACTAATTGCACTACGCTGCCAGCAGCCGTCCTTGGGAGCTCTGCTTTGACAATAGATAAGAATGATTTGAATTAGCAGATCAGTTACTACAAATGTCAATGGGTGTTTCTACTGTGCCTGATAGTGTTTGGAAGCAGCTTGTCCTCCTAAGTAGTGTAAATATCCCCCCCACATGCATACACGGTAATCTTTGTTTATACTATTAGGGTGCCCAGCAAATCTTTCCTTTTCCATATCACAAATCCCACCAGCTTGAGCTGGCATTAATGAGGTTTTACTCTGCTTGACTCTGGAATGCTGTCAGAGACAGAGCCCTCCCGTTGTCACCAGAATGCTCTCCCGCTGGCCCCCATTGCCACGGAGACTCGAGATTTACTCATCAACCTACACAGAAAAGGCGAGCCTCTGCCAGGGAGGCCGAGACTCCAATGTGTTCACCGGTCCAGGTGGCTGAGCACCTAGAGAGCTGGGTTATGAACATAAGGAAACAGAACCCCCACCCCCTGGTCTCCCCCGCAGTTTGCACCCTTGTAATTATTTCCTTAATTATTTAGTCACTTGTCAGCACCTGTCTTCTTCACCAAACTGTAAGCTCTAATAGTCCAGGAACGTGTTTGTCTTCTTGCCTGATTTAATAGATGCCTATCACCTGTCATGAGGAAAGTGCTAAGACAAAGGACAGACAGAGTTTTGGAGTCTTCCGAGCCTGCGGTGTCAGGGAAGGCTTCAGGATCTGAAAAGCAAGCTATGTGCTCAAGCTGGGTCTTGAAGGGTTGGTAGGAGTTTCCTAGGAGGAAGAGAAGACAAAGACATACGTGCACAGCTGAGCCAGATGAAAGCGCCCAGGATATGGGAAAGTAATGGCGTGCTTGGGAGAACAGGAAATTAATCAGGGTAGGTGAGTAAGACCAGCAGGAGGTTACAGCTACAGAGGTTGACATCAACTATGTCATGAAGGATTTTGAATACCAGATTAAGGAATTCAGCCTCTGTCCTGTGGGCAATGGGAAGCCAGACTATGTTCTGGAGCAAGAGTGGGCTGGTCAGAGGTGACCTCTAACCCTGCATGGATCCCAGGGCTGGCACGATATGCCCTCCCCGGCATCACTGTAACCCATGCCCACTCCACTGTTCTTGCCTAGATGTGGTGCCCAGACCCGTAGTACAAGTATTCATCGCTGTGCCAGGAGAGACTCAGCCACCCAAGACCTGCCAGGTGTTCCTGTCCTGTTGGGCCCCCAACATCAGTGACATAACCTATAGCTGGCGACGGGAAGGGACCATTGACTTTGGTATGGAGCCAAGCGACCTCTTCACGGACGGACAGGTGCTGAGGGTTTCACTGGGACCAGGAGACAAGAGCACGACCTATTCCTGCATTGTCTCTAACCCTGTCAGCTGGGACTTGGCCACTGTCACCCCTTGGGAGAGCTGCCATCATGAGGCAGGTATGCCAAAGGCCTGGGGCCAGTGGTGGAGGGACTGTGAAGAATCAAGCCCCTCTCTGACCTGCCCCCTTCATATCCAGCCCCAGGAAATTCCTCCTACAAAGATGTGCTGCTGGTGGTGGTGCCCGTCTCCCTGCTCTTGACCCTGGCTGGTCTCCTCTCTGCCTGGCACCCCTGCTACTCAGGTAGGAGTCCTGCAGGTGCCTGGACCTCCTCCATTTTAGGCTTCAGATGGTCTGCTCTCCTTACCTCTGCCAACACATCTCCTGACTCCTACTCTGGTGTCCAATCAGATCCATCTACGTGAAGCCTCATTTGCAGTTCTTCAAATGAACTCTTGTCTTATGTATTTCTTCAGGCTTTTGCACATGCCATTATCTCTGTCTGGAACACCCTCTCCATGGTTTCCCACCCAATCCCCCCACCTCTTCATGTGACTCTGTCCTCCACAATCTCCAAGGGACACCGGCTCCAGGAAGCCTTCCTGACCTCCTCCCCTGGTCTGGGCAGAGTGGGTGTTCTTCCTTTAATCTCCATTGCCTACCCTAGTCACCGTGCTCACTGCACTTAACTCTCCCGCTGAATTCTCCGCTCCTTAAAGGCTGCCTTACCACCCCACCAGGCAACTAGCAATGGTTCCTGGAACAACGCTGGTACAGATAAAGGTTTGCTGAGTGGAAGTCTAGATGAATCCCAACCCACTCTTGCCTACCATTCCTAGGAAATGCCTCTGAAGGAAGAAACTTTCTGGCTAGGGGTTTATGAGGCCTCCTTCTCAAGGAGAAGAGAGCAGGGAAACTCAGAGGTGTGGCTGGATTCTGAACTGGCCCTCCTGCTTAGCCCTTCCCTCAACCTCAGGATGTCCTGCCCCTGACAGAAACACCCCCACAGACCTGGGCTTTGTGGAGATGTCCACCCTTGGCTGTCTGGGATGGCTTCAGGCCAAGCCAAGGATGCTAAGAGTCCAGATATCATTGGGTAACTTTCTGATCTCTTTGCCAGGGAAAAAGCAGAAGGACGTCTATAATGACAGAGTGACTCCAGAGACAGAGAACCCCCTTGTGTAGGGTTCTGGATGAAGGCAGACATAAACTGTTGCCTGGACCATCAGGAAGCCCACTGCCCAAGCCCATGATGCTCTGGAACACGTTGGTATCTGGAATCCACCATGGGCCTTGTTGCTTCCACTGAGACTTCTGTCCCACCTCTGGGAGCAGCCTAGACAGCTACTGCACTGGGAGCTGCCCAACAGAAAACACTAGCACAACCTTCCACATCCCCCCCAACCCCATCCCCGCTTCCATCCTGCTCCTGGCTCTGCTTCGGGCAAGATAACACACCATCCCCTCCAAGACACGTGAAGTTCTCCAGGATGTTGATGGTCCTAAGCATTCACCACCCCCACCATGGTTCATGAAGTATTGTTGCAGACAGAAGTTGTCTCCTCAAAGTCCATTTGTTGAAGTCCTAATCCCCAATCTCTCAGAATAGGACTGTATTTGGAAATCGGACTTCAAAGAGAAGATTAAAATTACATGAAGTCATTGGGATGGGCCCTAATCCCTTATGACTGGTGTCCTTGTAAAACAGGAAGAGACACTAGGGATGCACACACAGAGAAAAGGCCATGGAAGGACAAAGAGAGAAGGAAGACATCTACAAGCCAAGGAGAGAGGCCTCAGAAGAAACTTAACCTGCTAACACCTTGGTCTTGTGCTTTGAGCATCCAAGACTATGAGAAAATAAATTTTTGTTGTTGAAGCCACTCATTCTGTGATATCCTGTTACGGCAGCCCTCGCAGACCACAGCAAGTGTTAACTAACTGGCACCAAAGGATTGCCTCCAGTCTGGGTCCCAGACGCTAAAAGACACTAGACATCTGAACTAACAGAGAAACTCTGAACCATCCCCTTCCAGCTCCGGCCCCAGCCCAGCCCGTGTAGTTTGAGACCCTGATGTTTCTTGATGCCTGAGACATTCTCGTAAGAAAAGATCTAGAAATGGATGAAGGTGAGAGGCAGAGGACAGGATTCTCTTTCCAGCATGAAGGACTATCAGGTCGTCTGACCTTGTAGCCCCTCAAAGGTAATTCACAGGTAGAGACAATCAAGAGATGGTTGACATAGCCTGGTTGGGGTGGGGGCCATTTTGCAGGTAACACCTCGCGAATGACATTTTCACCATCTCTGCCCACCACTGTGCCTCCTGCAGGATCTGAGGTCCTCTCTGCTCTGTCCAGCACAGCGACCACAAAAGAGGTATTAAATTTTCCGCAGCCAACAGAAAGCTCTTGCACGGCTTCAAGAAAAGCAGCTCAGCCTGAGGGCCTCTGCCTGAGGCCAAGAGGGTGAGGAGCCAGAACAGCTGAGCAGAAAACAAGTGCCAAGTGCGGAGGGAACAGAGGCGGAGGCCTGGTAGAATCTGCTACACTATTTTCAGATGCACGAGCGGAAGATGCCCCCATGCTCACGGGGAAGAGACAAAGGCTCCACCCCTCCGTGCAAAGCCGGCCAAGGTCCCTGTCTCAGAGCAGCATGTGGGACGGAAGCTGTGATCATGGCCATCCCGGCTTCAGTGAAGGTGCTGAGGCTGAAACAGCATCTGCCAATCAGTGGTTCTGTCTGGGAAAACTCTGGGACTTCGCCTTTGGAAACTTCGACTTGGGGGTACGTGGCTGGCGAGTTCACGTTACTCCCACCCAGGTGCATCCCGATTCTTTTCTGGGACCTCCCTCAAGGCTTGGTACTAGAGAGGAAGGCGGCCTTGAAGAAACAGAGGCAGGGAGTGAGGTGTGTTCCCAGGACAGTTCCCATCGCTCCACCCGGGAGGTCAGTCCTGGGCAAGGGTCTCCCCTCCGTCCCCCAGGAGCTGGGCAGTCACTTCACCTTCATCAAATGGTCAGTCGGCCTCTAGATTCACAACCCCCCTCACCTAGTCAGCTCATTCTGGGATCTCCCTACCTTCTGGCTCTGCTCAGTCCACAACTGCTCTCCAGGCTTCGTCTTTTCCTCCTGCCTTACCTGTGCCCGCTTTCCCCCCTCACCTTCCCCCAAGTCCTCCTGTCCTGTGCACCGGACCCCCCAACCTGGCAACCGGTGTTGCCTCCTCCCGTCACCTGGAGGCTGTCCCTGGGGCCACTGGCTTCGTAGGCAAAGCTGTCCTCGGTCCCTCAAAATGACGTGAAAGAGAAAGCCGGGGACCTGGCCAGGAGCCGTGGGGACTCTGTGGACAAACACACACACACGCTAACTCCTTCCTTCCTTCCCTTCATTCCCTGGGCCCCACGTCAGATCCGAGCAGTTCTGGGTGGAATGGGGCCTACAGTGCTCCCTCCACGAGTTCCCTCTTAGTGACTTTATGAAGTGGTTTGATGGGGCGGCACACCCAGGCTTTTTAAGTGGATCCGTGCTGCTGGAATACGTGGCTCTTCCCACCCCTCGTGATTCCCTTGTCAAGGACTAGACGAATGACCCCACCACCACCACCAGAAAACTCAGAATGCTTCTGAGAGAGCAGGGTCTGTGTGGCAAACATTGGGATTGATGGTGCGACGTTCGCACAGAGCGAGGATCGACGGACGGTTCGGCGTGCGCTGGGTCCAGCTTGAGGCCCTGGGGAACCAGAAGTGAGTGAAACAATGTCCTTCCTTCATGGATTTTATACGCTGGAAACGCAATAGGCAAGGAAGTGTGTGTCAGATTTGACGGGTTCTCGTAAGGAGAGAAAGCAGAGTAAGAGTCTAGAGAATAATGCGTCGGGGAGAGGGAGCCTGTCTCATAAAGGCAGTGGAGAGAACCGTGGCGTGGGTGGCGGGACTAGCCTGGAGACCAGAAGGTGCGAAGGCCCCGGAGGGGGAGCGCGGTTAGTGTTTTCAAAAAATAGAGTGGACCTGTACTCCTGCGGCTAATAATACAGTATATCTTAATAAAAATTAAAAAAAAAAATAGAGTGGAGGCCAGGCTGGCTGGTGAAAACAGAGAGGGCGTGGTGGGGGAGAGTGGAATGGGGAAGATCCGAGAGGGGGCCTGGGGCCACCGCACGTGGGACCCTGGGGTCTTCACAGCACACGTCCCTGGGCTTAGCGTAGCCGGGAGCACCCCTGTCTGTTTGGGAGTCAGATTCCTCCCATGACGACCCTTCCACCATTGTTTCCAGTTGGCTCATGGTCAGACCAGAACCCTGTCCCTCTGTTTTTGCTTTTCTCTGTTTTCGTTAAATTTTCCTTGAACACGAGCCTTTGTACCTGTCCTTCTGTGCAAAGCATGAAAGCAAGAGCAGCGAGGGCGTCGGGGTCACGAGACGTGACGTCAGCGAGAATGGAGAGGGGGCGTAGCAAAAGGCGAGGGTGAGACAGACGCGTTTGTTTTCATCAGTAGAGACAGGAATACCCAGGGCCTTGTTTAAAAACGTTTTTTTCATAGGGACACCTGGGTGACTCAGTTGGTGACGCGTCTGCCTTCAGCTCAGGTCATGATCTCAGGGTCCTGGGATGGAGCCTCGCATCAGGCTCCCTGCCCGGCGGGGGTGTCTGCTTCTCCCTCAGCCCCTCCCCCTGCTTCTGCTCACACGATCTCTCTCAAATAAATAAATAATCTTTTAAAAAACTTTTTTGGCAAACGACATCTCTGGGAAACATCCCTCCCATCTTGGTTCAGAAGCAGCACCTGTTCGGTTAATCAACACTTGGTCAGTAACTGGCCTTCAGGGCAAGCACCGTCTCCTTCCAGGCCTGACTCTGCGGCTCCCCACAGCTTTGCTGCTGCAGCATGAGGGGAGGCCTCCAGAGCCGCGCCGCGCCCCCAACCCCAGACCCGGGAAGGTTTCAGCGGTGCCTCCCCTCGGGCTGTGCCGTGGTCTGCGTGGGCCCCGTCTGCCAGGGACGGGGGAGCAGGCCGAGCACGTGGCAAGTGGCAGGGATACTCAACTCAAGGGTCGAGAAGAGAATGACCCACATGGAGAAAAGTCTAGAGACCTCACCCTGTGAAAAAACGATTAAAGAAACTGGTCCTACGGAGCCTACGGCAAAGGACTCAGAAGGTCCCCCTGTGGTCTGAAGGGCTCTCGCACCGCCAGGATGTACAACAGAGGCCCCTGGATAGGGCCCCCCGAGAGCAGACGATGACTCACACGAGTAATAGGATCTTACAGCTGGAAGGGAATCTTGTGGTTTCTCAGTTCAAGTTCTTCATTTCTCAGGCGGGAAGCCGAGGTCCAGAGAAACTATTTTTCCTCATAATTACATAGCTGGTCGCTGGCAGAAGCGGAATTAAGGGGAGGTTTATCTCGTCCGCCCAGCCCTGCCCCCTGCACCCTATACCGCCAGGGAGGACTTCCGACAAACGGAGGAAGCCCCACACAAGGCGAGCGGCTTCCGTGAACGCGCTGAAGCTGAAACCATCTCAGAGCAGTGGCAGACGAGAGACTTTTCCTATCAGGTGGGGAGTTGCATTAGCTCAGGAAGGACAAACGTGCGGTACGTGCACACAGACTCCCGCCCTCCAGGACCCTGTCGGGCATGCAGGAGTAGTGAGGACACATTCTTCCCCGCGGAGTCCACAGGCAGCACGACGCTCAAGTGACTCGGGCCAATTAATTGAGGTTGGGAGTCAAGACGAAACCTATTGGCCATTCCTGCCGTAGACAACCCTAAGATCCTCCCCACATCACAAACGAATTATAAAGGGCGGATGGAGAGAATGAGGGAAGCATGGAATAAAGGAAGCCAATGAACGGAGTCGACTCGTGTGTGGGAAACACGCCAGCTTCCTGCAACCGAGACTCCTCCCAGCCTCCTTCCCTCGGCCCTGCCCACAGCGTGCGGCTCGGGGGGAGGCATCGGAGCCGAAAAGAAGGCGAGGTCGGCAGAAAGGAGGGATGCCACGGCCAAGGACGCGCCGAACAGCACGACTTCAGCCAAATAAGTCAATATCACACCTTTGGCCGCTGGAACGATCCTGTTCTTTGGAATATCTAAGAATAAAGTGAAAACTCCTGGCATCGGGGTTCTTCGGATGCAAGGAACAGAAACCAGCTCTGGTTTTAACTAAAGCAGGAGAAGGAAATGTTCAGAAAGTTGTAGTAGCCCAGGGTCCTTGTCAGTTCAGGCTGCTGTAAAAGAATACTGTCGTCTGGGCACATTATAAACCACAGACGCTTATTGCTGGTGGTTCTGGAGGCTGGGAAGCCCAGGGTCAAGGCGCTGGCTGGTTCGGGGTCTGGTGAGAGCCTGTTTCCTGGTTCACGGACAGACACCCACCTTCCCACTATGTCCTCATGGGGCAGAAGGGGTGAGGGAGCTCTCCAGGGTCTCTTTTCTAAGGTCACTCCCCCCACTCATGGGGCTCCACCTCGGGACCTCGTCTCCTCCCAAAGGTCCCACCTCCAAATACCATCACTTTGGGAACGAGTTTTCAGCCTATGAACTTGAGGGGGACACAAACATTCAGTGCATCATGTTCGAGAACCAAAGAAAACACCAAGGAACCAGGGCACAGCCAGGTGGCTTAGGGACAACCTCCTCGGGGCCACCATGGAATAAATCTGTTCTGTTTCTGTTCCCTGATGGCTCCCTGGAGGTTAAAATTCCCAAAAAAACAGATCTAGGTTGATCAGCTTAGCTGGGGTCAAGAATCCTCCCTCTAGGGGATGGAGGAGGGTTGCAAAACATCTTGTCAGAAGGGGTGTTGGTTGGTTTAACAAAATCAAGGATAAAAGTATGAACTGGCATAGGGAGGGAAGAAAATGTGCGTTGGTGTCCGTTCGGTCAGGGCTGCCCACTCACCCGCTGCCCCCCGGCGCCCCAGCACCCACCGGGTTTCCAAGAAGTCTGAGTACTGGAATCTCCCCCCCCCCCGCCCCCAAAGAGCTCACAGCCGATGGGGGAAGCAATGTGCCAACAACGGTAATACGACCCCCAGCCTGTGCCCAAAGTCAGCTCCTAGCCTATGAGAACTTTGTCCCCAGGGAAGACCAGGCAGGTCCCCGAAGGAAGCCAAGGAAGGGACGGAGACTCTGGCTGGGAGCAAAGCTTCACTGAGCAGGGATTGAAGAAGATAAGGCCGGGGGATTCCTGGGTCAGGTGTCCTAGCATGGCATTAGGGTGTGGGCTCCCTGTGTTCCCAGGCTGGCAGGTGTCTGTCCCTAGGCTCCCCTCCTGGTAGAACACAAAAGGGACACAGAGTGCTCACCTAGGACTCACACAAGAGGGAGCTGCACACCTGAAGGAAGGCAGGAGTCAGCCGCTAGAGGCCCAGCTGACTCGGGGCAGCTGTTCCTGGACAGTCCCTTCTTCTGGGGCTTGTGTGTGACAAGAACAGGTAGAGCAGGCTGTCTGCCTGTCCCAGCCCTGTCCAGTTGTTCCCAGAGGCTGTGAGCACAGAGAGTAACCCCCTGGCACCCAGGCAAGGGGGTCACTGCCCTGGGCGCACAGTGCCGGGACGCTCCCCCACGGGCATGGAGCTGAGGCCCCTCCACCTGGAGCTCTCTCTTGCTTTTCTAGAACACGCTCTAGGAATCCAGAATCCTGGATCTGTGGGTCTCAGTGTAGAGCTTAGACATGGAGCAGATGCTCTCTCGCTGAGCCAGGAGCCCTACCCGGGGCGGGACCAGGACCTGAGCTGCAGGCAGAGGTTCAACTGACTGAGCCACGCAGGTGCCCTCATAAGTAAAACCTTTAAAAAATACAAATACACACAATGTTTAATTAAAATTGTGTTAAGCTCCACAGAGAAGAAGAGAAAACAGCAAGCTAGAATGACGAGGGAGAAAGTTGGTTCTGGCACAGGGCGATACACAGCTGTCTCCGAGGACCGGCCCACGCAGAGTCCTGCGGGGACAGGAGTCACCGAGGGTCACGGAGCAGAGCGGGGAGGCCTGCCGTGCTGAGGACCGGCCCCCTGAAAGGCCCTCTGGAAAGCTCCTGGCTCAGCGGGGTGTCTGCAGCCTCCTCGCCCGGCCAGAGGGCAGCGCGGAGGGGCCGCGGGGAGGAGGCAAGGGCAGAGGCGAGCCCGTGCAGGGTCTGGTAGGACACGGTCGGATTTAAAATTTAATTCTCACGTAAAAGGAGGCCACTGAAGAGTTTTAAGAAGGGAAAGGACAGGACCAGACCTGCGTGTTCAAAAGCTCCCTCGGGCGGCCTCGGGAAGAATGGCCGCGCGGGAAGCCGACGGAGACGGACGCTGGGACAGCCTGGCTGCGGACAGGGGTCAGGGAAGGCGCTCTCGCCTACCCGGGGCCCAGGCGTCCTGAGTCCCACGCGGACCGCCCACGTGGAGCCCCCCGGGGCTGCTCCGGAGAGTTTTCCCCGGCGAGGGGCTCCAGGCACGCTCAGACACCTCCGGGAAGCGACAGTCACCGCAACCGTCCGTGGGTTAAGCCGCTCCCACAGGGAGCAAAGGACACCGACACCTCAGGGTCAGGCTGGCTGGTGAGAGAAGGCTCTGGAGTGCCTCGGCAAATGGTAGGGAGGGTGCAGCCCCCCAGAATGGAGGCCAGCCCCTGCCTGCCTGGGGTCTCAACACGAGCTGGAATGGGCAACACAGGGAATATGTGTGTTACGCGGCCACTCCGGGCCGGAAATGTCCCATATTCTCCTGAGGGGTCAGTGAGTGCCTGGGGGAGGGGGGGCGGGGAGGGGAGAGTCAGGGGTGCAGGAGTCAGGGCTCTGGGGTACGGGTGTTCTTAGGTGGGCAAAGGAGGGGACTGGCGGTCTGCTGTGGCCCATCCCTTGGAGCCATGGCCACCTGGCCACCACTGGCCCTAGTGGACATCCTGACCCCTCACACTCAGCCTCCCGTGAGGCTGTCCAACCACGCAGTTTGAAGGGCAGGCAAACAGCCCATCACCAAGTTGCCTCTTTGCCTGAGGGACCAGCAAAGCCTCAGCCGGGCCATGAGATTGGCGCCTCCCTCCTGGTCCGCCACCTTACCCAGAAGAGGAAGGGTCCTATGCTGACCGGGTCGGGAGGCAGGGGAAGGTGGAGAGGAAGCTGCAGTCCCCGAGGGATGAGGCCTCACTGGACGATTTTCAGCAGAAGAAATGAGGTTCTTCAGCCTGCAGGATGGAGGCGGAAACACCTTCCTCACCCGCACCCCTACCCCTCTCTGGCCAGCATCCAAGAGGACACGTGCCTGGCCTCTCCCCAGCAAGGCCTTATGGGGGAAACGACTCACCCACCAGCAGCCCGACCCGCACCTTCCGTCCCAGGTAGCCGGCTGCCCCCTGACCCCGAGCCCGTCAGGCACTCCTCCCCTTTCTCCAGGCTCCTCCTGCCCCTCCCAGGGAGAATACAGCCCGCTATCCATCCTGCCCTCCTACCCAAGCTCTGAAGCCGACCCCAGGTACCCCCATCCCCAGGACCTTTCCCTCCACGGACCTCAGAGCACCCCCACCCCAGCCTTGCAGGGAACGAAATCGAGGGTCACAAGCATAATTCTGGAATTTTCCCAGGGGGTGGGCTGTGGTGCGGGCGGACAGTGAGGGGCTGTTCTCCAGACATGCCCTCCGCTGGGGAAGCCAGGAGTCTTGGGGGGGAGGTTTTATGTCTGGACGGCACCCTTCCCGTGGTGCCACCCGCCCACAGCCGGGCTCAGGCAGCCTTCTGGGCCTGAGGGAGCTCAGAGCCGCTGGGGAGGAGACAAGCTGCTTCCCATCACCCCCTCGCCTCGCGGGCCCCCTGCCGCAGCGTGCCTGTCTCCCCCCAGCCCCCAGAAATCTTTGAAACAAAATGCATGGCGTGCCTCCTACGCGCCTGGGATTTTCTTGCATCTTAGGTGCACGAGTGAGTAAAACACAGATGCCCACCCCCACGGAGGTGACGGGCGGGGGTGTCAGTTAGTGAAACCATGAGAGCATGTGGGGGGGAGGCGCTCTCAGGGCTAAAGAACAACAGAGAGGGGGTAGGGCCATCTGGAGTGTGGGCAGAAGGCCCTCCGACCTCAACGAAGGCTCCGTGAGAGCACTGAACAGACTTGGAAGAGGTGAGGCGTTAGCCGTTGGGAAACCTGGAGCAAAGCCGTTCTGGGCAAAGGGACCTCGTGGGCTGAGCCCCTGCGCTGTTCACGAAGCAAGGGCCAGTGTGGCTCGGGCATAGGGTGGTGGAGAGCCGAGGGGAGAAGGGCCATAGGGTAGGTCCCTGAGGCACCAGGCAGGGTCCGGAGGACCAGTGTGAGGACCTCAGCCTTGGCTCTGAGTCAAATGGGAAGCCGTTTCAGCATTTTGAGCAGAAGAACGGCCTAAGTAGGATGCTGGCTTCCCTGCTGAGAACGAAGTGGAGGTGGGCATGAGCGGGGGCCCAGCCCTGGCACTGTTGCCGGAACCCAGGCTGGGAGCCCGCGAGGGAGGAGAGGGGGGTGGGACCCTGGATGGACTCTGAAGGTAGGGTCAGCTGGGCTTCTGACCGTGGGTGCGCAGGGGGAGAGGAGCTGGGGGACAGAGCTGCCCTCAGACGCAGTGGGGAAGACTGCCCGGAGCAGATGGGGGGGGCAGGCAGGGTCTGGGCGTGCTCCAAGCAGGCAGTGAGGGGGCGTCGGAGGGAGGTCCAGCCTCGGTGCGCAAGTCTGGGTGCTATGGGCACACGGGCTTCAGCGGGGCAGGTAGAGAGCTAGGGAGGAAATGGTGCCCGCCGCCGAGGCTCACTTTCTCGCAGCCTGCGCTATGCTCCTGGCGAGGCTCCTGGGCGTTGAAAGGAAGGAATCCAGGAGCAAAGTTACAACAGCAGTTTCCGCTCCCGACCAAGCAGGTTTGTGAGGGCGATGATCGTGAACATCCACTTCCTCAAGTCCTTCATGAGCTGGGAAGGAGAAGCCCCCGCCCTACCGGGAACGGCTTCCGCAGAGCCTGCTGGCCAAAGGCTCCGGGCCCAGCCACCTGCCCGGGAGAGCCCGGCCCGGTGCCCTGGCCTGGGAAGCCTGGGGCACCTGTGGGATCTTGAAGGGAGTAGATACTGAGAAAGGAGGTGACCCAGCTCTGCCTTCCGGGGGGAGCCTGGTCTCATGGAGATGGGAGTGTGGCAGCACAGTCCAGGACAGCTCACAGGTAAGTCAACACCACTTGCCCTTCTCTGGGAGCCCAGTAGAGCCTGGGATAATAGAACCCAATATGGTCATTCTGTCTCCTAAGACGATGCTGTCTGAGAAAAAGAGGGGGGGTGAGGGGGAGAGGGGAGGAAAGGGAGGGGGGAGGAGAGGGGGGAGGGGAGGGGGAGGGGAGGGAGCAGGAAGTGTGGCTGGGGAAGCGCGGAGGCCGGCGGAGGCTGGAGGTGGAGGCCCCGGATTGGGAGTTTGCGGAGTCCCGGAGCCTGTGGAGGCGGGTCCTTGCCGGGAGGGGCCCGCGGCCTCCCAGCGGGAGAGGGGGCGGAGCTCGGGACCGGGGATGCCCTCGGGGGACTGACAGGTGGAGACAGGCAGGAAGTGGGACCGGTCCTGAGCTGAAGGAGCTCACTTCCGAGACTGAACTGATTCTCCCAAAAATGCTAGACAAAATCTCTACGGCCCCTGCTGGGAGGGTCCCTCCTCAGCTTCGGGAGGGGCGTGGGGACCCCTCAGCAGAGACTGCACCCCTGGGAGGCGCTGTGGAGGTCAGTGCTGGGGGTAGGGGGGCCCACGGCGGGCCTGAGTGCTGGCGCCGCGGAGAGCCAGGGGGTAGACTAGAAAGAGCCCGGGAGGGCACGCCCAGGGTGGTGGCCCCAGGCTTGACTCCGGTCCCCGCTGAGCTTGTGTTTCTGGTGCTTCCTGTTATTATTAGCATCGTTATTCCTAACGAGCATTGTCATCAATATGAATACCCGCCTGTGGACTCCTGGTTCTCCTGCTTATTTGCGGCTTGCTGGATCCTCATCTCCTCCCCCAGAGGGTCAGTCGCCTTCAAGTTCAACCCCAAGGCTTCGTTCCTCCCATCTCCCTCCCTGCAGGCCTGCCCTGGCCCCAGCCCCCACTCTGTGTGTGGTTGGACGTCTGCCAGCAAGCCTGCCTTCTTGAAATTCCATGAAATTTCAAATTTATAAGTATGAACTTCCATACTGAGGGCTGGGGGCCCGGGGGCCAGCCATTTGCAGAGCCCCAGCAATGCACCAGGCTCTGGGATAAGCATTCACACGCATCAGCCCTGTTACTGTTTCATTTTACAGAGGAAGAAGAGGAGGTTTGGGGGCCTATGACACAACTGTGAACTCAGGTCTCTGCAGAACAGAGGTCTTTTCCTCTGCAGGTGTGAACAAGACGAACTCACACGTACTTATCACAAGTTTTCTTCCCCTCCCCTTTCTTCTTTTTCCCCCAAGACACCCACCATGGGTCCGTCATCCCTGGGGGACTCAGCCCCTAGAGTCACCCCATCCCGCTCCTCTCTGTTTCCTGACTTGGCCTAGGGCTCCAGTCCCCTTCCTGGCACGCGGTGCCCCACCCTGTCCTCCCAAAGCTCATGCAGGAAGGCCATGTGGGTGGCGCCAGGCTGCCTTGTCCAGCAAGGTGGTCAGTCACCTTCAAGTTCAACCCCAAGGCTTCATTCCATCCATCTCCCTCCCTGCAGGCCTGCCATGGCCCCAGCCAGGCTGCCTTGTCCAGCCTCACTGGCCGGCACAATGCCCGAGCTCCCCCAGCCTGACCGAGAGAGAGCAGCGTGGTTCCACCCGGCCTGCACTGTCCCACTGCCCTCGAGGCTCTGTCCCTTCTGCACGTCCCTCCTGATGGGACTGCAAGAAACTGACTGGAACGGGTTCTGTGTCCACACCCCAGGAATAAATGAGAGATCGAGGCAGAGCGGCTGGGGCACAGTCCAGACAGCAAGCAGGACTTTCCGGAGATATTCCCGGGAAGCACCCGGCACCGTCCCCTGCCTCCAGACTGTGACTGTGTAATTCTCAAAACCCCTGGGTTTCCAGGGAGGCCGGAAAACCGCCAGTCCCTCCCAGAGTCACCACCAGAGTCTGTGGGCCCAGAGCACTCGCCAGACATTGGGCCACACGATGCTGACTTACTCTGACCGGAACCCAGAGAAGAAAATTCACCAGGATTCCATTCTTGAGACTTGGCGGCTTATAAGAGGATGACTAGAGCATCACTACCTAAAACCTGGAGAGACTCAGGAGGAACTGAGTCGGGAGGGACCCGGTGTCTCCTGAATAGATTTCCCAGGGTATCCTGGGAGACAGGTTCACGGGAATTCTGTGGATGACAAGCTAGGAGCTCTGTGGTCACCCTGAAGGTGACCAGGGACACAAAAATGATCTCATTTTTCAGTGAGCAGAGGAGCTGGCCTCCCACTCTGGCAAGGCTGGGGAGAGACACAGAGAGCAGCACAAGAAGCCGAAAGGAGACGAGAGACTTTGTGCCGCTAGTGTCTCCACGGAAAACCATGGAAGAATCAGGACTGTTCTTGGGATTCCCTCTCCTGAGGCAGCATCTGGGTGCACAGCCATCTGCTTGCATAGTGACATGGCCCACCTAAAATTTACCAGCCTGTTGTTAAATGCAGCCATTATTAAAATTAATTTCTATAAGTTTACAATTAAATGACATTAAAACAAAAGAGGTAAGTACTCAGAACTCATCACTGCCTAATTATCTTACTACGGTTCCTTTTTTTTTTTTTTTTTTTTTTTTTTTTGAGAGAGAGCGAGCATATGTGCAGTGGGTGGGGGTGGGGACAGAGAGAGCAGGAGAGAGAATCCATCCAGAGCCTGCCGTGGGGCTCCATCTCACAGCCCTGAGATCATGACCTGAGCCGAAATGGAGAGTCAGACGCTTACCTGACCAAGCCACCCAGGCACCCCCTACTAAGGCTCTGTACTGTCTCGGTGCCGGAGGTCATTTGCTTCCGTGGAACCTGGTTCGTGCAACTAGCCTACAGGGGCGTCCTTCTGCATGCCGCCCCCACTCTGTGCCGGGACACCACGTCCACGCTGGCAGGACGCACATCTCAGAGAAGGCACCAGCTACCAATCGGGGCTCCCCTGCCCCTTTCCCCCCTCCATTCCCAAAGCCACCATTACACACTCACCCCCACAAGGTTCTCCCCCAGCACTGACAAGGGCTCATGCGGACGGAGAAGAGACCCCGGGGTCTCTGGGGCAGACGCCTCTCCCACTCACCGCGGCGGGGCGGGCAGTGGGACTGAACGAACACCCCCCTGGGCTTTACGAACTTCCCCAGGGCACACTGGGTCACCCTATGGGAATTCGTTTCCAGAGCCTCCCTAAAGTCTCTCTTACTGCTTTATAATGAGCTTTTCTTGCCAGACCTCACTGTCCTCACCCTCAAATGAAGGCTGTCTGAGCGAGCACGGCTCCCTGGCTCCTGGAATGGGGAAGACGATGTCATTCAACAGCAAGTTGGCTGTCAGTCCGTCCCTCTCCGACTTCCAGGAGGCTGAGCTGGAGGCTCCTCAGACTGGGAGAGCCTTCCGCAAGTCATCCCGTGCAGGCTCCTGCCTTGGGGAAAAGTGTGCCAGGCGCAGTGCCCAGCCCAAGGTGTAACTCTCCCCACAAGCAAGTCGTCTTCCAGATGCTCACGGATGTGTCCAAAGGCAATGAGGGGTGCACGATCCCTACAGTTCTCCACGCCCCTAACCACTGGATCCCCTTCCCCTGTACCCCGCCCATCCCCAAGAACCCACCCCACCCCATAGCTTTAGTCCCTGGCTCCCTCAGTCCCACCACTGTCTCTCCTTTCTCTTCCCAAGTTCCAGCAAGCCAGAGCCAGCCATGCCTTCGTCCCTTGGCAAATACCCAAGCCAACCAGCAGGGCTTCATAGTTGCGTATAGCCAGCCAGGCAGGGGCTCAGGGATTTATCAGTTTAGAAACTTGGAACCTGGCTACTTTGAGGTCCAGCCATACCCCACACTTCATGCAGTCCCAGGGGAGGAGCAGGGCGCATTAGGAAGCCTACCAGGAAAAAGAGGCAAAGAGAAGGAAAGGCCTGGGCTCTCAACAGGCAGGTGGCTGGGCAGCAGCTGGTAGAATCCTGTTCTACCCTCCGTGCTCAGACCCTCCGCCTCTGGACCAGACACACTTCCAGCTGTTGCCTGTTGCAGACATCCTGTACGGAGTCGAACCCCTTGGTCCCCTAGAGGAGGCGGACTTGGAAATAGGACGTTTAGGGCTCCCTGAGAGAATGTGGACCAAGAGATAAAAGTTCTACGGAACAAACACTGGGTTCAATAGAAGAAATATCTCTCTGACTGTCAGAGGCCGAAGAGACTGATTTGGGAGATAGTAAGATGCCCCTGGAGGTATGCAAGAGGTCGGAGCATCATTTGTCAGGAATGCTGTAGCAGGAATTCAAATATCAAAGAGACAGCCTGAGGTCCTAGAGCCAAAGAGTCTGCTTCAACACCTGCATTACCTTTGTGGCCTTGGTCAAGATATCTATCCCTCAAGCCCTGGTTTCTTCATCTGCTCGAGGGGACAGCGCACGACATCATACGACTAAAGGAACGATTAAAGAAGACAAAAATATTGGAAAGCACCTGGCCCTTAGTGGGTTCTCAAAAACTGTCTGTCCGTTTTCCATTAAAGGGGGCGGGGTGGGGAGAGGTCACTTTAGAGGCCCTCAGAGGTCTTCTACCCCAGAGTGGGGCTCTGAAACCCTCCCTGGCGGTTGAGAGCGCGGGCAGACGCCCGGGAGAGAGGAGGAAGGAGGAGGAGGTGGATGTGGGCGGAGGACGGCTGGGAACCTTCGGGAGGTCCCCGCGGTCAGGGCCCCGGTTGCCCTCCTCTACCTTCCGGAATGGGAAGGGAAAGCGGGACGGAGGGTACAGTTGCCCCATCCACTCCCGACCCCCGCAGGAGGAAGGGCGGGAGCGCAGCCCCGGCCCGGGAGCAGCCGCCCGCGTCCCCCCCCCCCCCCCCGCCCCCGCGCCGCCCCTCGGCGGAACCACAGCCGGCACAGTCTTGAGGTCTTACAGGTGCTTTATTGTGCTAACACTGCCGCCCGGGAGCTCAGCTCTCCCGCGCCACCAGCCAGTCCGGACCCGCACCCCCTCCCCGGTCCCGGGGCCCTCCGGCTGGGCTGGAGACGCCGGGCCTCCGCCTCGACCGCGCTCGGCGCTGCCCCCCTCCCTCCCGCTCCCGGCCCCCGCGCCCCTCTCGCCCGGGCCCCGAGGAGGCGCCGCGGGCCCCGGTGGCCGGGAGGCGCGGGGCGGGCGCGGCGGGCCCGGGGCCGAGCGCATTCCCAGCGGCGGGCGGGCGGCCCCGCGGCGCGCTCACACCAGGAGGCCGTCGGTGCGCTGCCGCGGCCCCTCGGCGCAGTCGGCGGGCTCCGCGCTCTTGACCTTGACGTAGACCGGGGAGGGGCCCGCTTCGCAGGGGCCGGCGGCGGCGGCGGCGCAGGGCGCCAGGGCCACATCCTCGGGGCCGCCGCAGGGCGGGGGCGCGTACTTGCGGCGCAGGGAGCGGCTGACGGTCTGCGTCGGGTACCCCAGCAGGTGGGTGACGCTGCGGCCGCGCCCGCTGGCCTTGCACCCGGGCGCCTCGGCGTCCTCTCTGTGGAAACAACAGGCGGGCGGGTGAGCGGGCTCCTCCGGGCGCGGCGTGGGCACGGCCTGGCGGGAGCCGGGGGCGCCGGCAGCCTCTCGGCCCCGCGCCTCCCTCCGCCTGCGCCTCGCCTCTCCCTCGGCCTCCACCTGCACTCCTCTGCCTCCTCCGGGCCGGCGACCCCGGGGCCACCGTCTCCACGCCGCAGACAGAGCCTGTCCGGCAGCCCCGTCAGGCGCCCTGCGGCCCCGTCTGACGTGCGCACAGCCGCCCGCCTTCGCGGGGAGGGAGGCGCGGGGACCCAGGAGGGGCGGCCTTACCTGTCCTTCTCTCCGTAGCTAACACCAGCCTCGCCCTCTCGCTTTCTCTTCTCCACACCTCTGCCTCTCAACCTCCTGCTCCGTCCCTTCCTCCAACCCCAGGGCACTGCAGCCATTAGCACGACTAGTCTTGTTCTATTTTTATTACTAGTTGGTTTCTAATATGTTATTAGCACTATTCTTACTATTAACTCTTCTTAAATAAGCATGTCCAGAATTGTCACCGGCGCGAAACGGGAAACACGCAAAAATGCAGACCCTGCCCTCCAGGAGCTTACAGTCTAGACGAGATGGACAGAGAGGTGCACCGACAGGAGGGAAACGGAGGGCAGGGGGTAGAGGTGAAGACCGGCGCGGGAGGGGGAGGAGCCAGACGAGTGGCAGGTCGACATGCTGCGGTCCCAGCACTCCTGGCGATGGCAGGCAGGGTGGGGGTGGGGGTCCCGCCGGCCGGTGGCAGGCGGGGGTGAGGAGGGCAGGGCGCCGGTCCCCCGCCGCTTGGCAGCATGCAGCATGCATCAGGTTTTACCTGATCTCACTAGCCAAGTCGCCGCAGGCCCCGCCGCCGCCGACCCCGCCGCCAACGCCGTTGCCGTAGCCGAAGGCACCGCGGGCGCCGCCGGCCCCGGGGCCCCCGCAGCAGCAGCAGATGAGCCCCCAGATGCCCACCATCAGACAGGCCAGCATGAGCAGAGAGCCCAGCACTGCGCCTATGATCATGCCTATGCGCCGGGAGTCTGTGGAGAGAAGTGAGGACGGTCAGGAGCCCGCTCACCGGGAGGGGCCAGGGCAGGCGCTCTGTGGGAAGGAGAGCCAGGATCCCCGGCCATCTCAGGGCCCTGGGACACCCAGTGTGGAAGGGTGAGGACCGCGCTAGGTGCATGTTTCTCCCAGGGCTTCCCGGCCGCCCCCAGCAGAGCCTCAGGCACTGATGGCAATGGGCTGCCAGAGCCGGTGGGGCAGCGGGGAGGCTCCAAACACAGCCCAGGTTCCCTCATCCCCGCCCTCTGGTCCCTGGGCCCCCAGGGCCACGGCCACTGCACCTACCTGAGACCTTCACCTCCACCACACACACACTGTAGCCCACGTGGTTGGCCACCGTACACTGGTAGAGTCCGTCATCCTCGCGGGAGATGTCCTTCAGAAGCAGGTCACCGTTGTTCAGGCCTGAAACGGAAGAGCGCCAGGGGGCTGGAGCGAGGCCCAGGGGCCCCGTGTCTGAGAGCACCACCCCGGCCTAGGCTGCTGCGGGGGCCGAAAGGCGGAGGCCCACCCCAGTCTCCTGGTGAGTCCCTTTCCCCCAGCTGAAACAGAGAGGCAAGGCACCCTCTCCCAGCCCCAGCACAGAGACACCCTTCGTTCACTCTGTGACCTTAGGGAAATGCATCCCCCCCGCCCCCCCCCCCCCCCCGCCAGGCCTTGGTGTCCTTCTTTGTACAGGGAGAAGAAGATTAGACCCGGGAATTTGTACAGGCCCCTCCAGCCCTGATACTCTCTGGTTGTGAGTCGTGCGCAGCTTCTCCCAGTCCCCACCCCCCCCATTTCCTCCTCACAGGGCCCTGGAAGGTAGATGTTATTATCCCTTTTCCGCGGGAGGGAAGCCAAGGCAGAGCAACATGCAGCCGCTTGCCTGAGTCTTGCCGCCAACCAGTGGTGAATCCAGGAGCCGAGCCTCGCTCTTACCTATCTGTCCCAGACCCTGCCGTCTGCACCCCGGGACCCGCTGCTCGCCCAGTCCCACCTTGGTTCAGGTTGCTGTGGAAGGACTCCTGGTAGGAGAGCTCAGAGTGGAAGCTGTGCTGGGAGTGGTAGGAGCCGGCGCGGTAGGGGTGGGTGTGCCCGCTGATCTTGGCCCACTTGTAGGAGAGCGGTGGGGTGCCGCCGTTGGCAAAACACTTCAGCACCACGTCGTTGCCGTGGGTCATGTGGCCCTCGGACCAGCACATGGGCACCGCGGGCCGTGCTACGGAGAACGGGGCAGGTGTGAGCCAGGGCCCCCGCCTGGAGGCGCCGCAGCCTGCGGCAGGGGCGCCCGGAGGCACCCAGCGGTACCTTGGACAGTGACGATGACCTTCCGGCTGGCCATGGTGGTCTTCTTCACCCTGCACTCGTAAGTGGCCGTGTCCGACACCTGCAGGTTCATGAGGTTGATGGAGGCATCGTACTGGCTGGGGTCCGAGGCGGCGAAGCGGACCCTCTGCTGCAGGTGGGGGAGGTTGCCGTGATTGATCCTCTTGTCCTGGTAGCTCAGGAACTGTGAGGAAGAGGAGAGCAGGGACATGTGACACAGGCAGAGCAAGGGGCCCCGTGTGGCTCAGAGTCCTCAGGAGCCTCACTGAACTTCGCAGAGTCCCTGTGGAGGGTAGCGATGGTGGTCATGATGCCCGACCCCGGAACCCCGTGGTGAGGGCGTGAGAGTGGATTCGATCAGGCGCTTTGGAAAGCGCAAGGTCGGGCTGGGACTGCCCTGAGGCCTCCAGTGCCCTCTGCAGCAGGTGGGGGAAGGCGGGTGAGGTGTGGCTTGTGATGGCAGAGCCCTCCCCCCTGCAGTCCCCTTTCCCAGAGAGGCCGTGGGGGAAGTTCAAGGTCTTCATTTGCTTCTCTGCCCTCCCTTTCCCCTGAGGGTGTCAGCAGCCCTCCGGGTTGACACCGTGAAGTGCAGGGTAGGGGGGACCCTAAGCCAGACACTCACGACATTCTCCCGATGGGAGGGGTCTGAATTGAGCTGCATCCACTCGATGTCCAGTCCGTTGGGACCATAGTCCTCAGGGTCCAGGATGTAGGGGCAGCCCAGTCTCACGTTATCACCTTCCGCCAGGTACAGGACCTCCTGGCCATCCCCGTTGATGCGCACAGCAGTCAGCAGTGCTGGGGGAGGGGCAGATGGGGGTGGAGAAGACGGGGAAGTGGGGGCGTGAGCTCCAGCGCCTCTCTCCACTGTTCTCAGTGGAGTTCCCTAGGAAGGAGCAGCCGCCCCCATCGTGTGTGTGTGTCTGTGTGTGCGTGTGTGTGTGTGTGAGAGAGAGAGAGAGAGAGAGAGAGAGAAGGCAGGGATTGGTCTGTGCATGTCTGCGCATACTTGTGTACATGTCTACAGTCTACACTAGTGTGGGATTACGTCTGAACACTGTTCGCATGTGTATGCCTGTTACATGTGCTTACGTGTGTGCGTGCATGATTGTGTGTGCATGTGTACACTGTGTGCTTGTGAGTATTTGTGGCTGCTCAAGTGTACTGTAGGGATCTCCTGCATATAACCAGGGTATCTTATGCACACAGGACTGTGTGTGCGTGTGTGTGTTTGAGCGCATGAAACAACCAGAGTCGTTAAGTGCTCTGACGGAGAAGCCGGGCTCATGCAGAGCCGTCTCCTCCAGCCAGGGAGGCTCACTGGCTCTAGGAGGATGGCCACCACAGCCTCCGTCCCGAGGAGCAGAAGGCCGGTCATGCTTGTGTGTGTGTCTCTGTGTGTGACCGTGCGTGCCTGTGGCCACAAGCCTGGGTGTGGCTGCGTGTGCCCCGCTGTGTCAGTGCTCTGAGCCATTGTCTGTGCCCGTGCACGACAGGAGGTAGCCAGGCTCCTGTCTGATGGTTTTTGTCTGATGGGGAGGGAGGCTGTGTGCCTGGAATACGGCCCATGCCTCCGCAGCGCAGTCAGAGCCTCGCGTGGTGACACGGCGTCGTGGACTTGTGTCCTTCTCTGTACACGGTGACGGTGCGGCTCGGGGTAGCCGCCCTCTCCTGCTCGCTCCACTCGGGGCCCCTCCCACTCCAAACAGCCTGAGCTGCGCTGAGTCAGCCCTGGTGAGGGGCCAGGATCCGGAAGCTCGGGCCTGGGCTCCTTGCCCTCCCTAACCTGAAGCCCCAGGCAAGCACTAGCCCCGACCGGTTGGACCCAGAGAGGAAGACCAAGGGGGAGGGGGTGCCAGGGCCCCAACCTTGGCAAGCAGGGCAGGAGGGCTCCACCTCCCAGGCCCCTGGCCCAGCCAGGCTCTCTCCCCTCCTATGCTCAGGACAGCCAGCAAATCCTCTGGAGCCCCAGCCCTGGTCTCAGGTCTCAGCCTCTCATTTGGCTCTGCCCTTCCCTTGATCTTTCTGGGGCCTGTGTTCTTGGTAGACAGTGTGTCCCACATACACATGCAGCGATGCGTGGTCACAGCCACACAGCCACACACTTCGGCAAAGCTTCCAGATGCAGCTGTGCACCTGTGCCGTCCCACCGCCCTGCCCACGGGGACACGGTCCGACCGGGACGGACCTGCCGCCGCACGCCGACACCAGTTTGCATTCACCCGGAAGACACACCCGCCGCACACTCCCAGAGTCCCCATGTGCATTCCTTCAAGACTAGACACATCTTCAGAAGCTTAACCCAGTTCTAGAGAGCCAGCAGGCGCCCTCTCAACAGCCCCCGAGCCCTCAAGGATCACTGAGCTTGCCCCCGGGGACCCTGGCGGGCAGCGGCCCTAACCCCATAGCTTCCAGAGGGACCCGAAGCAGGCAGGCTGGCCCCTGGGTACTAACGGGATCCAGGGATGCCTCCTCCAGCCCCAGGCCAAGAAAACACCCGCTCTCCTGAGATAAGGATCCTAGTGCTGACTCCCAGCTCCCCGGGCAGCAGGCGACAAGCCAGCGATGGGCCGGCTCAGTGGAGAGCAGAGGCTCCGCCCTGAGGAAGGGCTTCTGGGAGCAGCCCACAGCCCTGAGGCCCGTCCGCATCCCCAGGGGACCAGCTGTCCCCATCCCTGGGGGCTGGTGGGCAGGAGGGTCGGGGCATTGGGAAGGAGGGACCGGCTGAAGGGGAGTGCGTCCACCCTCCGCCGTCCCGGGCCAGCCTCACCAGCCTCTCAACCTCCACCCAGGGCTCCAGCCTTTCCACACCCCTTCATGCTCCCCTGAGGAAGTCGTTCCTGCTGTCTCACCTTGGTCCCTCATGCAGTGGCAGTTAAGGACATATTCCAGGAAATGGGAGAGAAGAGAGAGACCCGAGCGAGGGAAGAAAGCCAGGCTGGGAGAGAGAGCTGGTCGGCACAGAGAGGGCGGGAGGACGGGGCAGTGGCCATGCAGGGTCCCCCACAAGGGCACGGGGTGGGCGCTGCACTACCTGCTCTCAGCTTGTAAACCCTCCAAGAATCCTCAAGCGGCTTCCCCAGCTGCTCGCCCTCCCTCTGGAGGTTGGGGAGGGGACAACAGGCAGCCCTTAGGAGAGAGTATTGGAGCACGGGCTCTGCCCTCCCGCACCCACACTACACACAGGGACGCGTCCCGAGTGGGCTCTGCCGACCTGCTCGCAGCGGCCCGGGGGCTCTGCAAGCACCTTGTTGCCAATACAGTCTCTCTCTCAATCTCTCTCTCTCACACATGTACACACACGCACACGCACGAGCATGAACAAAGGCTGAAAATGTGCTCCCCTTCCGGAGTTCCTCCCACAAAGCCCCTCTTGCCAAATCCAGAACCCCCGAGGGTCTCGGAGCCATTTCCAGCGAGGCCCACACAGAACGGCCCATGCTGGGACTTGCCCCAGTCCGGGCAGGCGGCCACAGCATCTGTTCCCCAGCCCTGCTCTCGGGTGTGCCCTGCCGGGGTGAGGGGGCTCTGGGCAGCTCCCTCCTCGCCCTCCTCAGGCCTCATGCCAGGGGTGTGGCGCTCCCCAGGGCCTCTCAGAGCTCAGGGGCCTGGAGCAGGGTCCGTCCTTGCTCCCACAGACTACGCCGAGGCTCTGCCTTCTCGTGGCAAGCACCTCCAGGCCCTTGATGCTAGCCTGGGGCTGGGGAGTCCCCAGTCTGGGACCAGCACACGCCGAGGAGAAGGGTCTTTCTAGGCTCCTCCTCGGCGCCTCCAGCTTTGCTGCTCACCTGACCCTCTGCCCCACCCCCAGAGCCCCGAGTCCCCCAGGCAGGCCTGGGCTCCCATGCACATGTGCATGCATGTTTGAGCCCCGCACGGCTCAGAGGCACAGCCGAGATCCATCGGGATCTCCTGCCCCACAGACACGTGCCCCAAACCCTCAGGCACAGGGCTCTCCTGGGGACAGGCCCTTGGCCATATGCACCGCGGGCGGGCAGCAGGTGTCTCTGACCACCCCCAGGCTCCTCTGCAGGGCCCTCGATGCCCCTCTACCTGCCCCCTGGGCCCCGGCGTCGTGTGGGCGTTCCTGTCCGATGCCCAGCCGCATACCTGGGCTCAGGCACACGAGCAGAAGGTGGAGTGCTCCTCGAACTCCCATGTCTCTAGGCTCGGTGTCTCCTCCGCCTGGGCTGGGTTTCCCGGGGGCCGGTGGTGGTGGTGGGCGTGTGGGGACAGGTGGAGGGAGGGGGGGGCTGAGGGCCCAGACACTGCCCGGGGTGGCAGGAAGGTGCAATGAGTGCCCAGTCGCGGCCGGAGTTATTTCTATGGGAGGGAGGGGGCCTGGTCCCCGCCTTGGGGAGGAGCCCCAGGAACCCTAATTATCGGGGTGACAGAGTGGCCTACCCAGGCATTACCCAGCCCTCACCCAAGCTCTTCCCGATCCCGAGAGTGGCGCAGGGCGGCCAGCGGGTCTTGTAATTAGGCTCCTGTTAAACTTCCACTTCCTCCTGGCCCCATCCTCGGGGTAACAACAGTCGCCCCATTTCACAGCGTCCACAAGGCTCCCCTCACCACTCATTTGTCGCCTCCTTCCCTGGGGGAAATGGGGAAGTGGAAGGAGTGTCAGGCTTGGGGAGGAAGGGCGGCCAGGCCTTGAAGGGTCAGTACTGAGCCCAAGGGCCTGACCCAGCCTCCCCTGCAGGCTCTAGCGTTCCAAGTCCCTCCTTCCAGCATCCAGACCCTAGGGAACCCCCCCCACCACGTGGAGGTCTGTGGAAGTGGCCTGCTGGGAAGCGGACAGAGGCTGGAGGGAAGGCCCAGGCAGATGAAAGGGACCAGGGAATGTCTAGCCCACCTTCCCTGGTAGGCTTCTGGCCTTTCAAGGGGAGTCAAGCCTCCAGAGCTGAGAGAAAAGGATGTCTGGGAATGGGGGTCTTCCCCGCTCCGGAGCCGTGCCCCACACCCATACCCGGGACGGGGGTCAGCCCTGAGCGCAGGGAATCCCTGGGAGCAGAGCTGCTGGGGGATCAGGCCTCCCTCCCTGCAAAACCAACACCACTGCAGCGGGGCTTGGCAGGAGAGGAGCCAGGGTGTGTGGAGGGGGCGAGGGGAGAGCACGGGCCACTGGGGCAGCCAGGGGACTGGCAGGAACAGTCCCAAGAGGGTTGGGGACTGGGGTGGCGAGCCCATGTGCACCTGCTCACCTGACATGAGCCACATCTCTGCTGTGTGTACTTATTTTAGGGACCACTTGGTGTCCTTGCTTCTCTGCCCAGAAAGGCAACCAGGACCCTTGTGATCTGGACAGCTCACTGGGGTGACAAGGCCAGCGCAGCTCTGGGCATATTGGAGCTGGGTGGGGAGGTCCTGGCAGGGAAAGGCACAAGGCAGAGCACCAGCCCCACTAATGGTCTCTGGGGCGGGGTGTCCCAGGGCCGCCCGCTCACGATTTTGGGGGTCCTGAGTGGCCGGCTGCAGCAGCTCAGCTCCCTCAAAGGAACCCAGGGCCTCCCCCTCCCTGGCAGGAGGCACAGAGAGGACAGGATGGTGGGGGTGGGGGGGGGGGAATCTCG
This sequence comes from Mustela lutreola, assembly GCF_030435805.1. Taxonomy (NCBI): domain Eukaryota; kingdom Metazoa; phylum Chordata; class Mammalia; order Carnivora; family Mustelidae; genus Mustela; species Mustela lutreola. The sequence goes on along the minus strand of NC_081303.1, from coordinate 71,439,852 downwards.
GGGAAAGCTCCAGGCTCAGTAGCAGCCCAACAAGGAAGCACAAGGAATGCACGCGTCTCCGCGCTCCATACCGCTCCACCGCGCTCTCGGCAATGACAGGGTGCTCCGACGTACCAGAAAATATCCTTATTTCCTTGTTTATTTCAAGGTTTATGGGATTGTCCTGCACGTTCAGAACAGGGATCACCATTCCCCACCCCACAGACAGGGTACACAGCCCGGGGGGCTGCTGTGGGCCTGACAGAGTGGGGGACAGCCGAGCATCCTGACTCTCAGAGTGGCCCCAGGAAAGGGTTCCGTGGCCCTGTGGGATCATAGACCCACGGGCAGGGGAAAAGCGTGGAAGGTCAGGGATGGGCAGGGGGAGAACCGTGGGCCAGGAAGAAGGAGATTGGACACACTGGAGTATAGGGTTGGTACATTGGGTCCTGATGACTCCTGCCAGAATCAGGGTGAAACTTCGGTCAGTTAGTTGGGATCGCCAATGAGCTCACGGTCAGCCTTGAGGCCAGGAGGGGAGCAAAAGCCTAGATTAAGCTAGATTAACAGCAGGAGCTGAGGCTGGGGCTTGTGGCGCCCGGTCCTGGTCCGGGTCCGTGTTAGGACAAGGCATGAACAGGGGCTCACTTGCATTCACAGCCTGGCTCGGGAAGCTGAAGGCGGGACTGAGACGGGCTGGGCCTCCTGCTACAAGAATTTGTTCGATCTGAGTAGGGGACTTGGGTTTGGACGGACGATGGTTCCATTTAGGACATGGGCTGCCGTTCTATGGGCAGGGTGATGTGTGGGGAGCCAAAGTGAGGTTTTATTTATGAGACAGAAAGACTTCAGTGTCCGCCTGCTAAATCCCAGACTGGCTAGAATATTCACTCCTTGGCTCTGGAACACCAGCGCCCTCTCATCGTAGCTCAGCGTGTGAACGGAGGTCCCAGGGCTGGAGAGAGAGTTCCACGTATGCAGGAGCGCAGTAAAGCAACCTAATCCCCTAGCAAACGTAACCGCAGGAGTCCTGCTTCACAGCCTAAGCCTGCCCCTAGTGCGGCTCCCCGGGTGACGGCTGTGGGGTGCCGGAGCCCTCAGCAGTGAGTGGGGCGCAGACACCATATCAAACCGGAAGACAGGGTCCACCAGCGGCAGTGTTACTGGCTCAGACGAGGCTGGTTTTGGAGTCTTGGGGATGCATGTTGGGAGAGACTGAGGGCCTAGATGCTTCTAGAAGGACAGCCACTTTTGAGGACTCCACATAGAGGCCCCTTAAAGCCTCAAAAGGCAAAGCACATTGTTGTTCCCTTTGACCCACTGAGGGCTAATTGCCGCCTCCTTACAGTTTGGGGCCCATAAACGAGGCCGCCAGCCTTCCTGCCTTGTGCCCTGAGCCCTGCAGGGTTCTGAGGGGAGGCGCAGAGGGTGGGCCCTGGGGAATCAGCTTGGTTTTCACAGCACAGACCTGGCCCCCAGCCTGAGTGTCGCTCTGGGCTGCTCCTCAGCAAAGGAAGAGAGGTCACTCGTGGGAGCCCCCCCCCCCCCCCGACTGACTCCAACTCCTCCTTCTCCCCTTCCTTCCCCCGCCCAGCCTCCGCCCCAACCTTCCCATGTCCCCACCCACTTTCTCTGCAGGTCTCAGAAAGGTTGGCCACATCCAGGGGACTGTGGCGTCTGCCTGCGCCCCAGGGGGAGAGAAGCTGATAGGGAGAGCAGCGCTCGTGAAGGCAGAGGCCCCCGGGTGGCTCATCAGGGGCTCCGAGGGACAGAGGCGGCAGAGGCCCAGGCTGCCATTCGGGGTGCAGCACCCACATTTCCTAAGAAATCCGCCGTTCACCGGGGGAGATGGCCCTTCCTCTGTACGGGCCGCCCAGTGTGGGTTGTATTTCCTTGTTTCCTAAGACAGAGGCAGAATCTCAAGACAGAGACATAGAAAGGAGTAAACAGAGACACCGAGCAGAAGGGAAGAGACAGACGCAGGAGCCAGAGGAGCCAGAGGCTGCCTCTGAGCCGAGGGGCAGCGCGGCCCCACGACGTCTTGGGGAAGGAAGGACAGCAGAGGCCGCAGCCAACCTCCTCTTCCTCTGAAGCCCCGCACGGCTCACACGCAGCCTGCTGGGCCCGGCCTCCGGCCTCGCCGCCGGGGCCGCAGGCTCAAGCTCGAGCTCCCACCGCCCCCCCTTCCAGGGCCCTGGGTCTGCAGCCTGCCGCCCGCGAAGCTCCACACACACGCTCAGAGCAGGCTCCTCCTCACCCCCTCTCTCAGGACCCTGTGTAGACCCAGGCTCACCCCTACCCCACCCAGGGCGCAGGCAGCAGACCCGGGAGGGGCCCTGGAGGACAGGGTCCAGGAGCAGCTGTCTGAACGGCCACGGGAGGGACACCAGCACGCGGGGTCAGAGCGCGCAGACCTGCTTCCGAGTTCAGGGTGGCAGAGAAGAGCCCCACGGCTGACCACCCTTTCCAGCTGTTCTCAGCAACGGCTGCCGGTGGGCGGGCGACCAGGTGAGGCCATGGTGGGGGGGACGAGAAGAGTGGGTTACGGGGGGCACCGGGGGTGTGGCGGGAGATTGCCGAGTTCGGACGAGGAAGCGGTGGTCAGTGATGGACAAAGGCCGACATGCGTGTGTGGGCTCAGTTTCGGGAACCGGGTTGGGGCTGAGGGGCTCAGCATCCCCGGCTGAGCTGGTTTAGAAGGAGTGTGGGATTCCTGGGGACAAGCCCAGAGATCGGAGTGGCTCTGGAGAACCGAGCTGTGCTCCCCTCACAGAGGGCAGCCGTATCCTGCGGGACCCTCATGCATCCCACAAACGGCTGGGCCCCGGGGAGGCAGCCAGCAGCACAACCCCCCTGTCCTCCTGGAGCCCCATCTTTGGGGGAGATCAGCAAGGGAAGAGGTGCCCCCTCGCTCACGGGGCCGCAAGCCATGGCGCTAGGCGGGCAGCCCTAGTGGGAGGGGCATACAAAGAGCTCTGGAGGACCACTCGTGATGCCCCCGGGAGCACGGAGAGTGGCCGGAGGAGTGTGTCGGCCCTCGGGAAATAAACCAGAAGGTGTCCAACCACCGGAGAAGAGGATGAGGCCAGGAGAGTCAGCTGATGCCGGCTTTCGCACTGAGGGGAAGATCCTCGAGGCCCGGACCGCTGGGGAGCTGCTCCCCCCTGCAGCAGGGCGATCACTGGGATTGGAGCCGGGCCTGCAGGACAGACCCGTGACGCAGACTGGTCCTCCCAGACGCCTGCACACATCTGTCTGCGGGGAGACCTTGGGCTGGGTGACTCCACACATCCAGTGGGACTCTGACTTTGAATTTATAGAAATAAAATTTGCTTCTGATTGTGCCGTGTGGATCCCCCAACACATGCTGCAGAGCAGCACAGCGGTCCTCCTCGGTGCCCAGGGCGGCCCCTGGCCGTGGCCCTGGCAGTGGCCGATGCGTGGAAACTGGCAGGGGCAGACCCAGGCCCGGTGGGGGTCAGCTTCAGGCTTCCCCACGGAGCCGCCCGGCCCTCCCTGGGCTCTCCTTGTGTTTGTTTGTTCCCTGTTGCCCAGGCACTGGGCGAGGCGAGGGGAGGCGGTGCCGAGGGGTGGGACTCAGGGGCAGCACAGCCCCGCCAGCCTGGCCCGGGCAGCAGAAGCGTTCACTGTCAGGAGGGCTAAATGCCCAGCTTCTTCCCTCCCCCGCCTCCTCCTTCCAACAACTGTCCCCACCCCACAAACTCTTAGAAGAGTTCTGTGTTTCCAGAATTTCAAACCCGTGCCCACACGGAGCCGGACTACACAGGACCCGGGGTACGAGGTGCCCGAAGGGGTGTGGTGTGTAGAAAGGGCCCCACCAGCAGGTGGGTGCACAGGCGGACATTCTGAGCATCAGGGCTGGTCTGGGTGAGCTTGGGTTGCCTTCTGAGGTCGTGAGCACCCTCTCTCTCGGAGTGTGCAAGTTCACACTGCCCAGTTGTTTGGTTAGAGCTTACAAAGGAGATCCAAGCACCAGAGGGTGTTGTGGGTCCCTTCAAGACTTCAAATTCTCTGATTTGGGGCTCGCCCCACTAGCCTGGGGACGGTCTCTCCCCAGGAGCCACACAGAAACGCTCATTAGCTCTGGCCGCTTCCTCGCGATCTCCACTCTCACCACCCCCTTGACTCCTCTTCCCAGGAGCCTCCTGAAAAAGCCACCCAAACCCTCAACCCTATTCCTATCCCAGCATCAAAGCCATCGATGGGCACTGAGATGGTGACCACAGCTCTCCCAAGAGGACCCAAGGGGGAAGGAAGACCTTGAGCCAGGGAGGCTACGAGAGGGGGAAGGTCTAACCATGTAAAGCCTGGCAGATGGAGGTCTGTGCAAATGAGCTTCTTCCGGGGGAACTTGGGTGCTTTGTGGGGATACCTCCCAGAGTGTGGGGGAGGGGCAGGTCACCTTGGCAGCAGCCTCGGATGCAGGGGGAGGCAGCCTCCCACCCAGCTGTCTCCCAGACTCCCCCTCTGCAGAAGGAGCTGTCAGCCTGGATGAAAGGGAGACCAGTGAGGAGCTCCCTGGCCTCCACCCCCAGACTTCTTGTCTGAGACTCCCGCGTCTCCCCTCTACTGTCACCTAGATGGCTGCCACCCTTTCTCACCCCAAAAGCCCCATGTGGCTTTGAACTCTCTGAGCCCCTTTCATCCGAGCCTAATCAAAGTGCTTTTACTGAGACCAATTAACGCCCGGCTGTGACCCCAGTCCCAGATGGGGATGCTGAGGACATCCCAGCGCCCCACTGAGTCAGGGACAGCCTGGCTTGGCCACCAGGGAATGCTGCTGAGTCACACTCAACTGGAGCTGCTTCTCCGGCAGGTGCAAAGGTTGGAGACTGCCCCCAAGCTACAGCATGACACAGGCAACAGGCACACAGGGCCAGGTAGGGGCACCGGGCCCGCCAGCAGCCGGGGTCACGTGTGCGGGAGGCAGCTGCCTGGAGACCTGACCCAGGGCTCCGAGGTGAAGCCCCACCACTGGATTTGCCAGACGACGCCAACCAGCCCGATCTGACACTACCAGAACCAGAAGACCCAAGGAGACGGGGACAGGCAGCTGGGGAGCCCCTTGGGTACCCACACAACTAAATCGTAGCTTGGACATACTTTGTTTTTCCCCACAAATTTCTAACATCTTTACAGAAACCAACACAGCGCACCAAACAGCCCGCCCTGATTCCCCCAGCACGGCTCTCTCTCTCCCAGACACCCCTGAGCTGTTTCGGGGGCTCAATGGGTTACGACACGTCCACCCCAGAGCAGGGAAGAAAAAACAAAAAACAAAGCCCTCCCTAGGAGAAAACACCGTCCACCCCAAGGCCCAATCTCTAGCAGCAGGACTTGGGCTGGTTGTTCCTGAGCTCGGGGCCCACGAAGTCCTCCAGGAATCCCATGAGTCTCTCCGCTTTGCCCCGAAGTGTCCCGCCCCCTCTCTGTCAGTGGGGCTCTGCCTCTGCCCTCCTGCAGCCTGACCCCACTGGCCCCACTAACACGTTCTGCTTCCCTGTCATTATCCCAACTGCTGTCCCAGCAAGGGGGCGGGAGGGTGTTTATAAAAGATGGAGCCCCGAAGCCGCCTGCTCGTCTCAGATGCCAGCGGCCCGCCTGGCCCTCGGGAATGTCCACTTCTAGGAACTGGGTTCCTGCGGGTGACTCAGGCCTGTCCCGAAGCCCGAGGGAGCCAGCACGGGGGCTGTTGAGGAATCCCCAGGGGAGCTACCAAACCTCCCTTCCGCATCACAGGCCGACTCCAAGAATTCCCAGAGGGGGCGACTCCGAGGGCAGACCTGTCCTCCCCTGCTCCGAGGCAGCTGTGTCCCGCCCCCACCCCCGGCCCCTCAGCCTCTGAAGCCAGGCATTTACTCAGAACTACAGCCGCGCGCCCCTCCGCGATCCAGGCCATGTCAGGATGGTCTCAGTTTTAGGCTGTGGGTTCCGCCAGGCCCTGTACACCTGAAGCTTCACGGGGACCCGTTCTGCCAAAATGCAAGCCTGGCTTTAAGCCTGTGAACGTCGCCAGTTTCTCTCCACGTGGCCTCACAAGTTAGCGATGGGCCTGGAACGCCTTTGTTCCTGACCCTTACTCCGAGGACGCCCATTCCTCCCGCCCCGAGACGGGTGACTCAGGGAGGGATCTGCTCAAACTCCAAGCACCCAAGGCCTTGTCTGGCTGTCCTGGCAGGAGGGTCCCCTGGAACACGTTAGGGGTCATGGCTCGGTCCCTGCAGGTATGAACAGCGAGAGGCTTCACCCACCGGAGGCTGAGCCACCAGCCAGCCACAGGAGATGCCGGGCCCCTCGGTGGTGCTGCCATGAGATCAGGGGCTCCCTCCCATCCTGGGGGAGTACCACGTCTTTCCAAAGCCTCTGGGAGGAAGGGAGCAGCTTCCCCAGGTAGGACGGGCGTCCTTGGGGACACTGAACAGGAGGGTAGGCACCACCCTCCCCAGCAGCTAGCCTGGCCGGGGCGGGGCAGGTGGAGAGGGCCCTGGAGAGGCTTCTCTGAGGAGGAGGAAGCCCAGGGAGCAGCTTGCCCGCCCACTCTCCCTGGGTCCTATGAAAAGAGGACTCTTGCCCGGGGCCCTTATAACCTGGCGTTGTAAACACTCAGGACGCGCCCAGCTGCTGCTCTCGGCCTCCTCTGTGCTGGGCCCATCGAGGGCGGCAAGGCTGGGCTCTGGATTGGAGGAACGGAGCACTGAGAGGGCAGGGTGGCCCCGAGGGCTGGGAGCTGGGAGGCAAGCCCTTCCCCATGCCCCAGGCACACAAAACGGAAAAATGGCTCTACACCCGGACCACAGCTCTGCAGCCCCCAAGGGGCCTGGGAATCAGGCTGCTTCCAAAGGAGCCGAGATTATTCTAAAGGCACAAGACATATGGTGGACCCAGGTCTGCGGCACTGGGGGCCCAGCGTGGACCCCACGAAGGAGACACCCAAGCAGCATTTGAGTGAGGGACCGAATGACTGAGAGGGTTTGGGGGAAACAGAGGCAGGCTGACACCGGCAACAAGGACCATGGGGAGCCCCACCCGTCAGCGTGAGGCGGAGCGAGGAGAGCCCGGCCGGCCGCTCCAGTGAGGGGGCAGCCGGGTCTGGGTGAGGAGTGGGGCCCTGGGTGTGCCTGAGGGGACAGCAGGTGTCTGTGGGACTCTGGCGGGGAGGGTAGAGCCCGAGGGTAAGCCCCAGGTGCACATGCACCCCCCGCACAGGTGTGATCTGAGTTACAGGTGCCCCATGGAGCTCTGTGTCTGAAGCCCTGCTCCCTCCTGACCCTGCCCCTCCTGGAGAGAGCAGCCCCAGCCCCCCGCCCCGAAATACCTCTGAACCGGGCACGGAAAAGAGCCAGAGCAAGGCTGTGCTGTAGGTGGACGTAAAGGCAATGTCCCCAGGGTCCCAAAAAAGTCAGGGGACCCAGGGCAAAAGGCCTGTGCGGCTAGGAGGGACCACCCACAGAGAGCACACTTCCGTCCCCCACCCCAGAACATGACACCACCCACGACCTCCGCTCCGTCCCCCACCCCAGAACATGACACCACCCATGACCTCCGCTCCCACGGGCCACTGGGCTCTCAGCGCAGGACCCCCTGCCCCTGGCAGCCACAGGCCCCCAAGAAAGCTGGACTGTGGCTTAATTAAGTAGAATCAATTTAATCTGTAACTATAAAATGTCTAGGATAGTGGCAGTTATGGACGCCCAGAGGCTGGGCAGAGCCTGTCCCCGCGGGCGTCCCCGGGGACACCGAGACTCCCCTAGTTCACAGAGGCGGCTGGCAGGATGTTTGCTTTGCGCTCCACTTCGATGCAATACTTCTCGGGGAGACCGGTGGCTCTGCAGGGGGACACAGGGCAGGTGTGACGGGGACACAGGAAGCAGACCCTGTGGGGGGTTTACAGAACCTGGGGGCTGCCCCCACCCCTACCCCCACAATCCACCCCCCAAACCCGTTCCCCCCAAGGCTCCAGCCCCCAGCCTCGGAGTTCCCAGAAAGCCAGGCAGCCCCTGTCCCAGAGCCTTCAGCCGCAGCTCCCTTCAGGAGAAAGGGCCCTCCCAGAGCACGTGTCATGCCCTCGGTCCCCTGACTCCACATGCCCTGCCCTGGGGTGGAGGGGGCGACGGGGAGAGGCAGGGGGCGGCGGGAGCTGCAGCGCACCTCAGCTCCTCGATCTTCTTCTTCTTGATGTCATCGATGCGCTCACGCCGCTTCTGGGCCTCCTCTTTGAGGCGCCGGCCCTCCTCGAAGGTGGCAATGCGGTCCTGCACCTGCTTCTGCTGGTTCTCGCGCACCTGGCGCCTGAGCTCGTTGGCATGCCACAAGCGCCCCGTGGCCTTTTTCTCCTCCTCTAGCCTCTCCCTCTCGATCTGCTCTCTCTGAGCCCTGGAGGAGGGACACGGGTTGCCGAATGGACTAGGCTGAGCTGACCCAGCGAGGAGAGGCACTGAGGAAGCCTTCCAGAAGGGCTTCTCCAGGGGACGCGCTTCAGAGCCCTGCCCACTCCCACCGTCTTCTGTGGCTCAGACATCAGCCTCCAAGCTGCTTCTGGGCATGCGGCCCCTCTCCTCTGCCAGGCCTGGCGCTGTGGGGCACAGGACTCTATGTCCATGCTTAGAAGGGCCCCACATTGCTTTACTGCTCTTCCATCACTGTTTTGAAATTCTTCATACTTATTTGAACCAGGGAACCCCCAGGCCCTGCAAATTCCGTAGCTGGCCTGCACTCAGGGGCTCACCCATCAGAATCAGAAACTATGTTTCCAGTTCTTCTCTTTTGCAACAATGCACAGCTCCTCTCTAGCTGGTTCTAAGACAGGGAGATCTCCTTCCTCCCTTCCCAGGAACAGTAGCAATGACATCAACAAAACTGCAACCCCGGGATGCTCCGAAGGGAAAAGCGCTGGTGTTGGTAACAGCAGCTCTGCCACTTGCTGGAAGGAGGAAGGAGCTGCCCCAGGACCTCTCAGTGCTCCGGCTCCTCCAGCTCTCCAGATTCTTCAGAGGAACCTCCCCACAAGGGGGTTTTCACCGGCCCCGATACCCTGGAGAAAGCAGCCAATGTGGGCCAGACCTCGAATGAAATGTATTCACATCTCAGGGGAAACACTGAGCTCAGCTGCCCAGGACCACCTCCCAGTGCTGCACCTGCCCCAGAGGACACCTCCCCCCCCCAGTCCACCAGGAAACACCTGCCGACTTCCTCACTCCTCTGTTTAGACTCCAAACCCAACCACTCAGACTCCTCCGTGATAACAGGAAGCCCCACCTCTTGGCCTTGCCCATGTATTCTCCTATATAGAGAATGGCGTTCTGTTATTTCACGAGCAGCAAAACAGGCTGGAAATGGAAGCCTATGTGTCACAGTAGGGAGCCCCTGGGCTGACAGGCAGTAAGAAATCTGAATGGGGAAAAGTCTGGTCACTTCATGGGATTAGGGCCATGACCTTGGAGCCTGCTGTCTTACAGAAACCCAGGAGCTTCTAAAACCTACAGCTGTCTAGGACTCACCCCAGACCAGTTACATCAGAATCTGTGGGGTTGGAGCCCAGGTCTCAGGGCTCTATGGGAGCTCCCAGACATCTCTAAGAGCCCCCGGGTAGGGTAGGTCAGCTATCACTGCTTAGTCAGTGGGCTGCCTGGCAAAGGCATCGCTCTCGCCAGAAGCAGGAAGCCCCTAGAGAGGCCGTCTACAAGGTCGTGTTTTTGACATAGGAAAACCTGGATTGCTGGCTATGGCAGAGATGCTCAGAGCTCTTGAAGACAGTCACGCTGACGGTCACGTGTCCCCAGGGACACCAGGTCTAGATGCTCACCTAGAAGATCAGGTGAAGCAAAACAGGCTGGAAATGGAAGCCTATGTGTCACACTTAGGCTGATCTCCAAAGGGCTGATCTCACTTTACTAACCGGCTAGTGTATATGCTTTGGGCAGACAAAGTGAAGAAGGGACAAATGAGTCAGTGACAAAAGGAGGACCCTTACTTCCTTTTCATTAATATTTGTTACTCCCTGCTAAAGGCAACAGGGGTGTCCAAGAGCATAGAGGCCGGTGATGGCAGACATCTGAAAGGCAGTCTGGAGCCCAGGGGCGGAATCTGTGGGGCCATCGAGGAAGCTGCCTCCTTCAGCAGGCTTCCAGAGACCATCGCACGACCCTTGAGGGCCCAGTACCAACCAGGAAAGCTACAGAGCCAAAGGGCGCCACAGCTAGTGGGGGCAGGCTGGGGCCCTGGTAAAAGACCAGGAACTTGGCTCTGGCAAGCACGGAGATTCCTACAGGTCGGCTCTGCCTCTAGCTGGGGGCCCTGGACGGGGGGGGGGGGGGGGGGGCTGAGGGGGCCCGGAGCTGCCTGGCAAGTACTTGGGACAATGCCAGGGACTGAGAGCGGGTAGACCAGAAAGCCAAGCTGCACCATCGCATCTCCACTCACCGGGTAGACCAGAAAGCCAAGCTGCACCATCGCATCTCCACTCACCTAAACGGAATTTCTCTAATTTTGCATCTACACCCTCCCCCTTCCGGTTTTGTTTGTTTCCTTTGAAAGCTTCTGATCTTACAGATTTTGAACCAGAGCAAGAAAGGAGTCATTGCCAGTTAGGCCGGAACAGAGCCAGGGGAGCACCCAGGGGCCGGGTCTGGCGGTGGCAGATCTGACTGATAGACGCCAGAGCAGCTGTGGCTGCTGGCAGCTCTGGGGGTGGACGCGGGGCGGGGACAGCGACGGGCATGAGCTCTTCACTTCCACTTATGGGTGGGGATTATCACGGAGCCAAAAGAGAACAAAAATAAAAGGATGAGGAGCAGGCCAGCCGGGCCAGATGCATAAATCTAGGTGAGGTCTCTCCAAATATGAGTCTTCTGCCTCCTCCTACATGACTGGGCAAGGACAGCCTTTTGCTCACCTCCAATACCTCCCAGACAATCCAGCACCGAGTCCTGAATTTATGTGCTTCATACATATTTATCAAATGAATGGCAAAGGCCCCAGCCCCCAAACCAGGCTCTTCTCCAGGGACCCAGAACCTTAGTGCTGGAACGCCTCTCTTTCTCTCCTCACCCTCCCTGCCGCAGCTTCATCCCTAACTTGCAGGGGGAACATGGAAGCAGGGGAGGCAGAGAGACAAGATAGACACTTTTACTCACACCAGGAATACCCAGTTCCTTAGACATGTCCAGGTGCTGTTTTCCAAATCTCTGATCAGAACATTCTTGGCTTTCAATTTTTGTCTTTGCCCATTTCAGCTGTTCATCTCATTGGAATGACTCTACCACCCCAGGCAAGATGGACACACATCCATCTGTGGACATGCCAGGAAGATCCTCTCCACCCAGTAGAGGCCACCCCTGCCACACTACGAGGAAAGGAAGCCAAGGCGCCCAGCCCCACCTACCGAAGAATCCTCTCAAACTCATCCCGGTCCCGTTGCACCTGAACGGCCAGACTGTGCTCCTTGAAAGCCACCTGCTCCAGCCGGCTGCTGCGTAGTTTGGCCTCTGTCTCCATCTTCTTCTGTGCATTTTCCTTTTCCTTTCTGCGCCACTCCCTGTCTGCAACCTCCTGGTTGCGCTTGGCGCGCAGGGCGTCCTGGGAAAGGACAGGGTGGGGAGACCTGCGAGGGTGCAAACTGACCTCGGTACCAACAGGGCACCTTAGGAAGATGCCAACCGCAGGATCTGACACAGCCTTCTTTGAGAAGAGCTTTGAATTTCCCTGGCAACAAGGTAGAGTCCAGAGCAAGGTGGAGTGCGAGGGAGAGCACATGGACTCTTGTAGAACTTTCTGGTTGACAGATACCCTGAGGTGTCTTGGCTTGTCCTCTCCCACCACTGACCCCAGTTCTTTCCCTGTATCTCCAACACTTCCAGGCGATCCTGCAGTCACCTCTCATTCTAATGATGGAGGCACCACAGTTCCTCTGGTGACACTTTCCAGTGAGAGTTAAGGTCGAAAGTTCTTTTCACAGCAGCCGAAAACTTTCTCTTGAACCTTCAGCACGTAACACCCTGCCCTGTTCTTGCTGCACCAGGCACTGGGGCAGCCCACCCCTTTGCCCTCAGATGACTCAAGTCTAGGTAACCTGCACCCTCTCTTCCACATCTCTCCTTCAGGTCGATTTTGCAGGCTGTCAAGGGAATAGTTAAGGGGTTGCAGAGGCTCGAGGAAGCTGAGACTAAGAAGGTACCTGCTCTGCCTGGTAGTCCTGGGCCTTCTCCTGCATGGCCCTCAGACGAGTGATCTCCTTCTCTTTCTCCCTCCGTATTCTCTCCTGCTCAGCCTCAAACTCTGCTTCTCGAGCCTGCCAGGAAGAAAAGGTCTTGTAGATTGGTTCCCCTTGCCCCAGCCTTGCAGAGAAACAGTTCCTGCCACAGTCTGTCCAGTATCTTCCGTATCACTCCCTCTTTTTAAAGTAGGGCAAAATAACTAGCAATGCATGACCAAAGTCAATTAGCATTGCAAAATGCTTCATTGTTTACAAAATGCTTCCTCCTATAGGATCCCAGAGGGCCCCTACAACATTTTGTGGGACAGGTTTTATAGATGAGGAAACTGACATTCATACAGATCAAGGGTCCTGCCCAAGATCCCGTAGTCAACTACCAAAGAGGATCTGAACACAGGTATCCCAAGCCCAGCCCTCATGTCCCTTCCACTGCATTGCAGACAATGTCTAAGTTTCAAGGCCACTGGGTCACGTTTCTACAAGTAACAACTGTGGCAGCCCGCCTGTCTTGTAAAGTGCAGCAGGTGGAAGTTATTTCATTAGTCCCTGGGCGAATGGCCAACCATGCTTTGGGCAGTCCCACTGCGGTTAGCAGATATGAAAGGAGTGAACCATCAAAGTTAGCTCCCTTTGCCACTTCTCTGAAAGAACAGACATACCCCTAAGATCTTCCCCAACCCAGCCTCCCAACCGCCATTCTTGGGTAGTCATAAGACGAATGGCTTGAGCTGAGTGGAAATAGGATCCTCCCCTAAACAACGTTCTATAACCACCGTTCTACCTGCCCAGACTCCAGGGCAGCCCAGCGAGTTGCCTGATTGTGAGCTGGGTGTCAAAGCTGGTCTCTGTTCCACCTCCCCCGTAGACGGCAGGGCACGGAACTCTGGAGGTTTCCACAACCAATCTCTGCCCCTAGCTTTAAAGGGGCAGCCCCAGCTACAAGAAGAGAGACCACTGTGGGGTCAGGGATGGACTTGTGATACACTTGGTACTTAGGGCGGGCTGTGGGCATGCCCAAATGCCCAACCCTTTGGCAGTGGCTGATGGCCTGTCCTGTGGCTCCTCCCACCGATGTTCTTTCCACGTACGAAGACAGGTCCTAGTCTCAGAAATCTACAGTGACTCCTCCTCATTCCGTGCTTCCAGCTCTGCTCAAGGTTCAAGGTATCCCCAGCAACTGCTCTCAGCAACCCGCCTCCTCACCACCTCTTCTCTGACCATGACCATCATCAGGTCTGCTGCAGCCAGCCAACCTGTTCAGCAGCTCCTGCACTTGACCGGCTCATCTCACCACCTTCACCCACCAGGAAACGGCGGCTGAGCTCTGCACAAAGTCCACACCGTTACTCAGCCCAGGCTCATACTGGACACACAGGGAAGCGCATAGGATATTTTGAATCACTCAGTGACAGGATTGTAATGGCTTGACGAGACCCACAGGGAAAGCACTTAGCACAGAGCCCATGCACAGTCTTCACCTTCAATGAATGGAGTTGGGTGGTCATTCTTAGGCACCAACCACCCTTGTCCCCGTATGTGTTCTTGCTCTGCTGCCTCCATATCCCAGCATCCAATAAGAAAGCCAAAGCCCAAACATACCCTTGGTTGAGCTTCATTTTCTGAGGTTTGCGTTCGGAGCATATGGCCATACCAAATACGCCTTTTCAGAGTGCACCCATCTCCCTGCCTGTCACCCCTACCGGAGAAAAGTATGATGTGCTCTCTGTCACCATGGAGTCTCGAAACTAGCAGGGGAGGCAGGACCAACACATGAAGAACGGAATAACATTCCTGCCACGTTCAGTCCTTCTCTTTCTGTGTCACCCCATATTCACTCCATCTAAACTGGGCTTAGAAGCTTTTCTCGCCCTCCACCTCTCACTGCCCCAGTCACTCCGTTACTCAGCCTGGCCCCTGCGTCAGAGCAGCATCTCCGGGTCCCTGTGAGCGGTGTCGCTCTCTGCCCCGCACTGCATTTGTGCTTGGAGTTCTCACAGCCGCGGTGGGAGACGCTCTCCTCTCGAAGTCTAGCCCCCAGTACAGGATGCCCAATAGCAGAATTGTCACAAGAAATTTATAGGGCGGGTGACCTCTGATTACTGGGGATGTAATTATGCTTTCCATGAGGAATCCACAAAACTTTACTTTCCCCAATAGTTTTCATCTTCTCCCCGGCCTGTAACTGACCCTCATTCGACTTCTAATCACAGGTGTTAACGAGGATATAATGCCCTAATTTGGGTGTCCCTTCCAGCCTAATGAACCACTGGCCAAAAGGAAGAGGAGGAGCAGCCAGGCCCTTGAACGAAGGACATGAGTTCCGGAACGGACACACGGCTTTCTGGTGTGAGTCCCCTAGATCTCACCTGGCCACTCCCCATGGCCAGAAGTCCCAGGCATCAGGAACCTACCATCTTCTTCTTGGTGAACTCCATCACCATCTGGTCCGCCAGCTTCTCCTGAGCCAGTAGCTCTGCCTTCTGTTTCTGGTTTTCGTCATTAATGCGCTTAATCTCAGCTTGCATCTTTAGTTTCTCCTGGTGCCTCCGTTCCATGTCCTGGCATCAGAAGGAAGAGAGACTCCCAGTAGAAGTGGACAAGATCCAGAGACACTGGCCCGTAAGGACAGAAACACAAGGGCAGGGGCACATCTGCAAGCCAGCTGCTGCCACTAGCCTCTGGTAAAGCAGCTCTCTCAAGCGTCATCAATGACCCCTCGCAGCCGAATGGCCTCTTCTCAGTCTGTACCCACCTGGCTTGGTGGCAACCTGGCTCAGATGATTTCTACGCACTCTCAGGGAAGAGGAGGCTCTTAAAAGTCTCCCCAGTGTCTCCCACATGTCAAGCGAAGTTCTACCCATTGTTCCTGGTCTTTTCCCCTGCCTTCAGTTTCCCTCTCGTCGTCAAACCCTGGCTTCTGGCCTCTGTTCAATAGTGAGGAGTGAAATAATGAAGTATCGCCCTCATTGAGTATCTTCTATTCACTGGGCACTTTACATAGCCTATCTCGGAAACCCAGATACAGCCCCAAGCCCTGAAAGGTAGAACCTGTTATTTTTCTCGTGCTGATGAAGACGATGAGGCCCCAGATTTACTTGTCCAGGGCCATCCAGCTAACAAAATGCAGAGCCAGAATTTTGAAACCTGGTCTTTCCGAATTCAAGTTCCAATCTTCTCGGGGGATGGGGACCATGTCACACTCCCTGTCTTCCCTGGCAACATGCATAGCCCGATGAGAGGAAAACAACAAATAATAAACTAAAACAAGGAAAGGGGGAACCAAAGTGAGTGGCATGTGAGGAAAAAGGGGGAAAAACCAGTAGACACAGAGAGAGACAATGAATGATGGAGGTCAGGGTACCAGCGTGACCTTGAGTGACAAGTTCCCTCCTAAGGAAGGATCCTGAGCCTTTCAAAGCCCCGGATGGTCAGCAGAGCACATTCTCAGGCCCCAGTGTAGAATTTTCGGCAGCTGGCCCACCGATGACCTCCCACTGACCTCCAACTCTCCTCCAAATTCTTCCTCGCAGCAGCTCCCCACACACGCTGTCCCCGGCTCCCTCCATTCCTCAAAGGCTATGCCCCACCCTCTGCTTCCAGCTCCTCCTCAGGCCAGCTTCTACCCTGACTCATCCGGAGTCGGCTCTCCCCAAGCTTGACTCACAGCCACGTGCCGGCCTCCTGGAGAGCCTTCTGCACCAGATCTGCGCCCGGTGCTGCCTGCCTCCCACCCGGCCAGTGGTGCGTGACTCACGGCCGCCAGCATTCCCTCACCCTCCCCGGGCCCACTTCTCACTCACCCCACTTTTCCCCACTGGCCCAGTGACTCTCCACTCCTTTCCCTCTTCTCCCTTTCTTCCTTCCCTTTCTCGCAGCTTCCCTCCAGGGTCAGTCCTGCCGTCGGGACCCACGCATTATTTAATCCCACTGACCAGCACAGCTGGGAAACCTGCCAAATGCTGATCTAGGACAAGTATACCGTCATGTATTGACTTACTTCTTTGCCTATTTATTTACTTTCCATGTTGTTGTTTCTGTTGGTTCCACCATCATCAGATCACTGGGAGACGACAACCCCACTGTCCATTATCGTGGGGGAAGAGGAGAAAAATTGAAGAATGCGTGTCCCACTAGTCAAATGACACCATGAGGAAATAATCCGACAGATCAGAATGGAGGGAACTCTTCAAGCCAATTGGCCTGGGTGCCCAAAATTGAAGGAAGGAAGGAACGAGAGAATTCTAGGTCAAAGTAGATGAAAAGAGGTTTAGGTGAATGCAAGGCAGGGAACCTGAATGGATCCTGGCTGGAAAAAAAGAAAACTAAAAATACATTTTTAGAACAATTGGGGAGATCTGAATGTGAATTAAGTATTAAATGACACTGGATTCCGTTGGATTCCATTTTTGGAGGAGGGAATGAAACAGCTGTAATGGTGAGAGAACTGGTAAGAGAACGTCTCTGTTCTTCAGAGGCGAGGGCTGAAGCGTTTAGTAGCAAAGTCTCAAGATGTCCGCAACTCACTGTCAAAGACTTTCACAGTAACAGAACACAAAAATGCCCCGAAAAGGGACAAACAATGAAGGCAGATTCACCTTCATCTCATCATGAAATCTAGATGAAGCGTGGACGGGTCTGATACAATTCTTTCAACGTGTCTGTGTGTATAAAAATTTTCAAAGGTAAAAAACTGAGGGGGACAGAAAGAATGAACACCCCAAGGCTCGCCCGGCCCCCCACGTGCGAGGGGTCCCTGTATTGGAACAGACTGGAGCAGGCAAACAGAAGAGGGTCTGAGCAGGCATGTCGTCATTTCTTTTGCAATGGAAATGCCTGCTAATCTTATCTAGATTAGTGGTGGGGGGGGGGTGGCTCCTTCACACTATTAACCACACTCACATGCTGTGTACTTGATATGAGGGAACAGCAGGGAGCCTGAGCCTAAGACACAGAGGGCTAAGACATCTACAAAATGTATCACATCTCTAACCAGCTGCGGAAAGACCAGGAAACATCCTTATGTTTACTGGTGCAATGCATAGAGCTGTGTATTTCCTTTCTGTGTCCATGCCCGTGGATGCGTTGGTCTCAGACCCCAAGTCCCCAGGAGGCAGAGGATAGCTGTCCAAATCCCGGCTCGACCCCCAGTATGGTGCCACAGCCAAATGAACGTTCAACATGGCCATAAAAGCTGACAGTGATGGTTTTGCAAAGTGAGCACGGGCCTGACAGCAAATTGGTCCACCCCCTGACACCCCCAAACCCGGAGAGCTTTGTCCCTGTTGCTGGTGGAACCTGGCATTATCTGTCTGGCCCGTTACCCGTAGATCCTCCTCCTGGAGCTGTTCCATGTATCCCAGCATCTGCTCCTTCTCCTGCTCCCGCTGCTCCGCGAGCAGCGACCGCTCCTCCTCGTTCTTTTCCATCTGCTCCACGATGTGCCGTCTTCCTCTAGGGGTGAACGGTACCGCAGGGGCTTAGAAACCCACACCCACATTTCTCTGCTCCAACCTCCACCCAAATAACCGAGATGGGAGGTGTCGCAGGGACAATGGGACAAGCGCCTCCTACACGCGAGCCCGGACCAAAGTCCTCAAGTGTCGAGTGTCGTGAGGGGCTGTCCTCTCCTCTCGCAAGCTGCCCGTCTTGAGACTCCCCCCACTTTGTTTGCACCCCACATCAGCAACAAACCTTCTGCCTTTCAGTGGGTCAAGAGCTTCTGAAATCCTACCACCTCCCAAACCCTTCCGGAGCAACCGTGGGGAGCTAGCTTCCTCTGCCAGCGTCACAGATTTAGAAAGCCCAGGACCTCTCCTTCCTCCGGGGCTCCTGCTAGCACCCGGTGTGTCCTGTCTCCCACCCGCCTCCCACACCCACTGCGTTCGCTATCACGTGCCACGGTTCCCCCACCGCAGGCGGACAGGGCTGGGTCTGAACAAGCCTCCCCACTCAGCGAGGCCCTTGCTCCACAGTAAAAAGCAGAGAGCCCGGAGTCTACAATCTGTGCTGCTGCCAGTGACTCCCTAGGTGCTGCTGGATGGCAATACACTTAGAAGCATCCAGACCCCATGATGTATGAGTAAAGGCTAGGAGAATGAGAGAAGACACGGGGTAAGGTAAGAATCAAGAGGAAGGACAATGGGGCGCCCGTTCAGGTGGAGCCCTTGAATGGCTTCATGACTCCAGATGAAATACGCGGGAGGAATGAGTAAAAGAGTTACACGGCAGCAGGCTGGGGCTCGGCGTAAGGACCAGCTCAGGTCATTAGAGCGGCCTAATGAGGCAGAGATTTTTCTTTAATTGGAGCTATTTATGCAGAAGATGAAGAGCCACTTAGCCATTAAATCCACATTTATAGGGAGCCTGCCACAGTCGAGCAGGTACCTACTGGAGGCCCAGAGATGAATGGTTCAAGAGCACAGAATCAGAGCGGGAGAGCGCAGAGCCGGTCAGGGTGGTTCAAGGTGACGCTCGCGTTCTGTGGTTGATGTTCTAGACCCGGGACCCTGGGATTCTGTAATTTACCTGTTCTGGTCAATCTACTTGTCGTTTTGGTAAATAACTTACCTGCTCGGGTAAATTTACTTGTCCTTCTCTGCAAAAGGAAGGGGACTGAATGTATCCCTCTAATGTGTGTTAAGCAGCTGCCACAGGCCAAACAGTGCGCTAGTTCCAAGAGCTACAGAAATGAACCACACCAGGAGTGCTGTCCTCCGTGAGCGTGCAGGCCTCCAGTGAGGGCCAGAGAGTCCCAGCGCAAGAAGCCATGTGCTGGGGTATAAACACGGTGTGGCAGGGCACAAGCAAGGGAGCCCCCAAGCCTGCTTGCTGGGGGGAGCGCGCTTTCCAGGGGAGGCGATAGCAAAGCCACGTACTAAAGGAAGAGAAAGCGTTTTCCAGAGGAAAAGGAAAGACGAGTGTACTAAAAGCGGAAGGAACGACCACAGCATAAACCGTGAGCAGTCCAGGTGTGCTGGGGGGCAGCAGAGTGCAAAGGGGAAGGCAGGGGAAGGCGGGGAGTGAGGCTGCACGGGGGCCCGGCTGTGAAGCTCCTGCTGTGATCTTAGGAATCAGCTTTAAGAAAGTCTGTGGTTCTATGAATCTCTTCGTAAGGTTTTGAGACCCTAATAGATGGCGGCAACGACCCTTTCTCTTCCCTCTTGACAAAGAGAAGCATGAAAATGACAGGCAGGGAGATGCCAAAACCACCGCTTTACCGGATTCTCTCCTCCCTCCTCTTCCGGTCCAGCTCCTCCTGCCTTTGAATGGATTTCTGCCTTTCCACCTCCATCATCTGGTCCAGTCGCCTTTCCTCTGCATCCAGCTCTCTTTGAATCAGCTGCTTCTCCAGGATCTGGGCATCCCGGATGGCGTGGCACTTGGCATTAAGGATGATCTGGGGAGGGGGGTGGAATGACACAGTGGCACCAGGTCTAGGCACGAAGATAGGGAGGGACGCATCACTGGGTGAGGGAGCTGGAGGGGGAAACGGGAGCAGAGTGCTACGGAGTGCACTGGACACACGCGCAGCCACGCGCAAGCCCGCGAGTGCAAGAGCGTTCTTCTGCTCCCGTGCCCTGACTATAGCTCTGCACTGGCACTTACTGGGCTCCTGCAAAGTGCTAGTCCGTGAAAGGAGAAGCCATGGGAGTACCTTTCGGGGCATTGGGTCTTCGTATTTGGGGGGCCATGGACCCCTTTTTGAGAGTATGAGGGAAGCAATGGGCTCTGTCCTCCTTAAGATTCATTGTATACAGAACATAAAATTTCCACAAAACTGCAGAGATTCAAGGTCCCCCTTAGGGACCCATGAACCCCAACATCTGCTCTACTTCTCAGGGAAACTAAAATTCTCATGCAGAGGCCAAGCTACCCGACATGACAGTCGGGGGACAGCCGTCCACGAGAACGACCAAGTGAAAGCACCAGAGAACAAGAGGAGGCATGAGGACAGATCGGCCTGGGAGAGAAGGTGTAGATGACGGGCTTGGGCGTCAGCAGGGTTCATTTGCTTGGGAAGTGAACCACATGCAAATGAGAACCCAAATACCCACCCCAGCCTCCGGTCTTCTCGCTCTCAGCTAAAGGAAGGACTTGGTTTAGTTTGGTTTCTCCTCTTCCTGAGGAGAAGCCCGTTTCCCAGGGCCCCCACATGCGGCCACGACTGAGCCCGTGGGAGAGAAACAGAAGGCAGGTCCCCACTTGGCAGAGCTCAGTTCTCCCCACCAATCACCCTGCTAAGTGGTCTGACCCAGGAAGAAAGTGGGGCCCAGGGCGGGTGAGTGACCGGCTGAAGGTCACACAGCTAGCACGCGGCAGGGCCATTCCTCCCTCTCACAGCGGCAACAGCCCCCCGCCGCCAGCCCCCCACCCGTCACTCCCTCCTTGCCCCAAGTCCATCTGGAGCCGGGCTGTCAGAGCCCACGAGGAGGGAGGGGGAGTGGCCGCGAGTCCTCGGAGGAGGGAAGGACCGACGTCCCCACCTTGCTCATGTCCTTGAGCTCCTCCTCCTGCTCCATGCGCAGCGCGCTGGCTCTCTGCAGCAGGCTCCGGGCCCTCTCCTGGGCCGCCTCCTCCAGGTCACTGAGCTTCTCGCTGTTTCTCCGCGCCATCTCCTTCTGCTTCATGATCTTCTTGCGCTTGGTCACCGCCTCCTACAGGAGACGGTCTGGATCAGCGGGGGATTGCCAGGGGCGCTGGCCCAGCTACCACAGGCCACCCAGTGGGACCCCCCAACCATGCGGCTTCGCCCGTCCTGCTAGCAGAACCCAGAAGTTTCCGAGCCTGGAGTCCTCCTCACCTCACCCCCGCCCCCAGCTCTTCCCACACCTGGGGTCCACGCTACCACGCCTCTGGTCTCCGCGAGGCAGACACTCACGCCTCCTTCCAGGGCCCCCAGACCACAGCTCCCCCCTCCCATCTGCAGAGATCAGGGCTGGCGGAGGGCAGCTACCACGACGGCCTCCTTCTCCTTCTTGAAGGCCTGCTCCCTGGCCTCGAGCTCTTCTCTGGTCAGGACGTGGGATGCCGACTTGATGCGCTCAAATTCCTCAGGGCTCATGATGAGGGACTCCCCGGAGGGATCCTTGGCAGGAACGCTGCCCCAGGGGATAGCAGTCAGTGGGGAGGGAAGCTCTTAGCACAGTGTTGCTGGTGCTCAGGCGGGCCCCGTCACCCCTCCCCCGTCACGGCCCGTGTCCCACAGTGCCACACCGATGGCAGGAGAGACCGCCCACTGCACCCCTGGCCCACTGGGGAGAAAGGGCCCCAGGTGAGGGATGAGCCAAACAGAGACATTTTAAGGACTTTCACTAAAAGGCCTAGTACGTGTGTCACTTTCTCTGTGCACCCATCAGAGAACCTCCCCACCATGTAAACATAGGCCAGTTCCCCCAGCCAGGCCAAGAGCCAACCTCCTTGGAGGCCACCACGCTCTGCCCTCATGGACTGGGCTGTGTCCCCACTCCCAGGCATGGCCCGTGTGCTCCCCGAGGATGCAGCCTCTACTGGCCACAGTGGCCGCACAGCCCCCCGGTGCCGTGCTGAGCCCAGGGGGAGGCCTCAAAACCGCGCTGGTGAACTAGACTTTTAAAATAGCTTATTCCTCAAGGATGACATAAAAAGGGCAGGGGGACGCCAGCCCAGTTTGAAACGGATGCTATGAGAAACCCAAGCATGCTGGTCCATCCGGCCCAGAGAGAAGCTTTGAACCCTAAATATTAATTAAAATCTCTGATCAACAACAGTCAGAGGCATGTCTGGGGACCTCTCCTCCGAGCCGCCCAGCACACTCAACAAACCAATAGCTAATTATAATGATTACAAACAAACGACAGGCACTGGAGGTGGAGGGCACGGCAGCAGCAGGGGCCAGGAACGAAGCTGCTTCTGGGTGAGGCCCTTTAACAGAGACGCAGCCGGTCTGAGGCAGGAAGTGAAACCTCATCTCGTAAAATGTGTGTGTGTGCGTGTGCATGCTGGGGGGCAGTCCAGGAGGAAGACTGAATGAGTGGGTGGATCTGGGGCTTGTCATGGGACCTGGACTGACCAGGACGGATCTCACGCTTGCCAGACTAGACCACACCAAGAAGCCACACCACGGGAGCTACAGGATGGCGCGGACCATGAATGGCCATCTGCCACCACGGCTGACTAGACCACGCTCCGTGACCCTGGGCTCGTGACACAGATGGCACTTCCTGGGCGCTCAGATTCCCCGAGGGCGAACCCAGAGTTGGGAGGACGGTTTCCAAGAGAGCAGCTCACCTCCCCCCACCAACCCGCGCCCAGCGACAGCTCAGTTCCCACTGCTGATACCACAGGGGTGCCAAGCAAGGGGGCAGCTCCAGTCAGGTGCCAAGCAAGGGGGCAGCTCCAGTCAGGAAGCCAGGCTAAGCCAATCCCAAAGGAACCCGAGAGACCCGGGGAACTTTCTCTTGTGGCCTCAGAGCCTGGGAAGAAGCCCGGGGCCCGATTAGCCTCTGGTCAGTTTCCCTTCACTTCAGATTCTTGGTGCAGCCAGAAGGCGTTGGCTCATCTGCACAGTTTCCCTCTACCAAGGGCACTCAGGAGGGCTCAGCGAGGACCCACCACACACGGCACCTCTCGCGGTCCACGGGTCCCTGCACAGCCAGGAGACAGGGAAGAGGAAGGAGCTGGAAACCGAAGGCCAAGGCAAGAATCGATACAAGAGGCAGAGAAACGAGAGAGGCCGGATGCCGAGGAAGGACAGCCAGGAAGCGAACGGGGCAGATGAACAGGACAGAAGTGGGGCTGGGCTCTCTGGAGGAGACCAGACGGCCACTCTCCCTGCTCAGGTTCTCAGCAGAAACGCAGGCCCGGATGGGGAGGCAGGCCCTGTGCCCTGGGTACTCACATGAGTTCCCGGACCATGTCTCGGGTGATGAGCTGGATGGTCTCTGGCTTGTTCTCCAAGCCCAGGGCCGTGAGCGTCTTCCTAATGGCATGCTTATCTCGGAGGAGCACGATGGGGCTGTCGCTCTGGGCCTGAGGCTGTGGGGTCAGGAAGGACAGCTTAGAAGCTGCTCAGCCCACATCCTACGGGTCCATCCCAACTTCCTCAAGGGCAGCCTTCCCCGCTTTCTTCCAGCCCATCCGGTGGCAGAGAAGGCTGGCTGGGGCCCAGACCTCAGGACCACCAGAGTCTCCAGGGCACTGAGGAAGCAGCACACGGCTTGGCCCTTGACCATGGCTATGTGCGTTCCTCCTGACCAGCCCATCTGAGAGCAGGGCCCTCCCGTGTCTCGCGCAGATAGTCCTGGATGGATGGGGAGGGGAGTGGCTAGCTTGTGTCCGTTCCTAACCTAAAACCATCAGGGATGAAAATCTGGGGTCTCTCGTTGCTCCCCCTCCATGATTTAGGAAAGAAGAAATAATGATCTCTCTCGGACCACAGTGTGACTTGAGTTAATACAATTTGTTACAGACTCATCCAACCTATGATATTCGAAATTTTCAATCTTTCCTTATGATTAATTTACTTTGGCTCCCCCGAAAAAAATCACCTGGAGGATGTTAGAAATGGCCAAATGGAATGCGGTGAGCATGTCAGGGAGTCAGAATTAGCAGGAATACATATTAAATGCATGTTTTGCTTTGTTTTGTTTTTTCCGAAACATTCCGACCTTCATTGAAGGAGTCAGATAATAAGAAAATGAAACCACTTATTTCAGGAAAATTCTGGACACAGGAGAGAATTTTGTCTCATGAATGCAGTGACGGTGATCCTGCGTGGAGGCCAGCGGCCGGCCTGGGGGGTGGGCCTTGGGGTCCTGAGGGCCCTTTGCACAGAGCGTCCCCAGAGCGCTGCTGCCACCTGCTGTCCGTGTGCTTCCAAGAGGGCGCGCCTGGGGCGCCACAGACCGCTCCTGCCCCCTGCTGCCGGCTTGAGAGACCTCAGACTCCCCCAGCAAGGAGGCCCAAGGGCCAGGAACCGGCAAGTCTCTGACGGCCCCTCCCGAGAGCCCGCGGGACGGCGGACACCTGAAGAACTTGGCCATTTCCAAAACATTTCGTCACCCCCGGGGCCCAAATCAGAACCTGTCTGTAAGTGAGGGTATGTTCCTTCGATTCCTTCCCCATCGATAGAAATGTCGTAGATGGGGGTCTTCTAAATGGAGAACAGCAGGGCACTTAAGGGGCTCAGTCGGTTAAGCATCTGCCTTTGGCTCCGGTGGTGGAATCAAGCCCTGCATCGGGCTCCCTGCTCAGTGGGGAGCCTGCTTCTCCCTCCGTGGGCTCGCTCATCTCTCTCTCTCTCTCTCTCCCAAATAAATAAATAAACAAATAAATAAGGAAAAACAATAAAGGGAGAAAGATGCCCATCTTGAAATCTCTGGAAAGTTCTGTTTGTCTGTTTGTTTGTTTGTTTAAAGATTTATTTATTTACTTGAAAGAAAGAGAGCACCCAGGGGTTGGGGGGGCAGAGGCAGAGGGTGAAGGACTCCCCAAGCCGACTGCCACGATCACGGGTCACACCGCCGAGCTGACATGCGGGCGGGGCCTCGATCTCACACCCCCGAAATCAGACCAGAGCCGACACCAGGAGTCGCACGCTCAGCCAGCTGAGCCACCCAGATGTCCCCGGAGAGTCCTTCTAGGCTCTGAGGACAGCGAGGAGCACACACATCCGCTCGCCTCCTGCCCCCCCGGCGTGCAGAGGCATCCATGCTGGCGCTCACACAGCTGCCGGCATCTTTCCCGCCCTTGGCTCGGTCCGGTCCGTCTGTCTCTCTGTCTGTCCCTCTCCGCCCTCTCCCCGTGTCCCATTCTCCTGCGTCCTTGCCCTCCCCCTTCTCACCTGCTACACGTCCCACAGTCCGAGTCATGCTCTAGCCAGCGCTCGTCCTCCGCACGGAGGACGCTGTCGGCCTTTCAGTGGGGACCACACCGGCCCAAGAAGACCTGCTCGGGGTTCCCCAGAGCTGATGAGCCCTGCTGCTGGGGCACTGGGAGAGGGGATCTGTGGTTGTCTCTAACGCTGTTCTCGGGCTGGGGGCCATGCGCAGCTCCGGGTCTGCGAGCTCCGTCCGTGGCCCTCGCAGGCCTTCCTCCTGGGGCACTCACTGGGCAGCGATCTGCTCTCTGCAGCAGAGCCCCCCAACCCTGACATCACAACAGGGCAGATGTGAAGACTGCAGGGGTGGAGGGAGCTGGGTGCCCCCGTTCACAAGGGCCCCAGTAGGTGCCAGCGTGCCGCGGCTCCAGTCTCCCTCTGAGAGTCAACCAGGGGAGGGGACGGCTTGCCCAGGGCCGGCTTCATCCTGAGCAATGCCAGTCGGCCACTGCCTCCAGGAGCCAGCTGCCGGGAGGGGCTGGGGGATGGTTACCTTGACCCCTCCAAAGAGGCTCTCATCCACCTCGGAGCTCACGGCTTTGGTCCTATAGCGCGTCCTATTCCTCGACCTGTTGGAAGCAGTAGAAGCGGAGCTCAGGACGCCAGCGGTGCTCAGCGGCTGCAGGGAGAGGCAGAAAGGTCGACTCATCTGTACGGAGAGGCCGGCAGGACTCTGGGCAAGGTAAACACTTCACCAGCCTGTGCTGGGGAGAAGCAGGTGGGCATGTGGGGACACCACTGGGGGGAAGCACCGGGTAAACCCTGATATGTAGGAGCCTGGGCACAGGGCTGGGCACAGATCTCCAGAGCCGGAGATGGAGGGGAGCTGGTGGCACCCGGAGAGCCCAGAGAAGCTCTGGCGGAGGCAGAGCAGCAGCCACAGCCGGCGTCTGGGGCCGTGCTGATAAGGACGCACAGCAGCACCCCACGAAGCTGCCAGTGCTGGGCGGGCTGCGGCGCATGCCTGGGCCTGGCCAGACCGGGTCTGGGTTGTGATTTGGGCCCCGGTTCCAGTTGCAGGGCCTCCCTTTGTCCCCATTTTCCAAGCACAGTTTCCCAGCCAGCAAGCTCTCCAATACCCCCGCCCTGTGTGCCCTTGTACTTGAACCAGAGTTCTGACTCTGTTGTCTGCACCTAACAGCACTAGACGACCTCCACTCCCACAGCCCAGCTCAGCCCTCAGAGGAGTCTGTCTCCGGCAGGTGACTTTGGTGAGGACTGTGGGCATCTCCCGCCTTACTCTCCAGCTGATCCCACTCTTCCTTTGCAGGAGACATCCTGCCCCCCAGTCTCTAAGATGAGATGTCCCGCAGCATGAGCTACCTACTCTGGGTCTCCCAAGCCTGGGAATCAGCAGCCGTCAAGGGGACAGTGTAGACAGGGAGACGGACCCTGTCGTTCCGGGTCAGTAAGCCCTGGACAGTGTTTCCAAAGCTCTCTCCCGTCTGCCCTAACCAACCAGACTCCCCAGCACCTGCCCCACCGCTAAACCAGTTGATTCTCCAGCTGAGTACCGCTGCGTGCGCCTGGCCCCTCTCTGCCTCCCCAGCCAGCAAGAGGCTTACTGGCTCTTGGCCAGTGAGGTGGGAGCCTCCCTTTAGAGCTCCAGGCAACCCCGATACAGCAGGGCAGGAAAGCTTGGGTTTATTAAAAGGTAAATATAACATCCCCGAGGACGCCTAATAACAGACTCGAAAGGGTTATTGCATGGTTAGTGGTGAGCCACTGCTCCCCTGTCCACCAAAAATAGAACCAGAGGAAACGACCAGACCCGGCAGTAGTGGGATTGAGGGGAAGCACTGGGAAGGAGGAGAGGTGGAAGCTACCAGATCAGCAGGGACGGGGTGAGTTCGTCTCTAAGTACGGGAAAAGCCGGGGTGCCTGGCACGTCAGAGGAGCTCGACACGCGTTTGATGAAGTGCGAATGAATGGAACCAAGCAAGGTGACCCCTCGAGGGCCACGGGCCAGCTTGAGCTGGAAGCTTCCCCAGAACACGCCTGACTCCAGGCCCCTCCCCGACCCCACATCTTCCAAATCGCTGTGGAAAATAACACCGTGACGGGGCTTTGAAAGGCAGATGGAAAGTATTATTACTGTTTTTGTATGTGTTCTCTTGTCTCTTTCCAAGGGCTCCTGCAGGTTTGCCCTTTGCTCGGGTGCCCACCGGGCAGCAGGCTCCTCTGGGGCTGACACCGAGTGATCTCTTTCCTGCACCCTTGGCACCCAGCTCAAGAGGAAGCCACTCAAGGGACGGTCCACCGCCAGAGCCTAGAAGTCAGAACAGAGGAAGGAAAAGAGATGACCACAGAGAAGTGGCCAGTGGGCAGGGCGGAGGGAGGCACTGCGCTGTCTAGGGCTGGGTGGCTGAGAAACCTCACTGAGGAAATGCTGACTTTGAAGCCACAAGCCACGCACCATGGTTAGAATGGTCACTTTGGCCAAGAGCAACAAGAAGAATTAGGGAGGTCACTGTGGAACAGCACTCAAAAAAAATGAAGAGCCAAGCAGAAATGGAAAGTTAGATCCTTCTAGGCCAGAGACGGCAGCCAAAAGGTTCTTTCAGGAAATGAGGGGCTGGTGTGACTTCTTGGATCACGAAATAAATGTCCCCAAGAGGGTGAGCAGCGCCCAGAGACAAGCCCATCTAGTTCCTAGTTCCACGGGCAAAGATGAGGACAGGGGACAGATAAAGACGCCAGCTCCGCTTTGATGTTCTCATCTTGCTGACCCAGCTAACCCCTCCCTTCGCATACCCTCCCTCCCCAGGGCCGCAGGAATGTGGCCACTGCTAGGAATGTGGGGAGAGGCTCCAGTGCCAAAAGATGAGCGGGTCAGTCGGACGATTTTCACGGTCATTGATACGGACAATCTCCAGAACATATTGAGATCTGAAGAAAGCAGATGAGAAGACCCATGAAAGTTCTTCCTGCGAAAATATCTGTTTGAAGGGTATGCACCCCAAGGGCGTATTAAAGGAATGTTCACCAAACAACACTGATCAGAAATTTGGGGTAAGCATTACTAACTTCCGTCAGTTCCCGTAGAGAATAATTTTCTGCCTTTGAGTCGGTAACTATTTTTGTAGGTAACACACTGTATTTTTATTTGAAAACAAATAAAAGGACTGGCCTTGGGGCTAGTCCCGGACTCTGAACAGAAGGGTGTAGCCCTTAACAGCAGTATTGGATGTCCCCGGTCCTGTACGTTCAGCTCGAATCCGGTGAGAAGGGGCTGGCACAGGTGGCGCGGACAGCTGGCGAGTGTCCCTGACGTAATGGTAACACCTGCCGACTGAACAAAGACCTCTGGCGTCCTTCCCCGGACGCCCTCTTCACCCTGCCGCCCCGTTCCTTTTGCATATAGCTTCCTCAGGGGCCAGCAAAGGCAAGCTTCCAGCTCTCAGCCCGACGCTGTTTCCCTTTCCGTGGGCTGTGGTTACCCAGAAGGCGAGGGTGCCCCAGCACGCGGCTCCTGCCTTTTACTGAGTGATCCACTTAGGGCACCTCTTTCCTCAAATGGGAGACAAGGTGGCATCCTAGTCAGTACCGAGGTCCCAAGCCTCCTTCTGGAGGATGGTGTTATTCGTCATTTCCGTAAGAGTCCTGGGACTCCGCCTCCCTGGGCCCCTGCCTTCCCCACGGCGGCCGCCAGCACCTCTCCCCATCCCTCCAAACACACTCAGCAGCAGCCACACACACGCACACGCGCACACACAGCCTGCTAGGAGGCGGAGACCACTAACTCGACCCACTGCTTCCCAAAGGTGCCTGCAGGCCCGGTCCTGTCCAAGGGATCTCAGAAATGCTCAGACAGTGGGCTGACCCCTGCCCTGAGTGGCCCTTGGCGGGGAAGCCCGATCTGCTAATTCCCACACGTCCAGCCTAAGTGCAGCTGATTCATTTGCACTGGAAAATATGAATTGTTTTAAACCGGAAAGAAAGGAAGTAACCGTTACTGGGTGCCCTGAGATGCCAGCCGGGATGCCTGAGGTGACGCTAGGCCGTCCCAGATAAACAGATTACACCCTGCACTTAGGAAGCCCCAGGGAGAGCCCGGGATAACTATGTGATAAAACAGATCCGCGAGGGGCCCCCACTGCCACACCACAAGGAGTCCTCAGACACTGGGAGCTGCATTGGTTGGAGACTGGTTTGTGTATAATTAACAAAGTTCTTGGAAATCCCTATTTGGCGGCCCTGAATTGGAACCACTGGTCCTAGAGAAGCAGCGTGACCTATGGGCGTGAAATGTGCCCACAGAATACACAGGTCGCCATCTCTGCCCCTTGGTGTGCCCCAGAAGTTCTTACATTACTTCCAACACCCCAAGGCTCCAGTGCCTACCTTCTGGCTCACTCCCTCATCCCTCAGGGACCAACACGTTCCTTACTGGAAACCGGACACCTCTTCACAGCTCCTCCTGGGCCTGGTGCCCTTGTCAACTGCTAGAGCAGACCCGGTCCCTCCCCAGGGTCTTTCAAAGCTGGTACCTACCCATCCGTTCATTCATGCACAAGTACTTCGTGAGCCCTAGTGCGGGAACAAAGGTCCCACCAACAGAAGAGAAACCTGACGCTCGGGGACATTAGGTGACTTACGCATTGTCACTCTGCTAGCTGTGGCCCAGCAGGTCCTATAACCTGCATGTAGCCTCGCCCATGGAGGCTCTAGGCCGACGGAGAGGGAAGGGAGTGTCCCTCTCTCGGCAACTTTCGGGCTAGCACCTTTCCACGTTTTGGAGCCCTGTCGACCCCACCCCTAATTCCCCCCGTGGACCCTCCTCAGGACTTCCCTTACTTCTTATAGAGATGTCCTCTTTGCCCCTGGCCCTTCCGGACCGCAGACCCTGACTCATCTTCTGCGCTCCCCAGCTCCCCGCGCTCCCCGCTCAGAACCCCAACCCAGTGCAGGACACACGAGGGCCCCCACCCTTGTCCTCCCGGGACCTCACCATCTCAGCGGTCCGCCCGGGCTCAGAGCCTCGGCCACCTCCGCCTCGGGCACTGGATGTTGATGCGTTACCATAGCAACAAGAGAGCGCGCGAGCGAGAGCCGCGGCCCCGCCCCAGGCCCGCCCCCGGCCCCGCCCCTCGGCTCCCGCAGACGCTCGCGGCGTCCAGTGATCTCCGGGACCCGAACCCCCGCCTCGACTGGGAACCGCGCTCCCGAAAGCCTGAGCCCAGGGCGCACGGCTCTTCACTGGCTCTGGCTGGACCGTAGGGTCAACCCGAACCCTCAAGGGCCTGGCACGGGCCGAGGACGTCCAACTGCGGGCACTCCTGCAAGAGCCAGGCCCAGACGCCCCCTGGTTACCATGGTTACTGTTGCCCAAGGGCCGCCTGGGAGATGCCAGGCAACCCTGGATCAGAGGAGACAAGTTGCACACCAGGAGGGAGCCTAGTGAGACCGCAGGACGAACTTACCACCGCGAGTACGTGTGTAAGCACGTGCGTGCGTGTGTGTGAGCGTGCGTGCGTGTGGGTGTGTGCGTGTGTGCATGCATGTGCATGTGAGTGCGCACGTGTGTGCGCATGCGTGCATGTGTGTGTGTATGTGTGTGCGTGCATGTTGTCCTTGCGCGTGTGTGTGCGTGTGTGTGTGCGTGCGCGCGTGTAGCTTCAGGAGCAGTTCCTGGGCCCTCCAGCTCAGCCACCGGGGAGGCCCCAAAGACTACCAGCATGGAAATCGACAGAACTGGCCTTAGGAAATCTGCCTTTTAACGTTTGTGTGGACTGTTCTGGAAGAGGTCTTAGGAGCTCTAGGATTCTCCCAGTTTGGCTCGCCCTCACGCCTCCCAGCCTGCAGGGATGAACTGAGCTGGGGCCTCGGCCTGCTGACCCCAAGCCCCTCGGAGCCTCTGCAAGCACCAGGCACGTTTCCCCTCCAGCCCTGACGAGCTGAACTCCCGCCAGAAGGCCGCGATGACATCGTGATCCTGGGAACTGCCTCCCACTGGGGAACCTCTCCCCACGCCCTCACAGCCCGCCCTTCTGAAGCTCCCTCCAGCTTGACTTGTTGCTTCCAAGCCCCGCGCTGCATCCGGGACACACTCCGGGCTGGACCGTCCGCAGAGCCAGGGGCCCGAGGGCTGTCCACAGCCCCAGGGGGACGGAGGAAGGCAGCCGGGGTCACCTCCAGTTCTTCTTAAAAGGACTTAACTCCCACAGACCTCACATTCCTTCTCCAGATTTCCCAGCCTTATCTCCTTTGGGATCCTCAAAAGAACATGGGGGCGGGACTGAGGGAGACCACAGTGTGGGAGGTGGGATCCGACCTGGAGGAGAGAGCAGCGACCCCACCGGGCAGGCCTGAAGGGGAAGCACAACCCACGGGCTTGGGAATGAGGGGAGGGCTTTGGGGTTCCTCCCAGCCTCTTCCCAGCAGCATGGAGAGAAGGGACAGGACGACGTGAGCGGCCTGCCCCAGACGGGACTCTTCCCCTAAGTGTCCCACTGAGTGTTCGCAGCCACATCTCTGTGTACCCATCCCCATCCCCAGAGAGGAGACAGGCCCAGAGGGACCACCGTCCAAACTCAACACTTGGTGTTCTTTTCTCAACCCAGGTGAGCTCTGAAGGCCAGGTTAAGGCTGAGGCAGGAAGGAGAGTGGGAGCCCCTCGCCCAGCTTTGTTTGCATTGACCTGGAAGCCCAATATGCTTCCGGGCCTTCAGGGCTCTTTGCTGTGTGTTTGCTTGGAGTTTGCAAAAGGAAGCGGGGTTAGGGATCCATGGATTTTGGCTGGGTGAAACCTGTTTGTGTCGGTTCCCCATCACCTCTCTCGTTGCTTTACTGCCTCCCCGGCGGGCTGTTGGTGAGGCCGACACCACGTACCTCTACCCTCTACCCTGCCACCTCACCTGAGGTCCGGACAGGAAAGTGCTGGCCACATTCTCCGTGGGAAAAAGGGGCTGTCGTGCCCGACAGCAGAAAGATTTGCAAAGTGGAAGAAAAACAAAGTTTGAAATTTTTTCAGAAGCCAGAAGCCAGTCCATGAATCAATGTTAACCCTCCTACTCTGTAAAATTGTAAGTGGAGATTCTGTTCTTATCACTGCCGGGCCGAAAAGGAAGTTCTCGCTGGCCAGGAAGAGACCTAATAATACAACATATATGATTATAAACACATTACACATCTCACCAGAGAAGAAACTGCCTCCAGAGGGCCTAAACGTGTTGACAACTTCTGTTTTTGCCAACAGTGATAGACACAGTTTTTCCTTTTTGCATTCTTCTCGTAGATAATTTCAAACCCACACACCCACTTGAACTCTTCTGAGTATAGTGAGACAGTCTTTCCATTTAAAAACTGTTCAAGCCTGTATATTAGTTTTCTACTGCTGCTCTAGCAAATTACCCCAAATTTAGTTGCTTAAAAGAGCACAAATGTATTATCTCATGGTCCTGGAGTTCCCACCGGCCTAAAAACTGAGGTATCAGCAGGACTGTGTTCCTTACGGAGGCTCTAGGGTGAGTCCTTTATCCAGCTTCTGAAGGCCACGATGTTCCTGGGCTCACGGCCCCCTGCTCCCGTCTTTAAAGCCTGTCACATCACGCAGCTGAGCAACTCTAAGAAGTCATCCTTCCTTCTACTGGGGAAATTGCTCTCATTTAGGGACTCCTGATTAGGTTGAGCCCACCATGATAATCCAAGAGAATCTCCCCATGTCAGGATCTTTAACTTATTCCTACCTGCAAAGTCCTTTTACCACGTAAGGTAAATATTTAGAGGCTTGGGGATTAAGAGGTAGGTACTTGGAGGGGAGGTGGTGCCTTATTCTGCCTACCACACATTGCTCGGTAACATGGACCTTTTAAGGATCTGTAACATATTTTCAAAGGTTGGGAAGAGAAATACAAAAAAGGAAATGCAAAACTATTTATTCAAAAAGTTGATACAACTTGAATATGCCTTTCTAAACTGATCTTGGAGTCTCTCTGAAGATTTCAATAATGTAAGTGAGATTGAACAGACGTGGACCTACGTCAAGAGGACATCCTCTTCGGGGCACCTGGCTGACTCAGTCGGGAGAGCGTGCCACTCCTGATCTCCAGGTCGTGAGGTTCAGTCCCATGTTGGGCACAGAGTTTACTTTAAAAAAAAATTTTTTTTTAATTTTTTAAAAAGAGCACATTCCCTTCTTTCATCAACTTTAAACGTATGTGTTGAAGAACAGAAAAGTTACTTTAAAATTGATGAGTATATTCTGCGCAAGAAAGGAAAACGATCAACAAAATGAAAAGGCAATCCATTGAATGAGAGGAAATATTTACCAATTGTGTATCTGATGAGGGGTTAATATCCAAAATATATAAAGAACTCCTACAACTCCACAGCAAAAAAAAAAAAAAAAAAAAAAGGAAGAAAAGAAAAAAGAAAAAAATCCAATGCAAAAATGGGCAAATGTTCCGAGTAGACATTTTTCCAAAGAAGATATAAAAATGGGGGCACCTGGGTGGCTCAGTCAAGGGCAGTTAAGCGTCTGCCTTTGGCTGGGGTCATGATCTCAGGGTCCTGGGATCGAGCGGGGGGGGGGGGGGGGGAGGGATGGGGCTCAGCGGGGAGTCTGCTTTTCCCTCTTCCTCTATCCCTGGTCCCTGCCTGTGCTCTGTCTCCGTCTCTCAAATAAATAAATAAAATCTTTTTTTTAAGAAAAGGCATACAAATGGCCAACAGGTACATGAAAAGGGGCTCAACATCACTGATCATCAGGACAATGCAAATGCCAACCACAATGAGATATTAGCTCACACCTGTCAGAATGGCTAGTTTCAAAAAAGACAAGAAGTGACAAGTGTTGGCAAGGGTGTGGGGAAAAGGAACCCCTTGTGCATTGCTGGTGGCAATGTAAATTAGTGCCACAGTGGAAAACAGCGTTCCGCACACAACTAGAATGAGAACTGCCGTATGATCCAGCAATCAACTTCTGGGTATTTATCCAAACAAAACAAAAACACTTAGATCAAAAAGATATAGATGCTTCTGTGTTCCTTGCAGCATTATTTACAATAGCCAAGACATGAAATCAACCTAAGTGTCCACCGATGAATGAATGAATACAGAAAATGTGATACATATATTATATATAATGGAATACTAGTCAGCCATAAAGAATGAAATCCTGCCATCTGTGATAACATGGATACATCTCAAGGGCATTTTGCTAAGTGAAATGAGTTGGACAGGAAGAGACAAATGGTATGATCCCGCTGTTGGGGGAGGTCATCAAAGACCTG
Source organism: Mustela lutreola (assembly GCF_030435805.1). Lineage (NCBI taxonomy): Eukaryota > Metazoa > Chordata > Mammalia > Carnivora > Mustelidae > Mustela > Mustela lutreola. The sequence continues at coordinate 71,405,552 of NC_081303.1, read as the reverse complement.
ACCACTGGCTGACCCGTAAGCTGGACCCAGGCAATCAGAGGCTCCTGAGCCCCACCCTGACCTTGGAATATGGGTTCCACTTGGCTTTACCACTCCCAGAGGCTGCTCCAAGAACACAGCCTTAAGAGAACGATGGGGCACTGAGACCACTTGGCCAGTATATATGACTGGACCCAGCTAAGGCCTCAAACTTTTAAGATTTTGGAGGGGCAGGTGGAAGATCCAACCGTCCGGCTCCCACCCGAGGCACAAACTCCCAGTTATCAAATAAGTAAGTCGCGGAGATGAATGTGCAACAGGACGACTGTGGTTAATGATACCGTACTGTATATTTGGAAGATGCTAAGGGATAGACCTTAACATCTCCCATCATAAGAAAAAAAAATGTGTCACCATTTGTGGTGACAGACACTGACTTGACTTCTCGTGGTGATCATTTCTCAGTTTATACAAACTGTATCATTCTGTTGCACACCTGAAGCTAATATAATGTTATGTGTCAATTATATCTCAATAAAAGAACTCAGTAGGTTTATGAAACCAAAGTGATAAAAATGAACCATGAAATCAGTACAAATTATTATGAAATTGAAAAGTAAATTGTAGCAAAAACGTTCAGACTCTATCAACAGCATAATTCAATAAGAGAAATAGACAAATTTTGAATAAATAGGCCCTTGGATTGTTGAATAATGCAATTAACAAGAAGAAAATCCTATGAACACATCGGGAGTGTATCAGATTTCCTGTTGATCTGACATAAAATACTGACATTGACAGAGCTTGCATAAAACTCAGTACACTAGAATCAGAACCGATGACAAGTTGGTTCATGAGTGCCATCAATTCAAAGAACATGTAATTACTGAACAATGTCCTGAAATTCTACAGCCCAGGTAAGGAACGTAGCACAGATTTCCCCAAATTGTACAATTACAAAAATTGATATGATTTTACCAAAGGCAAACTGAAATAAAAGAAACATCCTAATCTATTTCTTTTTAAAGATTTATTTATTTATTTGACAGACACAAGCAGAAAGACAGGCAGAGAGAGAGGAGGAAACAGGCTCCCTGCGGAGCAGAGAGCCCATTCGGGGCTCGATCCCAGGACCCTGAGATCATGACCTGAGCTGAAGGCAGAGGCTTTAACCCACTGAGCCACCCAAGCGCCCCCTTAATCTATTAATAATAATAAAAGTGTCAATCCATATCAGGAGGAATGAATTATCACTCTATTCTCCATATAAAATATCAATAAAATCGCTGTCATTTGGACACAAAGAATAAACAGCCCAAAAAAGGGAAGGGTGAAAGCTATTTCGGGGTTGTCTCAGGCCGTGACTTCACTTAAATCTGTTACTCTTCCAGATGTGATGATGTTTACAGTATTTGCCAGACTTTGAAACATTTCCAACCTGTCACGTTGGATTAAACTACATAAACGTTCAGGCTCGCCATTAACATAGCGCGGCCTTGTCTCCCCCGATGGGGCTTCCCAGACTGCGCGCGCTTCGGGCCGCCCCGAGCCTGGGTCCACCCGCAGAAGCCGGGAGGCAGCCTTCCCCTTAGCACAACTCGGCTCCCCAGTACGGCCGTATCCGGCGGGGCCGGGGTGGGCGGCCCTCGCTCTCCGCTCCCAGCCTCCGCCCGCTCCGTCCACTCCTCCCCGCCGCCCTCGCCCACCTCCTCCCCTGCGCGCTGCCCTCCCTCTGGTCCCGCCTCCTCGCGGCGCGACTCGGACGTCCGCTTCCCGCGGCCGCATCCCCAGGCTCCCGGTTCCCTCGCGCCCTGCGCTCCGCCCCTTCGCCGCGGCCCCGCGGCCCCGCCAGCCCAGCGGGAGAGCAGTCCGCGGCGGGAGAGGCCGGTCCCGGCTCCCGGCCCTGCCCGAATCCCACCCCGGCCCCCCCCCGGGCCGTCCCTACCGCGTCGCCACTCCCAGAGCAGCCACCCCGCGGTCCCCGGGGTGCCCTGGGCACCCCCGCAGCTCCTTCTCGCCGCACGAGGCCTTGGAGCCCTCCCGGGCCTCGGCCGCACCCTGCAGGCGTCCCGACGCCCTCCCCACACTGGCTCCGGCCAGAGGGGTAAGAACCTGGACCCTGACGAATAAGCACATTTAAATGGGAGGAGCCGGGGACAGAAGACCCGAGGAGCCGATGGTTAAAACAAGTCTGGGCGCTCGCTGGAGCGCGTCTCCTAAGGGCAAGAAGAGAAGCTGATTCCCTTCTATCTCTTTCGATCTCTCTCTCTCTTTCCGTGCTTGAAAAGCATTTAGGAACCTGCGTTTTGCAGGCCGGGGACCCGCGAGGCCGAGGGTCCTGTAAGGGACTTGGGGGTAGCTGGGCCACACCGAGAGAATGGCCGGCAGCCCAGGGGCTTCCAAGAGTTTGTGTTGGTCGCGGTGAGTTCTCTCCTCGCTCCTGTGGTCTCTGAACGCCTTTGATGCACGGGTCTTGGGAGTTCTCCGACACAGGGCCCCCATCTCCTTCCTCTGGACCTGCCTGCCTCGGCCTGCCAGCTTCTGCTGGAGGCCGGGGGGGGGGGACCAGCTGTCGGTAAAGGGAATTGCGGATGCGCACTCTGTTTTCAGGAAAACACGCTGCTCCTCGGCTGCCTCGTGGCCAGGAAGTCCATCCAGCCGGTGAAGAAGCTCTCCCACGGGGCCTTGGCCGCTCGTGTGGTCTCTGAATCTGTGCTCGAGGGGCAGCAGCTTCGGAACCAGACTGGCAGGATTAGAGCCCTGACCTAGCCGCTCACAGGGGAGAGCCCTTGGGCCACCTGCCCAGCCACGGGGCCTTGCCTCTTCATCTGACATGGGGTAACCGACCCAAAAGGCACTGTGCCGACCAGGCTCGAAAAACAGTTTGCACCGTGCCTGGCGGTTACTACTCCTTCTCCTCCCCGCCAGAGGAGGGGATGTGTGGGCCACGGTGGGGGACATCTTCGTCCTCGGTGTAGTACAAATGCGGTCAGGAATCAGGGTGCCTGAAAGATGCCTGAGAGCCTGTCTCAGCACCCCCTTCTTCCTGGAGCACCTGAACTCTCAAAACGGCCTTCAGTTCTTCCCAAAGCAGAGTAGAGCCGAACACAGGAACAAACATTCAAATGCGTGAATTGTTCTCCCCCGAGTATTCACTGCCTCCCCTCTTTCTTTACAACTCTCCTGCCCATCCTTAAAAACTGTGGGGCCTCCCGCTACAGCCAGGAGGCGAGGCCTGGGGAGAGAGTTGGAGGACCCTGGGGAACGTTGGGAAGCACAAGGCAAAGGGCCGGGGACGGAGGGCTGGGGGAGAGAGAGGAGGGTGTGGCAGGCGCCCCAGGGCGCTGGGGCCTGAGGGAGGAAGCAGGGAAGGGGTGAGGGGAACCGGCTGAGGAAGCGCTGTGCCCTACCCCCCTCAGGCCTGGGGGGTGGGGGGGACCTCCAGAGCGCTGACAGAGCCCTGCAGGCCACACGGCCCACCCCCTACCTGGCCCCAGCCCCCCAGGGCAGAGAGCCCCCAGGCCAAGGAGAAAGACCTTAGAGGAAACCACAGCCTCCGCCCCTCCTCCAAACCCCATCTCCACCCTCCGGCCTGCCCCAGGTCCCTGGTGCCCCACACGCCTCCCCACGCCTGGCACCAGCTTCCCCTCCTACGTGACCGGCACAGACCCGGGACTGCCTGGCGGATGTTGAGATAAGGCCGAGGTGGGAGAGCCGCCGAAGGCCGGAAGTTACAGAGCCTGTTTCCCCGGCAACCCAGCCGCAGTCGCCAAACAGGGCAGTAGGGGGGGAGGGGGGGCACGACTCCCGGGCCAGGCCTCCAGCCAGGGCCCTCCCAGACCTGTTTTCCGTGGAGAAACTTCTCTCTGCATCTCTGAGGACAGGGCTGCCTAAGAATTATGGGGGAAACCCGTTTAAAACCAAATTCCAGAGAGCACCCCCCAGCCCCCGGGGGAACTGGGAGGGTGGAGGGTTCTAAGAGGACAAACTGGAATCTGTGTTTCTAAACATCTCAAACCAGCGCCCGGGGTGACTTCAGTATTGGCACCGTGAGGACAGATGTCACTTGGAGAACAGAAGACATCTGAGCAAGCTGGGCTCCTTGTGGAGGACCGGGGGAGATACGGGAGGGGACCTAGGGTCGCCCAACCCTGCTGTGTCTGCCGGCGCCGGCCACCGGCCCCAGGCCTGTTGATGCTTCACTTTAGGTATCTTCAGTGTCCAGGGAGTGATCAGGAGTCCAGAGATCTGGATTCTAGAACATGCAGAGCCAGTGCAGAACCACCAACTCCCCGTGAGCCGGCTGGTGGGCCAGGAGCTACCGGGCTGAGCGCCAGAAGCCAGAGGCAGATACACCAGGGGTTCGAGGACGCTGGGACCTAGAGCACGCCACTTAACACTGTTCAGGTGTGTTTTTCTCTTTTCTACAAAGGATATGGGAATACTAAAGCCTTTCCAAGACACGGGAGTGCCTTCCAAGTCCTCATGGTCTCGATAGCCTTTGTTGCCAGGGTAAGCTGAGCAGTCAGAAAGCTCCAGAAAGTCAGAGAGCCTTGAGGACAGGAACCCCGAGTTGCAAGATCCAGGGCCTGGGCCTCGGGGTCTCTCCATTAGCCTCTTTCTGAAGCTGCCAGATCGGCAACGGCCTTGGAGGGGCAGCCGCCTCCGAGCTGAACTTCCTGCCCCGCTTCTGAGGCCTGACCTCCTGCTTCCTCACTGCGGCCCCGGCCTCCGCCCACAGAAACAGCCCAGTTCACTCTGGCTGCCAGCCGAACCCTTCCCCGGGTCAGCCAGCTCGCAGGCCCCGATGGGGCAAGCGATAAGCTTGAACTGCTTTGCTTATCAGTTCAAATCCCAGTTCAGCCACCAGCTGGGTTCTGAAGTAACTTTTGCTCTTAGCCTCAGTTTCCTCACCTGGACTATGGGAGAGAAGAGGAAACGCATCCGTTGTGTTGTGTTGTGTTGCTCCTGGAGTTCGCATCCCGGGAGATCACAGCAGCTCTCACCTGGTTGCTGAAACCCTCTTCACTCTCCACAGAGCACAAGCCAATCTGGAAATCCATTCTCCCCTTCTCACGCCTGCCGAGCCCCCTAAAGCCCCGGCTCTTCTCCAGCCTGGACCTGTGCAGTAGACTCTTAAGGCTGGCGTGCCTCCATAGTCTTCCCAACCCCAGGCCTTTCTCTGCCCTACAATGGAGGGAAGCTTTCTAAATAAGACACAAGTCTCGTCTCTGCAGCCCCCTGCTTAAAATTTCTCAGGGGTACCCCCAAGTCCTTAATGAAATATCCAAAATCTTTCATTTGGCTTTGACGCTCCTTGGAAGAGCTGGGCCTTTCTTCTCTTCTCAGCTGCATTCTCAGCCCATGAACCGGCCCTCTACTGTCCGGCTGTGCACATTCTTACCTCCAGGCCGTGCCCATGCTGCACCCATGCCTGGAACATTCTCCCCACCAGCACGGGCCCTGCCTTCGTGCTTCTCATTGTCCTTAAATCTCCAGCTCAGACTCCAGCATCTTCCAGAGATTCTCATGGATTCCCCTGCCCACCCCACCCCTGCAAGGCTGGGTTGAGTCCCCTGCTGCGGGGTCCCTTAGCACCTAGGCTCGCTCCCCTTTCCACCCCCCATCTCCCATTATAACCTGCTCTTTGCTTTGCCTAGCTCCTCCCAGGAGGGCAAAAACTCTACTCGCCTTGCTGATGCTGTAACCCCAGCACTCAGCAAATACCTTATCCAAAATGGGTGCTCGAGAACTATTTGTTGAGGGGCACCTGGGTGGCTCTGTCGGTTAAGTGTCGGACCCACTGGGGTCGTGATCTCAGAGTCCTGGGATAGAGCCCCGCATCAGGCTCCCCGCTCAGCAGAGAGCCTGTTTCCTCCCTCTGTCTCTGCCTGCTTCTCTGCCTGCTTGTGATCTGCCTGTCAAATAAATAAATAAATTCTTAAAAAAAAGAAGAAGAGGAACTCAGGGTCTGCTGGGCGCAGGGCGACGTGTCTGAGTTCTTTCATGCTCTCCTCACAGCCCACCCGTGATGCTGATCTCTCCCTACCCAGTCCCTGGTGCTCACCCAAACTCAGGCCTCTTTTCCCACTCCCGACTCCAGGATGGAAGGGAACAGCCCCCCTCCACCAGCGCTGAAAGTTGACCTCTGACCACAGAGCAAGGACTGCTCCTTTTCCTGGAGGAGTTGACCTCTGACCACAGAGCAAGGACTGCTCCTTTTCCTGGAGGAGCCCCCCTAGCCCCCAACCTACAGCCCTGCTCCCCCCTGAGCTGATCCCCGAGATATGCAGTCTTAGCTCCCTATGATGTCACCCCCTTCCACTGCAGAAGGGACCCAGGGCTGCGGGAGGTTGGCGAGTGACCCGCCCAAACATTGCTGTTTGCTTTTCTCCACAGGCACAGAGCGCTGGCTTCCCCAATGATCGTGGCTCGGCTCATATCTGTGTTTTCTCTCTCCTGCAGGACTCTGTGCTCTTTGAGCAAAGAGATCACGTATTAATAATCTTCATCTCCCCCATAAGGCCTGACATAGAGAACCCCAATAAATATTGAATGAAGGCCTGAATTTTAAAGATGGGTGTAGTATATGCGTTCCCAAGCAGACTGCCCATTTTCTACCCCAAGACGGGATCCATCCTATTATTGAAAACATGCCTCTTGATCTGTAAGAGAGACCAGAGGCTGATAACCTTCAGAGCCAAGGGCATCGTTTTTCCTTGGCTGACCTAAATTTCTCTAGATACAACTTCAGTGCATTTTCTTCTAATCCACCTCTATGGCCACTGGGACTAAAACTCATTGCTTTGCACAGAGACAGTTACTAATTTACTCTCTGGGCTTCTCTTCAACAAGTTTAATCCCAGACCCTTTATAGTTCTCTCCCCAGGGCCCTATTGCCCAGCCTTTTCCCTGTTCTGCCGCTCCTTGGGCTTTTTGCCAAGCTCTCCAAGGCCTCCCCCAGCTGAAAGGCAGGAATGGGACATACTGTTTGTTCTCCAAGGACCCGTGCGCAAACTCACAGATGCTTACCTTCTGCCTACGCACGCAGGACGCACAGCTCTCTGCACCCATTCCGCTCCTTGGCAGACACGCTTGTAGGTGGCCTCCACGCGGGGTGACAGACTCCTCTGCTCCCACCTGTGCCCCTGAGCCCCAGCCCTGCAAATGCTCACCCACCTGGACACACACGCACGGGAAGGGACCACAGAGACCTGTGCTTTTCCCCCAAGGGTGAGCCAAGCTAGGCTGAGCCCTGGGAGCCCTCTTCCTCTTCCTCCTCCCCGCTCTGCCTCTCCCTGCCTCTCCCTGCCTCTCCCTGCCTTCCTACTCCAGTTCTTTCCATTGGGCCACAAGGAGCCAAACCTGCCTTCTCTCTACCTCCTCAGGGATTCTGCACTTCAAAGCTGAAGGCAAGGAGTCAATGAGCCTGAACCTAAGTCGGCTCCTACCTCTTCCTGCCCTACTCGCAGGCACGCTGTCTTCCCGCAAATCCACAGTGAGCCTTCCTTTTGCGCAGACCACACAGGGCTCTCCCCTCCTTCCCCAGCCCCCCCTTCCAGCCTTCTGGAGCCCCAGAGTCTCGGGTGTTCCACCTGCTGGAAATGAACCATGGGGGAGCACTGGAAGGAAGCGGACAGAGGCGCTGTTTCCATCTCAGACCCAAGGTCAGGCTGGCTTGCTGAGACCCTGGCCTGACCGGGGCGCCGTGTCACGGGGGCCAAGGGTTTGAGGAACTGGAGAGTGGGGTGATATTCATTCATTTGTTCAACAAATATTTATTCAGCACCGACCACGGGCCAGGCACCTCTCCACATCCACAAAACCAACACAAACCTGCCCTTAAAGAGTGTACATTCTGTGGGTGGAGACAGAAAGTAAAATACACCCAGAGGCGGTGATAGGAGAAAGCGGGTGGGGGTGGGGCGAGGGAGGAATGCGCAAAGTAGGCCGACCAGGGAAGGCTGCACTTGGAAGGTAAACTTTGACCAAAGACTTGAAGGACAAGCCCTGGTGAGACCTGGAGGGGACAGGGGTCCTAGCAGCAGTGGGGACAGTCCGCAGGTGGGGCGTCAGGAGACAGCAGGATAGGGAGCCCCGGAGAAGGAAGTGCCGCACAGAGGCTGCCCCTCTCCCCTAGTTCTTGGACCCCGAAGGGGGAAGAGGTCAGGAGAGGTGGAACAGGCCAGATTCAGCACAAAACTGTGGCCTCCCATGCGACAAAACACGTACCCGATTTTGGGGTATCGGTGCAGGCCATTTCCAGAACACATTTGCTGGAGCTGTGGCCGGGTGGATTGCGGGCAGCAGTGGCTCACGGGGCCTGTGGGGGTGGCGGTCACAGCCAGAAGGGAGGCGCGCCCCTTAACCAAGCACTTCCCCCATCCCCTCCGTGTCCGGCTGGAAGTCAGTTGCTCTGGGGAGGGTGGCCTGGCTGTTGCCTGAAGCATCTTGGAGCCCAGCCAGGCAGCACCCCCCCCCACCCCGCCCCGAGGCATCCACACGGATGCCGCTGCACCTGCCTGTCTGTCTCTGGAGCCTTTGCTGGGCCAAGGACCGCACTTGCTGCCCAGGCTGGCAAAACCCCTACAGCTACAGGAGGAAGGAGCCAGTACCTCCAGTTTTCAGAGGAGGGGCACCCACCGCCCCCGCATCCCCTCCACGACTCCCCTTCCTACTGAGCCTCCAAGGGCACGAGATCACAGCCAGGTTGACCTGGCATCGAACCCACATCCCCCCTTTAGTCTTTACGTGGCCATGGATGCCCTGGGACCCAGTGTCTCAGCCCTGGATCAAGCGGAGTGTCTCAGAATGTCGGGAAGCACCCAGCCAAGGACGGGAAGCTGTAAGCGGTTAAAGCTGGGAAGGATGTGCATAGGTCAGTGTTTCAGTGGAACCATTAGCGAATTCAAGGTTTTCTCTGCAATGACGTCACTCTCCCTCCCCGTACTCCTGGGAGAAAGCCTTCCAGAGCCAGAGATAAAGGGACCGAATGACAGCTAATCCCTGGGAATTTGCATACAGGCGGCAGCCTATCTTATCTGCACCTCAGCCCCTGCTGTGCAGCAAATCCCCTCCCTCAGGCGGGTCACGTCGGGACCCCTCCAGATGCCGGCTGAGCCTGAGGCGAGCGCGCAGTAGGTGCTCCTTGGCAGAGGGAGCCAGTGAGGCAGAGGGAGAAGAGACGGGAAGCCCTCTGGTTAGCAACCTCCTCAGCATCTGTCACCCCCTGGCACAGTGCTGGGGCTCTGCCCTCCTAAGGAAACATGCGCTGAAGTAGAGAGGGTGGGGGAGCTTGGTGTGAGGGGCTGGCCCAGGCTCTGTCCCGTTCTCCCTAGAAAGTCCCAGGGTCTGATGGGGAGGCCGTAGGGTCAGGAGTTGGAAACGGGGGGTGGGGTGGGGGGGACATTCAGGCCTCCATCAGGGCAAGCTCCAGATAACCTGGTACCAGGCCAGTGCCTGGAAGTAAAGTTCTCGGCTCTCCAAAGCACAGAGCTCCCACGTCTGCAGGGCTTCTTCCCTCCGGCTCACTCACAGCCGGGCCATTCCTCCCCAGCACTGCCGCCCTTGCCCAGGCCCCCAAGCTGGTCTGGCCAACTCCCACAGAGGCCGCCTTACCCCAGGCCCGCCCGAGGGGCCTCCCGCCCCCAGACTTGCCAGGACTCCGGGCAGGGCCAGCAGCCAGCCCCACCCTCCTGCGGTGGCGAAGAAGCCACTTGGGCTGGGCGAGGGGCCCAACCCCAGCACCAGGGTGGATGCCCGATTCCTAGGCTGGCGTGTGGACACCGCCCACATCTCCTGCATTTCGGCTCCGGGACCAAGGGCCGTGGTCCTCAACCCAACCTCCCCTCCCTTAAACCTGGGGACGAAGGTGCCCGGGAAGGAAATCAGAAGATGGGGGTGAGGACTGTAGCCTTTCATCTCGAAGCCCTCTCCCTGTCAAAGTCATGGAACCGTCCCCACACTCCTCCTTTCACTCCCCACACTCCATGGGGGACTCAGGGCCCCGACACAGCCAGAGACCACCCAAAAAAGACAAGAGATATTTATTGAAATCAGCAAACTCAGGTTCTTCGAGCCCCAGCCCATGGTCGCAGTCCTGTCCCCTCACCCCCACCCCGTAGCCACAGCACAGGGAACGGAAAAGGGGAAGCTGGGAGAGAAGGCGCCGCCAGGGGTAGACCGCCTCCGTGTGTGGGGACGGCAGCCCAGCCGGGGCCGGTGGCCACCGCCCCAGGCCTCTCCCTATAAATTAAGTCCCTGCAGCCCCAGCTAAGGGGCGAGGCGAAGGAAGGCCAGAAGGCAGGGTCTCGGACCCCCAGCCAAGGAACAGATTGAGGGCAGAGCTCAGGGCGGAAAGAAGCCAAAGGGAAAGAGAAGAGCTATGGGGCTGCAGGGTGGCGAGGCCCCCCACTTTTGGTCCTAGGAGGAAGGAGGCCAGTTGGTCCAGTTTGGGTGGGTTTGAAGAAGGGAATGTATTAGTAAGCACGGGGTCGGGGGGCCTGCCACCGGGCACCCCAGAGGAGGCAGGCCGGGCCCCCACCCTGGCCAAGGGAGTCTGAGAGTCCCAGGGGCTCTCGGGGAATGTCACTGCTAAAAAATATATATATATATTAACCATCCATGGGAAGGTGGGCACGGGGCTGGGGCGGGGTCAGAGGATCTGGCGCGGCATCCCGTAGCCAGTCATGCCGGCCTGGGACGCCCCGCGGTTGGTGCCCATCTGCAGCCCGATGACATTCTTGCCCTCCTGCAGCTGGTTGTCCGAGAAGTTCCGAGGGTTCTCCTTGGACTTCCTGGGTGGAAAGGAAGCGCCGGTGAGGACGAGCCCGCAGGCTGCCTCAGCACACGTCTGCCTTTGCACAGGCTGAGGCTTCGCTGGGGGGCTCGGGAGCCGGTGTCCACCCCGTCTGAGAGGCCCGAGCTCTCTCAAGACACCGCCTCGTGTCTCAAAGGGGACAGTACCTTGCCACCCCTGGAGAGTTGCGAGGGACAGGAAAGGGCTTTGTGCCAGACCCTTCGCTAGGGACAGGGACAGGCCTGGGCCACCGTGCCATACTCACTTGGGAAACCAGTTGGGATCCCCAGAGAACAGTCCATCGTCCCGGGCTACGGCCAGCCCGCCCAGGTTCATCAGCGTCCGCTGCACACAGGCCATATTCTTTCCTAGGAGAGGGGAGGGGCTGTGTTGGCCTCAGCGACGCTGGGGTCCTGGGGGCCCGCCTTCCACCCCGACCACTTAGGCCAGCACCTAACTCCCTAATGCACCTAATGGTTTCCTAATTCCCTTTGTCCCCACACCCTCCTTCCCCCCCAGCCTCCCACAGGGCCCATCCCACCATGAAATACACACACACACACACACACACACACACACACACACCCTTTGTCTTCAGGGTGCCAGAAACCCACCCCGTCTCCCGGAGCTAGCTGGCCCTGCCTGGTGTCTGTTCTTCTGGGAGACAGTCCCCTGGCCCGACCCACCTTCCCAGAGGTCCACGGTCTGGAAGATGTCAGTGGTGTTGATGCCGTAGCGCTCGGCCGCCTGCAGGAACTGGGAGATCTGCTCCATCTGCTTGAAGGCCATGGTGGAGGCCTGGATCTTCTTCACTGGGGCCTGTCCCTCGGGGTACAGCCCATTGATGAGCTCACACAGCACCTGGGTGAGGACAGAAGGTGTGCGGCGGTGAGAGCCCGCTGGCCGGGAGGCAGACGGTGTGCCCCCGGGGTTCCTGTCCCACCGGAACACACCCTCCCGTGGTCCTCTCCCTGGAGCACTTCTTCCCGGAGTCCCCCAGGGCACCCCCTTTCACTCCGTGGGTCCTCTGTGAGGTAGAGACCCAGGCTCAGGAGGAAGTGGAACAAACCCAGGCCCCCCAGGCCCCCCAGGCCCCGCAGCGCTCCAGGCACTTCCAGTCAGAGGGCTCAGCTCTCACCGTGCCATCCTTAAGCCAGTTCTGGAAGTTCTCACGCCCAGGCTGGGGCCGGCCCACGTCCTTGCGGCACTGGGTAGTGATCCACTGGACCAGGATCTGTTCCAGGTCCGCATCGTACTGCTTCTCGATCTTCTGCTGCACCTCCCGGCTCAGGCCGTAGGCAGGTCCCCTGTTGGCCATTCCCTAGGGCAGTGGTGGCTGTGGGGTGCTGGAGAGAGGACACGGCGGGGCCCGCAGTCAGTACTCTGAGCCTGCAGGGACACACCTTGTATCCCCAGGGTGCGCCCCAGAGGTGAGAACCACGGTCAAACACGGGGCTCACCCCACCTCTGGCACAGGGCCCAAAACTACACTGCTCAGAGCTCTGGGGTAAGGGCCCGTGCAGGCCATCTCTGGGCACCCCCACGGCAGGCTGACTTCGCTGAGTGCTGCCATTAGACTTCATTCGAACGGCCCCACTACTGGAATGAAATAGAAAACCCACTGGAGTAGAATACGGCGTACACGAGGCCCCTCATTCGGGGTGGTCTGCTTTAGCCAAGGCAAACCGGTCATTAGAACCGCAGCCGTGGGGAGGAGGAGGATTTGGGGAGAGGAAGACATGACTAGGGAACTTCTTCCAGGAGCCAGAGAACCGGACACACCCACCCTCACCACCAGCCTCTGGGCTTGAGCGAGCACCCCCGATCTGTGCCCGCGACTGTGGAAGCGGTGGAAGCTCATGGTCCTGGAAAGCCAACAGAGAGACAAAGAGAGCACCCAGGAAAGCGGAAGGCTTGTGCGGGAAGATACTGTACAAATCAGACCCTATGTGACAGAAAGGTAGAGAAGAGTATGGGCAGAAGCAGTCCGGAAGCCTTCCTGGAAGAGCAGGTCTGAGTAGTCCCTTAAAAGATTTCAGCAGGGGGTGCTGGAGTGGTTCAGTGGGTTAAGCCTCTGCCTTCAGCTCAGGTCCTAACCCGCATCCCCTGCTTCCCCCCCCCACCCCCCCTCTGCCTGCTTCTCTGCCTACTTATGATCTCTGTCAAATAAATAAATTTTTTTAAAAAAAGAAAAAGATTTCAGCAGGCAGAAGGAACTTCCCATGAGAAACCAGGCAATCAAAACCAATCCCACCTGCCCTTGACAAGCTACAGTGGGCAGAATAACGGTGCCACCCAAAGGTGTCTGCATCCTAACGCCCAGAGCCCGCGAATGTTACGTGGCAAAAAGGGCCTTTGCAGGTGGGACTGAATGAAGGGTCCCGACACAGGGACGCTGTGCTGATCGTCCAAGACGGCCTAGTGTCCTCACAGCAAGGGGCTTTATACACACAGCAGGAGCCTTACAAGCGAGGGGGGGAGGCAGACAAGTCAGAGCGGGAGAAGCAAGAAGCTGGAGTCGGGGAGACGGGCCTCCAGAGGCTGGAGAAGGCAAGGCAAGGCGTTCTCCCCTGAACTCCCCAAGGAGGAAGGTAGCCCTGCTGACACTTTGATTTGAACCTCTGCTGAGGTCCCTGCCACGTGAAACGGGTGTGGCTCTAAGTCACTGAATTTGTACTCATCTGTTACAGCAGGAATAGGGAACTAACCCCGGAGGTGGGTGGTAGTTTTAGGGAAACTTTGGAGGGAAGGGAGACTTGGGGAAACACACAGGAGGTTTGAACTTCGGTTGAGAACCTGCATTGGGAAGAACTGGGTGGTTTCCAGACCGCGGGCCCAGGGGCAGTCTGTCGCCACCTCCTACCTCACTGCCTAGGTCCCAGCCCCAGGACCCTGGGGCGCAAGTCCCGGGATGCTACCCATGTGGGGGCGTGGGGGGTTGGGGGGTGGGCCAGGACCTCACTCCCTGTCCCCAACCCTCTGTGAATGAGCTTCCCTTTCTTCCCCTTCCACCGTGAGATCCAGCTGTGGCCGACAGGGCGGGGGAGGGGGGACCCCCAGGCACAGGCACCTGTGCCCAAAGACAGGAAAGGAAGCCACTCCTACTCCCCACATCTGGCTCCAGGCCAGGTCAGACTGAAGGGATGAAGTCACTGTCTCCCTCCCTCCCACACACCCCAAGTTCAACTATCCTGCCACCCCCTCCAAGGGCCTCGGGGCTCAGCGGTGGAGCCAGGCCCAGGGGCAGGGGCAGAGCCGCCCCAAACCCCTCCTGCTCTCAGCCCCTGGGTCGCAGGCCGGTCCCCTCCCCCACACTCCAGCCTGGCGGCTCCCTTCTACTCCAGCTTATCCAGCAGCACATTTCCGCCCCGATCCTCCCCATAAATCAGTTATTTTTATACCTCATTAAGAGCAACCCACCCTCACTTCCCCCCGCCTGAAGGCTGGCCCAGATAAATGCTGGTCTGAGCCTTGACCCACACCACCAGGCACACAGACTCTCGGCTGGGGGAGGGCAAGCAGAGAGCAGCTCAGAAGCAAGGCGGACAAGACTGTCTCCTCCCAGCGCGGCCCCAGCAGCTCAACCTGGGGTCCATGACACACAGGGGCATGGCTAGGATACCTGGGGGGAAAAGGGGGGATGGGGCTGCAGCCACCAGTAAGCCCCCGTTTCAATGTCCAGATCTCTTTTCTGGAGCAGCTTCACCAGGGTCCCCTGGGCCTAAGGGTTGTCTCCTTGCAGCCAAGTGGCCTGAGGCCAAGAGATCCCAGTGGCCCAGGGAGAAAAAGGGCAGAAGAATCATTAACCCAGGCACCGGGTTAAGAGGGGAGAGCAGTCCTGACGCCCTACCCTTCCAGTGTCCCCGCACAGGGGCAAAACAGACTTGGCCTCCCAGCCGCCCACCCCTCCTCCCCGCCCCGGGGCTCCAGCTCCGAGAGGATGCTGAGGGCCCCTTCCCCACTCTGGAGCTTGGACACAGCTGGGCCTGTCACAGCCTCCAGCCGCAGTTGTTTTGGGTCCCCCAGGGGTCACTGTCCTGGAACCTGGTAGGTGAGGAGCCCTGGGGCAGAGCTCCAGGAAGGGGCGGCCCAGCCAGCCTGTCCCCAGCTGTGGCTTGTCCCCGCCCCGCTGGGCAGGCTCGAGCTGACAGGCCCCAGCACCCAGGGGACCTTCTGCAGTCCTGCCTCAACAGAACGGCAGACAGCCAGGTGCCTGCTGGGGTGGGGAGTGGTGGAGCCCCAGGGCTGGGGAGCCAAAGAGGAGACCAGAGCTGAGCCACTTGGGGGTCGGCCCCCTGGTGAGTAACATAAGCCAGAGGGGCCTACAGCTGCCTACAGCAGGGGGAACAGCCCTCACCCCCCACCCACAAGACTGCAGTGCTCTCACGAGGGGGAGGGGCAGGCCTCTCACGTCACCCCACCCCACGCAGATGCCAAAGATCCGTGGCTGGGGCGTCTCACGGGGGGGGGGGGCGGGGGGGGGACAAAGAGACTCTCCTTTCATTGTGCACACAGGTCGCAGGGGAACTTCCCAAGTCAGAATGGGGCTTAGGGCTATTCCGAAAGGACCAGATTGGGGGGGCCCGCCCCCAGAGGGAAACGCAGAGGAAGCAGGCAGAGGCAAGGGTGGTGGACACCTGGGATCGAGGAGCCCCTCGGGGGACAGCCCCTCCCCATCAAGTCAGCGAGCAGAGCAGAAGAACAGAAGAGAAAGCCCAAGCCGCACAAACAGGAAGCCGCAAGGCTAGCGGGCGGAGGGGTGAGGTGGGGCCGTTGCCATGGCTTCTGTGTACCAAACAAAGGAACTCCGCAGGGTGCGGGCGCCGGGCAGAAACACGCACGCAACACCCATGCAGTGGGGAGGAGGCTCCGCGCCCGGGGGCCACACGCGGCCTCCGTGGAAAAGCCCCCCCCGCCCCACGGCAGTTCCCAGGTGCAGGCAGGTGCGAGGGATCCCTTGTGGGGCGGGGGGTGGGGGGGCTAGGTCAGCGGCAGAGGCGGGTGTGGGGGGCTGGAGGCGTGGGAAGTTACCCGTCGGGGGACAGAGAAGCGGACTCAAGCACTAGTTCAGAAGCAATGCTCCGGGCACCGAGGGCAAGTCCGGAGTTAGAGCGCCCGCTCCCTGAAATCCTGGAGAGAGAAGGGCTGGGCAGAGGGAGGATCCCAGGCCAGTCCAGGAGCAGCAGAGGGCTGGGGCGCTAGTTGGGGGCCGCAGCCGGACAAAGACCACCGGTTGCCCCGCGCAGGGCGGGGCCCCGCCGCCCCACCCTCCCTTGGCCCCCGGGCAGCTGGTCTCCCGGGGGACCGAGGAAGGAGACCTAGGCAGGGAGGGGCGCTGGGGAGGGGAGCTGTCCCTGCGCCCCGTGCTCTGAAGTCAGCAGTCGGGAGAGCCTAGCCAAGCCGTACCCGGGACCTCCCCCCACCCACCCTCACTCCCGCCACGCTCCCGTCTGCTCCCAGACGCCGGGCTGCCCCAGACCTCCCCGGGCCGGGGCGCCAGCAGGCTCCGGGGGGCCCGCAGGGGCGGGAAGGCGGCCGTCCACTTCCGGTCCTGCAGGTCCGGCCCCGCCGCCTCGCCACGCCACGCCCTGGGCCGTTAAGGCCGGATGAGTCACCCACCGCCCACCGCCGGGGTGACGCAGTGGTCTGGGCAGCCCGCCCGCCGCCCGCCCGCAGCCCCCGCCGGCTTTCCCAGCAGCAGGGGGCGCGGGGTGGGGGCCCCGGCGGGCGCGGCGGCGGGAGCGCCCGCAACCAACCCCCGCCCCACACCGCCCGCCGGCGCGGGCTGCGGCCCCGGGAGCCCCAGGTCGGGGAGCTGTCCGCGCCAGCCCGAGACCCCGACTCGCCAGCAGGACGGCGGGCGGGAAGAGGAACGGAAAGGGCGGCCTCGGGGCCGCGGAGCGCGGGCAGCTCCCACACGTGCTCCTGGAACCCGGCACTGAGGGTCGCGGGGAAGCTCCGGCGCGCCCGCCCTCGGGGCACGCGGCTCAAGCCCCGGCGCCCGCCGCTCCTCTCCCCCGAGGGCCGGGTCCCCCCCGCTCCGGACGGACGCCCTGTCCGTGCACCCGCAACCGGGGCTGACCTCATCGCCCAGCAATGCGGGGTCGGGGCTTGGGGACAGGACCCGACAGCACAGGGCGGGCAGAGCGGTCGTCGGACCCTCGCCGCAGTCCCGGGAGCAAGCACCGGCCTCCCGCTTGCCGGGGCGCGCCCCCCGCCCCCTGCTCACCGTTGGCCGGTTGCCGCGATACACTTCTGGCGGGGCCTGCGGGCCGAGTGGCGCGCGGGGCCGGGGCCGGGGGTTTTCAGCGGGGTCCCGCCTCGGACGGGGCGGACCCGGGGCGGGGCGAGCGCCCCTGGCTTTAAAGGCGCCGCGTGGCGGGCGCGGAGGGCAGAGCTTCTGCTGGAGGGGCGGTGGGCGGGAAGCTGGGCCGGAGGGTATGAGGAGTCCGAGCCTATGCGGGCCGTGATGGCGGTCGCCATCGGTGAGAACCTCGACCTCCACCCCGAAGCCCTTAAACTTATGCCTTGGCGGGAAGCTTTTTGCCTGGAAGGTCAGCTCAAGACTATGGGCATGTTTAAGTGGGAAGAAGCCTCTTGACTTTAAAAGGGTGGTTAGGTATATGGAGGCACCGGAAGACCCCCACCCCCATCCCCCAGGTGACTAGGGTGTGACAGTACTGGGGCTGCAGGCCAGGACAGTACTCCTGCTCTCCGCCTTCTTCAGGCCTGGGCAGGAACCCACAGTGAGGTCATTCTTTGCCTTGGGACCCAGGGTTCAGATCTGATTTCTCTCCCCTCCGTTACCTCCTCTCTGACCTGGCATCTCTTAATCCTGGAGGGATCCCAGGGATCAGAAGAGGAGGCCTCAGGGGAGGAGCCTGGCAGTTCTTCTGTGTCTGAGGGTGGAGGGGGCATAGTTTAAGGGTTGAAGGAGCACCCCTCTTCAGGCTTCTACGGAGGCTTCTCTTCCCCTCTGGTAGAGTCCCTGCCTGCATCCAACAGCAGGGACCTTCCTGTTTGGTAGAAGCTACTGTTTCGCCTGGTTTCCAAGGACATCAACCACCAGTGTCCTCCCTCCAATGCTCCACCCCACCCCCCAATGTTATAACCCGCTGCCAAGTGAGCCCTTGGGAAACCAGGTGTTTTTCACTTTTCTGTGCCTTCTGCCTGGGATGCTGTCCCTCCCTTGACCAACTTCTGACCTGCCCTACTCCATACCCGCTGTGTGACCTTTGGACAAATTCCTACAGCCTCCACGCTTCCGTTCCACAGTCTAGAAAATGGGAGCCAAGAATGGTTCCTCCCTCTGAGTGGTGGAAAATGATGAGTGGAAGGGGCTTAGAGCCGTGCCTGGCACACAGTGGGGGCTCAGCCCCTCACTACTGCTATCACTCCCACTCCAGGAGGATCTCCCAGCTGGAGGTAGCACGGTCCCAGCACACGCTATAAATACTCATTGTTGACCCATTCCTTTGTGCAGCCACAATACGCAACACATAGCTTTATCACAGAACTTATCACATCACACTGTAACTGTTTCTCTGCCAGCTTCTCGGACTGGAAAGAACTTGCCAAGGGCAAAGGCTTGACCTAATAAGCTTTGTTTTCTTAGCATCGAACTCAATGGCTGTCTTTAGTAGCTGGCCTCAGTAGGCACTCAATAAATGCTTTCTGCAAAGACCTGTTGAATGCACTTCTGTTCATTCCGGAAGAGTCTCCTCCTTTGTCAGGGTTCAGGGATTTTTCTACCTCTCTCTCAGATTCAAAGGCAGAAGATACACAAACATTTTTCAGAATTTCTTTATTCACATGTAAAAAACCTCACCCACATCACAAATACCATCACCTTCACCGCGCGAGCACACACACACACACACACACACACACACACACACACACGGGAAGACCTAAGATCCCTGCGCCAGTCCCCAGGCTCTAAGGGCCCAGCACAGACATCTCCTGCCAAACCCTCCCAACCCACCATCAGGGCTATGTCTGAGCACCAAAGGGGCAGGCCAGGGCTCCGGGCTGGAGCTGGGTCTCCACGGGCCCTCCTCTGCCCAGTCTGTGTATCTTCACCCAGCTGTCACAGCAGGGTGGCCTGTTCAGGATGGGGCACTGGCTGTCTGTACACTGGTAACCGGGCCCTAGTGGCATCTCTGCGGCGCCGGAAAGCCAGGAACTCCTCCCGGAGGGCAGCGCACCGAGCCTCGGGGCCTGGAGCACAGGCCATGCTAGGGAGGCTGCCCTCCACTGGAGTCTTCACATCTGCAAGGGGAAAGCAGAACAAGGGGAGGGAGAGGTCTGAGGGTCAGCAGCCCCATGAAGCCCCCGGGGCCTGCCAGTGCAGATGAGCCATGCGAACAGGAACAGCAAGGCTGGGGCACGGGGCGATGGGGACCAGACGGAGAACAGAGTGGGGAGACGGGGAACAGTGAGGCCACACTGCCCCTCTGAGACCTCACACACCTAGCTCTGGCTCAGCTTCAGGTCGGGGCCGAGGGCCAGCCAAGCCCAGGTGCAGAGTCTCCAGCAGTTCCATGTCCCCAGGGAATTCTGAGTCCCACTCGTAGTTCTCATCCACAGACGTGTTCCTCCTGTTAAAAGGGACACATGTCCAGCACTGGGTGGAGTTTTGAGAGTGACCACAAAAGCCCCAACCCAGAGTCCCCAAGCTGAGGAGGGGCCATGCATTCCCTGCAGATCCTTGGGACCTCAGCCAAAGCTTCTAACAAGGCACAAGTTTTCCTGGTCCCAGGATGGGAGTGGAGCCTGAAGGCACAGAGCATTAGGGGAAGTCTGGGCAGGAACAGGAACCAGGACAGGGATGGACAGGGACTGTCCTCACCTCTTGCTGACTGTCACTATATGCTCCCTCCGGGGCCACCTCTCAGGGCCACTGGCCCAGCTGCTGGTGTCTCCGGGAGCAGGGCTGAGGTAGCTGCCTCCTGCAGAGGGGGCTGTAGAGGGGGGCCGAAGGAACGAGGCACTGCCCCGTCCGCTGCTCTGGCTGGTGAGGCTGCCCCGAGGGGCGGCAGGCAGGAGGCTTGGCAGCAGCCGGTCCCTCAGCGTCCAGTCAGCCAGGGCTGTGTACAGGGGCTCTGGGGCGGCCCCGGCCCCCATCGCAGCCCTGGGAAGCACTGCCCCGGGAGACACAGTGTCGGGGTCCAGGGGATGAAGGAGAGAGGAAGTGGGGCAGGGCCGGGTATCCATGTAATCTGGGGGTGGAGCAGGCGCGGGCTCCTCAAAAGGGGGCCAGTCCCCGTCCACGTTCATCTCCCGGAAGAAGGGCAGGCTCAGGTACTGGAGCAAGGGTCCCGGAGCAGGCCGAGGACTAGGTGGTGCTGCGGGAGGGGACCCCACGGGGCTGATGTCTGCAATGCAGAGCGGCTGGGGCTGCCCGCTGGGGCTGCTGCTGCTGCAGTCGTAGGACCTGGCCTGGCGCTGGGCCGGGGTCCGAGGTTCAGCTCCTTCAGAGCCTGACCTTTCTTCGGGGGTTCCCACATTGGGTCCCATCACAAAGCGTCCGTCTGGTCCCCGAGAGATGGGCTCCAAGGGTAAGGGCCCCCGACTAGGCGGAGGATCCGGAGGGGGGCTGGGGGGGCCAGCAGGCTCCCCCCAGAGTAGACTCTGGCGCAGGCTGGGGACTGGGGAACCCTGGAGCTTCAGCTTCGCCACGCTATCAGGGCTGCCTGAGCCCGGGGCAGAGCTGGGGAAGGACAGGAGATCAGGCTCTGTGGCAGGCGTCCTGTCCCCGGCCGACCCCCTCCTCCCCCCCAGGAACCAGCCTCGGGGCCTTGAGAGGTTTGGTGTACCACAGAGCGGGGCTGGGGAGAGTGAGGGAGACGAGGACCCCCGTGGTGGAGCTGGCACAGGCCGCAGTGGCGGCCCCAAGCCGGGGCCTCCGCACTCCCACCCTCACCCCCTTCCCACTTCCGTTCCGCCCCTCCCAGCCCACCCCACAGCACCACCCCACAGCACCACCCCAGAAACCGAGATAGTGGGCGCAGAGGGCAGGCAGGAGGGGGCCGCGGAGGTGGAAGGACTTACTGTGGAGCTGACTTCCCGGGAGGAGAGAAGATAAGAGGCGCATCTGTTCGGGCAGGAGAACCAGAGGAGACAGCGGCAAAACTCAGGGCCTCCAGGGCCCCAGGCGCGGAGCCTCAGCCATCGCCCGCCCGCACCCCTCCCGCCCCGGGACTGTGCTGGCGGACAGGACGCACCTGGCCCCCCGAGCCGCGGGGCGTGGCAGCGGCGGGGAGGGGCTTCCATTCCCCCCCCCGTGGGCGGGGCCTAGGGAGGGCGGGGCCTACCTTGGCGGAGGCGCTTGCGGCGGCGACGGGCTGCCCTGCGCCGGTTGGTCAGGCAGGCGGCCAGGATGCTCACGAGGACAGCCACGCCCAGGAAGCAGACCCCGCCCACCACGCCGGCCAGGACCGGCTGGGGCAGCAGGCCCGGCAGCTGCGTGCGCGAGGGGTAGACTTCCAGGCCTGGACGGGGCCACGAGGGGAGTGTCGGTGCCCGCGACGGTGGGCTCGGAGCCCCCAGGCCCAGCGCCCTGCCCTCCCGCCGGCTTCTCACCGGAAGTGGAGACGTTGGCCGTGTTGCTGGGATCGCTGACATAGCTACCGGCCAGGGCCACGAGCCGGAACTCGTACAGGACGTCCTGGGGGTGGGGGTCCAGGAAGGCGTCAGGGCCCAGCTCCCCCCACCGCAGCCCCGTTCAGAAAGACTGCAGTTGGGAGGTTAGGGTGCGAGGCTGAGGCCTGGGCTGGAGCTGGGGCCGGGACAGCCGAGCAGGGGCCCGTCCCTGCGCCTGCCTCCCACTCACCTTGATGAGCCCGGGCACCAGCAGCTGCGCTTCCGTGCCTGCCGCGACGCGGTCCAGCACCTCCCAGCCCTGGGAGCCCTGCCGTCCCTCCAGGACATAGCCGTCCAGCGTCTCAGGGACCAGTTCTGGGGGATCCCAATGCAGGAGCACCCCCCGGGGTGTCCTCACTGCTGCCAGGCCTCGGGGAGGTGAGAGGAGCTGAGGCATCTCAGTAGGCGGAAGCCTGGGGGCCGCCGGTGTGGTGGGAAGCCCTGAATAGGGCAGAGAAGCACGACGGAGACAGGGTTAGGCTCCCAGTGCCCTTCCCCTATCCCCTGCCCCTTCCACTACACACCCGCCCCTCCAACCCACCTCTCACCACCACCCCTGCCCCCACCTCCGTGCCCATTTTCCCAGAGCCCCAAAGACAAGCCTGAATCATGTTCCACAAACCCCTGCGGACCCCAAGCAGCTGCCCAGCACCTCTGCCCCCTCCCACCCCGGCGGTCACACATCTGGGTGCTCCCTACCAGTCCTTTCCCACCCCGCCGGCTGCTCTCCCTGCTCTCCGGGGCAGAGGCTTCTCACCTTCTGGGGCAGACAAGACGATCTCGCTGAAGGGCCCACTCCCCAGCTTGTTCTGCGCTAGAACGCTGAACTGGTACTGGGTTTGGGGCTGCAGCCCCGGCACGAGGAGGTAAGCAGCCCCCACAGGCACTGCCAGGGACACCCAGTCATGGTGGGTTCGGTCAGGACGCTTGGCCCTAGAGGACGTGAGAAAATGAGGAAACTTGTGAACTAGGAGGCCCAGGAAGCTTTGGAGTGTAGAGATCCGACCTGTCCCTTCTCAGCCATCTGGGGTCTCAAGACGCGGGGCCTGAACACCTAAGATCCCCTGGAAATAGGGCAGATTTCGGGCAGGGCTGGACTGGAGGGGTGGGGGAAAGGGCAGAGGGTCCGATGGAATGGGGGCTGGGGGGACAGGAATGGCAGGGGCAGGTCACTTACAGCGGGGTATACCAGACACTGAACCTCTGCAGATAGCCGCCGTCAAAGCCAGGCTCCCAGGAGACATTGGCACCCTTGGGCAAAGGCACCACGGACACATTGGTGACAACGTGGGGGCTGGTGCCTGGGGAGGGGGAATTGAGGGAGGGGGAGGTGAAGAACTAAGGGGAGGCCCGGGGCCTCGCACCTCTGTGTATCGTCCCAGGCATCCCCTCCCCTCCCCCCCCATGTGGACCTCCAAAAATAATCCCCCTCTCCCCGCCCCCATCTCCTGTCCCACACAGTTTCCTCCAGCTCCTGGCCGGCCCTCCAGCCACTAACCCAGCACATAGACATGTGTGGAGGTGGCCACTCGGGCCACAGCGTTGCTGGCGGTGCACTCCCAGCGCCCATGGGCCTCCTTGGTCAGTGGCCGCAGGATGAGGCTGCTGCTGTTGTCCACCTGGGCCTGGGCCTGCAGCCCCCGGCCCACCTACAGAACCACTGGTCAACCACTGGTCAGCCCTGAGGACACACGCAGCCACCCCTCACTGAGGGCAGCTCCAGTGTCCTCCCCACCCGGGCCCTGAGGGCCCCCTCCTTCCCACTGGATGAGCAGGGCAGGGAGAGGCAGGGGTGTAGTGGGCGGGAGCCCGGGCAGAGAGGACTCAGGAGCCTTACCTTGGCCCAAGAGATGGCAGGAGGGGGGTCTCCTTGAGCGGAGCAGGGGATGAGTAGCTCCCGCCCTACTTCTTGGAAATATTCTTCCTTGGGCCGTTCTAGAAAAGCTGGGGGAGCCTGCAAGCCAGATCTGGCATCGGGAAGGGCCTCGCCCTGCTAGCGAAGGGCCGCTCCCCTCTCTGGGTCTCCAGTCATTCTCCCTTCTCAGGCCCCATCTCCCTCCCCGTAGTCTCTGCTCCCTGGAGGGGCTGCAGGGAATTGGGGGACTGCACAAGGACTGGGGGCTGGGAAGCCTCTCCAGGGATGTATACAGCCCCACAGGACGCCCTTTCACCTCCCTTCTGCTGCCCACTCCTTCTCCAGAGAGGCCAAGGTTAGTGAGTTGGCCCGGCGGGGTATCTGACTTTGGGGGTGTGCCGGCCTTCCGCCCCCCCTCCCCAGCACCATCTCTGCAGAAACCTCTGGGGTGGTGCCTGACAGCTACGGCTGTGCCCACCATAGGAAAGATGGGAAGCCCCTCCCCACGTGTGACTGCCCCACCCCTGGTCCTCCAGCATCAAGGCCAGGGTGCATCCTCAGCTCCCTGGCCCGGTGCGGCGGCCTGTCCACAGGCTCACCTTGAGCAGCACGCGGGTCACCGGGGAGGGCCCCGCGGTACCGAGACTGTTGTAGGGCGTGCAGGAGTACTCTCCCAGAGCGTCCTCGGTCCCCAGGGCAATGATCAGTGAGCCCTCCGGGCCCTGGGACCAGCCAGGGAGCTGGAGGGGACAGGAGAGAGGAGATGGCCACCAGTCCCAGCAGCAGGGCAGGGGTGGGAGAGGGAGGAGAAAGCCGCCTCCCTACAGAGGACTCCTCCTCCAGGCCTGACCTCTCTCTGAACTGGTCCTTCACTTCTCTTCCCCAGGGGCGCCCCCTGGAGCTGAGCCCTGGTAGGGGGCGCCCTGCCTGCCGGGGTGTCCCCCACCTGTCTTCCCATCACTCCATGATGAAAGTCAGCATTTTCCGTCCCAAATCCCTTCCTTTCCCTGGCTTCCCTATTTCTGTGTTAAGGGCCCCACTGTTTCTACTAGCCCCAGACTCCTCACTCCCCCATCCGAATGCTCACCAGCTCTGTCCTCTGGGAAGGCCTTTGTCTAGGCGTCAAGCCCGTCCACTGCCATGACCTCCTCACCTCTCCCCTGGACCGTCTCAACAGCCTCTGAACCCCTGTCCCCGCGTCCACTCTGTCCTCCACTCACTGACGGACTCAGCTCCTGCTCAGAGCTCCGAAGCTGTCACACCTCTGCTCAGACAACTTCACGGGCTCCAACTGCCTGCAGGCTTTTTTGGTAACATTCAACAAAAATGTACTGAGTCCTAATTGCAGAAGCCCCGGGGACCCTGGGATCCAAAGACATGGGGACAGCGCCCCATGGGTTGTGTTCCCTTTGCAAAGATTGCCAGGGAACGATGGAACAGTCGCTCGGTATCCACAGAGCTTCCTTTTGGCCCCAACCTATCCCTTGAGCTTTCTCGGTAGCATCACGTCCCCACAGGCACTGTGACTCCCACCAGCCCCCCACCCCGACCCTGGGGTTCACCATACCCTCCACACTCTGCACGGTTCCCTGCCCCAGGGCCCTGGCTTCCGCTTGGAATGTCTGTGCATCCCCAAGGCCCATCACCAAAGTCCCAGAAGCGGCTGCTGAGCTCTCCTCAACCAGCCCGGGCCTTCCAGCATGTGTGCTGCCCTAGCCCCTCCAGGCTGTGCTTTTAAGGACAGCTGTGGCATTCCTGTTCCCCAAACACCCCACACAGCCCCGGGGAAGAAGTGTACCCTAGCCACCGACCTGAATTCAGTGGAGCTCCCTCCAGCCCAGCTACCCTGACTAGGAGAACACCAAGCCGAGCCCTTCCTTCCCCTGGGGCCAAGGCCCCTACCTTATCCAGCTGCAGGGCCTGCCCATCCTTGGTCCAGCTGACAAAGAGCAGTGGGGGGTTAGCCCGGACCGGGCACTGGATCACCCCCCGCATGCCCACGGGCAGGGGTGTCTCCGGAGGCATCGCTGTCACCTGGGCTGGGTCTGGTGGAGGGGAGCAGTGGCAGGTTGGAGGGCAGGGGCTCAGCCTGGCCCAGGGGAGGGGAGCAGACTGGGGAGGGAGCGGGGTCAGGCTTACAGAGCACCGTGAGGTAGGCAGAGGCCGAGGTTGGGTGCAGGAGGCCGTTGCTGGCCACGCAGGTGTAGCGGCCCGCGTCATCAGGCTGGGCGGCCTGCAGTCGCAGACTCCCATCCACCAGGATCCGCACGCGGGGCTGCAGCCGTCTGCAAGATGGCACGTGTGGGCTGGGTTCCAGGCTCACTCCCCGAAGGCTGCCTACCAGCCCCTCACCCACCCCCGAGCCCCACCTGATGTGGAACACGTTGGTGCTGTCCTGGAACCAGCTATAGGTGAGGTTAGTGGGGTACGCCTCAGCCCGGCAGGCCAGGGAAACATCCTGGGAGGCATTGACCGTGCTGTTCCTGGGGGGTACCACGATGACGGGGGGACCTGTTGGGGGAGCACAAGGGGAGGGAGGGGCATCAGCCCACAGTCTGCCCAGAACCCTGAGGTCCCTTCAGCAGTTCTTCCGGATCTGACTTCTGGAATACAGAAGCCTCGGGGAACTGAAACAGGCTCTGACCCTGTACGTGAAAAAAAGTTCCTTCTCTCCCCCAGACCGGCTCCCCTTCCTTCCCTCCAGGAACACCACCATTCACCCAGATTCCCCGGCCTAGAAGCTGTGTGTATGCGTGTGCGTGTGCGTGTGCATGTGTGTGCGGTTGGGAAATCGGGTTTATTCTTTGCCTATTTACCCTTAACATCCCTCATCTGTCCCATCTGAAGTCACCGCTGTGTGTCTTACCCTGCTGTGGACACCCAGGACCTTACCCCAAGATACTGCAGCAACCTCTGATCCGGCTCCCCATCTCTGCCCCTCCGGCAGCCGTTCATGTAGAAATGCCTCCCTTTGGCCACGGGACACTTCTGCCCCAGAACTCACAACAGCTCCTGGCTCCTACCACGTTAAGCTCAAACTTCTTGATCTAGCCTCATGGGCCCTCATGATCCAACGGCTCCCAGCCTGGCCAACCATTACAGACTCAGGTCACTAGGGCAGCCGGCTCTGCGCCTCATTCCCACTGCCCTGCCTTTGCTCCAAACCCCATCTGGAACACTCTTCCCACAGAGTCGGGCCAGGCCACGCAGTCTGGTCGGCTGCTCCACCGCCCTCGCCCCTCCCTGGGCTCTGCTGCGCCAGTGGTCAGTCCTAAGAGGTAATGATCCAAGCTAGCATAGAGAACACCACCGGCACACAGGCCGCTCCCGTAAGCACGTCACCGCACGACTCGTTCACAAGTCCTCACAAGTGCCTTCTGTGGGAGGAGTCACTGTCTCCCTCCACAAATGAGGAAATGGAGGCTCAGAGGCAGAAAAGTGAGGAGAGCTGCCCCAGGTTAACAGGGCAGGCAGGCCTCATCCAGGCCTTCCCGCCACTGGTGGACTTGGCCCCTAGCAGTTCCGCACACGCCCGCCCTCAGGACCAAGGAGAGCGACAGGACAGTGGTTCCGGATCACAGGCAGCGTCCAGGCCCCGTTGCTCACTTTCCTCAAAGGGGCTTGGACAGGAATTACTAACTGCTGATCACTGTGCTCGGTTAAATTCTTGTAATAGTGCTAAGATGCGGATATCAACCTCCTTATATGTAGACGAGGAAACTGGGGGTTTGGGGGGTCACACACTACACTGCTGGGCACTAAATGTCTACTTGTCCATTCACTGATCCTTTAAAAATTAAGATGCTGGTTTTGGAGGACCCGCCTGCATTGGGAGCTCCCTCTCTCTCCACACACCCCTCCCCACTTCTGCTGTGTGCACCCCAGCCGCAGGCCATGCCCCCCCCCCCCCCGCCCCAGAGCACCTAGCACCAGCAGCTGGGTGGCGTGGGAGGTGCTGCCCTCGGTGCTGGAGGCTTGGCAGGTGTAGACTCCGGAGCTGTCTCGCTCCACCCGTCGGATCCACAGCGTCCCATTCTGCACCTAGGGTAGGAGGCGATGAGGAGGGTCCCCTGTGCCTCCTCCCCCTGCCGGCCTCCGACCCTGCACTCCCGAGACTGGCCGGCAGAGGGAGGCAGCACACCGGGCTCAGGAAGCCAACACAAAGCCCCTCCTGCGGGAGCTTGGCCTTCGCCCGGTCCTCCAGCCCCGCTCCCAGGCCTCCACCTGCCTCTCCCGCTCTATCTGCCCTCCTTGCCCAGCCCCAGTACTCACTTGCACCTGACCCTGGCCCTGGCCAAGGTCCTGTCCTCGGAGCTTCCAGGTCACATGAGGCTGCGGGCTGCCCCTGGCCACACAACGCAGGGTCACAGGCTCGAGTTCCCGCACTTCCAGCACCTGGGGAGGCGTCTCCAGGAACTGAGGGGGTGCTGCAGAGAGGCATGGGGGTGCCAGATGTCAGTCCACAGAGCAGTGTCCGAGGGCCAGGAAGGCAGGTCAGGGCTGCACCCCTCAGCCCACCAAGCCAGGGACACCCTGCCTGCCGCCCTCCGGGCCCAGTGAGGAATGTGTCAGCCCATCCCCGCACTGGCCTGTAGAGCTGGCCACAGGGCTGCGCACAGGCTGGGGGCTGCGGGAGAGCCCGTGGCCTCCGACACTGTTCCAGGAGACCCATTTTGCCCCTAATCAGTAGCATCACCCAGTCTCCACAGCGAAATGAGAACAATTAGGACTTCCCTCCCTTCTAGGGGCTGAGAGAGTTCATGAGGTGCTGCGTTCAAAGGTGTTTGGGGAAAAAAAAAAAACACGCTGTGTATGTCGTGAGCTATGTGTCACTCAGGACCCCACAGCCCCTGTGGCGTCCCCCAGGTAAGACTCAAGGAAGTTCCAACAGGGCCTCGCAGGCAGCTGGGACCCCGGCTGAAGAAGAGGGAGCGCCGGCGTGGGAGGGCGGGGAGGCAGTGAGCCAGCACACAAGGGGTGTGAACAAGGGTGGGGCACGGGGACCCCTGCCCTCCCCCAAGCCACAGGCCCCCATCATGCTGCTCGCCTCCCTTCACCACCACCTGCTCCCGGCTTCATACAATTGACTGTGAGGTGCACCCAGGAGCCGTTAGCAGCGTCGTCCTCAGGGCTGTGCTGGTCCAGGAAGAGCACGCGGCACTCGTACCAGCCCTGGTCTTCCGCTCGGAGCCCCTCAATCTGGAGAGACGCCCCTTTCTGCAGCCGGACTCGCCCTGGGAGAGGAGCCCCAAAGCCCTGGTCACACTGTGGTTCTCTCAGAGCTCAAGAATGGGCCCAGTCTCCTCCAGTTACCCTGATCAAGGGGGGCCCGGCCCAGAGAGACACAGGTGGGGCTGGGTCACGGAGGGCAGGTCCCTCCACTCAGCCCTGGATCACCCCTGCCTTTCAGCAGCTGCGACCCTGTCTAGACCAAGAGAACCCCGAGCGGCAGCAGGTGGACGACACACTCTCCTGAACCGCAGGGGCTGCAAAGGCCGTTGGGGGACGGGGTCGGGGGTTAAGAGCCACACTTAGTCTCCCTGTGACTCCTACAGGACCTATCCCGCCCCACAGCTCTTTACAGGGGCAAGGTCTGGCTCCCCGAGTACTCCTCCTGCCAGAGGACAGTCCCTGGAAACCTCAGCAGTGTTTGGGGCCTGAGCAGGGACCCAGGTCTCGCCTCCCAAAGCCGCTAATCCCCCAGGGCTATTATCAACGGCCTAAGCGCCTTAGGGTGGCCAGAGTCCAGCCCAGCCAGGCAGCAAGGTCAGCAGCCTCCTCACCCCATCCCCCCATGTCCCCGGGGCCCCCCCGCCAGCTGGCCACGTGGAGCTCCACAAAGCCACAGAGCCACAGCCCAGGCAGACACCCCGGTGCACCCTCAGTTAGCATCTGGCACAGCGGCAGGCTCCGACGGAGGCCGCCCCCGCAGATCCCTCAGCACCCTCCCCACACAGCCTCGGATGTCCCTGGCGGGGCGGCCTAGTGACCGAGGCCTGCACTCGGGAGCCAGAGACACTCCCTTGGACGAGTCAGCCGACTTCAGTGTCACCTGTAAGAGGGGGAAGGCAAACCTGGCCGGGTGGGGTGTGGGGAACACTGGGCTCACATACTGCTGAACAAACGAACGAGCACAAGATCTGAAATCAGAAGCTGGACTGGACCTTGCCCCTGCCCCTGCTCCTGCCCCTTGCCTGGTAACACGTCCTCTCCTCCCGCCCGAGCAATGGCCAGCCCCACCACGCACCAAGCTGCCCTACCAGAAACTGGGACCACCCCAACTCCTGTCTGTTACCTCCCACCCCTGCGTTCTCAGTCCATCTTCGAAATCCTTGCTCCTCGCTCTCTGTTCCTTCTCCCAGAGCCTCGCGTTGGTGTGGTCCCGGAGCACCTCTCCCCTGCCTTCCTCCGCGGCCCACCAGCTCGTCTCCCCTGCCTGAGCCCCCCTTCCGTTCCAGGCATCAGCCCACCACACCTTGGCCTTTGATATGGATGGATGAACATTTCTAAATCTTTGGGGTTACACAAAACCACTGCCAGTCTTAAGACAAGTCCTTTCACGCCTGCCTGCGCCCACGGACCAGACATCGCCCCTAATCGGCCCTTCCTAAGACCAGAAATTCTGACGCTGTGCGTCTGCTTCCCTTCTACCTCCAGGGTGATGTCTCCAAAGTATAATTGAAGCCTGCAGTGCCCCTAGTGTTGTCAGGGAAGAGGAGAATGATGGGCTTCGGGCTGCGGTGGCGATCTTAGTAAGGCCACGGCTTTTTCCTTCCAAGCATGAGGTCCAGAGGTGTGGACTCTCCGGGTGGGGACCTGCTTCACAGGCTGGGGTTGAATTCCCCACCCAGGAGATAAGCCTACACTTTGCAGGTAAATATTTAACATAATCACACCCTCCACCCTGCTCTGGGATTCGTCCGGCACCCTAACTGGCGTGGCCACGGAGCCCTGCAGACTCCCGCGTGCGGCCTCTCCTAAGTGCCGTAGGATAGCAACTTTTCACGATGGTGACCCTCAAGTTCTACAAGGGAGGAAGAGGAGAAAAGGGAGACTGAGCCCTGAACCTGGACCACCAGCACCACACTTAATCCTCCCAAGATTTCACTTAGAGCAAAGGACCGGAAGGGCCGGAGCCTGGTGGGTTCTAGACCTCCCGCATGCAGGGGTGTGTAAGGGGAGGAGGAGACACAGACTCTGCTCTCAAGCTCTTGGAAGGCAGAGAACCCACACTCATGTACAAGTTCACATACACACAGCTCAAGAAATGGTGTTTGGTGTGTCCAGACAGTCCAAGGACCGCCAAGCGCGAGGAATACCGAGCACTTCCAGAGACCACCCGGAGGGCAGCGAGGGGAGAGGACAGGAGAGAGCAGGGGTTCTGAACAGAAGGCGAGACCTGCTTTGAACCCCACTGCTCAAGGCAGAGAGAAAACCCGTGCCTCCTTGCAGCACGGGCTACCTTCAAACCGCCAAGAAAGACACCAGGAAAGTCAAGGACCAGAACCGTGTCGTGGATTAAAAGGGCAGGTCTGAGACCACCCCTGCCCCCGGGGTTACTCAAGTCTGAGTAATCCGAGGCTGCCATCCCTCTGGACGCCGGGACCACAAAGGTGTCCTGCACAGGCTCGGTGCTGGGCGCTGGAGGGACAGTCACTGCCTTCACCTGGACGCAGCCCCAGCCTGGTCCGTACTGCTCTCCCCTACTCTGTGCTAGTCTGTAAAGCCCGGCAACTCCGCCAGATGGGTTCTGGAGTACTCCAAGAGGGGCTGCTTTGGTCTCGGGCACAGTCCCTCCCACACTCTAGGCCGCCGGCCTCACACAGTCCCGGGCCATCTCTCCTTCCCTTGCCCAGAGAGCTTATGACAGGACACCATTGTCCTTAGCAACCTCCACCTCCTGTTGCCTAGCAACCACAGTCCCGAGTCCCCTACACAAAGGCAGAGAGGCCCCTTCCACACTGGGAGGCAGTAAGAGAGTTAATGGGCACGGGGGCCTCCCCCCAGGGCCCCGACGCCCCAGACCAGCGCAGGCCAGACCAGGAGCTCCAGAGGAGGGGCAGGGGTGGACACAAAGGGCAGGGTAGGAAGAGCCCGGCGGGGACTGCCCCGGTCCTTGCAGCTCCAAGGAGCAACAAAGAGAACGGAAACCCACGGGGCACAAAGTTGCCAGCCACACAGTGGCTTGTCGGCCCCAGGGACCCCAAGCCAGGGCAGAGGGCGGGAAGGAGAGTTGCACAGCCCCCAGGAAAAGCCCTCTCCCTCCACCGCCCGCCCACACCTGCCCTGTCCGCACCCGGGACACTCTCTAACAGCCCAGCCTCAGCTCCGGGGCCCAAACCCCTCCTGCCTGCCAGAGCCCACAGAGGCAGGGAGGGAGGGCTGCTGGGTACGGCCCTTTCCCCGCACTGTCCTCACTGGGGCCTGCTTGCCTCAGCCTGTGGAGACACACATGCTCCCAGCAGGCTGTTTGCCAACAACGGTCCCCACTTTGAAAATAAACTCTTCCTTCGGCAGCACCTGCCTGAGCTCAGCCTGCCCCTCGGGAAGACCTCAGCCAATCCCAGGGCTGCTCTCGGGATTCAAACTCGAGAGGGAAAAGGTTGGGGGGCTCTCCCCCACTAACGTCTGCCCAGGTGGCCTTTCCCGGATCCCCCCAGGCAGAGAAAGGCAGGAAGACGGTCTAGCCCAGGAGCCCCAGCCCCCACCTTGGGCCCTGCCACACACTGCCCTCGGAGGCCTTCAGGAAACCGCTCAGATTAAGGATCCATCTGGGATTAGGAGGAATCCAAGCCCTCTAGGGAGCCAGCGAGGGGGCAGGGGTGCAGAAGGCGGAGAAGGTGGCCCCTGGGAGGCCAATGTACTAGTGGAAATCCGGACAGGAGCCATCAGAAGCAGGAACTCGGCCTGGCCAGCCCCCCACCAGACTCACACACACGTCCTTCTGTACTCACACCAGACTGGGCCCCCACTGGAGAAGCAGGCAGGTCACAGACCCACCCACCCTGCTGCCCATCCGCCCACCCCCCAGAGGCCTTGAACCTCCTAAGGGGCATTTGAAACAGTGGTGGGGGGCAGAGCAGTAGCGAGTCCTGCCCTCCACCCACCCCCCACCACCGTGTGGTGGTAGCACCTCCCAACTTCCCGCCTGAGGACCGTCTTACCCACGTAATCAGGGTCGATGCGGGGAGAGTAGAGGCCGAACTGGATGAAGATGGGAAGCAGGAATCCAAAACGCAGCCACTCAATGACATGCAGGGGTGGGCGGCCGGCGGGGGGCAGCAGGTCACAGCCCAGCACTGCAGTCTCGCCGGCCCGGCCCACCACCGACACCACCTCAGGCTTCCCTCGACCTGTGAGGTGGGGCAGGCCCACAGCAGGGACCCTAGTCAGGGCTGGGAGAGGGCGCTCCTCCATAGCTCTGAGGGCTCCCCCGGGCTTGGCGAAGTGACCGAGAGACTCCCCAACATCTCCAGGACCCACCCTACCACCCCACCCCCGCTTCCCTCCCCGGGGACTGCCCCCCACCCCAAGGCCAGCAGGGAGCACCTGAGCCCCAGGAGTCCGGCTCACCGTCAGCCCCCCGGCTGATGATCAGGCTGAGGATGGCCACACCGAGGCACCAAACCATAGCCCACGGCCTGCGTGCCCGGCCCCTCCTATCCACGGGGGCCCAGGCGGAGGGGCCTGGGGGTATCCACAGCCCAGCAAGCCCCACAGAGCCTTCTGAGTGGGTGGCAGCTTTCAGCGCTCACTCTTCTGGACGATCCGGGTTTGGCTCACATAACACCTGCTGAAGCCGCTCCTGGAGCACCACTAGACCTAAGCGCAAAATGCACAGCAGCATACAGAGTTGGCCAATCCTCAGGACCGGAAGAAACCCCACAGTTAGAGAAAGGCCAGGACGCGAGAGCAGAGGAGGAGAGGGGAGAGCAGGTAAGTAGGGGAGGGGCCCAGAGACCAGAGATCCTGTCGCCCTGGGGAATCAGGGCCCTCCAGGGCCGGGGTGGGAGCCCTGGAAGAGCCCGGGAGCACCGGGTGGGGAGACCCGACAGGTGAGGACACAGGGAGGGTGGGGCAGAGCAGTAGGAAGATCTTAAGGAAGGCGGAGGAATTCCAGGGAAACCTGGGGTTCCGTGAGTGCTCAGAAGGCTGAGCTGGGAGGGAACTGGGGCTCCTATCCACTGGGAATAAGATGTCAGGAAAATGGGAAAGGAAGAAGCCCCACGGCTCAGCCTCCTCTGTTCTCCTTCCCTAGCCCTGAGGCTAATAACGAGATCGCAATGCCTGCACCCCGCAGTGACAAGCCGGGACCCCCGGGATCCCAGACAGGCTTGCTCAGGGGCACGGAGCCCGTGAAGGGCAAAACCTGTATCAGAACCACACACAGCGGCTCCCAGGGAACCCCCACGCATGATTCCTTGCCCATTTCCCCAGCCTCTGTGAACCCTGGAAACTGGAGACCTTACATCTCTTCCTCCACTCGGCCTCCCAACACAGCTTGGGCAGCAAGTGAGTCAGGCTCTGGGGGAGGAGGGGTGGCTTCCCCCACCTGGTGGAAGGCTCCCGCCCCCAGCATCCTCCAGGTCTGGGCAGGTCCCCTGGCAGGCCGCTGGCACCTTTCCCTCCCGCTGGCACCTTTCCCTCCGTGATGCTGCCAGGCAGCCCTCGGCCCAACCCAGGTGCTGCACCCCAGGGCTCCCCATTCACGGTCCTTGGGGCCCAGGGTTTGCCAGGCTTTCCCTTCCCCAACCCTAGAGGCAGACCCAGGAGAAGCCAGAGAGCCTGCGAGTCCCTAGGGTGTACAGAGTGAGCCCTGGGGTAGAGCCGCCCCAGCCCCAGAGCATCTAGGGTAGTCACAGCCGGCTGGGGTCAGGGGCCCAGCTGGAGCCGGGGAAAGCCCACCAGGCTCTGCACTGTGGCCTCCACCCCCCTCTTGGCCTCCCACTTCTGGACTGGTTGTAAAATGTCTTCCACGCCCAGCAGCCTGGCCCGGGCTTCTACTCAGCGGCCAGCGGCCCCAACAGCTCACCAGCAAACATTCCGCTTGCTTCCCCGTGCCCCCAGCCAGCTCTCCCATTCTTCCCTGACAGGTCATTTTCCAAGTGGATAGGAACCCCAGTCCCCTCCCGGGTTTCCCCCGAATTCCTCTGTTTTTCCTACATCTTCCTACTCCTCTGCCCACCCACCCCCCAACCATGTCCTCACCTGTTGGGTCTCCCCACCAAGTGCTCCAATTCCAGCTACCCCTCTACTTCTCACCGTACCCCCCGCCCCCAGTACCCATCTTCCACCCCTGATCTCCAACTGCGCCAGGTCCTCCGCGCTTCAAGGAACTCCCCTCCTGTCTCCTCCAGGATCCACCCGGCAACCCACTTCTCCCATCCTCTGCCCTGGAATCTCCCTCCCCAAATTCTCCGGCCTCAGCGCACAAGACTCTTCTGATGCCCCACCCCCAGTTCCCCGCTCCTTCGCCCGCTCCGGACCCCAGAACTCTCCCTTTCGGAACCCCGGGACCCACCCGATGGACAGACGCGCGCGCGCACACCCACACACCCACACACGCGTGCGCGCGCGTTACCTTCAGACGCCTCCGGGTCTCGGGGAACCCCCCCACCCGCCCACCAAAAAGCCCACTTCACTCCCCAGAACTCTAGTTCTGCTCCCCAAAGAATCCCACGGCGCCCCAGCGCCCCCGCGTGCTCCGCGCCCCCGGACTCCCGAGCCCCGCGGGCGGCTGTCCCTGCCCCCGGCGCGCCCCCGCCCTCACCTGCCCGGCGCCGCGCGGCCCGGCTCCCGCAGCCACACAATAGGGGGCGGGCCCGCCTCCCGCCCGGCGCCCCAGCGCCCGCGTCGCCCTGGAGACCGCCGCGCCCCGCCCGCCGCCGAGGGGGCCGACCGGCGGGGCGGGGCGGGGCGGCCGCGACCCCCGAGCGGCCTGGGAGTTGTAGTTTCGGCGGCGCGGGACGCGTGGCCGCGGGCTCGGGCCGCCCCCTGGCGGAGCTCCGCGCGCTGGGCGCCACCCGGGGCAGCGGCCGCCAGGACCCGGGCCCCGGCCGACCGGAGCCGGCCCGCCCCCGTCCCCGGCCAGCCGCCCGCGAGCCCTGCCGTCCGCGCTCGGCCGGGAACAGGACCCCCGGGGGACCCGCGCGATGGGGGGTGGTGGGTGGGACCCGGGCTCGCCTCCCCGGCCCCACCCCCACCGCCACCCACCCGCCTCTGCTCCGGCCCGACTGGAAATACCTGTCTGCGCTGGCGAGCTCCCAGGTCCTGCCCCGGCACCTCCCACAGGGTGCCGAGGGGACCGTGCGCCCCGGCCGAGGCTGCCAGGTCGCCCCCGCGGCAGCTCACTGCGCCCGCGACCCCGCGAAACAGTCCCGGGGGCGGGGGGCGGGGCGCGGGCAGGACGGGAGGCATCCGGACAGGCGCATGGAAAGATCGCCTCCTGAACTCTGCAGGGGGCCAGACCCTGGACTACGGGCTTTGCAGCCCTTAGGTCCCCTGGACCAAGAACCTGGGGAGGGGTATGGCTCTGCTTTGAGAAAACTGGGACTTGTCCCGGGCTTCCCATCCCGATCTGCGCAGGGCTGAGCGCTCTCCCAGCCTGGACTTCGTGAAACCCACCTCGTCAGAGACTTCAGGCCAAAAGATGTCTGGCACTGCTGCCCCTCAGAGCTTTCTCCTTGGCGACCTGAGGGTCCCCTTAGGGATCTAGGGTCATCACGCCTTCTCCAGCAGGCTTAAGCAGCCAGACCTGTGCAGGTCCCTCCCGTTCACTGCTTTCCCCCCAGTCTGAACTCCGGGACCCCCTGGAGCCTTCCAGGCATCCCATTCATGGATTCATGGCCTCCAGGTCTGCCAGGAGAGACCCTGCGGGACACGCTGAACCACTCCCACCAGGACCCCAGCCACATTCGCCTTCCAGGTGGTCTCTGGCCCCACGGGCCCACATCCTGGGCCAGGAAGCTTCGCCATCCCCCTAGTAATCCGTTCCATCCTTAGGGACAGACTGCTGGAAAGTTCTTCCAGGTGTGAACATCTGTGGGCTCCTTGCAACAGCCTGAGAGAATGTGGCAGAGGAAGGGGAGAAGGGGGGGGCAGGAGAGGTGGGGGGCTATTTCCCACCACCCTTCCAGCGGAGACTCTCCAGGTGGCAGCTCTCCACATTCCTTTACAAGGTACTAGACCTCATGACCGCGACGAGGCCGCTCAGAGCACAGGTTAGTGGACGCCGTGCGAAAGCCAGGAGACGGCTTCAAACAGATGTCCGCACGCAGCCTTCTCTACCCCGTGGTCCCTCGCTAGCCAGCAGAGAAGATCTCCCTCCCCCTCTGATCCAAAAGTTCGCATCTGCTGTTTCCTGCGGGTTTTTTTTTTCCTATTTTTCTTAATTTTGTTTATTAACAGAGCGCACAAAGGGGGAGCAGGCAGAGGAAGAAGGAAAAGCAGGTTCCCTGCAAGGCAGAGAGCCCAATGCGGGACTTGATCCCAGGACCCTGGGATCACCACCTAAGCCAAAGACGGACAGACAACTGACTGAACCACCCAGGCGCCCCCTGTTTCCAGGGTTTTCTTGAGGAGGAGCTAATTTCATTTGGTTGTAAAATAACTTTTTGTGATCTTGGGATTTAAAATAGCTTTCCATTTTTAAAAAGTTGATGGTCTGGTCATTTCCCACCCTGAATCCTTATTTTGTGGAATGTATTATTATTGTCATTTTGCTCTGATTCTGAAGTATCTTGGGGGCTTTGGGGCAAGAACAGGAACCTAGCCCCGAAACTTGTTCCCTCACTGTGCCAGAAGTGAAAGTTGATTAAAAATAGTCTCTGAGTCTCAAAATTAAGATTTTCTTCTGGGTCCCCCTCGATCTGTGATTGTTACTCTCAGGGAAAGGGTGTTCAACCCACTAGGATTTTATGTAACCCAAGCATCAGCCGGCCCACATATTTTCAACTTGCTGAGAAGAAGATCAGACATTGTGGTCAGTTCCACGGGCACCGCTGACACCTGGGAGCACCAGCCCTGTCACCCAGTGTGGTCTCTCACAGACTGTCCCCTCGTCATGGGCATCCCTGCCTTCTGTCCCCGTGAGGCTGTAGGTCCAGGAGGGTGTTCCTGCTTGAATATCCCACAACGCTGAGTCTATCAGAGGGGCCTGGCCTCCTCTTCAGACCCGCTTCTTACCTCTCCCTTTGTCCCCTGCCAGGTGCGGTCTCAAAGTCCCTAGAAGTCACTGTGCTCTGCCACAAACCAGTGTCTTCCAACTCGTCTTCTGTCAGGCGAGAATGTCCCTTCCTCGGACTCCCGGCTAATCTGGGGTCAGAAACTGTGCTCTCCTCTCCTCTCGGGGGCAGGGACCTCTCCGCCCACTGTGCCCTCACCTTCACCCATGGCCCTTGTCACACCTCGTAATTATGGTCTTCACAGGCTGCAGGAAGACTTCCTTGAGGGCAGGCCAGGTCTTTCCTGCCTCCCCAGGGCTAGCCCAGTGCCTGACTCTTAGTGGATCCCTAAATACTGCCCTCCCTCCTCAGCCCCACGCCAATCCCGCCCCGGTTTGCTTCCATCTGTGTCAAAGGACAGGCGAACTCGGCCAGGGGCGAAGTGCTACCGGCTGATCCTTTCCCTGGCTTCCTGCAGACAGAGAGGCCCGGACCTCCCTGAGCCTCCGTTCCTCCGTCTGAGGGGCTCTGCCTTCCTCTTTCAGGTTCCCCCTGATGCTTTGGGGCCTCAGCCCTTCTCTGTTGGGGGATGGTGGGAGAAAGACTTGGCCAGCTCCGGGGAGAGCCCTGGACCAGCCGGACAGGGACCCTCCGTCTCTTTACTCGCTTTCCGTGGGCCTGACTCTGAGATCCAGGAAAAACCAGAGGCCCCGCGTGCCTTCCCAGTCAGTCTCCAGAAACAGAATGCAGGAGCTGGAGGAACAGGGGCTGCAGCCTTGGCCCTAAACCTCAGGCCTCTTGGAAGGTGGGACCTCCTGGGGGGCGGGGCAGAGGGGCAGAGAATCAGCCTCGGGCCAGGACTGCTGTCCAGTGGGACAAAGGCTCAGGCCCTCAGGGAGTAGAGCTGATCTGTTGCCCACCTGAGGAGCTCTTTGGGGTCTGGTTTCCCAACGTCACCAACTCCATTCCAGGCCCCAAGGGGCTCCATCTCCTGCCTAGAAACTTAGGACACTCCCCTCCCCCCTCCCTTGCCTCATGGTCCTGCTTCCTTTCCAGGCTGGAACCCGGGAAAGAACCCTCCTCCTGGGTGTCCTAGTGCCTGGCCCACCTGTCCTGTCTTCCCAAAAGCAGTGTCCTTGGTCCCCACGATTCCCCTACGCATCCCACTGCCCCTTGGAAGTCATTTTGGAGACCAGCATCCTTCTCACTGAGAGAGGAGGAGGAATGTCAGACAGTTTCTGCCACGCGGCCCACCCCTGGTTCCTCACTCTACTTCAGAGACCCCCCCCCCCCAGGGGTACCAGCCAGCCTTCCTGCGCCTCCACAGCCCCAGGAAAGGGACGGAGCCTGAATGGGTGTCTGCTGGACAAAGTGTCCTGTGAGAGAGGCAGAGCAGAGCCAAGAGCCCCTGCGATCCCCGCCCCCAGGGCTCTCACCCTATCCGATGACCTCGACAAGGGCTCAGCAGTCTTGGGTGGGGGATTCAGGCTCCTGGGATCAGCATAAGGGCTTGGCCGGGGATGGGTGTGCGTGGAGCGGGCGGGCGTGCCCCCAGGACAAGGGCCCAGGGAGTAGGTCCGAGACGGGAAATCTGGAGAAGAGGACCAGGCAGCAGTACCAACCACAGACAGAGGACCGGACAGCGGTACCAACCACAGACGGCATCAGCGGTCCAGACTCCAGCTACCAGTCCAGCCGAGGCGTCGTCCGTCTGGGGCCGGCCTCAAAGGCCAGGCCGTAGAGGTCCAGAGCAGCTAGCGAGTGTCAAGTGAACAGGAAGGCGACTGACTGAGGGCCACCCGTCTCGGCTCAGCCCCGGGACACAGGACATCTCAATGGGCCACACAGCTTCTGCCCTGAGCCCGGGGACTGGGCAGGCGGCAGGCTCTGAGAGCAGAATCTGAGCGGGAAGTTTAGCCCCCCTGGGGCTGCTCAGTGTTCCCACCTCTCTCCGGCATCTCTCCAGCACCTCTCCCCGGGGTAGGACTCCCAGACTCAGGTAGGGTCACAGGAAAGTGTACCCTGGGCGAGGTTGGGGTAGGGGCTGAAGAATAAAGACCACTGTGAACGGAGCTTTGGACTCACTCTCCTTAGCAGAGGCAGGTGTGGGAAAGCATAGCGGCTGGCCGGGAGGATGCCCAGATCACAAGGAAAGCCTGGGAAGCAGGTCTGGGGAGTCACGCGGCCGAGGACCCAACACCACCCCCCCAGAGCGGTGGTCACCTAATTCGACTTTATTGCAGGATAATCATCCTCTCCCCCACCCCCTGTGGAGTATGGCCCTTACAGCGCCCAGCCCTCCGCCCTCTGGGAGGAGAGGCCCCCGGGGCTGGGGGAGAAACAGTGCTCAGGACTGGGGTCCCAGGGTCGCTCAGGCCAGGCTGGGGTGGGGCTTCTCCTTCTTTTTCAGTCTGAGTCTATTTCTCTTGAGCTTCCTCATCCTTGGTGTTCGGCCCCATGTTGGGGCTCCGGTGAGCCACAGCCCCGCAGCCAGAACCACGAGGAGCACGAGGAGCAGCAGCCCCTTGGCCAAGACGCAGAGGTAAGTGGACTTCTCCGAAGGATAGCCAGGATCTGGGGCAGAAGGAGGTAAGGAGAGAGGGGCTCGCCAGGGCAGGGGAGGGGGGAGGTCCAGATTCAGAGGCGGACATCCAGCCCAGATCCCACAGAGGGGTCTCAAGTTCACAGCCAATTGCTGTTCCTTGTCAAGGGTCCCTGGGCATGTGTGTTCTGATCACAGAAGTCAGGTGCTGAGATGCAGGGAATGATCTCAAGCTGAGCGAGAGACTCGAGAACCTTTGGGAGTTGGGAGCGCCGGCCCCATCCCCAGCCCAGGGGACCAGGTCCCCTGGGGAGGAGTGCGGTTCTGGGTACCAGGTACTCTCCTGGGAAGAACGGAGGAAGGGTGGTGGTAGCTGTGAGCCCTGCAGTAGCTCGGGGCTGTCCCCAGGGACCTGGTACCTGAACAGAAGGACCCAGCAGGGATGGGGCTGGAAACGATGCTGCTGATGGGGTTGCTGGCCCTGCAGGTGTATGAGGGGGCACTGTCCCCAGGCCGCCAGGATGTGCTGAGGGCAGAGCCCTCGTGCACTGCGTCCACGCCATCCTCCCCGGATAGCCAGCTGTAGGTCACGTCCAGGCCTGCCTTCTCCACAAAGCAGGTCAGAGATATATTACAGCCATCTTCCCGAGAGATCTCAAAGTTCACGGTGACGCGAGGCTCCGACAGCCGGCCTGGATGAAGGAGGGACACAAAGACCCTCTTAAGTAATCAGGGGTTGGGGCTGTTCTCTTAAGGTCCTCGATCCTGGGGGGACAGGGGTGCCTGTCCAGAAACTAACAAAGCCGCCATAAAATCTGGTTCCAGGGTCCCCCGGGCAACTGCTAAGGTAGACAGGGCTGCCTTTGGCATTTTCTACGCGCCCCGCAACATGGCCTCACCTTCTCTCTGTCCCCTGCATACCCCACCTTCTTCCAAACCCGTTCTGCCTTTTCGATCCCAGAAAATATCGCCACACCTCCTGAGGGCATTGATAGATTAATCAGTGTCTCTGCAAGATTCGAGATGGAGTATCAGTCTGTGTTACCGGCACTGAGAAACTTGGTTCGGGTGGAGAGGAGACATTGATTAGCAGCCCTCAAGGGCACAGGGAGATGGAGCACTCAGGCCTAGAGGCGGCACCCATTCCCAGGATGCAGGATCTCAGTGGGAGAGAAGGGCCCCCGGACGTCCGCACACAGACTCCAGACCCGTCTCCCTGCGCGCGGAAGGCCCAGGGGAACAGCCCGCGTGCCCAGGGCCTCGCCGCTCCGGCTACTCCGCAGCTCAGACCCCGGGCTTGGGCACACAGGAGACAGCCCACCCCCCATCCCCGCCCCTCCAGCCGTAACTCTGAGTCCCGAGACCACTGCTCCTTCGCGTGCAAAGCGGGGGAGAGCCCTGGACAAGCAGCGCCGGACCTCCAAGCCGACACTCACGGTACACTCGTAGATGGTACCGCTGCACGACGGAGATCTGCGACGTCCTCAGATTGACCTGAGCCTCGTACGGCCCTGAGTCCTCCCAGCTGAGATTGCTGATGTGCAGGGAGTAGCCAGGGTCCAGGAAGCTCGCTCGGCCCTTGTATCGAGGGTTGGTCACCTCGATGGTGGCCGGCTGCCCCTTTTTCCCAGGGACCACGGTGGCAAGCCTTATATGAGAGGACCAGATGATATTCTCAACCTCTTCATCGGCTGGAACTTCCAGGGGGAGGCTGACGGACTCCTGAAGGACCGCAACAACATCTTCTGTGTCCCCATCATCTCCAGAATACCCTTCCGCTGCAGAAAAAGGAAGAAAAGACGGGAGCAGCCCAGCTGGTGTGTCTGCGCTGCTGCGCCTGGGGCCGGGGCAGTGATGGGCACCTGTCTCCCACATGTGGCTTCCGTGGCCCCCGGCTCCGTCCCAACCCTCTCTGGCTCTAGCTCCCGCTGCACTCGACCTGAGCACCTCCCAGGCCTTGGCTTCCGTCTGGGCCCTCCTCCTCCAAATTTCACCGTGGCCATTTGCCGCGGTGGGCTGGCTCCTTCTACGCTGCAGGCTTCCCCACCTCTTGGTCCTAAACCGCAGCCACACCCTCTTCCTCTTGACTCCCGGAGAGCTGAAGCATCCAGCCCCGAGCCTGGCCAGCCCAAACCCCAGCAGGACAGGAGAGCAGAGGGAGGGAGAGGCTCCCATCCAGGGCTGCAGCCTCTCCTCTCTCACCTGTCCGGACCAGCAAGAGTAGGAGGAGCCACGGAAGGGCCCCCATGACAGCAGCCCTGCTCGCCAGCAGGTTGGCCTCCTGGCCCCCGAGCTGATGAAGCAGACCAGCTGCTGGGTCAGGAGGCTGCTGGAGACGAATGACTGACAGACAGTGTCCTGGAGGGGAAATGCTTCTCAACACCCGCCCCCCCCCCCCCCCCGCCCCGCCAGCAGCCTCCAACTTCCTTCATCCCCACTAAGCCCCTCCCTGTCCATCTTGGGAAGTTCT
This sequence comes from Mustela lutreola, assembly GCF_030435805.1. Classification (NCBI taxonomy): domain Eukaryota; kingdom Metazoa; phylum Chordata; class Mammalia; order Carnivora; family Mustelidae; genus Mustela; species Mustela lutreola. Next base: position 71,363,102 of record NC_081303.1, on the reverse strand, counting down.
CTCTCGGAGTCTGGTTGCCCAGCTGGCTCACCCACTGGCCCGTGCTTCCTGTCCATCAGACCCCACTCAGATCCCACTTCCTAAGAGAAACCTTCCTAGACGCCCTGCCCCTGTGCTCCCAGGCAGCCCCCCTCCCCCACCTGCCCGGAGCTCTTGGCCTTGAGCGTATCCTCCGTCAGCTCTTGCTCGGCGGTTCCCATGTTGCTGTCATGCATTGACCTTATAAGCGTTTTTGTCTCCCCAGATGGACCCCGTCTTTTGGGACACCTCTATGTCCCATGCTGGACACAGGCAGCACCCGGTTGATACTTCTGGCACGGACGAACAAACGAAGCACTCCATATTTCAAGCTTGCCAGGTTCCCACTTGAGAGACTATCAAGAGGAAGAAAAATTTTAACTCTCTTAAGGAAAAAAAAAAAAAAAGCACACTTTGGGCCAGAGAGGCCATCTAGGTTAATATTACGGAAAGACTAACTTGTCCTGTGAGGCTGTGACGCGGACCAAAGCTAGAGGAGGTCCGACAGGCGGAGCCGCTCAGGATGCCCGGTGGCCTTGGGAGGAGTCTCCGTCGCTGGTGTTCAAGCTCACAGGGGACAGTCTTGGGTCGGTGGGGGACTACAGACCCTCTCGCTGGCTACTTGGACAGGAGAACTTTTACATTTTTCGAGTGCCCAGTCTTACAGGTCTGTGTGGTGATCAGGAAGCAGGAGTGATGGCCTAAGACTGAGGCCACGGCGGAGGCAGCTGGAAGCCCCCCGGGCGTTCGCGGCGTCAGATTCAGCCCTTGTCAGATACTTTCTGAGCAGCTGCTGGCCCAGGCCCTAAGTTCTGAGCAATTAGCTGTGACCAAGATCTTCAGATCATGACTTCTCAGGGGCTGAGATCTGACCAAGGACAACTAAGAGCGAGTTGGATGAGTTTCCCCCACGGACTCGTCTGGGTTGCTCAGGACAAGGGGTTTAACATCTGAATTCAGGAGGTCAGAGAAAGTCCTCCAGGAGAAATGACCTCAAGGTACTAGGATCTGCGAAGTGCAGAAGGGAAGAGAGTGGGCAGCTCTGAAAGTTCAATTTGGGAGCATCAAACCTGAGAGACTGTGGTTTTCTGAAAATGCAGATGAAAACGTTCTTATGCAGTCTTCCTGTTTAAAAAAATTTAAAGCAGAATTTTTTTAAAAACGGAAACAAGGTCACTTGTGTAATCCCGAGTTTAAAAGGTGAGTCCGGGGGTCTCTGCGAGGCAGGTGCCGGTGGGCTTTGGGTGTGAAGGAGGTTTCCTGTGGTGGAGGGGAATGCCCGCCCTATGAAAGATAAAAGGGAAGGAAGCAGAGTGGGGCAGGGGGAGCCCACGCCCCTGTCATGCAAAGCAGATCAGCCCAGTCTCTGCCAGGGCAAGTTGCTAAGTTAGTGGGGGTTCTGGGGCCAAGATCTGCCCCCGCCCCCACCCCGCTGTGCTCTCTGAACCTGCCCCGGAGGAGCAGGGATCCAGCTGCAACCCTGCAGCTGAAGACAAGCTCTCTGGGAAGGAGACCCAGGGACCCCCCCATGGCAGCTCCTCAGATATCCACCAACGGGAGCTGTGTTCAGGTGGGTTAGACCCGTCTCCACCAACAAAAACAAACAGTGCGTGTGCTTCTTGAGTAGAGGGAGGTAATTCTCTCTCACACACACACACACACACACACACACACACACACACGCACACACACCCAGTCCAATGTGGAGAAAGGACTTCTCCGAAGACGGTGTTCTGAAAATCTGATTTTCTTTTTTTTTTAAAAGATTTTATTTATTTATTTGACAGAGAACACAAGTAGGCAGAGAGGCAGCAGAGAGAGAGAGAGAGAGAGAAGCAGGCTCTGCACTGAGCAGAGAGCCTGATGCGGGGCTCGATCCCAGGACCCTGGGATCATGACCTGGGCCGAAGGCAGAGGCTTTAACCCACTGAGCCACCCAGGCGCCCCTGAAAATCTGATTTTCATTCTGGCTCATTGATTAGGATCCAAACTCAACTCCATTTCTGTCTTTCACCACCCCTTCACTTTTTTTTTTAAGATTCTATTTTTTAAAAAGTTATTTATTTATTTGAAAGAGAAAGAGCAAGAGCACAAGTGGGAGAGGTGCAGAGGGAGACAGAGAAGCAGGCTCCCCACTGAGTGCATAGCCTGGACCCTTGATCTCAGGATCTTGAGATCATGACCTGTGGGAAGGTCAGAGGCTTCACCAACACCCAGGTAGCCCAGATATTTTATTAATTTAATTTATATTAATTATTTAATCATTATTAAATAATAAATATTTAACTTATTATTTAATTAACTTACATTAATCTCTACACGCAACTTGGGCCTCAAACTCAGAACCCTGAGATCAAGAGTCCCACATACTCCACCAACGGAGCCAGCCAGGCACCCCCGACCCGTCACTTTTATTCAGTGGGGTGGTCTTCTCCTGCCCCAAATGAGAACTCTGGTCTTGGTTTCTGTCTCAGTTCAGAAACGAGAACTTCCTGTCTCATGAAATATACAAAATTTCAAACTAAAATTCAAAGCAATCTCCCCTTCCCCTGGCTTGGCTCTGTCTCGGGCTGGAAGCTGACACTGGGGGATGGGAAGGGCCCTCTCTCCTCAATCCCAGCTTACCCCCGCACTTCTGCTGCCCTGAACTCCCTTCCCCAACCTGTCTCCTGCCTTTCCAGGAAGGCCAGCAATGATGGAATCATTCTCACAGGGCTGAGTGGCTTTGCTGTCTGGGGGTCTGGCAGACGGATACGATGGTCTCTTCCTCCGAGGAAGAGTTTTGTCAGTTCTAAGAGTTTCCACTGGTCCCATCTCTCCTACCCTTGACCCTGGGTGGCTGCATCTCTATTCTGGGTGGTCCTTTGAAGGTCCCGCCCCACAGCCCCTGGACATCTGGCCAGCCGTCCCCACTGAGCGGCACCAGACCCACCACCCAAGCTGTGTCTCCCTGCCGACGCTTGGTGGCCCGCCGTATTCCTCCCCTGACACCAAGATCCGCTGTCTGCCTGCGAGGACCCCGACCTCAGTGCACGATGGTTTCCACTCTCCCAGGCCTGGTGTCGGCCCCTGTCCCCTGGTCCCCCATCCCTGCGGGGCCCGCAGGACAAACCTCCCCAGTCCTGTCCTTCACCCCTCTCACTAGCCCCCCACTGGAAGTGGTGAGGACTCACAAGGAAGTAACAGCTGTTTCCAAAGAAATCTCTTCCCAGTCTCCTACTCTGAGCTCCCTACCCCGGGGGAGGGGACCCAGAGCAGTGACAAGGCTCCCCTTCATTCCTGCTGATCTGCTGACCCTCCCATAGCCCCGTGGTGGGACCCCGCAGGGAGCTTCCAGCTAACATCCTGCGGGGGTTCCCTTCCTGCAGCCTGGGGCGCAGCGGACAGCTGCGTGAGGGCTCCCCTCCGCGCCCTCTGTGCGCACCTCTGCTGCTCCCTTCGGGGCTTTCAGGGAAGGAGCGGAAGGCCACTCAGCCCAGGCGCGGTGCCGCGGGACGTGGGGGGAGAGTGCAGACCCCAGAGCGCACCCAGCCATCGACACACCCTTCGTTCGTTTTCTCCTGTTCCCGGGTCCAGGCATGTGTTCCATCCTTTCCGCTTGGTTCCGAGCTCACCTCCCATAAAGACGTCCTCCACCCAAGTCCATGTCCAAGGCCCTGCTCTGGGAGGGACCTAGATTATGGCACAATAGTACATGATAAGGTAGTTGAGCCAGTAAAATTTAGATGCCCTGGATTTTATGGGCAAATCCGTCACTGAGAAGGAATAAGCCCCCACCCCAGTTCTCCTGCCGTAACAACCCTGGGAAAGAGGAACCAGGAGAAGCAAGTCCTGCTCTGATGGAGGGCTGGGGGCGGCGACAAAAGGTCAAACCCTTCATCAGTCTCTCTCCTTGGCTTCTCTTTAGGTCTGGAAAGACGGGGACCCACACAGCAAACCATGACCCTGGAGGAGCCATCAACAGGTAAGTCCCCAACAAGTCACCTCCCTCTCACAGCAAAGCGGGTGGAGACGTGCGCGTCTTCGATTTTATTCCATCTGCCCGGTCTGCCTTCTCTTGTGTCAGGGTTAAAAGGCTGGTTTCTCAGCCGCACCAGGAAGGTGTACCCAGAGCGGCCACTGGGGACAGAGGGGACAGCAGCCCTCCCTGCGGAGGAGGGACGGGCCCTCACGGGGTCCCCAAGGTGGGAGAGAACAGCCACACCCACGGAAGCACAGGGATCTGCCTGGTAGGACCGAGAGACTGGGTTGGAGGAGCTGAGCGGAAGCGGGCAGGGGGGCGGCGGGGGCTGCCAGGAGAGGGCCAGAGCCAGCCCCTGGGCCTCACGGGCAGCTTGGGTTTGTAAGGGCCCCTCTCGCCAGCATTCGCCTTTCAGAGGCAGGAGAAATACAGCAGGGAGGGGAAAGCAGAGTGTGGGGTAGAGGGAAAGTTGTATCGCTGTTGGTTTTTTTTAAGATGGGAGAGATCCGAACATATTTAAATGTTGAGAAGAGAAACAAGCAGGGAGTGGGGATGGGGAAGCCGGACATAAAGGAGCCAGGGGACGAAGCGCGGCCCCACTGGCCCCTGAGGAAGGGAGGGAGCTCAGACTCGGAGCCCAGCAGGAAGACCCAACCTTAGGTTGCAAGGTGGTGTTTTAGCGGAGTCAGCCGGCCGGAGAGGGAGGTCGGTGTGTCTGCGGCACGTCAAGGGGAGCCCTGCCTAGCGGTTCCATCTCCCCTGCAAAGTGAAGACCACATTATTGGCTGAAACCGAGGTTGGAGGTGCGTCCAAGGCAGGTGTTTTAGGAGAAAGGACAGGCTTTGAAACAGATGAGGGGACTTTGCGTCCAGGTGTCTGGGGGCTGTCCCAGTTTAAGCCTGTTGTCCCCGCCCGATTACCTGCAATGCCCCTTTTCACTCTCAGAAAGGGTCCTGTTTGCAGGACACATTATGTGTTTACTCTAGAACAGGAGCGAAGTCTTATCCATGAGCTGGCTAAGTTTTGAGTCCCGGGCCACCCTTAGCTTATCTGGCCAAAGAAGTGCCCCGCAGATCTGGCGGGCGGCGGGGGGGCCAGGGGTAAGAGAACGACCCGCAGATCCGCGGCCTGCAGGGAGCTGCTCACCACACCTGCTCCTCGGGGCAGCGGGGAACGGAATTAGACGACGAATGAGATGAGCCGGGCGCACCGGGAGGGTCCGTGCCTGCGAGCTGTGCCTGCCGATGACCGCTGGTGAAGTGGAGAGACCAAGGGCTTTGGTGCCAGGAGGCCCCGGAGCCCCCGTGCCGTTGGCCAGGGTCTGCGACGATGGAGGAGAACACACAGGGAGTCTATGGTACAGGACATGAACAGGTTATTCCAGAACGTTCTCTGGCAGGACCAGTGAGCCCCGGTCCGGGAGGCAAGGGCCAGGCGCAGCCCCTTGCATGCTCTGGCGGGGAACTCCTTCCTCGTCTCTCGTGCTTCCCGGATCCCACACTGGGTTCCCACACGCCCCCGTCCTTCCACTTCTGTGTCAGGGGCTCTGGTTCCCAGAACGCGGTTTGGAGCACGTGCAGGCAAAGTCACACGCAGTGCCAGGGAGGGCTGGTCACAGGGCCGGCTCCTTTTTTTTTTTTTTTTAAAGATTTTTTTTTTTTGATTTATTTGACAGGCAGGGATCACAAGTAGGCAGAGAGGCAGGCAAAGAGAGAGGGGGAAGCCGGCTCCCTGCTGAGCAGAGAGCCCGATGCGGGGCTCGATCCCAGGACCCTGAGATCATGACCTGAGCTGAAGGCAGAGGCCCAGCCCACTGAGCCATGCAGGCGCCCCAGGGCTGGCTCCTTTGGCTCCACTCCAGCCCCAAGGAATCAGGGGGAGGCTGTGGGGGGAGGGGCCGCAAATCCACCTGCTGCTTAAGGTCCCCTGGGGGTTCCAGTGTGCACTTAAGTTTGAGAACACCACACTCTGTTCTTGTGTTTCACTGAAACCGAGAGGAAGTTCCCCAGCCTCCCCCGTCATTAGCCTTTGTCTTCTGTCACAAAAGCTTTCTCTCCCCATGAGTAGGGCAGTGAGACTGCCACCTTCTTGGGCTGGGTTTCCTAGAACATGAGAGGGTCTCTGGGGCTTTCAGTCTGTCCTCCTGCCCCCCCCCCCCCGGGGAATTTGGGAGCACCGTCTCCCAGGAGATGGGAAACAGGTGTGAGGCCTGGGAACTTGCACCTGACCCGTCTGCTTTATCTGTGGACATGGGGGGTGATGAAGCAGAACTTGTTGGATGCGAGGGCGCTATTGCCAAAAGAAAAAGAGTTTAGAATCTACTGGTCTTGTCCAGCCCCTTATTTTACAAATCAAAACCACAAAAGGTAAAAACAAAAACCGGAGGGCCTGGCATCAAGAGGTCTGAGGTCGCACAAGGCAGAGCTGAGCCCAGTCCTGGGTCACCTGGTGTCTTGCTGACCAGACCGGACTAGAGTAGTTCTGCAGGTAACAGACCTGTGTCTGGTGATGTCCCAGCGCACAGAAAAACCTCAGTAAAGGGGTGCCTGGGTGGCTCAGTGGGTTAAGCCGCTGCCTTCGGCTCAGGTCATGATCTCAGGGTCCTGGGATCGAGTCCCGCATCGGGCTCTCTGCTCAGCAGGGAGCCTGCTTCCTCCTTTCTCTCTGCCTGCCTCTCTGCCTACTTGTGATCTCTGTCTGTCAAATAAATAAATAAAATCTCAAAAAAAAAAAAAAAACACCTCAGTAAATGTTGTCACTGTTGGTGGAATTATTAGTTTGTATTTGTATTCGTTTGCTCATTGTATTGAAGACTCGAAGCTCAAAGAGGAGGGTGCAGAGAAAAGCTGGGGCCTGGGTGGGGGTGGGGTAACGGGGCGGGGGGGGGGGGGACGGGCGTGGAGGAGCGCACGCGATGGGATGAGCACTGGGCTGAGTTATACAAAACCGACCGATTATTCAACGCTACCTCTGAAACTAATGATGTACTGCGAGTTGGCTAATTGAATTTAAATAAATTTTTAAAAGGAAAAAGAAAGAAAGAAAGCCGTGGCGGGCAGCCCACGCAGGTCTGTGCCTGATGCTGTTTTTCTCACGGAACTCACCTGGATCCGACCCCGGCTCTCGCATCCCAGGCTCAGAACTCCAGCTCTTCCACGTCCCAGAATCGACCAGAACCTGGGATGCTGCCTGATATCACCGCAGCGGTCACGAGCTGATGTATACAATTACCCCCTCGTCCTACAAGTATTTACAAAGCTCCGGGTGAGTGCCAGGCGCTGCCCAGGATGGGGACAGCAGCCGTGAGCAGGAAAACGTGGAGGCCCCATCACTGAGTGGGGCTGGGGTAGACCGGCAACAGAGGAGAAGCAAACAAATCCCTGACACTGGGTAATATGAGACTGACGTGCTACCTACTGCGCTGAGGCACCTGACATTAGATAATAAAGTGAGAACTGAGCCGGACCAAGTTATGACCTGGGACGGGGGCCAGAAATCCACGCGGTTGAGGGTGCTGGGATCCCCCACACCAGCAGTAGCCCTCCGGCCCCTGCGTGTCCCACACGAACAGTCAGTTTGAGGGGTTATCAACAGAAGGCTGCCGGGAGCATGGGATTCGGGGCACAGAGGCGGTCGGGGTCCAACAGTTTCGTGACAACCCGCCGTGCCCATTTCCGTGGTGCTCCTTCTGCCAGGCCACTGGGCCGCCACGGGTCGACTGTCAGAGCCCCAGACAGAAGCCAGCAGCCACCGTCAGGAGTCACCTCTGTGACTGTCATTGCAATGCGTCCACAAGCACCCCATCTTGTTTTTCTAATAAGGCAGGTACTTCCGTTGGATCATTTGTTTCTTTGGGGATGATTTGTAAATCTCATCCCGGATCCACTAATTGGCAAATGTACTGATTTGGGACTCCGAAGGCGACCTCAATTTCCCCTTCTCCAGGGCTACCTGGTCCTCCCCGCCACTCGCCGCCCCCCAACACACTAAATACTTTCCGAGAAATGCTGCGCTCCTCATCTCAGATTAAAAAACGGCTCCCTCTTCCCCATCCAGTTCCCCAAAGAGCAGATTCCCTAGAGAGGTTTCATGATACCCAGTGGGTTCAGCGGGCCCTCTGGGTCAAATCTTTCCTCCTAGACAAGAGAGGGGCTCTCTGGGGCCTGAGCCAGAGCACCGAAGGCGGCCTGGGGGCCAAGCCATCTCCTGGAACTGAGAGGGTACCCTTCTCCGAGGGGGCAGCAGCCTGTAACAGACACCAACAATGAGCCATGTCCCCTCAATCTGTGGAAATGCGTAAGGAGTGGGGAAGGCCTCGGGGACCCCCATCTACTAGAAGAGGAACTAGAAGGTCATAAGGAGAAGTGGAGAATTAGCGGCTCCCAGCAGGCCGCTCTGTGGGAGGGGGAGAAGCTGGGGGAGACGGGTCCCGGGAACGGACAGCTCCTGGAGCCGCGGACCGCCAGGCCGGCCGACTGCGCGCTGGGAGGGCGCGCAGCAGGAGCAAGGGGCCGGGTCCGAACTCGACGCTTTGCAAAAGCTCGCCTGGTTCCGTGTCCCCCGAAGTCTGTGCCACCCAGTTCTACCTTCAGACCGGGGGATTCTCAATGTTCAAAAATATCCACACGGTCGCTTCCTCAAAGGAAGTATGAAGAGAAACCCAGTTTGTGAAACACAAGTGGACTTTTCTGGTGGGAGCTGGAGGGTGAAGCCCCTCTCGTCGTAAACCCCACGGCAGCAACCGGGGCCCTCAGGGTCTGACGGACAGGACAGCAGGGAGAGGGGCTTCTAGACCTACTCCCTCTTACTCACATGTTGGGCTTATGGAAAGATTTCTTGGGGGGCAGGGGAGAACTTGCCTTTCAAAAACCATCCCCCCACTATACTAGAAATTCTTTAAAATACTGTGTTGGTGTTTTGTTGTTGTTGTTGTTGTTGTTGTTTTACCAACTTTGTAGCTCTCAAATCGCAAGAGAATACCTCACCCCGCTCTGAGCATGGTCGGCTCTAGCCGAGGTTATCACAGCTGGGGTGCGGGGAGTTTGCCCCGGCCTTGGAGAATCACCAGCCCGGTTACGGCAGAAAGCCAAACCACATCCCGCAGGGACCCTGCCCACTGGCCCTTCCCAAGCAATTGGCCGCGGGGCCCAGAGCCTGTGTGGAGGGGCATGAAGCAGGAATAGTCCGGGGGTCATGGACAAGACGCAGTGAGAGACGCAGTTTGCCATTGCCCTGAGATGGGCATAGACCTGTCCTGTGATGCCATAGACCTCGCTGCCATCAGGGGACAGCCACACCCGCGGCCCGGCCACTGCCAGGACAGAGCGCTGACGTGTGCCCTTTGGATCCTGACCTCGTTCCTGGCTCTGGCTCCTCTTTTCACCCTGCTGGCTTTGGCTCATTCCCCCGACGGACTGGCAGCTTTTCGCAGCCTTTCGCAGACCACACGCAAGAGGCTCGCCGCAGGTGCAGTTAGAGAACACGGCCCACCAAGCGCAAGCTGCAGAGGTTCCCAGAACCACCGGGGCTTCGGTGATCTGCTAGAAGGATTCCTAGAACACGCTGGAAGCTTTTACATTCACTACTGTGGTTTATGACAGGGAAAGGCGACAGATTGAGCTCAGCCCAGTGGGGGAGTCCGTCGGCCCCGGAAAAGAGCCGAGCGTATCCTCTCCCCGAGTTACACACCTGGCGTCCACGTGACAACACGCGTGGAAGAGCTCACGCCGGCCTTGGCTCCCACTGCTGTTGGAGGCTCCCCACTCTCTGTCCTCCCTGCCTCAGGAGGCACATGGAAAGGAGGCCGAGCACAGCCACCTCGTCCTCTAAGCAGCAGCAAGCGGGACAATCCCCGGGGTCGGAGAGGAGCAGTTTGCAGAGGAGAGCCGGACTCCGGTGTCGGATTTGCGGAAGAGCAGCTCTCCACGCAGGCCCCTGCTCCGATGAGGTGCGTCCGGCAGGCAGAAAGGACTCCCAATCCCTCGGCAGCCTGGCTCCAATTTGGAGTCCCCTGGGTGACGGCCGCCGGGATGGCACTAAGGCACGCCCGGAGCTCAGGAGGGAGGCAGCTGAAGATGCCCAAGTCACGTCTGGGAAGACCGATTCTTCGTACTCTCTGTCTTTCCCTCAAGTTTCTCTTTTGCTTACCCCAGTCTTCACTACGTACTTGTCTGAAGGGGTCAGCCACGTGGGAGAGGGAAAACAGGTCCCCCAAAGCCCAGCACAGGGGGCATTGGCAGTGAAGCACGGAGAGCCTCTGAGAGAAGGCGAGCCTCAGGGGCGGGGAGAGTGTTGGGTCTCTGAGGTCCAGCTGCCCCTCCCCACAAACCGGAGAAATGGGCTCCAGGCCCAACTTGGCTAAGCCCTGAATTCGGGTCCTGTCTAAGAAGGCAACGCTTCCCTGCAAATACATCGACCAAGCAGCACACCGGCTCTCTGCTCCGGCAGGAAGGGGAGTTCCTCTCACTCCGTCTTCTCTCCAAACCACTCCCAGAAAACACCCCATTAGACTGTGTGGCAACACGGGCAGCTTCGGGTTTTGTGGTGCAGGGGATTCATCTGTGCTCACGGCGAGGTACCCCCGAACCCCGGATGTTAGCACATGGGTCCCGTGAGGCTGCAGCTTTCTGTCCCTTGACCTTGTGACTGGCCACGTTCAGTTCCCCTTGTCCCCTTGTGGCTTGCTGGGCACAGCTGCCAGAAGGAACGCTTGCAGAAGTGGGGTGGGTAGGGGGAGTGGTCGCAGGGGTTACAGAGCAGGGGAAGCGGAAGCTGCGGGCTGGTGTCCTCCGAGTGGTTTCACAGAAGCCCCTCCAGTCCCATGTCTCCGGCGTCCACCCCGCCCCACACATGAAATCTCGCTGATTTCTTTCTGGTCACTATGTTCCGCAAGTTCTTCTTTTAATATGCAAACAGTGCTAGGAAGATAAGAGGGAACCACATCATATCTTCTTAGAAACCATTCTGGTACGTCTGTAAATGTGCCCGGAAAATGTAAATCTTCCCGAGCCGGCAGGCTTAGATGAGGCCGTGTGCTCCTTTCAGTAAATGTGCTTAAACACTTAAAGCAAAGGGCTTTAAATCAATCTAAGCTTCAAAGGGCAGGAGTTAAGAGTCAAAGGACGGGCGCCAGAAAGATACCTTCTTGACTGGAAGAGCCCCTCGTGGGTCTCTTTGCCATGAATGACACAGACAAAATAACATCTTCTTCTACTCCAGTTCAACTCAACAAAGATCTCTTTAATGCTGCCACAGGGAAGGCACTGTGCTGGCTAGAAATGGGGACCAAATGGCATACGGCAGCCCCATTCCCAGGCGGCCTGGCCACGCAAGACCAAACACACAGACACACAAAGCCGAGGCGGGGGGAGCAGGAGAGCTGGGAGGGGGAGGCAGCCCACCCCGTCGGAGGGCTCTGCCGGCATCTGGAAGGGATTTGCCGGCAGCCCGAAGCGGGATGCGTTGCCTGTGAAGGCGGTGACAGGAAGGAGACACGGGGAAGCGAAGTCACAGGATGCTTCAGGAAACATCCATGGTCGGGTCTGCATGGAGCATGGGGCGGGAGCAGGAGAAATAAGAAAATCGGGAGAAAATAAGGGTCGGACTGAAGATTGGGACCCTCGGAGCAAGACCAAGGCCAAGGGGGTTGGGGCCGATCAGCAACACGTCTGCTGCTCCTCTGTGTTTCTCCTGCTGCTGCTGCTGCTGCTGAGAACTCCTCCCGCCCGCCCGCGAGAACGGTGGTGCCAGGCGTGCTCGCAGGAAGGGCCCCCTAATCCTTCCTTCCCCGCACCCCTCCCCCCCAAGATACCCACACAGAAGAACAACTCTGAAGGTGCCGCTTACGTCCTGCCGTCCTGCTCGGGACAGGCTCCTCTCTCAGGGTCGTACCCTGCCCTCAGCACCTGCCCCGGGACAACCACAGGTCTGCGAGGCTCCGTCCCTTGCGGGCAGCCAGGGGCATAGGACGGGTGGGTAGTTGAGGAACCGCAGCCTGAAGTATCCCGGGCGTGAGTGTGGGCTGGGGTTCAGAGGTGGACAGGGAGACTTCCCTTTCTGGAGAAGGGGTCCCCAAGTTACCAGGAAAAGCAAGAGATCAGATCTCCCCAAGAAGATGTTTCCTGGCCACGTTTTTTTTTTTTTTTTTTTCATGAGTTATTTCATGTCCGTTTCTATTACTTGCTACTAAGGGACTTTAATGAATTCATTGGAAAGATCTTTGTTAGAAAGGAAATGACTTGCTCGAGAGGTTAAGCTTCAGTTGCAAGTCAGGGTCAGCGAGGACACAGCAGAGCAGGGTGGTGGCAGGGCAGGGCTGGGGGAAAAGGTTGCATGACATTTGAGGTCCCTCCTTGGAGGACAGAGGTGCCTCTTCGGGTCCATTATGCTGCCAGTCTCCTCCCTCTTCTCCCCCCAAAATGAGAAGCAAAAAAGCAGCAATAAGAACTCCTCACACATCTCCAGCTCCCTCGGAGGAGGGAGGCATGTAAATCCAGACAGGGTCACTCTCAGCTGCAAGCCCCCAGGGCGGGGGAGGCACAGGAGTGGCCATACCTCCCCCAGCAACAGGCAGTGGCCCCTGGCAGGAGCAGGGCTCTCTGACAACACGGAAGGTGAGAAGTGGAAGGGGAAAGTGGCCTAGGCTCAGCGTCCCCCTGCTGTGATTATGAAAAGGGAGGCCCCCTCGCTCCAGGCAGGCTGCATCACATCCCCTCAAGATGTTTCCAAGCCCTAACCCCCGAACCTATCACCATTCCACTCTATGACAAAAAGAGACTTTGCAGATGTAATTCAAATAAGGATTTTGCCGTGGGGACATGATCCTGGGAGATCTGGAAAGACCTGATGTCCCCACGGGGTCCTTAGAAAAGGGACTCTGGAGAGGTCACCATCAAAGGCGGCCCGGTGACGACGGATGCCGAGGGAAGCACTATCAGGGACAGAAGATGCTCTGGGACAGACTCTTTAAAGACAGAAGAAGGGGTCCGCAAACCGACACACCTGCGGTCCTCGGGAGACAGCAGCCACCTCGAAGCATTGCTACCCGGGAGTCAGTGAGGGTTAAGTGATTAATCCCCGTCACGGCAGTGACTGTGCACTACCCGCAGCAACAGTGCCACAAGCCACGGGGAACTCTGAGCACCGGAAACGTGGCCCGTCCGGACTGAGGGATGCCACAAGCAAAATACATCCTAATGTTAAATACTCAATACCGAGAAGAACACGGCCCAATCGTTCTTCTATGGAACACATCAAAATGATCATATTCTGGATGTACTGGATACGTAACCAAATTATTAACATTAATGTCACCTGTTTCCTGTCCCCTTGCCATTAGCCTCATGGTAAAGTAGCTGTTAGAACATGTAGGTTTCTGACTGTGGCTCCCATTGTCTTTCCACCAGGCAGCGTCCTTGGCATCTCTGGCACCTGCTGGCCAAGGTACAGAGGAAAGCTGGACGCATTCGGAGAAGTGGCCCCCACTCCGGGGCTCACCTGCTGCTTCTCTTGGCACACCCATGATGCTGACCCCGGGATGCTCTGGGGATCACGCTTCGTTGGTGACTGTCCAGTACGACTAGACCAGGACTGCAAGTCCGGCTGGGCTCAGACATAGCGTGCATCCCAGCCCCAGGGCTGCGGCGATGGGGAACTGCCTCTCAGCCTTTGAGACTCACGGTGAGCCAGAAGCACATCCTTACACGGGCTTCAGCAGGTGCCAGAACCCCCGCCCCATGCTGGACTGTCCTTTTAATCGCTGCCATCTGTTCCAAAACGTTCACTCGCCAGCTGGCTCCATGCAACCGTTCGCGGTTCGGGTGATGCTCGTGAAGAGGACCTTTAACCCCGTCTGGAGGTGGAGGCTGGGGCTGACAACGGTCAGCCTCCAGAACCGTCGGCCTCCACACGTTTCCCTGCTCCTCTGGCCCCAGAGCGGCCTGCGACCAGAACCTCCCAGCATGGCTCCCCCTCCACTTTGTCCCTGGAGACGCACACACACAGCCCTCAAGACAGGGGACAGTCCACAGAGGACAGGGCTGGGCAAACAGGTCCCGCTCGACTCTTGTGACCAGTCCCAAGTGTGGCACTGAAGTGGGCATCGGACCCTGCCCAGATGCCCGGGGTGGGACTCACCGCCTGAAGGTGAGGGCTGCCGGCTCCCGTGTCTGCGGAGCCCACTCCCCACTAGTAGGCCTGGGTGATGCCCACTTCACTCCCTGCTCCTATCTCCCTCCGGACACCCCTCACCATCCCCATGAAGGTCTGTGTTCCTACCAAACAGAGAATTAACACAGATCCAGCCATCCTCCTTCTGGGTATAGACCCCGAAGAACTGAAGGCAGCCCCTCCAGACAGACATTAGGACACCCATGTTCACAGTGTTTGCAAGACAGCGTTATTCACGGTGGCCAAATTCGGGAGCTACCCAAGGGTCCATGGGCGGGGAACAAAACGGGGTCCCCCCACGCGGCGGAACAGCATCCGCCCTAAAAAGAGAGCGTTTGGACAGAAGCTGCACGCAGGGATGAACCTCGAGGACCCCGTGCTCCATGCAACAAGCCAGACGCAAAATGGGAACTACTGTGGCACCCAGCCGGTGAGGCCGGGAGAGGAGCCCCGCGCCTAGGACAGAAAGCGGATTCCGGGTTCCAGGCCGATGTCGAAGGCAGAGGCGGACTCCCTGATGAACGGTGCAGGGGGTGGTCTGGGATGTCCTGGGGGTCGTGGTGGGGAGGGTCGTGCATCAGGGTCAACGTACCCCACGCCACTGCGCGGCACACTTAAAAATGGTTAAAACGGTAAACTTTATGTTACGGCTACTTTACCACGATTTAAAACAAAAAGTGCCTCCAACTTAGGGGGAAAAAAATCTGAGTTTCTCGATCTCTAACCAGAGCCAGGATGTTACCAAACAGGTCCCCAAATCTGAAACACTCCTCGCGTGCCCCTCCCTTTCCGGCGGGGAGGAGCCCCCACCGGGGACCCCCCAGGCCTCTCCCACCCCGGGGCCTGGTGGGCTTCGCTCCCACGCCTCCCCGCCTGTCCTTGGGCCTCCAGAGCGCATGCGCCACAGGACCAACCTGGGGAGCCCTCAGGCCACGGCAGTAAGTCCCGCCCCTGGGACGCTGGCGAGCACTGAGGGCCTCACACCTGACACCCGAGCCTGGTGGCGATAAAGCCGAGATGGGTATCTCCTTCTTCTAAGCACGGATGCTCCCGGGGCTGGCTCGACGTCAAGCCCAGGACAGAGAGGTATTAGCCCGTGACCCCCTCAAATCCCAGCGCTGCCCATATTAGACCAGAAGGCCAAGTGCGGTTTTCATGCGCCTAGGTTTGGGCAAGCTTACCTTAGGACGGTGTGCACTGCTTAGGAAGCTATCGTCTGGAGGTTCCAAGTGTGCCCTTCCCTGCTTGGCTCTGCAGATTATGTCTCCCCTCTGCCGGCTTGAGACTGCTGGGCTCCGCCAGCAGGGATGCAGGGCAGAGGCCCGAAGGCAGGGGGAGGGAGCGAGGTTCCTCCCCAGGCTTGCTGCTCCTCGAGGAGGGGCCCAACAGTGGCAACAGCAGCTCTCCAAGCTCACAGCCCAGAACCCTGACCTCAGCCCTTGTGCCCCAGCCCCGGAGGGCAGCTGCTTCCTGCACCTGTTTCTCTTGTTACCTTCCTACCTCACATTTGTTTTAGTCCTCCAATAACTATTTAACCAACTGCTTACATTAACTATTTTCTGCTAACCTGCCTAGTGTGCTGGTTGTTTTTCTGGCCAGCCCCTGACTGCAATGGTGGTTAAGGTCTGTGGCCTATAGACCCTTAGAGTGACCCCAGGACTCCTGGCCCCTGGCGTGCAGGCTCGGTAGGCTGTCCTGTTGAGCATGCGCAGGACCTGTGACCTGCTTCCAACCACAGAGCACAGCAGAGGGGAAGGAATTCTGCAGCCGTAATTAAGGCCCCAGAGCATTTGACTTTGTGTTAGTAAAAAGAGGCGGTCTGGGGGTGGGCCTGACTTAATCAGGTGGAAGTCCTTAAGTGAAGGACTAGGTCCTGCCTGAGGTCAGAGGGCTCTCCTTGGTGACCTGATGAAGTATGAGCCATTTGGAAGAAGTCTACACAGCAGAGAACCGAGCAGAGCCTGCTGCTGGCACGGAGACCTGTGACCACAAAGGAACTGATGCTGCCAGTGACTCCGATGGGCTCAGAAGCAGATGTGCCCGCAGTCGAGCTGCCAGATGAAAGCACAACCCCGCTAAAACCCCGACTGCCCTCTGGGGAGACCCTGGCAGAGGACTCTGCTGAGCCACGCCCGGGCTCCTGACCCGGTAAGCTGATGAGCGTGTGTGTTTTTCAAGCAGCTAAACCTGTGGCAGTTTGTTACGCAGCAAGAAAACAAGTCATACAGCATCTGCAGACGTGGTGCGAGGCAGAGGAAATTCAGTGTTAAAATTACCCGAGAAAATCCCTGAAGCAAGCCGACGTGAGAGCTAGGTTTCTCCCTTCTAGACTGGAGCTTATGGTACGAGTTGAAGTAGGTGGCTTTCATTTAGAGACCATGTGGCTCAAAAATGTATGTGTTTTCAACACCACGTCACACTCAGCATGCTGAGATGCTCGCACAGGAAAGCTGAGATTAACAGCGCGAGCCAAGCCAGGGCTCCGCTCATCCCCTTCCCGGCAGCAAAGGCACCGACCGGCGAGCGCGGCCTCCTTTCTTAGGCAACGTGCTCTCTGGCTTAGTATGTTCTCGGATTTACTCCTGAAACAAGTACATCCTGCAGTTCTCCTGTATTTGAGCTCGGGTGTTTGCATTTTTTAAATGAATAAGACATTTGTAATAAATGTCGGAGAAGCTGCTTTCATAACCGAAGACACCTCGTTTAGC
The DNA here is from genome assembly GCF_030435805.1 of Mustela lutreola. Taxonomy (NCBI): domain Eukaryota; kingdom Metazoa; phylum Chordata; class Mammalia; order Carnivora; family Mustelidae; genus Mustela; species Mustela lutreola. The sequence continues at coordinate 71,346,248 of NC_081303.1, read as the reverse complement.
CAAGACGATGCGGAGCCTGCCAATAACCCATCAGTAAGAGAAATGGGAAAGTCTCCTGGGACGTCGCCCCAGCCCAGCGCGAATATTTAAGGACGATGGCAAGTCCCCTACCTCCACCCAGGCCAGAAATAATTAGTGAAAAGTGGAAAATGACATGTCTGTCACAAAAACGATCTGTAACTCAGGCCAAAGAGATTTCTAAGTGTCTCCCAGAGCAGCGCTGGGCTCGATGCCTATCATCGAGTCATTTTGCAAGACTGAGGAAGCTCGCGTGAAGCTCGCCATTCAGTAGATAATCTATCGCCAGGTGGGGCACCCAACCATAAAGGGGTTCTGAATCTAATCCAACAATCTCAACTTAACACTTCTTTATTAAATTGCATATCTGTTGGGGCGCTTGGGTGGCTCAGTGGGTTGAGCTTCTGCCTTCGGCTCAGGTCATGATCCCAGAGTCCTGGGATTGAGCCCCGCCTCGGGCTCCCTGCTCAGACGCAAGCCTGCTTCTCCCTCTCCCCCTGCTTGTGTTCTCTCTCTCTCTTTCTCTGTCAAATAAATAAATAAAATATTTTTAAAAAGTAAATTGCCTAACTCTATCTATGTATGTATATCTAGTTCTTGCACACGGTCTGAGCCCGTTTGAACACCTTACTGGTTTCCATTTTAATTCATGAGTTGGCCGAATACAATTTTTGACATGGTTTATTTTATAGTTGCATGAGAATAGGGCTTTCATCTGTTTGAAAACTCTGCTTTAACCAAAGTTCAAAGAAGACAGCAAACACGTGCCGGAAACATCAGTGCATCTCTCTGAGACAAGCTCAGGTAGGACAAGGCTGGAGAAAGACGACAGGGTGGTTTTCACCTCTCTTCCTCTTCCTCGAGGAAGCACAACCGTCCCTCCCCGCCGCCCCACGCTCTGCAGCTTCCCCTGCTCTTGCACAGACAGAGGCCAATGCAAGGGGAGGCCCCCGGGAGGAGCCAGGAAGGGTGCAGATGGGGTCCGGTGAGACGGCGGGCTTCCCGAGGAGCCAAGCACGAGGCCCAGCAGCAGCAGCAAAGGAGGAACAGGAATCACGTCGGACGTTCACGGGCCCCACCAGCCATGAGGCCGGGCAGGAACAGGTCTACGCCTAAATGACGAGTGTTTCTTAATTGCAAGCACACACATGCATTACAAGTAAATTCCATCATTGCCAAGCATGAGGGTTTTGTCTTGTTCTCTGCTCGTCTGGCGCCAGTGGGGTGTCCGCCCTTCACTGGGATTCCAGCACTAGGTGCACAGATGCGGGGCGCGAGCTAGCCCCGGACCCACGGGCGGCCGGGCTCCGTCCCATTCCGCTGTCTTCCCTTCAGAATCAGTTTCCGGCTCACTCGCACTTCTGCCCAACGTGGCTACAAAATCAGGGATTCCCACCAACCCACCCCCAACCAGGTCCCATAATTTGCTGGAAAACTCCCAGAATCCGGAAAATTCTACATTTGCAATTGTGATTCATTACGGTTCTGTTAATTAGACAAGGAGGCCCTGAGACTGAGGTAGTTCCAACTCCCTGATGGCCTAGAGAGTGAACCCAGATCTAAGCTCACAAATGCCTCCAGGTTAGGAAGCCAAAGCTCAAGGACAAACACCGACACAAACAGCCCACGAGCTTGAAGCTGCAGCCGGTCGATGCTTCCTTGCTTGCTTCTGTCCCTGCCGGGTCTTCAGCAGAGCGCGTCTCGCCGCTACCAAACCATGTTTGCTCAAATAAGCTCTTCGGAGTTTTAATATGCTTCAGATTCTCTTTTATCATAAAGCTCACAAGTGAACAAGCCAAGGAAATGACCGGAGGGCAAGGTCCTGAGAAGTCCCGCATCTGGCAGCCTGTGTCCCCGCGGGGTGGCCCGGAGCCCCCTGCCCAGCACACGGTGTGTTTGCCAACCCAGAAGCTGCCCGAATCCCATCATTTAGGGTCTTTATGGGGTTTTCTGTGAAGGCATGATTGCTCAGTCATTGGCCATCGGTGATTGACTCAATCTCCAGCCCCCCCCACCCCCGCAACTCCCTGTATGTTGGAAGGGGAGCAGGAGGGGCTGAAGTTTCCAGGCTTCTCTCAAATTGAGAGTAAAAAAATATGAAACAAGCATGTAATTGAAGAGGTTAAAAAGAGGAACATTAAAGCTTAACAAAAAAAAAAAAAAAAGGAGAAGAAATAAATTAAAAAGCTAAGAGATGGAATTAATTGGAAACCCGTGAAAGAGCAGATGTGGTAAATCAGCCCCAGGGCATGGGGAGCAGCGGGTCCTAGTACATCGAGGGCTCGATCCCTCAGGGTCTTCGGGAGAAATCCCAGCGCCAGGACCTGCATCCCTTTGCAAGACACGACGGCTTTTTCTGAGATTGTGGGAGGCCTTTCTGCAGATGCCTAAGCCCCCCCAACACACCCCACCGCCATGCACAGTAGCCCTCAACCAACAACTGTTGGAGTTGTGTGTAAATCACTCGACTCCACCATCCCTCCGGTGGGAAGCCTCTGAGACATGCTTCTGCTCCCCAGAGTCCCGGGGATCACATTCCAGCCCCTCCCTACGGGGGTGGATGGCTGAACAATTCATCCTTTTTCGGCTGCTTTCCTTCCCCAGGGTCACCTCCCTGCTGCCCCCGCCCCCCGCCCAGTGTTTCCCTACACCAACCAAACAAACCACTTCAACTCAGGGGCGCCTGGTAGCTGCTCAGTCCATAGAGCATGAGACTCAAAGAGCATCATTCTCAGGGTCGGGAGTTCGAGCCCCATCCTGGGCATAGAGTTTAGTTAAATTTAAAAAAAGAAAGAGAAAGAGAGCAAGAAAGAAAGGAAAGAAAAGAAAAGAACAGAACCTGCTTGAACTCAAACCCTTGTCTTGGGAAAACCCTAACTATACACCAAATAAAAATCTAAAACAAACAAACAAAACTCTGTACCTATAGGGGAAGAAAAAAAAAAAGAAAACCAAAATGAACCAAATTAGAGGTAACAGCCACAGATTAAAACTAAAGGTTATAATCACACAAATAGGGAGCAAATTTTTAAAAATTCTATATAAAACTTTAAGCCAGATTATTTGCAAATCTTAACAAAATGGCAAATTTATGGGAAAATACAAGGATCAAAACTGACTCAAAAGAATGTAGGTCTGAGAAAAGTAAGAAGCATGGGATAGGTCGTAGATCATCGCTGAAGAACCGCATCTTCCCTATGGCAGATCTAGATACAGTCCCTTAACATGCCGAGAAATAGATAGTTCGAACCAACAGCCAGTTGTTAATGCTAGCAGAAAGCGTAAGGAGACTTTACAATATTAATGGTGAAAGAGATAGATTTCCAGTCCAAGTCTGACTAAAATAGCACCAAAAAGAGAAAATTACAGACCAACCTGACTCATGAATATAGACACAAAAATTCTGAATAAAATATTAGCCAATTAAATGCAGCACTGTGTTAAGAGAATAACACACTGTGATGGTGTAGGTTTATTTTTATAAGGATATAGTAAGGACCAAAATTAGAACATCTATTAATATGTTATTGCCCATAAAGAGAAAAATTAAAAGATTAACTCAACAGACACTATAAACACTGCTTTCTGATATTAAAAAAGAAAGTAAACTCGAGCTGAAAATACACTTATTAATAGGAAAAGGAATATTCATTTCAAACCAATGGGCAATGTTGGATTTAAGGCAAAACTTTAGGGGCGCCTGGGTGGCTCAGTCAGTCGAATGTCATGATCTCCACTCAGGTCACCATCTCATGGGTGGTGGGATCCGTCCCCTTGTTGGACTCTGTGCTCATCAGAAAGCCTGCTTGAGATTCTCTCCCCTTCTCCTTCTGCCCCTCCCGGCTGCATGCACACGCACTGTGTCTCTCAAATAAATAAATAAAACTTAAAAAAAAATGGGCAAAATTTTAGAGACATTCCCAATACAATAAAAAGAGTAAGAAATCGTGATTGCTCCTGCCCTCCTCGGGTGACATTGTGGTGGTGGTTTCAACCCCACGCAATAAGACAGGAAAAGACGCAAATGTACAGCTGTCAGAGAGGAGGAAGTTTTCATCGCCTGTCATACAACTGCTATCTGTTAAAAAGCCAAGAATGTTGTGGAAATAAAGAAGCCCACCCAAATGAAAACAGAGGCTATTTGCTCAGAGCTGGCTATCTCAGGGGAGTCAACCACCTTCCCTTGCTTTGTGGAAACTCAAAGGCCGGTCAGGGACAGGAAGGCTTTAAAGCGGAAACGGGAGAGTGTTCATATGTTCCAATAGGAGGCTGTTGGCACAAGGAAGCTGGAGGAAGCCTCACGAGGTGCAGCCTGTGGGTTCGGTTTGGGGAGCATCTTTGGTTTTCTCTCGTTGGTGTTGAGTTGGAATAGGGGGTAGAAACTGGGGCAGCTGGCTGTCACCGAGCGAGTCCTCAATTCCTGAGCCTATCCCTCCAGAGGTCCTGGTTCGACTTCCCTGGTTGGTCGCTGCCAAGGATGTGGGTCAGAGTGCTACAGTCACTTATGGTGTGACTGTCATTCATTTGCATATTTAATCTTTTAATATTGGCCGAAAAAGAAATGAAAACCAATAACATAATAAGGTAACGAAGTACAGCTGTAACCCAGATTTCTGCCACCAGGATGTCTGAGTCATTCAGGCTTCCTGAATTACCTTTCTCTTTAATTCAAACAGAACAGCATCCAATTAAATGAGATTCTCCGAGGACTTTATACCTCTCCCAGGGACCCGTCTCTCTTTGTGACTCTTGCATTTCACTGATCCGTAGTTTTTGCCCTGAACTCACCTCTCATGACAATTTTATTCTTCCACCATCCCTTAGTGCTACCCTGGAGGTGACCCTATTCCTTCATGCACCGAAGCACTGTTAACCCAAATCTGTTGTATATAGTGGACGTTTAGGCAAAGCACCTGAGAAAGAGACTTCTTTATTGCAGAACAGTGTAGATGACCACATGGAATATAAGGCATCGTTGTCTTAAAAATGCATCTTTTGTTTCTCAACATGGGGACTTTCCCACTGACCATAATCCTTGGGTGCCAGTCTACACTAGCGTATCAACCTTGGGCACTAGTCTACACCAGCAACTTGACTTTGCATGCCAGTCTACGTGGGCATCTCAGCCTCTTTCTCTCCAGTCCCCCCCACCCCCCTCTCCAGACACCCCTCACTCTCCATTCACCTTCCGGCCCTTGGCCCCTCACCCCCCCCCCAACCTGCTTGCAGGCACTTAAAATTCTTTTCACTTTATAATAATGTCATTCAGGCCTCTTTAAGTCTTGCCTAACCAAATATGAAGCTGTGACTTCCTCAAGCAAAATTGCCCCTTGAGGAATTTGCTTAAGACACAGATCCATGGGGCACCTGGGTGACTCAGCCATTAAGCCTCTGCCTTCGGCTCAGGTCATGATCCCAGGGTCCTGGGATCGAGCCCCATGTTGGGCTCCCTGCTCTGCAGGAAGCCTGCTTCTCCTTCTCTCTCTCCCCCTGCTTGTGTTCCCTCTCTCGCTGTGTCTCTCTCTGTCAAATAAATAAATAAAGTCTTAAAAAAAAAAAAAAGACACAGATCCATGTACTCCAAAGATGAGTTATGACATTGGGGTATAAGGCAGAGGTAACAGTTCTTTCTTCAAACCTACTTTTGTCTGTTCTCTGACACAAGATGAATTTGTGAAAATCACCTATATTTTAGTATAAGAATTTATGGGGATAAATTCTGTTAACAATATAAACAATAAAAAGGATGCTTGACAATAAATATAAAAAGTATGTAGAATTGATATAAGGAAATATTATAAACCTTATATTGAGGATTATAAAAAAGATTTGAGAAAGAGACACCATATTCCTGGATGATAAAATTCAATATTGTAAAAGTGTCAGTGCTCTTATATTAACTCATAAATTTAATGCACTTTCAATCAAAACCCCAAGGGAATTTCTTTGCAAATCGACATATTATCATAAAGTCTACCATGAAGAATAACAAATGAGAATAGTCAAGAAAACATTCTAAATGAAGAAAGACAGCTGTCTGCATTGTCACATACTAAAATGTTACAATGTTGAAATCAAATGGCATAATTTGTTACATGAATATGCGAATACTAAGGGAACTTAATAAGAATCTCCATCAGTTAGAATTTGGTTCATCTGCAATGACCAATAAAACAACCTAATAATGGTTTAAACAGTACAGAAGTTTATTTTTCTCTCATTTACTAGTATAAACAACAAGATAACAACAAAAACAACAACAACAAAGAAAAAACCAAGGCAAATAATCCATAGCTGATAGAAAGTCATCAAGAACCCTTTTGACACTGAGACTTCTATTTTGCCATAATGTTCAACAAGTAACTTCTGTTCATGGTCCAAGATGGCTTCCAGAATGCTCTTTGTCACCGCACTTGTCAGAAAGGAGGAAAAGACATGAAGAAGAGTATGATCCTTCTCTTTCAGGGTAAGTCCTGAAAGTTACATACAACATTCCTGTCTCACATAGCCACGTGAGCATACCTACCAGCAAAGGAGGCTGGGGAACATAGTTCTGATTTGGGGGAACCTTGTGCCCAGCTAAATTAGGAAGTTCCGTTACTGAAGATGAAGAAGAGAAGGGCCATCCTGGCACTGAGTGTAATTCAGCATAGTGTAGAGGTGGCATTTACAGCCAGTGGAGAGAGAGGGTTATCTAGTAATGGGGTGCTGAGATCAGTGGCTAGCCTTTTGAGTAGTTAAGCTAAAGCTCCACTACATTTTTTATATCAAAATAAATTCCCAGTGGATTAAAGAGGTGAACATTTAAAAAACAAAATCATGGGGTGCCTGGGTGGCTCAGTGGGTTAAGGCCTCTGCCTTTGGCTCGGGTCGTGATCCCAGGGTCCTGGGATCCAGCCCCACGTCGGGCTCTCTGCTCAGCTAAGAGCCTGCTTTCTTCTCTCTTTCTGCCTGCTTCTCTGCCTACTTGTGATCTCTGTCTGTTAAATAAACAAATAAAATCTTAAAAAACAAAATAAAACAACAAACAAACAAAATCATAAAGGAGCTAGAAAAAAACTCGTACTCTTGGGTTTGGAAGACTCTTAAACCGTAACACCAAATCCATAAAGGAAAAGATACACAATTTTGACTGCAGGAAAACTTAAACCATCTCTCAGTCCCAAAATGCCGTAACTAAAATGAAAGGCAAATGGTAAATCAGGACAAAATGCATGCAATAATTAACGAGTACAGGTCTATTCTTTTTTTTTTTTATTTTGAGAGAGGGTGCAAGCGGGGTGGGGAGGGGCAGAAGGAGAACGAGAGAGAAAGTCCCAAGCAGGCTCCACGCTCAGCACAGAGGCTTGATCTCACACCCTGGGATCATGCCCTGAGCCAAAACCAAAAGTTGGGCACTTGACCGACGGAGCCACCCAGGAGCCCCGAGGTACATTCTTATTCTATGAGATCCCAAAAGTCATTAAGAAAATGACGATCACCCTAATAGGAAAAATAGGGGAAAGATGGAAACAGACAATTCAACCTCACAAGCAGTGACCAAAAAATGACAATAAAACTAAGGCTATTTTTTAAACTCTACGGTATGAGGGGACGTGAGTGACGGCTATCACCCCGTCTTGGGAAGGGTAAGTGGCTGAAGTACCAGTGACGGCGCTTTGGGAAAGACAACTGGTGATGCCGGTCAGTGGTCTGAGATGCTCCTCGGACCTTGTGACTCCGCTTCCGGGCGTTTTCAAGGAAATCATTAGAGATGTGGGCAGCCGGCAGGTGCAGCGACGCCACCACAGCGTCACGTGTGTATCTGGCTGCAGGGTCTCCATCTAGACTCGGTTAGGGGGGGACCACAGACACTGTTCTCCCACGTTGGCAACTGGACCGAGATTACTGCCAGCGGGTTCGTGTCGTCCTGAGTCCTGCCACCCCTTCCCCTGTGCCACCAGAAATGCTAGTATTTGAAAAGTGCTATGAATATCAGGCTGAGGGCCAGGGGTGTGGAAGACTGTCGTTTCTGCGAAGCTGCGCTGTTGTTGTCATTTCTGCTAAGCACAAAAACGACCCAGCCTTCTACGCTTGCGGTGTACTCTGGTTACCCGTAGCGTCCTCTCCTGACCTCTGTTCCGGCTCCTTCGCTCCCTTGCGTCTCTCCTTTCTTCCATGCTTCCTTCCAACCAGGGCAACGCAACCCAAGGGTGTTGTGAATAGCACAGTTTTACTGAGGGGTGGAGTCACGGCGGACACTTATCGCCAGGGGAGGAAACCACTTCCCGTTTAACAGCTGGCATTGCCTGCGATGGGGAATTCCTCGCCCGCCATGAGCCTCTGGAGGGTCTACCATGTTCTCTGCTGCCAGTGCTTCTCCCGCGTCTCCTGCCGCTCTGTAGCTCTGCACCCCCGGCCTCCAGCGGCCCCGTCGCTTGAGCTGCCAGCTCGAAGTTGCCATTCAGGGCTCTCCGCGCCCTGGAGGGGAGGCGGGGTGGCAGGTGCCCGCCATGCCCGCTGTAGACCCAGCAACAGGAATGTCTCTAAATTAAAACAAAGCTTCGTCGAGAGGAGTTCCCTTGTCCTCATAAAGGCAGAAGCAGCCACCGTCGTGTGGACGCAGGTTGTCAAGGCGGACGTCTTCGCTTCGCGCTTCGTGTTTACGTATTACTACTTGCTGTGGTCGCAACGAAGGACGGGAAATCCCCAAGTGTGAACGATGGTTCTTGTGCTGGTTGGGATTACAGGAGCATCTTCTTTTCTCTCCCTGGTGATATGGTTTTCCAGGTCTTTGGCAACGACTGTATATTAATTTCGTATGTATGAACGCCGTGTTTTTAAGTAATCACATGAACCAACCCAAAGTCCTTCTGTTACAGAGTTGTACCTCTCCAATGTCAATACCTTTCACTTCCTCTTGGGTTTCTTTATGCCACCGCGCCCCAGATACTCACCAGCACACTTAAGGAAGAACAGCTCATAAACAGCTAAGTAGTGTGAAATACGCATTTCGAAGATGTGCACAGACAAAGATGACTAAAAACCAACTCTTAACTAATGTGCCACATTGGTGCTTGGGTTCAAACTCTGGACGAAGACTGCCCTGGACTGATGCCACCCGCGTTTTGGATTTCTACCGCGGGTTGCCTTTCAGCCGTATTCAATCAAACTGACAGACATTTGGCCAGATTCATGGCCCATGAATTTTAAGATAAAATTTGATAAGATCTGTCAATCTTGATGTTTAGTTTTCAGAAAATATTTATATCAGCCATTTGTCTCGATAAAGTCCCTGAGGGACAGTAGACAGGCTGAGAGCAGGTATGTACGTGGGTGACGGAAAACTCAGGAGGGAGGGGACCGTGTATGGAATAGCGTCCCCCAAAACTCGCGTCAGCCCAGAACCTCCGAATGCATCCTAATTCAGAAATAGGGTCTTTGCAGATGTGCTGAATGTATTGTGAACTTAGAAGAGAGTACATGTGAGATGAAAGTGCGGTTAATTAGCAGGAGAGACTACACTAAGATTCAGAGGAACTGATGGCAGTCTGTTGAGGTGGAGGAAATAGCCCCCAAGCCCTGGTCTGGGAGCCAGGGACACCCCCTCCCATGACCAGATGCCCTCGAGGAGGGGAGCACAGGGGGGTACGAGCACACGCTCTCTGGACAAGAGAGCTTGGCCTCTGGATGCATCGGATGGATTGGGATCGGTAGGGGACCGAAGACCACAGCCTCCCATCACAGAGGAGAAACAGCAGGAGCACGGAGGGCGCGTGGCTGGGGAGGAGGTGCTGCTCATTTCTGGGTGCAGCTAGAACATTGTTAGTGTGACGGTGCCCGCTGGAAATTAATCCACGGGCGCGTGAGTCTGACCCATGAGCCCCAGCGTCTGCCCTGCCAGGCTGAGAAAAGATTGTGATAACTCAGGGTCAGGAGCTATTTTTATATTCAATACATCCCGCATGGGAAGTATTCAGTTCATAAATGATGATGATGGAGAACCTTCCTCCCTTCACGGGCGGCGGAAGCCAGCGGCCGCAGGGCCAGGCGGACAGCGTGTGCAGCCCTGTGCACCAGTCAAATGTGACAGTAAATCTGTGTTTTTCCGTAAGTCTCCGATTGTCCTGTTTCTTCGGAGAACCCCGACTAATACAGGAGGTTTGCACTGCTTTGATGAGGAGGCTCCATATAAGAGGAAGGAAAGGGCTTCCGTTCAAGGCAGCCGGGAAGTGATTTAATTTAATGTAATTTAATAGAAATGACTCTCTGCATCTCAGTTGGGGAGGCTGACCTCGATATTAAGCCAAGAATCTTCCATTTGATCCAGGCTGAGAAAACAGTGATGCTGGAGGTGAGCCCAAGGGACTGCCAGGGAAGGCTAGCTCCTCCCAGGCCCCAGCCCCAGAGTTTGAAAATTCAAGTACCGTGTCGGGTGAAGACCGGCTGCTCAATAACGTGGCACATAGTGACATCTACTGGTCAGTGGGGGTATTGCACTCAATTTCTTTTTCTAGGAAATAGAAGGAGCCACTTGGGGTCGATCCTACTTGTCTCCCCTGTAAATCAAAATAGGAGAAATTCCTGTTATAGAGAGAACACAGAGGGGAGATCTTGGAGTCTTCCAGAACAAGCCCGAGTTACAAGCCCGAGTTCTGGTCCTCACTTTGCCAGCTGTATAAACTCGGTTGGGTCGCTTGGTGTCCCGGCCAAAGGAGCCTCATCTAGCATCACAGGGGGTGGGGATCACAGCATTTCAGGGGCTACAACCTTGTGCCCCTAAAGCCCTAAGGGTACCCCCAGCGGCGTGTCAGAAAGGCAGGGCCAAGACAGGCTCCTCCCCTTCCCTCTGATCTAGGTACTTCTCTTTTTGTCTCTTTATATACTAATTTTTAAAATAATACTGTGATTTCGAAAAGAATTTCAGAGCTCTTTCTAAGTTTTCAAAAATTCTGCTTCTGCTATAAAGACCTGGCCAGTGCCCATCAACAACATTTCCTGCGCCTGCCACATTCGAAGATCCTGTACTAACTCTCTCTGAGCTACAAATACGAGTCCCTTCTCCAAAAGGGCTTACAACCTGATCGTGGACTAAAACCAGCACATCGGCTGCTACTCCTTCCTTAATAAAGCATCTTTGCCAAATCTTTAGGGTATTTTTTCCATGTGATCATATCTTTGATTTTATAATACAAATCAATGGGAAAGAAAATTCTTTTTATAGTCTGTCTTGCTGGAAGTCATCTCCACTGTAAAACAAATGTTTCAGGAGTCTCTTGGGAAGAAGCCGTCACGGAGTTGAGATTCACTGTCACTACGTACCCATGTCCTTCTCATGGGAAGCCCGGGAGATTAAGAGACTTTGTAAGCATTATCTTTGGTTTTTAAGCAAAGTCTATAAGGCTCTAGGTGTCCGGACCCAGAAAACAGGCTATATATCTACAACAAGGGCAGACATGTAAGCTATCTTCAAATTTCCCATTAGAGGAATTTCCTATTCATCTTCATTCAGAATTCAAGTTGTTTAATATTTAAACATTTCTATTAAAGAATAGGAAGAAGGGTGTCTGGGTGGCTCCGTCGGTTAAGCCTCAGACACTGATTTTGGCTCAGATCATGATCTCAAGGTTGTAAGATCGAGTCCCACATTGGGCTCCGTGCTGGGAATGGAGCCTACTCTGGGATTCTCTCTCCCTCTCCCTCTGCCCTCCCCACCCCTACCCCTTGTGCTCACATTCTAAAAAAGAATTTTAAAAGTATAGGGAGAAATTTACTCCTCAATGGTCCAAATAAGGTAATAATACATCATGAAGAATTAGCACTGATTAAGTACTTATTCTGGCCCAGAAAGGGTTCCAAGAGCATTGTTAACTCATTTAATCCTCACCACATCCCTAGAAAGGACAGTCCATTTTTTTTTTAAGATTTTATTTATTTATTTGACAGAGAGAGATCACAGTAGGCAGAGAGGCAGGCAGAGAGAGGGGAAGGGAAGGAAGCAGGCCCCTGCTGAGCAGAGAGCCCGATGCGGGACTCGATCCCAGGACCCTGAGATCATGACCTGAGCCGAAGGCAGCGGCTCAACCCACTGAGCCACCCAGGCGCCCAGGACAGTCCATTTTTAACCCCATTTTACAGACCAGGAAACTGAGACACGGAGTCATTAAATAGCTAAGGAAGTTAGGATTGGCTGACGAGGCTGGTCCAGACTTTCTGCCCGTGGGGAAGCAGACACAGCAGTCAGACGAGCCCCACCTGCACCCACTGCCCACCGCTCACCCTCCAAGGCCCTGCTGTGGGCAGCAGGTGCCTGGCTCTGGTCTCCAGGACTATTTGCACCAGGCCCGAGGGGGCATGGACGGGGCCTGAATATTGCCTGGCACTCTGTCCAATAAGAAAAAACAACCTAAAAAGAGACGGTTCAAGTCCTTTTGGCTGGTCTCTCGTCTTGGCATCCGGCCGGTCTAAATTAGATTTATCTATCTAATCTAATCCTCCTGTAGCTGAGATAAAGGAGGCTTATCTAATTCTTCCCAGGTTGGGCCCACCTGCCGGGTACTGTAGTCAAAGACGAGTTTCAAGGCTCCAACAGGCAGGAAGGAATCAGAGAGTTATTTTACTCTCCCCTCTTTTCTCCATCCAAGAACTGATGGTCATATGTGCGGTTTCCAGATCTTGGCTGGAGGTGCCCTACCCTCCCTGCCGAGCCCCACGGACACAACCGGGAAGGTTCTCACCCTTGCATTATCTTCGCTGCAGCGGGAGCTGTACGCTGGAGACTCCGGGTCGTAACTCAACATCTGAGACGAGCTGGATGGACAGGCCTGCTCTGCTAGACACATGATACAGCGAGTGAAAAGCAAAGAACCTTCCCTCAGAAATGTCGTGATCCCCATGCTTTCATCCTTTCTCGTAATGTGTGTGATTTATCTTCTCTTGGAAAGGCGCGTATAAATGTGAATGCACTGTACTTAGGAACAGTAAGCAAAGCCACTGTTTGCTACCCCCATGCGTTTCCCAGGACGAAGGGAAGTCATCACAGCCTGATGGGGGCCTTCAGGCCCGGCAAGGGGGCTGTGACGGGAGGGTCCCTGAAGGGAAGGCATCTCTGATTTGTCAGGCCCTAAGACAATAAAAATATCCCTGCGATCACCAGATGGCCCCATCCTTCAAAGCCTGATCACAAAACCCTCGGTGACACTGAAGGAGCCGCCACGCAACATTAAGACTCCAGGACTGGAGAGACTCGCCTTAGCGGCCGGACAGTGCACCAGTGATGGCATTTCTGGACAGAAAAGCATGAGGGACACTGTCCGGCCCCTGCCCACAGTGTCCTTGCCAGAGGGCAGAGGGTCAGGCTCCCACGTGCTGTCCAGAAAGGAAGAGGAGAGGCGTCTGATTCAACACGGGGAGCGGACCCTATGCTCCGGGGCATCTGCAGCCTTCAGAGGGCCCCCTGGGCATCTGCAGCCTTCAGAGGGGCCCCCCCTGGGCATCTGCAGCCTTCAGAGGGCCCCCCTGGGCATCTGCAGCCTTCAGAGGGGTCTCCATGATACCCGCTGAATAGGCTCCGACTTTCTCAGGGCAGGGATCGGGGGGGGAAAAGATGCTGCCCGCCCCCCACCCTCCCCCCGCCCCCCAGCTCTGAGAGGCCTTGCAAACGCCCAAAGGTCCATGATGCAGCGCAAGAGTCAGCACGGGGGACACGGGCTGTTTCCTGTCCAAAATGACCATTCGAGGGGATGCCTTTAAGGGCCGCCTGGGTGGCTCAGTGGGTTAAAGCCTCTGACTTCGGCTCAGGTCATGATTCGAGGGTCCTGGGATCAAGGCCCGCATCAGGCTCTCTGCTCAACAGGGAGCCTGCTTCCTCCTCTCTATCTCTCTGCCTACTTGTGATCTCTGTCAAATGAATAAATAAAATCTTTAAAAAAAAAATACAAAAACTCGCCTTTCACAAGATGAAATGACTAGTGGCACAGACGACAAACCCTCCTGCCGCCGTGTGACCCCAGGCAGGCCCGAGTGAGCCAGGAGGCCTTTTGGCTGCGGCCTGGGAACCCTGAGACCGGAGGCGGCACCCCCCACGGCCAGCCCCTCTGACCCTCACAGACCGTGACATTTCGAAGGCTGCGGACATCAGGAAAATAGAAACTCGTTTCCTTTGCCGAGACTAAAAGATTTCAATGGGATCACATCATTTCTAACAGAACGTGGGTCACCCCCTGGCTGGACAAACCCAGATCTTCCCCTCAAGGTTGAGAACCTGCGGAAAACATTACCAGATACAGAATTAAAGGGGCGGAGATGAGACACGCCAGGCGGATGCCATAAAAGAAGTTTCACCCGGAAAGATTCTAGCAAAGATGGAATGTCAGACAGAGAAAAAGAAAAAACAAACCCCTCTAACCATCCAGGTAGAAAACAGAACGGGGTATGGTACTGAGAAGGAGCGGGTTTCCCCTTTGCAACCTCAAATGCAAGAATGTCCTTCAACAGCAGAGCAGACAGTGAGCGCGTGGGCTGGACAGGGACAGGCCCCGATCACAAGCGGGAACGAGCTGCACACACGACATGCGGAGGGTGCGGGGGGCACGGGGGCGCCCGAGACTACAGGGTGAGTCCACACACGCGGGCCTCAGACGCCGCCCAAGTGGACACCACCTTGTTCCAGGATGCGTAGCCAAGGGGGGACTGGAGGCGAAAAGCGAGGACGCAGGTACGCACAACTCGGGAGAGCGGGTCCGTCTGGGGGTGAGGGGGGCGCCATCGGAAGGAACTTGCAGGCGGTAATGAGGCTCCACGTGCGGCTCGGGCGTGAGGCTTACTGTTGCCCTTGAAATGGCACAGACCCGTGTTTTACACTATTCCGCACGGACAACCCGTCTCAAACAAAATTGTAAAACACCGAAAAAAGACATGTCGGGGTGCCTGGGTGGCTCAGTCGTTAAGCGTCTGCTTTCAGCTCAGGTCACGATCCTGGCATCCTGGGACCCAGCCCTGCTCAGCGGGGAGCCTGCTTCTCCCTCTCCCTCTCCTGCTCCCCCTGCTTGTGCTCTCTCTCCTGCTTCCTCTCACTCTCAAATAAATAAATAAAATCTTTAAAAAAATTTTTTTAATTTAAGAAGACATCTCAAGTGGAAAGCAAAGGCAACATATAATGAAAAATTAATTTCTTGCAGGTTTAAAGAATGTCCCAGCCGACTTAAAAGCCGAGGAAGCACCAGCGGCGGGAAGAACGCTGCCCGCAGCAGATTTCAAGAAACAACAAGTCAGAACACCAAAAAGAGAGAGAGAGGAAGATTATAACAGACGAATCTCATTCACAAAAATAGATGCAAAATCCCTACTTGTTTGGTTTTTAAATAGGCGATTAGAGTGAGAAGTGTATTACTACTAGGGCCCATCCTGTCAGTCACTGTGGGCGTTTGTAATAAAAACACACGCATGGTTCGGCATATCTCCTATTTGAATGGATTAAATTCAGAGAAAAGTCTCCATAATCGCTGGCAATTCATTTGATCAACTTGAACATATTTTACTGATTTTAATAAGGAACCTGTTCATCACTGACCCACAGAAGTATAGCTCCTGGACAGAAGAACACCATTTAGGGGGACCTGGATGGCTCAATGGGTTAAAGCTTCTGCCTTCAGGTCAGGTCGTGATCCCAGTGTCCTGGGATTGAGCCCTGCATTGGGCTCTCTGCTCAGCGGGGAGCCTGCTTCCCTCTCTCTCTCTGCCTGCCTTTCTGCCTACTTGTGATCTCTGTCTGTCAAATAAATAAATAAATAAATAAAATCTTTTACAAAAAAAAAAGAAGAACACCGTTTACTTCATACTTACACGTCGGATGCTAGGGGCATTCCTATTAAAATCTGGGGCAATAGAAAGACATCTGCTATCATGATGTTATTTGAAATTGTTAAGTTTTAGGCAAGTATAATATGGTAAGAAAAAAATAATTAGGAAATATACATATGGAAGAGAAGGCCAAATTATCATTTCTGGCATAATTACCTTTAAATCCAGAAAATTTACTGAAACATGATTAGTACTAGAGAGTTCTTATAATATGTTCAGTTGCAAAATAAACATACAAAACTTGGTGGTGGTGATCATGTCCTCCAACGCCCTCCAGCGCACAAAGCGAATGGAGCTTCCGTGAGGATGGAGACAGTAAATACACATCCCTTGCAAAGGGAAAGCGAGCCCAGATTTGTTATTCTGGTTGTTCAAGAGAATTGGTAAAATCCGCTTTCTGTATCAAAATTCCCAATTTCTATATGCGGGTAATGAATTCAAAAATTGTCTGGACTAACCGTGTCCGTAGGCTAGATGTGACCACGGGCCCCCAGTGTGTGACTTCCAATCAGCACGTTCCCGTAGAACTCATGCGAAAATATAATGGGAGCAAATGTTAACCAGGACCAAAACTGATCAATTTTTCAATCAGAGGAAGACGACTATCCTATGATCTCACTCCTATGTGGGATTTAAGAAACAAAGCAGAGGATCCCAGGGGAAGGGAGGGAAAAATAAAACAGGATGAAATCAGAGAGGGAGACAAAGCAGAAGAGACTCTGAAATCATAGGAAGCAAACTGAGGGTTGCTGGAGGGGAGAGGGGTAAGGAGAAGGGGTGACCGGGGCCGGGCATTAAGGAGGGCGTGTGATGGGACAAGCGCGGGGTGTTCCACGCAGCTGGTGAATCCGTGAACTCCACCTCTGAAACTAAGAATATAGCATATGTTAATGAGCTGAATTTAAATTTTAAAAATGAAATACATTTTGGAGGAAAACACTGATTAATTTTCGAATCGCTAATCATTTGAAATAAATTGAATTAAGCTTCTTCCTCTTACATGACACCAAATAAAGGCCACAGAAGAAAGATTTAAATGTAAAAAAATGAAACTAAACAAGCACTGGGAAAAAAAATACTTAAATATTTATATGATCTTGGAGTGGGGAAGTCTTTCTACAAATAACAACAAATCCAGAAATCAGAAAAAGAGAAGACTGGCCTTGATTATATATATACTTTTTAATAATTTCAGGTCAAAAAATAAAAGGTCAGTGGCAGATTAGGAAAAACATTAAAAACACATGGGGTCAATATCCCCGAGACAGAGACTGGTCTTACAAATCAGTAACAAGAACCTCCGGAAGATCCGAAGCACAGGATTGAAAAGCCAGCCCAAAATAAGAATCATCGATGGCTGATGAGTATATGGTAGGCATTCAGTCTCACTAGCAATTAAACAAATACAAATTAGCCAATTACATGATGCCATTTCCCCCTACTGATTTGACAAAAGTTTTTTATTTGTTTGGTTTTTTGTTTGTTTGTTTTGTTTTTTGTTTTTAGTCCAGGCGGAAAAGGCATTCATGGTTGGTAGAAGGATACACAAACAATGTGTACAACAATTCTGCAATATGTGTCAGAACCTTCGACTCAGCAAGTCTATTTCTGGAAGGTTAATCTAAGGAAATCAGAATATATACAAGTATTTAGTTGCAAAATGTCATTACTGCTATTGATGTGGGAAACAGAGACCGAAGAAAAATTATTAAATTTCCTTACCTATTGACAAGCCCTTAAAACAGGGCAGAGTGACTCTCCTCTAGGGACTCAACTACCCCCACCTTAAGGCTTTGCTAAGGGGCAAAGGGCAATCCTAGCCTGACCGACCCCCTCTACCCCCAGCCAGGATCCTGTAAGTCTACTTGAACAATTCAGTCCTTTGGAAACTTTATCTCTAAACCTGCAAGATAGTGTTGACAATCATTCCCAAGCATATGGCCCACTGATAGACATCTAAAGGGTCTCAGGAGAAGGTTTTATTACTGGTAATGAATAACCTTTTCCCCAAACAATAGCTAGCCCCTCAAGGTCCTAGAAACCTTGCTTCCAAAATTCCTTAGAGACTTAGCCATCCCTAATCCCCTTCCCAATTTACAAGTATATAAGAGAGCACTCCTCACATCCCCGGGGCAGCAGCTCTTCCTGCCCACGGGGTCTTGTCCCCCTGCTTTCGTAAACCACCATTTTGCACCAAAGATGTTTCAAGCATTCTTTCTTGGTCATCGGCTCCGGGCCTCACCTCACCGAACCTCACCTAGGTTCTAGAACTTCATTACTATCACAGCAAAACACAAAAACAGACAGAACAATGCCCACACGGACTGAGAAGTAGATAAATGAGTACTTTCACAGGATGAAATTCCTGGCATTCTTAGTCTGAAAAAGTCCTGAAAAGTATTTAATTTTTTTTAAAGATTTTATTTTTTTAAGTAATTTCTACACCCAACGTGGGGCTTGAACCCATGACCCCGAGATCAAGAGTCAGATTCTCCACCAACCCAACCAGCGAGGTGCCCCCCAAAATATTTATTATTGAAAGATATGATACACTGCTAAAGTTTTTTTTAAGTTTATTTATTTATCATTATTATTTTAAGTAGGCTCCACACCCAGCATGGAGCCCAATACGGGGCGTGAACTCATGACCCTGAGATCAAGACCTGAGCTGAGATCAAGAGTCAGACACTTAACTGACTGAGCTATCCAGGTGCCCCTTAAAGGCATTATTTTAATTTCATTTGAAGTTAAAACAAATAAGTTCAGTTTACTATTGAATCAGTGTCTCTTGAAACTACACAGTCTGTAGAGAGATGAGAAAGGAACTCCCTCAGTGGTCCCCTCTGGATAGTGCACTCGGAATTGTTGTGTTCCAGATTATCTTTTTAACATTGTTTGTTAACGGACATACTGTTCTGATTTCAAAAAAAGAAAGAGGGGGGCGCCTGGGTGGCTCAGTGGGTTGAGGCCTCTGCCTTCGGCTCAGGTCATGATCCCAGGGTTCTGGGATCAAGCCCCGCATTGGGCTCTCTGCTCGGCAGGGAGCCTGCTTCCCTTCCTCTCTCTCTGTCTGCCTCTCTGCCTGCTTGTGATCTCTGTCTCTCAAATAAATAAATAAAATCTTTAAAACAAAAAAAAGAAAGAAAGAAAGAAAGAGGAAAACTGTATTTTAAATTAAAAGATAAAGGAAGCTGGGGTCCTTGGGTAGACTCGTTGGTTATTATGTTACTTAGTTGTTAGGAGGAGCTAGACATAGTCCGCCCGCTGTGGTTAGCTGTGCGGGGACGAACACCCGCGCTGGGTGTCATCAGCGGGCTTACCTGCCTACTTCAGCTTTGCTTGGGCGGCTTTTAAAGTCAAGTCATACGCTAAACGCGGTGAAGAGAGCCGCTCCGGAAATGTGCGGAGTGCCGGGAGCCAGCTCAGGCAGGCTTTCACAGAACGCTCTGAAAAATTAAAATGTTATTGCAAATAATCCACAAAGTGGGTTTTCTTTAGGTGGTTTACGAGAATTGCCTGTCAGTGCCTGGTTTATCCACAGCGACTTAACACAGTTAATGGACCATATACAAATATTTACAGGCCCAGGGAGAGATTTACTGGCGGACTTGGCCTTCCTTCCAGGTTAACAGTGACCTCCTGCCAACCCCTCAAATACACAGAGAAGCTAGAGCGAAAGCGTGGGGCTGGGAAGGGTGCGACATTCCCTAGGTGAATCGGGGGGTGGGGTCTTCAGTCAGAAGGCAAGGCCCCCAAATAAAGTAAGTGGTACGTGTGCAAGCTACAGATTAAGAGCCTGAGCTTTAAAAACGTGATGGCATTTCTTGGACCTGGCTGACCACTACCTGCCCCTCTGCCTGTTGCTGTCCCCCTAGATCCCCACACCCCCTGGAGCTGTGAGTTTGTCTGGAATCGGGCCGCTGACTCCCAAGACTGGCCACCAGCGCCTCTCACCTGCACCGCTCCAGTGACCTCCAGGGGCATCTTTCTAGAACACGTTCTCACTGTGTTGGCAGAGGGACTTTTTTTAAATGTCATTTTTGTGCCGGAATCCCTCCATGGTTTTCTGTCGCATGTGGGGAAACCCCTTAACTTCTCGCCGTGGTCTGCAAGGTCTATGACCGCCCTGCCTCCGCTTCCCTGTCCTGCCAATTATTATTCTTAGCCACAAGGGCCTTCTTTCTATTTCCAGGACTCCAAGCTCATCCTGCACTTTTGTTTGCTTTGGGTGAAACGTCTCCTACCCCACTTTCGTCCATTCCTATTAATTAGATTTTCAAACGGTAAGAAATTCAAAATATGCTTCGAAGGCACGCGCTGTGTGACCAGCCATCGGAGGACTCGGCTACGGGTTTCCCACTCTTTTCGAGAGAGGACACCTGCCGCGAGCCCACCGTGGTCACAGCCGTATGCTCGCACACGTGCGCGAAGGGGCTCCTGTGTGCACATCAGTAAGTCTGAACGCTGAAGACACAGACACCTCCGTCTCCGGGGAGGAACTCGCCTCCCCGTCTTCCCTGGGTTATCTTTTTCCTCTCTCATTGGCTCGGGAACTGCGGGCCAACACCAGGGCTGGGGGCTTCACTCTTTGGAGCCCAGGGGCCCCTCTGATGAAGGCTACAGATATTTCCCACCAAAAAATGGGCACGGGGCGCCTGGGTGGCTCAGTGGGTTAAGCCGCTGCCTTCAGCTCAGGTCATGATCTCAGGGTCCTGCGATCGAGGCACACAAACACACACACATGTACACGTACACGCACACATGTGCACACATTCCTAACCATTACAGGCAGCCCGAGTTACGAGTCATTAAAAGATTCCCTGTTAGGGCACTTCCCTGGACAAACATTTTGAAATTTCCTAGATTACAGCAGATTTCACACAGGTGGGTTTTAAGTGCTTCCCTTCTCGGGGAGGCATTCCTGGACCCTGACAGAGATTAGGACTCTGCCAAGCCTTATCAGCAGCAGCCTGGGCCAGAATTCCTTAGGTGGGTTGTTTCCTGGAAGATTATCACAGTGATTAATCTCATCTACTTTCTGTTGTCAGTTTCAGAGGTTGACACTTCTGGACTTGTTCCCAGATTTTAGGGCTGTTGTCGGTTGGAAACCTGCTGCTTCTCAAACACTGACTCTACCCTCTGCTTAGGGGCCTGGGGCCCTTCTCCCAGCTAAATGGGAAGGTGCCAAGGGAAGGAAGAAGCGAGAAGGAGGTGGAAAGAAGGAAGATTGTGTGGAGGCCGTAGAGAAAGCGGCGGCACATCGGGGCCAGTCAGGACTGGACGGGGAGCCCGCTTGCCCGCCGGGGCCCGAGGCTCAGGATTGCCCCCAAACCCTAAGGCTTCCTTCAGCCCCCTCTCCCACGCAAGCTTGCGTTTTGGTTGATTACTTGCTTTTCAACAGAGTCAACAGAGTCTGGGACAGGCTTTCCCCAGCTGGGCGTCGCTGACATTTGGGGACAGATGCGTCTTTGTCGTGGACCCGTCCTGGGCAGGGGGCTGATCTGCAGTGCCTCTGGCCTCTGAGCACTGGATGTTGGTGACCCCTCCCCCCAGCAACAGCTACACTTGTGCCCCGAGTCGGGACAAAACAGCCCCTGGCTGAGAACCACTCGGTCGAGGCAAGTTGAAGCTGACAGACTTGGGTTCCAACTGTCGCTCCATCCCTCACAAGCCTATGACCTTGAGAAAACCCACTATTTATTTGAGCCTGTTGTCTTGTCAGCAAATAATATTTCTCTCAAAAAGTTGTTTTGGGAATGAAATGCGTGCAAAGCATATTGGTTCACAATAGGTTCTCAACAAACATTTGTTCCCTCCCAACTCCAGCCTCATTGACTTCACAAATATTTACTGAGTGCTTGGGCTGTGTGCAAAGGATAAACACGCCGCGATTCTTGTCCTCGAGGAGCTAACCGCCTCGCAGAGAGGAAAGCGCCGGCCTCTGAACAGAACACGCGCGTTCACGGAAATACTTACAAATCTTGTAACTGTGACCCTCTTTATCTCTTTTTTCCCTTTTTAGTTCGTCTCTCTCCATGAGCTCGCGGTCCTGCCTCCTGATAGCAGAAGGGGCCCCTGAGTCGGGTCTTGAAAACAGGAGAACCACGCGGGCTTAGAAACAGCAAGGCCAAGGCCAATGGCGCGAGTATCTCCGGACACTGTCATCCTGTGGGCGAGAGGGAGCGTGCGTGGGAGAGACCGGTGCAGCGTGGAGGAAGCGAAGGGATTCGGACCCGGTCTGGCAGGGGAGGCGGAGCCGCCCAGGCTGCTGCTCTGAGGATGGGGACAGAACCAGACCCGCTCGGGCAAGCCCGCCTGGCGGCAGTGGGAGGACACGGGAGAGGAGGGATGAAGGGCGGGAGAGCTGGGGAACAAGACCCGACGGGAGCCACGGACTCCAGAGGAGCGCTAATGAGGCCTGAGCTAGAGAAGCCGTAAGGACAATGGCGAGATGCCAGGCAGCTCGGGGACATCAAGCTGTAGACCTGACAGGAGCTGGTGCCTGATGAGACGGGGAGGCTGGCCGCAAGTGAAGAAGGAACGGAGGGGATTATGCGATTCTAGCCTGGGCACTGAGTGGCTCCCGGTGGCATTTAGAAAGGACAGGCACCGGGAAACGGCTCCTTTTCCCTTTCACAGCTGCCCGCACCGGCTCCGGGGAGGAGCGCACGCCCCCCCACCCCGCTCCCCCCCCCCCCCCCCCCGCCAGACCTCCGCACAACTCAGTTTGGCAAACCCGGGAGTGTGTGTGGCTGACCCCGCCCAGCAGCCCGGCCCGGGGACAGGTTAGACCTGTCCGTCTTTGCCTGGTCTGGGCGGGCGCAGGGAAATGGTGTCAATGGATAATCATCACCGTCCGCGGGGAATTCACAGTCCAGGCGGCCAGGCACACAGAGGCCGAGCGCGGCCCAGGGTGCCCTGCGCGGTCACGGCGTGCGGAGGAGCTGCCCCCGGAAACGTTCCATGAAGGGCATCGGCCTCAAAGCAGGAGCTGGGGAGAGAGACGAGGGCACGACCAGAGTGTTCTAGCCCCAGTACCGGCAGCTGCCAAGGCGTGAAGGGGCGGCAGAACTCGGCAGGGCTGTGGGCAGGGGGTGTGAAGACGAGGCTGACACAGGCGAGAGCCCGGCGGGATGCGTCTGGAAGGGCCAAGGGTCATCAAAAGCAGAGCGGACCCCGAGCGATGGGCTGCGGGCACAAACAGAAAGCTTTCAGGGAAAGGCCCCGGCGCTTGCCCGGTACCGGAGGAAAGCAGGGAAGGTAGCAAATGTCTCGATGCCTGGAGCTGGAAGGTAAACTGAGGCACACGAAACACTTTCAGGGCTTGAGTAAAAACTGACTCCAGCGGGCAGGTTGGACTGGAACAGGGTAAGGCCCGCTCCCACCACCAGCCGGAGCCCAGGGAGAGGCAGACCCGAAGCAAGGACAGCTGTGTCTTGCACGGTGGCAGCATTCGGGAAAGCCCACGGAAAAGCCGGAACTGGGACTGGCTGTTCTTCAGTTTTGACTTCTTCACCTTGAGCCACGGGCAGGCTGAGGGCTGCGTGCGCTCTGGTGGGCCACTGGGGAGTCAGACCCACCTGCAGCCCAATGGCCTCCTGTGTGATCACCACGGGCGCACCCAGCTCTGCACTAACCTCGCCGGACTCTGGGTTAGGGAAGCCCATCCAGCTACGAGAGAGGGGCCCTGCTCTAGCCTTCGTCACAGGGGACTGCCGTCCCCTTCCCGGCTGTGTCCTCGGCTAGAGGCAGTGAGTTCCTCGAGGCCGAGACTCTGCTTGTCCTTGTATTCCCAGCCTCGCCGAGGGACCCCCCAACCTCGCCAAGGGACCCCCCAGCCTCGCCGAGGGCCCAGCCCAATCGCCTCGTACGTGTGGACGAACGAACGAATGAATGATCGGTCAGGCAAACTTTCCTGAACGTCCCGCCTCCTACGAACCAGTTGGTCATCTCACCGCATCTAGATGCCAAGGGCAGCCCAAAGGAGTGAATTTGGCTCCAGAAGATCTGGGTTCTGCTACTGCCTCATGAGAACGTGGACCTCGGGCAAAGCGCATATGTTCTAACCTGAGAATCTAGGGTTCTCGTCTATGAAGATGGGCTTTTTTTTTTTTTAAAAAAAAGATTTTATCTATTTATTTGACAGAGAGAGAGATCACAAGTAGGCAGAGAGGCAGGCAGAGAGAGAGAAAGGAGGAAGCAGGCTCCCTGGGATCATGACCTGAGCCGAAGGCAGAGGCTTTAACCCCCTGAGCCACGCTGAGGGACCCCATGAAGATGGGCTTTTCAAAAAACCCTGGGAGTCTCAAAATAATGTGTGCCAACACTTCGTAACACTGCTCAAACATAAGGTGTATCTAATATACATTACCCTCTTCTTTACAAACAAACCTGTACTCCGAAGTCAGAAAAAACATATTGAACTCAAAGTTACTGTATTACAGGCCAGTCCAAATACCGTCTTTACTTGTGCTTTTCCACCAGCACCCACACTGTCCTGCTGGGAGCCGTAGCTGGCCTCTGGCTGTTCCGTTTGCCCCAATCACTTGCACTCACCTTGCTATACCTCAAACGTGCCACGCTGGCTCCTACCCCAGGCCTCTGCCCCGCTGTTCACTCTTCCCCGATAATGGGAAGGTCGTGTCTGCACTTCCTTCAGGCCTCGGCTGGGAAGCTGCCTCACGGGGCCTTCCCTGAGACCTCTGTGGCAAGCAGCTCTGCCCCCTCCTCCCCGCGGTGGCTCTCATCTTCCTCAGCCTGTCCTCCCTTCCCGGACGGCAGTCATCACGTTTTTGCTGCTTCTTGGCCTCCCCTGAAACGTCAGCTGCGCGGAGAGCACGCCTCCCTTACGACACCCAGAACGGAGCTCAGCACATGAAGATACTCGGGGCTTCGTGCTATGTGGTTTGCCAAATAAATGACACTGGGCAAAGAAATGAGGTTTTTCCCTGTTGTCACCTGTCATCATGTGCAATTAAAAAGGACTTGCAAAATAAAACAGGATAGAAAATAGTAGGATTAGAGGAGATCCAGTCTTGCCATGAACAAGCTGTTCGACCTTGGAAAGTCGTTTCTGTCAGCGTTCTTACCCATAAAACAGGAGCAGGGACACCCTCTACCTGCCCGCATCGCAGATCACAGGGCTGTTGTGGCCTCAGTGGGCTCTCACAGAGCATGCAACAGGATGCGTTTCTGTCTTTACTGGTAACTCTTCAAACTCGTCTATTGTAAGACTTGGCGCAGGCCTGGATCTCCATGGAATTGCCTAAAAATAGAGAACAAAGGTGAAAGCTTCCCTTTGACAAATGAACTGAGCTTCAAATATTCAGCCTCCAGATTATTAGTATAGTCACTGTGTCGTTTCATTTCCTACAGCAGACAGAGCAATTAGCAGCGGGTCTGAGCCGCTAGGAAGACTCTGCGAGTCTGAGGTTTTGTTCAGGATAAAGAATACAAACGCCTGTTTTTACTATATGGATGGTTCTCCTTGGTTAGTGCTGAAGAAGTGCTTATGCTGTTTGGAAGCTTCTGTCGCCGGCAGAAGACATGTGCCCCCACTGACACTCTACCCTGAAGGAGCCCTTGACATGATGGACAATGACGAGCTGCCTCAGGGCCACGAGCCAAATTCTGGCTTAATTGGCTTAAAACCAGCAGGAACCAGACATCTGAACGTTCTGCCCGGGCATTTTCATAGGTAACTCCTGTGACTGAAAGATACTCCTGTAACTCCTGTTACCTGAAAAGGTAACTCCTTTTCAAAGAACCAGATCAAGATGAGAACGAACAAAGAGGAGTGGGTAGATTAAATGATTATTTAGTATAAACTCAGGCTCTTATCCTCTATTCATTAGATTTGGGGGAGGGACCCCTGGGTGGCTCGGTCGGTTGAGCATCTGCCTTCAGCTCAGGTCATGATCCCAGGGTCCTCGGATCAAGTCCTGCGTGGGGCTCCCTGCTCAGTGGAGAGCCTGCGTCCCTCTTCCTCTGCCCCTCCCCATCTCATGCTCTCTCACTCGCTCTCGACCCCACTCTGACTCTATCTAAATAAATAAAATCTTAAAAAAAAAAAAAAAAAAAAACACAGATTCAGGGGGAAAGCCTTACACCTAGACTCCGGAAGTAGCTCCTTCTTTAAATGCTTGTGAACAGACAGGAACGCCTGGGGGCCGATGGGAAATGGTTCTATGCCAGCAGCAGTATATTAACTCATTTCATCCTTGCAAACAATTCTCTGAGGACTCTAGTATGATCCCCGTTTCACAGAGAGCTAGCCCGTCTAGATAAAAGCGGCTTGCCCACGGTGGCGCGCCGGAATTTGAACGAAGCTGTGTTCTCATGTGCCACGCTCAGCCATGACTGTGAACGGAGGACTACAGAACGGGCATCGTATGCTGGATCCCAAGGGGAATCCGACAATGACCATTTACCTTCCGGAAAGCATGGTCACGGAATTTCCACAGCGGGAGCTCCACAGCTGGGCTAACGTGTGCTTCAGCAAACCCACTTTCTACACTGGGCTAGGACAAGAGTCACCAAGAAACGAATCAATTTGGTGAGATGTGGATGTGGGAGGGCGTTATTGAAGGTCTAGAACTATCGAAAAGAAAAGTTTGGGAGTCCCACGAACTTCTGCACAAATGCAAGAACACTGCCCCTCAAGCAGGCCTTGTATTCAAAGTGGTGATGACACGGGCCATCTTGTATTAAAATACAAGACGAGGAGACACGGAGTGCTCAGTTCTGTTCACTTTGCAGTAATCTGCATCTCCCGGGCCTGGGCGCTTTTTTAATTAAAAAAGAATGGTAAAAACAAAAACCGTTAAGAACGTCATGGCTGGAAAGCCGCTAGTGGACGATCACATACAAAGAGCCCGCAAGGTAAGAACCAATGTGGGATCTGAGACCAGATGCTACAAGCAAGGTCACTGTCCTCAACAATCACTGGTCTCACCTATTTTCACCTAATGACACCCTGGCAAAACCACCCACTCTTCCCTTCTTATGGCAGGTCCCAAAAGGTACCCATCCAAGAACTGCGGCCCCTGCCAGCACTCTTACTGATGTCTAGTTCATATACACCTTATTCTCGAAGTCCTTTTTGGCCTGAACCGGTATGAAATATTCTTTCTCCGAAGTTGTTTTTGTTCTTTTAGTGTGAAAGAATGTTGATAAATTACTCATCTTTTAAAACCACGATCATAAAATCAATCCCCTGTATTACTACTGCATGAGTGCGAGGGAGTCCCCAGCCTACATGGGTTATGTTAAAAAAATTTTTTTTAGGTAGCTCATTTAAAACTGAGAAAGCATTTCTTCCCTAGAAATATTATAGTAATAAGGAAAATGGATCTGCTCACCGAAGCCTCCTTTCCACACTCTCTCCCTCAATTTCCTGGTCTAGATTTATGACTACTTAGGCTGCTTCTTAAGCTTTCCAGCGCCTCCCACACAGGTCTCCATTTCCACCATGCATTTTTTTCAAGTGGGGTATTTTTAACCTGGGAAATGTCTTACTAACAACGTAATTTTGTATCACTTAAAATCTCCTAATTTTCATTTTCACAACACAGATGACGCTTGATTACCTTAAATTCTGTATGAAAAATATCTTAAGGCAATCAGAAAATTAAAAACAAGAGGTATAAGAGAACATTAAACTGTCCCTAGTAGTTTGTGAACTCCAAACATCAAAAGCAAGATGCTATTTTGAAATATGTACTGACTCAAGTTTAAAGATGGGTGAACTTTAATTTAATTGTGTATAAAACCAAATGGTAGTCTAATACCACTGAGACTAAGTGCTGAAAAACGAAGTAAATAAAACAACTACATGAAACATGATTACAATTTAAATTCTTTGGACTCTTTTTCTAAGCCCCCACTTTTAATACAGAATGAACTCTCCCAGTCTCAGCCCGGTGGTATTGGTTAACACTTGACATCCAAAAGCTGAACTTTAGGCACGTTCCACGAGTTCTCACAGCTGTTGGGAAAGCTTTAAAAAAGAAGAAGTGGGGGTTAAAAAGACAGCTTCGGACTGCAGCACAGTATAACCCGTAGGAATGCCGACTTGGACTTTAGGTCTCTAAGTCCATTCCTCTGTTCTTCTACAAAAACGCTAATTTTAGCATCTGATAGTTTAATCAGATTTCCCATTTTCAACAAGTAACCTTTACTTCCCATCATGTCCCAGAGAACAGACTCCTGAGATTAGGACAGAGGCGGACCTCAACCGCTGAGCCCGCTTTATATATAAGGCAACCACTCCTTTTAATTCCCGCTGGACTAGGGTTTTGTGCTCCAAACTGAATCTTCACTAGAGCGCACAGGATGTTCACAAATGTGTCCCAAGGCTCTCTTCTGGTCCGCTCAGGACAATGACCCTGTCGCAGAAGTGGCAGAGGAACTGGAGTCCTATCAGTCGTATTTGATTCTCTCCATGGGGGGTTCCTCCTTGTAATGGGAAATTATTTGAATCAGGATGGAACAGTTGATAAGGAGGAAGAACAAACCAGCTAACCAGATAAACAGAAACGTGTTCTTTCCCTGAAACTCCAGGACGTAGGCCGGCGCCAGCCACAAGGCCTGCCCTATGAACCAGAGCATCAGGAGAAGCACAGCTCGCTTCCACGGGATTCGCACGAGCGGCATCACCAGCGGCAGCAGGCAGAGGTACCAGAGGAAATACTGGGAGGTGCAGACTTTGTTGAAAGTCACGAAAATGGCCGTGTGCAGGAAGCAACAGAAGGCGAGGTCCCGGTAGTAGGCGAAGGACACGGCGGAGAGCAGGACGAACTGCGGCAGGAAGGCGGCGATGCCCAGGGAGGGGCTCCACGGGCTCTCGGCCGTCAGGTAGAGCATGTAGAAGTAGGGCGAGAAGTTGTGCCGCGTGTCCCGCCGCGTCAGGTGGTACAGGTAGGTGTGCTCCACGAACTCCCAGCCGTACCTCCGGTAAAAGCCGGCGCCCAGGGCGGCGAACGTGAGCCCGGCCACCGCCACGAAGAGCAGCACGGCGCGGCTGCACAGCCTCCCGAGGAACTCGGCCAGGCGCGCCCGGAAGGAGCCGCGGCGCGGGCGGGGGCCCGGGTGGCCGCCGCCGCCGCCGCCGCCGCCGCCGCCGCGCTCCGGGAGCAGGTGCAGGGCGATGGGCAGGGCGTAGGTCACCGGGTACAGCTTCATGTGCACCGCGACGCCGTAGGCCACGGCGGCGCCCGCCACCTGCCCCCGCGCCAGCAGGTACAGCGCCGCCAGCACCAGCGCCGCCACCAGCGAGTCGGCGTTGCCGCGGCTGGACACCGCCATGGGCAGCGGGTTGAGCAGCCAGAAGACGCAGTAGCCGCAGGCGCGGCGCCGGCCCAGCCCGCGGAGGCGCAGCAGGCGGTAGAGCAGGAAGGCGGCGAGCAGGTCGCCGCTGATGAACAGAAACTTCCCGAAGAGCTCGCCCAGGCGCACGCCGGGCGCCAGCAGCCAGCCCAGCAGCGGCGTGTAGCGGTAGGTGGCCCGCAGGTAGGGCGAGCGCCCCTGCGCGACGAGGCGCGCGGCGTCCGTGAACACCGGGTAGTCCGCGTCCGTGTAGCGCACCAGCAGCGTCCGGTCCTGGAAGGCGCCGTAGAAGACCAGGGCCACCCGCGCGAGGAAGGCCACCCCGAAGACGCCGGCGGGCGACACCCGCAGGCTCAGGAACCACTCGCCCCAGGGCTTGGTCGGGCCCATGACCGCCCGGCGCCCCCGCCGCTCGGCCCCAGCCCCGAGCCGCCGTCCGAGCCGCGACCCTCGCCCGGCGCCCGCGCCTCAGGCGGCCGGCGCATCTCCCGCCCGCGCGCCGCCAACCGAAACCGCCGCGGGACGGTCGCTTCCGGCAGAGAGCCCCGCCCCCGCCCCGCTTCCGGGGGGCGGGGCCGCGCCGCGCCCTCAGTGGCCCGGCCGGGGTGGCCTTCCTTCGGATTGGCTGTGTCGCCGCCCCTCCTTCCTCGGGCGGGGGCGGGACTTCCGGCTCTCGCGGGAGGCGTGGCCCACGGGCCCGGGGGGCTCCGCGGGTCTGGAGCGGAGCGGGGCGGCGGTTCTCTTCGCACGAGGGTCCTTCCCGCTTCGCGGCTCCGTCCCGCGGAGACGGAGCCAGAGACGGAGCGAGCTTCCAGCCGCGTCCGCCGGCCCGGGGGCCCGAGAGTGAGAACGCTGGCCGGGCGTCCCGGTCGCCGGTCGCCGGTCGCCGGTCGCCGGGGCTCGAGGGCCGGCCCGAGCGTGCAGGTCGCGCGCGTGCTCGGGACTGAGCCCGGACCTGAAGCTGCAGCTCCGTGTCCAGACCGGAGGTGAGCGGGGCCGCTGTCCTGTCCGGCAGCCCCGGGTGGCGGGTGCGCGGGGAGGCCGGGAACGGTGCCCGCGCCTCGCCGCCGCCACGGGGCTCGGCCTCGTGTCCCGGCTGCCTTCCCGCTCGCACAGCACCTGACCCTGCGGGCCTCAGCCCCGGGGCCCCTCCCGAAAGCGTCTGCTTTCATCCGCCGGGCGACGTCGCTGCCTCCTCCACCGAGGGTGGCCACACGGGGGTGGCGGGGCTCCGCGCTCTGGAAGGTCGTTCCCACGGAAGACCCCGCCTGCTGCCTGGCCCGTCCGGTGCCGCCCGCCATCCCAGGGCTTCGGTACGGCATTTGTCACGGGGCCTTGGGACACCTGATTTTTTTGTTTCTATTTCCTGGTTTTCTCTGGGACACTCGGAGGCGATCTCGTCCTTCCCGTGCGTCTGTCTCACCCATCCGCGGGCGTTCAGGACGCGTGGGGCAGACGTTGGACGATACCAGAGGCCCCGCAGAGTGGCATCCTGGGAGTGCTCCTAGCTCCCGGGCCGGCCGTCCCCCGGTGTCCCTCCCCCACCTCGAGCTCCGATCCCTCCCCCACCCGCCCCTACCCTGGCTTCCCTGAATTTCTCACCAAGGACTCCCGCCCCTTAGGTCTTTCCCTCCTGCGGGCTGGGGCTGCTCTTAGTCTGCAGAACTGTGAATGCCCTAATCATTGTAAGTGACATTCATAACCTTTTCCAGGAGGTCGTAGGATTCTTGAGGTCAGGGATTATATCTTAAACTTAGTGTTTTTTTCAGTTATTCATAATTTATTGCAGTCATAGGCACATTATAAATGTTCAGCAAGGACTGATGGCTTCGTTTCAGGGATTGATCTGGCTTCCTAGGGGAAGCTTCCTTGGCTAGAATAAAGACGGTAGATGACTCCCTGCAGCCTCAACACGCAGCTCCCTGGACGGCCCCCTCAAGCCCCCGCCCACACCTCATGCATCATACGATTGACTCTTACCCTGCGGATGAACCGTGTGAATGGTATGTGTTCCATATTCATATTCCGCTATCTTTTTCCCCTTACATAAGCCTTCGTGTAACTACAGGCCTCATTTTGGTAGTTACTTTTGCTTTGCTTTATCTTTTTTTAAAGATCTTATTTATTTATTTATTTGACAGAGAGAGGGAGATCACAAGCAGGCAGAGAGAGGGGGGTAGGCAGGCTCCCTGCCAAGCAGAGAGCGGGGACATGGGGCTTGATCCCAGGAACCCGGGATCATGACCTGAGCTAAAGGCAGACACTCAATGACTGAGCCACCCTGGCACCCCGGCAATTACTTTTATCTCCGGGGTTTTTTGTTGTTGTTGTTTTTGTTTTTTTGTGTGTGTGTTTTTGTTGTTGGTTTTTTTGTTTTGTTTTGTTTTGTGTTTTTTTTTTGCAGCGCAGTAGCTACACGTACGGTGAGAGCCCATCACCGTGCTGCTGGCGATGATTGCCAACAGCCAGTTCTGCCGAGGACTTGCCTGCAGTGTGTCAGGCGTTGTGCTAAATACTTTCCACGTAGGGAGGATACGCTGCCTGCTGCCTTCTCAGATGAAGAAATCAGGATTTCCAGAGGTGAAGTAATTTCCCCACGTCACATCATGAACTAACGGCAGAGCTGGAACAGAAGAGCAGTTCTGCCTGCTGCGCAGCTAACCTGTAAACAAAATGTTGATGATGAATTTTGATTTCCTTCTCTGCGCCCTTCTCATTTGATCTCTTGTCGGACTCTTTCTGAGCGCCGCTCTCACTAGGACTCTGGCCCTGACTTTTCTCTCTGCCCATGATAGCCAAGCGAGGCTTAGTCCAGAGAGCAGACGATGTGGGGGCAGGGTGTCTGAAGATTAAGTAAGGGTCCTCTGACGGGTTGGTTTAGGTAATGTGGCAGAAAGGCCTCAACCAAATGACCCTGTAGAGCGTAATTACCTATTAAAGGGATGGGAGGCGCCAAATGGAGCAGATAAGAAAACCAGAAACAGCTAATGAAACCTGCACTGGGTCACTGAGGTCAAAGGTGTGGGATAGAGGAAGTAGTTGTGGGACCAAAGAAGGGCCTGGAGTCCAGGAAAATAACTTGGACGGGGCGGTCCGACTTCCTTACCGTTTCTAGGTGGGACGGATGTATTCCAGGCTTTAAGGAGCCCTCCCCGAGCTCTTTGCCCTGGGTTCAGGGATTCCATTTCTCATCTCTCCAAAGAGCTGCAGGTTTTCGCGTGGCTCAGCTGCTCGTTGCCTCTCAAGCTGCTACACACAGTCCTTCCCAGTCCCCCTTCCACCGGCCGCCTCCAGGCTTCTGCCCCGATAGATCCAGCCACACCCATGCATGGCTTGTCCCTAGCATCCTCGCCGAGGGCCTTGACCTGGGTCACTGTACTGTTTCACTCTCCTCAGCTTTCCAGATCTACTCTTCCCTTTGTTGCCCTGTTCTGGGCGGCATCACACCGTCTCCCCTGCCGTCGAGCTCCCCATGAGAACAGGCCAGTGGGAGGCACTAGCTGAGACGAAGCTTAGTCCTGCTGCCTGAGACCACGGCTTCCCCTGGAACCACAGCCCCCTCCCTTGGCTACAACTCGCACCACTTCCTGCCAAGTTTAAGACTGCTAAAGGCTTTCCAGCGGCGGGAAGGTCCTGGGAGCCTCACCATCTCTCCGCTCATTAGCCCTGCCCGCACCCTTGTAAGGAATCCCTTCATTAAATGCCACCCCTGTTAGCTCTTGGAGTGTACCCTCTTGTTTTCTGCTGTAGTACAGGCTGAGTCAATCACTTTCCTTATTTTGTTTTTGTAGATCTTGCTTCTGTTTCCTGCTTTGTAGTTTGCTTGGAATCTATTCCTAATTCCTTTCATCCTCGGGGTCCTATACCTTGGTCCAGACCTTCAACAGCTCCGTTTAATAGTCCATACCGACCACGTCCACTACCCAGGGGTCTCTGGCGATTACCTTCGCCCCAAGCTTTTGAAAGTCTCTTAACTGGTTTAGTGTTTCCTGCCTCTCAATTCTCCTGCTAGGTTGATATTCATAAACAGTACTTTAATTAGATTCTCTCCTTCCTCAAATATCTTCGGTGGCTCCCAGCTGCCTATAGAAAAAAAAAAAAATCGACCATTTAGCCTCGCATTCAGTCCCTCCGTGGCCCTGCCCTTTCAGTCTGTTCGCCTATAAAGCCCTCGCTTCTAGGGTTACGACCCGTCCTCACATAATACACTCGTGCTTTCTGCCTCCGGTACTTCTGACGCTCTATCAGCCGCAGAGAATCCTTCCTCTCTCTCTTGCCTACATGCTGCTTGTGCTTTGATGCTGGCCTCCAACCTCAGCTCCTCAGACTCTCCCTAGACCTCAAATCTCTCTGTCAAATGATCTCTCCTTGCACGACCGTGAGCTTACTTGTCTGTTCTCTCTCTCTCTCTCTCTTTGACAGTTAGTTATGTCCTGCCTTATGAAATATGTTACCTAAATCTTTTACGGATATTTAACAAACGTACGCACTCCCCTGTGTACTGGCTGCGTGAACTCGAGACACGTTCCTTTCCTCCCCCTTCCCTTGCTTCTGCGACATCCGCTGAGCAACGTACGTGCAGGCGTCAGGCTCTGCTGGTGACGGAGTGCTGACACGAGTCCCAGTCACGTGGCTCTTAAACAAGCCAGCGACACAGACATTCATCCAGCAAGTCCACAAGCACAGCTGCCGCTCTGGTAAGCACCACGGGAGGTGGGTCTGCGACGCAGCCACAGGTATCAGCAGGCGCTTGGGGGTGAGACTGTGCGACGGGCGCGGCTAGAGCGAGCGAGGCTGGGGCCCGCGAGCCGTGAGGCGTCGCGCAGGAGACCAGCAGGTGCGAGGCCCGTGCCGCGCGCGTCCTCACTCCTGTTTCCTTCTCAGTGGAGAGGTACCTCCCGCGGAGCAGGAACTCCGCATCTGCCGATCTTTCTTGACTCTTAGGTCCCATGTGTTCTAACCAGACCTTGTAGATCGATACCTTGCCTGGCCTAGTGCCTGTCCCTGGGAGGTATTGTTCAGAGGCGTCTCCTAGGTCGGTGTATCGGGCCCTTATCGGGCCCTTAGTGTGTGCGACTTGTTACTGTATCTTGTTTTCCTCACAGGTTTGCAAGTTTCTTCGAAGTTTAGGGGGCTGTGTTTAGGGGGCTGTGTATATCGTATGTCTTGTATCTCACATGTCTTGTGACCCAGCCCTCAGCTAGTGTTTCCTAAACGTTGTAGTTAAGTCTCTCCTTCCACCTCCCTCTGTCCTTCCAGTTCTGGGGAGCAGGGGTCAGAGACTCTGGGATGTGTTACCCCTTGTCGGAGAGGACTCAGGACTGGATACGGGCCACCGGATCTTTTTCGGGGAAGTGATGGACCAGAGTAGAAGAGAGATAAGAGAGATCCCTTTCTTCGAATGTTGGGGCACAAGGCCCCACTGTGAAGCGAATAGTTCTGGAGAGCCTCAAGGATACGTAAGGAATGTCTCTGCGCAGCAGCATGGAAGGGAACTTGGGCGCTGACTCGCTGGTTGAGAGGAGCGTTGCCCAGCATCCCAAACAACTTAACTTTCCTGGACGGAGCTGAGCCAATGTCCAGATTTCTGAGTCTTAACCTCTTTTTTTTTTTTTTTTTTTAATCATTTAAAACCCAAGTGTGAAGGGTATTTGCTACAGGATCCTAAGGTGGATGAGGGGCTGCGGTACTGAGGGAGGGAGGGGTGACTGCGGGGAAGGGGCAGGGCCGGGCCCCGTCCAGCCCCCCCAGCGCAGCCTCCCTCCACCCTCCGCTCCCGCAGACAGGCCTGCGGGTTCAGGCCCGAACACTAGGTTGGCTTCGATTTCTAAAAGAAGCTGGAGTAAAGCACAGAGATTCGTCCATTTTATTCAGTAGCTTATTCTGAAAAGACTAAAATTAAATAAAAGAAACCAAACAAGCTCCTGGTCTTGTTTGACTAGGTAAGTTTGACCTGGTTTAGTCTTTAATGCGGCGACTGGAAAAGCCGCCCCTGGACAGTTGTGCTTCAGGAGAGCTGGCCGTGACCGAGCTGTTTATCCACAGCAAGGGGGGACATGTCACCTGCTGCAAAGAAACTAGGTTCAACAGCAGGGGAATGGACCCGGGTAGCAGCCTTGGGGAGGGGGCCATGTCCCCGACTTAGAGCAGTGTTACAGCTGGCGGCTTTTCTCTGCCCAGGCCTTATGGGGAAGCCCCCAGATGGTCTCACCAGCTGGCAGAGATGGGTGGTGGATAATGCAGTGGAGCAGAGTCAGGATTCCAGAAGATTCTCACGGAGCTGCCCCCTCCCCCCGGGGCAGCCGCTAGCCCCCTTCTCCTGTTTGCCACGCGTCCCATTACCCCCACGCCCAGTGCCAGGACTGGGGCTCTGCTGGCCTAGAGAGCATCTGGGCAGCCTGCAGCCGCGCACAGAGGGCTGGGTCTTGGCCTTGGGCCCGTCCTGAGCCCCACACCCTTGCCGTGCTGATGTTTGGAGGCTGAGGTCGTGGCGTCCCGTCAGTGCCCCCCACGCACCGAAGAGGTCAGCTCCTGGTGGGACTTCCCGTAGCAGGCTGAAGCTGCTGTGGCCCCCCGGCCCTGTGCAGGAAGGGCACATACAGCGTACTTCAAGAAAAGGACACAGAAGGTGCTTTTATTTTAAAACAAAACAGAACAAAAAAAGTGCTACAGTGACAGGACACGGCCGGGTGCAGCACACAGCATAAGTGGGTTCCATATGCCTGTGGCCCCAGCAGCCACCCCCTTCCTGTCTCCCTCCTGGACCTCAGCCCGCGGGGCTTCTCAGAAGCCTCAGCGGGCATCTCCTCACTTCCGAAGAGCGGCTTCCCTGCCTCCCTCTCCCATCATCAAACCCGAAAGCCTCCTCGGCTGTCTCACTTCCATCTCGAAACCAGGATCACTGGTCAAAAGTCTGGAAATCGGGGGAGTCCTACCCCCAAACCAGAGCAGGATGTCTGCCCCCACGCTAACATCTCCTTTCCATACATTCAGGATATTTGTCCTAAACACATCTATATACATCGTACATCTCTCCACGTATATATTATCTCTGTGTCTCTTTCTCCCTAGGTCAGCCTTCCATTCGCACCACGTCCTACTTCCTGAGCCTCCACCCAGGTCTCGGCAGCTGGTCCAAGGGAGACTGGATTCATCGATTTCACTGGGTCCCTCAGCAGTGCCCTGTGTCATCGTCACACCCTGAGTACCCTCCCCCATTGGTGGTTTTGCCCATGTGGCATCTCCCCGCTAACATCGGTGCTTAGGGCTCCTGCCATTCGAAGTCTATGGTTGGCGGGGCCAGGGGACCCCAGACCCGGCTGCTTCTCAAGCTTGTCTCATAGCCCGAAGAAGGGTTTCAGCTCCGAGGAAGAGGCCATAGTGTAAACTGCTGGTTGGTGGGGGGGCGCAGTTTTCTGGGAAGGCGTATGGGAGAGTCAGCGAGGCTGTGTTAAAAGGACAGTGTGACTTAAAGTGCAGCTTAGAGCAAAGTCTGGGGTCCCAGAGGAGAAGCAAAAAGGTTAAGTCAGAAGATGTCCTCATTCTGTTACGCAAGAATCTGAGCAGCGTCTGGGACCTAGAGCGGACAGCAGGGGACGAGGGAGAGAGGGTGTCCCTCAGGAGGGACGCGGCTGTATGCGGAAGAGACTAGTGGAAGATAGCTTGCTGTTGGGTGAGAAGCGTGCGCGCGCACACACACCCACAGTCCAGTACTCTGGGCCTTTGCACGTGGGAAGAAGGTAAGTCTGACGTTGAATAAACTTGAGAGCCTAGAAACTGGCTCTTTGCCTTCTGTTCTTCTGTGTCGGATTTTCAAGTTTTTCTGGTTCTGGTTTTCTTGAGAGCCAGGGACTGTTGGTGGGGTTTGCGGTCCGTGAAGAATGCAGGATCTTCAGTTTTCAAGTCGTGGTTAGCCAAGTTCGAGGAAAGATGCACGTAAGAGGGTCTTACGCGGATCCTGTGGTGACCGTGGGTCCAGCCTCAGAACCGTGAGGTTTCTCTGTAAAGCTCTGCACGCAGACGCACGTGCACATTCTGGGGAAGTGTGTAGCTTGTAACAACTGACCCGGGTCCTCCCGAACAAGCTGCCACTTGACTCGTTCAGGGGACTCTATGCCCGGCCCCCATGGGGGCAAGGGGGCACAGTTTCTTGTACCTAAATGAGACCAGGAGGCACTCTTGGGATTTGGGGAGAAACTTTTGGGGATTTAGAGAAAGTTTTGGGGCCCCTTCTCCCTTCTTGGCCTCTCCCACAGCCCCCAGCAGGGAACAAGGAACAGCTTGGTCTCCTAAAGTGTCCCTTTAACTCCCCTGAAGGTAGCTTTGTGGCAGAGGAGAGTGGAGATGGGGCTGGTGCCCACTTTAGCCCAAGTCTCGGGAATGGCTAAGGGAGACCCTGGCTATTTGAATAGGAGGCATGGTCTCCTTCCCTCCCAGCGTTGCCTAATAAGCTAGCTGACATTGTCAGAGGGCCACAGGCAGGAGTGATGGGGGGATGGTGTCTGCCGGCCACAGAGTTCTGCCCTGCTCCAAGCCCTATAAAGCCCTAACTCCCAGAGGCTCCATACAGCAGTCTGGAAACCTGAGAATTTACTCCTCCTGCATGGTGGGGTTGATGTCACTTTCCTAGGGAATCTGGGCCCTGTAAGTATCTGGAACATCATTTCCAGACCTTTCTGTGGGACCTGGGAACATACTGGCAAGGCTCAACCCATCCACAGGTCGCAGGGAAACAAATCCAGGGCTGTGTGCAGAGTAGGGTCAAGGTCTTGGACAAGAGTCCTGCACTAGTCCCTCCACATCTAGAGTTCAGATTCCGGGATGGGTGCAGGTGTGGTGTGACCGGTTCAGGTGTCCTGGGTCAGCCTCAGTTCTCTGGGAGCAGAGGCGGCTGTGAAAGAACTGGGTATTGGAAGAGAGGGTCCACTTGAGAGAATGGAAAGAGGAAAACCGGTGACCAGGGCTCTAGATTATCGTCCAAATTTACCAGCAGAAATAAACCCCCTATGAAAAACCCTGACTTCTCTCAACAGGGCTTGGTAGCGAACCCAGGATAAATGAATTCCAGATTCCGATCTTTCTAAGGCACAGACCCCGAAAGGACTATCAGAGTCTTGCCTTAGGGAACCAGCTGGGTGGGAAATTAGAGGTGGGTGGGGGTTCCAGCCTCAAGCCACCAAACTGGACGGTGGCGGTGGCAGGAGGTGGGGGGAGTCTATCCATCCACCTGGAACGGCCCTCCTAATGTGAGTCTCCAAGCATGGCTGAGGCACTCAAGCCACTTCAGCCGAATCTTCCCTGTCCTTCCCCCAGCCTGTCGTCAGGGAGTTGTGCGTCGGGCGGGAGTGGGGGAGGTGAAGGGGACGATGGAAGGACAGCTCGGACTCCAGTTGGCCTCGCCTAGCCGCAGGCCACCAGGTTAAAGCAGAGGGAGTGGAGGATGGGTGCTTCGGGGACTCTCCGGTGAGCTCGGGTAGCAGCCCTCACCCAGGATGCCAACAGCGGAGAGACCAGAGGGATGGGGAGGTGGGAAGCCGCCATCAGACGTTGCTGATGCGCACGCTAAGGGCGCTGCCCTCCTTCTCCGCTTGCTCCCGCAGCGACTCCTCCAACTTGAGCTTCTCCGGGTCTCCATAGCGCGTGGTGCTGTCACGGAGGCCACTGGGAGGGGCCACTTTCACTACTTGGTCGAAAAGGCTGAAGTCCGCTATGTACTTGCCGCTGGCTGACAGCGAGATGGCGGGTGTGAACTCGTAGCCCCAGAGGATCTCCTCCGGCAGGTAGGAGGTGCGCACCTGGCAGGTGGCGCTGGTGGACTCCACCGTCCCGCTGAGAATCAGCACCAGCTCGAAGTCGCCCTCGCCGCTGCGAAGGGGCAGGTCCTTCAGGGGACTGCTCTCATCCACCACGTGGTAGAACGTCAGCGGCAGAATGAGGAATGGGCTGTCAGAGGCGGTGTCCACCTGGAACGTCACGTTGACCTGGTTGAGCCGGATGTTCTCACCCTCTTTGGTCTGGTGGGTCTGCAGCAGTTTGCCTGTCACCTGGCAGCCGATAAGGAGGCTCTTGCGCATGTTGGCGACGCGGATCATGAGGCAGGGCTTCCCGTCGTGCGCGGCGACCACGGCGTGCTGGCTGAACCGGATGGTCTCCGCCCGCTTCTTGGGCCGGGCGATCTTGGCCAGGAAGGTGCCCGTGATGAAGATCTCCAGGATGGTGGTGAGCACCAGCTGCGCGATCAGGAGCACGATGGCCAGCGGGCACTCCTCGCTGATGTAGCGGAAGCCGTAGCCGATGGTGGTCTGCGATTCGAGGGAGAAGAGGAAGGCCCCGGTGAGCGTGTGCACCTGGACCACGCAGGGGGTGTGGTTGGCGGGGGGGCCCAGCTCCAGCAGGTCCCCATGGGCCACGGCGACCAGGTACCACACCACGCCAAAGAGGAACCAGGTGCCCGCGAAGGTCGCCGAGAAGAGCAGCAGCTTGTACCGCCACTGCATGTCGATGAACGTGGTCCACAGGTCCTTGAGGTAGAGGAAGCGCTTGTCGGCGATGTGCTCCATCCTCACGTTGCTGCGGCCGTCCTTGGTCAGGACTCGGCGCCGTCGGACCGCCGGGCCCACGAGGGGCCGGCTCTCCGTCTGCGTGGTCTGACTGTAATACACCTTGGCGACTGATGTCATCTGGAGGGAGCAAGACAGCGTAACGCAGGTTACAGCAGAAACCCAGCCGACTCCTGGCCACCCCCCAACACGAAGGAGGAAGTCACGTGCGTTTGGTGCCACTGACTGGTCCTTACCAGTAGCCAAGATTTATGAGCGCCTGCTGAATGCCAAGCGCCACGCAAGACCCCGGGGGGTCGACAAGAATGGCCTCGTCGTTGCTCCCCGAGAACCCGCAGCCCAGTGAGCGGGACTCGTTCAGTGAGCCAGTGCTCGCACCGCAGTCTGATCCTTGCGACTCTTGGGAGACGCAGAAAAGACTGGGTCGTAATAAGCTCACAGTGCCTTGAAGGTGGGCCAAGAAGAGAGGGCTCTACCGGTCTCTAGTCCCCGTAAGGCCAGCTCTGTGATGCCCTCTCCTCCTGAAATAGGGTCCCCCCCCTCCCTCATGAATGGCAGAGCAAGAAAGACTATCCTGTTGAAGTCGTTCCAGGCCAACCCCCCTTAAAACACACAAACCCTTCATTTACTCACTTTTCTCCCAGCCCCGAGTCCGTACTCATTGGTGACACCAAGATACTCATCTGGCTCAGGAAACAGCAGAAACCGCCCATCCTTCTACCCCTGGAGATGTCCTCTGAGCACCCAGTCCATTTCACCATGTCTTACGGTGATTACTCCTAACCCTCTACCGTCACCATCACTATCATCTATTCGCATCACGGCGGGGGCTCGGTCTGGGTCGGTGGCTCTGGGAAGAGCACAGATGGGACCCGAGCAAAAACAACTGAGCCACGGTGGAGAACCACACAGCGAGGCCTCCTGACGGTGCGGGTGCAGGGACGTTTCCCCGGGGACTCGGGGACTGCCGGGTCACCGGGAAAGTCGCCTTGACGGGGTAAAGTAGGAAAGTTCGCGTGTATCAGTTAGCACGCGCTCCGATTCAGGATTGCTGTTTGTCCTGAGAGAAGAAAGGGGAGAGGCTCGGAGATAGGAGACCGCTCGCTTCCTACAAGGGGCCGGCACCCCGGCCCAAGGACTTGAGCTTTTCCAGCAGAGAAAGGATTTCAATCACTGGAACCCTGGGATTCTGGCTCTGGAGGCCAGACCTTCTGGGAAGGAGGAGGGTGACCTCAGGGGCATTCGGTCCTTGGAGAACAAAGAGGTTCATCACATTCTCTGTTCCAAAAAAATCTGAACCATTGCATTTTATCCCTCACACTGCTCCCTTACCCCGTCTTCCCCACGACCCACCTGACACCTGGAACACGAAACTATCTGGGCACATTCAAACACCGATCCAAGTAGACCCTAGACTGGCGACTGGCAACGGACAAGAGTCCCGGAATGCTCAGAGGTAACTAGGAGCCTGTTCGGCCAGCCTCCACCCACCTGGAACTTCTGTTGGAGTGAGACCACTCGGCCAGACCTGGATGTCGTCCACTTCCCAATACCCTTAGCTACTTGGGAGCAAAGGGGAACAATTGGTATTTAGAGCCCAAGGAGAGACCCATTCAAAACTCAGTAGTAGTAGTAATATTTAAAAAAAAAAAATGCACAGCACCTGCATCTCTGTACCATTTTTAAAAAGGTTTTATTTATTTATTTGACAGACAGAGATCACAAGTAGGCAGAGAGGCAGGCAGAGAGAGAGGAGGAAGCAGGCTCCCCGCCAAGCAGAGAGCCCGACGTGGGGCTCAATCCCAGGACCCTGGAACCATGACCTGAGCCGAAGGCAGAGGCTTAACCCACTGAGCCACCCAGACGCT
This sequence comes from Mustela lutreola, assembly GCF_030435805.1. Lineage (NCBI taxonomy): Eukaryota > Metazoa > Chordata > Mammalia > Carnivora > Mustelidae > Mustela > Mustela lutreola. The sequence goes on along the minus strand of NC_081303.1, from coordinate 71,304,637 downwards.
CCACGCTCTATACCATTTTAAAGTTTACCTATTAGTCTGCCTTCGCATCTGATCCACAAACTGGAAAAGATGTGAAACCTCTGAGAGATTGGAGGAACTATTAACGGACAGAGAAAGTGCTGGAATGTTGTGGATGAGTGAACCTAATTTTAATATCCAAAAAGAAAAACAAGATACATTTCATAAACTGCAGACAAACAGGTAAGATGTTGACCCTCGGCAAGTTTCTAGAACAGAGCATTAAGACTGCAAGTACTTGGGGGTGCCTGGCTGGCTCAGTAAGCTAAGTGCCCGACTCCTGATTTCGGATCAGGTCTTGATCTCAGGGTCGAGAGGCTGGCCTCCACATTCAGCAGGGAGTCGCTTGACAATCTCTTTCTCCCTCTCTCTCTCTCTTGCAAATAAATAAACCTTTAAAAAAAAAATTGCAAGTATTTGGGCAGGTTGGGGGAAGGCTGTAGGACCCAGCAAGGGGTGTTACCCAGAACAAGTCCCATCAGGGAACCTAACTGCCTTCCTGGACAAGGTTACTACATGGACAAGTCAGAGAAAGCAATAGAGAAAGTGTCTCCATGCAAGGTTTTTGACAAGATCTCTTATGTCCTTGGGGCTAAGACCGAGAAAAAAGAACAGCTACTCTGATCCTGGGGCCTGAAACATACAAAAATCAGTGGTACTAGTGAGTGGATCATTTTCTATTTTCTAGTGACGTACCAGAGAGCTTTATCTCTGGCCTTACCCCATTCAGTGTCTGCAACATTACTTTATTCGAAACCCCAGAACACATGGCCGTCCATCACGTGGGTGACCCAGAGCAGGGCTGGATCACAAATGCAAGGTCTGGGCAGGATCAGGATCCAAACGGAGCCAGAGGAGCTTTAACAAAAAAGATAATTACTGCGTATGTGTATGTGTATGTGTATGTGTATGTACTGAGGTCTAAAACTTACCTGAGCAATTCTGGATTGGAAAGATGTGATGCATTTTGGTTGCCAAAAAGGCAATGCTATTTCAAGCTACTTCAGGCGAATTCATTTATGCAGAATAAGGAGGCTGTTGATCGTGCTCAGATCTGCTTATCCTGTACCAGCTGTTTTGCGTCTCCAAGGACAATCAAAACCAGATCATGCAAGAAACGGCTAAAGGAAACGGGGAAGTTAGCTGGGAGAAGAGGCGATCTGAGGGGTACGAGTGGCTGTGTGCAAGTATTTGGTTTGAAGTGCTGTCCCATGAACAAGGGTTTGGACTTGGTCTTTGAGAGCTAAGAGAAACCACCAATGAGCTTACACCACAGGAGGAAAGATCCCAAACTGATATGACAAAGAACAACGTAACAATCAGGACATGCAGAGCTTCTCTAGAAGTAGGCAGTGCTCTGTCCCTGGAGGGGTTCACGGGCAGGATGGGCAAGCACTTTGCCATAATTCCGTAGACAGACGGAGGTGAAGGACGGTCTGTACCCCTCACCCACACTCTTGGAGGACCGGATGCTCACCCACTCTGCATCTGCGGTCTCCGCCCTTCCCACGGTGACCTTCAGGGCATCTGTCCCCAAAGTCCCAGCTCTGTTGGTGCTGAGGAAAGATTCCACCTGTCTTGAGGAATGGAGGTTCTTGGGGCCCAAGGGAAGGCTTGCTTCTCATCCCCAAAACAGTAGTCTGGGGTTCTATATCACGTCACAGTTCTTAAAACATGTAATTTGACCCTCACACCATGAACTAAGTACAAATCGTTAGAATCGGCTCTGAGATTTGTCCCAAGCAGATTAGTGGTAGAGGTGGAACCAGAACCGGTCTTCTGTCTCTTGGCCCAAACCTTTTTTTATTTTTTTAAGTAGGCTCCACACCCAACGTGGGCCTGAATTCACAACCCTGAGATCAAGGGTTGCACGCTCCCGGGATGGAGCCAGCCAGGCGCCCCGGAACATTTTAATTACAGCAACTGTTTCTGGGACCCCCCAGGTGCACCACCATGGGTCCCAGGGTCTCGGGAAGTGCCTCCGTGGTGCCCCGTAGAGAGAGGATCACAGCTGAGCCGCAGAGGACAGGGCCTGGAGCTTTCAGATTCATGGCGCTGGAGATCTGGGCTGCTGGCGAGGGCTGCTGTGATTGCCGCCTCCAGCTGCGTGCCTGCTGCTGCCAGCCTTCTCCCGGCCTCCTCCAGCTGCTCCCAGCTGTTGGGCCACCTCCCACAGCCAGGCCGCTTTGTTCTGCGAGGGGGCCGGAGTAGGAAGCGGGTAAACAATCCGCCAATCTGCCCCCACCCTCCTCACCCCCCCCACCCCGCCTCCTGCACTGGCCCGGCCCTGGCTCCCACTCTGGGGAAGGGAGCAGGACCCAGCTCTGGAACAGGCCTCCAGTGCCCCCAGCACACCCACGCCTTCCTCTAGAGGGCGCCATTTCCCCCAAAACCGACCCAGCCGCAGGCCAGGGACAGTGTCTGAAGACTTCGGGTGACAAAGCCGGCCCCCAGCGGGTGAAAAGACAGAAACGGAGAGACGTCCCCTTCGTGCTCCAAGATCTGTACTAAGGATTTTTTTTTTTTTTTGTAACACAAAGGCCAGGCGCACCCACAGTGGTGTCCGGCATGCGTCCTCGGAACACAGGGCTCCCGCCTCCTGCTTTGTGCCTGACCCGGCGGCACCTGAGAGCGCATGAGTCACTTATGCTCCAGAACGAGCGCGTTCATCAGAGCCTTACCCCACGAGGGGTCTCTCGTGATTCACTTGGTCCACAGCTCCCAACTGCCTTTAGGATAACGTGCAAAAGCCTTTGGTCTGGTCTCTGGCTTCCCGTTGGCTTTGCTCCCGCCGCTCTTCGCCAGGCCTCTGGAGCCCAGCTCTGCCGAGGACCTGCTGCATCGTCCTCTTTGGACCTGCTCTCACACTGCTCCCTGCCTCCCTGCCGACCTCCTGCTTATCCTTCCGAACTCAAGTGTCGGTGGCCCGCTTCGAAGCCATTCCTGACCATCCAAGAAAGAGTGGGTGTGCTCCGTCTCCCTGGCCTCCCGCCGCGAGCGTTTAGGAAGCCCGCTCTTACTCACGTTCCCACTTCAGAACACCGGAGTGCTTTCCAGTGGTGCATTTCCCCATCGCGTGTGACCACTGAGTTCTCACCTAACCCCCCGGGCTGGGACTTCCACCTGTTTTCCCAGTGTCGGGGACATTTGTTACTAGAGACAGGGTGTGAGGCACGGGAGATGGGGACGCAGAGCTTCTGGAGACCTCCAGGGGGAGCCACGGCACAGCGGGAGGGACACAGGCTCCCTGCGGTCCCGCTAAGCCAGTCACAAACATTCCCTTCAAAAGGCGGGAGAAAGCAGGTCCCCAAGGCATCAGTCCAGGTTCTCCTCTGGGTCAGCAAAGGATGGAGAGAGAGAATGAGCTCGAAAATGGCTGTGGGCATTGGGGTGGACCAAGCCAGTGTCAGTGGCTGGAAGGGATGCTCCGACCCCCCCCACACACACACCCCGGGGCCATGGAGGAAGCGCCAGTCGGGCTGGAGGAGCAGGAAGCGACCCTGAATCTGTTTTCTCTGCAGCAGCTCTCCTGAAAGGAGCCCTGGGGACTGATTTCACTGCCTTCATTCCCGCATGTGAACAGATCCTCCTTCTCCTTCTGCCCCTCTGGTCTCCTAAAGGGTTAATGGTGCCATCGGCCTGGGGGTTCCGGTGCTCAGACTCTCCTTCCTCGTGTCAACTGTCAGCGTGTGTCTGAGCTGGGGGCTGGGGATCTGCCCCTCGCGCCTCTTCCTCTCCTGGCCCGTTTCACTGGAATCACCGCACCGGCCTCCACGCCTCTGCTGCCTTATCTTTCCCTCCTCAAGTCCCTGCGACTCTGCGGCCGCCGCGTCTCATGTCACGACCCCACGGGCCTTTCTCCGGCTTCAGTGCCTACGAGGTGCTCAGAGGAGCCTCCTTGTTTCCTGACTGAGGACGCCGAGCCCGGGAGGGGGGTGTGACCCCAGTGAAGGCTGGCCCCGCGCTCAGGTCCTCCGCCTTCCAGCCGTCCGTGGCCTTCCCTGGCCCAGAACATGCTAGTGTCCCTGCACCGTCGGTCAAGGGCCAGGCCTAGAGGGCCCTCCCGGATCTGCTTCCAGCCTCACTCCCCACCTCTTCTCTCCTGTGGTGAGCTTTGGGCGAAGCAGCTGCTCCGTGCCCTACGCACGCAGGTGTTCACGCTGCCCCCCTCCCGGGCCTCCCCTCTGTCCTTGTCCCTACGCACCCGACATGGCCTTCAGAGCCCGGCTCAAATGACCCCTTCTGCCATGAAGCCTGGGATCCCCACAGCCCTAAGTAACACCTCCCTTTTCTGAGTCTACACGCACACACACACACGCACACACACACGTCACCATCTGTGTGTTTTATGGGACATCCATCCAGCACGCTACCTCTTTTCTACTATAAATATGCTTATTGAACTGAGGATTCAGACATAAAGCATTTTCATGGCCCATGACACGTAGTAGGTGCTCCAGAAGTATCTCGGGAGTGAACGAATGAGCAGAAGGGAGCGAACTGGGAACAGACTGCCCCCCCCAGCCGGCGTGGGAGCTCTCGTCCTGCACAGACAGCACTTTGCGCTGGTCCAGAGCCTCTCCTCTGAAGCCCTCTTGTCCTTCCTTCTTGTTTCTGTCTTCTCTCGGTTTTTCCCACGTTTTTTCCCTTTTCCTGAATGTGGAAACCCCCAAAACTAGTTACCATCGCTGAGCGACGCACAAACCAGCAGAGCTGTCCTGGTCCGCGGTGCTGCTGTCGCTGTAGGAGGACGCACGCAGACCCCGCCATGGGATCACGCACGTACACGACCCTTTCTCTAGCATCTCCTGGGTGCCAGATTCGAAACAAGACCCTGGAGTTGGGGAGATGAATTAGATGTAGATTCTGACCTGTCCCAAGCCAGTAAGGGAGCCAACCCCAACACAGGCAGGAAGCAGTAAGCACCCTAGACCAAGCATCCAGGAGGTCCTCGGGGAATCTGCAAAGGGGAAGGTGACATTTAGCTCAAGGGAGTGACCCCGTGAGAGTGGTATTATCCCCATTTAGAGCAGGAAACAAGTGCAGTAACGAACAATCAGAGGCTGAGGTTTCCCTCCGGACCTGGCTGTCTCTCTCAAGAAAGACTTTACAGAGAGAAGTGGCGTTGAGACGGGGCCTGAAGGTCGGGCAAGACTGAGACACGGGGAGCCAGGGGCCTGGGGGTCAGAAAGAAGGCGCTTCCAGGGCAGGAAAGGGAGCAGTAGGAGCAGCAGCTGTAACACTGAGAAAATCCAGAGCCAGCCAGGGACCAAGAGCCTTTCGTTTTGGCTGAAGTGTTAGGAGCCCAAGAAAGACCCTTGATAGTACAAATTGGGACAACATGGTGGTGCGCTCCCGCCCCCCAACACCTCTGCTTTGCGGCCAGCCTGGGTCCCCGGATGAGAGGAGCAGTCACAGAGTGGGAGGGGTGCCACTGGCTCCTGCAGGGGTGAGGGGCGGGAGCTTGACTCCCGCCATGGGCTCTGGCCAGTGATTTCTCCTCTTTGGCTGCAGAGTGCTTCCCCTTCCTAAGGACTCAGGGAAATGGGAGGAGCCCGAGGGGCCAGACTCCCCTCCCCCAGCACTTATGAGTCCATAAGAGTTTCTGCCTTCACAGTTCCTGAGGAGCCTGGGGCGAGGGAGCCCACACGACACAACCTGCTGGCCACAGAGCCTAGATGAGCACCTTTTGGTCAGACTCCAGGGTCCTCTGTCCCGGAGCTTCAGGCTAATACTACAGTGACTTTGCCTTCCCTGAGCCAATTCCAGGCTCAGCCGCCAGAGAAGGTGACTCCTCGACCTGCTGGGAGGTGAGCCGGGGCCAGCCTGGCTGGACATGGCAGCAGCAGTGACGCCCGGAGAGCATCTCATGACTGGCGGGGACGCTTTTGTTGTGTGACTGTTCCATCCCCATGTCCCCTTTCCCAGGGTTGCGTGGCATGTCCCTACGGTCCCCATTTCCTTCTGGGACTCTGCTCCCAACTGTCTTCCCAACTCTCCTCCACCTGCGCTGCCCGCTGGCCCCCTTGTACTTGGCGCTGGCCACTACTAACGTGAGTGTCCCCCTCCATCCTTGTCACCTGCCTTGGGCCCACTCTCTCCCCACACGTCTGAACGGAGTGTCCAGGCTCCTGGATCCTGCTCTCTGAAGGTGGTGATATGCAGGCAGAGCCTGCTGTCCCGCTCGTCCAGCTCTGACCTCTGAACGGCCTCACCCACTCGGACCTCCTGAGCGCCGTCTGTACTCCCAGGCCCAAGGGTCGGCATTGGTGGCAACACTGTAAGCCCCCCAACCCCCGCCAGCCTCCTGTTCTCCCCCTTCTTCCCTCCAGAAAAGAGCCCTTTGATTTAGGGGTTTGGGAATGGGATCGGAAAGGAGCCGTGCTTTCCTCCAGGACCGGAGGGCTTCCCACGCTCGCCGCGAACCAGTCCACTGGGCTGAGGCTTGGAGGAGGTCCTGAACCAACCCCTGGGGGGGCCTGCGTGAATGACGGGATGGACAGAAACAGGCAGTCGCGGCATACCAGGTGCCTCCGGGCCAGTAACTGCCGAACTCGTCGTGCTGTGTGTCAGGGAAGGCCTGTGCACAGAGCGGGGGCTTCGGAGCCCCATCAGCCCTGAACCCAAGGCCAGGTACGCCTGAGCGCAGCATTCGGGAATTCTGGAGATCGTGTGTGGGATTCGGCCTCAGGGATGTTTCAAGACCCTGCCAGGAACTAAGAGGTTACCGGTTACCTGTTACCTGCTCGGACGGGGGCTGGACGGGGAAGCAGGAGCCTTAGGTAGGAGTCTCGGCTCTGCCACCGACTCTCGGGGACCTGGGGCAATGTCTCAGCCAGCCCCTCAGGTCACTATTTCCTTAATTGTGGCATAAGGGGGTTGTATTCGTCCCATTCTCAAAGCAGTGTGCCAGGAGGGACCCGAAGTCACCTGATTAAGGGTAATGTATTTTTGCCACGATATCAATTCTCCTCAGAGACGTTGAGGGAAGATCTTATTTTCATGTGAAACAAACAACATGTGATAGAATTGAATGAAAACTTTACAGTGGGGCGCCTGGGTGGCTCAGTGGGTTAAGCCGCTGCCTTCGGTTCAGGTCATGATCTCAGGGTCCTGGGATCGAGCCCCGCATCGGGTTCTCTGCTCAGCGGGGAGCCTGCTTCCCCCACCCCCGCCTCTCTGTCTACTTGTGATCTCTCTGTGTCAAATAAATAAATAAAATCTTTAAAAAAATAAAAAAATAAAAACGAAACAGATCACAAGGCCGTCGCGGGGTGACCGATTACGCTCATCAACACGTCTCCTCTCTGGTAGCTTCCCCTCGTCTCTGCCTTTCAGGGCCAGTTGCGGGGTGGGTTTGGGGGGGCCTGTGTTTGAGGATTATCAAGGTCCCTTCCAACTTTTAAGACCCCATGTCCAGGCCTCTCCCTGACTTGGCGGGGAGAGGAAACGGCCACTCAGCCTCCTGTCCCCAAACATATCATCTCCTCTTCAGACACTAATTCCAACTTGGTTAGTGACCCTGGAGGCTTCCAAGGAGATTGGCTGCTCTGGGGCCTGAAAAGAAGCATTTCTGGGCTTCCGGGTGTTAAGGAGGGGGGGTGGGGAGCGCAAGGGGCCCGGGTCGGAGAGAGAGGCCAGCAAGAAAAGTGCCCCGGGTTATGTAAGCCCTCGAGGCTGGAAGAAGACCGGAGTTGGGTTTGGGGTTCTTTTCAGACAAGACGCCCTCATTCATTAATCTCCCTCCCGTCCGGCCCCCGAGAAAATCCACAAATAGCGACGGAGCCAGACGCACACAAATCGTGCCGAAAGGGGGGCAGAGGGTGTGTGTCCGGGGGCCTGCTTTTCCAGCTGAGTCACTGTGGCCTCTGTCGGCCACCCCTCCGGCCCCTTCCCCTTCCCTCCCGTCCTCTGGCCTCGGCCTGACACCAAGGCCCTGGCCCAGGGAAGAATAGGCTTTTCTTCCCTTGTGTCAACGTTTGGAAAGTTCTCATAGCCTGATCAAAAGAAAGGATAAAAGCCTTCAAAGCATTTCCTGGGAGCCTGTGACCCCTGTCTGGCCCTGCTGACCCTTCTGTGTGTTTTCCGGTCAAGAGAGGGAGGGACACAGAGATGGGCCGTGTCAGATGTTCTCCTCTGTCCAGGCAGCGCCCCTGCGTGTCCGGGTGGGCCGATCACGAGTATTGCCCCTTCCCTTGCCCTGATCCCCAGGCGGTGTCTCCTGTGCCCCTACAAGAAGGAAACCATAATCTTGCAGAGAATGGCTCGGGGCGTGGGATCTCGGGGATCCCCTCTCTCCCCAGCCAGAGCAGGGATGACTTCCTGGCACGTGCCGCAGGTGGGCACTGACTCTTGGACCTGCCTCCCCAGCCCTCACCACCCCCCAGAGCACACGCCTTCCCCGAGTCATCACCTCCCGCCCCCGGGCCGGCTCCCACTCAAGACTGAGCATCCTGATTGTGGGTGAGGAGCCCAGCTCTGTGCAGAGTTCAGCTGAGGACAAAGGATGCAGCCCCAGCTCCGGCCATCCCCAAAGCCTCCTGGCCTGGCCCCTTCGGGGTCCTCACCTCAGAAGAACAAGCGCCCCCAGATGTCACCCTGCCCCGCCTCGCCTCAACTGATGAGCCAAAAAAAGTCAGTTTGTGCTAAGATACAGCTGGAAGCAGCAGCATTAATGTGAACAACGTCCTCTGTTATTATCTGTCGTTATCTGTAAGACAGGAGCTGCTGGAGAGGCTCCCAAGGACGCTGGGGGACACCTTCCAGGGTCTGGGCGGGTGGCGCAGAAACAGGATGAGGACCAAGACGTCTGCTCCAGACGCCTGCTTTCTGCGGCGGCCTGCCCCGAGTCCCCAGCCAGCCCTCACATGGCCGGGCTCCTGAGAGTCTCCCCACGGCAATCTGTACCCCGCTGTTCCCCCAAGATCCTGGCGGAGGGAGTCATCCCCGCTGAGGGGTTAAAGCAGTCTTCCGGATAGAACCCATGCTGCGCAACCCGCAGAGGGGCGGAGGGGTGTCCTGGATGCAGATGGTCGGAGGGGAGGGGAGGAAAAGAGGGGTCTCCGGAGCCGCCCCTCAGCGCTGCACGGAGATGACTTCCCTGCCACCAAGGGGCAGGGCTTCCCAGCCCTGGGCCCTTGCCTCTTCCCCCTGCCCCTCTCCTGCCCCCTCCCCAGCCCACTCCCTGGAACTACTAGGTTGAACCAAAAGGTTGAACCAAATTGCTGCTCAGGGGCTCCTGGGTGGTTCAGTGGGCTGCGTGTCCAACTCGGTCTCGGCTCCAGTCTGGGTCCTGACACTGAGCCGCGCTGTCCCCGCTCAGTGGGGCGTCTGCTTGAGTTTCCCCCCCACCCCTCCCCCGACTCTGTCTCTAAAAAAGAAAGAAATTGCCGGTCGAAAGGAAAAAACAGGCCCCATGTCAGCAATATCAAATGTTTCCATCAAATATTTAATAGCCGTGAAAACAAGTATCAGCCCCTCAGAGCATGAGTCCCCGCAGACTACAGGGCACACAGAAGCCACTGCACGTGGTCCCGGCCACGTGGGGGCAGTGAGCACCGCGGGGAGCCTCTCCAAGGGCACAGTGGACCTCCCCGTCTTCACAGCTCTGGGCGTCCCTCGGCGGCCCCTGGGCCCCTCGGGACACTCTCGCCACCCGTCTCCCTTCCCCTGCCGCTCCAGCCCTCCCTCCTCACCTCTGCCCTCTGTCTGGAGCATGCCAGCATCAATGTGCTCAGGTTCCTGGCCTCGGCCTCCCGGCAGGAGCCTCCTCTGCGTGTCCCCCCTTCACAGAGTCGCCCCTGGCTTCCCTCCTGCCCCGCCTCCGGGTGGGCGCTGGGTCTCCCCCATTCTGCCTTTGTGGGTGTCTCTCGGTCTCCCTCAAGGCTGCCTTAGTCCAGGCTCCTTCGCCTCCTCCAGATGCCGCAGTGACCTGGTGTCCCTTCCCCCACCCCCACCCCCACCCCAAGGCTCCCCTTCCCCGCACCGCCCCCCGCGCCCCTCAGCTGCCCCAGGGCCTCATACAACTGGCTGCATCCTGCAGTTCGGCCTGAAATCCTTGAGGGGGTTCCCCAGCTTCGGGGTAACTTCCTGACAGCTTCAAGCCCCCCAACCCCCCCATTCTGCCCCCAAGGTCACAGCCTGTGCCTCGGGCACTTGTCCCTGGGCACCCCCTTCCGGGGGTAGAGCGCCACTGTATGCCCTTGACCGCGGCCTGCACTGGGGCTGCTGGTGACCACAAGGGGCACCTGTGGCTCCCCGGCCAGGAGCTGCTGTCCCTCTGCTGTGTCCTCAGTAAAGCCCCTCCGGCTTCGAGACCCACCGGGAGCGCAGGGAAGGCGGGACCACTCCTCAGTCATCTCTCCGGCTGCCCAGACCCGGATTTCACCTCCCGGTTAGCAGAGAGGAAGGACGCAGACCAGAGATCCTTGGAGACCCCGATCTGACAGGCCGGGGAAGTCACCACGCAGCCTGCGGGCCACCGCGGCCCCCGTCCCTCGCGCCTAGCAGGTGTCACTCATGGCCCTGCCTTTTCTCACGGGGCCTCTGAATGTCTCTGCGCACGGTGACACGAAGAGAACCGCTCTCCTCCCAACCGGGTTAGCCTAACCGCTGAAGCCCGTCTGTTATCTTGGCCCGTCTGGGGCACAGCCGAGGTCCCCGTCTGTCGTTTCTCCCACGAGTGGCCATCCCACTCTGGGTCGCTCACGAGCCACGGGAGCTTCGGCCAGTCTCTCCGTCTCCTCCCCTGAGGAGGCAGCAGCGCCTTCCACTGTGCAGTCGGGGTCGGGCGAGATGAAGCGCGTGGAGTCTGTCAGGCCCTTACAGGGTATGACCATCGCCCAGCTCTGCGGCGAAGGAGCGAGTCTGCTCAGTTAGAGGAAACCGGGCTCCGAGGGGCCAAATATCTCGCTGGCGGTGAACGCTTAAGCCTGAACTTTTGTCTCTCAGCCCCGCGGCCCTTCGCTCTCCGCACGCCGTGGGCTTGGCAACGCTCAAGGCCAGCCCCGCCTTCCTCCTCTTCTAGGCTGACGGTGACTTGTGGACACCAGAATGGGAGGAGGCTTCCAACCCACTCTCCTCGCCCCCCCGCTTGTGGTCCCCAAGATGAGGCTCCGTCCCAAACCCCGCAGCCCGCCGCGAGGTAGGAAGGTGTGCGCCGAGGGAGACGGAAGAGCCACGATCCTCGGGGACTCCCCGCTTGTCCCCAGCCTTGGTGGCTCCAGGCAGCTGGCCAGCTTCTCACAGCCCAGGATGGCCAGGCCCCAGGGGACAAGGGTGTGCGTGGGGAGGCCAGGGAGCCCCTGAGCTGTCCCCAGATCTGCCCACAGGGTCTGAGAAACTAGTCAGGGGCCAGGCTGATGGGACCTGCTCCTTGGGTCCCAGGGATCAGCGGGGCCCCCCTGAGAGAGGACGGGGGGGGCGGGGTGCTGACCAGACCCCAGCCAAGGGCCCCCGCCTCCACACACGTTCTAAGTCTGTGGTCTTAGAAGTTTCGCAGCTGTGAGGAGGGCCGCTGGGCCCCGGGGGTGGTGGTGGAGCGTTGAAGGGAGGGCCGGGGAGGCAGAAGAGAAACTCTCCCAAGTGGAGGCACCTGGGGAGCCACTCCAGAGGGGTCACGCCCCAGTCCTCACAGGAGGGACCATGCCCGCCTTCCCAAACAGGAGACTTTCTTCTGAACTGATCCGTGACCCGTATTTTGTTCATCGTTGTGTCCTCCGCAGGAATAGACTACAGCTTTGCTAAGTATTTCTTGAAAGAACCCACAGGATCCCTATTCCACGTGACCTTTTCCTCCCGAGGTCCCCTCCCGCTGTGTGACATGCTTCATCCCTGGAAGTCCCTCCTCCCAGCTTCCCAGCCAAGGGGGGTTCTGACTTTGTAACAGTGGGGGCACCGACCAGTATCCCCATCAGCCTGCACTCTGGGTGAAGAGCTGCCGTTTCCACAGCTGCCCTCAGCCCTCCTCCAGCGCACACCCCCGATGCTGTCTAGTGATGGGCCAGATGGGGAAACTGAGGCCGGCAGGGGGAGCGCAACGCTCAGCAGGGGAGCTCCATGCCAGAAATCTAGAGTCTTCTAAGGGAGGTCGATCCCTCTTCCACAGTCCAGGGTCGGACAACTCTGGACTTGAGCTTCTCCCTGGACTGACCAAGTCCCCCTGGTGAGCCCAGCGCTTCTCCTGCCCAAAGGACAAAGGGCAAGAAGGCTGAGTTTGGGAGAATGGGAGAAGTTGGAAAAGGGGGACCCCGCGCTGAAAACCCAGAATTACAGCTGGGACAGAGTCTGGCATAACCCGTCCCTGCTGACCTCCCCAGCAGCAGCGTCCTCTGGCCTGTCTCCGCCCTGCCAGTGCCCTCTGTCCAGTCACACCAAGCTCCTCTCGGGTCTTGGACGGGCCATGCCTCCTCCTTCCAACAGCTCTTGGCAAACAGTGGGGCCTCCTCTGGGAAGCTGTGTCCCTCACCCCACTACCCTTCTTCCAGGCCTCAGCTGAGTCACCCCTTGCTCCAGGAAGCCTCTGCAGACGCGCCCCCCGCACCCCGTGGGGGTTGCCCCCTCCTTGCAATGAGCTAGGCCTTGCCCGCAGCACGTCACCCTGTCCTCCTGGGAGGTCGGTAATGTCACTGCTCATGTGTGAATGGGGTGTAAACCAGACTCAGAAGTTTAGTCGACTGGCTCAGGACGACCTTTAGGAAGGGTGAGCCCAAGGCCGAACCCTGGTGTGTTTGCAGTGAAGACCACGCTTTCCCTCTTGCCCCCGGAGGGTCACACAGCACGCATGCTCGGAGGCCCTCGGGTCACCTCAGTGAAATCCCTGGTTTCACCAAAGAGGAAGCCAAGGCCAGGAAAAGACAAGTAATGTCCCTACGGCCCTACGGCCACACAGCTGGCCAACAGCACGGGTGTTTTCATCAGAATCAGAGCAAGAACCCTGACTCTTCCCTTGTCCCAACGACTCCTCCTCCAAGATCCTCTCTTGACCCCGGGGTCCTGAAGGGCCCGCTGGCGTAGAGCCAACCTCACAACGTCACCCACCGAGCTCTTCAGCTCTTCCGCTGTCCAGCCACAGCCACAGCCCAGGGCAGCCCCTCCCGGCCTCAGGTCCCCAGGATCCTCTCGGCAGAACGAGGCCACCAAGGAAGGCAGAAGAAATTGCAAAGTTTCTTTCCCTCCGGAGGGAGGGGACAGACTCAGTGCTGCTCTCTGCTGGGGGCTGAGAAAGGGCCAAGGGAGGTCTTGGAGAGAGCTGGAAATCCCATGGCCCCCAGGAGCTCTGAACGTCGTGGGGAACACCGCCCAGGCCACCCAGCCTCTGTTCCCGCTCCCCAGGCAGGGTGAGCCCTCCCCTCCTTCCGTCCTTCCCCTTGGCCTGGTAATACCGTATCCCGGGAAATGCTTCCTTTTACATCTAAATGTACTTACTGCTGCCCAAGCCATCGGTCCTTGTCTTTACCCTTTGGGGAGAGGGAAACCGGGGGCACCCTGTTCTTACAAAGCAAATTTAGGGAACTGAGCCACCTTTCCAGACGGGTCTCCGTCTCCTTCCGTCCTCACTGGTTCCGCGTACAGAGAGCCTCGCCCGACCCTCATCCAGGGGAGCGTAAGGGACACCCCTCACCCGGGAGGGAGTCTCCCCCATTCCTCCACTTCTTCCTAGCCACCTCCCCGGTCGGAAGACAAGAATGGTGCGGCGGTGGCACGAAGACTCAACCTAGACACTTCTAGATGCTGGATGGATCTAGAACAGGATTCGGAAGTGGCTGCCCCAGTCCTCCTCCTGCGGGGACCTGGAGGGTCCCTGAAGAGGGGCCTCTGGCAGCCGTCTCTCCAGCAGGGGACATGTGAAGGGACAGCCAGGGCAGAAGGATGCACCAGAGAGTAAGGCCAGGGCAGGGCGGGGTGCTGCACATGAAGAAGACAGACGCATGAGGCGGCTTAAGCAGAATCTGGCCGCTGGAGAGGCAGCATTAGAGGGGGAGGGGCCGAGGAGGAGAAGGGTCCTGTGCAATCCTGAGGAAAGGGAAACAACACGGAGATCAGCGTTCGGGGACCCTTGTGGAAGAGCAAACCAGTATCGGCACCACCGTCCAGCTAAGTGAGTTGCTGCTGCCGAGACCCCATCCACTGCCCCACGTCTTGGGGTCCTGCTGGGCCCTCCGTCTCTTCCCTTTTTAGACTGCCTGCTCCAGGCTTCCAAAAGCTGCCAGGACCAGAACAGCAGGGGACTCCAGGACATCCCAACAGAGGGAATTAGCAGGGAAGGTCAGAGCCAGGCATCACTAAAGACTTAGAATCAACAGAGAGCTCAAACTTGAAAGCCCAGCTTTCAAGGAGGTCCTGGGGTTTCTCTCTCCAGCCATGCAGGATCCACGGCTGGAGTGGACTCGGCACGAGAGTAGGAAATGAAAGGAGGTAGTCTAGCCCTGCCCGGAGACCATGGAAGGGTCAAGGTAACTTTCTGAGGTTCTTTCTAGACCAGAGTCCTTCTTAAGGTCCCTGTGCCAGTTGTCCTGCCCACTCCCTGCCCCACCAGTCCCCCAGCTCATTCCCAGGGACGGTGGGTACCGGAAGGTTCTGTTAAAACTCCACGTGCAGGCGCACCCTAGCTAAGCCGAGAGACAGATAGTAACCCCCCACCCACCCCGGAAGAAAACACATACCTAGAGGCCACAGACCTCCCTTCCAGTCCTAGCCTTGCCACTCAGACACACTGTGTCACCTCTCAGAGCCTCTCTGTAAGACCGGTCAAGAGGAGCTGTGACGCAGGGCGCATTGGACAAGTGCAAGGGGCAGTCACACTGGGCCTGTGCTGGCCCGCAGAGCTCACACCCCTCCCCCAGTGTGCTGGGCTCAGCTCTGGGGCTGGGGTCCTGGCCACTGAACCCCCTGAGGTGGGGGGAGGCGGGGAGCGGCGCTCAAGAGTTCAGCGGAGGAGGCCATGTCCATGGTTAACGTGTAAGCAGCCCGGTCTGGGGCAGCGGGACATTACCCGCCCCAGGGCTACATTCTGGAGGTCACAACAAGCACAAACTTGTTATAACCTGTGTTGGAGCAGCAGGGGGCAGCGAGGGCAAGGGGGGTGGTGGCAGGAAGCCTGCGGAGGAGGCCCTCGGAGGGGGGCCAAGGGGAGCGGGGTGAGGCGGGGCAGGGGGCAGCCGTGCAGGTGCATACCCCGGAGGACGGTGGCAGGACGGCGGGTCCAGGCTCCGGCGCGCGCGTGTGGGATCCGTGTGTGGGGTTGCATAGAATACTGTGTGCCTGTGTGTCTCCGCATATATGAGCCCCGTGGAGGAGGGGCCCAGGCGGGCAGCCACAGGCCCAGGCTGGGCATGTGGAACGGAGGAGTGGGCGCCGTGAGCACCCCTTCCCCATTGCTGGCCTCACGGAACCTGCATTCCAGCTCCCTCCACAGACCGCACCCCCATCCCCACCCCCTGGGAGCTGGGGCCTCTCCCCACCAGTGCCCATCTCCCGGGCCTGCTCCCAGAGTGGGGGGGGGGGTCACCTCCCGCCCATCCCCCCTGGCCCCGGGCCCACTCCCCCGCGCTCTCTTGGCCCTCCGGACACTGGGGCGGGCGGGGGTGGTGGTGGGGGGAGGCTTTGAAAGCAGGTGACTGTTTGGGGGAACTCAGGGACAGAGCCCCCATTGTGCCCGCCCCAGAGCCGCCTCAATGGAGCTCTGCGGCACAAAGGGGCTTTGACAATGGGCAGGCCATTAGTATGCACAGCCAGCCCCTCGGCCCTCTCCCTGTCCCACAGCCCAGAGGAGGGAGCTGGGGGGCTGCTGGCCCTGCCTGTGGAGGCAGGGGCCGGCAGGGCTGGGACTGGAGATATCTTAGCCCAGAGGGGCTCCCCCAGGGAGACAGCAGAGGGAGACTAGCCCAGGGCCCCCAAACCAGCCACGGGCCACAGGCCCTGGCAAGTGGAAAAAGCCATAGGGACTGGTAACGATGGGGGACGGGGCCGGGGGCTGCGGGGACCAGGCTGGGCGGGAACGAAACAGGCGGAGAGTCTGAGCCCACCCACTTTTTGCCTCAGCTTTACCATGGATGGCAGGGAACCCTGTGGGCAGGAGAGGCGAACAGAGCAACAGACAGCAAGGCCCCAAACCTAAGGCCGCCAGGTCTCTCGGGGGCTGCAGGTGGGATCTGAGCCGCCACAGGAGGCAAAATTGGAGTGTGCTCAGGGTGTGGGGCGTCTGGGGTCTCTGGGTTTCTGACAACGGTGGTGCCTGCAGATGGGCTCCCGGGACTGCGGCTGGAAAGCCAAAGAGCCAGGACTAGCTCCCTGCAGGTGCAGGGAAGGGGCTTCTCTCCTCCTGCCCAGGGGACACCAGCACCGTCCCCCCAACACCGTCAGTACCCTGCGTGGCCTTGCCACTCCACTCGCTGGGCGCTGGGTGCTGCCCCCAGGCTCTAAGGCTCAGCAGGCAGGGGTGGGGGGTGCGGGTGCGGCAGGTGCTGAGGTGGGACCTGGGAAGGGGCTTCGGGCAGCGAGCAGCGAAGAGGCACCCCGTGACCAGAAGTGTTGGGAGAGAGGGCTGAGGCCTCTTTACAGAACTGCCCCCCACAAGGCAGGAGAGATGGGCTGGGCTTACACACCTCCTCTCCCGGCTCTCCCTTTCTCCACTGCTCAGTTGTGCTGATGGCCCGAGGTCCTGCCTGTGATCTGCCCTCCAGGCTTCCTCTGCACGGCCCTGGCCCCCCAATGTCTCGCTTGCTTCCTTCTCCCTGACCTTTGGTTCTGCGCCCCACCCCGGCTCCCAAATGAGTCTGCTGGGGGGACGTAGGGGCTAACAGTTAGAACTCCTGGGTTGGGGGCCAGCAATCCTGTTCACCTTCCCAGGACCCGACACAGGTCCCTTTCCTTCCCCGGACTGGGAAGCCCGCTCAGCCACGCGGGAAGGACCCCTCGTGCCGCTTCCCCCTTCGGGGCCCAGGGGTTTCAGGGGCAAGGGAATGAGTAAGAGCCCATGTCATGTAGCACCACACTAAGCCCTTTTCTAGAATTACGTCTGGTAATTCTCCACATCTCTAAAAAAGTGGGCGCTTTTTTAGAGGCCCATTTTATAGAGGAGAAAACAGAGATGTGGATGCTTGGCTCAAGGCCACACGGCTAGTGAGCGTAGGATGCGGCCCCACAGGCTAAGCCACCCCGTACTGTCCCCCACCCCGTGAGCACGGTCAGAGGATCCTGGGCAGCCAACGGCGATCAGCCAGAACACTCTGCCTGGCTGGGGTGTGGGGGCTTTGAAACTGTTTTCTGAAGTTCCCATAGACTAGCGATTCTCAAAGTGTGGTCCAGGGACCCTGGGGGTTCCTGAGACCCTTTCAGAGGCTCTATGAGATCAAAACTGTCTTCACAACAACGCTAAATGTGACTCGCTTCCTTTGCTCTTCTGCTCTCATGAGGGTTCAGTGGAGTTTTCCAGAAGCTTGGAGACACATGACATGGCAACAAATCGAATGCAGAAGCAGATAGGAGCATCGTCTGTCTGCCGTGCAGACACATGTTCCAAAGATCTGTGAAAACGTGAGACACCGCCACTCTTCTTATGAAACTTTGTGTTTCTTTGTTTTTAAAAATATAGCTATTTTCTATTGAAAAGACATCACTTAGGTGGACCGGTGATGGGTTTGGGTTTTTAACCAAACTAATAAATATTTAAGCCTCCTCAGTTTTCATTTCTCACGTACCAGTGAGTGTCACCCACAGAAACAAAAGATCTCTTGAGCCTGCGATCATTTTTAAGAGCACCAGGGGGTCCGGGGATGAAGAGGCTTGGGAAGCCGTGACCTAGACTCCGTCAGACATACTCTCGCTCCTTGCCAGCTGCCCATGACTTCTTTATCGGAGGGTCAACAAGGGAGGGTTCGACCTGGGCAGAAGGTATGTGCCTGGGTCCCCTGTTTGGGACGAGGGTGGAGGGTAGGGATCGGGAACAGTCCCAGGGACAATGTGACTAGGAGGTGGGGCCTGGGCCTCCAGGAGGTGTCCCCACAGGTTGCAAACCCCTTCCCCAGAGGTGTGCTCAAGACAACGGGGCCGCACCAGGCTGGGCTCTGACCTTCACCTTTTCGCCACGCTGGATGCCTGCCAACAAGCCTGGCATCAAGCGGGGGTAGACCTCCCTGGCGAGAAGAGAAAGGCTCAGTAGATCCCCACATGAGTTTCTGTGTTTGGGCCAACAGTGCTTAAAGGATTGGAAATGGAGGTTTCTGGGGTCTGCTGCTTGCAATCTTCGGGTGAAGCCATCTCTGCAGGATGGGCCCGTTGCCAGAGAGTGGCTTTTCTTGAAGTTCCCTCGAAAGTTGAATAACCGGCTCTTGCATCCGTACACCCCACCCCACCCCCACACTCATAAGCCTCTAATATCACCGTCCTCCGCCAAGAATCAGCATCTAGGAAGGTGTCCTACCTAGAATCTAGCTGGCTGGAGGCACTCTGTTCCTCAGAGCTGAGGGGTCCAGGGAGGGAAGAGAGGCCTTTGCTCTACGGGGTCAGGAATGTCCAGGGCTGCAGGGGCATGACCGTACCCCAGAGGCGCCCCCGTGTAATGAAGGAGACAGGACGTCCCCTCCCAACATTCCCATCGCGTTGGGCATCTGGGCAAAGGAACAGACACAGGGACAAAGGACAAGCAGAATGCTGAGAAGCAGGGGTACAGTGGACAGGGCGGCTGGGGAAGCGGGGATGGAAATGGGGGGGCCTTGGGGGGTGAGGCCCGAGGGAAAGGAGGGGTGAAGCCCGAGAGCTGCCGGGGGGACTCCTCCTTCCCCAGAACAAGGTCTGAAGACAGCAGGGGAAAGTCTTCTACAGAGTATCCCGAAGACCTTGATTGGAGTTTGCATGTGAAAACCAACGGGGATGTCTGGGTAAGAAAGGGACCAGACGAAACAGGTGCTCTTTGGTGACAGTTCCAGTGGAGGGAAGGGGAAAGGGAGGGACCCAAGGAGAAAGACAGGCTCGAGTTCAGGAGGCTGCTGTGGGCGCCAGGTGACCGCCGACAGAGGAAGGGGCGGGCAGGCGGGCGCGCAAGCCCGAGTGAGGGAGACCCGGGCACCTGAGAACAGGCAGGGCCGCGCGGGATGGGGGAGCTGTGCGGTGCAACCAAGAAGCTGGAAGGGAGAAGTTGCTCTGAAAGGCCCAACAGACTGTTTTAGGGGAACTCAGCCGCCGAGGTCACACCTACTGGGCCGCAGCTGAAGACGGGACATCCGCCTGCTGCAAACAGGGGAAGGAGCCACGGCTGAGGAGCCCCAGCCCACGTGACGGCCCAGCTGCGGGAAGGAAGACAGGCATCTCCTCCCGCCGTCCCAGACTCGGGAAGGGTAGAAGGACAGAAGCCGGGCCTTGACGGCTGCTCTGCAGAAGAACCAGGGAGTGGGTAAGGGAGCCGGGAGAGCCCATAGAGTGGGGTCAGACAGTGCGGACAGCACAGCAGCAGGCACGCTTTTTAGGACCTAAGCGCTGTCCCAAGCCCTCCACAAAGTCTGACTCTCAACCCCGCACTGTCACCGTCCTGGGTAAAGATGAGGGTCTCAGGGCAAAGTGCTGGAAGCAGGACTGAAACCCAGCAAGTCTGACTCCACAGCTGCCCTCTTCATAGCTCTACCTGCGGCCTCCCAGGCAGGGCCTGAGCAGGAAGGAGCCCTGGGCCAGCGCCTCAGAGGGACGGGCCACCTGGAGCAGTGTCCCCGGCCCCTGACAGCTGCCACATCATCCCTGCGCCGATCGCTGAGCGGCACGTCCCAGCTCCCCTAGAAGCCTTCACGATGGGCTTGGGGGTCTGCTTTCGGTGCCAGTAGGTGGCCTCCTGCTCTTTCCCCATCTCCATTTCAGATCTCTTTCCTTGAATGGGATGTGCTTCCCGAAGTCGAACCCAAGTTCTTCCAGCGGCAGCACCCCGCCTTTCCAGGGCCTTCTGCCCCTGGCAGGAGAGCAGAAGGGCCCAATACTTTGACCTTAGGTCTTGAGAAGCCAGAAATGCTCCTGCTCTCAGCCCCGGCTTCTCTGGGCCACCCCAGCAGGTTCCTCCTTCCCACATTCCAGAGCCAGCCCCTCCCTTCTGCCCACCGCCTCAAATCCAGCTCTGCCGACAGACACCCACGGGAGAGTTTTTCCCACAATCCCCTTCTCTTTGCCCTTTCAAGGTTCTGGTGGGGGAGGGGGTGAAGAGGGACTGTGCCAGGGCCATGCACACGACAGCAACATGTATGTGAACACAGGATGAAGGAAGAAAATCACTGAGCTCAGCCCGTGGGACGGACGGGGGAGGGGCACACCCTCCAAGTCTGTGAGCTGCGCCCACCGACCACCCTTCACCGGGCACCCGACACTCGGAGTCCGAATCTGCCTGCTCGTTATCCTTCTGCGGTTCCCTCTCGGTGGCCTCTCTGCCCCTTCCAGGGCCTCATCACTGTCCCAGACAGCTTGGCCTCAGCCTGGACGGTGGCACTGACCAGTCAGGCAAGAGAAGAATCTAGGCCGGGAAGGGGAGGGAGAGCGGAAGATGTTTCCTCCCGTCCTACATAACCCTTGGCAGCAAAGTTGGGGGCTCCATTGCCCGATGCCTCTTACTCTCCCCACCAATGCCAGGGGGCTCAGCCTATCGTCCACATTCTGTGCAGAAACCAAGCATCCTGCTAGGAGGCCCAAGAGGCCTTTTCTCCTCTGAGGAAGCGTGTATTTCTGTATGACTCACCCCCAGGGCCCTAAAGCCCCCATCCCACCAATCCCAGGATGACCCCAGAGGACGTCGTGTGAGACCACCCAGATCCAAGTGTCCCAGCCTCTCCGGTCCCTAGGGAGCACAAGGGAAGGAGGCCCCTGGGTCTCTGGCCAGGCCCTTCCCTTCCAGCCCAAGCCAAACCAGCTGGAGCTATAGGTGAGCTCGTGCGTGGAGGTGCGGGTGGGGCACCGCGCACCAGTCAGCCGGGCACAGGGAAGAGGCGGGGGTCGCCTGTGGCTGCCTCCGGTGCAAACACGAGGGACCCTAGACTGGAAGTGGGGCTGGTGTTGGGAAGACCCGGCTTTTTTCCCCGCGGGGTAGGGGCAGGCGTAGGATTTGGCATTAGAACCACAGAAGGAATGGGCCCATAACCCTGCCACTCCCCACCCCTCCGTTCCGTGGAGTCATTGCCATTCGATACCCACTGAGACAAGTTGGCTGCTCTGGCTCCGGCTGGGGGGGCACCGCTCAGAAAACAGCAGCTCCTTTCAGGACCCAGGCTGGCAAGGGCTTTGGGAGGCTGGACTGGCCCGGATCACCCCCCAACACCCCCTCTCTCCCTCCCTCGCCACCACCACCAAAGGACAGAGGGGCGGGGAGAAGGGAGTTGGCGCTGCCTGGGCCATGCCTAGTCCTCCGCTGAGCGGGCCTGGCCCCGCTCCCTGGCATGACGCCGTGCCTCCCCCTCCCTCACTTCCTGCTCCCTGAAGAACTAGCTAGGACCCAGGACACCTGCTTCCTTCCCCACGGGGTCCTCCAGACCCAGCCTATGCCCTGAGGAGGAAGCAGACCCCACCCCTGGGCACTGGACAGTGCCCACCCTTGTGAGAACATGTTCAGAAAGTCATAGAGGGCAGGGAGAGATTTTGGAGACGGAACCCAGTGCAACTCAGGCGCGGCTGCCGGCCCCTCCTCAGGCTCATTTCTTGACACCCTCCAGGCCCCGCTGGGCACCCCTAAACACCCGTCCCCACACGAGGGCCCCAAATCTTCCGTCTCCTCCTCTCTCCTGCCTGGACCTCCCTAAAGCAGTCCCAGTGGGGAAAAAAGTCAAACACCCAGGCAAGGCAGACCAGCCAAAAAATGCTCAGCAAGAATTCATATTGATAAGCAGCATAACCAGGCTTTGAGCCTTTGGGTCCAGATTTGTGCCCTGCTTCTCTGCCACCCCCAGTTCCCATCAGCCTCACCCTGGGTGCTTTGGTAATAGGAATGAAATCTCAGGTGACCGACTCCCACCGTGTCCCGGTTTTGTTCTCCTACCCATTCCACCCGTCCCGGGACTCCGCTCTCTGCCCCCAACTCAGGAGGCTGGAACCCTCGCCTCTGTCCTAACACCAGCAGCCTTGGTCAGTTCCTGGCGCAGGGGGAAGGAGTGGGATGGGGAAGGCATCTCCTGGCCTCCTAATCCCGCAGGAGCTGCTCCGCCAGGCTCTTCCTAGGGATCCTACTGGGATACAGGGGGGGAGGGGGGCCAGAGGGGAGGAGGGGAGAGCTGGAAGAGCCCACCAAGGGGAAGTGGAGGGAGGGGGCAGGACGGGCAGGGGTCCCAGGCACACCAGGCTGCCAGGGCTTCCGAATCCAAGCTGTATGCGTCTTTCTGGCCATGCGTGAGCTTGTGATCAATGGGTGTCACTATGTGAGAGTCACTGCGTGGGGAGGGGGACGGGCTGGCACGGGAGTGGGAGTAACCTGATGATCCTGGGAAGAGCGGGCGCTGTCTTGAGGCCTGTGTGGGGGATGCGTGGTCCTATGCAGGCGGTGGTCACTGTGTTCCCTGAGAGGGCTAGGATGAGATGCCAGGTCCGCCTCGGAGGAAGGACATCAAGAAAGCCCCTTCCTCAAACTAATGCGCCTGAGGTGACCAGCTTTGGCCAAGCTTCCTTCTCGGGGAGTCCTTCCCCGGAGGGTCCGTTTGGGGTTGCTGAGGTGGGAGGCTGGGGAGCAGGCTCTAACCGCTGAAGCCAGACAGGGAAGGGCTGGGGGCCCACATCTCCGGAGTGAGGTGGTTGGCCAGGGCGGGGCAGCACTCCTCCTCCGTCACCGCCAGGGGGGCTTACCTTGGGTCCGGAGTGGAGTGGTCCCTCGGATGGGCAGCGGGACGGACGGACGGACGGACGGACGGGGCGGGCAGGAGTGAGGAACCAGCTGAGCGACGGGCAGAGCCAGGACTCTTAAACCCGGAGCTGGGATCAGATAAGGGCTGGTCCGGGGGCCAGGGCCGGGGTCGGGCCGGCCGGGGGGCAGAGCTGGGCCGGGCCGAGCCGCCCCCTCCCTCCGCAGCGCCGGAGCCAAAACTTCGTGTGAATGGAGGGGCCCGGAGGGGGCCGGCGGGCGGGGGCGGGGGGCTGCGGCCGAGCCAATGGGGACGTGGAGCGCCAGGCCCGAGCTGCCGGGATTGGAGGGGCCGAGGCGGGCGGGGCGCAGGGGCGAGGAAGCGGAGCCCCAGACAGATGGAGGCGCAGGGCCGAGAGCCGCGCCCGAAGAGCGGGACCCAGACAGACTCCGGGAGGAAGCGGGACGCGAGACGATGGGCGAAGCGATAGGGGCTGCGCTGGCACGATGACAGGGGAGAGAGGAGGAGGCGGCGGCGGCCGTGTCGGGACCGGGAGAGGGCGCGGCGGGGCGGGGCAGGCCAAGTTAATGAGCTGGAAATGAACTCGGGACGGCCCGGTGGCCCTACGCGCGGCGCGAAGGGGCGGCCGGGGCTGGGCTCCGGGGCTCCGGGGCTCCGGGGCTCCATCCTTTAGCACCACTGCCTGGCCGGTCACCGTCCCCTAAGCACTGCGTGCAGTCCCGGGTGCCAAGCGCGCGCAACAGCCTCCCCCGCCCGCAGCCGGCTGTGTCCCGGTCCGGAAGGGCGGCTGGGGCGGGGCGCGCAGCGCAGGTGCGGGGGCGCGGGAGGCCGCAGAAGGGCGAGGTCGCTCTACTTAGGGGGTCCTGGCAGATGTGGGGCATCTGACAAGGACCCTAAAGAATGCTGGGGATTCGGGTCCTGGGAGATGGTGGGGAGGACGTTTGAGGCAGAGGGAACTGCAGTCACACAGTCCTGGGGTGCGGTGGGGCCTCGGAAGTACAAGTCTGCGTGGGAAACAGCCTCACACTGGCCCCCTAGACTAGACAGAGCTCAGGTGGTGGTTCTCAACCTTTTCGTCGCCAAGGACTTCTTTCCGTATCTGAATGCGAGTTTTGAGAGGTGCTTACCCACAATCTCCCACCCTCTGCATTTATTAAGGAAAGAATTATTTCCCTGATTTTGTTCACCATCAATACTTAGATATTTAATTACTGATCAGTAACCAGTATTATCGTACTGAGTTGATATACATCTTGGGGGGGGGGGGGAAACACAAACTAAGAAACTTGACATTGTTAGTTTAGTTTTGTTTCTAAAAGCCATAGGATGAGAAATGTACAGGGCACACAGGCTGCCCCTCAGGGAGGGCAGTGGGCGACAGGGGCGGGTACCACAGGCAGAGTGTCTGTGTTGGGGGAAGAGCTGGAGTACAGAGAGGAATGTGCAGTTCAGGGTGAGCTCTGAGCTTCTGGAGGCCAAGGAGGTCCACGGAGGCTCTTGACCCAAGGATGAAGTCATAGCTGAATTTTAGGAAGGTAAATCTGGAGGCAAGCCAGAAGGTCTGCAGGGAAACCAGACAGCAAGCCCAGAACCTTCATCCTCCCTCCCCTCATCTTCTCTAATCAGTGCATGGACTTTGTGAAGCCCCTTGGGCCTGTCCCCTTCCTCTCTGCTGCATCACTGGGCTGTGGTCTGGGCCACAACCTAGACCCGGGACCATTCCAGCCTCATCCGCCACCACTGGCCCTGCACGCCCGAACCTGCTGCAGCTCCCTCCTCCAGCATGGAAGGCTCCGTCCTCTGTTCTCCCTGTGTCCTTGTTCTCCCTGTGTCTGATGTCCAGCCTTCATCGCTGACATGGCTCCGGCGACCATCACTGATCCCATGCAAACCTCTATCTTCATCCTGAGGCTTTCCCTAGAGCCTCACGGGTCCAGCTGCTGGCGGGGGATTTCCACTTCCACCGGGCAGGCCCCAGACCGAACTCACCATCTTCCTCCTCGAGCCTCGTGACTTCTTTATTTCTGTGTTTCTCCAGGCCAAACAGATTTTAAAACCGAAGTGACCTCTCCTCTTCACCCCTCCCTCTCCCCCAGCCCTTGACATGTCAGCTAAGCGACCAAGTCCTGCCAGGTCTCCCTATGCTGTATTTCTCTTGGATGTCCCTTTCTATTTCAAGGCCACTACCAGAATCAGGAAGGTCACTAACAGCCCAGGACCTGGACCTACCCTTCACCCTTTCCTGCATTCTCAAAGGAAGAGGCAGCCTGTCATCATCATGTCAGTCCCTGTGTTCTTCTGTCAAACCCCAAACAGGGTGCCCCTTGCTTACTGGGCACAGTCCAAGCTTTCTGACACTCAGGGAGGAAGGAACCCAAGGGCAGGAGCAGAAGAGATACCTTCTGGTGAGGGAGAAGTCTCTGAGGAAGTTCTTTCCAAATGGTCTTTGCCTTTCCTGCAGAACAGAAGAGCCATTTGTTGAACATCAGGGTGAGGACGGGCCTGGGCAATTAGAAAGAGCTTAGAAGTTCTAGAACAGCACGGTACAAGACTGTGGGAAGCACGGATAGCTGGCATTGAGCTATAGGTTTCTAATTTAAAAAGAGTGACTTAAGGGAGCCTGGGGGACTCCGGACTTGATTCCGGCTCAAGTCATGATCTCAGGGTCCTGGGATCGAGCCCCACATCGGGCTCCCTGCTCAGTGGGAAGCCAGCTTCTCCCTCTCCCTCTCTCGAGTTCCCTCTCTCGCTGTGTCTCTCTCTGTCAAATAAATTAAAAAAAAATTTTTTTTAAACAAAGCAAAGAAGTCTTAAGGGCACCCGGCTGGCTCAGTTGGTAGAGCATGTGACTCTCGATCTCGGGGTCAGGTTGTGAGTTCAAGCCCTATGTTGGGCATAAAGCTAACATGTATTTAAAAAAATTCAAAAGAAGTTCTGAGATAGTCACTAGGAAGCCAGTAGGGAACCAATGGCCAAGGACTTGGGACATCTGTGAGTGTTTATGATGCGAGATAGATGTATTACGTGAGCCTCTGAGAGGCTGGGTGACTTGCCTGTGGTACTGTAGCTAGAAGATGTCAGTTCTGGAACTCGAATCCACATGTATTTGACTCCAGGGCTTGTCTCAGGGTAACACTAGAGTGAATCTTCGTGTGTTAAATAGAATCTGAATCATCGACATGCGCACAGGTTAGTGTGACAAATCGGCCAGGCTGTGAAGCCTACCATGTAAGAGGGTCTCCTGGGATCCACGCCGCACCGGTGCAGCGAGGACCCATTCTGGGTCACCTCTAAATGGCAATCATGGGAACTGTCTCTCTCTGAAGACCTCTCCTCTTCTGTCAGCTTAGCAAATGGTGTCTTTCTCATTCTCAATTGCTTCTTTTGGACTCACTCCTTCCAACTTTGGCTTCATGTTTTCTCTGACCTTGTTCTGGAAAAAAGTAGAGGTGACTCTATCCTGTGTTTACTATAGGATTCCGAGAACATTTTAGCTCAACAATATCCACAAGTAGTGGGCACCTCGTAGCGGGACGATTCAGACCACAGAGGAGAGCTTCGAGAGAGGGCCTGAGCTCTGGCGCCCCGGTCACGAAAGGACGGCTTAGATAAACATACCCTCTGCCTTCAGCAAGTGCAGTATTCATAAACTCACACTTCTGAGACATAATTTACGTGCTCCCATTACTAAAGGATTCTTCCTAGAAGTTCTTTAACTAGGTGGCTCCTCTAGTATCTTTCCAATGGGGGCCAATGGATAAAAATTCCATTAATACCCAAAACACTGTGGCAGCGGGAAGGCAACAGGGAATAAAGAAACAACCAGGGACCAGGAGCTGGGATGCCTGGGTTTTTAGTCCTGTCTGCTCTCTTGGGGCCCATCCCTCACTTGGAGAGAGACCTGGAGAGTCTCACTTGGAGAGACCTCACTTGGTCTAATTCTAGACCACCTCCAAACACCAGGACTTTTAAATCCTGGTCATCCGGCACCCGATCCCATCAAGCAAGACAGACCTGTATATGAGAAGGCTCTGATCCTCCAGCTATGCTAGAAAGAGCCAAAGGGCCAAAAATGTGCCTCAGACTCAGGGGCCCAGTAGGGTCCCACCTGTCCTGGTGCTGGGCTCAGCTTCTCCCCATGTCTCTCTAACCTCCAGCTGCAGCCACTGCTTCAACCATATCCTCTTTCAGCTCTGACTCTTCTAGGGCCCAGACTCCCCCGAAGTTGTGAAAAATTATTATAGTTTCTGCCAGATGGGCCTCCCCTGTTCCATTAAACCCATATCCTCAACCATCTCCTGTTTTCCCATCATACTTCCTCTCCCACCTCCAAGATTTTACCCGAGAAGTCTCATGATCTCGCTCAAGGAAACCTTCCCAGACTGGTTAGTCCCCGGGTTCCCACATACAGCTGCACGGTTTGTGCACTGCACAAAGGCACTCACAGAGGGGGCAAGTTGAGAGCTGAACTGCATCTACCTTGCCAATCCTTACACCCTGGCTCAGAGTTGCGCCCACTTGAGGCATTCCCCTTTTTATTTTTATTTTTGCCCCAAAGTACCACTTGCTCTCCAAGCTACTTGCCATAAGGAACGAACCTGCCCAGAGCCGCCTCCTTTTCCTACTTGGTAACGAGCTTCCTGATGGACCACCGATGTGGCTCCAGCTCTGGCCCTCTCACCCTCAACATTCTCAAGTTCCAAACTGACAGGTTTTACTAATTCCTTGTAAAGTTGCTTGCTCTGTCACAAAACTGAAAGCTGGGATCTTGCCTATTTTTCTGTACCCTGGAACCTAAGAAAACTTGCTTTCCCTCCCTCTATTCAAGTTCAGTGATAAACAAGGGACTGGAGATAGAGGCCGGGTAAAGTCCCCGGACCTGCAGGGGTGGGTGAATCAGAGGCGGGCTGGTGGTCAGCCAGAATGAGGCAGGGGGCTGCCGGGTACCCTCTGAATGCCCTGCCAGCCCCATCACCCCCCCCCCCAAGAAATGGGGCCAGTGCTATGCAAATGAGCTTTTGCCCAGGGGTCCGATTTCATCTCTCTGAGCTCCTGGCACAGCAGAACCAACGTGAGCAGCCGCTTGGCAGGACAGAGAAGGACAGGCTTGCAGTCCCAAGGCTCAGGTGACAGGGCCAGACCCAGGAGACGGGGATGGTGACTGGGACTTTAACAGCCCTCCTGATGCCAATCTTGGGCTGAAAACTTGGTATTTCCACTTAGAACAAGAAACTTGGGCACGAGTGCTGGGGAGAGGAGGGCAGTGGACCGGGAGTGCCCTCTGCAGGGCTCAGTAGGCGGCACCAGAGCAGAGGAAGGCAGCCCAGGGTGGGGATCTCAGGGGGTGTCTGGGATGGGGGCAACAAGAGGGAGAAGGAAGATCTAGCTAGCACTTACTGAGGACTTCGAGGGGGCCAGGAATTGCCTCATGGAAGCCTCAGGACAATGCCCAGGAGATGGACAATAGAGTTATTCTCATTTCTTGGATGAAGAAACTGTTCAGAGAGGTTAAGCAACCTGCTCAAAGTCACCCAGCTAGCAGTGGACGGAGTTGAGACTTGAACCTAGATCACTGCCTCCTGAGATTATATTACGCAGAACTACTTTTTCCAACTCAGCAGATCATTCAAGCAACTTCTAACCCTCTAGTGTCCATTTCAACATCTCCTCTGGTTCCTATCTTCCTATTCCGACTTAAAGGGATCTGGAGAAGAGCAGATCAGCATGTTGGCTATGACAGTACCCGTCATAACAACGGCCACTTGTATACCACTCTCTGCTTTTAATGATTCCCCCGGGGTTAAATGAGCACTGAAATATTCGTATTTCTCCAAATTCTGCTCTGATTTTTATCGGGGTCCTGACACCCATTTCTGTGGTGATGATCAACTTACAAGAATGGCTGTGCGTGCTGCTTTTTCCTGCAAGACTGTGTCTCTGCACACATTTTCATATGTGAACATAGCAGCTGATTATGTCCCCACATCACACCTATTGCGTTCCCGAGGTCCCGTGGTTTTGTGACGAGCCCGCGGTGTGGCAGGGACACCCTGGGGTGAGTCTAACCACCGTCTCTGCCTCTGTGACATCTGGCAAATCATCTTTCTCTGTTTCAGCTTCTCATCTGTAAATGGAGATCAGACCCAGCTCGTGGGGTCCCTGTGTGGGCTGTCAGATGAGTCCTCTAGTCCACAGCCACCGCTCGATGAATGACCGGCAGTGACGTTACCGTGACGTGTCTGCACATCTTTGTCCCCCCGCTGGACCGTGAGCTCCAGGTGTGCAGAGACCAAGTCATCTCTGTAACCATCCCCCACCCAGCACACTGCCCAGGCCTTGGCCTCCACGGAAGTTTGTTGGATGAACGGTTTTAAGCCTAACCTGGGCTCTTCTCTCCGTCGAAAGTTTGGGTTGTTTCTAGACTTTTCGCTGTTAACAAAATACACTTAAAGCCCTTCTATTTCTTTTGCCTTGTTTGATCTGCACGCCCGGGGAAGCAGGCTGAAAAGGGATATTTGCACGTGTCCTTGCCCTGTGAAAAACAGAACAGCTGTGATTCAAGGAAGCGACGCCAATCCTTTGGGTCACATTACAAATCAGTGACAAAGATTAGAACACTTGACCCCACCCCCCTTCCCCAGGTGAATCTTTCTCCTCTCTAGCTACCTCCTTCTGGATCAGGGCGCCCTCTTCAAAAATTGGAGACAGCGTAGTGCCTGCTGGAGAGAAGAGCTGGCACCCAGAGGCCCCTGCTGGAGGTCGTGAGCTGCCAGCAACCAGGGGGCCCTCCGAATCCCCGGGAGACCAAAGGTCTTATTCCCAAACACATCGGGCCTGTATTTTCTCAGAGCAAGAAGCCTCTTAGGGAAGAGCGTGCCGGCTTTTCTTTTCTTTTCCTTTTTTCCTGAGGGGGTGAGGAGGCGAGCTCTGAGTTGTCCAGGAGGAGGGACTTGGGCTAAAAATAGCTATGGCGTGTGGCTCAGCCTCCAGTGGTACCCAGGACCGGGGAGGGGAGGGGGATGCTCCGGAGCTGTCCCCAGACTGGTTGCTGTGGAAACGAGAGAGGAGCAGGGGAGCCTGGGAAGTGGGGATGACACAGATAGCAGGTCCTAGCCAGAGCTGCCGCTGCATGTAGGAGAAACAACGGTGTCTGTGGCTCCCACCCTCCACGGGGGCCGGGGAAGGGGTGGTGTCAGGGGCATGGACGCTACGCCCCAGGGGTCTCTGCTGCCGGCTACTCTCCTCTCCACGCGCTGTGAGTTGAGTTGCGGGGGACTTGGGTTTGGGCCCCTAAATCCAAGGCAAGTGGGGGCTTGGGAACAGCTTGTTCCTGAGGGAGTTTTCACCAGATCCTCTCCCACAAAATAAACCCTCTCGCTGGCCAGCACTCCCCAGGGGGAGAAAGGGCAATCCAGGAAAACGTGGCACTGGGGTCTTCCGGAGAGGGCTCACAGCATGCACAAGAACTAAGAAGGAGCAGGCTGGGGGAACAGGGATCTTCGGAGGGAAGGTGCCGAAATCAAGGCTAGTTCACACTTTTACTTCCCCAATGAGGAACATGCGGCCTCCACTCAGGAAGACAGGAGGGGCCACGATCAAAGTAAGGCCCACCTAGACGCCTGTGGCGATGGAGAGCAAGACAAATCTGGCAGCGATCAGACTGTGGGGTTCCTCCCACCCCTGGGAAGACAGATCTGTCTAAGCAGGCAGATTGGGGGTCAGATAACCTAAGACCCTGGGAAACATCTGGAAGTCCATCTGGGGCTGATAGTAGGGTAAGTGGGACGCAGGGGCTTCTCTGCATGACTCGGGGTCTCCGAACAGTCCGTGTGCATAGAGAGAACTTCTAGAGGACATCCCTGGCGGCAGGCAGGGCAAGGGAAGCCCACTCTGGGGGGAGGAGAAGACCCTAGTCTTCATTGGACCCGGTGTCCCCTGACTCCTCTTGCAACATAAATGTGGGGAGGGGCATCCCTAAGCACCAAGCTATCTTTTTTGGGTTTCCCTCCTGCCCTCTACCCTAGTACACACACACACACACACACACACACACACACACGGCCTCCCAAGGCCTGGCTGCAGAGCACCTCATTCCAGAACTTGAATTCTGGAGACCTGGGTTTGGAGTTGCATATCCAGGCGGTGTCTCCCCAGGATCTGGTCAAACATCCAGGCCATCTGTGGTCCTTGTCACATTCCTCCCGTCCACCCCACCCTCCCCCACCCCAGCCAACCCAGGTTTCCCTGGAGTGGGAGGACAGAACAACCCCCAGGAAGAGGGGAAGGCTGGAGAGAACCAAGTCCTTCTTCTAAACCTTTCCTTGTAGGGGTCTGGGGCCTAGGGAGGGGCTCTGGACCTCTCCCCCAGGGCACACTGCAGCTCAGATCGCTCCTCGGGGGAAGAATTTGAAGCAAACTCAGGTGGGCTTCCCTTGGAACGGGAGCTCTGGGCCAGATGGCTGGGGGTGGGGGGCTGTGCTTAGGGTAGTCAGTGAGGAGTGGGAGGCTGCCGGCAAAAAACCGGAGGGAGTGGGGCGGTAAATGTGGGGGCTTAGTGCTTCGCCGGATCTGGTGGAAGAGGGCTCAGGAGGAACAGGAGACTCCCCGGGGATACGAGCCTAACTCGGGCTGAACTTTGCGCGCCCGGGCTGTCCGCCTGGGTCTCCTCTCTTGCAGCCCTTCCAACGCCCTTCCAGGCTGCCTCCGCGGGGGAAAGAACCCAGGGGCCCGGGGGGGGGGGGCGCAGACACCCAGCAGCGATGAGCGGGAGGGGTCTAGTGCTCCGGGAGGGCTTGGAGTGGGCACGTCCTCGGGCGGGGCTGCTCAGCCCGGGCCGCCGGAGAGGTCGCGCTGCCTTTCCGCCCCCCGCGCGCGTCTTCTCCGCCCGCTGCGGGAGGGCAGGCAGCTGCGGGAGGGGGCTGAGCGCGCGCGGGGCGCCGGCAGGAAGGAAGAGGAGCGCGCGGGGGTCACGGTGAAGTTCGGCCGAGCGGGTCCCGGGCCCGCGCAGGCCGCAGCCAGGGCGCGCGCGGGGGCGCTGGGGCGGGGGGCCGTGTCCGCGGGCTGGGGGCGGCGGAGGGGGGCGCGGGCAGCCGCGGGGAGGCGTGGGGGCGGCGGTCGCAGGCGGCCGGGGCGGGTTGGGGGGGGTTGCACCCTCCGAGCCGCGCGGTCCCGCGAGCCTGACGGCGCCGCGCGCTCCGGTCCCGCAGGCCCCCTGCGGCCGCCGCCATGGCGCGCGCCGGTGCCCCCCGCTCCCCGGGCCGCGAGCCCCCGCGCCGCCGCGGCCGCCAGCGCTACGTGGAGAAGGACGGCCGCTGCAACGTGCAGCAGGGCAACGTGCGCGAGCCGGGCCGCTACCTGACCGACCTGTTCACCACGCTGGCCGACCTGCAGTGGCGCCTCAGCCTGCTCTTCTTCGTGCTCGCCTACGCGCTCACCTGGCTCTTCTTCGGCGCCATCTGGTGGCTCGTGGCCTACGGCCGCGGCGACCTGGAGCACCTGGGCGACGCGGCGTGGACGCCGTGCGTCAACAACCTCAACGGCTTCGTGGCCGCCTTCCTGTTCTCCATCGAGACGGAGACCACCATCGGCTACGGCCACCGCGTCATCACCGACCAGTGCCCCGAGGGCATCGCGCTGCTGCTGCTGCAGGCCATCCTGGGCTCCATGGTGAACGCCTTCATGGTGGGCTGCATGTTCGTCAAGATCTCGCAGCCCAACAAGCGCGCCGCCACGCTCGTCTTCTCGTCGCACGCCGTCGTGTCGCTGCGCGACGGCCGCCTCTGCCTCATGTTCCGCGTGGGCGACCTGCGCTCGTCGCACATCGTCGAGGCCTCCATCCGCGCCAAGCTCATCCGCTCGCGCCAGACGCTGGAGGGCGAGTTCATCCCGCTGCACCAGACCGACCTCAGCGTGGGCTTCGACACGGGCGACGACCGCCTCTTCCTCGTGTCGCCGCTCGTCATCAGCCACGAGATCGACGCCGCCAGCCCGTTCTGGGAGGCGTCGCGCCGCGCCCTGGAGAGGGACGACTTCGAGATCGTCGTCATCCTGGAGGGCATGGTGGAAGCCACGGGTGCGGAGGGGCGGGGGCGGGGCGGGGTGAGGCTGGCGGGGGGTGGGGGGTGTCCCCTGGGGGGTGGTCACCGGGAGCTGCACAGGGCCCGGAGCCCACACGCAGCTAGCGTGTGCCGCGCGGCCCCGACGCACGGGGCCTCGGGGTTCATCTGGTCCTAGCGAAGGTCACTTCCGTGCTCGTTTTCAGACGGGAGGCTGCCCGAGGAGAGGTTAAGGCAGCTGTCCGTGGTCGCGGGGAGGTCAGTGGATAGGGCGGGGGCAGTGCTACTGGCTGCAAGGTTTGATGTTCCAGAAGCGCAAGGACGGTAAGTTCGGGGGTTTCCCACTGTGGAGAGGTCCAGGCCCCTGAACTTGGTGGCACGGCTCTCCCATGGCCCAGAGCATGCCCAGCCTGGACCTTAGGAGCAGGCTGACAGCCGGTCTCCCTCCGTCTCTGTTTCCCCACCCATCAAAAGACTCTCGGCTTCCATCGACAAAGGAAATAGACGGTCTTAGCATTTCTGGCCCCTTTCCAGAAGGAGCGCTCAACGCCCCTGTGAGGTCAGGACTCAGGCCCATCCCGTGCAGCGTTTGGGAGCAGGTGGGAGGGCCCAGTGCAGCAGCACAGATGAGGTGCTGCCAGACTTGACATCTGGAAGCGGGAGGATGAGAGAAGCCTAGCGGGTGAGCACAGGGCGGTGAGCTGTGGCCTCTGCGGCTTCCCAGGCTGGTGCCCTCAAACCCATCTCCTGGCCCTTCCTGCCCAGCCTCTGGCTCACCACCCTCTGCCCCAGTGCTCCCCACTGCCTCTTTACTAGCCTGCATCCCCCCACCCCCACCCACGCTCCTTCTAGCTCCCGCTCCTTCACCTGCTCACCCAGGCCCTTCCCTTGCGCTCTAGCCCCTGTCACTCTCCTGCCAGCCCCAAGACAGCTGCTGTCCTTGCAGACAGGTCCCTACCCGGTCCTCTCCTCCTCGTACCCCCAGCGCCTCCCTCTGTTCCTCAGAGACCTCTCTCCCCAGTGTCCCTTCTGCCTCTTCTGCCCTTCCCCCACTGGACACTTCCTATTCCAGCCTTCACGGGAGGAACACCACCGTGACCCATGTCCCCAGGCTATGTCAGGGCTGGGCTTACAGTGCCGAGACCCATCTCTGGTTAGCTACCGTTCAGGCTTCCATTCTCCCCTGCTCTGAGGTGGGCATGGGCTGGGGGACAGACCCAGGCGTAGAAGGAGGACCGCTTGTCCTGGTGAGTGTGCCAGTCCAGCAGGGAGGACGGAGCCCAGCCCCGGGTTGCAGAGGACTGGGGAGGGTGGTGTGGAGGAGACAGGGATGGGAGCTCATCTGACTTTTCTAGAGAGACCAAGTTGGAAAGGGTGGCAATATTTTGGGTGAGAGAGTCAGGATTCAAAATGCTTTTGAAAAGCAAGGATAATGAGCCAAAACCCAACAAGATGACATTTAAAAGGAATAAATATAAAATTCTACATTTAGGCTTTAAAAAAATCACTTATGTAAGCACCGCATTGAAGAGCTTTGGTGAAAAAAAAGAACTGGGGGTTTTAGTTGGCCACAGGCTTAATGTTGCAGCACTGTGATTTTGATTCCAAAAATGTTTATGTAACGTAATCTTGCGCCCCGTTAGCTAAAGCCTCATGGCCGGAAGAGAGAGAGAGGAGGTGAGCCCTCTCCTGTGCAGGTCAGGCCCCAGCGGGGTATTTATCATACGCAGAGTGCTGAAAGGGTCCTCCTTGGTCATTCGGGTTTGCAGTCGAGAAAGTAATATTTCTGGAAGCCAGGTCACCTGAAGAAGGGTGGAGAGAGCCAGGGGTGTTCAGCCTGAAGAGGAGAAGACACGACGGGCCCCGAGGTTCCCGAATGGGTGTCAAAAGGCAGGGGAGCAAAAGCAAAGGTGGCGATCCTGGGGGGGCGGATCTGACTGGGGAGGCAGATCTGAGCTCTTCCTAAGAACAACCGCTGAGAGTGTCCCACCTGGGAGGCGGTGAGAAGCGCCAGCTGGATGCCCAGTCGTGGGGAGGCTGCGGTAGGAAGCCCCGTGTGGAAAGGGAGGTTGGACTAGACGATCCCTAAGGTCAGTTTCAAGGTTCAGCTTCTCTGATTGGCATCCCCCGCAGAGAGGAGGGGAGAGCCTGAGCTGGAGGCTGAGTTCGGACCCACTCCCAGGGGAGAGAGCTGGGCAAGGTATAGGAGTTGAGAAGGGGGAGAAGACAGGTTGGACCCAAGCGGGCATGGGAGGCCCTGGCTGAGGAAGAGAGGGAGCAATGTGGGAATCGGGCTGTGGAACGAGAGCCAGGAGAGGGAAGCCCCGGGCTGGGATCCCCCCTGACCCGTGCCCCTCCCCCCAGGAATGACTTGCCAAGCTCGGAGTTCCTACCTCGTGGACGAGGTTCTGTGGGGCCACCGCTTCACGTCAGTGCTCACCCTGGAGGATGGCTTCTATGAGGTGGACTATGCCAGCTTCCACCAGACCTTTGAGGTGCCCACGCCCTCGTGCAGCGCCCGGGAGCTGGCCGAAGCCGCTGCCCGCCTCGACGCCCATCTGTACTGGTCCATCCCCAGCCGGCTGGATGAGAAGGTGGAGGAGGAGGGGGCCGGGGAGGGGGCGGGGGCAGAGGCTGGCGCTGACAAGGAGCAGAACGGCTGCCTGCCGCCCCCAGAGAGTGAGTCCAAGGTGTGACCCGTTCCCTACAGACCCCTGTGGCAGGGCCAGACACTGGTACCCGGGAGCTGGATGTCAGAGGCCGAGAAGGAGGCAGGCAAGAGCCCTGGGCATGTGCTGAAGCTGGGGAGCCCCCTCGGAATCTTAAGCCTAGAATCCAGTAGAAGGGAGGGCATCTGATTCCATGGAGGGTGGGGACGGGCGAACATGCCAGCCTGTGTTTGTCCTTCATGTCTGTTCAGGGGTGGATGGCTGGAGCGAAAGGTGGACTGCTGTGGGCCACATGGGGAGGTGGTAGCGGAGTGAGGGCTGCTGGGGGCTCCGTAAACCGGCAGACAGAGGTGGTGCACTCGGGGCTGCTGCTAACCCAGAGAGAAGGACTTGCAAGTTCTAAAAAGGCACCCTTTACCCCCAGGCCGATGCCACCCCAAACCAGCGTACACAGCGTGGGGAGCAGAGCGCGGGCTAGATTTTAGTCCCCCCTCGTCTCCTCGGCCAGCCTCCGGTGTATGGCACACCTGTCTCGCTGGACACAGTGGCCGAGCTGACCCAGAGGAGAGGAGGCTAGATGGTAGGTGGGCAGAGATGAGGGTCACCATGGTGATGGGGGGAGGCGTGGCTGCAGGCGTGGCTCAGCGGGGTGTGAATGACCTTGCCCCCGGTGCAGGAAAACAGGCGGCGCCGGACCCCGTAGCAGGGCCTGGAAAGGAGAAGAGGAGAACCAGGGACCGCTCTTTTCTGAGAGCCAATGAGACCTCAATAGCGCCTCGGAGGCAGGAGGTGGGGGACATTCTGCGGAGCAGGAGGGGTCAGGAGAGAGATTCAGAAAGTGAGTTCTCTAGACCTAGGACACAGGGGCCCACCGGAAAAAAAGAAAATTTGTCTTGGGGCCCAGCGACAGGGCATTCCCAGAATTCCTTGGGGCACACCAAGTACAAAGCAAGGACCCCACGAAGGTGGGGTGGGCATTCAGAGCGCACTGCGCCCAGGGAAACAGAGAAGTCAGCCCCTGCGGCAACTGGACAAGGTATGTTCCGGACTGAGCCAGAGCCCTCCCTTGGAGCAGAGGGCGGGAGGGCTTGGTGATGGGAAATTTAGGGAGAATGAGTAAGCCGGCGGTTACCAAACCGGAGTGTGCGTCAGTCACCTGGGTGGCTTGCGAAAGCACAGACCGCTGGGCCCCACTCCCAGAGTTCCTGACTCAGTAGGTCTGGGGTAGAGATCCAAAACTCGTCTTTCCAGCAAGTTCCCAGGTCATGCTGACGCTGCTAGACTGGGGGCTGCCCTTGAAGAACCACGGCCCTACACAGAAGACTTGGGAATCGTATCAGGAGTAGCTGAAGGGGACGGAGGAGAAGCTGAGAGGGAGCGGAGAAGCTGGGCAGTAGCTGAGGGGAGCGGAGGGGGGCTGGGGTTGCTGAGGAGAAACGGAGGACATGGGGGGCAGAGACGGAACTGTAGACCACCGTGGGTGGGAAAGGGGACCCTGAAGCCCAGGCTGACAAGTTAAACTCTGGGCCTGGGAACGCAGCCATCAGGGGAAAACTCGGGTGATAAGCGTGGGATGGTGTTCAGGGAAGATGAACAGGCGAGATAGGGAAACCCCCGAGGGGTTGCTGGGCAGGGGCTGGGGCTGGAGCGGGACGGGCCTCTGCGACCCGAGAGTGAGGCCCTCATAGGACTTAAGAGGCAGGATTGAACACGATGTGAGGCGAAGCCCGATGTGTCTGTGGCCTGATGTCTGCCCAGCTGGGGCCACCCGCCCCGCCCCGGAGACACGGTTCCCGCCCCACCTCCACCCCTCCCGGGTCATCGAATCAAGGGAGGGGGCAGCCCTCCAGGATGGGGAGGGAGAGCGATGACAGCCTCGGACAGACCGAGGTGGAGGGGCCTGCGGCTGGCCTCCTGAGAGAAAAGGATGGGTCCAGGCAACCACTTACTCCTGCAGCACAGCCAGGCAGGGACCTCCTCTCCTTGGTCCTGGCCACACCCTGCCCCTGTGCTTTAATAAAAGACGGAGCCCCTCGGGGGAAAGCAGCCCAGTCGGCTCCATTCCAGACTGGGAAGCCGAGGTCCTGTGGGTCCCGGGGCCTCCTGCAAGCAGGAGAGGGGGCCGGAGAGAGCTGCCAGCACGGGTGCCCCAGAGAAACAGCTCTGCCTCAGGTCACAGGGCTACCTGAGTCACCGGCAGTCGAAGAGGAGGTCCTGGACCCTGGCCTTGGCTGTTCCCTCCAGAACAAATGGTGTAGGACAGGGTTATTAGGTTTAATTCGGTGGAACAGGTGAGTCTGGACAGGAGGGGGCTGTTGGCAGCCGTGCCGCTCAGTTACCGCTCAGGGCTCCGCTGTGCACAGTGCGAGAAGGCGGGAGCCCTCGGGTGGGCCCCTGCCGCTGCCGCTAATTAGCTTCATGACTCTGGGCAAGTTACACCACTTCTCTGGGCCTCAGTTTCCCCTTCTGTAAAAATTACACTTAGCGTACTAGTAATGCTCAATAAATGTTTAAATAACTGAATTAAAAGAGGTAAACCGGGTGCCCCTTAAGGAGCGGAGCAACCACGAATTCTCAGATCAGAGAATCGTGAAGCAATGATGCATTCAGGGGGCCCCTGGGGCACTGGAGGGGAGGGGCGCCAAGACCTGGGGGGGCGCACGCCGGCTGTGGGGGGTGCGGGCCCGTGCGCAGGGGCTCTGTGGACAAACAGACCCTCCCCTGACTGCTGGCCTCGCTGCCACCCAGGGGGCCGTGCTCTGAGGCTTCTTTCCTTGGGGGTCAGACAGAATAATGAGGATCTAATGAAGACTGGGGAGGAAAAGGCTGAGGCCCCCGGGCCTGGGAGGAGTCAGGTCCAGGAGGAAGAGAGCCAAGAAGGAGAAGGCGGAGCGGTGTGGAGAGCAAGAAAAAGACCCCACCTGCAGCCCCTGCCCGGCCACATGCAAGAGGGACAGAAGAGGGAGGGGGGCCGGGCTCAGTGAACTCACCCCAGCTCTGTGCTCCCCTCCCCACGCTGGAGTCCCAACAGGGATTGGCAAGGCACCGACAGCTCAGGCAGCAGATGGGACCCAGGTGTCCCCTCCTGGGGTGGGTGGCACGGCCCACAGAGGCCAGATGGTATTTGCGGTGGGAAGGGAGGGCGGGGTCATGCAGACTAGGTTGTCAACCCCCCAACTACCGCCTGGCCACACACCTCAGCCCCGGGGCAGGAAAGAGGCGGCTACCCTGAGTTTTATAAAATAAGTTTATTCACATTTTAGAAAAACTAATTCTGGGACAGGGAATGGCCTTTCTATGGGCTGGACATGAGAGGGAGAACAGAAGCCCAGAGGGAGGAGTGGGGGATCGGGCCGTGTGCCCCACTCTGGGTGGGGGACATCGAATAAATTAGAGGAAGGGGGCAGAGGGAGACGGGTAGCCAGGCAACCAGCGGTGGTCTTGGAGCTGGAAGACAGTCGACACCTGTGAGAACTGGAGAGACAGTGTGGGGTGCACTGAGGACGGAGCCCCCCGCGCCTGCTCCTCCCCCAGGGAGGGTAGGAGGGGCAGCTCGCCTCGGGCCTGGGGCAGGGGAGAGACCATGAGGTTGGGGTTCTCCCCTCTCACCTGGGGAGCGAGGGATCACCGTTTTCGCAGCCTCTTCATGAAGCAGCAGGTGATGGTGCCAAGGACGGTGGCGCCGATGACGAGGGCGACCCCGGCACCCACCAGCAGGGGTACAAACAGGGTGTCCAGGGCTGGGTGAGAGTACATGGCTCTGTTCAGCCCCGGGTAGAGCCGCTGCCCGGCACCCACTGCCACACCTGCTCCCCGCGCCTCCTCCATCGGGCTGTGGGACCCGCGTCCCCCATTCACCGACAGCCTGCCCTGCCCCCTCCATCCTGACTCTGGTCAGTGGGGATGCAGGTGCCAGAAAGAGCGGAAGGTGGGCTTCCGAGACCCTTGGGAGGGAGTGCCGTGGAGGAGGAAGGGGACAGGAGCAGGAGAGGTGCCAACAGGACAGGGCAAAAGAAGGGCTGAATGGGGGTGGGGGGTAGAGACCGGGGGTGGAGGTGGGCAGGGGCCACTCACCATGCGTGTAGGGGTACACCGTGACGGGCCCCGAGCGGGCACTGCCGGCCTGGTACCAGCTGTAGTCGGCATGCTGCACCCAGGCGCTGGGGGCACAGTGGTACACGCCTTCATCCTCGGGCCCCAGGCCATGCAGGCGCAGCCGATGGCTCCGGGGCCCCACCAGCTCCACGCTGACCGGGCCTCCTCCGGGCCGGACGCCCAGCTCCGCCACACCGTCCTGGCCCACGCCGCCCACCAGCTGGGCAGGGCCAGGGCTCAGCTCCCCGGCCTCGGGTCGCTCCACCCACCAGCTGGCCGCCAGCCGCAGCCCTGGGGGGCCGCCCCGCACTGAGATGTTGCAGAGCAGGGAAGCCGTCTCGCCGCGGTACACGGTGCCCCCTGCCAGCCACGCCACGGCCTCCAGCACCACCCCTGCGGAACACGGACACGGCATCAGTGGGGCACGGGGCTAGGACCGCTCCCGCCATCCTGAAGAAGAGGAGCGTGAGAGAGAAGCCCAGTGGCAGCTGATGCACGGAGGGGGAGAGAAGCCCCGAATCAAAAGGGAAAGCTTCCTTCCACAAGCCCTGAACCCGGTAGAGGCCCTGCCACCCCCTCACCTTCTTCCCGTACGTGCACGGGGAGCGGCCGGGAGCGGGCACTGGCTGCTTCTCGAAGCCGAGCCCCAGACCCTCGGACGTAGGCCTTGGCGAGGCAGCGGTAGGTACCCGCATCCCCCGGCCTGGCGGCCTCCAGCCGCAGGCGGTAGGTTCTGGACGCCACCTTCTCCATGGCAATGTGCCGGCCCTCGTAGCCCGGGCCCAGGCTGCCCACGCCCTCTGTGTCCAGCTGGGCTACCAGGCGGCCAGGCCCCGGTGCCCCCGCGGGTGCCATCTCCCAGCCCACAGAGTACGCAGCGTGGCGGCCTGGCGGAGGCAGGGCCCCTGACACGTTGCACAGCAGTTCCAAGGGCTCCCCTGGGCCGATCCGACGTTCCCCGGGCCCTACAGCCACCGCCAGCTGGCTGGCTGAAACACAGGACAGGGAAGGGGTGTCACGGAGGCAGGAGAGGAGCACAGAGCCTTGACTCTCCAGCTGTAGTTCCTTCCTCTGCAGCAGCACCGCGGGGTGGCCTGTCTGCCCCTCACAGGGTACAGCCATCCCCACCACCCAGGGCCTCTCCCCTGCCAGCCATGGCCCTCCTGCCTCTGCAGCCAAGTCCTGAGCAGAGAAAACCCGCCGGGGGAGCGAAGTGATGTTAACAGGACCCGTTCACCCGGGAAGATGGGCTCCCTCGAGGCAGGCAGTGACCATCGGTGCCCCCCCCTCGGCCACGGTGCCCCTCCTTGGCCACATGGCTCCCGACTCCCACCATAGGATACGCGGCACTCACACAGCGTCTGCACGTCCACGTGGGCCAGGACCGCTCTCTTCTCGGCGATCTGGGCCCAGCTGCCGTCGGGGTCCTGAATCCACTCGGCCGCTGTGCAGTGGTAGGTGCCCGCGTCCTCTGCCTGGGCACCCCCCAGCACCATGCGGTACTGCTCAGCCCCCTCCTTGGCCAGCCGCAGCTCCCCGGTGGCCAGCCGCTGGGCATAGGGAGCCCCGGCCTCCACGGCCAAGTCCGGCCGGAGCCCCACCACTTCCTGCAGAGTTGCTCGCCCCACTGGTGCCTCGGGCACCGCTTTCCCGAAGGACACGGCCAGGTGCGTGTGCTCCTGCGTGCTCGTCTGTGCCAGGCAGCCCAGCGCCAGCTCCTGCCCCTCGTGCACGGTCAGGCGAGGAGGTGAAATTGGGGCCTGACGGCCTCGAGGCCCTGGGGGGGCAGCAGACACCTGCAGGGCATCTGGAAGAACTGGAGAGAACAGCTGGACTG
Organism: Mustela lutreola; assembly: GCF_030435805.1. Lineage (NCBI taxonomy): Eukaryota > Metazoa > Chordata > Mammalia > Carnivora > Mustelidae > Mustela > Mustela lutreola. The sequence goes on along the minus strand of NC_081303.1, from coordinate 71,263,152 downwards.
AGGGAGGGCTGGGGGCTGGTGGCCCCCGTCACCGTTCCCGGTGCACAACCGGTCTCCCTAAAGGGACAGCAGTTAGCTCCTCTCAGGCCGAGTTCATCCTGTACTATTTCTTCTGTGACCCCCTGGTGCTGGGCACAGTGCTGCGCACACAACAGGCGCTCAATAAGTACTCACTGAGGTTCACAGCCCAGCCCCTTGCCCACTCACCCCTACGTTTAGAACTAACCCCCATCAGGACCGCAGAGAAGTGGCTCCATCTTCCTTCTCAGAAGACAAAGAAACGAAAGAGAGCAAGTGTCACGTGGCCCCACTCCTCCGCTGCTTCCTCTGCTGCTACCTCCACTTCACCCCCCTGCCCCCACCCCTGCATCCCAGAATCTCTAGGAACAGAGTCCCTTCACCCTAGCAGGCTCTCCCCAGCAGGGAAGGCAGGGGATGGGCTCCCCCTTTCCCGGGAGGCAGCTCCACAGAGGAGGAAGGCCAACGAGCTGCCAAGAAGAGATCTTGGTTCGAGTCCCAGAATGGCCACTAACGGGGGGGGGTGATTTTGTGCAAGCCCCACAAGCCGCTGGACCTCGGCTTCCTCGGCCACAACACCTGAGGGGTGGTTAGGTAGGTCCCTCCGGGCCCCGACTCTGTGCCCTTTGGGCGGACGGGCCGGCGCCCAGCCCAGGCCCTACCTCTCAGCTCCACCTTGCCACTGTAGCTGCCCAGGTAGCGGGCATCGGTGGACGGGGTGTAGCACTCGTAAATGCCCGCGTCCTGGGCCTGGAGGCGGGTGATCCGGAGCACCACGGCGTCCCCCTGCAGACGCTGCACCTGCACCTCGCCGGCCGCCACGCGGGGCCCGAAGACCGCGTATGAGAACCGGGGGTCCTTGGTACTGACGATGCCCAGCGCCGCCTCGGGGACCTCGGGCCGGTAGAAGAACCACTCGAAGTCCTGCTGGGCGGGGCCGTCGTAGCTGCTCACGTTGCAGGAGATGGAGACGGCCGTGCCGGCCACTCGGTACAGCGGCCCCTTGGGGACCAGCACCTCCCGGGCGAGGCACTGCACTCCTGTAGGGAAGGGCAGGACAAGCTGATGATGCCGGGGTCCCCGCTGCCTCTCCCGCTACCAGCACCGTTCTGGACCCCCGCCCGATAAAGGACAGTAAACCTGGGGAAGGTGGGGACCCAGCAGGGGCCCTGCCCTGAGGATCTCAAGCAGGTTATAGACCCAGCTTTGCCTCAGAACCTGGAAACACCCCCCTTCTGGCAGAAAGAGGCCCGTCTGCTCTCCCTCCGTGATCTCAGCTGTACCTTGGCTTCCTCCGGTATCTCCCCACTCCCACGGGGTCCAGCCAGTCAGTGGGGCCTTCCAGCTAAGGGATTCCGAAACCCCATGTCCCTCTTCTGTGTTTGAGGGGAGCTGGCAAAATCTTGCACGGAAGGGCGGGTTGGCTCAGCAGTGTCACCTGGACCAGGGGACTCCAGACAATGGAGCCAGTGGCCCGAGCAGGACAGGGCACCGACCCAGCCAGTTCGCACCACACAATGCCCTCCCCCCTCCAGCTGTCCATGAGCTCACTGCGGCTCCCACCCCACCGGGCTGCCGCTGCCGCTGCCGAGGCAGCTGAGGCTTGTGGGGCAAGAACCAGCCTCTGCCCTGGCCTCTGGGGGCAGAAGAGCCCCACCCCTCCCCCCAGGGCCTGCCGATCTTCTCTGCTGGCCCCAAGATGCACAGCGCCCCCTCCCAACTCCCTGACAAAAGCCTTCATTTGCATTTCTTGGGCTGTCACTTATATAAGGTTCCCGCTCTGTGGAGAGGCACCAGCTGCAGATGTCCTTTCCATCTTTCTCTCCAAAGTCTTCCTCTTCCCCCCACCCCAGCGGATACTCCCGACCCCCTGCAGGGCCCTGCTTCTTCCTTCTCTCCCTCCATCCTTCCAGAGCCCCACGGGACGAGACCCCAGAACGCCGCACCACAGGACAGAGGACTGCGTCAGCCTCCTGCCTCCATTTTACAGATGAGAAATGTAAGGGAAGAGAAGAATAATGTCTTGACCAAGATCCTATTGTCCTTAGATGGCTTGCACAGCCCCCTGCAGAGGGACAGTCCGGGGAGGAAGACGGGAAAACTCCCAGGGGAGGCCCAAGGGCACTGACCTCACCAACCAGCACGTCTGTCACTCCCGGGGGCATACCTAGGGCCTTTCTGCAGAGGTTGGAGGAAAACACGAAGTCTGTGGTCGAACTCCGTCCTCCAGCCCCTCCAGAAGTGCTCCCCTTCCCACCTGAGCTGGGCTCTTAGCCCCTTCTTTCTGTGGCCGAGTCCAGGGAGGAGGAAGGCCCCTGTCGTCTGGTTAAAGCACGTGGTGGGCCTCAGGAGGTTGGGACCCAGCCCCCTCCCCAGCTGTACTGACCCGTCCCTTCCTCTCCCGAGCACGTCTCCATTCCAGCCGAGTGAGTGTGTGACTCAGGAGGGCCCTGCCCCAGGGCATTTCATAATCTCAGTGATGGTGGAGACAGTGGTGCTGACACCTTTGGGCCTCCAGGCAGACTGGTCGGAAGAGCCCCCTCCCACCTTCCCGGCTCCACAGCTGCTGAGGCCTGGAGAGCCCCATGGGAAAGCTGGCCAGCCAGGCCACCTTAGGAAAGCAGCCACGAGCCAGCTCTCTTCCCAGCCAGAGAGAGAAGGCAGGGCAGAGACCTGCTCGGCAGTCAGCAGTCAGGCGGATCCGGATCCGAGTTCAAAGCCAAGACCCCACCACGCTCACAAAGTGGGCTCTCTGGAGCAAAGCACTTTCTCTTCCTCCTCTTCAGAATGAAGGCGAGCGCCTGCACGCAGTGGGCCCGCAGCTCTCCGCAACTCTCCGCAGACACCGCACTTCCCCACCCCTGGGGCTCCTCCACTCCACGCTGCCCACTGGGGACAGTGGCCACTTGCTAGGCAACCGGGCCCCACAGCAACTTCCTCCTGCCTCCCACCCAGGGCCCCAGGGAGAGGCCTTGTTCTAGTTCCCCAGGGCCCAGGGACCTATGGAGCTTGGGGGGGGGGGGGGGCGGAGGCTCTGCTTGGCGCTGCCGGGGAGCTCTGCTCTAGAAACGGGCTGCTGGGGCTATGTCAGCCTGCGCCTTGCCGATGGCAGCTGTGAATCTGGGTGGCCCCACTCTGCGCTCTCATTTCAGAGGGCTTCAGCCTCCTGAACATCTGCACAGGCGACCTCCCTGTCTCGAAGCCAGACCACCCCTGAAGGGAACCCTCCAGCCCAGACCAAAAGCCACTGCGTGGTCAGGGACTCTCCTGAATCCAGGCAGCAGCGGTCAGAACACCTCCCCAGGAAGACCCCCCACCCTCAGACAGAAGGTGCTTGGAGATCAGGCATCAGTCACCATGGAGCCTGGCTTCTCCTGGGGTAGGGAAGCAGGGACCAAGGGGTGTGATGAGCGGTGGGACTCTACAGAGCCCAGAACGACCCCCGAGAGGGAAAGTAGGCAAAGGGAGACCCTGCCCAGGGTGGAGACAGAGGTAACAGGGGTAACTGCCCCAAACCTCAGAAGATAAAGTCTGGGGGAGGGGAACCGTTTGGGGAGACTGAACTTCAAAGATCACGGGCAGAACCAGCCCCTGGGCCTCCAGCCAACTCCGGGCAATTACGAAGCCGGGCTAGCACTGCCCACGCAGGGCGGGCACCCAGCGCTGGGCCTCAACTGAGTGTGGGGCGCAGGGAGTCGCAGCATTCGGGCGCAGCGACCCCCGGACCTGAGTATGGCGGCTGAGAAGTGGGGCTGGCCCGGCGGCCTGGAGGTGGCACCTCGGTGGGTCCTCGCTGGGCCCCAGCCGGGGGCCGAGAGCTGGGGGCTGGCTCCGCGGGCAGCCACTCAGGGCAGCTGGGCGCTGAGCTCGGGGAGGCTCGGGGCGCCCCTGACGGAGTAGCAGGTGCTAGGGGCTCCGAAACGCCGGGGACGCGGGGGGCGGGCCGGGCTGGGCGCCGGGAGGCCGGCACCTGCCGGTGGGGTGGGGGGCCGGGACGGGGTCGGCTTACCCAGCATTAGCAGCAGCAGCGGCGGCGGCAGCCGCGGCGAGGGACGGAGGGCGCCCATCCTGCGCGGCGGGCTTTCGGGAGGCTCCGGGGGTCGGCGCGGGCTCTGGGTGGACGGGAACTGGGGGGGCGCATGCCCGGGTAGGGGGCACGAAGCCGAGCAGCAGCAAGGCGTGGGTGCACCGAGCCGAGGCGAGCGGCGCGGGAGCTTCCGAGTCCCCCCCTTCCCCCTCCTTTTTCTACCGCTTTCCCTCCTTCCGCGGAGACTCGGGAGACCGTTCGCGCCCCGCCCCGCCCAAGCCCCGCCCCAGCCCCGCCCCAGCCCCAGCCCCGCCCCGCCGCCCCGCCTGACCCTGGCCCCGCCCCGGCGCCCGGGCTCCGCCCCTCCCCGCCCCGGTCTCGGTCCCAGCCCCGCCCAGGCACCCCTCCTCCAGCCCCCGCACCGCGGACCCGCTCCGACCTCTGCTCTGTTTCCGCCCCGCTCCCGCACCCGGGGCTGCTTCAGACCCCGCTCCCCGACCCTGGGCCCCGGACCCCGGATCCCGGATCCGATCTGACCCGGGACCCCGGCCCCGACCCGCCCCGACCCCGGACCTGCCCAGACCCCAGCCCTGGTCCGCCCACCTCGGTCCCGGCTCCGGCCCAACCTTGGCTTCAGTCGCGATCCGACCCCGGACCCCGGCCCGGCCCCGCCCCAACCTCGGTCTCCGCTGCGCCCGGACTCCGGCCGACGCAAAGGGGCGGCACCTGGGCTCGGCCCAGACCCTACCCAGCCGCCCGCCCCCACCCTGCGTCTGCCTGCCTTTCCCTCTGAGACGTGGGTGCAGGGGCCTCGGGGTCGGTCAGGGGACCGGCCACGCCATTAGGGTCCAGGTGTTTGCCCCGGGGCCGCTAGGCCTTGCCACCAGCCCCGCTCGAGTGGCCGTGGGCGGGACCCCGGGGTTCCGGGATGCCGGGGCCTGGGCTGAAGGGCGCCGCTGGGCCTCGCGAAGTCCCCGGAGACCTGTTGGTCAGCCCCTCCGGCAGAACCAGAGGGAGTGGGGCAGGGGAGGGCGCCGTCTGGGCGCCGTCTGGGCATGTTGGTTGGACATCCCACAAGTTGGCTAACTCCCTTCCACCTGCTTCCTCGTGTGCACTGGGATGACATCCGCCCTGAAGGGCTTCCGTGACGATTAACTGAGATAACGTCCGTGAGGTTCTTGGCACAGGATAACACAGAATAGGAGACGGGGTGTAAAGGGGCTTGTTTGTGGTTTTGAATGATTCTTTAAACTGCGGCCTGAAGGGTTCTGTTTAGCCTTAGGAGCAGCGAAGCCATAGGTGAGGGAGTGGATTTCCCGTGGGAAGAGACGGAGGTCCCTGGCCCTGGGGAGAGTGGGGCCTGGCCTCGAGGGGCGAGGTGGGGAGAAGGTGGGGAGTGGGGAACCGCAGGAAGGGGGAGCCAGATGGGAGAAGGGGCGGCTGGGTCTACAAAGCCGCCTGTCAAAGGGGCGGTCCCTGGGACGTGACCCCAGAGCTCCTCTGGCACCTTCACCCTCTAACCCCTACCTGCCCAGGCTCCTCCTCCCAACGGCTCACTCCCTCCCCTCCCCCTTTGGCAGAGGAGGAAACTGAGGCTTCAAGAGGAAAAGTGGCAGAGCCCAGACCAGGTCCTCCTTGGATGCAGCCAATGCCTGGCTCAAAGGAAGGGCTCCTTGGACGCCACATTCAGAGACCAGAGAAACTCTGAAGCAGAGTGCTCCTTCTCGCAAAGGACGCCCCTCCGAGTGCTCCCAGGACTGGCCCGGGATCAGGGCGACAGGATGCCTTCCTCCCACTTCCACATGTTCACAGCCCGATTTCTCCAGATCCGTTTCACCTAAATCAATCCACAGGTCGGACTGAGCTGTGTGAAGGTGGAGAAGTGTAGGGCGGCTTAGGAGGAAAACCACTGTCCCTTTACTTGGGAGCAAAGCAGACTTCTGCTTCCTGATGCCCGAGAGATGGGCGATGTTGCCATCCATCCTCATCCAGCAGATGTCATGAATTATGGGACACAAACACGCTGAGGCCCTTTTGGACATTATTTCTAGTCTTCACAGCGTATCTTGTCAGATGGTGTCATTTAACAGATGAGAAACTGAAGGTTCAGAGACTTAAACATTTCCTCCAACGTCACACAGTTTTTAAGTGGCCAATGTGTGACGAGCTCCGGCCCATCTGTCCCCAGAGCCCCAAATCGTCCCCCATCCCGTTGTCTCTCCTCCAAAGCTGCTTCATCCTATAAACTCCGTCATTCAGCAAACACTGATTAGGCCGGGCCTGGGACTGGACCCTGGAGATGATGTGGTCAGCATGGCCCGCATGGTCCCCTGCCTTGAGGGAACACACCGCCGTGCCAGGGAGACACCCCGGAAGCAAGTAATAACCAAGCCCCCAGGCTGAGTGTTATGAGAGGGGACACTCAGGTTGTTGGGGACACCCTAGGGCTTGGGGCTGGGCAGGAGCTGGGGCAGGTAGGTGTTGAGGGCTGGGCTGGTGTTTCCGGTGGGGCTGAGGTCCTGGGAGAACCAGACTCTCCCATGCGCACCCCTCCCAGACTGGGAGTTCTGGAGGCTGCCAGCAGGAGGAGCCCGCAGCCCAGGCTGAGTCCAGCTCAGCCGCTTATGTAACTGGGACTGCTGGGGGGAGGAGAGCAGAGCCCCGGCACCAGGCGCGTCACACAAGGGACAGACGCATGTACTCGCCATAACACAGAGGGACCTCATACAGAGAGACGTCACTCACACGTCCCAACACAGAGACACACGTGCACACGTACACATGCACACGCACATGCTGCCCGGAGAGCTGTAGCCTACAGACTGGCCAGGGCTCCTGCCCCCTCCCCAGCTGGCCCATTAAAAGCCACGTGGGCGTGCCTGGCACCAGCACTGTGGCTGATGCTTGTGGAGGGGGCAGCAGAGAAAGGAGGGAGGCAGCCTGAGATGGCGGAGAGACAGGTCCAGCAGTGGCCACGGGGGTTGGGAGGGGGCGGTCAGCCCTATGCCATCACCAGCTGCCCACTCACCCTCCAGGTATCCCTGGTGGTGGTGGGGGGCACATGTCAGACACCAGGACTCTGGTTCACGGGTTTACGTAGCTCCCCTCAAGAGGACAGATAGAGCACGAGACCCCGAGACGGCTGTGAGGCATCCCGTGTCCTGTGTGTCGTTGAAGATCATTGAGACCCACGCTGGGCCTTAAAGCATCTCTTATTTTGACGGAGGCGTCACACATCATGGTCACAGCCATGAAGACACGGTTCTCTCAGAGACTAGTCAAAGACAGGACCGTTAACGTGTTCTGACCTGTGTCAGGTGTGTGTTTTCATCTCATTTAAACGCTGGCCAGAACCTGGGGCAGTAGGTGCCACTATTACCCCCGGGAAGAGACAGGTGCCCAGAAGCTTTGGTGCGTGTCCAAGGTGAACGGATTGGCTACTGTCCAAACTTGGATTTGAGCGTCGGATTGTCTCGGCATGGAGGGGCCCGTGCTCCTGCCCCTGGCACGGGGATTCTTGGAGACAGATATGGACCCAGGACGCACAGGCACAGCCCCAGCTGCGGACACAGGTGCTGCCTTGTCCCCAGCTGCGGACACAGGTGCTGCCTTCGACACACGCATCGAAGACACAGACACAGACACAGACACACGTACCCTCCAGACAACAGACAGACGTGCGGAAACCCCACACACGCACGCAGAGGACTCCGCGCACTCTCTTCATGGTGCATAAATCCCAGCTCGGCGCAGCTCAGGGTCCCACAGAAGAAGGTCCTGTGACCTGTGTGTGTGTGTGTGTGTGTGTGTGTGTGTGTGAGTCCCTCAGCCCTCCTGCCTGATGAGCCTTTCCCACCCTCCCAAGAAAGGGAAAATTCTCTCTGCCAACTTGCTGAGAGGCTCGGGCAAAGAGATAAGACAGAGGTAGAGCCAAAACTCACCTTCACCTCAGCTCACGTGGAAACAGAGACATCCCCACGGGGACCGAGGCGCACACTCACGGAACCTCGGAGCCATCTCCCGCACCCACACACAGACCCGCGGGCTTGTTTCTCCTTCCTCCCCGGCACTGCACCCTCATGATGTCCTCCGGAGGTAGCGTGTGTGCGTGTTTGTGTTTGTGTGTGTGTGTGCACTCCCTCCTCTTGTCCCGGCTGAGCCCACACTCCTTCCCCACGTCTCAGAGCCCACGTGGACAGCTGTTCAAGAACACAGGCACCCCAGTGCGGCTGCTGGCCTCCGCATGACCCAGCTCGAACTCCCAGCAAGGCCGTGCCATTTCTCTCTGCAGGATTAGCGCCAGCCGCAGCCCACTCCCAAATGCCAAGGACAGATCCCTCTGAGCTGGGATCCCCCCACCCTCCGTCCCCTCCCCAGTCCCAAAGGGCTGGGTGCCTGGGCTCTGCCCGGGAGGCACCCCCCACCTACAGCCCGCTGGTGGCGCAGACAGCTGTGTGGAGGGAAGCCCCCGGCGCAGGCAGCCCCCACTGGATGAATCTCTTCTCCAACCCAGTGGCCTGGGGCGGGGGGAGGGACCCAGGACAGAAGAGGCAGTGGTTTGCCAGATGGGGGTTTGTGGGCTGCGGGGGACAGGAGGTGGTTAGCGCCAGGTGGCTGCTCTGAGTCACTGAGGTTGAGCAAGGGCCAGACGGGGAGAACGGGTCATTTATGAGCTTGCGCACAACCAGCCCTGAGCCCGGGGGTGGGGGTTGGGGGTGGCTGTTGCCAGTGCTTCCTGTGCACCTGCTTTTTGCTGGCTCTACACTGAGCAGCCGACTCTCACTCAGTCCCGCGGCACCGCCCGGGGCGAGGATTCTTGTGGCCTGTCCTGCAGACGGGAAAGGGGGATTGTGCAAGTTATCCAAGGTCACCTGGCTGAAGGGCAGCACCAAGCTTCAAATGCAAACCATCCGACTCTGGGACATTCTTCTTCCTCCTGCTTCCCTGGCCTGCACTTACTCATATATACAAGTGCAAGAGCACACGTGCGTGCCCACACACATACACCTGGTGCCTCGGGAACCTTCTGAAAGAGCTGCTCCACCAGTGTAACCTCCAGCTGCCAGCACCCCGTGGGCGCTCCATAAATATTTGTGGAATAAATGGGTGTGATGCTGGAGGCCCAGGGAGAGGGCACTCAGCAAGAGAGCGTGTGTGTGTGTGTGTGTGTGTGTGTGTACGCATGTTCGTGTGCGTGGGGGGGGGGGTGGCCCAGGATTTCCACACACACACACACAGCCCTCTAGAGCTGGAATGGTATTGAAAGCTCCCTTCTGACTCTGGGTCCCAGCCCCTTAGAGCACCCCAGGTGGGGAAGAGAAGGGACCCAGGGTGCACGGGGTTCCTTAGGTGGCAGGAGGTCTTCACTTTTCCCTCTTGTCAGTGTGGGGAGCACGAGGAGCGGTCTGGGAAAAGCCACCAAGCCACGTGAGCCCGCTGTGCTCCCGCTTGTCCCCATTCCTGCCCAGGTGCCCCAAGCTCTTCCCGGGCCCCCACCTGACGGCCCCTAGCTCCCCTGTTGTGCACACCTGGGCTCCCCAGGAGCTGGCACCCCTTGGCCCTCCTGGCCGAAGAACGGACAATTCTCCCTTTCCCCGAGTCCAACTGAAACAAGGGTGGAATTTTTCCAAAGGCTCTCTGTTGGGAAAATGAAGAGAAAACAAATCCAGAAATAAAAATTACAAAAACAAAGCAGCAGATGGGCCAGCGGGGGCGAAAGCGTGGGCCATGGGAGAGCGGGGCCCAGAGTCCTGATGCTGAAGTGACCCTCCCCTGGCTCCCAGCACCCTGTCCCCAGCTCTTGGGTGGCATTTCCTGCTCTGCCCCACCATTGCAGGCCTTGCTTCTATCTGCCTCTCCGTCTTGGCTGTGAGCTTCCCAAGGCCACTGCTGGCTCTTCTCGGCTCTGCCCCCACACCCGGCACAGAGCCTCGCAAGGAGGGGAAGCTCCGTGAACATTGGCCAAGTGATTGAGCAAGTGCGCGAGCACGGTGGGGGGGGGGGGGACGGAGAGAGAGAGGGAAGCCAGGTGTCTCCTCTTGGGTGGCCAGATCACCTCCACAGCGGGCGCTGTTCCTGCCTCTGGAGCTCATCTTACCCTTGAAAAGCAAGGGCACCGGTACTGGTTCACGCTGTTAAGGAAGCGAGCTCGAAGGAGCGAGAGCTCTGCCTCGCAAGCGGCGGGTCCAGGCGCAGGACCACGCGCCTCTTGCCAGGACGGGCCATCCTCCCGCGAAGGAGCTGGCGTCTGCGGGAGCAACGAGGGTGCAGGTCCAGGCAGCGGGCAGGACAGGGGGACGGGGTGACCCTCGGACATGGGGTGTTGGTGCTGAGGACGCCAGCTCCCGAGCCAGACGTCCAGAGCGAACGCACGATTTCTCTCCCAAACGGTTGCCTTCGGTCCTGGACCCTGATTTTAGTTAACCTTGTATCCACGTCCACCCCCGCCCGCAACGTGACATACGATCCGTTGCCAAATCCTGAAAGTCTGCTCCCAGAGGCTTTTCTCATCTGCCCTTCCTTGTCCGATGGCCCGTCTTGTTGCGGACCCTCACCCCCTCTTGGCTGAATCATCGCGGGAACCACCTGCCTGTCTCTCCCTTCCAGTGTGACACCCCTGCCCCGCCCAGGCCTGCACCTGCAGCCCCAGGAGCCCTCCTAGAGCATCCGGCTCCCGCTCAAAACGCGGAAATGCCTCTGTATCCGCATTTCCAACTGAGGTGCCCCCCTTCCGTATGGTTAACAAGCGCCCCGGTGATCCTTTCCACCAAGCCCGGCAGGAATCACCGGTGTTTGAAAGGCCCCCGTGAAATGGCTCACACGCCCACTCCCAGGGTGGACACTCCTGTTTCTTCTTTTCCCACAGGGCGCTCCAGGCTGAGCCCACGTGGTTCCTGCTACAAGGCTTGTGCTTTGTCTGGTGCTCAGAGCCGGATCTTGCCCATGTGTCAAGGCCCAGCTAGAATGCCGCCTCCTCTGGAAGGCCTCCTAGTTCCTCCTGCTGAGAAGCCCCTCCCCTCTCTGAGCTCCCTTCACCCTGTAAACCTGTGGGGTGCAGCCCGCAGCCAGCCCCATGGGGCTCAGCACGCAGGCTCGAGGTAGCACTGCTCCTTCCCTTTATCTTCGGGGCACCCCTCCCCCGCCATCGCACAGCGGGACTTCTGCGGGTGCCATCCCGGAGAGAGAGACGCAAGCCCAGAGAGGATCTCTCTCTCTGTGTCCTCGCAGTGCCGAAGTTCCACGTGTGGTTCCTGGAGCCAACCTGCCTGGGCTTGAGTCCCCCTCCCCTGGTTGGGTCAGCTTAGGATCATTGTGCCTCAGTTTCCCTATCTAGGAAAGAGTGTTGTTACCAGGACCCAATCAGGTAACACGTGGAAATTGCCCATACGCTAATCTGGCACCTCAGTAACCGTCACTCCCATGAGCTAGATAGAGATCCTGGAGGCAGGCTGGCTCTGTGGCTCTCACCCCTGCCTGCCCATGGAATCCTCTGGGGACACCGATGCCTGGGCCTCACCTCCGACCAGTTAGTGTGTCCGCGGGGGTGCGGCCCAGGCGTGACCCCGTAAGACACAGGCAGGGGTGAGAGCCCTGCCCAGCCACCCCCTCCCCCTTTATCGATGGGAGTCTGAGGACCACTCAGGCTCACAGCTGCTAAGGACTGAGCCAGTCCCGCATGGCCAGCCCATGGCCCGCCTTGGCTCCCCTATCTTTGTGGTGGGGGAATGCCCAGGTGGGAGACAGAGCCCAGGCCCCCACCCAGTCCTGCTTGGCAGACATGGAGGTGAAGAAGTGAGGGAGCTGCAGGAAATGGGGAGTCGACCCCAAGGGCTGGGGCTGGCCTTGAGGAGACCGGGTCACGGGGCGGGGGAGCGGGAGAAAACCAGGGTGACTAGGTGGCATGGGACTGGACTGGGACAGAAGGACCGTGAGGCGGGGAGCCTTGTTGGCCTCGACTGGAAGAGTCTCTGCTGCCCCCCATACGGAATGGGGCAGCCGCGCTCGGCCAGCGCTTGGCGAATGCCAGAAGAACTTCAGAATGACGTGGTGCCCCCCAAAACGACCCGGGGCTGCTGAGTCAGGTGAGAGCTCACATTCCCCAGCAGGCAGCGCCGAGAGCCCCCAGGCAGGAGCTCAAGAGTGAAAGCGTCCCGGACCTCGAGAGGAACCAAGGCACAGAGGAGGCCGAACTCCCTGAAGGCCCTAGAAGGGCTCCTTACATGGGAACAAGGCTGGGCCCCATGTGCCAGATGTTTGCAGGGCACCCTCTCCGGGCCCGGCGTCTGGTGCGCCAGCGGGGACAGGCAGACCCGCAGAGCCACATCCTGGGCCAAGTGGAGGGGGCCTGGTACGGGAAGCAGGAGGTAGGAGGGGGGAGGCTGGGCGCCAAGCTGCCTCTCCATAGGGGGAACAGGGAGGCGGGGTGCTCCGGGCCAGTGGCTGGGTCAGATCTCCGGCCAAAGCAAACCTGCCTCAGGGGGCCGGAGGGCCTCTCCCTCCCTGTCCGGACCGAATCAAAGGCAAACAGGAACCCTAGAGGGCCCAGCTGTGACCCCTGACCCCCAAACTCAGTGAGGTCCATTAACCCCCTGCACCCCGTCACCCCGAACATATTTTTCCAGCCCAAGGAATCTCTGGAAACAGACTAATCTGGTATTTGCCGATCGCATGCCAGCGAGGCGATGTCAGGTTTCCGCAGCCTCACCCGCGGGCCTGCCCTGTCCCCTTCCTGCCTCACCCAGCAGCTTTTGGTAAGAAGCAAGGTAATCCGGTCCCAGCCCCGAGCCCCTCTCTACCTCTGTGCCAAGAGTCAAAGCAATCACACTCCTTTTCGTGGGTCACACGGGTCAACAAAATGGAGGCACCTGCCCCTCAGCTCCTGCTCTGAACCCCGGTCTCCAGACACGGCTACGTGTGATTTCTCCCGTTCACCTGAGCTGAGCCATGAGCTGGGGAGAAGGTAACCTGGAGTCTGGGGGCTCAGAATTTCTGGCTCTGGCCCTTGTCCTTCAGAGCAAGGAGCAAGCCCGGAGTAGGGGCACGTCTGATCCCAGGTCAGTCCGCGGCTTGGGCCCAGCAGGACCGGCTTCAAGGAGCGCAGGCAGGATGGTCAGAAGACGGGGTACCGGGACCACCGTGCTCGGGTGGGAAGGTTAGCATGGGCAACCCGAGCTCTCCAGACCCAGACAGCAGGGCAGAGAGATGGAGGAAAAGTCTAGGTGTTCTTTCTTCTATTCTCTGCATTCTTTGTCATACGGTGTTAACAATAAAAAGGATAATAAAAATCATCTGTGGGGGGGTGGGGGTTAAAGACAACAGAAGCGAGGAGAGACCGCGAAGGAAGGTCTTCGCATCCATTTCGAGTAGATTGGAAAGAAAGACCAGAAAGAAGACAGAGGAGCTGGCATCAAGGCAGAGACGGAGAGAGAATCCAACACCGGCTTGTGGTTCAGTGGGGAAACTGAGGCCACAGCAGGCAGCAGCCAGGCACTCTGTGGCTCTGAGCCCAAGCTTTCTACCACAAGGTCACCGCCCCTGGCGGGAAGTGGGAAGAGAGGCCTGGAGAGGAAGCCGAGTGAAAGGGACCTCACTGGACACTTGTCAGGGCCACTCCAGGCCTTTCCGGGTTTCCCACCCATGCTGTCCCCCCAGGCCTGCCTCCCGTTGGAAAGAGAAAACCCCTTCTGTCCCCAACGAGGCCCCAGAAGCCTGGTGGGGGAGAACAAGAGCCCAGGCCCTGAAGAAGGATGGGGGGGGGGGGGGGTCTTCCAGGGGACGGAAGAGGGAGAGAAAGGGAGACCCCTGAGCGGGCCGGCCTTGGGAGGGCTGCGGAGCTGGGCCCCACGCGGGCCTGGGGCGGAGAAGCGGGGTGAGGGGCGGAGGAGGGCGGGGTGGGGGGGCAGAGCCTCCCAAGTCTCCCTTCACCGCCCCTCCATGATCTTGAAACAACCTTCAAGTCTGGGCTGGAGGCCCCAGGAGGCTAGTCACTTAGGAAACAGAACTGTTTCTGGGAGACCTTGACGGCCATCTGCAGCTGAGCGGCCTCCCCGCCCCCTCGTGCACACACACTTTCTCCCAGGGACGCTCACGTAGGCCGTGCGGGCTCCGCCCCAGCACTCGGGCTCACACGACCCGGACCCGGCACGCCAGGACCGCGCACTCCCCGGGCGAGCCAGCGCGGCCTCTGCCGTCTGGCGGGCTCGTGCTTCCCATTTTCCGCGTGTGCCTCACACCTCCCCTTCCCCACACTCGGGTCCCCACACGGTCATGCCCCTCGGTCACAACACGCACACCCAGGCACACTCACGCACACACGTACACACCCCTGCTCCCCACGTCTCCCCGCGCCCACCAAACGCCTGACTCAGGGTCACCCATCGTCTCCCAGACCCACTCTCCAGCCAGGCCCCGGCCCTCCGCCTCCTGCTTCCAAGTCGTCGCTACTCTGCTCTCTGTCCCTCTGACTTCCGGGGCCTTACCCCAACTGACCGCTGGCTGTCTTCACAGGCAGCAGCCCAGCCAAGGCGCCCCGGATCAAGGGGCCAGACGTCTACACCCTACCCATGTCCTGGAGGCTGAGGTCCACGCTGGAGGAGAAGGGGTGGACTCCCAGGGCCCCCTGTCCCCCAGGCAGGGAGGGTGGTCCGGGATGTTTGGGCAAGGGATGGGACCCAGGGGGTCCTCTCCAGCCTTTCTTTTGTCTGAGCCCCAAATGCCACATCGCCCTGGGGCCACATGCTAACCCCAGTGCGGGGTACGGCCTGAGCCCCCACCAGGCTGGACAGGCAAAGGGAGCACACAGTCCTTTCCGGGATGGGCCTGGCCACAGGGACCAGAGCCAGGGCCTTGGAAGGACTGGGCAGCCCCGGGCGGTGCCAGCAGGGGTGAGGGTCGGGGAGCAAGCTCAGGGCCGGTGCCTGAGGCCCCCCTGCCTGCGGGCTCTGGGCAGGCTTGCCCTCTCATTTCATCTTGCACCCTAGAGAGTGTGGGGCAGAGAGAGGGAGTCTGAGCCCGGACTGAGGAGCAGGACCCTCCTACGTCCCGAGGGACCCTCTTGCCACCCTCCCAACACCCCCACCCCAGCCGCCCCAGTCCAGGGCAAGGCTGCCCCGCTGCTGAGCGACCCGGCCACCCACGGCTACTTCTCCAGGGTCTTCTTCCCTGGGCCTTCCCTCCTGACGTCTAAACACCAGCCTTGGAGCTGTGTCTTCACCAGCTTCTCTCTCTGTCCTGTCCACACCAGGGCTTGGACTGGGATCTGCTTTTTCCTTCTTGCCTCCCCCCCCCCATGGCCTGTTCTCCCCCAGGCTCAAATTCCAGGTCAGAAGGTGTCTGCCCATCCTGCCCACCCCTCCAGCTGTAACCCAAGAGGAGAAGGGGGGCGGAAGCGGGCTGTGACCTTCCGGATCCCCGTAGCGGAAAATCCCAAGTGCAGGCCCGGAGGGGGCAGTTATATGGGGAATTCAGGCCTGAGCCCTGTGCCCTGACAGTGGGTTTGCTGCAGAGGTGGATAGCCCCCTGCAGGGAGCTCCCTCTGGGGCCTAGAGGACTGGCTTCTTGGGCCTTCCTTCCCTCCTAGCTTTCTGGACCCAGGGTTCTCAGACCTGCCCCCACCGCACTGGCTTTCCTCCACCGCATCTCTGTGCCCAGAGAAATGGGGACACTCCGGGAGGATTCTGTCCTCCTCCTGCTCGCAGACGGCGGGGACGGGCGCTTTTCTCCTCTCTCTGCCCCTCTGGTCGCCCCTTCCCCTCTTTGTCCCTCATGCTTTGCCTTTTTTATTAACTGGTCCTGTTCCAGCTCGTCTCTACCCTGTTTCCAACTGGTATAAGGTTACAGACGCCCCTCCCAGCCCCAAAGCCCCCTCCCCACTCCCAGAACCTTCTTCGGGCTTCTCCCCTGCTTCACTGCAGAGACGCCTCTCCCCAGTCTAACCCCAGACCTGCATCTCTTCGGTCTAACACGGGGCTGCCAGCTAGCCCGGCCCTCACCACGGGAGGAAGGAGGCAAGCACCTCCTCTCTGGTTCCCAGGCCTGGCCCTTATTCGACGCTGACCTCCATATACCTCTGAGAAACTGCGTTTTCTTCCCCTGCACCTGCCGACCCCAGGCACAGATCCAGCCTCGGGCTCCTCGACAGAGAGTAAGGGCGAGGTGTGACCACTCGGTGGCAAGGGGTGAACACGACCAGAGCTACGAGCGTGGGTGTCCGCTGGCCTGGCTCTCGGCTGTCCCCCGGCTGGCCTGTCCCTCCCCAGCTGCCTCGCTGCCCCCCACCCCGCCCGTCCCAGAGTCCTGTTCTCAGGACATGCTTCACCTGGAGGCTTGGGGACACCCTTGCCCCTCCACTGCCAGCCCTGGTGCTGTCTCTCGAGCCACCCTTAGCTCTCACCAGGGCCCCTCTGGCGGCCTCCTATGCAAGGGTGGCCCTGGGGTCCCAGGCTGACTGCTTCCTCTGGTTTCTGTGTCCCCACGTCTCTGCTTCTTTCTCTGGGAGGTTGGAAGTCAGGAGCCCTGAATTCTGGTTCTGTTTTATCCGCTCAAGTTGTTTGTCTCTTGGGGTCTGTTTCCCCATCAGGAAACCAGAGAAAGGCCGGGACCACACAGCCTCTGGCATCCCGGGATGCTGTGGGGACTGTCCCCCATCAGCCCATCCCCAAGGAGCACAGTTCCAGCCCCAGCTTTGCCGCTCGCCTCTCTGAGTCGTGGCTGCCGTGGGCCAGGGGTGGGTGAGGGGGGACGAGGGGGAGCACACAGCAGGACAAATGGACTGTCCATGGTCCACCCGCCTGTTGCTTAAGGGGCGGGAGAGGAGGAGTCCTCAGGGATCCTGTTTCAACAAACGTTTCTTTCCCGAGGAGGGGAAGGCGGGGGAGAGGGGGAGCGGGACCTATTTAAAGCTACCCTGTTGCTCGCTGCCGGCTCTGTTTGCCGGGGTCTCTGGCCATCCCAGACCAGAGGTGTGGGCTGGGGATCCTCCCGGTGACCTGCCCAGTCCAGGTTCCCTCAGCCACTCCCCAAGATGGGCCGTGGGGTGAGTATCTCCAAAAAGAGGGGCTGCTCTGTGGGGAGGAGGAGGGCTCTCTGGAGGGTGAGGGAGGCTGGGGGAGAGCAGGATGGGGCGGGGAGGGACTGAAGGGAGGAGCAGAGGGACGCCAGGCTCTGGGGCAGCATGAACTTGGACGGAGAGGCTCCCGGCTCCAGACGCGTCCACGGCGCGCAGGTGCCCACGTGCGCTCCGCTTCCCCACTCCCCGGATGAGCCCCGCCGCCCTCCACCCTACCCCGCCTCTCCATCCCTGAGTCTCCCCCATCCCAGACAGACCCTCCCTCAGTGCACCTCCACCTCCAAGCGAGGGGAGCCTGGCCCTGTTCATGCTCCTGCCTCTGCCACTCCCCCAAAAGAGCCATTCCTCTGGCAGTCCCAGCCCCAGAAGAAGGGGGTCCAGTTTGAGGTTGGAGCGGCCGGGGGCATGGCTCCCAAGTCACCAAGCGGTTCTGACACCAGCTCTCAGGTCCCCGAGAGCCAGCAGCCGGGAGGGTCGTGGGGCAGAAGAGCGATGTGCCCCCGGCCCCAGCCCAGCGCCTCTCCTGATGCCTTGGTGGTATCGCCAACCTCCCCGGCCCTGGGCTGTGAGCGTTTCCCCAGCGGCTGGTGAGAGCCGCCTGCACCCTCTCAGCCCACCCCTGCCCATGGCATTCTGCAGCCCTGGGACTGCCAAGGGGAAGATTAACAACCGTGGAGTGGGGGTGGGGGCAGGGCAGGGACAGGGCTCTGGATTCTTGGAAATGAATTTTCCATATGGAGGAAAGTCACCCAGTCCCTTACACCCTGCTCTGGGCTGCTTTCCTTTTGTGGAGTGCCTGCGGAGGGAAGGAGTCTGGGGAGCGCACGGGAGGGCCTGGGGAAAGGGGGTGCCTGTCTGGAGCTGTGGGGGAATTTCTGGGCCCAGGAAGGGGTCAGGCAGGGACATGTTATTGCACTGAGTTTAGCAGCTGGGGAAACTCCGAGCTTGGACACCAGGGTTCCTGCGCTGCGGTAGGAGCTATAAATAGAACCGGGGTGTGTGCGTGTGTCTGTGTCTGTGTCTGTGTCTGTGTGTGTACATGTGCCTGTGACACACGTGTTCTCCATTGGCCGGAGCTGATGCAGATACTCCAGGCTGAGCACGTGTGTGGGACTCGGCAGGCCGATCCGCGAGCCCGCGCAGGCCCTCAAGCAGGCGCGAGACCCGACATCCTGCGTGATGTCCCTGCGGAGGAGTGAGGGTCTGTGCGTGGGCTTCACGAAGGAAGAAGTCACCCCCATGGGAAGATAGGGCCTCTTAGGACCCTGGCATCTCTGGTTCTGCCATGCGGGACTCAGGACTTGGAGGAAGGCCAGGCCGCCCTCTTCCCCCGGCGGCGGCGGGGAGTGCAGAGAACAGGGGAGATGCAGCTCACGAGGTCCTGCTCGGGAAGCAATTTGGCCTTTACTTTGTCCTGGGACCCCAGCTGCCTGGGTCTCTGCTTCCCCCGGTCCTTCCTTCCCACCGGCAACCCCGAAGCCCCCAGACCCCCACCCCAGGGACTGTGTGCAAGCAATGGCAGGTTGGGAAGTGGATCTGGTTCTGCCTGGATGGAGAGGCTGTGGGAAATGGGGGGGGGGGGGTGTCTTAGGGCTGGAGCTTGGAGTTCAAACTGCCAGGAGAGCCCTGGAAAATGAAAGCAGCGGGTCTGCACCCCTGCTTGGTCTGCCCCCCTGCTTGGTCGGCCCCCCTGCTCGGGCTCTTTCCATCTCCATCCCTACGTGTCCCTACGTCTGCACTACAAAGCGAGGTCCAACAGTCACCCTGCGCCCTGCGGCCCTGAAGGGCAGTGTGGGAGCTGGGGGAAGGGATGGCCCTGGTGGGAGGGAGCCCAGCCCGTTCCAGCTGCCACCACGAGGCTGCGGTGGGGGGAGCGTGGCTCCTTTCCAGCTGCCCCCACTCTGTCCCAGCCTCTGGCTCTCTCAGAAAGAACTCTCTGTTCTCCTCCAGCATTCAAGACCCGGAGAGGGGGACTCGTGGTTGGGGCGGCAGGGAGGGGGGGTCCTTGCTTCCTCTCTTTCTTTCTTGCCTGGGCAGCCCGCTGGCCCCAGATCTCCGCAGGCTCCTGGCTGCAGAGCCTGAGATCCTTGCCAGGACAGGAGGGGGAAGGGGCAGCGTGTCCCAAGCTCTGTGCCGGCCTTGGGGAGAGCAGGGTGGGCGCGCCGGGCAAGGGATGCCCTAGCGAGCAGCAAGGTCGGCCGCCGTGCCTCCTGCCCCAAGCGCGTGGGCTGGCGATTTGGTTCTGATTTTCACAATCTTTATTGCATGTCGGAATGTACAGAAATTCCCTGGGCTCGGCCCCAGCCCCAGCCCCAGCTACCCCCCTCCGTGCCCTACCCCCCCACCCTCTGTATGCCCAGGCCCCATTCCTGCCCCTGAAGCTCTGGAGGGTCACCTTGAAGCCTGTCTGGCCTCATTTCTTGCTTATGGTCCCTCTGAGTCTTTTCGTCCACTCTGCGTTTCTGTTCCACCAAGGAGAGACTCGGTGAACCCAAAGCATTTCAATCCATCCGATAAAAGGGGCCTTCTTAGGGCTCCTGGAGAGAGAGACGGAGAACCCCAGGAGCCTTTCCCCTCTCCTTCTGTTGGGCTGCTTCCCTCTCCCCAAGATGGCCAGGCTTCAGGAAGCCACAGGTCCCCGCGATCCGTGGGTGCGCCCTATGGAAACGAATGCAAGGTTGCGGGTCTAGGGGACAACGGGGTCCACGTCTCACCGAGCCCCGCACCCTGTTCCTGATCTCACTGGTCAGACCTCTCCAGGTGCTGGACTCATGACCTCGTAGGGTGAGGGCAACTGCCACATTCTGGGATCGCACTTGACTCTTTGATGGGGAAAAAATGCATCATCCCAGAGCACAGGAGTTTATGGGGTGACTCCACTCTGGATGGAGCCGTGGTAGGTCCAATTCGGTTTGCATTTGTCCAAACCCTCAGAGTGGAGGCCGCCACGAGGGAGCCCTCACGGCCACTGTGGACTCGGGGTGACTCTGATGTGTTAGCACAGATTCATGACTGCCACAAAGTCACCACTTGGGGGGGGTGATGTTGACAATGGGAGTGACATGTGGGGGGCGGGATATGAGAACTCGCGGTACTTTCTGCTCAGTTTTGCGGAGAGCCTCAAACTGTCTTGAAAAGAAAAGTCTACTTTTATAAAAAATGCGCACGATCCTGTAAAGAAGGACAAATAAGTTGGCTGCAGATCCCATCCAGGGGTCCAGGCTTTTTTTTTTTTTTTTTTTTTTTTTTTTTAAGATTTATTTGTTGATTTTAGCTGGGGGAGCAGCAGAGGGAAATAGTCTTAGGTAGACTCTGTGCCGAGCACCAAGCCCCACGTAGGGCTTGATCTCAAGACCCTGAGACCACAACCTGAGTCAAAACCCAGAGTCAGATACTTAACGGACTGCACCCCCCAGGCGCCTCCCAGGTGTCCTCGCGAAGAGGACTTCGTGTCTTGATGAAGAAATGAGATACACCACAGTGTAGAGAGGCTCGCTCCTGAAAGCCGCATGTGGCCTTGGGGACAGAGATCCGGCCCATTGCTGACAATGACAGGATGCCCTGAGGGGTGCAGGGGGTGGACAGGGAGTGAGAAGGCGCTGTCGTGGCCCCCCCAGGCCCTGCCCAACACCTCCCCCACCAGTACCCCAACCAGCCCCACCCCTCACCCCCTGGAAAGAGAAACTTCCCACCCCGTTTCCCAGAGGTTCCCTGTGGCCCCTGGCAGCCTGGCAGAGGTGAGGGACCACAGGCAGAGAAGAGGAAATGGAACCCAGGGCCTCACGAGGCTCCAGGGAAACTGCCCACCTGATCTCACGAGAGGCCCCAGGCATGCCAGGACCTGAGAATACTTGCATTTTAGTACATATTCCTCTATTTTGGACAAATGGGGCCCAGTTCCCTTCTTACCCAGTTGTACCTTGGGGCCTCAAGTTGTGCAAATGCCCCCTTGCCCAGGAGCAGGCCGGCTGGCTGACGAGAAGGGCGTCCTTCCCTGGCCTGACCCTTGACTCCCCAGAGACTCTGCCTCTCCCAGATTCGCAGCTGTCTCCACTGCTCTCTAAGTGGCCGAGGTGTTGGGATGCCCCCAACCCTGGCCACCGCCTTCCAGAATTCTAAACAGTGTAGGCTGAGGGTCTTTAAAGTTTTCGTTCTGTTTAGAACGTAGCTGCAGGGTTTTCTCAACACACAAAATCTTAGCAGAAGCCCAAAGGCAAACAGCCAAGAGTGGGGTCTTGTGTCCCGAGGCCCTTGGCCTTCCCTGAAACTCCAGCACAGAGCCCAGGGCCGTGCGACCAGTTTGCAAACCGAGGGCCTGGGGCCCCCCCGCCCCCCATCCTTTCCTCCCCTGGGCCCATCATGGGCCTTGCATCCACCAACCCCAGCCCAGTGCCTGGCCTCCTGGCCTGTGCAGGGCGAACATAGTCTCCCTGACTCTCGGGGCTCTCCCTCCCCACCCCTGCAGGCCGGCCGCGAGTACTCACCAGCAGCCACCACTGCGGAGAATGGGGGCGGCAAGAAGAAGCAGAAAGAGAAAGAGCTTGACGAGCTGAAGAAGGAGGTGGCCATGGTGAGTGCCCCAGCCCGCCCGGCAGGTCGTGGAACACGGGGTCCCCGCAGCCCGGCGCCCTCGGAGAAGCCACGCCGCCCCCCTACCTGTGCCCTTTGCCTCAGCCCCGGGCCCCTCTGTCCTCACACACATCCCAGACGCAGCGCCCAGCCTGCTGCCCCAGAGTGACCCGACTTCCCTTCGCAGGACGACCACAAGCTGTCCTTGGATGAGCTAGGCCGCAAATACCAAGTGGACCTATCCAAGGTGAGTCGGGGGCCGCGGGGGCGCCCGAGACCTGAGAGAGCCACACAGCGCCTGGTGGATAATCACGCCCCCTGCGCCCGCGAGGAAACTGAGGCCCACAGACACGTGACTAGCTGGGGCAGAGCCAGGCCTAGAACCCAGATCCCCGGTTCTTAGTTAACAGCCTTCTCCTGAGTACCTGGAAACCGGGCCCCATACCCAGCTGCACAGGCAGCACTGGTGACACACGTCCCAGGGAAGTGACACCTGCGAAACAGTGAGGTAACCCCCACTGTCACGGTAGCCCTACTGTGCGCCCCACTATGTGTGATGGGTGCTTTATGAGCACTTCCCTGACCCTCACGACCCCTGTGACATGGGGTCATGCCCCTGTCCGTCATAGCAGGGAGACTTGGGGCGGGGGTCAAGCTTCCCACCATCACAGAAATGAGTAGGAAGTGGCACAGTCAGGTGACCACGCCCATCAAATAAATAAATACAGCATCAGGCAAAACCAGGATGGGTGCACACCTCCTCCTGCAGGCCCTCCCTGACTCCTCTTTGAAAATTCTCTGCTCCCCGCTCCTTGACCGCTTCCTGTTTTCCTTAACGATCTGGCAGTGACAGCTACTTATCGTGCGTCACGCCGCTGGGTCATAAGCTCCACGAGGCAGGGACTTCATGGGTTTGTCCTCCTCCGGGTCCCCAGAGCTGACAACGGCCCAGAATATAACAGGCATTCGATGCACATTTCTTAAATAAGTGAGTGGATGGAGAGAAAGGTACTGAAGTGGCCTCCGCCCTCGAGGAGCTCACAGTCTAGAAGAGAACATGGGCCAGCGTTCCCACGCGCGCAGTGTAGCACCACAGCCAGGCTGGGCCCCGGGAGGAACCTCTGCGCCGCACCCCGGCCGGCTCCCCGGGGAAGGGGGCGGACTCACCAGAGCTCTGAGAATAGGTGGTCCCCCGTCTGGGTCTCTTCTTGAATGCTCGCCAGAAAGGGGCCCATCTTCCAGGTGACACTGGAGGTGACACTGAGGCCCTGACCCACAGGTGTGTCCACCCCCGGACGACGGCCACAGGCAGAGCCACGAGGCCTCTCACACCCGAGGCAAATACCCACTCCTCGCTGTGGCCTCTCCCGATGGCCCCCCCCACCCTCTCCTGCCAGGTGGCGTTTCTGTCTCCGAATGGGCGCTGTTCCCAGGCCAGGGAGCCGGGGGACGCCGGGAGGAGCGCACGGCTCCGGACACGCACTCACACTCCTCTCCCCGCCTCTCTCAGGGCCTCACCAACCAGCGGGCCCAGGACATTCTGGCCCGGGATGGACCCAACGCCCTCACTCCGCCCCCGACAACCCCCGAGTGGGTCAAGTTCTGCCGGCAGCTCTTCGGGGGCTTCTCCATCTTGCTGTGGATCGGGGCCATCCTCTGCTTCCTGGCCTACGGCATCCAGGCCGCCATGGAGGATGAACCATCCAACGACAATGTGAGCGGCCGCTCCTCCCCCCTGCACCTGCCCGGCACGCGCCCTCCCGCCCAGATCGCAGGACAGCTGGGGGTAGGGGGCCCAGAGCCGCACCTCACAGTCCCACGGGCCTCGCTGCGGTTCAGGCTGTGAAGGAATGAGGCTCCTCCGTGTGTCGCTAAGCACCTCCGCACACACGCGTGCGCGCACACGCACATGCAGGCAATCCCGAATGAGACGGAGCCTCCCTGTCCCCGCACCCCTAACTGAGCTTGTCTGGATCTGTGGGGCTTCGCCCCCTGGAGAAGCCCGAGTCCTGGGAAGTCCCTGCGGTTTCTCCTGCCTCTTCCCTTGCCGGAGACTGAAGGGGAGGTTGGGGGGAAGGGCTCTCCTCTGCCATTGTCGCTCCCAGTTGCAGACGAAGTCACCCAACACCCCGTCTGAGAGGCTGTGCCCCTCCAGGGCGGGGAGAAGGGCCGTGGCCTCACCCTTCCCTCTTTACCAGCTCTATCTGGGTGTGGTGCTGGCAGCTGTGGTCATCGTCACCGGCTGCTTCTCCTACTATCAGGAAGCCAAGAGCTCCAAGATCATGGATTCCTTCAAGAACATGGTGCCACAGGTACCCAGCGGGCAGGGCGCTGGGCTGGGGCACAAGGTTTCTGGGGGAGTCCAGCTCCCCCTCCTGAGTTCCTTGTGCTCTGAGATGGAGGCGTGGGCAGAAACCAGCCTCCCATTCTCCACGCACGGCCCAGGTGTATGGCCTGGGGGCGCAGGCGTCCTCCTGGAGGGTCGGGAGAGGTGGGAAGCCAGGCAGAGGGACGAGCCGTTCCTGAGGTGCCCTTCCCCCTCCCACCCCCAGCAAGCCCTGGTGGTGCGGGAAGGAGAGAAGATGCAGATCAACGCAGAGGAGGTCGTGGTGGGGGACCTGGTGGAGGTGAAGGGCGGGGACCGCGTGCCCGCGGACCTCCGGATCATCTCTTCTCACGGCTGCAAGGTGAGGCGGCCGTGCCGGGGCAGCTGGCCGGCTCCATGGAGCTGGGACAGGTCCAGTTAGAGCCTGCACGCCTGGGAGGCCCCGGTCCAGTGTCCCCGCCTGCCCCCCACACGGCCCAGCCCAACTCCATCTCCCACAGACTGTTTGTGGATTGTGTCCTCGTGTCTGCGTGCTGGGCGTGCCCTGTGCCCCGGGTACATATTTGATGTCCACTTTCCGGTGATCGTGTAGTGGTTATTACTGTGTCAGACGCTCCCTATGCCTCCCGGAGCTGTCTCGCATCACTCTGCAGGAACAGTGACACCGTGCTCTGCTGTCCTAGGTGGCCACAGACAGCGCCGTGCGCCCCCCAGACAGCCCTACTTTCTCAGACTCTCGTGTTAGAGACCTCGCCCCACCCCCGCGCCAGGGTTGTATAATGCAGACGTGCCCCTGACCTTCCCCACTTTACAGATGAGTGAACGGTGATTTCGCTGGTTAGGTCACTAGCCCAAGGTCCCGTAAGAGGTCAGGGACAGCCAGGACACCAAGCCAGAGCAGGGACAATGACTGAGTAATGCTATAAATACGTGATGAGCACGAGTGTCATTCTGTCCCTCGTGTCATGGAGGCGGAGTGTGGCCAGGGGACAACTGTGTGGGCACCCCTGTGCCTTCCCGTCGATGACCGCACACCTGCTTCCTCCCCAGGTGGATAACTCATCCCTAACAGGCGAGTCCGAGCCCCAGACCCGCTCCCCCGAGTTCACCCATGAGAACCCCTTGGAGACCCGAAACATCTGCTTCTTCTCCACCAACTGCGTGGAAGGTGAGCGACCGGCCACCAGGGAGCCCTCGCCCCGCCCTGGCGGAAGGAAGAGTCGAACTCCCGAATCCCCAGGCAGCATGGGGGACAGTGGCTGTGCTTATGTGTCCTATGTCCTGCCCAAGGCCGAGGGAGGGGACCGAGGGCCTGGGGGACCTGAATATTATTGGCTGGGGTGGCCTGACTCCGTGGAAGGTACCTTCCCCCAGGAAGATCTGTGTTCTGTCTACGCCAAGACTGAGCAGATCCCAAAGCCTTCAGATGCTGGGCTAAGACCTCCACGCACGCACATGTACACACACACGCACACTATTCACATGCAGTACACACACACGATACACAAAACTCACAACACATAGGCACACAGACACAAACACATACCATACACAACACACACACGCCTCTTGACTCCCAGAAGTCTTTGGTTTGACTGATTCCTTCCATTTCTCCTGACGCTGGGTCTAGCTGCTTCTCTGGCCTCACTTTGACCAGTGACCAGGCTGGGGAGGCTCAGGCCAGGTGAACACGGGCCAGCAGGAGCCCCCCAGGTTGCCACCACATAAGGACAGGAGACCAGGCCCACCCGAAATCCATGCCTTCTGTGGCCAGGCTTCCTTGAGAGGGGCTGACAGCGAGAGCTGGTGGGGAGAGAGTTCTGGCTAAACCGCGGGCCTGGGACTGGGGCCGGAGGAGGCCACGTGCCCCACCTCCACGCCTTTCCTTTCCCTATTCTCATTTCTTCTCGGCGTGTTATGTCTTTCTGAGCATTTTTGTAAAGATTTTATGAGCCTTTTTAAAAAGATTTAGTTACTATTTTAGAGAGAGAGCATGTTGGGGGGAGAGGCAGGGGGAGGGAGAGAATCTCAAGCAGACTCCGTGCTGAGCGTGGAGCCTGACACGGGGCTCGATCCCACGACCCCAAGATCATGAGAGTCGGACACTCAACCGACTGAGCCCCCAGGGCGCCCCTCACCAGGTGTTCCCTTCCCTTAGCAAGTTGCAGTTACAGTGAAAATCACCACACGTTATGTATCTGAAACTGTTAATGTACTGAGATTCTGAAAGTGCCCCGACATTTCCCACCATTGGTGAAAACACCCCGTGAAATACTCGCACGCTTTCTTGGAGTCTGGCTTTGGGGAAAGGAGAAGAAATGAGCAGAACCGACGCTGCTGAGTGCCTACTGTGCGCCAGGGGCGGGCCAGGCGTATCCCAGCCCTCTCTGGTTTCCTGAGGAAGGCAATCCCGTGGGGGCGGGGGGCGTCCGAACAAGGGTGCAAACCCTGGTTTGGCCGGCTCCTACATCCACGCTCCCTGCCTCATCCCTCCCTGCCCCCGCCCGGGCCCCCGGCCCCGAGTGTCTACATAAGGGCTCAGCAACTGCCTGGTTTCTTCTGCGGGGTCTCAGGGCCCAAGGCTGGGAAAGAACATCTTAAGCCCACGCAGAAAATCCATGACCTGACACCCTTCGGGGTCCTCACAAGCAGGACACTGATTGCACGGAGCTACTCGGTGCTGGTGTTTCATGGCGGGCATCTCCCTGGTCTGAATTCCGAGTGTATTTGCAACATCTCTTGTCAGGCCCAAGTGTCAGGGGAATGAGTTGTGGTGGCCTGAGTCCGGGCCTGGAGGTCTGTGCCTGGGGGAGGTCCGGCCTCGGTGGGGGGCGGGGGGGTGACCCGCAGGACCCCCGTTGGAGGTCCATTTACTCTGCCGTGGTTTTCCTTTTCCAAGCAGTAGGGCCCCCCTGTGTTGCAGGCACGGCCAGGGGCATCGTGATCGCCACAGGGGACCGGACGGTGATGGGCCGCATAGCCACCCTGGCTTCCGGCCTGGAGGTGGGGCGGACGCCCATCGCCATGGAGATCGAGCATTTCATCCAGCTGATCACGGGGGTGGCCGTGTTCCTGGGGGTCTCTTTCTTCGTGCTCTCCCTCATCCTGGGCTACAGCTGGCTGGAGGCCGTCATCTTCCTCATCGGCATCATCGTGGCCAATGTGCCCGAGGGGCTGCTGGCCACTGTTACCGTGAGTGGGTCAGGCGAGGGGCCGCCGCGGGAGGTCTTGCTACCCGTTCCTCAAAGGCAGTCGAGGCTTACTGTAGCTCAGCAACTTGCTCCCTGCCCCTAAAGTCACCTGTCAGAGTTTCCGTACCCGGCTCAGAGTCTGAGCTGCGCTTTGGCCCGCGGCTGCTCTGCCGGAGCTCGTCCCGGCCCCTTCCCCGACACACAGTCCGAAGCACGGTCCACCGCCGTCTGCAGCTCGTCCCGGCCACCCTGGCTGCAAAAGCCTCCCTCAAAGGTCACTGATGACTAACTGGCAAACCCAGTGACCTTTTCTCTCAAACCTTTCCTTGCCTCCGCTGAGAAACGGATACGGCTGTCCGCCCTCCTAGAATTCTCTCCGTCGGTCACGGTGACATGCCCCTATTCTGTCTCCTCTGCTCCTCCGTCCCCCGCAGGACCTCCTCCTCATCTCCCCAGCCCCGACTCACAGGCCTCGAGCTCTGCTCTCCCCGCCCCCCTGGGGTGAGCCTGTCTCCCCCCCCCCCCCCGGTCTTGTGCCCGTTCTCGCACACCCCTGGCCCAGCTCTCCGCCTCCCGCTCTGCAGCTCTGGTCGTGTATCTTCAATTCCCTGTTGGACTTTTCACCTGAATGCACACCACGATCTCACTCAGCATGTCTGACATCGAGCGCAGTCACTGCCCACACACAGGTCCCACTCGGTGCTTGCTGACCAGGATCGAGGAGGGCGGGGTCGCGCCCTGGTCCCGGGTGAGGTCACGGGCACTTCCGGCTCCAGGCTTAGCGCCTCGAACCCTCCTCCCTCTCCCAGGTGTGTCTGACCCTGACAGCCAAGCGCATGGCGCGCAAGAACTGCCTGGTGAAGAACCTGGAGGCCGTGGAGACGCTGGGCTCCACGTCCACCATCTGCTCCGACAAGACGGGGACCCTCACCCAGAACCGCATGACCGTCGCCCACATGTGGTTCGACAACCAGATCCACGAAGCGGACACCACGGAAGATCAGTCCGGTGACTGAGGCTCTCCAAGGGGGCCCCGGCAAGGTGGTGGGGGTGGGGGTGGACAGGGGCTCTAACGGGGAGCCCCGCTCCTGCTTCTCCCCTACTGCCTCCCAGGGGCCACTTTCGACAAACGATCCCCCACGTGGACGGCACTGTCTCGGATCGCCGGCCTCTGCAACCGTGCCGTCTTCAAGGCCGGGCAGGAGAACATCTCTGTGTCTAAGGTGGGGGTCAGCGGCGCATCCGTGGCTTGCCCGCCTTGCCGGGACCCAGCACCCGCTCCGGCACGCCCTGGCAGCCTCGGGGGCTCCGGTGCCCCCTTCCCCCGGGTCTCCCACTGCCGCCCCGCCCGTGTGACTCTGAGTTCTCCTCCGTCAGCGGGACACGGCGGGCGACGCCTCCGAGTCAGCCCTGCTCAAGTGCATCGAGCTGTCCTGCGGCTCCGTGCGGAAGATGCGGGACAGAAACCCCAAGGTGGCGGAGATCCCTTTCAATTCCACCAACAAGTACCAGGTCTGGCAGCCACGCGGGGACAAGGGCGGGGGAAGGGGCCAACGTGAGGGGGCGCTCAAAACCTAGGAGGGGGGGCATCTGAGGGCCATGCCCCTCCCCTTGCCTCGTCCCCCAGGAAAACGGGGGTGACTACATGTCTGGTTGCAAGGACCCCCCCCAACTTCCCAACCTCCATCCCTCGATACACCCGGTTGCCTTCCCTACTCCAGCCTCAGCCTCCCGTCCCTTCCAGCTGTGGGGGTGAACCACGGCTCTGAAATGTCCTTAGGATGCCCCCGGGCGGCAGGCGTCTGCTAAACCAAGAAAGCATTCTCAGCCGGGTCGTGTGTAAGCGCGTTGAGGCCAGCATGACTGTGGGGCGCCGGCGAGAGAGCCCCCCAGCCCCTGGCACCGGTGGTCAATATTTGTGACCCACACTGCCCTTTACACGCACGGGCTCTCCCTCCGGCGACGAGAGCTGACGGACGGGGCTGTGCGTCAGGGAGGTCTCCCAGGCAGGCCCCCTCCGTGACCGCTTGTTTTCTCTCCAGCTGTCCATCCACGAGCGAGAGGACAGCCCCCAGAGCCACGTGCTGGTGATGAAGGGGGCCCCGGAGCGCATCCTGGACCGCTGCTCCACCATCCTGGTGCAGGGCAAGGAGATCCCTCTGGACAAGGAGATGCAGGACGCCTTTCAGAACGCCTACATGGAGCTGGGCGGGCTGGGCGAGCGCGTGCTGGGTGAGAGGCCAGAGCGGGGCTGCCCCGGGGCGGGGGCGCCGGGGGCACCCGCGCAGCCCCCCCCACCCCGCCCTGTGCTGGGCTCACTCTTCCCTCCTGCCCGTGTCAGGGTTTTGTCAGCTGAATCTGCCCTCTGGGAAGTTTCCGCGGGGCTTCAAGTTTGACACGGACGAGCTGAACTTCCCCACGGAGAAGCTCTGCTTCGTGGGGCTCATGTCCATGATCGACCCTCCCCGGGCTGCCGTGCCGGACGCCGTGGGCAAGTGCCGCAGTGCGGGCATCAAGGTACAGGCCTGGCCTGCCCCCTCCCACTCTCCCTTCCCCGGTGCTAACGGTCAAAGGACGGCAGGGGCTCCTGCCTTGCAGGTGCCAGACCCCTCGTGGCCACCTCCCTCTGCAAGGAAAGGTCGGCCCCGCCTGGAGCGCTTGTCCGGGTCCCTTCCCGTCAGCGACCAGGCACATCCTCTCCCGGACTCGTCCCATTCTGCTCTCGGGCCGACCTGGCGCTCGGGTCTTGGAGATCTGTTGGTCCTGCCTTCCCGAATCGCGGCCGCTCTCTCTACCACTGGCGGTGCGAGGAGCAGGCTCTCGTGGGAACCCGCTCGCCCCCCGGCAGGCTCCGGTCCCCATCCCCCAAGCACACCTCTCCTAGGTCCTTGTGTCCACCTGTCATTGCTCCTCGGTGGCCGCTCCTGCCTCGGCGGCACATTTGTCCTTCACGCAGCAACTAACCGTTTGCCGCCTGTGGCCCAGGCACTGTTCAAGGTGCCCGAGTTCAACAAACAGACATAAACCCTGTCCATCTTGGAGCCTCTTTTCCTGCTTCAAGGCACGCTCCACCCCATCCCCATGGCTGTGGCCGTGGCCATCCCGTGGCCAGGCACAGGGCAGTGGCCAGCTCCTCTTCTCCCAGCATCAGCTGGAGCTGCCCGTCTGCTGAGGGCCA
Organism: Mustela lutreola; assembly: GCF_030435805.1. Lineage (NCBI taxonomy): Eukaryota > Metazoa > Chordata > Mammalia > Carnivora > Mustelidae > Mustela > Mustela lutreola. Next base: position 71,232,777 of record NC_081303.1, on the reverse strand, counting down.
GGGGCTGCTAAGATGAAGGACGCGTGGTGCCTGTCCTCTGGGGTTCACGGGCGCTCGGGGAAACAAACGTCTCCACACTTAATCATGGAGCAACCTGCTGGCTAGGGTCGTGAGCCCCTGCTCCCGGCCAGAGGCTCTCATCCCAGGAGCAGCCAGTCGCAGGAGTCAGGCGCTGTGCTCGGCACCCAGGCCGCAGGAGTTCATGTAATCTGCGCAACGGCCCGGCGAGGAAGCTCCGGTATCTTCCCTTTTCACAGAAGAGGGAAACTGAGGCACAACGTGACAGGCTCGTAAGCGTAAGCGGTCGTGCCGGGATTTGAACCAAGGCAGCTTGCCATTTCCTCACACACCGAAGCGCTTGTGTGTAGACATGTGTGTGTAAGGGATGTCTCCGACCCAGCCACTCTGTCGCTGAGGTAGGCGTCATCACCCCCACTTAAAAATAAAACCAGCTGAGCCTCAGAGTGGGTAAGTCGCTTTCCCAAAATAAACCTGCCCGTCAGGGGCGGATCAGGCATGTGAAGCATGGTCAGCCGTCCGGAAAGCCGTGCTCCGGCCCGTCCGGCGGCCTCTTGCCACGATCAAAACTATCCCGGGGTGTGTGGGGACCGTTCCTCCAGGGGACTCCGAGCAGGAGCAGCTAAGTCTGCCTCAGAGAACTGGACACGTTTTACAGAGCACGTGATATTCGATCTGGGCCTCGAAGGCCGGCAGCGCTTTCTAAGGCAGGGAGAGGAGGGCTGTCAAGGTCAGGGACAGTGCGTGTCCTGGCGGGGTGACACAGCGAGGGAGGGGACAGTGCGTGTCCTGGCGGGGTGACACAGCGGGGGAGGGGACAGTGCGTGTCCTGGCGGGGTGACACAGCGGGGGAGGGGACAGTGCGTGTCCTGGCAGGGTGACACAGCGGGGGAGGGGACAGTGCGTGTCCTGGCGGGGTGACACAGCGGGGGAGGGAACAGTGCGTGTCCTGGCGGGGTGACACAGCGGGGGAGGGGACAGTGCGTGTCCTGGCGGGGTGACACAGCGGGGGAGGGGACAGTGCGTGTCCTGGCGGGGTGACACAGCGGGGGAGGGGTGCAGGTGCGTGGGGGCGGGAGGCTCCGGAGCACTGGGGATGGGCACTGGGACTTCGGGCCAGGGCCAGCTGGAAGGGCTTTGCCCAAATGCCTGACTTGGGGACAGAGCCAGCTCTCAGGAGGCCACCTGGCAGGAGGAGGGCCTGGATCAGGAGGAGGGCTGGAGGCGAGGAGGCAGGAGAGGGTCTGTGGCGCTGTCCAGGCGAGGACACGAGCCGGGGCGGTGACAAAGGATGGAGGCTAGGAGTCACATCTAAGAAACACTTTGGGAACACGGTGACCGAGCTGGACACGGTCAGCGAGGGAGATGCAGGGACAAAGGGCTGGAACGCCCGTGAGGGCAGTGCCGAGCTGGGGGCAGGGCAGGCCTGGCAGCGTGGGGGGAGCGGACGGCGAGCTCAGCTCTGACCTTCGGCTGGAAGCCTCCATGGACACCCAAGGAGAGACATCCCAGTGAGAGCACCAGCTTAGAGCCCAGGACCGAAGTCCAGGAGCAGAGAGCGCGAGGCCCCTCACACACGAGTGCAGTTCCAGACCCACTAGTGAACCCGGATCAGGGAGGGGGCCCGGTTGAAAGCGGGGCCACCAGTCTCCGGGCAAGTCGAGAGAGAGGCGCGGGGCAGGAGGGGGAGGGGGAAGTCACAGCTCACGTCTGCCGAGTGTCCACCTCGGTGCCCACCTCGGTGCCATTCACTCCTCACGACAGCCTTGGAAGGTGGGGCTCGTCCCCTCTTGGGACCGAGACTCGGTGAGAAGACTGGTCCGAGGTGCCACAGCCCGGGAGGGCCGGTGCTCAAGCTTAGGTCCGCCGTCGCACCCCACAGCCGCCCCCTCTCAGCTGGCGGCTGCTCCGAGGAGGCAGGAAAGAGCAGGAAGAAGCGGGGAAGGGAACCCGGAGAGTCAGCGTCCGCGCGGACCAAGCTGGCCGGCTTCGAGGAGGGGCTGGTGGGCAGTGCCAAGTACTGAGGGGTCGAGCAGGATGAGGGCCGCAAAGATGCTTCTGTCTTCAATGGGGGCCCTTATGGCCTTGGGAGGGCAGGTTCCGTGGGGGGTGGCGGTGGCCTTGAAGGACTTTCTCCTTGGTACCTGTGCGAGGCTTCTTCCTCCGATCAACCCGCGCTCGTGACAGACAGGCTTTTTTTTTCTTTAAGATTTTATTTATTTGTTTGACAGACAGAGGTCACAAGCAGGCAGAGAGGCAGGCAGAGAGAGAGGGGGAAGCAGGCTCCCCGCTGAGCAGAGAGCCCGATGCCGGGCTCGATCCCAGGACCCTGGGATCATGACCTGAGCCGAAGGCAGAGGCTTAACCCACGGAGCCACCCAGGCGCCCCAACAGACACCCTTTAACCACCTCCCAGGTGCCGACTGCCCTCCCCACCAGCCTCCGTCTGCGCTGCAAGAACCGCCTCCTTCCCACATGGAGAAGGCGTGTCCGGGGCAGCTAAACAGGTGGTGGAAGGCCGGGGGCTGGGGGCAGGGCCGTGTCCCCTTCGTCCCTACTCTGACCAGCTGGATGGCCCCAGCAAGCAGAGTGGACACTAAGAAAATGTGTCCTGCTCCCGGCTCCAATAACCTTGAGAGGGTCACGGGCCCTTTCTAAGCCTTCGTCCCTCGCTGGTCAGTGACGGCTCCTTCCGGCTGCGACAGCCTCGTAGCCCATGAAACCCAGTCTCTGAGGTGCCTCTTCCAAGAGGCCCTCGTCCATTTGTTCCTCGTCACGGAGGCTTCCTCCACGGAAGCAAAGTGTCCCTGATCCCCTGCGTACAGCGTGTCACCCACTCAGACACACACACACTCTCTCACACTCACACACTCTCACGTGCACACACAGAGTCTCATACACACTCTCTCTCTCTCTCACACACACACACACACACAGTCTCACACACTCACACAGAGTCTCACACACTCACACAGAGTCTCTCTCCCTCACACACACACACGCATACACACATACACACACACACACACACACAGTTCCACCACCTTGGCTGGGATCCATCAGTCCCACGGTCGGGGGGTCTGGCTTTCTCTGACTTTGGGAAAGGAAAGGATGGGGAGGGGGTGTTAATACCACTTTTCTCTTTTCTCCTGGCTGCCAGGTGATCATGGTGACCGGGGACCACCCCATCACAGCCAAGGCCATCGCCAAAGGTGTGGGCATCATATCAGAAGGCAACGAGACTGTGGAGGACATCGCGGCCCGGCTCAACATTCCCGTCAGCCAGGTCAACCCCAGGTGCGGCCTCCGTGGGGCTCCCTGTCCCTGATCAACCCGTCCCACAGGATGCTCAAGGGACCCGGGGGGAGGGGCCTTCGGAGAGCCCCTCTGTGACCTTGCAGGCCTTCCCCGTGACACCTCAGCGGCCGGCTCCTCAGTCCTGAGGGTGTCCATGCTGTGCCCCCCACTCACTGTGCAACACAGGTGACACATTACTGTCCTGAGCCGCCAGTCTCCCAACTACAGATTTAGGGAACCATCGCCCCTTGCGGTGGCTCCGGGGTAAAGCGTCAGTAAGAAAAGCAGCACGTGGCCTAGCACCGACTGTGCTGGGTGAGGCTGTCCTTCCTCAAAGAGAGAGATGGGACACACAGGCCACGGGGACAGGGTGAGGGGGGCCACAGCCCTGGGACCGTGCGGCTCGGCGGCGGGGGGACAGGGGCGGCAAGGAGTCACCCGCCTCCACCCCCACCGTCCAGAGAAGCCAAGGCGTGCGTGGTGCATGGCTCAGACCTGAAGGACATGACGTCGGAGCAGCTGGATGAGGTCCTCAAGAACCACACGGAGATCGTGTTCGCGCGCACGTCCCCGCAGCAGAAGCTCATCATCGTGGAGGGCTGCCAGCGGCAGGTGAGCGGGACGGGGGTGCGGGGCCGGGCCGGAGCGGGCCGGGCGGGTTGGCCCGGGCTGCAAGGGCTTCCTCCTCCGATCCGGCTGCGTCCTCGTGCAGGGGGCCATCGTGGCGGTGACCGGGGACGGCGTGAATGACTCCCCCGCGCTGAAGAAGGCTGACATCGGCATCGCCATGGGCATCTCGGGCTCTGACGTGTCCAAGCAGGCCGCCGACATGATCCTGCTGGACGACAACTTTGCTTCCATCGTCACGGGCGTGGAGGAGGGTGAGGCGCCCCGCAGGCCGGGGTGGCATCTGGGACAGCTTCCTGGGCCTTTACCCCAACACAGAGCCAACTCAGGATCCCGGGCACCTGCCACTGGCTTTGGCTTCCCTCGAACACAGGGTCTACCTCTCTGGGGAGCACGGGCAGCATGCTCCAGGGGTTTGGGCTGGGGAGAGGAACCTCCCATCTCCCTGATACCACCAAATCTCTCCCAGGCCGCCTGATCTTCGACAACCTGAAGAAGTCCATCGCCTACACCCTGACCAGCAACATCCCCGAGATCACACCCTTCCTGCTCTTCATCATCGCCAACATCCCCCTGCCGCTGGGCACTGTGACCATCCTCTGCATCGACCTGGGCACCGACATGGTGAGGCCAGGGGTCGGAGCGGCACAGGGGGGGTGGAGGCGGGCAGCTGGGGGAACCGGCCAGGCTGGGACAGTTGAGGGAACAGAAGCCTGAGCGAGTCTGGGGCCATAATAGGATCTTAGTAACGTGTGCTGATTGCACCGAAGATTCTTCCCCACGGGCCGTCCTCTGCACCTGTCGGCTCCTTTCCACTGCCCTCCTCCCCCAACACGCCCCGCACACAGGTCCCCGCCATCTCCTTGGCCTACGAGGCTGCGGAGAGTGACATCATGAAGCGACAGCCGAGGAACCCCCAGACGGACAAGCTGGTGAACGAGAGACTCATCAGCATGGCCTACGGACAGATTGGTGAGGCGGGGCCCTGGGGCCGGGGCTGGGGCACGGCCGAGAGAGGTCTCTGTCCAGCGGACAGAGGCATGAGCCCCGGTGAAATCCCAGGCCAGGGGGCAGCCCCCCACCGAGCAGCCGTCGCTGTCGAGTGCCGGTCCCACCCGGCCACCCCTTCTGACCGCGGCCGGCCTCCGTCCCGCTCCCCACAGGGATGATCCAAGCCCTGGGTGGCTTCTTCACCTACTTCGTCATCCTGGCGGAGAACGGTTTCCTGCCGTCGCGGCTGCTGGGAATCCGTCTGGACTGGGACGACCGGTCCATGAATGACCTGGAGGACAGCTATGGGCAGGAGTGGGTGCGTGGGGCCTCCGGGGGCGGGGGTCCGTGCCTGTGGGAGTGCCCGGGGGGCCAACTGGGGCTGGCGGCTAAGGCACCCCGTGCCCAGGGTTTGACGAGCGCCCCCAGCACGCTGTCCCCGCCCCTCCCTTCGCCTCTCACACGGCCCCGTCCGCCCCCAGACCTACGAGCAGCGGAAGGTGGTGGAGTTCACGTGCCACACGGCCTTCTTTGCCAGCATCGTGGTGGTGCAGTGGGCCGACCTCATCATTTGCAAGACCCGGCGCAACTCCGTCTTCCAACAGGGCATGAAGTGAGCGCCCCCGCCCCCCACCCCCACAGAGAGCACCCTGAGGTCCCTCAACCCCCGCCATGGGCCCCTCGCCCTGCGCCCACATCCGGGGAGGAGGGAGCGTCCGACCACACCTGTCCAGCCGTCTGAAACAGGTGTCTGAAGGCGAAGGGGTCGGATCACCTTTTCCGGCGAGTTTTAATTCTGCTCCTAATCGGCTGCTTGAAGGTTTCCCTCCCTCTTCCTTCCTTCCGTCTTTCCGCACGTCTCCCCTCTCCCCTCTTCCCCGTCCTCCATCTCACACTCCGGCAGCACCCCCTGCCCGGCCCTAAGGCCCGCAGCACAAGTGCTCTGTGCTCCAGCTCGTAGCTCGGGCCCCGGCCGCGGCCCTGTGTGATCCTCCCCGTGAGGTGGGGAGTTGCTCCGGGGCGGGCTCGGCGCCGCCTCAGAGTGTGCGTTACCACGGGCCAGTCACCGTGCTGTGACCCGCACGCAGCTCAATGGGGCGGGCACTGCTTTCTTTTCCGGGACCAGAGACCCCAAAGAGGTTACATGAGGTCCCTGGGGTCACCCAGCTGTTAGGGTTCACCCAGGTCTGCTTCTAGCACCCCAGCTCCTGGACACGGCGCAGGGTGGCTTGCCTGTCAGGGTCTGGCCCCTGTCGGTGCTTGGCGATGGCTCGGTGACCGCGGCGCGTGCGGACGGCGGTTAGTGCTAACTCCAGGTCTCTGTGAAACCAGTGGAAGACGAAAGGGGTCCTGAGGACGCCAACAGCCGCTGGCCAGCGGCGCCCCACCTCGGGCCCTGGGCCAGGCGGCCTCAGGGCCACTGTCTGCAAGGCTCCTACGCTTTATAGAAACGAGCCACCGAGTAAGGCCGCAGGGGTTACTCAAGTGTCACTCGGAGGCAGAACCATTGGTGTGAAGGACGCGCCGGCACGCTAGCGGCTCTGTTGGGAATGCGGATGTTTCCAATTTTAAATGGAGAAATGATATTCATTACTTCATAACAAATATAGCTGAAAAGACTACAATCAATTAAAATGGGGTCTTTATCAAAGAATCAGGTGGGTCCTTTAGTAAGTGGAGAGTTGGGGAGCTATTAGCATGAACTATTAAGGCATGCAGCGTGCAAGGTTGTACACGGGTCAAATGGTAACTCAACCGAGCACTCTGCACTTTCCAGAACGTTCCACGCTTTACCTCCTATCCTGTTCCCAGCAAGCCCAGGGTATACCGGTAACCTCTCCAGCTTACAGGGAAAACCACGGGGCTCAGAGAGGCAGAGACATGGCTTGCAGCCCAAAGCTAGCAAGGGGCAGAGCTGCGGCTAGATTCTGCCTGTCTGACTCCAGAAGCTGCTTTCAGACCCTTGTTCTGTCCTGCTTGTCAGGTCTGAGGTCGTGGATGCACATCCAGCTTTTAATTTCCAGGGAGTGGACAGCTTCCTCTCTGCTAAGCGCTTGACAAACGTTCTCCTCTATTGAGTATCGACAACCAACAACGACCAGGGCTGGGGAGACCCTGGGAACGTGTGGGATACACACAGGCTCTCCGAGCCCCTTGCTGGGCAGATGACACGGGCTGAACACAGACCACAGGCCTGGAGGCATAGCAAGTCCGTGCGCCGCGGGAGGGCGGCCCCACGACCCGGGAAAGAAGTGTGTGCTGACCACAGCATCTCCAGCCCAGGGCACGTCAGCCAACACATTAGAAGCATTCGTTTACTAGACGAGTATGTGTGTTATAGGAGGTGCGATCAGTCAGCAGAGAAAGTGAAGGAAATCTACTCTGGTTACGTGTAGCAGCAGAAGGGCGGACGGTGTGAAGACCGCCCCCGGGCACCTTCGCCACCAGGAGCCTCCCTGGATGTCCCCCCCCTCCGCCCCCCGCTTTCCACAGCACCTACCTTCCTTTCTTTTGCCTTTCCAGGAACAAGATCCTGATTTTCGGGCTGCTGGAGGAGACGGCGCTGGCGGCCTTCCTGTCCTACTGCCCGGGCATGGGCGTGGCGCTCCGCATGTACCCGCTCAAGTGAGTGTGGCCCTTCCCAGACCCCGCTAGGCTCCCGCTTCTGGTCTTCAGACCCTGTTCTCTGTCCCCACCCTGCGGCACCCCCGACACACTCCCTGTTTCTGTTTGGTGCAGGGTCACCTGGTGGTTCTGCGCCTTCCCCTACAGCCTCCTCATCTTCATCTATGATGAGGTCCGGAAGCTCATCCTGAGACGGTACCCTGGGGGTAAGTGCCCCCGTCCCCCAGCACCCTGCTAGTGCTCCCGACTGCTGCACCCCCCCCCCCCCGGGCTCTGCACCCAACCCTTCCGCATGTGGCTCCTTGCTCCTCCTTCCCATGCCCCTCCCCAATCCGGGGGCCCCAGGTCCTCAGAGCCCTGACCCTGCCTCTTTCCCACCAACCTGGGACCCCAACACACAGGGGTGCTCAGGCCCCTCCTCCCACCCGGATCACAGGACACAGAATTAGATGGGCCCCGGTCACTTCGTCCCCCTCCACATCTTACAGACACGGAGAGGTGCAGAGGTGAATTTATTGGCCGGGGTCACAAAGCAAGGAGGAGCAGAGCGGCTTCTAGAACCCAGGCTTCCTGATTCCTGGGCAATGACCAAGTTTGCTTTTGTTTTTTCCCAACAAGCCCTGTTGACCCCTTACTGGAAGTTGAAAACGGATGGCCGGCGAGCCAAATACGGCCCCGTGCATATTGTTTGGTTCCGTCCGCCCTTTATTGCGTGGCTGTGTTTTGTAACTGGTCCAATAACTAAAACTTACGGGCTCTCACATAAAATCCTATTCCTGATTCTGAAAAATCATGAGCCATCAACCCCATACACGTCTCGGCACAACCACCACGGGCGGTTGCCCCTTGAGACAGTCCTGTCACCGCCGCGCCCCTGCCTCTCCCCTCGAGCCCACTCTGCGACGCCCGCCCTGTGCTAAACACATCTCTCCCGTCCCCTGACCCGTGGCCCCAGCTCCCCGGCTTCCTCCCCTCCCTCTCACCCTGATTTGCCCTCCAGCCCGCAGACACGGACCTCGGCCCCCATGAGCTCATGCCTTGCCCCCGTCCCATCTCTCCCACAGGCTGGGTGGAGAAGGAAACCTACTACTGAGCTGTCGGAGGAAGACCAGGCTCCGGGCCGGGGGCGCCTGGAGGCGGTGCGGGGATGGTGATGCAGAGAAGACGGGGTGCTGGGGGAGGGTCGGGGGAGGGACAGAGAGGCCACTCGACGGGCTCGGCGGGGAGGAGTAGGTGCATAAGCTCGGAGCCGTTGCCCCGCAGACCCAACTGAGAACCATCGGAGAGACACCACATGCCGGGGTCCTTCCCAGTTCCGGCTGCACCCTGTCCACTTTTTCCGAGGACCTGAGGGTCACCCCAGCACCCACCACCCACTGTCTGCCCCTGCACACCCACCTCCCACTAGAACAGATCAACACCCAAAGGCAGGGACCTGTCTCCGCCAGGAGGAAGGGACAATCTCAGAGCCCCCGCGTACTCTGTTCTCTCCGGCCTTACCCCACTGTCACGCCACCTCTCCTCTGCTCCCTGCCCGGCTCTGCGCCTGCTCCCCCTCTGGAGATCAGACACAGCTCCTCCTGGTGAGTGCCAGGCGTGGGCCAGAAAGGGAAGCTGTGCAGAAGGCGGCATCCCCAGGCAAGCCTGAATGGGAATGTCTGGAGGCAAGGGGGGGTGGGGTGGGGGGGTGGGGGGTGGGGAGGCTGAGGACTGACACAGCCACGGGAGCTGGGGAGGAGCCATCCAAGGACAGGACAAGATGTGTGGTCTCCAGCCCTGGGTCCTGCCTTTCAGAAATTCCTGCCAGTAGGCCAAACTCGAATGTCCGCAGAGCAGGCCAGAGCAATCCGGGAGCGCCCCTGGGTCCCCCGCCCCTGCAGCTTGCAATCCCCACCGACCCTGCTTTGTGGCGTCTGGGCCATGAGGCCCAGGTGTCACAGAGGCTCCGGTACACTCAGTCCCTTGCGCCTGGTGACACCCCGCCCTCCAGAATGCTAAGTCCTCCGAAGCCCCGTCTTGTTCCCAGAGGGCAGCGGTCAGTCTGTTCCCTGCCCCCACCACCCCTTCCCCTTTGGGTCCCTCCGGATGAACCTGAGTCATTCCAGGAGCTGCCTGGCCGTCAGCTGGAACTAGGGTGGAGAAAGTTTCCGGAACCTTCCTGCTGCCCAGGGACGTCCAGAATCAGCTTAGGTCAGGGGCGTGGTCAGACCCTCTGGGCAGCGAGAGCCCGAACATGAGGAGGGCTGCTCCTCCCAGGCAGACAAAGGCCCTTCGTGTTAGTGATCAGTTCCCACAAGACAGGGAGTTGGTTTCAGGTTCCCGCGGGAGACCCTCAGCCTTCCCTTGCCTGCTCCCCGCCTAGCAGCTTTGCTCTGCAGGCAGCCCTGCCCCTTCCCTAAGCCTGGCCCAGAAGGCACTGGGAAAGAGACCCCCAGGTGGGCCCAGTGAGAGTGCCACAGGGGGAAGCCGGCAGACCTAAGACAGAAAGGAAGGAGACCGCCCGGGGAGGGCCTCCCGCCGGCTCTCACCTCCCTCCCCTGGTCCTTTATCAGAAGGACTTTGAAATGAGTGAGTCGTTGCTTTGGGCTCAGAAAACTAAATAAGAAACCATGTTCCTTCGGGCCGATTAATTTGAGATATGTGTTGACTATGGACAAAGCTTATCTTTGCACAATCAAAAAAAAAAAAAAAAAACGGTATTTGTTTAGCAAATTAGAAGCATTAAACCGCATGGCTAGGGCTGGCATATTTAGTCCTTCTAAACACTTCTGAAGCACTTTAGGAGTATCTACGTAGAGACAGCGCGTGCATGGGCTAATCACCATCGGTTCTCCTGTGTCGGTGAGACGCATTTGCAGGACCTTTTCCGGGAAACCTTTTAGAGGGCACTAGTTTGCGGTACTACCTACGGACTTGAAAATAATAAAGTTGCACTTCTTTATGAAAAAGAAATCCCTTCCGTAATTCAGATTTCGAGCCTGAACACGTGCCTCTGTCCGGGAATGTGGGATTAGAAGTGTGGCGAGCTGTGGTGAGACTCGGCTGGAGGAAGCCGCACAGTGTGGGAAGGAGATGGGGAGACGGAGGGAGACGATTTGGGGGGCCGGGGGGGGCCGATGTTGTCGTTGCTGGGGGAGAAAGCCAGAGAGGAAGAAGACAGAGCAGAGGCCTGCTTCCTCGAGGCGGAGCCTGCCCTCGAGAGCCACAAAGGTCTGTGCAGAACAGGGAAGGACTGGGGAGTCCATCTGAGCCCAAATCCTTAAGGCCACTTCTGTGTTTTCTGTTCCAGACAGGAGTCGGGCCACTCTTAATCTGAGGGGTGGGGGAAGAGAACGGTGAGCCGAGGCCCCCTCCCGCCCCAAGGTCAGGCGCCGACTAAGAGTCTGCAGTGCAGGCGGAGTCCCGTCCTGGGTGCTGGTTAGGGGACGGAGGGAAAAGCAGCTGCGATCCTGGAAACGGCCCTCAGTAGCAGATTCTGGGAGCCTTCCGGCGGGTGGGGTGGCATGGGCAGGCGTGTGCTGCACCCACGGGGCTGGCTGGGGGCTGTGCCTTCTCCCTGGGGTTCCCGGGAATGGGATCCGGGAAGAGAAGTCAGAAGTCCGTGGCTGGTACCTTTATTTCAGCTCTGAGGGCTGACAGGGACAGGGACAGGGACGGTGACCATGCCAGATGCTGTGGGAGCTTTAACCGCATTCTCTGCCCTAACCCTATCGGGCCCCTGTCGGTATCATCTCGTTTAATTCTCCCTCAGGGCCTTTCTTCTTGGTAGTGCCGCTGCCAGGAACACAAGCCCGGCTCCCTCACCCCAATCAGAGGGCTCCTCCCACAGTCTGTCCTCAGAGAGGCCCGCACAGGCCACCCCAATAAAATCGCACTTCCAGGGGTGCCTGGGAGGCTCAGTCGGTTAAGCGTCTGCCTTTGGCTCACGCCATGATCCTGGGGGTCCTGGGATGGAGTCCCGCGCTGGGCCCCCTGCTCGGCAGGGAGTCTGCTTCTCCCTCTCTCTCTGCTGCTCCCCCTGCTTCTGCTCTCTCGCTCATACTGTCTCTCAGAGAAAGAAATAAAATCTTAAAAAAAAAAAAAAAAAGAAAAGAAAAAAAGAAACAAAACCACACTCCCAGCAGCTCTTCCCTCATTCTTGTAAATGCTAATACCTCAAAATAGAGAGAAAATAGAAATAGACATGAAATTCAAATATACATAGAGTTGTTTGTACTTTTTCTGTTTGTTTGCCTGACTCCTTAAGTTGCGGGCACACAGGGATTTTTTGGTTCTTCTATTCACTGCCTCTATCTTTAATACCTAAAACAATGCCTGATGCACCCGGGACAATTAATAAGGATGGGTCGGATGACTGGAAGAACCCCAGAATCCAGGAGGACGGGAAAACTGCAGCATGGAAGGATTATTTATTTAGTTTAGCTTGGAGCCCAACACGGGGCTTGAACTCACAACCCCGAGATCAAGAGCCCAAGAAACTGGACATTCAACTGACTGAGCCCCCCGGGGCGCGCCCAGCTTGGAAGGGCTGATTTCTGTTGTCAAAGTTTGCAGGACGCTGTGCTTCCGAATCAGGATCTCACTCGCCCTCCCCGTGGTTCCAGGGCCAGCCTCCTAGCCACACTCATACTCGCTGCAGCCCCAGGGACCGCCAGCCCGCCCACCGGGAGCCTGGTCAGCCCAGTGGTGCAGTGAACTGGGCGGGGGTGGTTTTGTGGAGGGAGCCAGGAATCCGTAGGTAATGAAGGTTAGAGCCGGAGGACTGGGCAGACCCAGGTGATTAGAGCCCTGCAAAGGGAGCGGATTGCAACTTGGTGGGGGAAGGCTGGTAAGAAAAAAGGTACAAAGAAATCCATCAATCTGCTGGAGGGAGGGCTTAGCCCAAGGTGGAAGTCCCGCTGGAGGTCACGGCCAACCCCGGATCCAGGCAGAAATGCTTTCCGCGGCCTTTCCTTTTTATCTACGGAATAGGAAACGTGATGACTCATCAGAGACAGATGACAAGCTAAATATTCATAATGCTAAGAACGCAGCAAAAAATAGGAAAAAATGAGTAGATCACTATCAAAGGAAGACATCTGATACGAAATGAATTCAGAGAAGGAGACAAGCCTTGAGAGACTCTTAATCATAGGAAACAAACTGAAGGTTGCTACCGGGAGGGGCTGGGGACTGGGGTAGCTGGGGGACCCGCACTAAGGAAGGCACGTGAGGGAATGAGCGCTGGGTGTTTACGCAACCGAGGAGCCACTGACCTCTACCTCAGAAACTAATAATACGCTGTTTGTTAACTGATTTTTTAAAACATGAGTCTTCCAAAAGCCCTTAGACCCAGTGAACTCAGTGGAGAATGTTTTTTTCCAAATTCCTCAAAGACATCCTTATATTATTTCAACTGTATTAGGATATAAGGGAAAAAACTATATTGCCCAGCCTATTGTAGGAGACAAATACCGCTTTGATAGAATTTAATGAGATATGTCTATAATGAATGACCAGTACATCTCGGAATGCAAGTAACAGTATATTACATGGAAAACTAACAGCTAAGATTTACTAGAAAAAAGTGATTAGTCATTTCCAAAAAATGTTGAGAAAGGGATTGGTAAGATTCAACATCTATTCTGGATTAAAATGTTGGAGGAAAAAGCGTAGGGGAAGGGCCGTGATGCTAAGGAGAGAGGAGGGACACAGTACATCTGGAGAACTAGCACAGCAAACCACGCCAGAAGCGCTAGCAACATCTGAAATCCCGAATTAGGAGTTCGTATCCAAATGGTCTAAATAAAGGGACAAACCAGATGAAATAAAAACGTATTTCTTTTTTGGTAAAGGAGATGTTAAATACCTTTAAAAAATCCGAGGAAGTCCTCCAAAACAAGGCAGCCACAATGACAAAACCTGGAAACAATGAGTTCAAAGGTACAGGGTAGGAGATACCAGTTCTTTCAAAATCCCACATATCCCTAAAATCAGTGAGATAGAAAATACAGCACCAACCGCTCCATCTACGACAGAGCCAAACCCGACCACACTCAAGATGTCGCGCGCGTGACATGCGGCGTCTACTAAAGGAACTTGAAAGCACAAGGAGATCAACAAGACAAGCAGGAACACGGGAGAGCTGATCCCGCCTGCTGTCTGAGAGGTTGAACGGAGGAAGGAGCCGCAGAAGCTGCTCTAAAGACTCGATCTAATATCAAACCCTCCCCGTGTTCTCACAAAGCCTGGCCTGTTAGTTGTGACGTTCGGCGGCAGGACGGGTCGGGCAAGAGTCTAAGAATTTGTTAGAATTATTAAACCCACGAGCAGACACCTGTGGGACTACCATATTGACCCTAACAGATTTTAAACCATGGCAGACCAAAGTGGCAATCATCAAGACCTTAAACATTAAGACAAAACCTGAAAGTTCATCATTCGTTCCACATACTCTTAGGAACTACTTGTGGACCAGCCACTCTGAGCTATTCTGGGAACTGGGTATGCGGCCGTGAAGAAGCCGGTCACGGTCACCGTCACGGTCACGGAGAAAATGACAATTAACAAGTCAACAGACAAGTGGGCGGATGGTTTCAGAAGGTGGGGAGTACAGCCAAGGTCACAGGGGTGGATTGAGGGCTGCATGTTGGGGTGTGAGGGAACGGTGGGGGGTGGAGGGTGTGGGGGTGGTGAGGGCTGAGGATGGGGGCTGGAGGGTGGGGCTGAGGGGTGGGACAGCTATATTGGGCTTGGAAACCAGAAGGCCTCTCTGAAGAGGTAGACCTTTGAGCTAAGATCTGTGGAACAGAATGGGGTTTCCAAAAATAATTTCAATCGATTCTCGGTCAGTTAAGTTGCTTTGTGGGGGGCGGGGAGTACCTCCCATGTGCAAGGCTGGGCTGAGAGCTGTGCTCGCATAGATGACGCACAGATGAGCTGGGCGATTTTAACTTTGATTCGATCCTCGCTCCCAAGGGCTTTATGAGCCGCATTACACAAGAAGACTGGGGGATAAAGCTTGTACTGCATATGACAAGGGGCTCCTACAAATCCATGAGAATGAGAAAACAATGGGAATCTGGAAAAAAGCGTAAGAATAATTCGCACAAAGAAAAATCAAATCCAGAAAGCCCATTAACTCGGAGAAAAAATGCTCACCTAGACAATCCAAAATGCAAATTAAAACTATAAGATACCAAATTTCACTGACTACGATGGCGGAAATAAGAAAGATCAAAAGTCGTGTGATGCAAGCACACACTTGTCTCTCATTGCTGGGACAGAGGCAGGAAGAGCCCTTTCTGAGAGCAGTCTGCCGGAGTCTTCTGAAACTTCAGATGAGAAGACCCTATGATTCAGCAACAGAAATCGCTTCCGCGGAAACTGAAGCTCCGGGGCGTACGTAAAGGGAGCTCTGTGGGACGTTGCTACTGCAGCGCTGTTTCTAATGAAGAAAAGGAGGGGTGCCTGGGTGGCTCAGTGGGTTAAGCCTCTGCCTTCGGCTCAGGTCATGATCTCAGGGTCCTGGGATCGAGCCCCGCGTCAGGCTCTCTGCTCGGCAGGCAGCCTGCTTCCTCCTCTCTCTCTGCCTGCCTCTCTGCCTACTTGTAATCTCTGTCTTCCAAATAAATAATAAAATAAAAAAAGAAAAAGAAAAGGAAATTATCCTATAAATCCATGAGGGGGGGAATGACCAAGCAGCTCAGGGTCGTGGTGGAATCCGGAACCGGTCGCAGACATTACACACACAGCAGCGCAAACATGAAAGACTGACAATCAAAGGGCACGTGGACGATTCTCTACAGATTGAGAAGGAATCTTCTTCGAGATTCTATCTGTCTCAGCAGAGAAAAGCCTGGAAGGAGGTACACACACCGTCAACAACAGTAGCAGTGGGGAAGTGGGACTTCCAGTTTTTATTCTGTATGTTTTTAATAGAGAAGAAAAATCCAATCCAATCTAGTGAAAAAACAGATCATCGTTGTCCCGGCGGGGAGGGAAAATCTCTATTTCTGAATAGAGAAGGAACCTTGCGTCAGCAGCAAGATGATGTTTTCTGATGCGGTCGTATTTTGTTTTTTGTTTTTTGTTTTTTTCTTGGCGCAGGCGTACTTTTAAAACGCCAAATTCAAACGCAGTGAAACAAATATCAGACAAGATCAGAAAGGGAAAGCGTCTGTGGCATGCGTCACAGAGAAATTCTATAAATGATAGAAATAGATGGCTGCTTCCGAGATCCATGTTGGAAGGACGCATTTCCACAGAAGACATAAATAAAATTAACATTATCAAAGCACTCACCGAGATGTCAGAGAAGGAGAACAGAAGAGAAAAATACATCCTATTAAGAAATACCATGCTGTCATACAGAAAAGCAGAGCTTTATTCTAAGAAGGGCTACACATTAAGCCACAAAAGAAACTAATCATAGTTCATTCAAGCTATTTCTTGAGCACATACTACATATACCAGACATTGTGCCTTACACAGAGCACTTCAATTTAATCCCAACTTTTGCCACCTTAGGTAGTCGGTATCCCCCTGACGAGGAAAAGGAGACACAGAGACGTTGCATAACTTGCCCAAAGCCACGCAGCTTGTAAGCCTAAGAGGCAGGATTCAAACCCAGGACTGATTCAAACGCCCAAGATCTGACCTTTTCTGCTATGATCTCCTAAAACTAAAAGCTCAAGGTCAAGGGGGCGGAGAAGTGGGCTCAGTAAGGGCGTGCCCACACACAGGGCCTGCTTTATTTTTTCTGTCAGCTGCTGAGGGTCCCCGTGAGCCCTGGAAGCCAGCAGGACCCAGCGGGGACCGGGGTCCCGTCTGGCCCTCCGCCAATGTTCTCCCTGGGGCAGTCACTTCTCCTGTGGAGAGGCGGGACTTCTGGACTCTGGGCCAGAACTGTCTTGAGGCCTTTGTGACCACAGCCCTGGGGGTTGCCGTGGCGCCCACGGGGGCCTGGGCCAGGGGCCTCCTCCCCCCCCCCGACCCACCCATTGGGCCCCCTCAGCATCCGCACTTCCTGTGGGGCTGCCCTCACCTGTCCCTAGCCCTGGCTCAGCCTCTCCCTCCCTGGAGCCCACCTCTGGCCTCTGCTCTCCCCTGGCGCTGCCCCCCCTGGGCTTCCCTCCTCGCTCCCCTGGTCCTTCGGGTCCCCACCACCTGACTCCTCGGTGCCCCCCACCCCGCTTCTTCCGCTGGCCCTTGGCTCCCTTCCCGCCCGCTGAGCTGGGTCAGCCGTATCTAAGGAGGACCATGGGGCGTGGGGGGAAGAAGGGGACTGTGACCCCTCACGAGCAGAACCCCAGCCCAAGATCTAAAAAGGGGTCTAAGACTAGGATAAGAAGAAAAATGAAGAGGAAAAAAAAGAAGGCTGAAATGGAAGAGCTGAAGAAGGAGGTGGTCCTGGTGAGAGCCCCCGGCCACGGCAGCGCTCCCCAGCCCGCAGCCCCCCTCCTGCCCGGAGACCACACCCAGGCTAGCCCCCACCCCCCGGCCCCGCCCCGTAACCACCCATCCCCCAAGGGCTCCCCTGTCCCCGCAGGAGGACCACAAGTTAACCTTGGAAGAGCTGAGCGCCAAGTACTCTGTGGACCTGACGATGGTGAGCAAGGCCTCCGCTACCCGCCTCCCTCCACCCCCCACCCCCCACCCCGGGGCACCCGAACTTCCAGGTCAATGTTGTTACCCTTCCCTCCTCCCTCCCAGCCAAGTTCCCCCTCCCCCACACCTGCTCAGAAAGCCCAGCAGGGTACCCCCCAGAGTCCAGGGTCAGATGACAGAAAGGAGAAGGGGGTGGGGCAGCACCTCTCCAGTCCTGGTTGGGGGGGTACCCCCCTCCGCTTTCCTAACTTCTCAAGACCCTAAAAAGCTTTCATGTATGTGAGTAAGATCTGTCCATGGCTACCATCTTCAACATTAAAACTAAGAAAATTAAAAAATTCTTCCTAATTCGTTGAAAAACAAGAGTAAATACATTATATATTAGAATAAATAATATTCGTATGACAAATAACAGTTTTCCCAAATAAAAATTTAGGGGCGTTTGACATTTTTGCGAACCTCTTTAATGTCTAGCTTTTTAACAGAAGACAGCTGGATTCCCAGATCTGTTCAGGATTAAATCTGTCTCGATACCTGGCATGTAGCTCTTGGAACATTCCACCCTACACTAGAAAGCAAGAGCGGAAAAAGGCGAACCACGATTTAGCACTGTTGTGAAAATCGTCTGACCTTGTGGAGCCCCCGAAGGGGTCGAAGGGGTCTCGGAACCCCCTGAGCTCCCAGGCCACACTTTGAGAACCACTGGATTAACAGTAAAACCACACATTCCGACTATGACCCTTAGTGCTGTTGCTACTGTTACCACTAATACCAGGATCACAAGTAAAAACTTACAGGCCCTCAAAATAGAAGTTCTTAGCTCTAGACTTTCTTCACTGGAGGGGCTTTGTCTGGTAACCAGGGAGGCCCGCAGAAGGTTTGTCCTGTTTTCATTCAAGTTGTGCGTTTTTCAGGGGAAGCTGGGCGTGGCGGGTGGGGATACGGTTTGTTTTCTAATCCTCCAGTGGGTTCCACCATTGCTTTCAGTTAGAGGGAAAGGCAGGCTCCCGGGGAAATCTGTGCCTTCCTGTGTTGGGTTGGTATCCGAACTTCCCCCCCATGTCTAAGTTAACAAGCCCCAGTGTGACTGTCCCCAGGGTACTGACGTAAGCTAGCGGACCCTAGCATCGGCTTGCGCGTGATCTCACGAACTGTGGACGGCTGCCTCTTAGGGTACGCGCTCCACAAGGGTGAAGACCCTTCCCACTCTGTCCTGCCACAGTACCGACCCAAGACAGGGCTTCCAAAGTCTTGTGAATCCGTCGCCATTCTGTGCCGCAAACTCTGGGAGACTTTCCAGGGTGATCTTTGGGGGGCTTCACTGGTCTCTAGACCGCCCCCACCTCCGCGGGGGACCCTAAATGGCACCTGTGAGCTTGGTGGCAGCTGCTGCTTCTTCCTCTCCACACAGGGCCTTAGCCCAGGGAAGGCGCTGCAAATCTTAAAACGAGATGGACCCAATGCACTTACCCCTCCCCCAACCACTTCAGAATGGATCAAATTCTGTAAACAGCTGTTCGGTGGCTTCTCTATCCTTCTGTGGATTGGTGCCATTCTCTGCTTCGTGGCCTACGGCATCCAGATACATTTCCACGAGGAGCCCACCAAGGACAACGTAAGTCTTTTCGGCTGCCCCGGCCAGCCCCGGCCAGCCCCGTCTCTGCTTGGCCCTGCCCTCTGCCCCTCGATAGCCTTGCACTCCTCAAGGCCTCTGGCCCGAATCCTCTGTACTCCCAGGATTTTCCAAGGGAGGCCTTGGTCCCTCCTGGTTTCCGTCCCGCCTTTCACCTAGCAAGCTCCTAACTCCGTTCCCCGAGAGCCATGGTTCCACCGGAAACGTGCTCTGCTTTGATCTCAACTCTGTCTTCCTGACTGGCCATCAAAGCGCTCTGCAGCCCCTTTCTCTTGCCAGCATTTTCATCTCCTCATCTCCTTTCTCCCAGGCTCCCTCCCTGGCCCTACCCCTACCCCCCAGGCCATGAATAGCTTTCCTGGATGTTTGCTGGATCCCGCTGGCCCTCACCCAAGCTCAGGCTCTCCCTCAGCCCCTGGCTGTTACCCTTGCAAGTGGGTTTTCTTTTTCTTTTCTTTTTCTTTTTTTTTTTTTTAAGATTTTATTTATTTATTTAACAGATGACAAGTAGGCAGAGAGGCAGGCAGAGGAGGGGAGGGGGGAAGCAGGCTCCCCGCTGAGCAGAGAGCCTGATGCGGGGCTCAATCCCAGGACCCTGAGATCACGAGCTGACCCAAAGGCAGAGGCTTAACCCACTACAAGTGGATCTTCTGAGGGTGAAGAGGAAGGAAAAGACATCCTGATGAGCCCTCTGTTTCCCTGCCCCCAGCTGTACCTGGGCAGCGTCCTGGCCATCGTGGTCATCATCACAGGCTGCTTCTCCTACTACCAGGAGGCCAAGAGCTCCAAGATCATGGAGTCCTTCAGAAAAATGGTGCCGCAGGTAGGCTTACTATGGAGGATCTAGTGAGAGGGGTGTAGAATGTGGCCAAACACACACTTTTGGAGTCTCCGGAAAATTACGCCCTACGATGCGTGAACTGAGTGAGGGTGGTGATGAGTGTGGGGCTCCCCAGGTTTTACTGGGTCAGACCTTAAAAGCACCCTGAGAAAGACTCGGCATCACCTATGAAGCAGTCTGGTCCAGCCAGCATAATCTGAATGGGAGGAACATAATCTGAAGCTCCAAAGGAGAACATTCTAGTAAAAGCTGGGGAGGTACAGAGCAGGTTGGAGAAGCCGGATTCTTCAAACGTCGATGACCTTAACGACAAAGAAGGGCACTGTCTGGGCGGCTCAGTTAAGCGTCTGACCCCTTCAACTCAGGTCATGATCTCAGGGTCAAGCCTGGCCCTGGGCTCGGCACGGGGGGGTGGAGTGTGCTTGGGATTCTCTCTCGCCCTCTCTCTCTGCACCGCACCCCCCACCTCAAGCGTGACTCTGTCTATCTGTGTTAAAAAAAAAAAAAAAAACAGCTGTGAGAATGTTCCAGATTACAGGGGGCTAAAGAGGCCCCCTGTCATGCAGGGCCCCCTGAAACGCAACACGAGACCGAATCCTGTGCCTCAGGAGAAAATAATGTGCCAAAGGACATACAGGGACCTGACGAGACCGGGATACAGACAGTAGAGGACAGGACGGTGTTAAAGCGAAATCCACCGAAATCGGTAACTGTGTTGTGGGTATTAACATACTCGTTCTTGGGACGTGCACACTGAAGGACGCAGGATAGATGCTCAGGACGTATGTCACCTCCCCTCAGATGGTGCAGGCAAAGAAGTTTCACGCACATGCATATGTGCAGACAGTGACCAAAGGACAAAGCAAACGCGGTTCAAGGTCAACAGGTGAATCTGGGTACGGGTTATACAGGTATTCTTGGTACAATTTTTAAGCTCGCCACTTTGCTGAACGTTTAGATTATTTTCTACTAAGAAGGTATATTTAAGCATCTGGAAATAATAGGACAGCAGAAGGATCTTTCTAGGCACACAGCAGGAAAGCTGGAAAGGAGCAGGCACCAGAATTTCCCGACAGCACCGTCATGTTCTAGTGTCACAGCCCAGGATCTCTTCCCTTCGGTGTCAACATGAATTAATTCCTCCCTTCCGTGAGAGTTCAGGCAGGGGATGATGCTTTGGTAAAATAAAGTAGGATTTGGAGACCATTCATTAGCTTTGGCTGCCTAACAAGCCACCCAAACTTCGTGGCTCCAAAACAACAGACAGAGCAGTTCCCACACTTCTATGGGGGGGCTGTTCTGATCTGGCCTGGGCTCAGGGGTGCTGGACGGTCTCAGATGACGTCATACCAGTGTCTGGCGATGGCTGGCTGAGATGGCTGTGACAGCGGGGCCTTTCTCCTCCCGACCTCTCTTCCTCCAGCAGCTAGCTCAGGCTGGACTGCCATGGTGGTAGAGGGGTTCCCAGTGACGACAGGGCAAGCCCCCACTTTTTAAGTCTCTGCTTACCTTACGTTTCTAATGTCTTATGAGCCAAAGCCAGTAAGGATGGAGAGACAGACCCCCATCTCTTAGACAGAGGGTCATCAGAGCCATCTGCAAGCACAGGGGTGGCAAAAATTTGCAATCTGCCAAAGAGACCTTCAAGGGTGATGCGGTGAGTGAGAGCGTAAGGAAGGGCGTCGGCGGAAGGCGACCGGGCACAGGAGCGCAGGAGCGGGTACAGGGGAAGCAGGAAGCTTTGGAAATGATCCTGCGCCGTCTTCCCACAGCAAGCTCTGGTGATTCGAGGAGGAGAGAAGATGCAGATCAACGTGGAGGACGTGGTGGTGGGAGATCTGGTAGAAGTCAAGGGCGGAGACCGAATCCCGGCGGACATCCGGCTCATCTATTCCCAGGGATGTAAGGTGAGGGGGTGCGGGAAGCGACGTGAGGCGGCCAAGCACTGTCCTGGGGCGGCCTCAGGCACTGAGCTGGAATCCATGAAAGAAAGCTTGGTCAGAACCTCAAGGTTTGAGGCTGGAGACAACAGGTGCTGGTGTGTGTGTGTTTCTCCCCGCGTGCCACGAATGGGACGCTGGGGGCGGACAAAGACATGCCATCTTTGTAAAGGAATCTTTCTTCCCATGCTCACTCTTTCGGTCCCTCCTCCCTCCCCTCCCAGGTGGACAACTCGTCCTTGACCGGAGAGTCCGAGCCCCAGACCCGCTCCCCCGAGTTCACCCACGAGAACCCTCTGGAGACCCGCAACATCTGCTTCTTCTCCACCAACTGTGTGGAAGGTGAGCATTGCGTCGTAAGTAGCCTAGTTTCAGAAGCAGAGATGGAAACAAAGATTTCGAGAACTCTCTGTCTTCGAAACGAGTAGGTGGGTAACAGCTGGTGAACGGGTCTAGGTCCTCCCATCACTCTGGTGAAGGGTCAAAGCCACCATCTCCGCGTGGGCACCGTGATGATACTGAGTCGCTGTCTCATAGGTTGTTCCGTGGATTCCATGAGCTCACACGTATACGACGCTTGGCGCAAAGCCTGACACGCGGAAGTGCGCTGTGATCGTCAGCTCGTATTAGTCTGGCCAGTGAGTGGACTGGGCTCTAGAAGTTGAAAATAGCATGGAAAGGCAGAAAATTACCCAGCCCTGCGGGGCAGCCTCCTTCTGAGAGGAGGCCCACTTGTCACTGTTCCAGGGAGGTACTGGCGTTGGAAATTAGAGTTCACCAGAAGTCCCCCCTCACACTTGGGCTTTGCCCCTAGAATCTAAGGTACCTTTGAAGGGGGAGGCAGTTCTGGCCAAGGTGGTACTGATGAGCTCAGTCTCGCGTCAAACCGCCCCACACTTAAGGAGGCCAGCAAGGCTCTCTGAAACACACAGGAAAGCCATTATTCACGCTTAAGAATAAATGTTTGGGTATCCAAGAAACAGCTTTTTTTTTTTTTTTAAATTCAACGCCTCACTTGTGCCAAATGTTACAGACGTGTCTGAGTCTCACGACACGACACAACAGACATTAGCTCTATTTTGCACGTGGAGAGCTCAAAGAAATGAAAGGCAGTATCCAAGAGCGCAAGTCAGCAGGAGAGAGAGACTCGGGGATTCTGGGACGAGTCCGTCCCCCAAAGCCCGTGCTCTTTCCACAGACCCTTATCTGGTCTGTGAGCCCTCCGGTCATGAAGTTATTTATTTAATTTTAAAATATCTTAAAAGATTTTTTAAAAAAATACTTTAAAATAAAATAAAGCTGAAGAAGAATCCAACCAGAAAATAAAATATATATTGAAAAAAATTTTTTTTAATTTTGATTGGACAGAAAGAGGCAGGTTAGCAAGCTTCCTTCAGAAACACTAGATTTGTATTATTAAATTTTAGGGGAAAGTTTTGCTCACATTTGTCCTTCCCAAGCAGGTTTTTGGTCAGCAAAGTGTATTCAGGCAAGGGGAGGAAAGTGGGTGGTGACATCCCTCTCCAGAAACAAGGGTCCGGCCGGGATGGAGGGGGCCTTAGTCGAAGACCAGAAGGACATGAGATGTGGCTGAGGGCGCGGAGCCAGGTCGAAGGAGCTCCTGACTCTGAACCGAGGAACGTCTGTGCACTTTGCAAACGAGGAGCCGCCTCTAACCTTTCTCCCAGACCCTCTCCTCCTACTTTCATGGCCGGTGGGGCTTTCTGTCTTTGGGTTCTCACGCATCTCCATGGGGCCGGAGCTGTCTCCCTGGCCATGTACAGCAGCACAGAGGCATCAGTCTGGCCTGGGGTACGGGAGGCTGCCCGTGGCCTTGACTTTCCCCTGGCTGACACCCACCCATCTTGTCTCCAGACACGTGGGATTTGATACTAGATCCTGCCTCTCTGCGCCTAGGGAAACCCATGAAGGAGTAAAAAGGAAGAACTAGACCAAACGCTGGCACGAAATAGATCCAGGCAGTGGCATAGTCCAGCCCCGCCCCAAACCCCAAACCTTCTCAGCACCTCTCGGTTACCGTAGTGTCTTCGCCAAGCCTCCGTGAACGCCTCCGGCGGGCAGCAGGTGGGGAGCCCATCTGCAGATGGCCTCGCAGAGGGGCGGCTCCTCCCCAGAACCCCACCTGCCATCTGGGCGGGACCCCGCTCTCAGACTCCCACAGCAGGAGGCCACCCCGGAAACAGCGTTTGTGGGTGCTGTCGGAGTAGAACCCCCCCCAGCCCAGTCCCACATGGGAAGAAAAGAGAGAAGCCAACACTGGCGTGCCTACGATGTGCGCATTCCCGTTCTAGGCTCCTTGAATACCCTTTACTGTGCCCCTGGTTCCTCCATGCCTCCATCCCCTTCTCAGAGCCGAGGCAGCCTGAGGGCCGGCACGCACGGAGCCCCAGGGCTCCCAGGGGCCTCGCTGAAAAGCTGAACTTCCAGCCAGAGCCCTTCTGCTTCTAGCATAAGTGATATTTCTAGGATACGTCACTTTTCTGAGTGATTCAGACCGTGCCTTGGAAGGGTAGGAATTTCAGCCATTACTTTGATAAAGCAGGAAAAATGGTTTTGAGCCAAGAACCTTGTTTCAAGCCACGTAGGTGAGGGGCCAGCATCCCGTGCAGGTGAAGCCAGACATGATGTCCAGGTCCCCCTTCTGACTCAGGGCAGGGGGGCATTGGCGGAGGGAGAGGCCCTGAAGCCCAGCTGTTATGGCGTCCGCTCCCCGGCAGGGGTCAGGCTGGTGCCAGCAGGCGGAGCGGGGAGGGGCTCTGGCCAGAGGGGGCTCCCCAGCCTTCCTACTGTCACCGTTAGGGCAGGAGAATTCTCCCCAGGAGGAGGTGGAAGGGGGCGCTCCCATCATTTGCAGGATGTGGAGCTGCACCCCTGCCCTCTGCCCGCCCGCTGCCAGGAGCAGCCCCTCCCACCCCAGCTGTGACCACCGAGAGGCCTCCGGGCATCGCCCCGTGTCCTTTGAGAAGCTGAGAACCTCTGGGACAGGGAAGAACCAGATGCTGGGAGGGAGGACTCTAGCAGACAGAGACCTTGATTCCTGGGGATCTAGAAACCATTCAGCCGCATTTTGTCCATTCAGGACAACATAAGAAACGTACAGACAATAGAAGACATTTAGATGAAGGGTGATCAAGACCTTCTTGACGGGGAAGGCAAGGAGTCGATAAAATCGGAGAACTGTGAAATCTCAGAGATTTTTCGGGTGGGGAGAACCTTACTTGTGTAAACTAAATACCAGGCGAAGAATACTAGAAGCTCTCGGAGGGTCCTAAGTGTCCACCTTGCTCTGGACCCTGGACAGTGCTGTCCTCGTAGGAACAGAGGCCGCAGCGCCCCCCGCCTCAGACCTCCTCCTCGTCTCACAGGAACGGCTCGCGGCGTTGTGATCGCGACGGGAGACTCCACTGTGATGGGCCGCATCGCCTCTCTGACGTCAGGCCTGGTGGTCGGCAAGACGCCCATCGCCGTAGAGATTGAGCACTTCATCCATCTGATCACAGCGGTGGCCGTCTTCCTCGGCGTCACTTTCTTCGGGCTCTCGATTATCTTGGGCTACGGCTGGCTGGAGGCTGTCATTTTTCTCATTGGCATCATTGTGGCCAATGTGCCCGAGGGGCTGCTGGCCACCGTCACGGTGAGTAGCTTGGGCAGAGGGGGCCCTCTGGGCAGACACGCCGCCCCAAGGGATGAAACCATGTATCTCTTCTGCTGTTGGGTCTTTCTAGTGCAGAGGACTCCTGATGTGCGCACACGTGTCCACCGCTTAGCGCCCACAGGACCTGGACTTCCCCCCACCCATGTTTTCTAGTGCCTTCTCTTTCTTCTCCAGGAGTTGTGATACAGGAAGCATTTAGATTCTAAGTCACCAGCGGTGAGTTCCAGTCTGGGCTGTCCCGGTTAGTGAACTTGGCCAAATCACTGAATATCTCCAGGCATCAGTTTGATTAATTATCAGCTTCTAGAGGAAGATTAACTCAGAATTATAGAATCTTATTGGAAAGGACTTCAAAGCCCATAGAAATCCAACCTTTCCACCAAACTTGAGTATCTTACGTACAATCCATGGGAGATGATGAGTGTTTCTAGTCCTGGGCACCCCTCCCCTTTCGGTCTCCGCTCATTTCGCCACGGGCTTGCTCTTGCTGGATTTCATCGTGTTGAGTGGAAATACGACTTCCTGTTGGGTCCCAGTTTTCTCATCTGAAGAGACACAAAACAAGTCATTTTTCTCTCTTCCACAAACAACACGTTTGACTGATGGGAGCCATCATGTGTCCTCAAACTCTCTGGGGGGAGGTGAAATCACCCCCTTTCCTCTTGCCACTCTTCACAGGAAAACGTTCTTCACACCCGTGGCTTACTGACCACTTGGTGGTGGTGGGGGGGGGGGGGTAGGTGCTCCCGTTCATCAGTACAAATAGAAATGGATAACGAGATACTACAGTAGGAGATAAAACAGAAATGAGAACACTACTCAGGGCGCGGTTGGTTAGCACCAAAACCTCGGGACTAGTGATAATACGTAAATAAATCATAACCCCACGATTGGAGTTCTGTATTGATATAACAAGAACTGATTGGTTTTTAAAACAACCCTGCCACACACACCTGACCTTCACTGAATTTATGGTCCATATAATTAATGGTAACAAAAATGTCCCAGTTTATAAATGATCTCTCAAGACCTTTCCAGCGTTGCCATATTCCTTCTCAACTTCAGGATTCTCCTGTTTTCTTCTTTTTTTTCTAACTATCGGTACCAGCCCTCTTACACCACATGAAAGGTTCGCTATCGACGTGGTCCCTGGGAAGGAGGGGTTGGGGGGGGCGGCCTGAACCTGACTTGAGCAGGGTTGCTGAGCCGCCAGGATGAAAGCGTCCTGGGGGAGCAGAATACTCCAGGAGATAATGTCGCCTTCTACGTTCCCCAGGGGAAGGAAAATACCCTTTTTCCGAGCTCTGCCGTAAAGCTCGAGCACAGTCACTCTCCTGGTTTTCGTTACCGTGGCCGCAGGTGGAATTGCGAAATGGGTGGAAAGAAAAGAGAAAGAAGTACCAAAAATTACAAAAGCGATACAAATGACCGGATTTCCAGAACGCAAAGTGGCGTGCGCAGCTGACCTCTGCGTCCCCGCTAATTCTCAGCCCTCTTCGTGGCTCCAGGTGTGTCTGACCCTGACAGCCAAGCGCATGGCGCGCAAGAACTGCCTGGTGAAGAACCTGGAGGCCGTGGAGACGCTGGGCTCCACGTCCACCATCTGCTCCGACAAGACGGGCACCCTCACCCAGAACCGCATGACCGTCGCCCACATGTGGTTCGACAAGACCATACACAAGGCCGACACCAGGGAGGACCAGACCGGTGACTCGAGCGGCGTGGGGGGGCCAGCCGTGGAGGGGCCGGGGGTGGCGTGTGGGCCGAGGGAGCGCGGATACAGAGGACAACTGGGTCCTGAGCGCGGACGAGGGCTGTCCCTGTCAAGGCTGGGGGACAGAGCAGGAGGCGAGGAAGTCACCTGCTTCACACTCCCCGCCCTGCTCACGAGCCCTGGCTTTTCCCTAGGGAGAACATTCACCAAGAGCTCCGAGACCTGGTTCATCCTGGCCCGGATCGCCGGCCTCTGCAACCGCGCGGACTTTAAGGCTCACCAGGAGAACCTTCCCATTGCTAAGGTATCAGGCCTATGGGGGCAGCCGACGCCTCGGGGTCCGGGCGTGCCCACCCTCTCCCCCCGCAATCTCTCTCCTGGTGCTCAGGTATTGCCCCCAGGTCCTCCCCATCACACCCCTCGCCCTGTGCCGTTCCCCTGGTGCTCACCGTGCAAACCCTGTCCTGGCAGCGGGAGACGACGGGGGACGCCTCCGAGTCAGCCCTCCTCAAGTTCATCGAGCAGTCGTACAGCTCTGTGAAGGAGATGAGAGAGAAAAACCCCAAAGTGGCCGAGATCCCCTTTAATTCCACCAACAAGTACCAGGTACGGAGCCCACACAGGTAGAATGGGGGCGGGCTCCTGGTTTGGGGAAGTGGGAGCTGTGCCTTCGCCTTGGGCCTCCCCTCTGAACAGTAGGATAGAGACAGTGGAGACCCGGCGTCCCCGTCCAGAGGAAGGCTCAGCTCAGGAGAAAGGGACCAGCAGGTAAAGAGAGGAACAGGTGTAAAGGAAGAGACGTTCAATCCCCAATCCCTGGCCGAGCGTGGGGCTCCGTCCCCAGTGGAGAGAGCCAGCGGGAAGTGTCCTGTGGGTAGGACAGGCTGGTTGGTGGCAGTCAAGATAGAGCCTCCTGCAGCCGTGCAGGTGCAGCCGTGGCGGCGTCTCTGGGGCTCCTGAAAGGTTTGCTCCTGCGGAACAAGGCTGGGTCTGCAAGGCGGTCCCCAGAAGCCCTGACTGTAGCAGCTGGGGCACGGGACAGGGCCCCAGCACCTTTGTGAAGCTCTGTCCCCAGGCAGGAGTGACAAGGGAAGGGGATTCATGGGCTGAGAGGTAGTGGTGGGGCACAACCCCAGGGAGCAGGGGATAGCTGGCAAAGCCAAGGGGACCCTCCCACATGAGGGCCCGTCCACCTTGAAGAGGGAGGGGGATATGGGGCGAGCCGGGCGAGGGGGCCCGGGTGTCACCGCAACTGGAGCGCCACCAGTCAGGTTTGGGGCCCCCAGCACAGTTGTGGTCGGCTCCGCGAAGGGGCATTCTCCAAATATGTGGGCTACCATGAAGGTCAGACGTTCAGCTGCTGTGGGTGACAGAGAAGCAATGAGACTCCCCAGAAGTCTCTCTTGTCGTCCGCTCTTAGAAACCCAGAACCGTACTCACTTGGCAGCTCAGGGACAAACGTCAGAACAACACAGAGAAGCTTAGCGGGGCTCTGTAAGCAGACGAGCCCGTCAAGCGCTGTATATGAACGCTGCTGAGAGGGTAGAGCCCCCAAATATTCCTCGCGAGGGGAAAAAATTGTAACTAAAAAAATAATACAATATCAAAAGCTATGTAGAGCTTTGAGTTTTTAGGACCCGATTGCCTCTCTTTTCACACTGAACGCTATCTGTGTGAATATCCGACTGTAACTATACAGTCAGATTTTCTGACTATGACTATATCTGAATATCGGACTATAATGCGATCCCACTGCCTATCTCTTCACACTGAACGCTGAGCGAGTAAGAGTTAAAGAGAGACGCAGAGCTTTTCTGCCTGGGCCGGCTTTCGGTCCCTGTGATACGACAGGTCTCACTCACTTCTGCTTTTTCCTGACGTTCAGTGGCCTCACGACCCAGACAAGAATTCCGTGCTTGGCGGGGCCGGCGTAAAGCCCAGGACTGCGAAGTACATACTTGTTCCTTCATGTGATTTAAAATAAAAGCAAAACATATCGATGACATTTGTTGGGACGTCCAACAAAATAGCAAGTTTCCCCCAAATGACACAGTTGGTGCGTTTTCTACTCATCCTGTGAAAAGGACCAGCTCTTCCTCCAGGGCGCCCGCCCCGCGTGAGCTCGGCCAGCTGGGCACTGCCATCGCGGGTGGGTCTGAGGGCAGCGGAGCCCCCCACCCCCCGCCAGGCCATCCCAGCCCTGTGTCACCTGCAGGCTCCGTGTCTTCCTCACGCTCAGACTGACATGAAAGGCAGGGTCTCTGTTCTCGTGGCCCCAGACTTCTCCCACCTTATTATCTGTAATTTCTATCAAGATCTGAGTTTTTTGTGACCAAGGGACTGGCTTATACGTAAGTCTTGCTGCCTCCTCCAATAATCCCCAGTAAATAGGGTACAAATACGTATTAAGCACTCAGGAAATCAAGCTTTTTAAACCTCTTAACAGCTTTCTGGTTAAACAAGTTAAGATTTTCCCTCTTAACTGCTTAGGCCTATTTCGAATATAACAGAATTATAGGAAATATTCGAAGGTTTTTAATGGGACGGCTTTAACAGCAGTTTACGCACAGGCTTCCACCTTGGTTATCCTCTGGGGCGGTGTGGTCCGGCCCCCTCCCTCCCACTTCAAGATGCCGGTTTGCTGACCCAACAGCCTTCATACTGAGAAGCTCCTGGCTGGGAAGAGCAACTCCCTCACAGTTCCTGCTCACAGATCAGAGATCAAGGGAAAATGCAAAACTGAAATGCATCTCATTCCTCTCTCCTTCTGGCCTGTGGTCTCCTCCGATTCACTGTGAACCTGGCCTTCCCTGCTCCCAGCCCACCACGCCAACCCCAACCCCAGCCCCAGCCCCAACCCCAACCCCACCGCGAGCCCCTGGGACTTCTCACGCTGCTGGGAGAGTGGCAGAGAGGGGATGATGACGAGCCTGTTTCTGGATTGTGCTTTGTGGTTTCCAAAGTACTTTCTTACAGATGATCTGACCCCAAACGGCTCGGATGTTTCTCACTCAAACACGAACGTTTCTCAATAAGCACAGTACGGTACTGTCCGTGAACTTTCTCTTCCTGGTGATTTTCCTAACATTTTCTTTTCTCAAGCTCACTTTACTCTGAGAACACAGCCTGTAATACCTAGCACATACGGGATATGTGTTAAGTGACTATTGATGTTATTGGCAAGGTTTGAGGTCGACCGCGAGCTATGTTAGTACTTAGGTTTGGTGGAGCCCAAAGATCTGGGCTGTGTCTCATAAAAACCCAGTGAAGTCGGCAGCACAGAATCTTTGGCATCGTATCAAAGGACTAAGGTTTTGAGAGGTTCAGAGGATTGACCTGAGATCACAAAGCATCCCGGCTGGGGGGGGACACAGGCCCGCGGCCCCCGGCGTTCTCTTCTGTCTCCCCTGCTGCCTCTGCTGGGACCACACTTGTGCTTTCCAGAAGTGAGAAGCCTGCTTGTGCCCTGAGCTCCGGCGGAGCTAGCAGAGATCTGTGTGCAAATAACAGCGGGTTGGATCCCCAGACAAGAGGAAGGCTGGGCTCGACCCTGAGTTGGACTTGACCCGAGGGAGGGTGCTGCACTGGACTTAGGGCACAAAGGAAACAGGGAGGGGCATGTGGACCGAGGAGCCTAGTGCTGTGCCCTCAAAACCTTTGCCCCTGCTTTTCTGCCCCAACCCTTGCTCCCCCTCCTGCCGCAAGGAGTCTCCCTCTCTCGCCCCCAGGTGTCCATCCACCTGCAGGACGACAGCGTCCAGCCCCACGTGCTGATGATGAAGGGGGCCCCGGAGAGGATCTTAGAGTTTTGCTCTTCTTACCTTCTGAAGGGGGTGGAGTACCCCATGGACGACGAGATGAGGAGAGACTTCCAGAACACCTACCTGGAACTAGGAGGCCTGGGGGAACGTGTGCT
The DNA here is from genome assembly GCF_030435805.1 of Mustela lutreola. Taxonomy (NCBI): domain Eukaryota; kingdom Metazoa; phylum Chordata; class Mammalia; order Carnivora; family Mustelidae; genus Mustela; species Mustela lutreola. Next base: position 71,201,912 of record NC_081303.1, on the reverse strand, counting down.
GGGTAAGGGGCTGTGCAAGATAACATCCAAACGGTTACTTGTGGGGTGAGAGATCGAATGTTGGGGTGAGCGAGACAGGGATGCACGCTCTGCTGAATGACCACCGGTCCCTCTGTCTCTCCCCAGGGTTCTGCTTCTTGACTCTGCCTAGCACTTTCTCCAAGGGATTCAAGTTTAATACAGATGAAATCAATTTTCCCATGGATAACCTTTGTTTTGTGGGGCTCATATCCATGATTGACCCTCCCCGCGCTGCAGTGCCTGACGCTGTGGGCAAGTGTCGTAGTGCAGGGATTAAGGTAAATTCTGGACCACGTCCCGCGTCCCTGAAGTCCCCTGACCTGTCACAACCCGGAGCAACCGTAGAAAGCCTCGCCTCGAATAGGTTCTTCGTAATCTTGGTTTAACTGAACTGATGTCTGTCTCCTTGACCTTATGATTCTTCGTCGTAACAGAGAACCTAATAGGAAATAGTGAGTTTCTTCTGTAGTCAGAATCCTGTCTTGCCCTGAACATTAAGATCACCGGGGGTCCTTTAAAATCTGATGCCTAGCCCTTCCCCCCAACCCAGAGTAGAATGTACAACTCTTGATCTCAGAGTTGTGAGTTCAAGCCCCACACTGGGCGTAGAGATTACTTTAATTAATTAATTAATTTAACTTAAAAAAACATCTGATGCTTAGCCCATACTGCAGACCCATTAAGTAGGAAATTCTCAGGGCAGGCATCTGCATGCTTCAAGCTTTTTTAAAAGATTTTTATGTATTGATTATTCATTTGAGAGAGAGAGAGAGAGCACAAGCAGGGGGAGCAGCAGAGGGAGAGGGAGAAACACACTCCCCGCTGAGCAGGGAGACCTGAGCCGAAGGCAGAGACACTTTAACCGACTGAGCCACCCAGGCGCCCCGTCTCATAAAACTTTCTCAGAGATGTCACTAGGCAGGTAAGTTTGAGAATCGGTGTCCTAGGGTTGCGCACGTGACTCATCTAGGGGTTTTGTCGGAAGCCAAAATCTCGATTCTGCAGGTCTAAGACACCCTGAGATCCTGCGTTTCTAACCAGCTCCCAGGTGATGCCTCGCTACCGGTCTGCAGACCACAGCAGGAGTAGCAAAGGGCTAGAAAGGGTCAGGGAAAGGTGCTGCTGGGAGGGGTCTGGGGGCTGGAGTGGGTGCCAGAGAGGCTGAGCTGCAGAGAGCAGGGCCCTCGGGGCACCTGCCTCAGGGTGAACAGCTGCACTTACAGGTACGGGTCCAGGAGTAAAAGCTAGAAACTGAAGCAATCAGTCTGGGAGTGAAACACAGCTGCAGAACACACGCCCAGGGGTGAGAACCCCAACTTGGCCGTGAGGGGAGGAGGGCTCAGACGTCACGGGATTCCTCTAGTTCTGAGACACTCTGCAGCCCAGTTCCAGGTCACATTCTAAGACTCCCCTATGTCCCCCCAGGTCAGAGACTGATGCCTTTCCTGCTTCTGCCTGATATTCTGGATCTCGGGCCTGGGGTCTCGAGAGCAGGTGGCAGGGCGGGGGGCGCTAGAGGTATTTGGGGAGAACGAGGAGCTGTGGGTAAGAGCTGGTTTGCCTGGGGGCCGCTGGGCCATGCCAAGGGCAATGACTGGTCGCTGGAGTGAGAACCAAGGGACGGAATTAGGAGCTGTTTGGAGTGGGGTCTCTAACCACCATGCACTGTTTGGGCGGCCGGTTCGCTGGAGCAGCAGCCCCGACACAGTCCATCTGCACAGAGCAGCCCATGTCCTGACCTCCCCCGGTGTTCTAAGCTCCCACGCCACCTCGTGGGCGTCCGCTGGGGAAGGGCCCACCCGGGTTCTCTGAGCCTTGAGATGGCCGTTGGAATGGGAAATCACACTGGGGGTATGAAACAAATCTCCTCTGGGGATCTGTGGGTCCCTTAGAGCAAGATGGAGAGACTTGCAAAGGCAGCCAGGGCAGGGAGGCCTGAACGGGGCCAAGGGCTGATCTAGCCTGAGTGTCGTCCCCGCGGCCTGCAGCCGGCGAGCCAGAGGCCCGCCGCTGAAGCAGGAGGCCCTGGGGCTGTCTGAGCCAGTCCGTGTCCTGGACAGAGGCTTACAGTTCACATGACCGCTTCTCACTTCTCCTGGACCCGAAGCGGGCACAACTTGGGCAGACTCGGTGAGAAATTCTCAATCGGCCCCCTTTCCCTATAGGGGCGTGTAAGACGGACACACCATGCCGTCCCTAGAGGAGGACAAATGTAATAGACCTACGGCGGATTGTCACGCAGGGTAGACCGTCCCAGGGCTGATTCCAAAATGGCCTTGGTGTAGAGCCGAGCCGAGAGCTCTGAGGTCACAGGCCAGCAAAGCTCTTACAAGAACATGATGGCAGGGCTGGGGCTTCCCACGTAGGGCCACATGCTCGGGCCCCGGAATAAGTGTAATTTAAAAATGAATAAAAGTATCCCTTATATTTGCTGCTCACTGAGGCTGTCGGCGCCATGAAGGTGTCTGGCCTCACAGTGAACCTGGCCTCTCCAAGGACGGCAGGCAGACCGCCAGGCCTACAGCCGTGTCACCAACACCGGACTCCGCCTCTCAGACGGGCTCGATGTGGACAAAGAAGGGACAAGGGGACCAGAGGGCAGCTCGCAAGACGACGTGGGAACGACAGAGCCACAGTCCGCTCCCACAAGCTGGAGAGGACGTCCCTTAAGTCCCTGACGGGTCCCAGGAACCGTGAAATGTCCTTTACCTCAAAGGGAACCATTCTCGGCAGGACTCGCGTCCTGAGAACTCAGTCTTGGGGAGACCGACCTACCTGGTGTTTTTCTTTCTCCAGCCTGGCCTGGAGGTGGACCTGCTGGAAACTAGTAAGGAACAGTCCCTTTGAGTGGTCAGAAGGGGCATGTGCCAGGGGTGGGGGGCGGCCGGGAGGACAGCGCACCTGCCCCAGGTCCCCAGTCACCACGGGGAAGCCCCTGGAAGGCTGTCCGGGCACGGGGAGCCTGAAGGGCGTCTCATCGCGAAGGTCGGAAGCTTGCATGCAGTCACCCCACGAGGCCGCGTTGGTGAGATCCGGACGCTCGCCATCTGTGGTGCAGGTACAGCCGCCTGTCCGGCGTGCCTTGGGCCACACGGACGTCCGCGCCACCACCTCCCTTCAGCAAGCCCGGCCTGGAGTCCCGCTGCTCTCAAGCCAGCTCACAGGGAGACAGGCTCTGGGAAGAACTCCCTACAGGCTTGTTTCCATGCTCTGAAAGCAAACAGATGGATCTTTCCAGAACTTTCCCAGGACAATTTCAGTCACAGCCACACAGCTGCCTTTTCCTCCATTAGAACCGGGAAGGCCGAGCTCCCTGAGGGCCCTCGGGAGCCTGGGCGGGCATTCTTGAGAAGCACTCGTTCATTCCTGCCTCTGACGGCTGTTTGTGGCCCGCGGGCTATAGCCAGGTTCCACGACAGAACAAAGCTTCACAGGCAGCCCAGACTGGGCCCATTCTGGCCGAGCGCTCCACCAGTGGACAGAGACAAGCCCACCCCACGCGGAGCAGGAAGAGGGCTGACAGAGGGAGCAGAGTGCCAGCACAGCCCGGAGCCAGGCCCTTGAGCTTTGGGGAGCCAGGGGACAGGGCTGGGGCTGGTCCGGACATCTGCAAAAGGGCTGGAACCCAGGGGAGACCCCGGGGAAGCAAAACAAAGAGGGTCAGAGCACACCTGGGCCTGGGGGATGCTTTGGCAGGCAGACAGGCTCTCCCAAACGACCCCTTTTTACCATGTGTGTTATGTGTAGGTATTTGTCTTTTGAGCTTAAAGAAACAGGATAGCCCTGGAATGATTCAGTGAAATTCCGAGTATAGTAATATACTCCCAATTTATGCCTGGGAAACTTAGAACCCAAACTGTTGTGTGTGTGATGGTCTGGTGGTCCCGACCCTGTCCCGGGGGTGAAGCCACCACAGCGGAAGTCCTTGGGGATGAACAAAGAATGTCCCCTTGGCATGAAGGCGGTGATCTGTTAGGTCCTGGAGAGAAAGGCTAAGGGTCCAGGACCCCCTGAGGATGGCTCAGCTCCCCCTCCTTCCCCTCCTGACCCAGGTGATCATGGTGACCGGAGACCACCCCATCACAGCCAAGGCCATCGCCAAAGGTGTGGGCATCATATCAGAAGGCAACGAGACCGCGGAGGACATGGCAGCCCGGCTCCAGGTCCCTGTCAGCCAGATCAACTCCAGGTGGGCCCCCTAGCGAGCTCAGATCCGCCGTGTGCCACCCCCCCATCCTCAGCCGCCCCATGCAGACCCCATTCCCAACAGTTCCTGGAGGTTCCTGCGGTCAGTAGGACATGTAGGGTTTATTCAGTGCAAAATGAGACATAATAGGAAAAGGACCAAGTGACTTGTCAGTGGGTTTTCAGAGGAAGTAGACAGAAGGGCGCAGAGCCAAGGGAGGAGCGGGTGGGAAGCAGGGAGGGGTGCAGCGTGTCTGTCCGGGGACGGACAGTGGGCCGGGGACAGTGGGCCGCTGGGGACAAGCAAGGAGCCAGACTGAAAGCAGAAACAGGCTGTCACGGCGGAGGCTGGACCGCGGCACCAGGACCCCTCTGAGCGTTCTGCACTGGCTTTTGAACTCCTTCCCTCAGGGAAGCCAAGGCCATCGTGGTGCACGGCTCCGAACTGAAGGACATGACGTCGCAGCAGCTGGACCAGGTCCTCAGGAACCACACGGAGATCGTGTTCGCGCGGACGTCGCCGCAGCAGAAGCTGATCATCGTGGAGGGCTGCCAGCGGCAGGTGAGGGGGACGGGGCGCCCTGGGGCACCTGGCTCAGTCCTGCCCCAACCTCCTCAGGCTGGTTGGGGGACTCCGAGGAGCAACCTGTCCAGCCCCGAGATGGGCGTCCTATGGGGGCCCTGAGAGTTTTCTTGTCTCGGGAGGAGCAGGGGACAGAAGGGCCGAGAAACAGGGATGAGGGGCTCAGAGTGACCTCTGGGACTTGTCTCGCTCCGACGCAGGGATAACATCTCTTGTTCTGGGCCTCGTGCAGGGGGCCATAGTGGCGGTGACCGGGGACGGCGTGAATGACTCCCCCGCGCTGAAGAAGGCTGACATCGGCATTGCCATGGGCATCACGGGCTCCGACGTGTCCAAGCAGGCCGCCGACATGATCCTGCTGGACGACAACTTTGCCTCCATTGTCACGGGCGTGGAGGAGGGTGAGGGGTCAGGGCGCCCATCAACTCAGGTGACAACTGGGCGGGAACTGGTGTCCCTTTGCTCATCATTCCACCTCCATGGTCCTGTACAGACAGAACAGTTGGTGTAAGAGAAAATTAGACTTGGCCGTGGCTGGACGCCACTCTCTGGGGCCCTTCTGTACGAGGCCAAAGGCACGGGCAGACTGAAGGAGACCGGGACTCTGGTCTCGCGGCGTGTCCTCTGTCCCCTCGCACACATTCCACTGGGTCTGCCCCAGGTTCCGAGATGTAGCTGTTCTCTCTGGGACGACTCCGTCCGCCACCATCGCGGGGGGCCCTGGGAACCGGTGGTCTGAATGATGCTGACGCAGTGAGATCAGCCGGAGCCCGATCTGGGACTGTCGGCCTGAGCAGGTCAAGCGCCCTCTTTCCCAGAAACTTCTGCAGACCACACCCACCGGCGAGCAGGACAGCCCCCCGAGTCCTGCTTCCTGGACTCCCGGCTTCCTGCCTGCGCCCATCTTACAGAGACCTACGACAAACCACATAAGAGTAACAGCAGCACCATTTTTCTGAGACCCAGTGAGATCCCGACGCTCCGTATCTGGTTCCACTCGGTTCCGTACAAGTTCAGAGCACCAGCCACGTACCAGGCTCTATTCTAGACTCTGGGATGTGACAGTGCGAGATAAGAAGACACAATTCCCTGCCCTCATGCTCCTTCGTTTCTGGTGTAGCAGGACAGACAGACAGGGAACCACATTGTGTATTACAAGGATATAAGGACAACGGGGCTGGGCTTGTGGTTCTTGAAAGGGCCGTCAGGGACCGACGCAAGCCATCTTGCAAGGCAGGAGGAGTGAGGCTCGGGGAGCGAGAGAGGCCCCACATCACAAGCTGTTGGGGCAGAAAACAGGATTGGAACCCAAGTCTGGACTTTTTCCACATTGGCCTTGAACTTCTAGGGGCCTCTAAGCTACTGTTCTCAGACATCTCTGCGAATCGGCCCGGCCCTGCCCTGCCCTGCCTCCCTCTCGGGGATCAGGCGCTATTAGCCCCACTGATCTGAGGACAAGGAGGCGCAAGCCTGGCGGGCTAAGGAGTGTGGCTCCAAGGAGGAATCCTGTGATTCGGGAGCAAAGCTGGGAACGAGACCCGGTTGAGGTCTCAGACCTCCAAACCCTTGCAGGGGCTGTGATGCCACTTTGTAGCATTCTCTGTCCAGGGGCTGGCGTGCGGGTGGTGTCCCCTCGGCGCCGCTCACAGAAGGGATGCTTTCCTCCCCCAGGCCGCCTCATCTTCGACAACCTGAAGAAGTCCATCGCCTACACCCTGACCAGCAACATCCCCGAGATCACGCCCTTCCTGCTCTTCATCGTCCTCAGCATCCCCCTGCCGCTGGGCACCATAACCATCCTCTGCATCGACCTGGGCACCGACATGGTGAGGCCCAAACCGGGAGCCGGCTCGCAGTGCCGCCAGGGGAACCGGGGAGCAGGAGAAGGCTGTGTCCGGGGGAGGGACAGAGCTCGCGTGAGTCACTCCTGTGTTTGCTTCTGAACTTTGTGTCCCTCGTCACCCCCCCCCCCCGTCCTCCAGGTCCCGGCCATCTCCTTGGCTTACGAGTTCCCCGAAAGCGACATCATGAAGAGGGCCCCCCGGAATCCGAAGACTGACAACCTGGTGAACAATCGCCTCATCGGCATGGCCTACGGGCAGATCGGTGCGGCCGGAGGCATGAGGGGCTGTGGCGGTGGGGGGTGGCCGCACCTGCCAGGCCACGGGCGTCAGGGAGATGCTCTCGTGACAGCAAACTGGGTGCTGGGCCCTGGGGACACAAAGCCACTGCTGTCTGATGTGCCCTTGACTTGAGAGCCCAGCCGAGAAGGAACAGACATACATGGTCCGATGGCATCTTTCCCAGGGTCGAGAAAGGAGCACGCACAGAACGTGCGACAGCGGAACAGAGCAGGGGCTCGGGGGTCAGGAGGACAGTCGGGGAGGCGGGTGGGGTAGCAGGACTCACGCCTGCTACTGGAAGGTCGCAGAGGCACCGTGAGCCAGAGGAGAGGACGCTCACACGCCTGCTTGTGGAAGAGGGAATGACCAGTTTGGGGGAGCCCGGGCTCATGAGAAAGGCGCAGTCGGGGTGAGGCTGTGGCTACAGGCAGCACTTCCCCGGGGCAGCCTTAAAAGGCACAGGCGAGCCTTTAGAAGTCTTTCTTTGCTCCCGAGTTGCCGGGGCCGGCCGTGTTCCAGGGAGCCGGTGAGGGGCGCACAGGGGAGACCGCCCCAAGGTCTAGAGGAGGGAACTCACGGAGGAAGCACACATTTAGAAGCCAGACCTGTGTCTGAATCCCAGTCTTGCCGCTTACTGCCTGTATGACCTTGGACGAGGGCTGCATCTTTTCTGTGCCGCCGCTTCCCCACCTCTGAAAGGTGAATGATAGCTCACGGCTGTCGTGAGGATCAGGGTCCACAGGGACTTGGATCGCCGCTCAGCAGGCGGCGGACAGACACTGGCGTCCGCTCTCGCCATGGCCGGGCCTGGCAGACACAGGTGTTGACGGAAGGACAGGCCAGGGGCAGAGGGGGAGACGCGAGGAGAGGACAGGACCTGATGGGGTCCGCCTGTGAGAGAAAGTGCAGGCACAAGAGTCCAGCGCTCGTGGAAAGAGAAAGGATCCTCTCCAGGGTCCTTTCAGTTTTCAGGTTCTGTGACTCAGAGATGACTCTGGCTTAGAGCCTCGAGACAAATGTCGGGGCTTGGAGACAAGTGCCACAGAGTGAAGGGATCAGGTCGCTAATGGCAAGCGTCTTCAGCCCTGAAAGCTCAGACACCCATCAGCCCGGCTAGAACCCGGCCATGACCTTCCATGGTCTCCCATTTGAGGTCCCGCTCTGAACCAGGTCCCTCTGTCCCGTGACTGTCATTCACAGGGATGATCCAGGCTCTGGCTGGGTTCTTTACCTACTTCGTGATCCTGGCCGAGAATGGCTTCAAGCCCCTTGACCTGCTGGGTATCCGCCTGAACTGGGACGACCGGTTCTCCAATGACCTGGAAGACAGCTACGGACAGCAGTGGGTGAGTTGAGGGGGTGACGCAGTTGAGGTGAATGAGCAGTGGGTGACGCCTGAGACAGTGACCAGACAGACAGAGCTGACGACGCCGCCTCTCCAGTCCTACGTGACCTCAATCTCCCATTGCATCAGCAAATCCTCTTCAAAGGAAGACTTTCCAAACGATGACTTCATTTCTGTTCATTCCTGCCGTCTGTCCCCTGTCTTTACTCTGCTGGGTCTTTCGGCATCCTTGGGCCTGGAGGTCTTCCTCATCATGTCAACCTTGGGGGCTGATTTCTGTGTTTCCAGGTTCTCGGCATCATTCCCTCAGAAGTGAGCGCTGGGTCTTCCCTCTCTGTTTCGCTCCCTCCTTCCACGGGAGTTCACATAACACGACTTCAAGTCTGAGAACCTACGTGCTTCGTATCTCCCTTTCTCACCTCTCTACACTTGTTCAACATCAAGGATGCCTCTGTAGTAGTCTTTCCTAAAACCCAAGATAAATGAGGTTCAAACAGAAGCCCTCTGGCCAACAGGATGTGTCCAAGAAATTTTAGTATGTTTTTTTTCCTACCTGTGAACATGCCTGTCCCGATTTGTAAAACAGTGGGCGACATGACACCAATTATTGCTAGACTCGTAGGACCGCAGAGGACGCAGAGTCTATAGGAGACACATAGTCTGTTATCATCACTCTGTAAACAAGGAAACTGAGTCTAGAAAGGTTTGGCGGCTTGTGCCGAGTCCCATGGGGCATCCCTAGAAGGGCTTCGCCGGAGCTCCGCTCTGGTTCCTGCCTGGCACCTTCCTCCTCCTCCATGAGCTCCAAACCAAGCTAACCGTAGGTTTCTCAAAAGTAGGTTAGAATCCTGGTTGTTGGAAATGCGCTCCTGGTACATAATTGGCTTCCCATAGCCGAGCCCCATGAGGCCGTCAGAGGTCAATTGTTCTCAGCCTTCAAGATCACTCCTGGGTCTAATGATGCCCAAAGTCATTACCTTGTCAGCATCTCCTCGATCCTCAAGTCCAGCCTTTGTTAGTTTAATATCTTGATAACATCTCCCTGCTGCTAAGACACAGCTCAACATATATTTATTTGTAATAAATTAAAGGTAATTAAAATTAATTTGAAGTAGCACCAAATTACATCAAAGACATCTTGAAGTATTGCGGAATGGGTTGAGAACAATTGCCCGGAGGAAGAAAGTTCATAAAGGCAGGGTCTATGCCTCTTCCCCTGCCATAATCTTCGGATAATCTCATAGGGAGCCATCCGCCCAGCCCCAACCAGGAAGGACTCCATAGACTGCTAGAACCAGGGAGAGCTCCCTACCTTCTAAATACATTTCGCCTTCAATCCCACTGATCACCACTTCCTCATCCAGGAAGCATCTCCTAGGTACAAGATGCTCTTCTGGTCAGCTTTCGGCAAGGACAGATCCGGGGTGTGACATGGGCACCAGCAGCCCAGGTGGGGAGCAGAAGGCCACCTCCCTGGAGAGGGAGACCGTGGTGCTGGAAGGGTCGTCTGCACGGATGTCTGAATTCCCAGAACCTAGGACAGGAGCGGGCGAGTCAGGGCGTCAGAGCTGAAATCTGCCAGCCACGGGGTGCCGGGGTGCAGGTGGCTGACGTGCTGGGGGCAGTGACGGGGACGTCACAGATGGGCCCATGGGACTGGCTCCTGGCGCAGCACAGGGCTCATCAACGTCAGCCTCTGTGTTCCAGTCACTCAGGCAGAATCTCTTCCTCCACGCGCCACAGTTCTCGAGGCTCCGTATGTGGCATCTCGCCGTCCCTCAGTCTCCAGGGCCTCAAATTCTGTGCTCAGTCGACCGGTCAGTCAGAACCACGCCGCTCTCATCTTTGAAACACGGCCTCTTCTCCGGTCTAGTGGAGATGCGCCTTTCTGTGCTCCCACGTCCTCGGTGACCCCGCGGGCCCTACTCTGGTGCTGGCCGGCCAGCCTACTTCTCTTCCCCCTAGACAGGTTCCTTATGTGTCACGTACGGAGGCGAGGAAGACCCCCTGGGGGTCCGACCCCCCCACCCCCGGCATCCCCTCCTCTGCGGCCGGATGCCCTCCGTGCCCCTTCCCCTTCGGAGCTCCGTCCTCAGTTCTCGGGTCTGCTTCTTCCTCTCACCACCCCTCCTCTTCACCTGCTGAACACTTCAAAGCCGCCCAGCTGCAGCCCCAGAACTAAGCATGGGAGGGCAGCACCCAGGTCAAGGAGACAGGTGCTTGCCCTTGAGTGGCTCTCGGTGGGCCAGGAAAGCAAGGAAACAACTCAGAACCCAACACGGAAAGTGCTGAGAAGAGATGAGAGGAAGGCTGGGGGCCGAGACCTGACTGGGCCTTGAAGGGGTGCGGAGGGAGAGAGCCTGGGAGGCGGCCCCGGACCCCTTGGGACACACACCCTCTCTCCTCCGCCCACCCTCCCCCAGACCTACGAGCAGCGGAAGGTGCTGGAGTTCACGTGCCACACGGCCTTCTTTGTCAGCATCGTGGTGGTGCAGTGGGCCGACCTCATCATTTGCAAGACCCGGCGCAACTCCGTCTTCCAACAGGGCATGAAGTGAGCGCCCCCGCCCAGGCCCGCGCCCCGCCCCTGCCCACACACTGCAGGGGGATGCCGCTCCCCTACCTCGCCCTCCTCTTCTCCAGCACACCCTTCCCCATTTCTTCCCAGAAACAAGATCCTAATATTCGGGATCCTGGAGGAGACCTTCCTGGCTGCTTTTCTGTCCTACACACCAGGCATGGACGCAGCCATGAGGATGTACCCACTCAAGTGAGTGAGGGAAGGGACACAGGCTTGCGGGGGGGTGGGGGGCAGGGGCGGGGGTCCCCAGCACAGGGAGACCCCGGGAGAGGAAGCCGCCTGCTGGGGGCTGCCGGGATGGACTGGGCCACCCTGGGTGATGTAAGAAGAACCGTCTGTGCTCCCACAAACGCGTCTTATTTAGGGAGGGATGGGGGGGCCTGTGCCGAGTGATGGCACCCCGCGGAAATTTAGCAGACTTGCCGGCACTCAACACAAGGGCGTCTTTTTGACAGTGCCGGGCGGCATAGCTGTTCAAGGATACAAATGGCTTGGGGCGGAAGTAAACATAAAAATAGTCTAATCCACGCACGGCTGATTGAGCTGTGCGGAGGCAGCCCCGGCAAGGTGCGTCTGTGAGTGGGCATGCAGAAAGTCACACTGTCTGCTACCTTGTTCCCCTCAAAACGGGCCCATGTTTCTGGTTTGTGTTTTTTTTTTTTGTATTTTTTTTTTACATTAGTATATCCTTGTTGTGAACAAACTTACGAGGAGGGGCTCCTGGGGGGCTCAGCCTGTTGCACATCTGACTCTTGGTTTTGGCTCAGGTCATGATCTCAGGGTCTTGTGGGGAGGCTGCTTCCCCTCTCTGTCCCTCTACCCCTCCCCCATCCCCATTTGCATGAGCACAAGCACGCTCTCTCTCTCTACCTCTCTAAAATAAATCAATAAATCTTTAAAAAAAAATGTTTACAGGGAAAAAAGCAAAACCACCATGGCCCCCCATCACCCCCACCTGCAAAGGCAGCCTATTCCTGACTCAGACTGTTGCTTCCAGCTCATCTGCTACAAATTCACACACCTCACTCACCTTTCTGTCTCTTGCAGCATTTTACACAACGCTTTGTATACTGTCGGTGCCCAATTAATGCTTAATACCAGACACTGGCGCTGCCCTTAGATACTGACAAGCCCAGGTTTGCATCTCAACTCTACTGTGTATTATTCAGGACAGTGTGTAACCTGGCTGGGCCTCAGCCGTACCTGCGTCCTACACGCCGGGCACACCGTTGTGAGAACTACGTGCAGAAACGTGTACAGGGCACCCAGCACGGCGGCGGGGGTCACTGCGGGAGCTTTGTTCATATGAGATTGGTTCCTGTTGCTAGCGATGTCAACATTCAAGTCCTTGTCGATGCAGTAGGGCGTTAACTGGGCTCCCAAACATTCTGTGCGCACCCTGACCCCAGCACACGTCACCTAACATGACACGTCTGCTGTTTCTCTGTCTTTGCTTCTCGGACCACCTGAGCTCCTTGAGATCAAAGGCCATCACCATGCCATCAGTTTTAGTCCCTCGCGCCCTACACGGACACGGAGGGACACATCGCTGTTGCCGTTGAATGAGTTTGTGGCCGTGTGTGTGGAACCGTGTGTGCACGTGGGATGAACCCCAGCCAAGGCCCCTGCTGGCCAAGACGGCAGCACCTGATGCAGGAGAGACGTCAGGGTTCAAAGCCGATGGCCGAGAAGGAATCCTTGAGATGTCTTTGGTGCCAAAAGGTAGTTTTGTTAAAACCCAAGAACAGGACCGTTGGGCAGAAAGAGCTGCTCTGGGGCTGATTGTATACTTTCATATTTAAAAAATATATATATATTATATATTTATTTGACACAGTGAGAGAGAGAGTGAGAGAGACAGAGCGAGCAGGGGGACGGGCAGAGGGAGAAGCAGGCTCCCTGCTGAGCAGGGAGCCCAATGTGGGGCTCGATCCCAGGACCCTGGGACCATGACCTGAGCCAAAGGCAGACGCTTAACCACTGATCCCCCCAGGAACCCCTGGTTCTATACTTTCAGGTTGGGAGGGGGCTAGGGAAGCGTCATCAGTCTCTAAGGAATTTTGGAGGCACGGTTTCCAGGACCCTGAAGGGGACGGTTTTCTATTGTTAGGAAAAGGTCAAAGGTCATTTATTACTCTCCAATAAAACCTTAGTCCTGAGACTCCTCAGATGTATATCAAGGGGTCATATCCTTGGCGGATGATTGCCAACGTGTATCTTGAGAGGGTAGGAATAAAGGAAGTTTCCAGAGGAATTTTTTTATGTTAAAGTACACTTACAGGGTCCTGGGAGTCGGGCTAAGATTGCCTTTGGCCCTTAGCAAGGTAGGAGCACCAAGGCAGCTGAATCCCAGGAGGCACGTCACTCGGCCTGGTTCAAGGACTCGTCAGCGGGCTGGAGGCAGTACGGAAATTTCATTTTTCTTTTGCCTTCTTTCCCACAACACCCTCAGTCACTCGCTACTGAGCTCTTGCAATATGGTTAGTGAGACTGAGAACCAAAACTCGTAATCTTCTCTAGTTAATGTAGACGTAGACTCTCAGGGACTGTCCCACTGAGCACAACTTTCCTGTCTGGGCTGGACTACATTTTCCTGACCCTTGGAAAACCCAGTGTCTGACGTGTGACACGCCCTCAGCGTGTAATACTCCCCAGACCCCAAGGACTTAGGGGAAAAGAAGCTTGTAAACTACCTCCTTCAGAATGCTTCCTTCGGTTCCCTGTGCACACGATGATGCTTTGGATATACTGGGTTAAATAAAAACCTAGTATTAGAATGAACTGCCCCCCGTTTCTTTTTACTTATTTTAATGCAGCTATGGAAAACAATGAGCCTCGCGGCTCCGAGTGATGCCACTGGGCTAGGTCACCTCCCTGTCACCCAAGGGAACAAACATGGCTGCGATTTGACTCTTCCCCGGAGTCTCCCTGGCCTCTGAGGACAGAAGAGATTCCGGAAGAAAAATGTTCCCCATGTTCGCAACATGGACAAGTGTATCCATTCCTCGGGGAAATATCCGCCCAGGGGTAGTCCCGGGGAGACCCCTCCTGCTCAGACACCCGCCCCTTTGGGGGCACAAGGCCCAGAAGACCGGTAAGGCAACAGGGGTCTCCGTGAGCGACTGCAGAAGCCAGGAGCACTGCGGGAATCTCTAACGCGGAGTTTGTTGCCTTCTGTTGTCACTGGCTTCTTGGGTTCCCACCTCCCCCCTCCCCCACCGGGCTCTGACCTCCCCAGGGCTGGGGCTCAGCCCCCCAGCCGGTGATGAGACGCTCGCTCGGTGATGAGCTGTTCTCTGCACCTGCCCTCCGCACCTGTCCTTCCTCCTCCGGCCCTTCAATCCCGCCCTGCTGACCAACACTTGTCCCCCACAGGCTACCCTGGTGGCTCTGCGCCACTCCCTACAGCCTTCTCATCTTTATCTATGATGAAATTAGAAAACTCACCATCCGCTGTCATCCTGGCGGTGAGGGCCCCGCTCCCTGCTCCAAGGCGTCTCCAGCCTCCGACCAGCTCTCCCCTCCCCACCTTGTTCCCAGGGGGCCGGGCCCCTCCCTCTCCGCCCCTTTTCCTCCCTCCTGAGCGGGCTCCCCTCTCCCTTCCCCAGTTCACTCTGGTCTCCTCTCATCCACAGGGTGGCTGGAGAGAGAGACCTACTACTGAACTCAGCAGAAGAAGAGCCTCCCGTGCGGGGGGCGTCCCCGGGTTGGGTGGGGGGCTGGGGTTATGAGTCGGGCGCATCTGAGAGAGCATGAGTCAGGGCAGAGATGCCGGAATGGATTACCCGGAGGAGAGAGACAGGCAGTCCTGGGGCTGGACTGAGGGCCCTGGGGAAGTGGAGGGCCCGCTCAGCCTGTGTCCGGTGGGAGAGGCGCTATCCTGCTCAATCAGTAGCCAGTGTAGACAGTAAATGTTTGCAGTGGCCCTCACCTGGCTGGATGTGTCCGTCTGGTTTCTGCAAAGAGGGGACTACTGTGACGGTGTCTCTGAGGTCTCCATGAGAGCCGGGCAGGGCGGCCTTTCAGGGACCGAGTTGGGGTTGGGAGGGGGTCGGAATCAAGCATCGCTGCCCCTTGAGGGCTGACTCCCGACTTAAAGTCCAAAGAGCCGAGGGAAAGCGAGGACAGGACAGTGGAGCAGGGTCAGAGGCACGGGTGAGGTGAGAGACGCAGCAGAGCCCCCGACTCGAGAGGGGACTGCAGCACCCCAGCCCAGAGTGGCGCATGGACTCATCATGGAACGTGGTGCTAGGAAAGACCTTAGGTCGTCCATGAAGAACCCGAGGTCCGACCGGACTTGGGAAGCGTCCCACGGTGAGTGGCGAAGGTGGGACACAGCCTTCCTCTGGGGATGGGACGCTGGTCCCTGCCCTCCGGCACCTCGGCCCCATCCCATCATTCTGGATCCCGTAGCCTTGACTTTGGGTGAAGCGCCCTGCCCCTTCACCCCTGGCTCTGCCCAGGGGGACGGACATTCCCAAAGGTATGGTCTCCGGAGCCTGAGAAGAGGGGCCCAGGCTCCTGGCTGTGTCTGGGGAGGAAGAGGAGGAGCCCTGGGCCCTCCCCCCCCCCCCGCTACCCTCCCCCCCCCCCCGCACCCTCAGAGGTGGCTCCCCTTTCCTCTTCACCCCTGTACTGGCTGTTGCTTTGTGAGCCGGTCCACTTTGCCTTGGAGGTCGTGATGGTCCCACCTCTCTGGGGGCTGAGCGCAAAGCATGCAGGGCAGAGAGATGCGAGGGAAACCTGCTGGCGTGGTCGACTGTCACCAAAAACAAAGCGTGTGCGTTGAGGGACAGCCCGGTGCCATGAGCGCCTGAAGCACACTGTCCAGTGACTCACACAGCACGTAGACTCGGAGCACCCACCCTGCTTCCCTGATGAGTCCCCCAAGGTCTGTCTGATCCCAGCACTTACACCCGAAACGACTTAGAGCCCAAACTCCCAAGGAGGGCTGCGGCGGAACCAGAACAACAGGGTCGGGAGGAGGAAAGGTCCCCGGAGGGTCTGGAGGCTGAGCGGCAGAGAAGGTGGCTGTAAGGCGAGCCCGCGGCGCAGCACCTGCACCAGGCTCCCGCCTTGGTGTCTCCCTCCTGTGACCGCCCTCCTCCCGCAGCAGGTCCCCTAGGGACAGGGCTCTATCGGTCTGGGGTCCTTGGCAGGCTGCTGATTCAGCTGCTGCACCAGGCCTGGAAGATGGAGGGGCCAGGGCGTGGGGAGTGAGCGGGGGTGGGGAGCGCCGAGGGGCCAGCAACTCCGGTTTCAGTGGCAGGAGCTTCGGGCGTCTGGTGGGTTAAAAATACAGAGGCCCCAACTCTGGGTCATTTGATACCCGATGCCGAGGCCTATTAAGTCCAAGGGCCTGAAGCCGGGGGCCCAGAGGGAAGGGACAGAGTAGAAAGTGGGGAGCCAAGCAGCAGGGGTGCGGGGTGGGGAGCAGGAGGGGAGGGTGCCACTGCTGGGATGGACTGGGTGGGAGTGGGGGGCCCAGGTCACCTTTTAGCCCCATCTCACACCCTTGGGGGTGCTGAGGGGCAGGTCCAGTGTTCCAGCGTCTGCCCCTCCCCCAGAGTGCAGCTGAAGTCAGAAACTCCCTCCCGCGGCCTTCTGTCTGGCTGTCTGACCGTGGCCCTGGCTTGCTGCTGTGGGCAGCTCAGTGGCTTTCCTGTGAGGCCAGGAGATGGGTTCCGAGGCCTCTTAAGTTCAAATGGGCCCAGCTCAGGTTAGCTCGGGCCTCTCCCGCCCCAGGGGCAGCTGTCTCTCTTGGACAACCCCTCCCCCCGCCCCCCGCCGCCCTGCTGCACCACATTCTTGAGATATCCCTTGGCCTTACTTGCTTACTTTGCTTGTGGTGCAAGGCCCACCCCACAGGAGGGGAACGCTGTTCTGCTAACACAACTTCATGTCCCTGCCCAGGTGCAAAATAAACCCTCCCTCTCCGAAATCAGAGATTGCTCAGGGTGGGGGCGGAGGGCTTCGATCTAGCCTCTCCCCTGGGCTCCCTTGTGCCTCACTTTACCTGTGCCTTGTAGGAGCCCTGGAGGGCCATGAAAAGGGTCCTTCCTTCCTAGGTACCCAGAGCCAAACTTGTCCCCAGCCCTCACCCCCAGGATGGGGCGCAGGAAGTTAGAGCCCCTTCCCCCACTCCCCCGGGCTCTCAAGTGCACAGAACGCGTCAACCCCAGGCTCTAGTGCAGGGAACCGTCTTCAGGTTTTCCAGGAGTTAACGTCTCCCCCACCAACCCCCCAACCCCAACCCCCCACCCCCACCCCCGGCCTTTGCGCCTGATCCTCTTTGTCAGAATGTTTGGCCTTTGCGCCTGATCCTCTTTGTCAGAATGTTTGTCAGAATGTGCTCAGCAACTCTCCCTCCTCCGGATGGTCCAGCCCCCGGGAGCCACCCCTCCCCGCTGTGCCCTAGAGAACGGAGTCCCCTTTGATCCGGAGTCCCCTTTGATCCGAGGCTGTGCTGAGCACGAGGGCGCGAGGCAGCACTCAGGACTTTCCCCTTCTCCGCTAGGCCCTGTGGGGAGGAACCCCAAATCGCATTTCTGCAGGGTGGACGCGGGCCAGCGCTCCTGGCCCCACGCCCCGTCCTGCCCCTGCGTCCAGACAGGAAAGCAGCTGGGGCCGGGCCAGGCGGCCCTTCTCGCCGGCCGCCCAGGCTCCATCTTTTATTCAGAGAATGACCTCATCCTCGGTCCTGGCTCTTGAAAGGGAAGCGCAGGGCCTCTTTCTGCAGCCCGGGCGCTTCGTACCAACCTCTCGGCCGCAGGATCGAGGACACAGTCCCAGGTTTTAGGACAAGAAGCAATCTGGCATTTGTGCCCCTTTGTCCAGTCTATGAATTTATTCTCTGACCCAGAACACGTCCTGTCCACCCCGTCTCTCTCGGTCTGAGTACCCTTACCCTCCCTGGACTCTCCCTAATGACTCCACGCCTCCCCTCCCCCAGCCCAGCTCATTTACCTCCGACTCATCTGGTCCTATTTTTAGCTCAGCCTTTTTCCTTTCTTAATATGGCGATGAGCTTCATCGGGCAGTGGGGACCGTGCTGAGGAACCCTGCCCGAGGCGGAAGGCAGCGGGGGAGGGGCTCCAGGAGCCTGGGGGCGCGGTGGAGAAGGAGGGAGGGTCCCGGCCCTCCTGGAGCTGTCCTGGCCTCAGAAGGTTATCTTCTCTCCTGCCAACCCCAGAGACAGAGACATATTTAGACGGAGCCAGGTGGGGGCCTCCTGGTGCCAAGTTCAGGGACAGCTCTGGTTCCCTCCCCGCCCCCTGCGCCTATCCCGCCTCCTGACCCTTTCACTCTTGGCTCTGTCCTCAGTGTGTCCAGAACCCAGCAGCGTCCTCTGTCCCCTGCTCTGGGCCATTCCCCACCCCACCCCTTCTGTGAGCCCCTCACTCAGGGTTCAGGACCCACGCCCCGCCCTACCCCAGCTCCCTCTTCAGGACCCGGCCAGCTGACCCTGACCCTGCTCCCTCCACGCGCACCTGCTGACAGGATGGGGGCCAGTGCTGGGGCCAGAGCTGGGCCCAGGCTACGGCCTGCACTGCTGTTCCTGTTGATGCTAGGGACACCCAGATTGGGGGTGCAGGGGGAGGACGGGCTGGAATTCCCTCAGTACGATGGCGTGGACCGTGTGGTCAATGTCAACGCGAAGAACTACAAGAATGTGTTCAAGAAGTATGAGGTGCTGGCGCTGCTCTACCACGAGCCCCCCGAGGACGACAAGGCCTCCCAAAGACAGTTCGAGATGGAAGAGCTGATCCTGGAGGTGAGTGGGGTGGGGCCTCTCCCGGCCACCCCCAGCCTGGCCACATGCAGACTTGGAGGGGGACTCTCGGGGGGCGAGGGGCAACATGCCACCAGACTCGTGGCATGTGGCCTTGGCCCCACGAGAAAGTGGCTTGGAACCCAAAGTCGCACCACGGTTAGGCACGCTTAGGAGCCAGGGGCTGCAGGAAGACCCCTCCTCCAAGCCGCCCGAGGCTGCTGGTGCTCCGTTAGGCCAGGACTGAGGTGTCCTTGGAAGGGGAGCACAAGAAAGAAAAGGGACGTGCTTCGGAGCAGGGGGTTGGAGCTGTACGGCAGCCCCAATCCACTCTCCTGGCCAGTACGTGCCCCCTGTCTGCGCACTGTGGGGCCTGCACCCCGAGCCCATCCAAATGGAATGCATTTTCAAGGCTACCTACCTCTTCATTTGCATGGCATCACTTTCTCCCACCCAAGGTTTAACTGAGCCCACCATGACTCCCACTGGCCTCAGTCCCTCTCTCCCTAATTCTCCATCTGCCCCTACTGGGTCAGGCCAGATGCCCTGATGGGAAAACGCTTGCCATTGCAGGAGGCTTCAGAATGCCTTCCCCAGCTTCTCTCTGCGGGAAGGCTCTCCTCACCCAGGAGCAGAGCAGACTTACAAGAGAAAAGGCCTGTTCTGGGGGATGCCTGGGAGACACAGTCCCACACACTCTCTAGCAGCTAGGATGCATTCGTGTTCTGGTCCAAGCTTCTGGAGCCCCTTCTCCAGCCCGGCAGGACGGCAAGGCTCCAGCCTGCCCGAGAGAGGGACCACAAGCTCTCATTTCCGTGTGCCCCTGTGGGTGCCGGGACCTGCCGTCTGATGAATGCGCCGAGTATTTTTATCCCGAGTGCTCAGCATCTCTGCCCGTTCGCCTGCCAACAGCCTCCCTGTCTTCGGAGAATCTGGGCGCCCAGCGTCACTTAAGAGGGAGCGTGGCAGAGCGAGCCAGGGCTGAGTCCAGCGGGGAGGCTGGAGGGGGCAGGGACCTAGGGGAGTGACTGTCCACAGCCTGAGTAAGGAAGGGCTGGGACACGCAGGGTGAGTTTGGCCTCAGTGCGGACAGCTCTACCTGTGTCCCCTCTCATGCCTGCTAGAGTCTCTGCCTCTGAAGGTGACAAGTGGTGGCCACGGTGACCTCTACTCTCATCTCTCTGGCTTCGGCCACTCCTCAGTGACATGACTGCCCACCCCCACACACCCCTGCCCTCCAAAATGCTCCCCAGTGGGGGTCCCTCAGAAGAACCTCGAGGACTTGAAATGTCACCCCACACTGAGCCTGGCCTTTAACGATGAGGGTGGGCAGGGCTCAGCCCCAAAGCAGGAAGGGCCTAAGCTGCTCTGAAGTCAGACTCCCCAGCATCCCCGGGAGCATGGAAGTGTCCCGCACCCGCCTTGCAGAGCAACGTCGGAAGCTCCATGCCCACGAGCAGCCGTGTCCAGGGGCTGAAACGGAACCACAGCCCAGGGGTGGCTTCGCGGGGAAACGGAGGTTCCCTGGAGCCCTGTGCCATGCCAAGGGCAACTCTTCTCTTCCCCATGTCCCCAGAGACCACTCTGGGAAGCATGAGATGGGTACGGGGTGACTAGGAGCCCCAGAGCTGATTCCGTCCCTGTGTTCCCTCCAGTTAGCGGCCCAAGTCCTCGAAGACAAGGGTGTTGGCTTTGGGCTGGTAGACTCGGAGAAGGATGCAGCTGTAGCCAAGAAGCTAGGTAAGGAGGGGGTGGGGAGGCCCTGTGTGTGCACGTGTGGGATGGGGGAGGCCCAGGCCAGGGGTTTGCGTGGGCCCCACCGCGTCTGATCTGGCAGTGGGAAGAAAAGATTGACACGGGGGGGGGGGGGTATGGCGGGCGTCCTGGCACCTCCTCCACTCGTAGAGACCCATGATCAAATCCCAGAAAGAGTCAGGGGCGGCCTCCCTCATCCTAACCTAAACACCACGGCTGAGTGCTGGAGGAAAGGGGCAGAACCCAGGCCGGCTGGAGAGGCCTCTGGGTCCAGGGCCTGCGGGGGTGGGGGAGGGTCCCCAGCACCGGCCACCAGGGAGCAGCAGAGGCCTGAACTGGACCCCGGAGATGCCTGGGGCCGGCGGTCAGTAACCAGGTCATCTGGTCAGTCATAGCAGTGGGTTACAGGGCCGGACCGGCAGGGAGCGACGGGAGTCCTCAGAGGAGGTAAAAGGAAAACCTGTCTCTAGTTATGGCGAGCAGAGGAAGGCAGACATCTTGCTAGAGTCCACGCCTCCCCATGTCCCCCCCGACACCCCCGCTGAGCCCACCTTCTGGAGAGCCCCGGGGCCTGCCCGCTGCCTGGGCTAGACGCACAGGCCCAGTGCCCAGGCCGTAGGGGCCTGACGTGAGGTGAGCGGGGTGGGGGGACGGAGAGGTGGAGGACTCCAGGGGCGCGGGGACGGGCCCTGGACCTGCAGGCCGCCTGGCCGCCCGGCTCACCTCCGGCGGGCGCCCTAGGACTCACGGAAGAGGACAGCATCTACGTGTTCAAGGGAGATGAGGTGATCGAGTACGACGGCGAGCTCTCCGCAGACACCCTGGTGGAGTTTCTCCTCGATGTGAGGCTCTCCCGGGCCCCGGGGCCTTGCTTTAAGACTTCACACCCATCCCCAACCAAGCCCAGCCTCGCACACGCGCACACACGCGCTCACACGCCCGCACACACTCACACACGCGGGCACACACACTCACCAGGCAAGAGACAGCCCCTCCCTCCCACCCCATCCCTCATCCCTCCCCTCCCCGGCTGGCTCCTTCCAGTGAGGAGACCCCTCGTCCTCCTCCAGGTCCTAGAGGACCCCGTGGAACTGATCGAGGGCGATCGCGAGCTGCAGGCGTTTGAGAACATTGAGGACGAGATCAAACTCATTGGCTACTTCAAGAACAAAGATTCTGAGCGTGCGTAACCCGCAGGGCCCCTGTACCTCTGTGGACCCCCGTTTTACCCATCTCCGTAACCCCCACTCCACCCACTGTCCCCACGTCTCTGCAGCTAACCCCCTGGCGTGGTCAGCTCCCTCACGGCTCTGACCTCCCTGCACTTGGGGCTCCCAGCCCCCCAACGTCCCCCACTGAAGTCTTGCTGCTCTTAGAGGACTGGCGGGGGATCTCAAAAGGAATCCCTCCGGCCAAAGGAGACTTGGGGAGAAACAGAGTGGCCTCGGCTCCCCCAGAGACTGACTCTGTCCTACTCCTTCAGATTACAAGGCCTTCGAGGACGCGGCGGAAGAGTTTCACCCCTACATCCCTTTCTTCGCCACCTTCGACAGCAAGGTCTTCTTCCTGTGGCCATACGGAGGCCCCCTGCCTGCAGCTGCCCTCCAAACCTCTCTCCCAGAATCTGTGGGGGGACCTGGTCACACATGACACCCCCATCCCCACCTCGGGCCTCTCACTCTTGCCCCCAAAGATTTTAGACCCTTTAACCCACTCCTCCAGGGTTCAACCAAAGCCCAGAGACCTTGTCCATTGTCCTAGGGGCAGCGACACGGGCCCAGGTCATCTGACCTCTGTCCTAAGATCTGCTCCCCATGATGCGCATCCCCCCCACCTCCCCCGCCAGGTGGCAAAGAAGCTGACCTTGAAGCTGAATGAGATCGATTTCTATGAGGCCTTCATGGAAGAGCCTGTGACCATCCCAGACAAGCCCAACAGCAAAGAGGAGATTGTCAGCTTTGTGGAGGAGCACAGGAGGTGGGCACCAGGGGCACCCCTAACCCAGGTGGCAAGAGATTGTCAGCTTCGTGGAGGAGCACAGGAGGTGGGCACCAGGGGCACCCCTGACCCAGGTGGCACCACCTAGGGCCCCAACGCCCCTGCGCAAGAGGAGCCGGGGGTCCCCACCAGCCAAGAAGCTGGTCTGGCTGCGAGTGAATGCCATCCTGGGCATGGCGGCCGCTCACTCGCGCACAGACCAGGTTCAGCCAGGGGCCTTCCAACTCTACTATTGTTTTTAATCCTCCCAACAAGCTCAGGAACCCTGACCCCACCGGTAGGAAGTGTCAGAACGGGATCCTGACCTGGATCTGGGCACCACTGTTTCTCGACCGGGGCGACCTGGTGGAGGGGCAGGTCAGGTGGGGGAGGCTCTCACCCTCCAGGGGGCACTGGCATTTTTGATGGAGGAGAGAGCTACCGCTGTCTGGTGGGGAGAAGCAGGGACACTGCTAACCCTCCAGGGTACACCGGACTGCGCCCCACAACAGAAAATTCTCCAGCCTGAGGCTGGGACCCTGCCCTCACTCCCACACGGTGACTGTCTTCCTTCGCCGCACCCCACAGCTGGAGCGTCCCCTCACGTCCGTGGAGATGCCACTGCCCTCACCCTCTCCCGCTAGGTCACGGTCCCTTTTGTCGGGGAGGGCCGTCACAACGCCTCCGGGGCGCCTCGCACAGTGCCCAGAACATCTCAGACTCTCGCTGTGCCGTATGAAGGACGGAATGCCCAGAGACCCCGTTCTTACCTTTTTCCCAAAGAGTCTCTTCCAGGCCATGCCCCCCCCCCCCCCCCGCTGCCTTCCCACCTGCTTTAACCAGGCGGTGACCCGGGCCTGCCGCCCGGAGCTTAGACACTGCCAGATGGCTTTGCTCTGGCCTACAAGCTGTCTGTGCCCTAGGCTTGACCCAAAACCCTCTTGGGGGGCATCCTTCTCCTCTGCTGAGTCGTGACCGTCTCTTCTAGGTCCACCCTGAGGAAGCTGAAGCCTGAGAGTATGTATGAGACGTGGGTGAGTGTCTCCCCCAGACGGGGCCAGGTCCCCAGGGGGGGTGTGGGTGGCTGAGGACGGAAGTCCTGGAAAGTTCCCGCCCCGCTGCGCTCCGTCCGTGTCTGGCTCGCGGGAAAGACCAAAACACCAGCAGAGTATGGAGGCTGTTGCTCTTAAGAACGTGCCAGGAATTAGGAGACACACAGACCCTGACACAGATGACAGGGAAGGAGGTCTGGGGGCTGCAGAGTTGGCCAGAGGGGACGCGGGGGCCCTGGAGGGGAGGCGAGCCGTCCGCGTCCCGGGGGCCGCCGCCACAAGAGCCTACCTAATCCAGGAGCTGGGGTTCCACGAAATTCAGGCTCCAGGAGGAGGCAGCGTGGGTGCGGCTCTCAAACTTCAAGAAGCATAGCTAAGCCGTGCTGTCCCCAACAGGAGGACGACATGGACGGAATCCACATTGTGGCCTTTGCGGAGGAAGCCGATCCTGGTGAGGGACGGACGCTGGTTGCGGGGGCGGGGGTGGTTGAGGGACACAGGGGTGCTTGGGAGATGTGAGAGCTCGGGCTTCCGTGGGAGGCCCTCCTGGGAGTGCAGGGGCCCCGGGGTGAGGCAGCAGCGATGGTGGGAGGAGGGGAGCACCCCGACACTGCTGCCTCGCCTCCCTTGCCTCCCGGTCCCCCTACCGCTTCCTACTCTCTGACTCGTGTTCCCTCCTAGATGGCTACGAGTTCCTGGAGACGCTCAAGTCTGTGGCCCAAGATAACACTGAAAACCCCGACCTCAGCATCATCTGGATCGACCCTGACGATTTCCCCCTGGTAAGAGGTCGGCTCTCCCCAGGCAGGACCTGACGCCGTCACCCTTCCTGAGAGGACCTGCTGTCAGGGTTCTGTCCCCGACTTCCGGCCTGAGGACATTGGGGGGTTACGGCCCGTGCTCAAGGGCACCGTGGGCAGGCACCGAAGTCACCCCGAGAAGGGGAGACAGGATGGGAAGTAAATCACATGGAACATCGCACACGCCATGCCCAGAGCAGAGGCGCGGCAGGGAGCTCGTGTGCCCGGGGCTGACCCCTTCTACAAAAAGACAGAGTGTTGGGGGGCAAGTGGGCCCATGAACCCTGCAGATGGTTCTACACCGTCACGGACTGGAAGTGGGGAGAGTCCGTGCCTCAGGGGACAGCTCCGTTCCCAGCCGGATCCCCAACACTGGAACTCATCGTTGAAGGAGCAGCAGAATGAACAGATACGTGAGGAACATTAGCAATTACTGGGGACAACGGCCTCAGTTTAGAGATGCAGAGCCCGAGGGTCCCTGAGAAGTGACTTGCCCAAAGTCGCAAGATCAGGCGGTAGCAGAGCCAGGATCGGAACACGGGTTCCAATCCAGTTTTCCTGGGAAAGTCTGGGCCAGTGTCTTCAGCTGACCCCTCCGGATAGTTTCTGTTTGGGACTTTTACCTGCAACTGCTCCCGCACACACCTTCTCTTCTGGCCCCCAGGGGGTCTGTCCCCATCCTCCAGCGTGAGTTCATAGTGACCTTCCCCTGTCCCCAGGCTGACCCTCTACACTCCCCGTGCTAGACACACGTGTTTCCAGATGCTGCTTCGTTACCGTATGTGGTCTCTCCACAGCTGGTGCCCTACTGGGAGAAGACATTTGACATCGACCTGTCAGCGCCGCAGATAGGCGTGGTCAACGTCACCGACGTGAGTTTCCTTCCCACACGCCCCGCTTGCCCCCCAGCTCTGCTTCCCAGCCCGTCCAGCTCTCCCTGCTCCGCCGACCGCCCCCCAGACGTCAGACATGCCTGGAGACTCGGGGTCTGAGTACACAGCGCCCTGCGCTCCTCCTTCCAGGCCTGGCCCACCATCCTCTCCAGATCTCCCGTTTGGAGTCAGGAGCCCCCATCGGCACCCCCAGAGTCCATGTCCCATTGCTAACTGGACTTCGCTTCCCCTAGCTCTGCATTACGCCCGCCGCCCGCCTCTCAGGTAGACTCTGAGCTCTTGGAGGGCAGAAAGCTCATTCACACACAGCAGGTGGCCTCTGCAAGTCTGTTCTGGCAAACGGAGTAAGCCAGACTTTGCCTTCATCCCCTTCGCCCTGTGACCAGGGAGGCGGGTATTTTGTTAACAACACAGCCAGATCTTATAGACCCGATTCCAAAGAGACTCATAAAATGCTAGGAAGCCCCAGAAATCAAAGCAGCTTCTGCCGGAGAGAATCGGAGAGCAAGGTTTCAAGGAGTGGCCCCGAACACGGACAGACGCTCGCGGGGTTGATGATGAGTCTTTCCAAACCGACGGGAAAGTTAGTGTGAAAGGTCAAAAGTAGGAAAATGAGTATCAGGTTCTGGAAAAGGCAAATCCTTTTTTATAGCTTGTGAGACTAGAGGCTTCTGCAAACAGGGCTGGAAAAGCAGGTTATGAAAAGCTGAAGGGTGGCTGGCCTGGCTCTCTGGCCGCCGGCGCTTCCCCATCAGAGGCCAACCCAGCCATCCCTGTCCCCCACCCCGTCGCCCTTCCCACCTAGACCTTCACCTGCACAGCAAGCGTCCCTGGCCGGTGACAGGAGAAGGGGAGGGACAGAGGATGCAGGGAAGGACAGAGGGGGCCCCGGGAGGGGGAGGACAGGTCTGCAGACCCGAGTCGGGCTTAGCTGCGGTCCCCTGTCTGTGCCTCACCCCAGGCGGACAGCGTGTGGATGGAGATGGACGACGAGGAGGACCTGCCGTCCGCGGAGGAGCTGGAGGACTGGCTGGAAGACGTGCTGGAGGGCGAGATCAACACGGAGGACGATGACGACGATGATGATGACGACGATGACGATGACTAGCGGCTGTGGCCTCGTTCTCCAGCCCGGCCCCCCCCTCCCTGGGCTCCCTCCCAACCCCGTCCGTCCCTGGGCTCCCCTGGGGACACTGGGCCATCCTCTGCGGTAGGGAGGCCCGATGCTGAGTGCTGAGACCCCGACCTTTGCCCCACGAGGCCAGGACCTGCTCGTCCCCACGCGCCAGTCCAGCCACCTCTGCCGGCCATCTCCTGTTCCTACGATCCGTTCCCTCCATGATGCGTTTCCTTCCCCATTCCCTCTGCTCTGACCCACCGTTCCCCATACTCTTCCCTCTGGTTCTCTTCTCCTTGGTTCTCTCCACCTGTGCATGATCTTCCCCACACTTTCAAATCCTCCATCCTTCTGGCGGCCTGATCCCTGGCCAGGAGAAAGGGCGGGCCCCGTGTCTGCGGCTCTCGGCCATCTCTTGTTAATGCATTTGGGTCAGATATCGGGAGCCCTCAATAAAGGATCTGGGGCAGCATGAGCAAGTGTCTGCTGGGGAGAGGCAGCCCCAGGACGGGGGCTTGGGGGTGCGGGCCTCGTTAGGGCACCAGGATGGGGGCGCTCCCTCTAGGCGGTCCTCCCAGAGGACAGAGGACTGTTTATCTGCCACCAGAGCACAAGCTCTCCCCTCACACGTGGTGTTTGTCCAGCACCGCTGGGAGGCTCTGGGAGAACGCGGAGTGCTGGGTCTGTCCCTGCTCTCGAGCTGATTAGCCTCACTGGGAAGTCAAGACGAGCAGCCCAACGACTGAAGCCGAGCACAAAGCAGCACGTAATTAAGTGATTATGTGCTGCTTGATAGCACCCTCCCTGCAGCTGCTCTTGGAACCCGCAGGACTGAACCCAAACAACTCTTCTCGGGGAGGCCTTCTCAGAGGCGGCTGCTGCGGTTCCCTCCTCCGGGCTCACGGGCCACTCTCTCCGCCTCCAGTCCAGTGCTCCCTCACCCTCCCCGGACAGGTCCCTCTTCTCCACCAGACTGCGGGGTGGGGGCGGGGGTGCTCGAAGGCAGGAGGCCAGGCTTCTCCTCTGTGCCCCCCAGGGCCTGGCACACAAGAGGCGAGCTGCCAGCAAATGTCTGTTGACAGAAGGAATGAAGGAACACGCAGGGTCGGGACAGAGAGGCCCCAGCGGGCTCTGACGGCTTCGGGAAGGAGCACTTTCTAGGCCTTCAGTGAACCATGGGGTTTGACAGGGCGCAGGAGACAGGGAAGGGACATTCCTGTCCGTGGAGAGCACCAAAAGCATGGGCAGAATGTGGGTGTCCCACGGGGGGTGCAGAAGAGACGGGAGGGGAAAGAGAACCTCACGGGGCGGCCATGAGAAGGGGGAGACGTCACGGGATGCAAAGAAGTTCGACTTTAAACCCCGGGGGCTGCGAGGAAGGACACAAAGATGGCAGTGATGAGCCGGAAGGACAGAGGGAGGGGAGGACGGAGCCAGCAGGTGAGGGGGGCGGCGCTCACAGCCGGAGCCCTTCAGAGGTTGGGAGAGCGTGGCCCTGCGCGGTGGCCGTGGGATGAAGAGGAGACACAGAGCTCTGCGTTCCAGGGCTCCCCATCCCCACCCCAGACCCGGGCTGCCAAGGCTCCTGGCAAGAAGGACCTACACCAGCACCGCCCAGGCCGGGGTACGTGTCAGGGGGTCAGATGACGTGGTGTGGGGGAGCCAAGGAACGGACCACGCCCAGAGCTCCCAGACGGGACAGCGGTCATGGGGCCGGGGTAGCCACGGGTGGGCTGCCTAGCTGCCGAAGGAAACCTGAGGTGACACATGGGTCACCCTTCAGAGACAAACGCAGGAAGTGCTCCCAGAGGCGGCAGAAGCGTGTTGAGCAGAAACCATGTGTTCACCCAACTAACACAGGGCTAACGGGGGGCTGACCGTCCAGCGTCGGTCAGCAGAAGGCCCCAGATGGAGCAGTCACCCTAGGTTTCCAGCGCCCACTTGTGCCAGTCCTTACACACTTAGGATTTCCAAGTCTCAGGAGAACCATGCCAGGTGGACGTCAGCATCTCCGTGTCACTGGTGGGGACACTGAGAGTCCGAGGTAGACCCAGCATGAGAAAGGGGCGGGGCCAGTGCGGAAGCCCTGGTCCCCTGCGCCTGCAGCCTCAGGGAGACTTGACCCTGTCTCTGTCCAGAAGTCCTTCCGTTTCTCTGGGTCTCACCAAGGGGCCAGTGACATGAGGCAGACGTGAGCAGAGGACGAGGTGGTCTTGCTCCAGAGGGTGGTGACGGGGAGAGTTGCTGAAGAGCACGGAGAAGCAGCAGGAGCCTGAGTGTCTTTGGGCTTTGGGCGCAGTGTAGACCAAGAAAGGAGGGGCTCACCTGAGGCTTCCTGACAGGGTGTCTACTGGGCCAGAACTGAGGGGAGGCCGGGAGGCCAGGGCAGTCCTGGCCGTGGCGTAGGATGGGGCTCGGACCTCTTTCCAGGGCCAGACTCTGCCAGAGTGGAAGCAAGGACCCTCGGGCGGGGCAGGGGGTGCGGACAGATGCTTCCCCACTTCTTCCTTCCCTCTTTGAGTCTGGCTGAGAATCTGGGGGAGGAAAGTCCCTGGGGTGGAGAGGAAGTGAGAGCCGACGAGCGGGCCTGGGCAGAGAGGCAGCGCGAGGAGCCGGAGCTAAGTGTGGCTTTGCGAGCTGTCTATATTTGCATGCTGAGCTCACTGCTGCTCTTTTCCTCCCCAGAAAATAAAATTACATCATGGTGGGGGGAAGGCAGGAGGGCGGTATATTCGGGAAAGGTGAGAGGAACACAGGGGGCATCACCCCAAGGAGAGAGAGCGGACGAGATCTGGGCTCCGGGTCAAGGCAAGGAGGCCCCACTTTGCTTCCCGCCCGCACCCGAGCCTCCACCCCGGCCCCTCCAAAGTGGACGAAGTCGGAGCGGGCCCCTGGGGCCCTCGCCCCCGGTCCCCCGACCCCGAAGGGGAGGAAAGCGGTTCCCCCAACACAAGTCGGCCCGCTAGGAGGACGAGGCCCAGGGCCCTCCAAAGGCCCAAACGCCCGCTCGGCGCTCCCCGGGGTCCCCGCCGCCGCGGCCCGCAGAGGGGCGCGGGGCAGGACGTGCCCCCCCACCTCGGCAACCGCGCCGCGCAGTCCCGGGGCTCGGGCGGCGCCCCCGGCAGCCCACCCGCGAGCCTTCCAGAACCCCCGCCCCCCGCCCCGCCCCCGGCGCTGACGTCACCGGCCGGCCGGGCGGGGCGCGCGCGGGGCTCGGGCTCGGGCTCGGCGGGCGGAAGCGGCGGCGGCAGCGGCAGGAGCGGCGGGAGCCGAGGCGGAGGCTCCGGACGCTGCCCCAGGACCCGGGACGCCGGACAGCCGCGCCCTGAGCGCTCAGCCCGAGGCGGTGAGAGGCGGGCCGGGGGGCGGCGGGCTCGGGGCCGGGCGGCGGCGGGGCGGCGAGCCGGGGTCGGGGGGCGTCCGCGGACCGGGGTGCGTGGCCGGGCCCGGGGCCTCGGCGGGAGCCCGCTTCCCGCGCGGCCAGCCCCCCCCGCCCCCGCCGGCGCGGGGATCGGCGGACCCGGGGCCGGGGTCCGGGCGCTGGGGGGCGGGGGGCCGACGTGGAAGCTCCGTTAATTCCATACGCCCCGCGTCGGAGCGGACGGGGACACACACACCTACGAGAGACACGCCAGCACACACGGTGACACACGCCCATGTGACTCTTACACACACCGCGTCGCCCGCAGCAAATCACAGCCGTCCCCGCACTACGCGTCCCCTCCCCCCTGCCTCCATGTGCCTCCCGGAGGAACATCTGTCCGCAGGACAGCTGGGTGGGGGCCCTGGGCCCCCGACCCCCCGATTGTCTGGGCAGATGCTCCCAGCCCTGCGCTTCTGGGGGCCCCGCTCGCCAACACAGGGGGGACAGGGCAGGAAGTCCTGCTCGCTCCGCTCGGGGACAGGGGGCAGGATCCGGGGCCAGGGAGGCTGCCGCTGGCCTCTCTCGCTGGGTCCACTTAGAGCCTAGGGGGCTGGGACTGGCTGGTTTCTGCGCCCTGGAGTGGCCAAAGGACGGAGGAGGGGGTGGGAGAAAAGGAGAGGGAGAGAAAGAATGAGTGTGAGTCAGCCGGGGACGGAGCCCAAGTCGGGAGGGAGAGAATGAGGGAATGTGTGCGAGGGACAGCGACGCAGTCGGGGACGGCAGGGGAGGACGCGACACAGAGATGGCCAGAGCAGTGGGAAGAGGGCTGGGGGCTGGGCTCCCCGGGCTCAGAGCGCGGGGGAAAGCGGCATGGCGTGAGACCTCGGGGAGCCGGGAAACATGCTGAATACGGGGGTTTTGTTTCTCGACGAGTCTGGCCCCTGGGCTGTCAGAGCGATTAGCTTTAATTGCTCTTCCCTTTGTGGCTAAACACTCCGTTGGGGAAATTGCCAGGGATGCCCTAGGCTGGCCGCTGGCCTGGTTGCCCAGTTCCTCACGTCCCGGACACCTGTGTCCATCCCGTGCGCGGGGACCATCATGCGTGAAGAGGGCCGCGCGCCCCTCCTGCCGGCCCTCCCCTTTCCTACAGACCCTCTGGCCACTACAGACCTACAGACTCCCCTTTGCTACAGACCCACCGACTCGGCCCCTCCCCACCAAAGTGAAGATCCCTTTACAGCCAGGAAGCCAGTTCCTTCCCAGTCGGACAGTGGCCCTGAGTGTTTGGATGGGGACACTGAGTCACAGGCCCCAGAAGCCCTTCGTATTCAGGGTTCCCCCCACAGGAGATAAAGCCCACCGGGGGGAAGGAGGAAGAGAGACTGGAGGGGGAGGGGTGGGAAGGAAACCAACGGGAGGGGGGAGCTCCGGCCGGCCTGACCCTGTGGGGGGGGGGTGTCTCCTGACGCCCCCACCTTGGATCCATCTCTCTCTTCTTACGCTAAGGGCTGAAGGCTTAGCACCATCTCTGTGCCCCGGGCTCACCCATTTGCTTCTTGGACTGAGCTGAACGTTTTGAGGCCCAGGTACCTGCCTCCCCTCACTCTCAGGCTGGCAGAGTCTTAGAGCCGCTTCCTTTGTTACAGAATAAAAACATTCCCTGCCCCCCCCCCAAAAAAAAAAGCTGAATGGAAGCTAAGGGAAGAAGCCAGCAGAGTGTGCTGTTAAGGGAATAATTAGGGACGAACTCGGGGGGGGGGGGGCAGGTAGATTTTAAAATGGGCACCCTGTGCTCTCCCCGCCCCCTCTTCCGCCTCTCCTGGATCACCGCCCCACCCCTGAACCAGGCAGCATGACCCCTGCACCTGCGTGGGCTGGCCCTCCCCTCCGCACCTCCGCAGCAGGTAGCCCAGGTAGCCCCAAGCAGAGAGGAGGGAGGGAGGGGTGCCAGGGCTCCTAATCCTCAGGCTTTCTTCCAAGTTGAAGCTAACGCTGGGGCCTCCTTCTGCACAGGTGGCTGTCCCACTGGGCGTGGGTGCTGGGGGCCGGGAGAGGGCAGATCACCCGCCTGTCCCGCGCCCAGCTCCCACGCCCAGAGACCAGTCTGTGAGCTTCTGACCTCCTGCCCCTGTCCCCCAGCACCCTCGGCTGGTCCCACCTTTGTCCAGGCTCCACCTGGGGCCAGCTGGGAAGGAGAGGGAGGCAGGCAGGAAGGAAGGTGTGAGGAAGCCGCTAGCAGAGCACAGAAGGATCCGGGAGGGAAGGGGACCGACTTCCTGGCAGCCTCAGCTCCGGTCCCGGTTCCTGCCCCGGTATCCTGTCCCAAGAATGGCCTCCGCCCAGGCTGCCGGGTGTTCCCCAGGCCGCCTTGCGCTGCTCCAGCAATCAGGAAGACTTTTCTGGGCCAGGAGGGGAGGAGAGGCACATAGGCCCGGAGGAATTCTGAATCTCCAGGAGGACAGGGCCAGGGAGGGTGTCGGGGCCCAGCTCCACCACAGCCACACCACTCCAGGGGCGATGACAGATCAGTGAGGCCAGAGAGCCACTTCCTGGTACCCCCAAAACTCCCCCAAGGGACTGGCCATGCCCCTGCGGCCACACCCAGGCTGCCTTCCCCCCCTTCCTCAGGGGGCCCCACTCCCCTGCTCTGTCCCTTCTTACTCACTCGCTCCCCACGCCCCTCCCCTGCAGCGGTGTCATTGTCCTGACCGGTGGGGGGCTGGGCCCCCAGAACTGCGGTTGCCATGGTAACCGCTGAGTCCCGGCGCCCTCCCCCCCCCCCCCCATCACTGCGGCCTCCGGCCTCCTTCCCTCTCCCAGCCCCACCTCCCTCCCGTTTGCAGGGTCTCCTCACCCTTCCCCTTTTCTCCGGCCGGGAGCCTGTGATGACAGACCTTGCACACGCTCTGTCTCTCTCTCTCTCACACACACACACACACACACACAGAGCACGTATTTGCACGGCCAGTGCTGGCACAGTAGCACCCATGGCAGAGCGTGCACACGCCCGCACAGATGCCCGCCGCTGCCGCCTCCACGCACCCGTGCCCACGCCGGGGGGCAGCAGCCGCGCGGGCCTGGCTCACCACTCGGCCTCCCCACCCCCGTTCTCCGGGGGGGTCTCACTGTGTCTGCCTCGCGCTCTTCGAAAGCGCCTGCCCACCGCCCCCCAGCCGATGTGGGTGGTTCACTCACACATTAATCCCTCCCCACCGCCTCCCCGGGAAGTCTGTGTTTTCCATCCAGAGCCCTAAACCTTAACTCCTTCCAGGAGATACAGACACACACACACACACACACACACACACACACACACACACACACTTTCCTTCCCCAGGATCTAGTTACAGTCTCTTCTTCCACGTGAAAACAGGACAGGCTGACCCTAATGCTGCCCCATTTTCCAGATGAGGGCTTGCTCCCAGGGTCTCTTCCCGGGGGTAGAGTGTTCTTGGGGGCCCCCTGCTCCCTCTTCCTTTTAAGCTCTCCCCACCCCCCATTAGTTCCTCGTGCATGGACCCCTTCCCCTTCACCTCCCCCTTTCCTGGCCGGGGATTATCAGTGGGGTGGGGGGCTGGGCTCCAGAGCCGGCTGCTCTGACCTAGATTTCAAGGCGGAGACGGTTCCTGGTGCTGACAGTCCGGAGAGCATTGTTCCGGCCGAGCCTGGCAGGGCCACTGCTGGGCCCTTCTGTCTGCTTGCACCTGGGTGTGCAAGTGAGCATGCCTAGGAGTGCCTGCTTCTTGAGGGGGTCCGGCTGGCCCTGCTGCCTGCCTCATTGTGTGCGTGTCACGGCGCCTGCCACGGAGGGAGGCAGGCGTGTTTGTTCTGGCCCAAGTAGGGGGCTGGGAACGGGGACTTCTGGGTCTGCGCCTCTCCCGATGCCGTGCCTCTCTGCCTCAGTTTCTCTGCACCCAGGCCAGATGCCGCCTGCGCTCTGCTGCATGCCCAGCCCGCTGCTGGGAGGTTTGGGGGCAGTCTCAGTCCAGTACAAGGTCATCTGGCTCCTAGCCCCAGCCCTTGGTCTAGCCACAGTGTTTATGCTATAACTTACTTTGTAAAATGTTTTACTTTTCTGATTATAAAAGAAATATTTCCTTGTTGTGGGTGAAGTTCACATTTTATCCCATCCAGAAGGTTCATTCTAAGGTTGGCCTTCCTTCTTCCTGTCTTAAACACACTTTCTGCCTAGTGAGTGCCAGGAGGGCCTCGCGTGTTCTCTCCCTTGCCACGTGGAGATCTCCACGCGACAGGCATGTGGGCTCAAGGCCCTGAGACCCGGCCGTGCCCGGCCCCCTGTGGGAGCCCCCCCCCCCCCCAGTGACGCAGCAGGAGCAGCAGCCCCTTTCCTGCCTCTCGCCCAGCGCTGCCGCTAAGCCCCTTCCCCTGCCACCCAGCCAGCCTGGGAACTGGGCAGGGGGCCAGAGCCGGCCGCTTAGTATTCTCGGGCGCGGGGGCTGTGGGCACAGCACAAAGGCTGGGAGAGGGGCTGCGTGGAGGCCCGGCTGCGGTCAAGGGAGAAACCGGGCTGCCCGAAGGTTGGCGGGGGGAGCTCATTGCCTGCCGCTCCCCGCCCACCCGAGCCCCAAGGACTGAATGCAGGGGGCCGCGGAGGGGCCGGGGACCATTAGACCAAGCACCTAGGCAGCTGTCCAGAATGAGTCATTAGCGAGGTGGTGGGGGGCTGAGAGTGAGGGTCCACTTTGCTTCTGGGGCAGAATGGAAGCAAGAACACATGAGCTCAGCCATCCACCCCCTCCTGCCGCTTCTGAGCTTCTCCCTGCCACAGCCAGCCCGTCTCTCCCTGACGGCTGTTTTGGAGTGTTTTCTCTTTCTTTTTCTTTTTTTTTTTTTTTGACAGGGGGAGGGGTTGCAGGTGGGTGGGGCGATTCTGGGGGGGCCTTGGAGGCAGCGGGTGAGAAAGTCTGGAGCAGGTTGCTATGGTAACCGCCTCCTCAGTCAGGGGAGCTGTTGCCAGGGTTACTGTTGGGGGGGGTAATGAGGAAAAAAGATGGGGTAAGGAGGTGTGACTTGTCACTCTAGGCTGTAGCCTGGACCCTAGCTTCTCTGTTTCTTCCTGTCCACTGCCACCACCCTGAGGCCTTGTCCCCCTCCGGCCCAGCCCTCCCCAGCCTCCCTCTGTGGGGCGGCCTCCACCCGCCTTCCCCTCCCCGGCCGCCCCACAGAGCGGGGATGCTAGTGGGAGGGACCAGCGAGTAAACCCTCCTGGCACCTCCAGCTCAGCGGCCTCTCCCTTTGTTCGTCCCAACCCCAGTCATGGCCGAGTACGGGACCCTCCTGCAGGACCTGACCAACAACATCACCCTCGAAGACCTGGAGCAGCTCAAGTCGGCTTGCAAGGAGGACATCCCCAGCGAGAAGAGCGAGGAGATCACCACAGGCAGTGCCTGGTTCAGCTTCCTGGAGAGCCACAACAAGCTGGACAAAGGTAGGTGGGCCGGGGGGGCCCCAGCCTCTCGGGCTCCGTCCCTTGGGCGAAGAGAAGCGGCCAGGCCGGGGGAGGCTGAGCGCCGCGGCTCGGGGACAGCAGTCCTCGCGGCCCTCGCAGGGCGCGTCGGGAAGCCGCGCGGCACTCAGATACTACTGTGTTGTGATGAGTCACGTGGTACAGATCATCAGGTCACAGAACAGTAAAATACAAGTTAAAAGTGGTAAAAGTTAAAACCGCGAGCTCTAACGTTTTCAGAGGCACTTGCAGAGCCCTTGGGAAGGGCTGGGGGCGGGGAGCTGCGTACAAAGGCGAGTGGTTTCAAAGGCAGGGTCCAGAGGAGGGCTGCCTGGCAAAGGACCCGAGTCCCAGAGGCAGGAGCGTTTGGTGCGTCTGGAAGATCAAGGGGTCCTGCTTAGCTTGGCTGGGGCCTGAGTGAGCTCTGAAGTGGCTGGAAAGGTTGGTTAAGGCTCTGCCGTGGAGGGCCTCGAGTAGGTGGGGTGAGCCAGCTGAGGCCTCAGGGGTGGGCTGGGGGGCCCAGCAGGCAGGGAGGCTGGGGTGGACCTGGCCCCGGGAGGAGGCACCTGCAGCAGTCGGGGGGGAATGGGTTGGGGGGGGGTGGAAGGGACTGAGGGCGTCCCCAGTCTCCTAGAAGCGGCCCAGCCACGGACAGTGTCCTTCTGGCCACAGGGGGGCCTTGTCGAGAGACCCCCCCAGGTCCCACATGTGCTAGCAGGAAATTTCTCTGACTCCGACTTGGAGGAAGAGCGGGAGGGGGCCCGGTGGGCGACCGGCTGGGCGGAGGGTATGAGGTAGGCCGACTCATTTTTCTCTTCTCCCTCCCCATAACGTGGGACCTCTTTAGCCTGATTCCCTCTGAAACCTCACTGGCCAACCCCCTGCTGTCCTGCACAGTCCCCTGTATCGTTGGGGCCTTGGCTCTCTGGTCCTGCTCAGTAGCTTGTCCTCTTCTCGCGCTGCCCCCTCCAATAAGCAATGTGAGCACCTCCGCCGTGGTTCCAGAAGCCCGGTGCGGTCAGGCAGGGGAAGCCGGCCTCTTCAGCCTGGCTGACCCTGTCTCCCGCCTCCTTCCAGACAACCTCTCCTACATCGAGCACATCTTTGAGATCTCCCGCCGCCCCGACCTGCTCACCATGGTGGTGGACTACAGAACCCGTGTTCTGAAGATCTCGGAGGAGGAGGAGCTGGACACCAAGCTGACCCGTATCCCCAGTGCCAAGAAGTACAAAGGTAGGCGCCGCGCCTTGAACACGCACCTCTGCCCGCTCCCCTGGGTGACCCTTGGGGCGCTGGATTTGGGGCAGATGGGAGCGGACGTCGGGGGCTGGCCTGCTGTCTCCCACGCCTTCTGTGCCCGGACACATCCCTTCTTGCCTCCCAGACATTATCCGGCAGCCCTCCGAGGAGGAAATCATCAAACTGGCTCCGCCACCGAAGAAAGCCTGAGCGAGGGGAGGAGAGGAGGAAGGTCGGACCTTCAGCGGACCACTCCCTTCCCCCAGCCTCCAGGGGAGGGGCAAGGGCCACCCCCCAGTCTACCCACTTACTAACCTGGTCCTAACCCCCTTACTGTGCGCGTGTGTGTGCGTGTGCGCACGCTCTGTCTGTCTCTATGTCTAGCTCATCGAGTTCCTCCTCCTCGTGAGGGGGTGGGGGTCGGGCTGGGGGGGGCTTCGTTCCCCACTTCAGGGGGACGTGGGGGCTCTTTCTATGCAAATAGAAATGGGCACATTCCTCCTACTGCCCTTTCCTCTATGGCTGAAGTGTGGGAGCAGAAAGGACCTGTATTTTCCTACGCCGCGGAGCCGAGCTGGCGGTGAAGCGTGGGGCGAGGTGGGTGCGTCTAGTGACAAGCAGTGGGAGGGAAGGCGGTCACCCAGCCGCCACCTGGAAGGGGCAGAGAAAAGCCAGAGTTCCGCGTCTGTACCCTGTGCTGGACCGGCGGAGGGATCTTTCCTAGATGTTCCTTAGGCTGGGGGGCCTGGGCCCCAGCAGGTCCCTTTCTCCTCCCCTCCTGTGGGCCTAGGATGGGTATGAGCCAGGGATCGAGCGAGGGATCTAGTGAGAGGACCACAGGACCCTTCCGTGTCCCCGAAGTACGGACTCCACGGAGCAGCCAGCGCTAGTTACTCCCCCGCACCCCCAAGAGCCCACGCTGGGAGCAGGCCCCACCGCACCAGGCGCCAGGGGTGTGGGCCCTCTTCGCCACTCCTTTATTCCTACTCAGACTGTTGCACACACGGACTCCAGACCTGGGGAGGTTGAGGAATGAGCTCCTTAGGTCTTCACTCCCACCCTGCCCCACTCACAGGGTCCCCGCGTGGTCACCACAGGTGACCTTCCTTCTTTGGGGTCTGGAACACCCCCAGCAGGAAAGACAGGAAGAAGCTAATTATAGCCTTTCCCTTTGGACTGAACCCCCCAGTTCAGTCCAGGAGGGGACTTGCTAGCCCGTCTCCCTCGATATCCTGGCGTGTTGGGCTCGTGAATGCCTCCTAGCCAAATCGCTAGACCCCAGCCCCCTTCCTGTGCCAAGACGCTCTCCCCACCCTGACCGTGCTAACTGTGTGTACATATATATCTACATATATGTATATTAAACCCGCACTGCCATGTCTGCCCTTGCTCGTGGTGTCCAGCATTAACTTATTGTCTAGGCCAGGGCGGGGCTGGGAGCGGAACACCACAGCCAAGGGAGGGCCCGTCGCGTTGCTACACAGGCAAAATGAAAAAACTTTTTTTTTTTTTTTTTTTTAACTTAAATTCACACGCCATCTCAAGAGACTCTTTAGAGAAAGTTGAAGTTCAGAGCTTGTTAAGATGTGGGAGCAAAACTGACGTGGGACAGGAAGACTGGCTGCTGGAAGAGGGAGGAAGCCAGGCTGGCCGGAGAGCGGCTTCCGCTCCCGGCCTGGCCCGGCCCCGCCGTCCCCTCTGGCCACTGCTGCGGCACCTGCCTTAACACGCACACCTGGAGCACTCCACAGCTCTGCCTTAAAGGACCCCCATGCCTGCCCAGCCCTGTCTGCGTCTCCCTCCAGGCCAGAGAGATACTTGTAGAATTGGGAGGAGGGGGACTGAGCATGAATTGTCCTTCCGGTCAGGATTCTGTGATGTGAGTGTGTGAGAGAGAGAGAGCGCGAGAGAGAGAGAGAAGGGAGGGAGCCTTCTCTGAAGAGCAGAGCGGGCGAGACGGGAGAAGGAGACAGGGCCGTCTTGAGCAGAGTCTAGGAATACCTCTGTAAGGCAGAAATCATCTAAAAAGACTAACCTGCCCTCCCACCCCCGTATGGCTGTGAGGTCGTCCCTATCCTGTGCTCCTCTGTCTGCAGTGTGCACGGCCTTCTAACCCTGGAATAAAGGTGATTGACTGTACTGCATCTGACTGAATTCTAGAGTTTCTGTGAAGGAGCCTTTGGCTGGGAAGGGGGGGGAAATAATACCCCACGTCCCTCCCTGCGGC
Organism: Mustela lutreola; assembly: GCF_030435805.1. Lineage (NCBI taxonomy): Eukaryota > Metazoa > Chordata > Mammalia > Carnivora > Mustelidae > Mustela > Mustela lutreola. The sequence continues at coordinate 71,163,412 of NC_081303.1, read as the reverse complement.
CTCGAACGGTGGCCGGGAAAACGGGAAAACACCGAGTGCCACCGTCCCGCTCCCCGCCCCTAAGTAGCCCCGAGCTCTGGGGCCTGGTCCCCAGACAGCGGCTCCAGCTGGAGCCCAAGCCCGGAAACGTGGCTGTCACAGACCAAGCCGCCTCTAGCCGCAGTATGGGCTGGGCCAGACACCTACACTGGCCGGAGCAGAACCCGCCCACCGTGAACGAATGGGTCACGCATCACACACACAACAGTGGTCAGAAAGAAAAAAAAGCTTTACTGAGAGAAAATACACAACAAATTCCAGAGTGCATGGTTTTCAGGCCACTCCAGCACCCCAGCAGCCGTGGGAACGCAGACCACTGTGGCCACACGCCGCCTACCTCAGGGCGGAAGTGCAGCACTCACAGCTGGTCTGACAGTTGCTAAGAAAAGGGCCAGGAGGAAGGAGTGTCTGGGAAGTCCATCCTTCCGCTGTTCCCTTCCTTCCCGGCCAGTTCTAGAGAAGCGCACCGCCCCGGGGTGCAGAGCTCCGGGATGGGCGCAAGGAGACAGCAGCACAAGCGACAGGCCGGAGCGCAACTGCGACTTTCACAGCCGCGACCGGCGACGAGACACGTGTCCAAGCCCCAGCCGCCTGCACCCTCACCGTGTCCCTCGACCGCAAGGTCTCAAGAGGTGGACAGGCTGTCAAGGCCAGCCCAGGAGGGCTCTGGCGACTACGTTCTTCCCCTAGGAAGGGAGCTGCTAGGGGGAGGTGGGCGGCTTGAAGAGCGAAGCCGCTGACACTAGCGTGAACATGTACTCTGTCACATACGGTAGGACAGTCCGCAGAGGCAGCACCCTTTCCGAAGCCCAAGTTCAGTCAAGTTTTAAAGACGAGCCAGCCTCTGGTCGGGAGAGCCATCCTGGGGACCCCACAGGACAGGAGGAGAGGTAGGCGAGCTGAGGCAAAGAACTGAAAGGAATTCACTGTTTTCCCAACCCCAAAACCGTGGCAGGAGGCAAGGGAGGGCCACACTGAGACTCCTTCCATTCTGGAGCCTCCAAGAACCGCAGGGGTTCGCCCGATCTCCGCTGGCCGCACACACAGGGCGGGCTGACCCCAGTGCGACCGCGACATCGTTACTCCCGCGCTCTTTTCAGTCCCTTTATTGCGGTCAGAATATGTAGGTGTTTAAACTGACAATAATTTTAACGTGATACATCCAAGTTTGACTTGCTTTTTAATATATTTATAGATATAAAATTAGGCCTCTAACAGTGACAGGGCAAAGAGATTGCTGCCACCAAACAACTTTGTTTTAAAAGTAACAGAAGAGGTAACGCGTCCTTCTATCCTTCCTCCACCTCCGCCCCTCCTCCCGCCCCCCCGGCCCCCCGCACCGGACCTAGTTAGGGGGACGGGATTAAGAGCGTGAACGACACATCATCAAGTGTGAAACACTGTGGGAAGTACAGAGGGGAACGGGTGGGAAGGAAAGTGAAGAGTGGGGGGCGGTGAGGGGCTCTAAGGACTCCCCAGAAAAAACAAGATCCTGGGTTGGGGTTGGTCGGGGGGAAAAAAATGCAACTGTCACAGACTTTTAAAAAATAAAGAAGAAAAAGGCCAAAAACCTAAACCAGAGAGAGAGTGGCACTCCCACCACCCCCACTCCAGCCCATGGGTACTGAACAGCCAGTTAGCCCCACCCCCCACCCAAGAAACAAGGGAGATTAAAGAAAAGGAAACCCCATTCCCTACCCCAAACCAGTTAACAAAATAGGCTCCCCCCTCCCAAAAAACAAGGCTTTGGGGAGAGGCCATTTCTGCTGAGCCCTGTGCACCTCTCCACGGAGCCCATCCCGGGGTTTGGCTCCCGCTCTAAGCTACTCCGCGGGTTCGCTCCCCCTCTGGTCTTTCTCCTGGGATGTCTTTCTTTTTTATCTAAAGCAAAAAGTCCAAAGTGCGTGTCTGCTGACTGGAAGGGCCTGGCACAGGAAAGGGCTGTCCAGGCAGGATCGGGCCAGCATCCCCAGCCCGCCCCTCCTGGCGACGAGGCCTCAGGACGGCATGCACTGCACACGGTCGGGGCCCTCGTCCTCGTCCGATGTGTCCGAGGAGCTGGGAGACTCCTCGGAGTCGGCGTCTGGGGCCCCGACCCCGGGCTCTCGCCAGCGCTGTAGAGACGGAAAGGCTCTGTTAGTAACTGCCCCGGAAGGAGGACAAGCCTGTTTGGTCTTAACTCTCTTCCAGGCGCTGCAGGCCAGGGGTCAGCAGAATGTTTCTTCAAGGGCAGATAAGAACTACGAGAGTCAGAGAGTCACGGGCCACAACCCTGCTGCGACTGCGGCTGCGACTGCGGCTGCGGCTGCGCGGCGCGGCTGTTGCAGCAGGGAAGCGGCAGCAGACAACAGGAATGAATGGGATGGTTGTGTTCCAATAAAACTTTATTGCAAAAAACAGGCAGCATGCCAACTGCCAGAGTCTGCTAACCCCTGCCGCAGGCCTCTCGGGCATCAGGACGGAAAGACGGTCACCCTGACACTTATTTCTTCTCAACTCCTCTGGCACGCTCCCGCCTCACGAGGACAGCACTCTGTGTGTGGCGACGGTGAACAGACCACCCGTTCTGCCTGGCGGTTCTACCAAGGCCACAGCAGGGCTCTGGTGGGGCTGGACGACCACGGATCGGACACCCAACCCAACCACCGATCTCTTTTTAAAGTAGCGAGTAAGTGTGCCCTGAACTGTTTTACCCTGGAGAGAGTCACTGCCCTTGGAGCTCGCCTCCTGTGGCCGCTTACCCGGTGGTGGCGTCTCTGTCTCAGGTGGTGCATGAGGAACCAGAGCATGTGGCTGTCAAACAGGTCGGTGTGGTGCAAGCTGTCTTCATCACGCTCCCGCTTGTTCTTCTTTATCACCTGGAACCCAACAGGGGGCGGGGGCGGGGCGGCCATGGACGGGGGGCCCTGGGCCACCCCGGCTGGCCCTCCATCCCCGTGAAAACCTCCCCGACAAACTGTGCTGCTGCAGGGGAGCGAGACCACATCGGGAAAGGAGGGACCGGGCTCACCCACTCGGGAGGCTGGGAAGCCCTGAACTAGAACGATTCTTCCTCCAGACGCCCGGCCCCCGGCCCACCGGCACGACAGGCACTCCGCAGCTGCCCCGGAACCCCATGCTGGGGCCACTCTCCGAGCGCCCACTGAGGCCAGGCAGGGGCGGTGTGCGGCTGGGGCCTCTGAAGGGCGGGCAGCCGGCGGCTACCCCTCCCCACACCCCTCAGGACGCAGCGAGGAACGCGCGGAACGCACACGCCCACGGTCAGCTACTCACGTCCTTCAGCCCTGTCAGCTCCGTGGAAGTTTCAGCTGTGGGTGCCCAGATCTTGACATCGTGGTCAAGGCCACTGGTTGCCAGCACCGGCAGGTGAGGGTGGGGCTCGAGACAGTTCACCTGGTCGGGAAAGGAAAGCACAGGCTCAGGCGGGTTGGGAACGGGCTTAAAACCACCACTCACCTTGAGCCAAACATATCCTCAACCAGAGCTGGGGCAGAGCCGGGAAGGCAGGCCCGACCGTCGTGAGTGTGGGCCCAGGGCCCCGGGGATGGCGGAGACACTGGACACAGACGGGGTGTAAGACCAGGCCTCTCTCTCATTCCCTAAGCAGAGGCAGGGGTGGCCACACCCTAGACACAGCCCCAGGGGTGGGCGGGTGACTGGTCAAGCTCACTGCTGCCTTGGCGAAAAGGCAGTGAGGTCCAGATGACCTCATCCACTCCGGATTCCACAGCTCCGACTTGCCCAAAGATGGGAGGCAGGGGCCGGGGGTGGGGGGCCTCTCAGAGGCTTTCACGAAATGGCAAATTTTTTAAAAATGAAGAAAACAACAGCTGCCACTGAACGCCCAGAAGACAGTCCAGGGACGATTACATTCACTTGGCGCTGCGGCGAACTGGAGGGAGGCACAGGCTGCGAAGAGGCAGCCCGCGCAAGCGAGGAGGTAGGGGAGGCTCCGGGAGGCTTGAGAACCCTGCGCGCCCCGGGGCTCAGCACCCTGCTGTCCACCCCGAGAGCCCGCTCAAGCGTGGCACAATGCAGGAAGAGAGCTTCCCACAGCCCTGGTGTGCGCATCAGCCACCTCTGGGTACCGTCACGAAGCAGGGGAGATGTTCTCCCACAGATGGGCCGGCTTCTGGCTCAGGCAGCCTCCTTTGCTCTGGAGGAACCCATGCCCCCTGCTGTCTGACCCATCACCTTCCGAGGGGCAGGGCAGGGTGGGGCGGGGTGGGACAGGGCAAGGCAGGCAGCTCCCAAGGCCACTGGTCGAGCTGGTCCCAGGTCGAGCTGCCAAAGCATTTTCGGGCTTTGAGTCAGCTGAGGGATAGATAGGAAAGGCCCCAAAAGGAAGAGGGTGTGGTCCCAGCCGCTCCTCACCGCCCCCACCCCACCCCATCGCATCCCGCCCTGCAGCTGCCCTGTAGGCCAGGAAAACAACCCCTGGCAAAAAGCCTCCTTTATCTGCACTTCTCTCCGGACCAGCCTCCTCCTGGCCTGCACACGCAGGGGGAGCAGCTGAGGGAAACGGGAGCCGGCACCGGAAATAAAACTGACCCAGACTTCCAACCTTCTTCGTTCTTCCATTTGACAAGTAAATAAAAATGCTCCAGAAAAAAAATGAAGCTAAAGCCTGAGCCTAAGAATGAAGCAGAAATCCTACTTCTCTTCTCCTTCTCTCATTCCCCATGGGGATCCCCAGTTTGTGTGGGGGCTCTCTTGGGCAGTGGGGAAGAGCTTCTGGCCTGTGCAGCACGAGGAGGCACTAGACAGGGCGCCACTGCCTGAGAATATGATCAAAAGCTCTGTGACCACTCACACACGCCAACCTGAGCTCCTCCATCCGCCTCCTGATAAGCCTCTGCTCCGCTCTATTCTGACCTAACCTCTGCTTGAGCGGGTCAGTCAACTCAGAACGCACAGAGGAGAAATTCCTTGGGACTTAAGGCTGAGGGCAAACCCGAGGGCAGAGCCAAGGGCGAGAGGCAGACAAGGAGCACACGGTACCTTGGCTGGAGCCTGCCGGGGGCGCTGGCAGAGAGCTTCTGGACCAGGCCCGTCTGAGCGCCAGGACTTACCCTGTCAGTAACACGCCTGAGCAGAGCGAAGAGCTCCAGCCTTAAGAGGACCGGACTGGGCGACGCAGGGATGGGAAGGGGCAGCCAAGTGCTTTGGGAGACTAGGGACTGTCTTCCAACATCATCCCCCCATCTGTCCCTGAATGGGAACAAAGAAAGGACTCGAGTTTGAGCCAAAACCAGACTTAAGAAACCTGGGCAAGGCAGACAAGAATGTCTAAGACCCCTCCTGGTTCTAAAATTCTACGTCATGATGAGCTGCTCTCTGCCTGCTTCGGAGGCCGGTGCCTGGTGACCCACTGCAGGCAAGTCAGGCCCAAAGAACAGAGGGGCCAAGCAAGGGCACACAGGTCATCAAGCTCCCCAGCTGGGAACCTTGTTTTGGGGTACAATCCCTCTAACTCTCACTCTCGGGACCACTCAATCCAGGCCTGGGGCCCACCCATCCCGTGCAGGTGCCCTCCCCACCTGAGCGCCTGGACGCCTCGCCAACCCCGAGCCTGGCCGAGGTGAAAGCAAGCCGGCCTGCAGAGTGGGCTAGGGGAACGGACAAGGGCTGGCCTGCGGGAGGGCACACAGCCCCCCTTCTCTCTGGAATGGAATGCAAGACAGTTTAGGATCTAGAAAGGATCCAATGGCCCCTTGTGACTTCCTTCTGACTACATGCCTACTGCAGAACTCTCATGAGGACTCCGGTGTTTTAGTGTGGCCACTGCCGATGACAGAAGAGGACCTAGGGGAGAGCAGGACATGAAGCAGGCAACCGTGAGACACACCTTCCCGCTCGGGACCCCTCTCCACGTACGTGCAGGCCGTGGAAGCCATGGATCTGTCCTGGCCCCAGGTCCCCAGAATTTAGACAAAACCAGAAAACAACCTGAAATGATTTCACAGCAGGGCAAGAAACACACAAGGAAAAGGAGCGCGACAGCAACAAACCATTCTGCACTCCGCTGCGCTCTCAGGATGAGCCCACGGAGACGGCCGGGCGCTCTGCAGCCCCGCGGAGCGCAGAAGGAACCAAGTGGGAGAGAAGCCGAGCCAGCTCGGCCGCTCCCCAGAGGCCCTGCACCAGTCTGCCTACGGCGATCGGCACCATGTCTGCCGCACCGCCTCTCCTCGGCCATCCGAGAACCTTACGCTAGGAAGCCACTCGACCCCCTTCCTAACTCTGGGTCTCAAAATGGAAAGAAATATATGGTTAGCTAGATGCACACAGAAGCAGACCACGCTTCACTCCCCCACTCAGGGTCCCCGTGCTGCTTTTCTGCCCAGCCTCTGGGAAGGCAGCCTGCAGGTCAAAGGACAGGCAAAGCAGGCCGCTCAGTCATTATTTAAAAATAAATTTTAAAAATTCTAAAAAATGAAAAAAAATTTTTTTTGCCGTGTTTGCTCTGTCCCCATTGGGCCCTTCTAGCTTATATCCGCCGAGCCAGGAGCTAGTCAAGATCACTACTTCGCACCCCATTGGGGAAGAGGCATGAGCCTCGCGAGCGTCTCTGGCTCGGCGCAGGGTGGAGCGCCTCGAACTCCAGCGCTTTTCGTTTAGAAAAGGCGTCTGCCTCGAGATCCCTCATTCAAACCAGAGGTTCTCTCCCTTTCTCTCCTCAATAAAGCATGCTTTAGAGGGGCAGAAGACAGAAAAAGGGAGACAAGATCCCACCAAAACCTCGGCAGCGCCGGACGACCCCTGCCGTCACTGTGCCGGCTGGACCTGAGCCGCGGCGCCGCGGGCCTGCTGGGACCTACCTTCCAGGCAGGAGAGCAGGGAGCCTGGCAGCCCCACGCGGCATACTCACCACGCCTCCCTTGTCCCCCTCCATGAACTGGACGATCTGGCAGGACGACTTCTCCCAGAGGAAGATGTGCCCGCAGTCACTGCCGCTGACCACAAACTCACTCTTGGGGCCGTAGAAATTGACGCCTTTTACTGAAATGATAAAGGAGGGAACAAACCACTGGAGAGCTGGCATCGGGCCTGTGTATATTTACCTCATGGGGACCTGAGTTATTCACAGACTCTAAGTCAGCTAAGAGCCAAAGAAGTCCTCTCACTTTCACAGAACAAATCAAGGGGCTGTGTGTATATTAGAGGCCAAAAATCACACCAGTCCCAGAAACGATTTCCAATACCCCGCAGGGCTCCACGGGGCTGAGGGCCTGCAGTCCCCCAGCAGCAGCCTCGGCCCCCGTGGTCTCCGCCCTGCAGAGCACCTCCAGCCTCACTAATGCCTTACTTGTCCCAGGCTGAGTCACCCCAGCTCTGCCGACGCCCAGGCAAACCTGTCTATGCCCGAGGATCACCCTGGGTCAGTGAGGGCTTCCCGGGCTGCCAGCAGGCCTGAGAATGAGGGCGGGCTAGGCCGCCGCCGCCGTCAGAGGCACGGGAACTGTGCCTGCTACCGAGACTCTCAAGGACACGGCTCCGGCCCCTGAAATGACTAAGAGAAGCCGCACATCCCAGCACCCCTGTGCAGCGCCACGGCGGTCATGGGACCGCACTCAGCTTCTCTCCGCCCGAGGACTACCTTCCAAGCACTGGTTCCCGGCCCGCCTCACCAGCTCAGAAGAAAAAGGACAAGTCACTGCTCTCCCCAAGTCAAACTTACGACGGGTACCTGTTAGGGGTGGTGAGGACAAGGAGCAGCGGCCACCCCAGCTCTTCCGTATGCTGGTGGCACACAGGGAGCTTTTAAAAAACCCCTATCAAGCTGCAGCCAATCCCAATTAAACCAGAATGTCTGGGGACAGAAGCCAGGCCTTAAAAGACTGGCAGGTGACTCTGGGGCGCCGCCGAGCTCAGGGACCACAAACACAACACACACGGCCCCTCTTCACCGCAGCCTGGGGACAAGGCCCTGGCACCAGGCCTCCGTCCCTGCCTCGTTCTGAAGATGTGTTGCCCCCTCCCGCCCTAGAGCCAAAAGCTCCTCACTCCTCCCGACCCCCGGTTTCAGGCAATACAGTGCCCCAGACTGAGGAGGGCTCTCCCAGAATCCCTAACAGCCTGTTAAGCCTGAAGTTACCTGAGATATTTATTTATTTATTTATTTTAAATATTTTATTTATTTATTTTTTTGACAGAGATCACAAGTAGGCAGAGAGACAGGTAAAGAGAGAGGAGGAAGCAGGCTCGCTGCTGAGCAAAGAGCGCAATGCGGGGCTTGATCCCAGGACCCTGGGATCTTGACCAGAGCTGAAGGCAGAGGCTTAACCCACTGAGTCACCCAGGCACCCCATTACCTGAGATCATGAGAAAACCACGTTCACTCATGTCTTCTTATGCCTGATCGAGGCCCCACCCCCGCAGTGAGAGAGGCTTCCGGGCCACTGTGCTTGAGCACAGCACGCCCACGGAAGCTCCAGCCCGATGAGGGACACCCTCTCACGGCCCTGACAGGCAGCCCTGTCCTGTCCGTGCAGCCGGAACGACACGCTGCAGTCCCTCGGCCAACCCTGGCGGCTAGGGGGACGAGCTTACCCGTGGCGTTATTCCGGTGGCCCTTGTATCTCTTCACGTACTGGGCCCCATCGCTGTGAGCGGAGTTGAAGAGGTAAATGTCTTCGTCGTTGTAGCTGGCCAGGAGCTCTGCCAAGAGTAAGCACACAGCAGTGAAGGCAAAGGCTGAAACAGAGCTGGGACCAGGAGTGGGGGCTGGGGTGCAGCTTCTCGCCGGGAGCGCCCCCTCCTAACACCCAGCCAGAGCGCCCATCTCACTCCGCTGGAGCAGCAGGCAGGTCAGGCGTCCAGGGCGGACCGAGAACCGCTGCCAGCCCAAGGGCGGCAGGATGCTCGGGAACATCACACCCGTGAAGGCAGGAATGAGCCACAGGCATAAGCACCTGCTCAGGAAGGAGCCTGGGCTTCGGGACGGGCACTGCGAGCCTCATCTGCGGCATTCTGCGGGCGGCGCCGGCCCCTCGAGGCTCCCCTGCGACAGCCTCCCACTGTGCGCCGGGCCTCAGCAGCTAGGCCCCAGCGGCTCCAGGGGAGCCAGAGCACAGCGGTGAGCGCTGGAGGGCACACGCCCCGCGGGCTCCGCAGCTCCCCAGACAGAGGGGCGTGCCAGCCGAGGAGCTGGGCCCTGCTCACGTACCTGTGCCGTCGTGGCTGTACACAAGACAGGTGATGTTTGCTTTGGACTCACTGTTCACCTGCAATAAGGAGCAGATACTGACTGATGCCCCACCCCCCGCCCCTCGTTACACAACCGTCAGGAGACAGGTTTTCCTTCAAACTCCCCTCTATCTTCTCCCAGAGAGTGAGAGAGAGAGAGAGAGAGAGGGGCAGAGGCAGAGACAGGAGTACAACGAGTGAAACGTGGCCAGCTCAGGGGAGAGGGCTTCCTGCTGGTGGTTTTCTGTGTGTGAGCCATGGGACAGACACACTCTGTCCTCTGGCCTTACCATCTCAGGGCAAGGCGATGACCTTTATCTCTACACTCTGTGACCAAGAAAACCTAGGCTAAGAGAAGTAAAGTGACTGCCCAAGATCGCAAAGCTGGTAAGTGGCGGAGCCGGGACTCAAATCCAGGGAACGGACTCGAAAGTCCAAGCAACTCCATGCCAACGATTCTGGGGACAGCCCTGGGCTTGAGTTAGGAAAGCTGGGAACCACTGGCCCCTCGTGAATCTTACCAGGTGGTGAGGACAGAATTTCTTGAGCACTCCATTGTTCTCGTTCTCATCGATTTTCCGCTGGTCGTAAATCCTGTAATGGAAGAAACAATAAAATGTTAAAATTTAACAAACGCCCAGGGCGCCTGGGTGGCTCAGTCATTAAGCATCTGCCTCCAGCTCAGGTCTTGATCCCAGGGAGTCCCACATGGGGCTCGCTGCGCTCGGGGGGAGCCTGCTTGTCCCTCTCCTTTTCCCCCTGCTTGTGCGCTCCCTCACTCTCTGTGTCCAAAAAAAAAAAAAAAAAATTTAAAAATTTTTTAAAAACCCCCAAACTTACAAACTGATCCCTTGGATCACTGCAAAGCAGGGCAGCAGAGCCGGGAGCCGGCCGTCAGGTCAGATGAAGGCCACGGCACCGGGCTTCCAGCTCCCACTCTTCCCGGAAGGCCCTCCTCTCCCGGCCCTTCCGAATCCCGACTGTCACCCGGACCCTCCCCGGTTCAAGCGGGAGCCCTCCAGCACGGGAACCCGAGCGGCTTCTCGCTCCTCTCAGCTTCTCAGCGCTGTTTATTTCCACTGAAAGTTCCCCAACAGCCTTTACTGCTACAGAGGCCAGGCTTCTAGAAGTCCGTGGGTCTTCCAGCCTGTCTTGGCCTCTAAGCTGGCCCGTTCGCCCTCTCGCTCCTCACCGTGACGACTACACCCCCCGCCCCCGCCAGGATCTCAAGACCGCTTTCCTCCTGCCTTCAGTCCCACCCAACCCCTGTCACCCCTCCTCATCTCTGTGAGCCACACTCTGACCCTCCATTCCGACACCTAGGACAGATGTCATCAGCCAGGTCCCCCGTCAGGTGCGGGGCCTTCGGGAGGAACGAGCCGCCGCCGGTGCACGTCCCCCATCTCGGCGCGCCTCTCCACAGCTGTGCTTTCCCCGCTCTGAGGCCCGACGTCCAGTCCAGTCCCCGACCTGTCCCTCGTGCCTGTCTGCCCATTTCCCAAACACCCTCCCTCCCTCTCCTGACTTCCCACTCTTGCTTGTCTGTCCTTCCCTCTCAGAGGCCAAGTACTGAAACAAGCCACCTGCACGCAGTGCTGTCCGTCGTTTCCGGCTCCCTTCTCCATCCATTCCCATCTAGCTTGGGCCCTCAACGCGCTGGTGAGAACTCCCAGGCCCGAGTCACCCGTGGCCCGACAGCCTCCACCCACAGGCCACTCTCTGGGCCTCTCCCTCTCCTCTGGACACCATTCGGGCGGTGGCCAACCACCCACTCCCGGCGTGCACGAGCTGGTCGGTCTTTCTCTCTTCAACGCTGACACTCCCCGGAGCTTTGGTCTGAAGTTCTCCTCTGACTCTACAGGGAAACCATGACGTAGACGGAGGTTTGGCCTAGGTTATTTGCAGTATCCTTCTAAGTGACTTCCTTGCTCATGCTGTTGCCAGCATTTTTCTAAAATGCAACATTTTATGCAAATTCCCCGCTTGAAATCTCTCCAGTGATTCTGTATTTTTCTCCGAAATAAAGTCCAAATTCCATCTCTTAGGACTCTCCACCTCTTCTCCAAGAACCTGTACATTATACCAGAACAAGCAGAAAAGAGCGAGGCTTCCTCGAACACACTGTGTCACGTGTCACAGCCTTTGTCCTACCTCTACCGCAGTGGCCCCTCTACCCGCCATCCTCATGTCCCGTTGGGTTTGAGGATTTCCTCTGTGAAAAAGAACAGCGTGGAGAAGTGGTTTCTCCCATGTTTAAGGAGTCTGAGGTCAAACACTGACTCTGCTGCTTAGCAGTGGAGTAATCCTGGGCATGTACTTCACAGTTTCTATCCTTAATATACCTGTTTCTCCAGAATGTTCCTCAAAGGCGAGGTCTATTTAACTGTGAGCTAGCACTAGGGTGCTCAGTAAGTGCGGGAGGAACGGAGGAATGAATCAATACATGTCTGTGTTCCCCACAACTTCCTGCTTAACGTCCTGCATTAAGAGAATTGTCCAGAGGGCGCCTGGGTGGCTCAGTGGGTTAAGCCGCTGCCTTCGGCTCAGGTCATGATCTCAGGGTCCTGGGATCGAGTACCGCATCGGGCTCTCTGCTCAGCAGGAGCCTGCTTCCTCCTCTCTCTCTCTCTGCCTGCCTTTCTGCCTACTCATGATCTCTCTCTGTCAAATAAATAAATAAAAATCTTTAAAAAAAAAAAAAAAGAGAGAGAGAATTGTCCAGAAATGTCTGCTAAGTGAACCCCGAAAAAAGACAAACAGGAGACTGCTACTGCCAAGTACTCCTCCTCAGCAAACACAGCAGCTGATCATCTGATGTAAACAAAGCCTAATCAACAGCTCTTAAATATCACTAAGCCACCATAAACTCTCTAAGTCAGCAAATTAGTAAAACATATTTAAGTATTCAATATTTTGGTGTATGGCCATTCGGTGTTCCTCGGTATGTAAGGCTCTCTGCTCTTCCTCTTTTTTTTTTTTTTAAAGATTTTATTTATTTCTTTGACAGAGATCACAAGTAGGCAGAGAGGCAGGCAGAGAGAGAGGAGGAAGCAGGCTCCCTGCCGAGCAGAGAGCCCGACTCGGGGCTTGATCCCAGGACCCTGGGATCATGACCTGAGCCAAAGGCAGAGGCTTAACCCACTGAGCCCCCCAGGTGCCCCACGCTCTTCCTCTTTCTGAGCAAACCCTTACCTTCCTTCCCCTCTCTTCCCTAACTATTTAAGAAAAACCTACTATACTCTAGATAGGACGCTAGGCTGGGGGTTGGCAAACTTGATCTGAAATGGTAAGACAGGGAATGTTTTAAGCCGGCAGGCCATCTGGTCCCTGTCACAACTACCAAACTCTGCCACTGTAGCATGAAAGCAGCCTTGGATAATATTTAAATAAATGGCCATGGCTGTGTTCCAATAAAACTTTATTTATAAAAAAACAGGCAGTATAGGGGTATCTGTGTGGCTCAGTTAAGCATCTGACTTTGGCTCAGGTCATGATCTCAGGGTCCTGGGATGGAGCCCTACATCAGGCTCCCCACTCGGCCAGGAGTCAGCCTGTCCCTTTCCCCTTATCCCTCCCCAGTTCCTGCTTGCTCTCTCTCTCTCAAAACTTAAAAAGAAAATAAAACAAAACAGGCAGTAGAATTTGCCAGCTCCTTTGCTAGACAGTGGGATACAAAGATGAATACGAATTATTCCCCTATTTTCTAAGCATGACAGGCTCTTGATATTTAAAAAATATATCAGAGACTTTTTTTTTTTTAAGATTTTGTTTATTTATTTGACAGAGAGAGATCACAAGTAGGCAGAGAGGCAGGCAGAGAGAGAGAGAAGGAAGCAGGCTCCCCGAGGAGCAGAGAGCCTGATGCGGGGCTCGATCCCAGGACCCTGAGATCATGATCTGAGCCGAAGGCAGAGACTCTAACCCATTGAGCCACCCAATGGTGGCTTTTTCTTTTCAGCAGGTTTAGGTTTACGAAACTATCCGGGGGTGGCAGGGGTTTCCCTCACTCTCTGCCCGCACACACATCACCTCAACACTATCAACACCCCTCACCAGAATTGTTTTTTGTTGGCTTTTACCAAGTATGAACCTACACTGACACACCTGTGACCACCTGGGCTTTTGCTCCTGATGCATTTTCTACAGGTTTAGACAAATGTCTGACACAGATCCATTGTTATGATACCATACGGAGCATTTTCAGGGCCCTGAAAATCCTCTGTGCTCTGCCTGTTCCTCTCTTCCCCGCCCCACCCCTAAAAAGCACTAGCATTTTTATCGCTTCCATAGTTTTTTGCCTTTTCCTGAATGTCATATGCTTGGAATCATATAGTATACAGCCATATCAGATTGGCATGTTTTAAAGTTAGTAACACGCACTTTATGGTCCTCTGTGTCTTCATGTCTTGACGGCTCACTTCTCGAGCACTGAATCCTGGTCCAGCATCTGGATGTACCAGTTTATCCATTCACCAACTCAGGGACACCACAGTTGTTTCCAAGTTTTGCCAATAGCGAAGAAAGCTGCTCCACACATCCGTGTACAGGTGTCCAAGCGCACGTACTTCTCCGCTCCACTGGGCAAACACCGAGGAGCGCGGCTGCTGGATGGTGCACGAATATCATGTTTAGTTTTGTGTGAAACTATCAACTGGCTTCCGGTGTGGCTGTACCGTCTCGCACTCCCACCAGCAATAAATGAGAGTTCCTGTGGCTCCGCGTCCCGGCCAGCATCTGCTGTTGTCAGTGTTCGGGAGCAGTATCTCGTCGTTTAGTATGCATTTTCCTGATGACCGAGGACATGCTTTTACATATTTATTTGCGATCTATCTACCTTCTTCAGCAAGGTGTCTGTGTTAAGGTCTTGGACCCATTTTTTAATTGGACTGTTTTCTTGTCGAGTTTTAAGAGCTCTTCGTGTATTTTACGTAACAGTCTTATATCAGATATGCCTTTTGCAAGTACTTAATCCCAACCTGTGATTTGTCATCAGATTCTTTTGCACAGAGAAGTTTTTCACTTTAACGAAGTGTACCTTATCAACTATTTCACAAATCATGTTGCTGGAATCATATCTAAAAAGGCATCACCACTTTTTGTCCAACATCTCAGCAAGGCTCCAGGCGTGGCCGCTGCGCTCCAAGCCTCCCAACACCTCCGAAGGACCAGAAGGAAGATGCCGGAAAGCCGATCAAAAAAGACAAAGGCCCAGTGAACAAATCTGGGGGCAAAGCCAAAAAGAAGTGGTCCAAAGGCAAAGTCTGGGACAATCTCAGTAACCTGGTCTTGTGTGACAAACCAAAATGTGACTAACTCTATAAGGAAGTTCCCAACTCTAAGCTTGTCACTCTAGCTGTTGTCTCTTAGAGACTAAGGAGGCGACATCCTCTGGCCAGGGCAGCCTTTCAGGAACTCCTCAGCGAAATCCTGACTGAATTGGTCTCAGAGCACAGAGCACAGAGCTCAGGGAGCTTCCGCCAGCAGCGCCGAGCGGGGAGGTGCCCGAGCTGCCAGTGAAGATGCATGAACAGAGCCGCGACTGGACATTCCGGAAAACAATTTATTAAATCAAAATAAAAGCCACCACCATACCAAAGGTCATCCAGGTTTTCTCCTATGCGATCTTATATAAGTTGTATAGGTTGGGGTTTTACTTTAGGTCTGTGATCAGTCCGAGTCAGTTTTTGTGAAGGGTGTAGGGTCTGTCTAGATTCCATTTTCCACGTGTAGCCGCCCAGCCGCTCTAGCACCGCAAGCAGAGCCTGCTGCTCCACTGTACTGTCTGTGCTCCTTTGTCAAAGATACTTCGACTACATTTACGTGTGTCAATGTAGGGCTCTCTGCGCTGTTCCACTGATCTACTCGTCTCTTCTTCTGCCAATACTGCACTGTCTCCATGACTACAACTTTATGGGAAGTCTTGAAGCTGGGGGTATCAGTCCTCCAACTCTGTTCTTCCCCTTCCATACTGTGTTGGCTATTACAATTTTAGTATATGTGCTGCCGAAGCAAGCACTGTGTTGGCTATTACAGATCTCTTGCCTCTCTATATAAATTCTAAAATCAGTTTATCACCATCCACAAAATAACTTGCTGGGATTTTTACTGGAATCGCACTGAATCAACAGATCAAGCTGAGAAAGAGTGACATCTTCACAACAGTCATTCTTCCCATGCCCTTCAAATCCAGCGTGGTTTCAGCACAGTCTCAACACCCTTACGGCTTCTCCACAGGCCTTCACGCACCCATTAGCTTGTTACCTTAAGCCTCTCTCTTTCCTCCACCCCCCCCCCCCGCCCCGACCCCAGCCCACCCACCACCTCCCCCTGCCCTTAATCTAGCGTTCTCTCAGTGTTGCTGATATCGGCCTAAGGACAGAAAAGCAAAGGGACTATTTATTGAGTGTTGATCAGCCAGGGCCTATACCAAATCCTTTACCAATATATTTACATGTCAACACACCACCAGGATTCATTCATCTGGTATTTTCTCCTTTTCCTCACTCACGTCAATTCGTAAACCTAATCCTACCTAAGTAGGATCAGTTGTAGGCACCCACACCTCCACCACCTCCATTTACCTACTTTTTCCTTTCTTCCCCCACCCCTTTTTTGGCTATAGGCCAAAAAGCAAATCTCTCTAGGCTTCCTTTAAATGCTCTTCACAATACTAAACCAAAATTCAGTATTCATAATGCAAAGGCCTTGAGAATGAGTAAGCAATTTCTCTGTATTCCCTTGAAGGAATTCCTTCAGGCTAGGAATGAAAGCTAATGGTGTCATGATACAAAATATTCATCAAAAATGTTTTCAGATTTGTACTGGAAGATGAGCTCTTTAGGACCCTTCAAAGAAATAATCAGAAAGGGGAAATCCGGGGTGCCTGGATGGCTCAGTGGGTTAAAGCCTCTCTGCCATCTGCCTGGGTCATGATCCCAGGGTCCTGGGATCGAACCCCCACATCCGGCTCTCTGCTCAGCAGGGAGCCTGCTTCCCCCCAACCCCCACTCTGCCTGCCTCTCTGCCTACCTGTGATCTCTGTCAAATAAATAAATTCTTTAAAAAAAAAAAAAAAGAAAGAAAGAAAGGGGAAATCCCAAAACATTCAACTGGCTGAACTGAAAAGGTGCCAGAGAAACTGAACGAGCCTAATGTCAGAGAAGAGCTAGGGTGCTCGAAGGACCACCTACTTGCATGGGGTCAGTGTGCCTCCATATCTACACACGCCAAGTGAACAGTGTACATCTGCTAAAAATCTGCAATATACAAAGGGACAGAGGCTATTGAGCTGATAACAGACAGAAAATCCGGGGCACCCGGGCGGTTCAGTGGGTTAAAGCCTCTGCCTTCGGCTCAGGTCATAATCCCAGGGTCCTGCGATCGAGCCCCACATCAGGCTCTCTGCTTAGCAGGGAGCCTGCTAAAATGTTGACACTGATTTCCAGCCTTAGTCTAACCCTGGCAACATTATCAGCTTTGGATTAAGGCATCATCAAATGCAGCTCTGGATAAAGCCAACTGCTCTATTCTCCTCCAAACATCAAGAACCTAGTGGTTGGATTATCTACAGATACAGACTTCTCAAGCAATCCAAAGCTCTAACTAAGCAGGAAATCCAAACCAGGAATTTCAGTAAATGCTTTATATGGAGGAGGCAGCACCTGACAACTATAACCCTTTCGATCAATAGCTTATTAAAAAAAACAAAACAAACACTATTCCTACGTATTTACTACTGGTGAATAAAGGAGAAGAATTTGGAACGCAAGGGACACAGGAAATAGGCACAACGTTGTCTAATTCTCTTGTGGCAGGATTCTTGAACAAGGGAAGGTCATCTTTCATGTATTTCTAAAAACATCCCCTAACCCCATGATATGTATCAGTGAGATTAATTTCAGAATCCAGTTATGGAAAAAAAAAAGTGCTCTTATTTTAAAAGGAAAATAATGCTTTTCACCCCCCACCCCAATCAGAAAAGCAAAAAAGTCACTCATTTTTCTAGCGATCCTCTCCCTCCTCCTTCTCAAACCGATGATCCCTGGGCAAAGCGGGAGAGTATAACCAGAGAAACAGAGTCAAATAGGCCAACTGGGTAGGGAGGGGATACAGTTTGTGACTAAGGGCCAGAAGGAAACTAAGTGATACACATGGGGACTGAAGCTCTGAACTCTTTTCCTTAGGATATGCCTCAACAGCCTGTGTTACAATAAACATTCACAGTAACAAAGATATCACTAAGGAGAAGGAAAACTGGTTCATGACAGTGGGAGTCAAAAATCCAGAGCTCACACTGAGTACTCCCACTCACATCATTTCTGTATCTGAAGCCAGACTTCAAAATTCCTAGTACATGTTAATTTATATATGAAAAATGGTGGAAAATATTTACTAATACACTGATTACTAGTAAACCCAGATTTAAGTCACAGCTGCTATATGGGGACCTTGGTCAATTCATCAAACTTCTTTAAAACGTGGCAATCTCATATGCCTGGAGCATCTGCCTTCAGCTCGGGTCATGATCCCAGGGTCCTGGGATAAAGCCCACCATCAGGCTCCTTACTCAGCAGGAAGTCTGCTTCTCCGTCTGTGCCCCACCCCCCCACCAAACCTGCCCCATGCTTTCTCTTGCAAGCTCTGTCTCAAGTAAATAAAATCTTTAAAAAAAAAAAAAAAAAAAAGAACTTGACGATCTCTGTAATATGGTAAGCTACCCCTCAGGAATTCCCACTGCTACATCACGGAACAGAATGCCTCAGAAGAAGCTTAAGCTCTTTGGAAGAGGGTAAAAAGTTCAAGACGGTGGTTAATGGATTCCGAGCCCATACTCGTGGGCCACAAAGGACCCCTGGCGGTCCCCAATGCATCAGTCTCTAAGTCTTAACACAAAAGAGCCAGACTCACCTTACAAATTGATCTCGTCCCCCCACTGCAAACTGGTGGGTACTGGCAGGATTCACGTAGATCGTATACAGCCCCACTTTCTTCTCCTTTTCTTTTGTCACCACCAGTTTCCTTCAAGAGTAGAAGAGTGTAAAAGTTACATTCTCTAAAAGACCCGATGGTCACGACAATAGAGAGCACAGGGAGTAATGCAGACACAGCTAGTAAGACCAGATTCTTGGGGCGCCGGGGTGGCTCAGTCGACTGTTAAGCATCTGCCTTCAGGTCATGATCCCAGGGTCCTGGGATCGAGCCCCGCAATGGGCTCCCGGCTCGGCAGGAAGCCTGCTTCTTCCCTCTCCCACTCCCCCTGCTTGTGTTCCCTCTCTCGCTGTGTCTCTCTGCCAAATAAATAAACAAAATCTTTAAAAAAAGAGAAGACCAGATTCTCACTGTGAAAGCAAGAAAAAAGCGGTTTTGTTTTGAACACTGGAACAAGAAAAAAACAAAAATCACCTCCACATATATTTAATAAATGCTACCTTGGGGAAGGAAAAACTAAAGTGTAGTGAAGTCATTTTCTGGTATTCCTCAAGACGTGTAAATTAAAGTATACGAAAGTACAGCTTCTCAGGTAGTGTCGGGTTAGCCGGAGTCCGACACGATGGGAAGCTATCATTAAACAGACGACACACCCACATTTTCCATCGACATAAATACATCCTCCCAATCCATCTGGGAGCAGGGAACAAGAGGAGGATGAATCATAAAAACAGTGGCCAGAAAAGACCTTAAGGTTAGAATCCACCTCCTAGGGGCACCGAGGGCTCCTAGTGGCTCAGTCAGTCAAGGTCTGCCTTCGGCTCTGGTCATGATGGAGCCCGGAGTCGGGCTCCCTGCTCAGCGGGGAGCCTGCTTCTCGTCTCCCCGTGTCCCTCTCTCCCTTGCCTGGGCCCTCCTTCTTTCTCTCTCTCCCAAATAAATAAAATCTTAAAAAAAAAAAAAAAAGAAAGAAAGAAAAGAATCTACTTCCCAGATTCCACAGAAGTGTCACTTACAAGCCAGCTCTAAAAATGCACATGGAAAAATGACAAGCCTCAGCTCTAGGACGGGACGGCCCGGAGGAAAGCAGCATTCTTCCTTTATCTGAAGCAGGTGAGGAGAGATTTGTATGGAGGCAGCTATTTCTAGAACTGGAAAATCATCTCTAAATTACTCCTCTGGTTGTACCACCAAAAAAAAGGGCGATCCTTAGGTCTTTGGGGTCCTGAGTAAAAGTCACTCAAATTTTAGTTTTAGCCAGAAGATTCTGGCTAAACAGCCCTATCTGTCCCAGCTTAAGGGTGGCACTATGAATACTTCTCCCGAATCCAAGAGTCCAGCCAGTGGAATATGCTATCACAGAGATTAACGCATCGACAGGGAAGGAAAGGGCTGGGTTCCAGCTTTCGTTTTTAATTCTACGGTTTTGTGCATTTTGTTGTTATGGAAACTGAAAGAAATATAACCATGACAACGAGTTTCTTTGTAAAGAAATGATTTTAGCATCTTCTCTGCATGGTCAAAGTCCCTCCAGTCTAGAACTGCTCTAAGCAAAGTGGAGAGATTTTACTTGATTTTAAAATCTCGGCAGCTTTTCACTGAAGCACTACGTGGGGGCGCCTGGGCGGCTCAGTCAGTTAACGTCTGCCTTCAGCTCAGGTCATGATCCTAGTGTCCTGGGATCAAACCTGCTTGTCCCTCTCCCTCTGCCCCTCCTGCCCCCTAACTTACGTGCTCGCATGCAGTCCCTCAAATAAATAATAAATAAAATCTTGAAAAAAGAAACAGTGCATAAAAGTCATGAAAATGAATGTCATTAAGGAAAACACACACATTCACAACCCTCAAAAACACAAGGTAGAAAACATATCCAAACTGAGTTTAAGGAACAAAACTAGCACAGAGGAGAGGCAGCTCGAATCAGGTCTCAGTCGGGGAAAAGCAGATGCTGCTGCTCTTCACAAGATCATCTCATTTTCTCAGCAATGTGGATTTTCAGAAGGAAAGAGGCAGACAAACATAAGGCTGACCATGTGGAAGCAGAAGGAAGAAACTGAAGAGACAGATTACAAGACAGGGCTCTGCCACGCTGTAATCCTGACAAAGAGCTCGATCTTTCTAATGCCTCAATGTACTCATTGGAAACAAAAAATTCTCTCCCAATGGATAAATGCAGAGTACCATGGGGTTTCCAGAGAGCTGGCTATAAAAATGATTAATCATGGCAGCAGGTGAAAAGAAAAATATTTTTTTCATATCAGGAGGAGGAAGCACATGAAAGCATAAGAAACAAACTTACCAAATTTTGCCTTAAAATTTGCATTTTTAAAAATAATTCAATAATGTATTATTTGTTTCAGGGGTACAAATGTGATTCATCAGTCTTACTTTTAGTGAGCAGGTATGTTCCAACAAAAAGGGAAAAATAACTACAGATCAGGGCGAAGAAGTCCTCTGAAGAGTATTTCAAACGGGCTTCCGCTGGCTAAAGGACTTTCCCACCCACAGCTCCAAACCCAACTCTTTTCCTAAAAATGTCAGCCAGTCTCACCAGCTTCCAGAGCCTTAGCTATCATAAATACACAAAAGAGAAGTTCCCATTAAGCCAGCTTCACACAAGGATGCCTCTGATGTGTGGATGTTCACACACTAGCTTCACACATAAACACAGTTGGACTTTCCAGCCATGACCTTACATGCGGGCCCCCACCTCAGTCAAACTTTCTACTACTTCTTCAGCCCCTAAAGCAAAAACTTCTTCAAAGTTCACAGTCTCTTATTTCCCCGAATCCAGAATCTGGGCCTTCTCCTCCTTCAAGCTTCTCCTATATTCCCTCTTTAAATTTCTAGCCCACCCGTCAGTGCTTGCATCTGGAGCCACTGCTTCTGTCATTTTATTCCAAATTCAGTAATCTGCCCAAGTCATCTGTTTTGCCCACGACATGGTCTCCGACTTCTTGTGATCTAACAGTGGTTTTCCTATGAGCTGGCGCACAGGGTAAGCTCCCACTCTGTTTCACAACTCTCTATCAGAGCAGACCAAACAAACTTAGCCCATTGGTTGCATCTTTGAGCTTCCCCTCCCCTCTGGAACTAAAGAAAGAAAATAACAAGGGGCACCTGATGGCTCAGTCAGTTAAAGTAGCTCCTTCTGCTCAGGTCAAGATCCCAGTATCCTGGGATCAAGCCACGTCGGGCTCCCTCTCTCTCTTATAAATAAAATCTTAAAAAATAAAGAAAAACAAAAGTCTAATAATAACCAACCGTGAGACTGTATTTCCTAAATTAGCTTATCTTCTACTCGTATGTTTTGTAAATCATTAACATCCCTTAGTTAACACTGGAAATGACATACACGACTTGTTTTAAGTTTTAACACTAATGAGACCATAAATAATGTAGATAACTCATTAACAAGGTAGCAATTAAATAAACTGTTATAATAAACCACTGCTTTAACTACCATGGTTAAATAGACCTTCATGGTCGGATGTAGAAAGATCTCTAAAACATGTTTCCACATGAAGAAAGCAAACTGCAAGGGACTACGTGTGTGTATTTATACGTATGTACATTTAATCCCATTTACGAGGGAAACTGTATATATATATATCTTAAGATACATAAAAGTATACAAACAGGATTGGAAAGGTATTCCAAAATTTTTCACAGTGGCCACCAATAGCCAGAAAAGTGGGGGCAGAGAGGTGTGCACGAGACAGCATTTACATTCTGTCAATATACTTTATTATTTGAATTTTTAAAGTAAGATAGATTTACTTATTATAAGAAGAATTAAAATTTTTAAAACTAAACTAACTAGTAGCTATAATGTAATCAGTTCCAAATGTGGAGCCAGACACTATGCTGGGGCAGCAAGGACATTATCAAAAACACTCAAGGAGGTCACAGACGGAAATACTGATTGGTTATGCCCCAAGTTAAGGCTGGAGAAACGGCGGTCCAGAATGGTTAGCGGTGCCTGAGGGGCAATCTGACCCAGGTCTGTCCAGATCCAAGTAAGATGCTCTGTTCTTTACGGGACATCACACGGCTGAGGAGTGATGAGATTAACTACGAGTCTCAAATTCATGTAAAAAGAAACTGTTATGACAGACTATTACAGGCATTAATATTTTCGCGCAAGACTTGTCCTTTGCTTACACGTTTCTATACATAATTGAACTGAAAACTCCATCAGACCGTATGGCTAAGCTGCTCTGCAGAGTAATGTGCTTCCTGTGGGCGAGTGGAGCGGAGCGGCGCCCAAGTGCATGGAGAGGAGATCGCCCCGTGATTACAGGCGGCACAGAAGACAGCCGAAGCTTGTTTTAGGAAAGAAGGTAGACCGAATAGTCCCATGCTGCTGAGCAGCAGACCAACCACAACAAAGAAGGGAAGCAGCGCTCAACCCTCAACCTGCTTCTCTGAACAGGCACGGAGGGACCCTTCGGATGGGCCAGACACATGGATATTACCTAGGACAGGTGGGGTATTTTCAAGGCCAAGAGATCCAGTTCTGTAAAAACATTACTGCTGTACTTACGAAGCTGGCCGGTCTTGTCTGAGGTCAATGGTGAAGACAACCGCATCTTCACCTGCAGAGAGGAACGTACAGGGAGAGTCCGGTTCCAGAGCCAACTACGGGACAAAAAGACAAAGATTTCTTTTTTCTTTTTTTTTTTTTTTAAAGGACTTTACTTATCTGACAGAGAGAGACACAGCGAGAGAGGGAACACCAGCAGGGGGAGTGGGAAGAGGGAGAAGCAGGCTCCCTGCTCGGCAGGAAGCCTGATGCAGGGCTCGAACCCAGGACCCTGGGATCATGACCTCGGATGACAGAGCCACCCAGGTGCCCTAAGACAAAGGTTTCTACAGATTAGAATTAGAAGCCACCTAGTTCATTCCTTTATCTTCAGGAAGGACTGCACTTTAAATGTCACAACAAGAGACATGTCTAGCTTTTTTGTTGTAAAACCCCAGGAAAGGAACTAATAAACCCATTCTCTCTTGTTCTATGTGTTCTATGTGTTACAGCTTATTTATTCCAAACAAGTCAAGAGGACAGGAGTTTTGCTATTTCAACTAAGTCCCCAAGGGATCCGAATAGAGATACACAGAAAAACATTAACCATTAAGGTTCATTCTCAAAGAAAATCAATTAAACTCTCAGGTGGGGGGTGAAATGGTGCGCAGGTTTAATTCCTTACACCTCAGTTATAAAAATTAGTTAACAGGTTGAAGGCAGGCTTAAGAATCAAAGAAACAGGTTAACTTCCATATTTTTCTGAGCCATTCGGCCTAGAAAAGGATATCCCACGTCCACCTACCTACTGCTCAGGGTTTGTGAGAGAGGGCCGCCGTCCTTCTACAGCATGACCGCTCTGAGACGAGCTCTCGGCTGCTCACTGGCTGCCCCACGACTGTCTGTTCTATATTCCCAGTCCCAAACAGGGCGTCCATAAATAGTGCTGTCCCTGAGAGCCAAGAGAAGCTGGAGCTCTCGCACATGAGGGGCCGGCCACTAAGACCTTGGAGCTGTTAAAGTGTTCCAGATACAATCAAGGGATATTTAAGAGGTTTGGAAGACACAGGAGACCTCAAGGATTTCCAAACCAACCGCCGGTCAGCTTAGGGCTTAGTATCATCACCTGAACACTGTATGTGCAAGATCTAGAAAGCTTTCAAATACTTCACTTGCAAGAAATTAAGGGTGGCTGCTTTTCATCCTTTTTTAATCTACAAACTTTAGGACAAAAGAAGTGAGGCAGGTGACCACAACAGAGGAGACACAACAGGCAGAGATCTGGGAAGGCCCCGGCTGAGATCCTTGGTGGAGGAGCGAGACTACACACCCATGGGGACAAGAGCTTACTTACCTTGTGGGACGCTCCCTTGTGCTGGGCCACACGCTTGGTGTTCTTGCAACACTGCGTGGCAGACAACTCTGCTACCCGCACCTGCCCATCGCGGGCACACATGGCCAGGGTGGAATCACCGCTGTTGGGAAGGAACTTGGCCTGGGTATTAACGAAAAAAGAGACATACGAAAGAAACTGAGGAGGTGAATTTGAGAGGGGGAAACTGTAATAACAAACATAACCCATCCTTTTGGTTGCACCAGAGCTGGAAACTTAGCTCTCCTAGTCTTACACCGTGGGCTCAAGTCCAACTTCTTCCCAGAGTTAAAGAGGGAGGAAAACCTTCTGATGCAAGAGAGCATTTCACCGGACTCTGCAAGGCTGAACTGGTATAGGGTAAGTGCTCGGGTGAACTAGGACTACGCCTACTAGGGGAGAAACTTAAGAAAAGAAGAAGGAAAATCTATCTTGATTCAGAAAGCAAACAGAAATTTGCTACAAAGACAAAGGAAACCAGAGGAGATGCTGGGGAAGAGATCAAGCCGAGGAATCAGTGCTGGGACCAATATGATGGGTTGGGCTGCTGAGTAAACAGACACTGGTAACGCTAACAAATACTCGTCAAAGGTTCCAACCAACCCAACCAAAGGATTCCACTAACCCTATGCCTGGTTCCGAACTGCTTAACTTCCACTGCTGTATAAATGCCCTGGTCCTCTGTGTTATTAGTTCGACACTACAGACCAATAAACTAAAGCCGGAGATTAAAGAATTTGCCCATGATCACAAAGCTAATAAAGGGCAGGGCTAGGAACCAAACCCAGTCTAGGTCTAGAGCCTTCCCCCAGGGCACACTGAGTGCCTTGCTGAGAACCTCCAAGCACCCCACCGGTAATGGGCTTCTAACCCCCTCTGTGCTTAGGAAAAACAGAAGGCTGCCGTGGATCTCTGGACCCACGGGAGCCACGGCAGGACTAGTCCTGATGCCTCCTTCTACCGCAGCTCTCCGTCAGCTCCCTCAGCAGGCCTCTCAGGCTCGTCTAACTGCCGCCCGCCTTTCTCAACTGCTGTTCTGCCCCCATGCCTCACCTGGAAGACATTGCTCTTGTGGCCACTCTCAAAGTCCAGTACTGGCTGCCGCCGCACCCAGTCCCAAACCACCACCTTCAGGTCATCGCTGCCACTGGCCAGCCAGGTGCCGCGCTGGTTAAAGTGCAGGGTGTTGACACAGCCATTATGGCCCTCCAGCCCGTGCTGCAGGCGGAAACGCTGCACGAAGACTCTTGCCCCGCAAGCCTCATACACGAAGCGGGCGCTGGAGCCCAGCTCCCGCTCCCGCAGAGCAGGGAGGGCTTGCCAGCGAGGGCGCGGCAGGGCGGACGTCTCTGAAGACACCCAGTCCTCCAGGGCCCGCTCATCGTCTGACGAGTCCTGGTCACGGCTGGCCCGCTTCCGCTGGACCCGGCGCCTAGGATGCTCTTCCTCCTCCTCTTCTTCTTCCTCTTCTTCCTCTGATCGGTCATGGACCTGGTTTTCATCGTTGATGGAGTAATGGCCAGTGTCCTCCATGCTGTCGGAGTCCTTGTCTTCACCCGAGCTCTCTGTATCTGTACCCCGACTTCCTGTGCTGGTGCGATTGGGGCCACCGTCATCCCCGGTCAGGCTCAAGCTCAGGTCCGAAGCCTCCACTTCAATGCCTGAGGATGTCTCCCGGCCCTCCTCAGCGCCAGACATCTCCTCCGGACTGCTAGACAAGCTTCCTGCAGGCCAGTGAGAAGAGGGGAGTGAGAGGGAAATAAGGAAATGGGGCCGTGATCAGAAGGATGTCCCGCCTCGGTCTAAAAACCATCACCCAAAGGTCCGGACACCAACTTCAATTAAAGTGTTTCTGTTCATATGCTTACCAAGACTACCTTCTGAGTAAAGGACAAGAAACTGAAAAGATTAAGACCGAAGCCACATGCAAATAAAGGTACTTCAACACCAAGTGGAGAATTCCAGGATGGCCCGAGAGTGATCGATTCTCTCTCTCTTGCAAAGCATGGACGGGCTGTGCCCAAGTACCAACCACCTTAAGCTCTGTCCTGCTCGAGGCACATCCACCGGTCACACCAAATAACTCAACCACATGTAAGAGAAAAGAACATCCATGCCCAGCAAGAAATGGTCCAGACATCTTCTCAGAGAAAAACAGAAAATAACAGATGAAAATCATTCTGACAATGGGTGGGAGCTGAACTATTTCCTACTTCAAGAAAGCACTGCTCCTCCCCTCCCCCCAAATCCTAATTCCTTCCCTTGAGGTCCTAAAATCCACTAACAACCAGAAGGAAGCAGAAGGGACAAGTGGGACTGTGATCGTTAGGATGGGTTTTGCTCACCTTTCACTAATAAACGTATTCTGACTTCCACTGACCTGACCATGTTAATGCTACTGCTAGTTACAGGAACTCTTTATTGAGGGAGAGCTTTATCAAGACGCACACACAAAACTGATGAAAAGCAGGGCCACGAGAGCAGTATCTGAGAAGGGAAGCTCACCACATCCAGGCTGGCCACGTTGGTGGTTCTCCAAGAACTAGGTCACTCTGGGCAATCTAAGCCCCGGCGATCAGACACCGCACTCGCCTACCTAGCAGCAGCCAAATCGCATTCCAGCGAGCGTCCCGCTCCGCGGTGTGCTGGAGACGTGACCACAGCCTCCGCACTGAAGCCAAGGTAGAAGGAAGGAAGGAAGGAAGGCGGCTGAGGACGTTAAACACTGTTCACGGCCTCCTTTCCTGATGATGACGAACTTGACCTCGCCAGAAGAGAAGGTTGTGAGGTACAGAAGAGCAGCTCCGTGCGATGCTGGTAGGAGCTACCCGACCCCACGAGGACACTGAAAGGATTCCAAGTAGCTCCTGACAGCTTAGTCACCCGGAGCAGAGCAAGAAGTTCCAAAGATCTCTGCAGCCATGGAAGCCCTGGACGTCAAACTCTCAGGCAAAACCCACCACGGAAAACAGACGAACAATACCAGCACGCTGGCTCAAACGGCGACAGAAGGTAGGGAGGCTTGTAAACAGCTCTTTTCAGAAAGCATCTCAAGTAAGATCCCAGCGTGAAAACTACGGGGGTAGGAGCGGGAAGAGAAAGGGGGAACGTGCAGCAATTCGCTCACAGGAGCGACAGCTGCGGAGACGGCGCGGCGCGCCGAGGAAGCCGGCAGCTGTGCTCTGTCGGGTACAGCCGGCCTTGAAGCCACGCTGGGGAGAAAGGGTAAAGTGCCACGCGCTTCGATTCTGGGGAGAAGGAAAACACAAATACCGAAACTCCTAGCATTTCTTGTTAAAATTATGATTAGCCAATCAAGAGCACTTGGGGGCTCCAGCATATTCACACAAAGGCCAGAGTACATCACGAGCTCAGCAAGGGGACCCTCACAGCCAATGACCAAGATCCAGAGGTCAGCAAGTTTCTTCTAGCGAGGGCCTTCACAGGCCACAGGGATCTCTGTCGCTAGTCCTCAGCTCCACTGTTCGAGCATGAAAGCGCCCGTCAGCACCACGTGAATGAGTGAGGCATGACTGCGTTCAACAAACCTGACAGAAGCAGGGGCAGGCCAGATCCGGTCCGAGGCCACAGTCTGCCAATCCCTGACCCAGCTGATGGTCAAATTCCAAATCAACTACATACCTCAAACCACGCTAGAACCCCGAGTCTCTCAACGAAGCCCAGTCAAAAATCTGGTTCACTTTTCTTAACAGAAGATGAACGAACAGCGGTGGTAAGAAGAGAACACAGGGTCAATAAACAGCATGTTGACAAATCTCACTTTCCCTTACTCGACTTCACTGCTCTACCAATCTCATCAACCAGAACTGAGCCTATAATCCTGACCAACGTGCTCAAGAATGCCGGATGCTGTGCTGCCCAATTACATCTGAAGGGCATTTCTCCAGTTCAGAAGTAAGCTCAAGGCTGAAGCAATAATCGAATAACCCATTATTAAAATCTTGATATTCTACCTTCAAACAAGCCCCAGACCCAGTGAGTTCACACTGGCCAGACCCTACAAAGAACAGAGGCCAGCCCTCACACCAGTCGGTTTAGGCTGGAACTTCATCTCTCGTCTGCTGTCTCCACCGAACTAGGACCTGCCGCAGAAAGAGACCCCTCGTCACAACTGGGGAACCTTACCCTCCCACAGCTCCCTTCTTTCCACCACTAACTGATCTTTTCCTCCTAGGTTTCATCCACTCTTACAACCTTTCAGAATTCCAAACTACCTGAACTCCTAATGGCATACCTCTATTACTGACCTTCTGGAAACAGTCAGAAGTTGAAGCAACAAAAGTCCCAGATAGTCCAGGGTGTCTCCTGTATAGTTTTCTATACACAGAACAACACAGGCAGGGTCCACGCTTAGGCAAGATTTCCTTCCCTCCACTAAAATCCCAGGTCTCCACTTTCTTCAGGGGAGGAGCAGAACCTCAGGTGGCCCCTTACCATTGGCTAAGTCTGTTTTGCCATCTGCGCTGCTCCCTTTGCTGGACATCTTGAATGATGTTTATAGTGGCCAGCCTGCATTTAGGAGAGGAAGAGAATGAAACAATTAGGAAATAACCTAGGAGAAAAGACAAAAGGGACAAGACATTTAGCCACGCACAGCCTTTGTCATTTTCATAAAAATGATTTTCTGAGGGGTGCCTGGCTAGCTCTGTCAGTGGAGCATGCAAGTCTTGGTCTCAGGATTGTTAAGTTCAAGCTCCACACTGGGTGTAGAGACTCCTTTAAAAAAAGGGGGAAAGACAGCTTTGACTGTGTGTTCAACAGGGCTCGTCAGCTGCTGAAAATCATAGCAGGTCCTCCTCCCCCACGTCTCAATTCCATACAGAGACATCTTTGGGAGGTCATCTCTTTACCTGGGTAGCTGGCAGGGATTTCTGAGATGGGAAAGAAGGAACTGAGCTCAAACCTGCACCAGCAGGCATATAACCGGCGACAGGTACTACACGCACAGAGGCCTAACACAAAGAGCTAGCTTCAGCCTTGTCCTCCAGGCAAGAATCTTCTGTTGTAAATTTAATCATAGGCATCACCCATAAATTCTGTGAAAGACATGCCTTTGTTACATGAAGAGGTGGGCCAGACTCCAAATACCACCTTACACACGAATCAAGAGACAGGAAAGACCAAGCTATAGGGGTGAGTGTTCGGGCTCTGTGTTCACTCAGATGCCAGGCTCTGATCTTACAGGCAGACACTAAGGATTGTTAAGAGGCAGAGCCAAATTAGAATTCAGGAGCACCCTTCCCCAAGAAAGAACCTAAAAGGTTTCTTTTTTCCTCTTACAACTAAGCCACCAAGTCCACAGCTAGGGAAGGAAAGGGCCACATTTCCATGAAACCATCTCAACCCATCTCAAAAGTGGCAAACGTTATTTCATCTAATTCCGCCAGCTCTCACCAGACCTGTTTGGCGAAGCCCTGTCTGTGAATTGGGGTACCTAGCCTTTTCCCTTTCATCCCACTGTAACACATTATTTTTACAGGGCCTCACTCCCACCTCGAGCAAATTCCAAAGAGCAAAGAATAATATTATTCAGACCAGAATTTTGTTAAGCCCTTTCAGTGCCTGGACAAAAGGCACTGGTCAAAGACAAAGTATGATTATGACTCCGGTCCTCGTACCCAGGCACACGGGCTTCTAATCTTTCAACAGCCCTTTCATTCCCACAACAATTATCCCAGAAGCAGCCCCATCCCTATCCTGACCCCCTACTCTCCTCTACAGAAATCCAAGTTGCTTCAAAAAGTGTCCCCTGCCAAGAGACAGCTGCCCAGAGCTTGCTCTGCAGGCCAGCACGGGGGAGTAGAAGCAACGCACGGGTAGGACGGAGGCCGAGTCTGAGGCAGGCCCTGGAAGGGTGCTGGGAGACGACGCCAACAAAGCACAGATTTGTGAAGCCACCGCGAAAACACCAGCGGCGAGCGGTTTGCAGAGCAGGCTGTTTTCGTCCTCCTACTGCAAGGAGGTATTTCTGCACAGCATTCTTCACACAGCACTGGCTTTTTCCTGTTGGGAGTCCCTGTTTACATTCTCCAGCATATCGGCAATAGCTTCTTCCCCACCTAGGGTTTAAGTTAATTATGCTGCAGTTATATGTTATATGTTGCAGTCTCCCAACATGGGGAAAACAAGTGTGCTACTTTGTTACGATTAAACACTCAGGTCATAAGCACACGATGCCTTCTGGTCAGCGGAGAAGAGCTCTGATGTCTTCTCACCTCTCAACCGCGCCATACTGTCCACCAGCATGACCACCTTCCAAAGAAGAAAGTGGCTCCAGAGACCCTGGCTCAAAACTGAACGGCACCGGTTCCTGCAGGGGCCCAGCCGGCCCGAGCCACAGATCCGTAAGGCACTGGAGAACGCATCTGCTCTCGTAGCCCCCACGACCGGGAGCAGCCAGGGCTCCTCGCCCTGAGAGGCAGCAAGAGCGGAGCCATACGGTTCCACTCACACTCAGGGGCTGCAGAGCTGTCTTTTGGGGAAAATGGTTTAAGGTTCTTACAAAAAGAGATCTTCTCTTTGGGAAGAAGTTGACAAAATGTACCACAAATTCAGAAACAGGGACAACCCGGCGCGTGCCGACGCCAACTCTGTTTAATCCCTGAGCTGGCAAGCGGACAGCTTCTAAAGGTCACATTTTAGGGGCCACAGAGTTTAGCAAAACTAGTTCTAGACCGAAAACTAGTCCCGGGTTGTAGTATCAGTGAAGCCATTAGCATCCTTTCTGACCACCGGTGAGCTACTTATCCTTCTCCAGATTCATTTTCTCTTTCTGTACACTAGTACACTAGCTTCAGTAACTGCAGAGACGGCGCACCGGAGCAGAATTCCAGTTTAACAGGCCCGCAGCAGGATGCGCCAGCAGTGCTCCCAACGCTGCACGCAAACCCCGATCAGCAGCAAGTTCTACCACAAGCCCCCAGCATGGGTGCATGTGCATCACACATCTAATCAAGTGACATCGAACGCGAGCTTAATTTTTCTAGGGAAAAAAAAAAAAACAAGTTCCGACATTCTTTTTCTATGTATCACCATGTCACCTTCAATACTCCTTGGGGTACACACCTTCCCCTTTGGAGGACCACTCTTTGAAAAAGTCAAGAAATGATGACAATAAAATACAATCACTTTGGAAATTATCTGTTATTCTTATCCTTTACATTTCTATCAGAATAAAGAAATTTAAAACCGTCTCAACTCTGGGGCAGGAATTAAAGCACCCAAATTAAGAGCCAAGATGCTATGACAGCGCCCTTGGTCTCAAGTATAGAAGCCCCTCTAGAGTCTCCTTCAGCACCAAAGAATTAATCTTATTTAAGAATCAGAAGTTGGGGCGCCTGGGTGGCTCAGTGGGTTAAAGCCTCTGCCTTTAGCTCAGGTCATGATCCCAGGGTCCTGGAATCAAGCCCCGCATCGGGCTCTCTGCTCAGCAGGGAACCTGCTTCCCTTCCTCTCTCTCTGCCTGCCTCTCTGCTTACTTGTGATCTCTGTCAAAGAAATAAATAAAATCTTAAAAAAAGAATCAGAAGTTAAGGGGCGCGGGTGGCTCAGTGGGGTAAGCCTCTGCCATTGGCTCACGTTCATGATCCCAGGGTCCTGGGATAGAGCCCGGGCATCTGGGCTCTCTGCTCAGCAGGGAGCCTGCTCTCCCACCCTCACCCCCACCTGCCTCTCTGCCTACTTGTGATCTCTGTCTGACAAATAAATAAATAAATAAATAAATCTTTGGGGGGGGGGGGAAAGAATCAGAAGTTAGGGACTAAACTTGATCCAAACATAAATTGCCTTCTTCATGCACTACATTCCCAACAAATCCACTGCTTTTACCTTGATGAACTGTCATGTAAAATCCAGTCCAGAGCAAACCAATCTCAGCCTGGAAGAGCTGAGGAGCTCACTGTCCCAGGTAGCTGGGGGAGTTTAATTAGATTAGCTCTACTGCCTACACTCTAAAAATAACCCTAACCTCTGCCAAACTGAAGGTTAAAGAGTAAACTATTGGGGGATGGGGAAAAAAATATCCAGGTGTCATTTTAATTTCTACCCAAGAAATTCTAATGACCTAGATATCTCTTGCGTTAATAAAAAGGCTTTAAATTTTTAACCAAATATATGACAAATTATTAACTAAAAACCAAGCAAAGGGACAGTTAATACAGTGTATAAAAGTACTTTGTGGAAGAGGTACCAAACATCTCTTGTTTAAAACCACTGGGGGGTTTTTCTTTTCTCAATATTGAGGAAAGATTTGTGTAAGAGACCACATATACCAGAACAACAGGATATCCAAATGCAAAAAAGAAAAAGGAAAAAAAGGAAAGAAAAAACCCACAAAAACACCTTTCCTCCTAAGTTGTACAATATACAAAAACTAACTCAAAATGGATCATAGACCTAAACGTAAAAGCTCAAACAATAGGGATGCCTGGGTGGCTCAGTGAAGCTGAAGCTTCTGCCTTCAGCTCAGGTCATGATCCCGGGGTCCTGGGATTGAGCCCCACATCGGGCTCTCTGCTCAGCGGGGAGCTGCTTCCCCTTCTCTCTCTGCCTGACTCTCTGCCTACTTGTGATCTCTGTCAAATAATAAATAAAATCTTTAAAAAATAAAAAAGTAAAAAATTTTTAAAAAGCCCAAACAATACAACTTCCAAAAGAAAACAAGATAATGCTTGTGACACAGGTTAGGCAAATATTTAAGAGAATGACTCAAAACAAAACAAAACAAAACAAGCCCCCCACAAGCTGTGAAAGAAAAAATTAAACTGGACTTACCAAATTAAAAATTTACTCTTCAAGAGACACTACTAAGAAAATGAAAAAACAAGCCAAGAACTGGAAGAAAATATCTGCAAAAGATGGTTTCCTAGAGGGCAGCAGCCAAAATCTACTTCTCACAGCTGAATAACAGTCACCTGAGAAGATGCTTGACATCCCTCAGCCATGAGGGAACTACAAACTAAAACTACAATAAGTCTCTACACGCCTATAAGAATGGCTAAAATTTATTAAAATAATAATAACGAAAGCTTCCTTTATCAAGTGCTAACAAGGAAGGGAGCAACTCCAGTCCCACACGCTGCTGGCAAAAATGCAAAATGGCAGTCACTTTGGAAAACAGTTTGGAAGTTTTTTACACAAACTTACCATACAACCCAGGAATCCCACTCAGGTACGTACTCAAAAAAAAAATAAAAAAAGTTCACCCAGAAACCTACAGGTGAGTGTTTTCTTTAGTGGCTTTATTTAAGTTCACCAAAAACCAGGAACAATCAAATATTCTCCAACCATGTCATAGATAATACGTAAGTTGTGATCCATCTACTGAGCGACAAGAAGGAATGACTTAGTGAAACACAGGAATGCAGATGGGTGGCAGGTATGTCGCACTATGTCAAAAAAGCAAGACCCCAACAGCTCTGTGGTAGGATTCTATTCTCGGGACATGCTAAACAAAATAAACGATACGGACAAACAGAAGAGCGGTTGCCGGGGGTGGGGGAAGAGCACAGACCGAGAACAGGCATGAGGAAACCTCTGGAAGGGATGGAACTGTTCTATGCCTCCACCTTGGTGCTGTCATGTGACTGTGTGTGTGTCAGAATCTACAGAATGAGTCACTGAAAAAAGGTGTAAATTTTACATGTATGTAAGTGATACCTCAAAAACCGTGGCCAATAAAAAGGGAATAAGAAAAGGGATGTGGGAGGAAGAAGTCAGGCCAAGTGTTAATGATGGACAAAGCCCAACAATTAAAATTGAAAATACTAAATTCTCAGGGTCGGGGCACCTGGGTGGCTCAGTTGGTTAAGCATCCGACTTCGGATCTCCACCCAGGTCTTGATCTCAGGGTCACAAGTTCGAGCCCTGTGCTGGGCTCCATGCTAGGTATGGAGCCTGCTTTTACAAAATAATAATAATTAGAATAAAATTAAAAATACTAAATTCTTAACGCTGGGACTACTAACAGACACTGGCTAAAGTGCTCAACATGACACAGTAACTGAGAGCAAGATACCAGTTCTTGTTCGAAAAAGAAAGTATGGGAGGAGTTTGGCTGCAACAGAAGCCACCTGTGATTTCCCAGCAACACCATAGACTCCAACCCCTCTGTCTTGGTGACAACTAAAAGTACTGAGAGCCTGAAGGAGTTTAAAATAGTTCTGTGGTTGTACTGTCAATTTGTATACTTGATGCTTTTTAAAATTTCTCTCAAATTAAATTTCATTTTCATTCCTTTGGAGTCTAGGAAAAGAAGTGTGATAATTCTTCCTCACCTCAGGCCCAATGGGAGCATCAACAACTACAGACATTACCGTCCCTGATCCCTTTTACTAAGACCCGGGCTCAGCCGGCCCCGCAGTCCCCATGCCTTACATAAGCCCAGCAGTCTGGTCTGGCATGCCTCCCTCTGCAACTGAAGCACCAAGCTCTCCTACATCAACACCCATATTTAAAGTAGACAAAGTTTTAGAATCGCCTCTGAAACTGACAAATGGTGGTAGAAAATACTTCAGTTATGAGCAGAACAAACATCTGAGAGTCACAGTGTTTGGCTCCTCTTGGGAGGACAGGCGTCCCAACACGCCCATAACAGGACAGCTGTTCAGGGCCCCATCTCCATCTCCAGGACAAATCTGCCTTTCTGCCCTGGGCTTTGTGTCCATCTGGAATCGACCAGACCTTCCCCCTCTCTCTCTGCCTGCCTCTCTGCCTGCTTGTGATCTCTCTCTCTGTCAAATAAATACATCAAATCCTAAAAAAAAAAAACGGAACTGGAATCAACCAGACCTACTTTCCCTATCCCCAATTGTGGTTTTCAAGCTGAAATGGCTCATTTAAAATTCATTCTCCTCACCTTATTTCTCTACTTCACAATAAACACTTCCTCAGCCAACTTCCGACTCCCAGCGCCAGCGATGCTCCAGCAGTGCAGTGTTTATTAATCAGAGAGCCCCGGGCACTGAAATTCAAAGGATAACCCCGAGGAAACTGAACTTCAGGCGACATACAGCATGCTTCAGGGGGACAGGCCTGTAGTGCGGGGCCACTCCTCTGACGCACTAAGAGGAGGTAAGTATACAACGGTCTCCTCCGGCACGCTGGGCAGAGGAGCGGAAAGAAACTGTAAGTGTTTCTGGATCAGGAAAATTCAGCCCTCTCCGTGCTGTGCGGAAGATCTGACAGCACAGGGCCCCCAACTGCCCACACGCCTGCCGCCTTTGCGTACCCACATCCTAGGCCTCTGACACCACCCAGTGGCCCAACGACGCACGGGCAGGCTAGTCAGGCAACAGCCTACAAGGCACCACAGGAGCTACAAACCCGGTCCAGGCAGTCCGAATCCCTTCTGCAGCCACTCATCAGTCGGAAAAATGAGTAGACAGTGAGAACACGAGGGATGCCAGCATCAGTATCATCAAAAAAAAAAAAAAGAAAGAAAGAAAGAAAAGAAAAGATAAACTCGGCTTTGAAGGGAAGACAGGATTTCAGGGGGTGAAGCAGAGAAGGACCAGGACAAGGATGAGGAGATACATGCAAGATGAAAAACCTGGTATGGCCCCGTCCGTCTGGGCCAGGGGGTGGGGCGCAGCTCATCAGTTGAGAAGTTGTGTGGAGGGGTGCGGGGGGAGAGGGTGCCAGGAAAATTATTTTGTCAAGATTAGCAAGATGGGACTGAAACGGACAGAAAAGGAAGGAGAAACAAGTTTAAAAGCGTCCACAGCTGTTGAGGTAAAAAGCATGGAGCGCCTGTCTGGGGCTGCCGCAGAGGCAAGGAGAAGGGAAGCGATGTGAGCGGGCCGTGCCGAGGCAGAGCGGGCCGTACCTGGCTCGACAGTAGTTACGAGGCCCCCAAGATCAAAAGGGCAAGTCGGAGTCTGGGTGCCCAGGGAGAATCAACATCATAAATGAGAAGCTGGCATGTATGGGAGACGAGATGAATTTGATTTTGACTATGTTTAAAATCCAAGTTGACATGTCAGGAAGGTACTGGAAAACAGAAGTCAGTCTGGAATTTAAGAAATCAGGGTCAGAGATACATACTCGGGAATTACTGTACAGAGAAGCTTCGAAATCAACCACCATGTAAGTCATACCTCACTAAAAAAAACAACAACAACAAAAAGTTAAGTACCCAAGAAAGGTGAGACAGTCCAAGGAAAGAACCTTCGGGAACACCTACCCTTGGGAAAAGAAGTAAGAGGGAGACTGCAAAATGCACAGGAGAGCAGAAGGAATAATGAATGTCAAACATCTTGGAGGTCAAGAGACAGGAAGGTTTCAAGAAGGTGGAGACCAGGGGCGCCTGGGTGGCTCAGTGGTTAAGCCTCTGCCTTCAGCTCAGGTCATGATCTCAGAGTCCTGGGATCGAGCCCCGCACTGTGCTCTCTGCTCGGCAGGCAGCCTGCTTCCTCCTCTCTCTCTGCCTGTCTCTCTGCCTATCTGTGATCTCTGCCTGTCAAATAAATAAATCAAGTTTTTTAAGAAAAAAGAAGGTGGGGACCATCCACACTGCAAATGCTTCAGAGAAGTACAGGAAGAGGCAGACCGAGGAAAGGCTCTGAGAATCAGAACAGTGTTCTGTGGAGACACCTTCAGACTGAAGGCAAAATGCCATTTTCTCCCTCTTCAAGGATCAAAAAAGGCTTCAGCTATCTCCTTCAGTGTAGTTACGTCCATTAAAGTTATTGCCTCAAAAATCTCAATAGCCTACCAGTTAATCACAACCTGAGAGCCGTGTTTAAACAATTCAGAAATGTTATTTATACTGTCTTGGGGACAGACCTTTTACACTTCACATATGTTTTATAAGAAATACCAAATTCTTCTTTACAGCTCATTTGTTTCACTGGTTGGCATGGAAAAGTCCAGGTTTCTAAAGGCAGCACAAGGTATAATAAAAAAAAGGACTTTCGGCGTCAGTCAGAGCGGAGTTTGAGTTCTGATTCTACCACTTGGGTCTGTTTCTCTTTCTATAAAGTGGGACAATACCATTACTCTGCAGGAGCTGGTTTCAAAAATTAGAGACATTTTTGCAAAGAGCCTGTCTGTACAGGGCAGGGATGCGCATTATTTTTCCAGCTTCTCATTTCTGCAGACCGCACTTCCTAGAGAAGCCGGGGTTTCACCACTCAGGAACGACAGACACTGCGCATCACGGAGGACACGGTCCCAAGTCTATAAAAGCTGCTTCCCCGCTCACTGGCCTTTTAAAGAACCAGGGGGCTCTGTCAGTATCCCTGGCGCACACTCACGCTCTATGAACTGCGGTAAACCAACATACCCAGGTGCCCGAAACACAACCCTCGCACTCTTTAGTTCTCCTCCCTCCTGAGGGTCCCTGGATAGCCAAGATGAGAAGCTCAAAGAGATCCTCACCGATGAAGAAGAAGAAAAGAAGGAATTCCTGCATCGACTATACGATGAACAAGGAACTCCCTTCGGCCCTTCCCTCCCTGCTGGTAAGACCAAATGCCCCGCGTTTACAGTTCACGGGCTCTGACTCTAATAACGGTGTTTCTGAGTACGTCAGGAGAGCACGCCAGCTCTTAAGTCCCGTCGCAGCAATACAGCTAAGGAATTTTTTCTGTCCGTACTGAAGCCCATTTACCTCAATTTAAATGATTCTAAGGAAAAGTCATTTCTAAGGAAACTCCATTGTGTTCCCACAATTTCCAGATTTACCTTCACGTCAGAATCCACCGCCACTACCAGCTTTTACCACTCCCATTTCGGAGTGCTCTTTAGTCACTGGAAAGGACTCGCAACAGGACGCTCCGAAGACACAAGGGACAATGACACAGTACGAACAGGAAGGCTAATGACTTGCACAAGTGCCCTCCCACCTGCACCAGGTGAGAGCAGAGTCTAACGTGGGGCCCTCAGTAAGCTAAAACGGGTCTGGTAATGGGGCAAGGCTTACAGTACGCCAGAGGAACGCAAGCTCTTGGCTACCCCCACACAGATCTCCAGATGGCTAAGACAAACCAAGAACGACAGGACGACACGGGAGGCAAGCACGGATGCTTCGCGTTAGGACTTTGCGAGACCTCCTCAAACAGTACCATCAGAGGATGAGAGCACACACCGAGGCTCTCAGGGGCAACACCAAAGACGTCTGCAGCAACCCAACCCGTCAGACACACTACCTTTTGGTAATAAGATGCCATCTTTGCCATAGCAATCACCCCTCCGCCCAACCTGCAAACTCAGA
Source organism: Mustela lutreola (assembly GCF_030435805.1). Taxonomy (NCBI): domain Eukaryota; kingdom Metazoa; phylum Chordata; class Mammalia; order Carnivora; family Mustelidae; genus Mustela; species Mustela lutreola. Next base: position 71,125,126 of record NC_081303.1, on the reverse strand, counting down.
GCAGGCTCAGTCCAGTAATTTATCTTTAGTGTACACGTTCCGGAGGTCAAGGCAAGCACTAGAGAAAGTGGGCTCTGGCCCAGAAACTAAGTCCTATGGAGACAGAGATAAAAGCCTGCAGTAGAGGAGTGTGACCGATTCGCAAAATTCATTACACACTAACTTTCAAAGACCTTTCAAGGACTTCCATCTCCAAGAGAATAACTAAATCAAGTAAACAAGAATTTCTGACCAAGCTTAATGGTGACAAAGTTTCTCTATTATATTCACAACATTAAGATGAAAAGTTTTCCTATTACTGCAGAGCTAAGCTAAAATCACTGGCGTCTGGCTCTGACATTTACACACGTCACCACCTCCACGTCTGTTGCCAATTCAATTCTTTCAGCTAGTTCCCTGGGTTCCAGATTGGGTGACAGTAAGTAGATTACCTTGGCTTACTGATCATTTGTTTTTAAAGAAGAAAAAGCTAATTCAATCTTAAAAAACTAACTTAAACACCAATGTTATGCAAAAAAAAAGCTCTGTTTTTTATACTCTGGACCATTCCTAAACAGGTTTAGAATAACTTTCCTATGGTAGAAACAATCCAGAAACAAATCTGTCTCCGGAAAACAAAGTTTCATTGTCACCCCATGCTTTTAAAAGCCTGTAAATTCACCTGCTAGAACACAGGACCCAGAGTGTGAAAGTCTGAAGGTCTCAGTTAGCCACAATAGGGCGCACATCTGCAGAACGTCTTCTCCTAGAGTCCCTTTGCTCTTGAAATGTCAGTATTGTTTTAAACTGGCAACAAAAACGCTGCTTGCTTTTGGCTCTCTCTGAAGACAAGCTTCCGTCTTAGGTTGATTCTAGGCAACACTAAGGATCACAGCCCTGGTACTGATTCCTATGCTTTCCACAGACCGCTGTACAAAATGCCCTATCAGGTTGGTGGCTGGAATTAAGGTCACAAGCAAACTGGCCTCCCACTTCAGTCATACTAGGAAATACTTCCTAATAAGATGTGACAATTCTTATGCAACGCTCTGAAATATAAAGCATCTTCAGAAAGGTAACAATTTTACAGCTGTGGCCGGAGACTAAGAATACTGTTTCACTGTATACAAAGATGTCACCTGGACTTCAGAATCGGAAACCCCTGGGGGAGGAAGGATTCTTACCCAGCACACAGAGAAGAGCAAAGCTACGCCTCTTTCAACGTATGTCCCTTTCACCTCCCAACCCTACCCCCCAACACAGATCTCCAGATCTCATAAAAACACAAATAATAAAAATGCAGTCTCGGCCCACCTCAAAACCCTCCATCCAAAAGTCTACTTTTCAACAGGGAGAGCTCAGACCCTGGATGGTGGTAATGAAAGCTGATCAACTCTAATTTGATCACTGGCCTGAATGAATACAGTTGATTTCACTGCAGTATTATCAACACTTTTAATTTCCATCCGCCCAAAAAGATGTAGAACAAAAGCCAACACGAGGTTAAAAAGCTGCATCTTTGCCATCACACTGTTAAGATGGTCCAGCTGCAGAGATCAAATCAAATGCTCTGCAGTCCCTGCTGCCTAGCCCAGACTCACTTCCAAGAACAAGGAGACCGTCTCGTGGTCTAGTCCTCTGATAATCTATTGATGAAGATCACTGCAGAGCCCGATAGCTCAGAAAAAATGTATTCTCTTCAAGGCAAAAAGGAAAAAGCATAACGGGGAGCCTGAGCAGAGGTGAAAAACACCACCTAAACAGCAAGGGGAGGGATTACAATCCTTGTGTCAACACTGATCACGTGTGCTAACAGAGACCAGGAGGAAGGAAGCAACGAACTAAGGAAGAGACTGATGTTTCGTCTAAGAAAGCACTGAGAGATACACACAGACGGACGTGTAGTATTTCCGCTGTCCTCTGACCTCGAACCCCCACCACACAGATCTCAATCGTGTTCAGACAACTGTAGGTGCGTACCCACAAAGCATGTATCTACGCTGACCAATTAAAAATGATTTTTAAGAAAAGGGGGGGGAACATGTTCGAAAGCAGAATGCAAAGAAGCATCGACTAATGCATACCTTACTCAAACCCAAAGCCCCAGCAATGATGTGTAAAGAAAACCTTTTTTTTTTTAAGTGTCCATCCTATGTTAGGCATCGAACGGCTTAACACAGGTTCCCTCATACAATACTAACAATGACCCCAGGAGGTAAGTGGTATTATCCCACTTTGAGAGATGTGGAAATTAAGAGTCCAAGTTTAAGTAGCTTGCCCAAGGTCTCAGGGCCAATAAATCTTAGTATTTAAACTCAGGTCTGGGGCGCCTGGGTGGCTCAGTGGGTTAAGCCACTGCCTTCGGCTCGGGTTATGATCTCAGGGTCCTGGGATCGAGTCCCGCATCAGGCTCTCTGCTCAGCAGGGAGCCTGCTTCCTTCTCTCTCTCTCTCTCTCTGCCTGCCTCTCAGTGTACTTGTGATTTCTCTCTGTCAAATAAATAAATTAAAAAAAAAAAAATTTTTTAAAAAAAAAATAAATAAAAATAAACTCAGGTCTGTCCAGCTCTCAAAGCTGAATTATCTTTTTACACCTTACTGATACACATACAGGCCACCAATAATAATCTTGTTCCAGTTCATTCTCTAACGAGGACACCATGAGAAACAAAACTTCCCAGTGTCACGCTCAGCCTTTACTGACTACCTGGCATAAAGGTATTAGCAATCACCCAGGCCTACCTTCTAGAGCCACTCAGCTCTTCTATCACAGCCCATGGACGTCAACCACAGCACTAGTCTCTGCTACCAGAAACCTGAGAGTCCTACAAAAATTACATTCACAAGCAAGTTCGGACTCCCTCTTGGACCCTGGCCCATGCTGCTAAATGCAGAGGATGACTGCCCCGCTCACCAAAAACTCTTCAGACCAAGTATAAAAGAACAGCCGAATTTTTTTAACCCCCAATTGACTACTATGTCCTGAAAAGTTGGAATTCGGAGGTGGACTGAACTCAGACACCGACTGACGGCGCCGGCACTGCCCAGCCTCACAAGCAGCTGGATTCACCCCTACACAGACACAACAGTCCAAAACCCCAAGAAGGGAAGAGACTGGATCTGGCAAGAGGCCAGCACTCGGGCAAGCGAATTCCCAGCTTTTAACAGTGTAAGAATCACGACCCACCAGGGGGAGAAACACGGACTTGCAGGCTTCACTGGGGTGATTTGACGATACCCAGCAACAGTTTAGGACAGAACGTCAAGATGCCCACAGCCAGTAAAACTTGTCAGAGTAACTTAACCGGAGCCGGAACGCAGCCAACAGCAATACCCCAACTCTGGGATACTGTGGCAGGAATTTTAAGATCTCAGTGGTCAGCACTTGGGCATCAGGGTAGGGTCTGTCTTGGGTCCAGGAATTCGAATGCCTTCAACTCCTACTCACCTTTCCTTCTTTATCACTGAAGTAGGGCCAGGCTGCGCTCCTGAGAAAACAGGTCTGTTGATTCACTGAAGGGCTGAGAAAAGTTAAAGTTTAAATGGCAAAGGTATCTCTACCAAACATCACAATAAAACGATTTAGGAATACATTTCAGAGTCTCTGTAGACCTCCTCGGAACGCTTTAACACCAGAGCAGCTCAAGCTACCCAACAAATCACCCACCCAGTTAACAGGAATAAAATGAACCAGGGAAGTCCTCTCCCGGCTCCACCTAAAAAAGCCACCTAAGAGGAAAACCTGAATCCTTCCCACGCTAGCCCACAAGCAAACCTCTCCACAGGAAGCCACAGAGCAGGGGGAAATCCCGGGGAGAACGCGATAGCGCTAGTGCCGGTTTGTTTACAGGACTCCGGCAACAATCCTAGGAGTCAGAAATTCAAGGCACCAGATGCCTTCCAACTAACAGGGAGCAAATGGTACGGTTCTGCGGCGCCCTGGAAGGTCTGGGGGTGAGGGGAAGCAGGCTGCGAGAACTGTCTCACAAAGGGGACAAGAGCGGACGGCGACAACTGACTTGGACCTCGGCCTTCCGTACAAGGTGCTGGGCCCGAGAACTCGCGGTGGGGGAGGGGGCACGCTGCGCGGTGGCCCCGAGGTGACGGGGAGACGCAGGGCGACCGCTTCCCCCGGTCTAAGGGGTAAAAACGCGCACTCGCACGGGTCACCCCAGGAGCAAGACGTCCCTGAGGGCTGCGGGGCAGGCTTTTGGGGGCAAGCCCAGGGCTGACCCGAGGCAAGGGCAGCCAGTCCTCCCGGCGGAGACTCGGGTCAGGGCCAAGAACAGACCTGAGCCCCGGGAGCTCGGGAAAGGAATCCAACCTATCCTGACGGGGAGCGGGCCGGGGGCGAGGGGGTCAGGAGGCCAAGCCGGAACGAGACACGGACCGGATAGGTCAAGGGGGGGGGTGTCCGGCTGGGGCAGTTACAAGCACGGGAGCCGGCGAGGCTCAGCAGCCCGCTTCCCGTCTTGGGTCATCCTTCTGCCAGCGGCTGCTCCGACTGTTCCAGGCCCAGCCGCCCCGTCCACTGCCGCCACCAACGCCGCCGCCATCTTACACTGGCCAGCGGCCGCCACCACCGCCGCCTCCGCTCTCGGCGCCTGCGCCTGCGCCGCCACGCTTTCCGGCCCCGTTTGCGACGAGGTGCTGGAGGAGACTGAGGGAAGAGTGGTCGCGCGAGCTCTCGGCTCCCAACCCTCCTCGGAGGACGCCGAAGGGGCGGGGCTTAGGACCAACGGAAAACAGGGCGCGGGGCGCGTGCGCAGTCCCGGGAGACGGAGTTGCTCTGGCGGCGGGTTTCGGCGGCGCCGCTTGCCTGGCGCGGGCAAAGCGGACGCGAGCTGGGGGCCGCCCCGCGCTGCGGCGGTGCGGTGGGAATAAACTCCGTGTCGGGCGGGCTGGCGGGCGACCTCCTGGGAGGCCTCCATTTTGCCCTGCTTCTCGATACTGGGAACGGGCGGTTGTGGCTGGGTTTCCTCCGCGAGCCCCGTTGCCTCTGAGGACCTTGTTTCGCAGCGGCCTCTGCACCCTCGAGCCCCGTTGCCCCCGAGACCTTCCATCCCCGCCTTTCCAGATTCAGAGACGGGCTTGGGAAGCTCAGGTGCCGCGGAGCTCTTGCACAGGCTGTTTGCCGGGGCGGGTGCTGGGCGGTGGGTTCCCCGGCGTGGCCCTGTGCCGTGCGCTCTGCTCGGTTCGGACGCCCGAAGGGCGCCTGCAGAGGTCTGGAGAGGCGGCTGCCCGGCGCGGGGATGTGGGTGCAAGCAGCTGACCCCTCTCACCTCCTCTGTCGCTACCGTGCTATTATGTCATTATGTATTACTTAGCCTGTCGCAATGGACACCTAGCTGGTTTGTCTGCTTCCACTATTTACCTGCCAGTTAGAAGGCAGCCGGGGTGACCTTTTAACACGCAAGTCAGGTCATATTATTTATCCCAAATCTTCATCACACATTTAAAAAAATAAAAATAAAATGATCACAGTGGCTTCCAAAGAGGGCCTCACGTTTGTTGCACCTGTTTCTCTGATTTCCTCTCCTCCCATGCCGCCTGCCTCTGGCTTAGCCCCATTGGCTTTCGCTGCTCTTTTAACTCCAGCCAAAGCATGGCCCACCCTTAAGGTTTCTGCATTTGTTCCCCTTTCTTGGGATAGTCGCCTACCAGATCTTTACCAGTCTGGCTCCCTCCACTCAGATCTCTACTGAAATCCTACTTCTGGGTGGCAGCTCTTGACTGTTCCAAGGCAAAGGGTATCACACACTGCCATCGTCCTCTGTCTTCTCACTCTGCATTGTTTTTTCCTAACATTTTTTTTTTAAATCTGTGAACACTTAACCTATAATTATGTATCTGTAATCTAAGTATACCAATAGAATATAAGCTCTATAACAGCAGGGACTTGATCTTTCTCATCGTTGTAACCCCAGCATCTAGAAGAGGATCAGAGCACAAAGTAGCTCTCTGATGCCTTACCACTCCATTCTTTCATTCGCTCCGGCAACATCTGTTGAATTCCTGTAGCGTGTAAGGCCCTGTTCTAGGTACTGGGGTTGAAGCAGTGAAAAAAACAAACCCAGATGCCTGCATTCGCAGAACTTAACTTCTTTCTTAATGCAGGGTTGGGACTGTAAGGGGAAGACAGAGCCACACACACGAAAACACTGTCATGGAGACTAGCTGCAAATAAAGCAGGGTTCACCTGAGTAGATGTGCTCTTTCATAGAGGGGGTTCAGGGAAGTCCCTCTGCTGGGGTGACATTTGAATAAAGATTTGAAGTGAGAGAGTGAACCATACACACAAGGGAGAGAACCTTCCGGGCGGAGGGAACAATAAGGTAAAAAGAGCTGAAACTTCAGTGTACTTGTACCCAAAGAACAGCGGGGAAGCCAGCGTGGCCAAGAAGCAGGGAGGCAGTTAATTAGTTTGGAGATACACGATGGGGGCCAGATCGCTCCCAGATTTATAGGCCAAGGAGAAGACTTTGGATTTTATCTCCAAAGAGTGTTAGAAAGCCATGAAGGATTCTAAGTAAAAAATTGACACAATCTGATTTATAAGTAAAGAGATTTACTCTGGTTGCTTGCTTCTTTGAAAACCGCCGAAGGGAAGCAAAACAGAAGCTGAAAGACCAGTTAGGAAGCTATTGCAAAAGATCTGCAAGACTAGTGTTGCAGTGGACGTGGTAGAAAGTAGTTGGATTCAGGCCATACTTCGAAGGTGGCAGAGGTGATTTGCTAATAGTTTGGGCATGAAGTGCAAGATAAAGAGTCAAGCTATCTCAGATTTTTTGACCTGAGTGACAGGGTAAGTAGTAATGCCATTTACTGAGATAGAACTCCAGGCAGGAGGAGGGGAGCAGAAGGGTTTGTTTGGGTTTTTTGTTTGTTTGTTTTTTGGGAAAATGTCCAGTTCTATTTTACACATGTTAAACTGGAGATGCCTTTAGATTTCCAAATGGAGCTACTGAGTAAACAATTGAAATATGAATCTGAGGTGCATAGGAAAAGACAACTGGGGGTATAAACGATATATATAACCATGGAGTGGGGAGTACTTAATGTGGAAGGAAAGTGGTCTCTATACAGGCTGGACCCTCTAATCCCAAGGCGCCCCAACTAGTAAAGGTCAGGGTGGGGAAAAAAAAATCCAGCAAAACTTATTTATTTAGAAGAAGCAACCAGGAAATGTAATTTAAAACCTGAGAGTAAGGGGTCTTATAAAACAAATTTCGTAAATGTTTCAAGAAGGACACTATCAACTGTCATTCTTGTTGAAGAGTTTGAGGTTAGGATGACTGGAAACTGACCACTGGACTGGGAAACACGGAGGTTAAGACTGCCAACAAGAGTGATTTTAGTGGAGCTACGGTTACTGGGACCCGGTTACTATGCTTTGATGGACACCATTGCTCTTACCACCAAATCTTATTTTGGGCTTTTCTATTGCGTTTGAGGTTGTGATGATCCTTGACCCCTTCTAAAAACTCAATCTCACAGACTGCTGTGACATGTATGTCACAGTTCGTTCATATCTCTTGACAGTTTGTTCCATGAGCTTTTCCTCCTCTTCACTCCAAAGTGATCTTGTGCATTCTCACAGTTTAAACTACCGTCCAGATCCCCAAGCCTTTACTGCCAATCCAGGCTTCTCCTTCAAGCTTTAGAATCACATATTTGATAGCCAATGGCATTTAAAAAAAAAAAAAAAGCTTTATTAGAATGAAATTCACATACGATTCACCCATTTGAAGTGTGCCATTTGAACGGCTTTTAGTACATTCACAGATATGTGCAACCACCACAATTTTCCACCATTTTTATCCTCTCAAAAAGAAATCCAGACCCTGTGCTATTCTCCCCTATCTTCCCATCCCCCTCCAGCCCTAAGAAACCATTAAGTACTTTGTGTCTATGGATTTCCCTCTTCTGGACTTCCATATAAATGAAATCCTACATTTTTGTGTGTGATTGGTTTCTTTCACTTAGCAGGTCTTCAAAGTTCATCCATGTTGTATCATGTATCAGTATTTCATTGCTTTTTATAACCAAATATTGTTCCATTGTATGAATATTCCACATCTCATGTATCCCTTCATCTGCTGATGGACAGTTTGGCTGTTTCTTAAGACTGTTATGAAGAATGCTGCTATAAAAATTCATGTTCAAGTTTCTGTGTGGACACATACTTCATTTCTCTCAGATCTACATCTGGGAGTGGAATTTCTGGGTCACATGGCTAATTCTAAGCTTAATCATTTGAGAAACTGTTTTTCAAAGCAGTTGTACCATTTCACATTCACACCAGCAGTGTATGAAGGTTCCAGTTTCTACCATCCTGGCCAATATTTGATTATCTGACTTTTTATTTCCAGCCATCCTAGCAGACAGGAAGTGGTATCTCACTGTGATTTTGGTTTGCACTTCCCTGATGACTAACAATGTCATGTATCTTTCATGTTTATAGACATTTTCATCTTCTTTGAAGAAATGTCTAATCAGATCCTTTGCCCATTTTTAAATTGTCTATTTCTGAGTTTCAAGAATATATATTCTAGGGTGCCTGGGTGGCTTAGTGGGTTAAGCCTCTGCCTTCAGCTTAGGTCATGATCTCAGGGTCCTGGGATGGAGCCTGGCATCGGCATTGGGCTCTCTGCTCAGCAGGGAGCTTGCTTCCCTTTCCCCCACCGCCTGCCTCTCTGCCTACTTGTGCTCTCTTGGTCAAATAAAAAAATATATTCTAGATCCAAGTCCCTATGACGTGTATGATTTACAAATATTTTCTTCCATTCTGTGGGTTTTCATTTTTGATGGTGTCTTTTGAAGCGCAAAGCTTTCTAGTTTTGATTAAGTCTAATTTATCTTTTTTCTTCTGTTTTTCATGCTTTTGGTTCCATATCTAAGAATCCCTAGCTAAGCCCAAAGTTATAACAGTTTTAACCCTGTTTTTTTCTAAGAGCTTTACTGTTTTGGTTACTACTTTTAGGTCTTTGACCTACTTTAATTTTATCTAATGTGAGGTAGGGATTAGGCTCAATTCTTTTGGATGTGGCTAGCCAGTTGTCCCAGCACCACTGTTGAAAAAACTGTTCTTTCCCCACTGGATGGTTTTGGCACCCTTGTCAAAAATCGGTTGACCACAGATGTGTGTTTATTTCTGGACTCTTCGCTCTAGTCCATCAGTATCTGTGTCTGTCCCTGTGCCAATAGCACACTGTGTTGATTACCATTGCTTTGTAGTAAGTTTTGAAGTCAAGAAGTATGAGTCCTCCTTCTTTTTCAGGACTCTTTTCTTCTGAGTCCACCACAATTTCATGTGATTTTTAGAATTACCTAGTCAATTCCCACAAAGAAGTCGGCTGGGACTCTGATAGGGACAGCACTGAGTGTTTAGATCATTTGGGAGTGCTGCCGTCTTGATGATGTTAAGTATTCTGCTCCATGAACATGAGATACCTCTCCATTTATTTAGATCTCCCTTGTTTCAACAACGTTTTGTATTTTTCACAGTATTGGTTTGCACTTCTTTTGTTAAATTTGCTCCTAAGTACTTTTTCCCCCCAAGAATTCTTTTTATGTTATTGTGAACAGGATTGTTTTCTTAACTTCATTTTTGGATTACTCATTGCAAACGGATAGAAGTACAATGGGTTTTTGTAAACTGATCTTATGTCCTTAGAATTTCCTATACAAGATCATACCATCTGCAAATACGGCTTTATTTCTTCCTTTCCAATCTCAGTGCCTTTTATTTCTTTTTCTTGCCTAAGTTTCCTGGCCAGAACCGCCAGCACAATGTTGACTAGAAGCAGTGACAGCTGATATCCTTGTGTTGTTCCTGATTTTAGGGGAAAAGTACCCAGACTTTCATCATTAAATATACTGTTAGCTGTAGATTTTTCTTAGATGCCCTTTGTCATGTTGGGGAGGTTCCCTTCTCTTCCAACCACTGGTAGTTTAACTTTCCCAAAGTGAACTCACCTTTCCTCTACCTCTGTCAAACTCAGAACCTCTCCTATTCTTTTTTTTTTTTTTTAAAGATTTTTATTTATTTATTTGACAGACAGAGATCACAAGTAGGCAGAGAGGCAGGCAGAGAGAGAGAGAGGGAAGCAGGCTCCCTGCTGAGCAGAGAGCCCGATGTGGGACTCGATCCCAGGACCCTGAGATCATGACCTGAGCCGAAGGCAGCGGCTTAACCCACTGAGCCACCCAGGCGCCCAGAACCTCTCCTATTCTTATCTCTTAGTTGACACCACTGTACTGTCTTAGGCCTGGATGCCCTAGAAGCAGAGCTCAAGAAGGGATTCTGTGCAAATGGTTTATTGAGGGAGTGCTCTCAAGTAAAACCTGTAACAGAGTGAGGAAAGCAAGACAGGATGGGGGGGGGGGAAGTTAGGTAAAGATAGGGGTTCCTAAGTTTACCCTCCACTGGGAACTCTTTGGCACATATATGGCACATCTGCCCCACCCTGAGGAAAGGGGGAAGAATCATTTGCTGATAACACAACCGATTACATGTTATCACTGATAATGCAATCTCTATCAGAATCCCAATGCCATCGTACCATTGTCTGTGATGCTGTCCCTTGGAGGCAATAACCTTCCAGGAATTTCCAGAAGTGGCTCCATTGGCACAGAGGACTATTCCCAAAAGGATGCAGCTGTGAGCTATTTGCAGCCAAGACTTCTACTTTCTAGTAAAGAAGATCTCGATGGGGTACCAATAATGCTTACTTCAGTCCACTTCTATCTAGCATTGCTCAGATCCACATGCTTTGTACACGTTCATTCTACCCAGGCAGTTTCTCCAGTGTTCAAGTTAACCACAAGAAGGGTCCCTAAGCTGTAAGTGGTATTGTCTCCCTTCTCTAGTACCCATTCTAGATTCACCTCCTCATTAACTGGCACTTCCATTAGTCTAGATGGCTTATCCAAGAGTAAACCAGACCCTCAGCCCTGAGGGTTCTGAGGCCCTAGAGATCATGCCCTTAGGAGGATGTAATTGTTTACTTCCTTATTTACAGTTAGAACTGAGTAGAGGAGGACCGAGAGAGATCTCAAGGATCATATGTGCATCTTCCTCTCCATGTCCTATTAGAGCAGTCCTACCTCCCAGGCAGTATGGGAACTTCTTTGCTTGATAGTCTGCAGGCATTAGGAGCTCCAAGTGACCAGAAGATGGCATATTTTTAAGTTTATTGAGATTCTTATGTTGAGCCTAATTGAAGGCTCTCCCACCTAACCCCAGCCTGCCACCAAAACCAGGACCTCCAGACCCACAGAACTTAAAGTTGCAGGGAGAGGACATAAAATTTCTCAAGTAGATCACTAGAAGTGATGCTGAACAGGGTCACCTCTGTTTCTACCCTTGGTCCCAGAACTCTTGGATTCTACCTAAGGGCTGAGGATGAAGCACCCTATTATGGTCATGTAGGTTTATACTGTATTGTAAAGGACAGCACCGCATTCTTGCTGGCACCACCAATGTATCTTCCAAAGCGCATCCCAAGGCTCTACTGGGTCAGAAGCTTCTGGATGGAAAGGTATTTGATAGGAAGAGTATCCCTACTGCCATGTTCCTGTTGCTGTACCTGCTTTGTCATTAAATGGGTCCCTTGTTCCAAGGCATTATTATACAGGATCCCACACCAGTAGATCAAAAGTCTCTGAGTCTTTGGATGGTAGTACTGGCTAAGGCACTTTCAGCAGGATAAGCACAGTGAAAATATGTGATCAGAGGAAGCTGTTGGGTGTGACTTTTCCAGCATCGAACTGTTGCCACCAGGTGGCGGGCTCTTCTTGAGCAGTGGTACTGAACTAGGGGATCAGCACTGCTTTGTAGCTGACGGTTAGGTATTAAAAATAGCTAGGTCAGCCACGGGTAGGAAAGGAGTCCAGTGCTAATAGGTGGGTAAGTATCCATCTCTCCGGCAAGGTGATTCTTCTCGCGAGCACCCTGTGCAAGAACCCCGCGAGGTGAGGCTCCTGACCAAAGCGTCCTATTCATGTGGTTATTAGTCAACACTTTTCTGGTGAATACTGTGACAAGTCCTGGTCTCACAGACCCACTGAAACGTTCTTCACCAGACCTTCTCCTGCATTTTCTTATCTTGCACCTTCTGGGCTCCTGATCAACCAGCCCACTGGCTGTGAGAGTTCACCTATACCCTGGCCTCAGGCCACTTCTCTTTCCACACAAAGTGATCAGCTACACTGCCTGAAGAACTACTGGTTGAGGGGCACCTGGTTGGCTCGGTGGGTTAAAGCCTCTGCCGAAGGCTCAGGTCATGATCCCAGGGTCCTGGGATCAAGCCCCGCATCAGGCTCTCTGCTCAACGGGGAGCCTGCTTCCTCCTCTGTCTCTGCCTGCCTGCCTACTTGTGATCTCTTGTCTGTCAAATAAATAAATAAAATCTTTAAAAAAAAAAACAAAACTACTGGTTGAGAATTTCTCATCATGGACTCTCAGGACCACTCTAGATGGGGCTGCTGAGAAGCAATGGACCCTATTTGTCTTGCCCTAACGTATCAAACCAACTCATCCACCGACCAGACCTGGACAAAGGGTTGCAGGTATCCTGACATTGCCACAGGCATGATCTAGGACAAAGCTAGCCCCATGCAACAGACACAGGTAAACGGAGGCCTGGGGACCCTTGTTCATTTCAACTTACTTGTGCCCCCCCAACTGTGTTTGGGCTTCTTCCCAAGTGCACCACTTCCGCTGTAAGACAGACAGCTGGTGTATCTGCCCAATCTCATGACCTGGCAGGTCTCACAGTGACCAGCGGGCTCTATGGACAATTGGTCACACAGTCACTTGATCCTTTGTGGTCAGGCACTGACTGGTCTCTATTGGGGCCTAACTGTATGCTAGGAGATGCTTTTCGAATGACACTTTCTTTACTGCAGAGGCCACAGCCTTTCTCTAGAACCCTAGAGAACTATGCTGGAACTCTCCTACTGTGGATTGCCCTAGAATCCACACATCATCTTTCCCTACCACAGACACCTCTAGCACCGCAGAATTTTCCAGGCCATACGGCCCACGCAGCAGCGCTGCTCGTGTTGTAGCCTGGATCTGCTGTAGGGGCCTTTCTTGCATTCCCAAGTACAGAATATGGGGCCTCCCAAACTGAAAGAGGCCTACCACGGCACTGGGCTTCTTTCCTGCAGTAAAGGATAGAAGATGCAATAGTTTACCCTTTGCCTTACAGAGAATGTCCCTGCACACTCTAGACCATGGGACTCCTACTAAAAACTTACTCAATGTAGTAGGACCCTGTAAGCTCTGCAGGATTTATCTTCCACTCCCTGGAATGTGTCTCACCAAGGAATCCAAAATACTTGACAATGTCTTTTCATCGGGTCTGATTAGCACACCCTTATTTCCTGAGTAGCATACACGAGCGTGACATTCTGCAGAATGTCCAGCTCCCTTTGGACTACACTGTGACAATGGAGGAGAATTAAGAGCCCTAGATCAAGACTGTGAAAATACACTGGTGCCCATCGCTTCTGAATGCAAATTGCTTCTGATACTTCTTTCTGATGGGTACTGCAAACCATATTCACGGCATTACAGGGTCAACGAACTTTCTGTGAAGGGTCAGAAAGTACGTATTCATCACCATGTACCCATGGCAGAGGCTCTAAACCACACTCAACGCTGTACTGCAACAGGGTCAACTGCCTGCTCAAGCCCACTGCAGGGCACAGCAACCCGGTGTTTGCAAGAGCCAGACTGGAGAAACTAGGAGGAAGTGAAGGAAACCCACACCCTGCATTCTTCTACCTTTCTAAGCACTGAACTATCACTGCCGTTTTCCCTAGAATGCAGGACGATTTTCTTATTTTCTATCTTGGCAGAAGTGGGGGTACAGTTTCAGGGGCTTTGACTGGGGCTTTCTGCCAACTGCCAAATACGTCCATTCTGATTATACATTTGGAAACTGAAAAAATGACCATAAAGCGGGTTTTTGGACCCACTGTGAGGCCGACTTGGGCGAACACTCGGCTCTGAGCCCACTTCTCCCTATAGCAAAGTGGATGAGTGTAGGGAGGGAAGTGCTGTGGTGGTCCTTTAGGTCACTGGGTATCAGAGTCAATTCTGACCCAGTATCCCTGTTTTCCAACGTAAAAAATCAGGTCATCTTCCCCCAACACAGTTAACCGGGGAAACTTTCAGTTGACAGGTCGAGTCTGAGAATGGTCTGAGGCCTAGAAAACGGGCAAGGAATTTTGACTTTTCGCTGAAGTTTCTGACTCCTCCTTCTGGGCAATGATTCTTGATCGCTCTTAAATATAAACCAGTGCCGTCCTTGGCTGACCATTCGTCTGGTCCCTGGGACCACCCACGTCATTAGCCACCTCCACTCCGCACATGCTGCCCTTCTCCACTCTGCTTCTGAGAGGCCAAGTGCCGCCGCTCGGCCTCGGCTGTGCCCGGGTCCTATCTTGCTCACCGCTATGGGGGCCGGCTCTTAAACACCCCTCCCCCAGCCTCCGCTGCTACGGGGGCCGGCTCTTAAACATCCCCTTCCCTCAGCCTCCACCCACAGAGACAGCCACATCTAAACTTCTCGAAGATACCAGTGACCCATTCATTAGTGCCCTTCCTTTGTTAAAAAAAGTTGTCCTCAGGCCTTCCTGAGGAACATGGTCAGCCAGTGGGTTTTCCAGTATAATACACATTCTCTTCCTCTAGGCCTTCTGATCACTTTTCATATGGTCCAGCGTCTCAACTTCATTTCCTGTGCGCCATCATTTTCTGCAAGTCCCCCAAAGCCATCTCAACAGAGTGCTCCTGGGGCCCTCACCAGGATGGTCCAGAGTCACAGGAAAATATCCTCCTTATCACAAATTCCATAGGAATTCAATTCTTAATTCATGAAACCATCCAAACAACTATAAATTTATTATCTAACATACAGTATTTTAGAACAAAGGGGCAGCTTTAAATCCTTTAAAGTTTGAGAGCAGCATAAAAACTCCTCATAGAGCTTGAACCTAAACCCTGTGATGGTTATTTTTAAGCAAGAGAAAAGGCTAGAAAAATACTATAAATATCCTTACAGAGACACACCTTGCCAAAGAAGCAAGTTCACAAGAGGCAATCCTCACGTGAGAGAAAACACGTACCGAGACTGTCCAGTGGCTGACAGAGCTCCAGAGCCCGGGGAGGGCCTAGCAGTGCTACTCAACATGGTTCAAAGACTTGTACCGGTCCGTGAACAGTTTTCTTACTAGTCTACGACATGATGAATTAGTAACTGAGAGTGTTTAGACACCTTTAAGCATTTTGACATTGCTGTGATACCCCAGTGCATGATCCGTGGACTTCTGCTGAAAGGGCTGTGGTCAGTTCAGGTGTGCAGAAGCTCGTGGGGTGGGCAGCATACTGTGGGGACTGCACCGTTGTCATGGAAACACATCTTAGGATACAAAGGACTGGGTATTTATAAAGCAGAAAGCCTGGTCCTTTAGCAAAGATAGCTTGAGAAGGACTGCTCTGTCCTTCCCCCAAGTCCCGGAATCAGTCAAATAATGCTTTGGGAACAGACAGTAACCAACTGGAGGTCAATTTGTTTATGTTCAATCAAACTGAAAACAAATGGCCTGACCTGGGAACAGAACTGAACTGGACTAGGGCATCTGTTTCGACTCCTGGAGTAAGGCCAGAGTAGGCCAGCAGGAGTGAGAATCTGTTAAAGCCAGCCACCCCTATGTACAGGAGGCATGTGGATCAAGGGTTGGGGCCTCTCTGTCCTTCCCTTCCCCTCTGTACCCTTGTCCAGTCTGGCCGGGGATAGATGGACAGACTTTAGCCCTTCGGGCTCTGTGACCACCATAAGTCTGCCTGCACCGTGCCCACCTCCTCCAAAGGAGAGGAGTCCTGGGTTCAGACTGGGGTGCTTCCACACTCTGGTAAGAGCAGTGGCTGGAAGTTCCCAAACAGCCTCAGGCTCTCAGAGCACTTCCTTCCTTGTCAACACCACAGAACAGGCAGGATCACTTTAAGGGGTAAAAAGCTTTACCCAAGGGAAGTGGCATAGCAGGAGCTCCAACTGACTCAGATGCCCAATGTATCCCTGCTCTGGGCATCATCTTCTGAGTGATGAACAGGACAGCCGCTGGCCTGACCAGAGTGCCCACCAATACCTGGCAACGAAGGTCCATGGATGCAAGGAGAGGTGCCAGGTCAACTCAAAAAAAAAAAAAACCAAACAAACTGTAATTTAAAAGAAAAGGTTAACAATATATTACTAACAATAATAAAAATGTCAAATGTTAAAGTACAGTACCAACTGAAGGGCTTGCCAGATTGAAACACCCAGAGGGAGGGAATGAGGCAAGATGGCCAATCGGTCTCCTTTGCCAAGTGAGGCGCAGACTGAGCTGGGGAAGGCGGGTGACGGTAGAACCCAGCACGGTGAGATCACGCAGAACTCGTCTGCAAGCACTCCTCACTGCGGCTTACCGACGGTGAGGAAGAGCCGAGAAAGACCTGAATGAAAAACCGGCCACACTCCTCAATCAGAATATTTATTAGTCAAGAAAAAGGACCCGGGCTGCACTCCACTCCCGTTCCCAAATCACCTGCTTAAGGGAAAGGATTCAAAGAAATCAGAGGTCTCAAATAAGCCAGAACGTATCTGGGGAAGAACAGTCATTCATTTCCTAGACCTGACACTGTAATTACATATGTTTTCCAATCAGAGTGGTGGTGGCCCAGAGGAGGGGATATAAGATGGCCCTTCTTTGTCACAGCCTGGGTTCCAGAGAAGGCTGGAATAAACGAGTGTTTAAAAAGAGAAGAGATGAGGAGAGGCAGGGGGCAGAGGAAGGTCAAGGGCTGGTTTCACCCAGATCACAGAGCACTGTACAAAGAACCATGGTAGCAACTTGAGTTCTCAGGCCGGAACAGGGAGTTGAAGGCTCAGCACCTAAAGAGAGGAGAATCCCAGGGCTTCTCTCTCAACCCTACTGTGATTAGATGCAAAACCCCCACCTCCTTTTCCTTCACAGAGTTCATAACGGTCTGTCTGAAGGCAAGAGGACATGGTGGCAGACCTCGCGTCCCAGCCCAGGCTAAGTTTCTCCCCATCAATTCCAAAAGCTCTGCCCAAAAGAACTAGAGAAATACAGAGTCCCAAGACTCTGTCTCTGCTCCCCAGGTCCCAGAAGGAGTAGAGACAAGGCACGAAGACCCTGAATGCAAAAGTGAACATTAGCGTGGCCATATATAACATTATCTGGGAGGTAAGAAAGTACATGCCCCACGAGGGATGCCTTTCTTCACCTGGAAGGTAGCTGGGCCTTTGCTAGCAGCAGAAACCGCATGGATAGGGCCCACAGAAACGGCCCGCACAACAGGCCATGTTTCTAGAAAGACAGAGTTAAAGCCTCAGCTGGTATGGCACAGTCCCAGTCAGCTGGGACGACACAGGGCAGCGGGCAGGCTGCTCTTGGAGTCGGCTCTCCTGCCTCGGCTCCCAGTGGTTCTGCTGACTCCAGATGCTCCCCATGGCTGGGACTCAGTGACAGACACGTGCTGTGTTTCACATGATCAGACACTGTTCGCCATTGGCACCTGGTGGGCCCGATAGATTGAGGGCATCCAGGTCGAAGTTGAGGCCAGGAGGCTGGAGAAGAGATGGAGAGACTGAGATTACTGCTCCCACCTCAAATGAGAGCTTCCGAAGGTGCCTCCCCCAGAGCCACAGTGATCACCTCATGTGAAATCATTAAAGATTACAGAATTCCAGAGACTTGGAACTCAGATTCAAATCTTGGAGAAGATATACTCACCATCTCCCCAGCCAGTTCTTTTGGAGGATGGCCCAAATCCTGTAGCTGGAAAATAAGAGGAACTTGAGAAACAGAAGATCCTAGAAAACAACAGAGCAACCCAAAGAGGAATCTGAGCCGTGTTATCTCTCCCATCTTCTGAGGACCAGGCTTTGGGACCTCTCTTGTGCTCCCTCCTCCACTGGGTCTGGCAGTGTGGTGTTCTTTCCAGACCCGTCCTCCACCGAACACCCAGACAGCACCCGTGGGCAGACGGCAGAGGAGACCTTACCTGCTGCATGAGATCCAGCACTAACTCAAAACGAGCCTTCTGAGTGGCCTCGCTGTCCGTCGGGGTCTCGGCCTCAAACTGCTCACATATCTTGCCCATTACACTGTGCTGTTCCTGGTATTTTTCAAACTGCTCTGGAGGAAGAGACTCCCGGTGACTCTGCAACCATTCTGGATACTAAGGAAAGAAGAGCATGGGTGGGGAAGAATTCATGAACAATGGAGAGGAAAGGAAATTAAATATGAAAAACAATAAAAAATGAAGGGGAAGGGGAGGACATGGAGGAAGATAAAAACTAAAGAAGCGAGTTCAGTGTCAAGCAGCGGCGCGGACTCCAGCCAGACGACTGGCTATGCTAGCGCGATGGTCACCAGAGGGTGGCGCACTTCTCGGTGAAGGCCTACACAGTCCTAGTTTAGCCCTTACGGGCCATGTGTAAGCTCTGTCACAGTCTTCTTCCTGTTTTGACTTTACAACTTTAAACTTGTAAGAACCACTCTTAGCTTGAGAGTTGGCTTTGGTCCACCCAGACCCTCGCCTGCTGACTCCTGGTCTACATGGCTCACTCCACACTTGATCCCACGTAGTACTGTCACGGGAAAGCTTCTACTCCTGTATGTTGTTTCTTTTTTTTTTTTTTTTTTTAATTTTTTTTTTTTTTTTTAAAGACTTTTTATTTATTTATTTGACAGACAGAGATCACAAGTAGGCAGAGAGGCAGGCAGAGAGAGAGGAGGAAGCAGGCTCCCTGCTGAGCAGAGAGCCCGATGTGGGACTCGATCCCAGGACCCTGAGATCATGACCTGAGCCGAAGGCAGCGGCTTAACCCACTGAGCCACCCAGGCGCCCTGTATGTTGTTTCTTGAGCGAAACTGTAAGCTCCCTGACAGCAGGGACCATCTTTTCACTACTCTTAAACTGCATAGCACCAAACCAGCAAAAGAAAGGGCTGGTCGGACAGCAGTCGGAAACCAGTTTACAGAAACCAGAGCTGAAGGACCACCCGTTCCACCTTCAGCATCTTCAGTGTGGCACCCTCCCGCTCCAAACACAAAAAGGAGAAAAGAGTGGATGGCTTGTGGCCTCGAGTTACTCTCTAGCTTTGTAGGCTCTAGGCACACAAAGTAGCCCACAGGGGCTGACACAACGGACAAGTAGGAGGAAAAGCAGAAATACAAGTTCACAAACCTTTTCAGTAATCTCCTTCAGGGATGGGTACAGCACATCCTTGGACAGGAGGTTCTGCATGATGCTCTGCATGATGGGGAGGATGTTGCCCTCCCCCTCCCCTTCATCCATGCCCAGCCCTTCCATGGCCTTGGTCAGTTCCTCCTCTGACATGCCTGAGTTCTAGAAAGGACAAGAAGGAGGTGAGCCAATACAGGTGGTCTCTGACCGCGGACCATTTTCAACTTTATTAGGATGGTGTGAAAGAGACGCACATTCCGTAGAAACTATACTTCAGATCTCGAATTTGGATCTTTCCCCAGGCTGGTGATATGCAGAGGATACTCTCCAGCAGCCACACCGTCACCAGGGTCAACAACTGTGGCACTGGTGACGTCCTGCGCCCCACAACCATTACTTTTCACTTTCGGCACAGCAGTCAATAAATTACATGAGATACTCGACACCATATTAGAAAAAGGGCTTTGTGTGGAGGACTTTGCCCAACTGTAGGCTCACTTAAGTGTTCTAACCGTGTTTAAGGCATGGTTAGCGAGGCTAAGCTGTGATGTTCAGCAGGGTAGCTGCATTAAATGCATTTCTAACTTAAGACATTTCCAACTTATCAGTTGAGGAAGATCTGTACACAGCCTTCTTGGGATGCTTACCACCCCTTCAGGTGGGAAAGAACTATTTAAACTTGCCTGCAGCAAAACAGTGTGGCGGGAACAGACTTCACCTGCTACGAGATAGGGTCTGTCTTTTGAGACTTTGCTGTTCTGTGAGATCCCTGGTGGGCCCCCCCCCCTTTCCCTCACCTGGAGATCAGTGGCATTTTTGGCGAGTCCACTTAGTGTCTCCTTTAGGCAAGACGTAAATTCTTGTTGGGAGGTTGCGTCACTGCCTAAGGAAGGTGAAGAAAGACAAGGTCTTCAGGTTTTAACTGTTTGCCTACCAGCTCGATATGCACCATTTACTGGTGGATCACCAGCACTCCAAATCTCTGAGTCCTCTGTGTTCATCTTCACAGCCATTTTCACCAGTCTGCAAGAACTGTGCCTGTGTCGGTCTGTTCTCCAAGATGACAACCACAACACGGTGACCTTTCAAGTGGTCGGTTTTCAACAATCTTTTCAAGGACTTTCCAGCCTCATTCCTTTCTTGAAGCCCTGTAGCCATCCCTCTTCCCACCTCCTGGCCCCACCCCAGGGTGGTGATAGCCCTATCAGCCTTCCTGACAGTTCTCCCGATCTCGGGCAACAAAGACCAGAGAAGTTTGTTCCCAGTGTTCCAGCCCTGGGGCGCCTCCTCACCCACTCTCCCCGCGGCCTCCGAGAGCTTCTGGAACTGCTCCACCAGGTGGGGCTCCTCCTCAGCCAGCTCCTTCATTGCCTTCTCGAATTCCGCAGTGGCTTGGGAAGCCAGCTCGCTGTCGAACAGTTCCTGGAAAAACTTCTCTTGGGAGGCAAAAAGGGCATCCTGCAGGGAAGGGGTGGCAAAAAGGCATGTCTTACTCGGAAACCCTCTGACAGAAGCCACAGGCAGTGGCTCTGGGAAATGCAGAGCTTCCCTCCTACCCCCTCCACTGGACATTCTAACTACTTCTCTTTAGGAGAACAGGAAATAAGGCTTCTGGCCACTGAGGAAAGGGTATGGGGCGGCATTCGCAAACCAACCATCTAAACCCACTTTTTTTCCAAAGAACTTGCGTGAGATCCCACCAGTCCATCCTCAAAAGTCCCTGTTTACCAGGACTGAGGCCTGAAAGAGCACTCATTGGTGTAAGGCCAGGGCCTCCTCCCCCCAGACCACTCCAACCCACAGGGGCCTGTCCCACCTCTGCTCAGAGATGCATGCCCATCCCCTCCCCATCCCTTAAGAGGGTGGAATTTATACTTTGGCAGTGTCTCCTGGCGATCTCTTCTGGGGCCCCGAAGCATCAGGGGCCGTGGTAGTAGGAGGGGGTGCTGGGGAGGGTTTGGCCTTATCGAAATCATCAAGGGCACCTTCAGAGACAAGAGACATAGTGTGTGTGTTGGGGGATGGATGAGGATGCAAGGCTGGGGTCAGGGAGGGGTAGTTACCAGAACAATCTTTCAAAGTGCCAACCTTCCTAAATTTTTTTTTTTTTGTCTCCCTCTCCTGGGCCCCCCTCAATAAGCTTCCCACTTCCCTCCTCATTACCCAATTTATGTGATCAAAGGAGAAGAAATCCCTCAAGGTGGAAGAGGCATCTCTCTCGGAGCTGGGGGAGACAGTGAAAAGCTCTGCAAAGACCCCTCCCTCCACACAGTGCCTTCCTTGCCACATCGAATGATTCCCCAGAAATCCCCTACACATATCCAATTGGAGCAGAGAGCACAGGCATCCATACGCCCCCGAGGGATTAATTTTTGGCAAGAAAGCCGAAGCCACATGATGCTCCACCCAGCCTCCCCAGGGTCGGGCGCTAGCTCCGAGACTGAGGGACCGCGCGCTCTGCTCTACTCCCGGGGGAGCATTCAACTCCCTTCGCTCATCCTGCGATTCAGCCCACCCGGGCCAAGCTCCCAGAGCTCCCTCCCGCCGCTCTGCAGCTGTGCCCCAATCCGCACGGTCGCCTGCCGCTCCTCACTTCTGCTCATCCTCCACCTCCCCACGTGTCTGTGACTGGGCAAGGGACAACACATACTCACCTCTGCCCTCAACAACCCGAGTTCCCACCCCCACACTGCCTGCCAGGCCTAGGGGCGGGGGCACGGCCCACGGCGGGCAAGCGGCCAACGGAGCAGCGGAGGTCAGGGCTAAGGAAAAAAAGAACCTTCCGCCTCTCCGAGGAGGGTGAACGGTCTGCCCCCAAGGCCGCAGAAGGGGGTGGGCTTGAGCTCTGACCCGTGAAAGCACCGGCATGGGGCCTGCTGAGGAAAAGGTGAGAGGCCTGGCGGAAGACGGGCGAGGAGAGGACAGCGCACAGAAGGCCGCGCCACGGGCTCGCCCACACTTCAAGCGAGCAGTCGGTGAGCGTCGGGGTCGCCGGCCACCGAGGACCGAACGCTGCGGCTGGCGGGAAGGAAACTGCTCATCTAGAGCAAGGGAAGCTCAGGTCGGACCGTGACACGCCGGCCGGTGCGTTACCGCTTTCCCTCCGGCCCGGAGACCAACGGTCTGACAGGCTCAGGGGCCCACGGTGGCTCCCGAGCTCCCGCCGCGGAGGAAGGAGAGCGTGACCCGCAGATCTTCCTCGGAGGCGCAGGCTGACCCTCCGCCCCCGGCCAACATTTTGGAGAGCCTCTCCCGCTCCGCCCCCAACATCTCAGGTTCACTTTACCCTCGAATGAGTCCTTACAACCGCCCCCGTCGGGCCTCTCCCATAACGAGCTCTTACTTTCCAGGAGCTCTTCCAATTCCCGGTCAGCGTCGGCCCCAGCACCACAGTCCTCCTCGGCAGCTGCCATCTTGCTCTCTCCGGCTTGCCGTAGGAGGCGGGTCTCCGAGGCGGCTGCGCCCCGCCCCCCCCGAGCCCCGCCCTTATCCCCGCCCCTTCCCTCCTGCGACCAATAGCAGTGCAGGTCGGTGCGGAGCCGCCATTTTTAAAGGGACAGGAAGCTTTATGGGTTGTTTTTGTTTTGTTTTGTGTTTTCCTCCCTTCGAGCCAGGAACCGTTGAACTAACGGAGTGGAACCCGCTGTTAACTTCTGCCAGGTTACTCCGTAGCCCGGCTTCCTTTATTTCAACTTCTCGCATTATCCAGAGAAGGAGCTCTTTCGTTTTCCCTAACACTCGACGCCCCCGGCTTCCTGTCTCCCCGCCGCCGCCGCGCCGGCAAGGACCGTCCCTGCCGGGTTCTCCGCTCCCGGGCCGGGGCCTGCGGGACACGCTCGCGGGCCGTTCTTCGCCCGCCCCGACCCTGACGAGTCCGACGGCTCCCTGTCACCGCCTGTTCCCCATCAGGACGGCCAGACTGAAGGACACAGACCTCGGAACTTAGAACCCAGTGTCAGCTGAAGCCACTCAGGCAGAAAAAGCCAGTCTGGGGCCCTGGAGCGAGCCGGGGGACGATTCGAATGTAGTCGTGGTAGAGCTGCCGTCCCCGACGCATCTCCTTTTCTCCAGACGGAACCCACCCTCCAACCCCGAGAGGCTGGGGGAGGCGCGGAAAGGGGCAACTCCACATCCCTCCCCTCCTCTTCACACGGGTCGGAACCCCTCGGACGCAAGCTCACTTTAGCCCTTGGAGGGCATCCACTGTTTAGGATCCTGTGCTGGGCATAGCGGAAGGAGAGGCCAGGCAGGCCCAGCCCCTGCTGTAGAACAGCGGCCCGGGGACTGGGCCGGAGGTGAGGTCCGACAGGCGGCAAGGAGGGTACACGGTAGAGGTCTTAAACGAAGGATCAAGTGCTATGGAGCTTAAAAGGGAGAAATTACATGAGAATGAAGTCACTTCCCTCCTTCAATCCTTGGCTTCCCGAGCACAGACTTGAGTTCTGTGTTATGCACCAGCTTAAGTACCTTCCTCTTTCCTTCAGATTTTTAAAATCATATCCGTGCAAAACCTACTGCATTGCCCCAGGCACAAGTGGTGTGACTCAGGAGAGAACATTCTGCACTTAAGTCAGAAGACTTAAGTCCCAGTCCCAATTCTGTAACTTTGTTCAAAACACTTCATCACCCAAGGCCTCGGATGGCAACTATGTAACACTGAAGTTCCTCTCAGTTCTGAACTTCTATAATGGAAACCCCCTCCGTTTAACCCCTTTCTCAACACCTGTACCAGTATCTATTCCAGGCTTCCCGGCTCAACTCCAAACCGCTTACATGCGCGTCTCTAATATGACTATTGTTCTATCAAGCACATTACAGGTATTTTTTAAAGATTTTATTTATAAAAAAAAAAAGATTTTATTTATTTATTTGATACAAAGAGAGACAAGTAGGAAGAGAGGCGGGTGGGGGAAGGAGAGAAAGCAGGCTCCCCGCTGAGCAGAGAGCAGATGCCAGGCTTGATCCCAGGACCTGAGACCATGACCTGAGCTGAAGGCAGAGGTTTAACCCTCTGAGCCACCCAGGTCCCACATGAAAGGCATTTCTATCAGCTTTACAGTAATGTGGTAACAAGCATGTTAATAAGGAAATTACTGGAGGTAACTGAGACAACATGGAGTTGAAAACAAACACTTTGCATTTCTTAAACTTGCTTCTGCTTCTCTCTTATTAATGATATTCCTAAAACTTCATCTTCATATTTAGTCACCTCCTGCCCTTCTAATGTATAGTGAACACTGTTGCAAAATAGTATTTTACAGCATTTTTAAAAAAGTGAGCTCCAAGCCTAGTGTGGAGCTAGGCGTGGAGTCCAATACTGGGCTTGAACTCATGACCCTGAGACCTGAGATGGAGTCAACATTTAACTGACCGAGCCATCCAGCTGCCCCTGCAGCGTTTTCTTTCTATCATTCTCTTGATTAAGGACACAATGGGTCTCCACCGTTTAACGACCAGCTTCGAATTCTTGCCTGATATTCACAATCATCTTACATATATCCATTTCGTTTCCCCAATAACATGAGCTTCAGGAAGCATGGACTGTCCTTCTTTTATATACCCCTGTTCAGAATAGTTTGTTTGTGTGCAAAGTTAGTTTTATAATTTAACTTTTAAACTTGCAAGAATTTTTTTGGCCCAAATTTATCACCAACTTGTTTACAGAAAGAATGTTGACAACTTGAAAGAGTGTCATCAAAACAGTATGCAAATTTTTGCAAAGGCAGGCTTTGTTTGGGGATATTAAGTTTAAGCAAGCAGCTCTTAAAGCTAAAAAAAATATCAAGGCCTGTGCTCTTTGGTGCAGGAATTCCATCTCGAGGAGTTTATCCTACAGACACATTTCCCCAAACTGTACAATGTATGTTCAAGTCATTCACTGCAGCATTTTTTTAATAATAAAGATTGAAAACAATCTAAACACCCATCAACAAAGAAGGCAACTTCTATGAACTAAATCGTACAATGGTACACTATGCGGAGAAGTAGAAAAAAAAAAAACCAGAGAGAACCTAACATGTGATATAGAAAAATATCTTAAATGCAGTACATGATAAAACTAACAAGGTGCAGTCTTTTAGTGGTATGCGTCATGTATGTACAGCAGGGGAACGGGGAAGGACATATTTTTGTCTGTCTGCAGACACACAAGCCACTGGAGCATACAAGGATGCCAAGAGTGGCTCCCTATCTGGAGGAAGGTAACAGGAACTGGGCATTTGAGGAAAAGAGCGGAAAAAAGATGTCACAGAATAGTTTTTTACCTTTACTGAGTTTTGAACTACATGAATGAATATATTGTTTATTGAAAACATGAGTTTAAAATGAAAAAAAGTACAAACTCTCATCACAGGCACGGGATGTCAGTCTATCCAGTGTAGTCTTAGCACACGACAAGCAAACTACCGCAGTTGCCAAGGTAACGGTTGTAACATAACGTATTACTTATTAATCTTACACTTGTCTATTACTGTAAAACATCTAGAACAGAGACAAGTAGGAAAGGTGGGTGGCAGGTGTTCAGTCTGGCTCTAACTAGCAAAAGTGGGAAAGTACTGTCATCAGTCATGGAACAGGGGAGCTACTTGCTTTCTACATTCTCACAGTTTAATACATGAACGATAGGTGCTTTTTAAAAAAAAGACAAAGGGCATTTGTTACTTACAAAAGTAATGTAAATTACAAGTAACTCTAAGTAAGTAATTTTAATTGTATAATTACAAAAAAAACCTGTCTGCTTTGGTGAGGCAGCCACACGGAGCAGGAACATGAGGGTTTCCAGGAAACAAATGGGATCACAAAACTCTTAGAAACTTACTTTATTAAGGGGTGAGAAACAAAGCACTAGAACAATGGCTATAAAGAACAAATCAATAAAAAGTGACGTGCATTTCTGGAAAACAAGTTTCTCCCCAGACTTTAAGTTTCTGGGCATACAGAGGGTACTTGCCTATGAGTTTAAATGTCCGAGGAAAATGGGGGACGGCTAAGAGTTTGCTGTGACTGATCTCGTTTACCACATCCTGCTTCTTCCCCAAAGAAAATACAAAGACAGTGGGGAGGGAAGGAGAAGTACTAAAGGAATTCGGTAAGCAAATGTGCGCCACCGAGTTTCATTTGTTCCTTGAACGATCGAAGCGGGGAAGGAAGGCCAACAGCGACCACAACTGTAGTCGCCCTTGAGGAGAGGACAAATAGTCAAATGTGGACATTCTGATTAGCCACAGAAGAAGAGAAAGGGACACTGGTCTTAGGGCAGGAGACCTAAATGTCAATGATCTGAAGGGTAGTTGAGGAGGAGGAGCTGGAAAGACAGAGACTGATTCTCCGAAGGGGGCCTTAGCGGAACTGCAGAGGACTGATCCTTAAACCAATGACATCTTTGCCGATCTCTGTCACCTGTGGAAAAGGAAACAGAGGAAAAAAATTAGGGATTTGTGAGGGCAAAAAGCCCAGAAAGCTTACTCCCTCCACTCTTCAGGGCATACAGCAGGATTCGTTGTTAACATCTGTTACTGATCAGTAAACAGCAGTGGGAGAAGCTCCAGCTTTCTTCAGTATCACTGCCTCAAGGAGCTACAGGCAAATACAGGAGGAAAAAAGGACCCACATGCTTCTTTCCCTTTCCTCTTCTCTCAAAATCCTGGATGCATTTCTAGAAGACAGTACTTACTGTAGTGACCTTGCAGATTTGACCCTTGAACTCTGGGGAATAGCAGGCCCCGCTGAGCGGACATTTCTCCACTGGCTTTCCACGGTAGATGGGCCGATAGGACGCAGCACAGATGTCAAAAGGGTTGTGCATGTCGTAATTGAGCTGGTAGGCATCTGTGGGGTTCTTCTCACAGGCAGACAGAATTTTGCGGGTCTGAGGAAGGGAAGGAATATTTCATTCAAGAGGACTGAACGTTGCAAACCACAACTCAAATGATCTCAGCACCATGACTGAGGAGTTTCTTTGATTCAAGATGCAACCATCCTGAGTGAACACAGAGTGTGTCCTTCACACAGGACCTATGCGGAGGGTCACAATCACATTCCTGCTCTGTCAGGACTTCCCCTTCTCAATACCAAACTGGTTCCACGGACTGAGACCCATATTCCTTCACCAAGTCTAGGAATTATCAGGGTCAGGACTCAAGGGAGTAAGACTGGCTTCGACCGCCCGAGAGGAACGCTTCTAGGGAACGCAAGTAGGGGCACGTGTGTGTCGGGTTAGCGGTGGTGCTAACGGGTGGAAGGGCTTAGGCACAGAAGGCAGGAGGTACTCTAGGGAGCAGGTCGCTCTTACACCTGCAGCGCGGCTGAATGAGTTCGAAGTTCACTTTCCAGGGGCAGAAGGAGGCGCGCACGGCTGTTCCTCAGCGCTCTGCTTCAGAGGCCAGGGCCTGGGTCTTCTACTCCCTCCACATAAGAGACCCGATTGCTTCATGCTTAAAGGGTTGCCATCTACCTGCTGAGCCACCTCCGGCTTGGGCCCAAGTTCTAAGAGGCGTCGAGCAAAGGTGGCAGCTGTCTTAAAGTTCTTGAGCTTGAAAAAGAGGTTGAGGGCGGTCCGCAGCACCAGGATCATGTGCACCGGCTGCAGGTTCGAGTGGGTGAAGTAGGCTGCCATCTGGCGGACAGAAGGAGGGACACATGCCAGGCTGAGGCCGCACAGCTTCACAGATCAACAGATCATTTCGAGGCTGCTGCACATGCATTGAACACGACACCAAGCAAACAAACACGGGACTGACTACATGGCAGAGGGAGCCTTCTGCCCCCTGGGTGTGGAGGCCTGATGCAATGAAGAGGGGCAGAAAAATACATTCTCTCCTCACAGAAGTGGGCCCAAATCTCTTACTCCCCAGGCCGAAACCTGGGTTTAGAAGTCAAGAATTCCGACCTACTAGACGGGAGAGGGGAGGACACCTCTGTACGGCGCAGAAGCCCAGAGATCGTACCTCGCAGATGCGCTTCTGCTGTTCCAGAGTCTCTTTAGGCAGCTTCTTCCTCTCTATCTCCATGGACAGACCCACGATGTACTCACGGCAGATAGTGATGAGCTGCTGCGCCTGCAGAGGGGGCGAAGCAAGGTCAGGGTGCAGAGGCAAGGCTGTGGGTGAGCCCAGGACTAGAACAAGCGGCTGCGCCTCCTACCTCCGCGATCTCCTGTTTGTTGTCCACCACGAGAAGAGGCACACTGAGCAAAATGGAGCGGAACTTCTCCACAGCCTCCTCAAACTTGCCCACTGTGGTGAGCTGGTAGCAGAGCTGCAGCCGCTGGATGAGGTCATTCAGCTTCAGGCCCACGGCCGGCACGCCATTCTTCAGCCCTGCATCCTTCCTGCGAGCACGGAGAAGCAGGAAGAAGACAGGATAACCGGGACTCAACGGGGGAAACAGGAGGGGGAACCGCACACAGGTGTACAAACCCAGCCGCATGGAGCATCAAGCCGAAGTTCTCTTCCTACTAGGAAACCTCAGCTCTGAGGTTACCCATCCCCCAGGCGACCATCGGAAGTACCTACCCCAAGCTGGAAGAGAGCAGAAGTCAGGCGCAAGGGGCCTTACCAGTTGCGATTAGGATAGCCATACATGGAGGGCAGGCAGGGCAGGGCCTGGTAGGTGGTACGGCCACGGGCAAAGGTCTGTAGGAACAGCTGCTTGTAAGGGCCAAACTGGGTGACCCCCACTTGGTCGTGAAGAAGCTGGAATACAGGAGGAAAGCAACACAAAAACTGACCACTGAGAAACGAGCTGACCCTGGGCAAGGTGCTTATTAGCTGCTCCGCACTTGTTTCCTCATCTGTAAATTACACTTCGCTGCAGGACCACCACATTCAGTAACACCCATAAAGCATTTAGGACAGTGCCTGACACACCGTCAGGAAAGGTTTGTGGCTGTTGCATCTGTAGTTACTGTCAGCGTAATGCATGGTTCAGTGTTTCACACACCTGTTCGTGTGGGGTGCTGACTTCACTGATGCGAGTCCGAGAACAGACTATACATGGGGGAAGGTGGCTGGTGGGCTCTGCCTAAAGAGATTACTGAGCCAAATGGAAAGCAAGAGGAAGGCCTTATGAGGCAAGTTTCCTTAGGCCAGATGAGAGTTTCCAAGATAAAGGCACACCTCTGCCCTTGTGGGCAGGTTAATTTCCATTTGGTTAAGAGGAGTCGGCCACCTCCCTGAGGACCCTGAGCGAGGTCCTCAAGAGCCCACAAGAAGAGCCAGCGCTACTCTAAGACTTACCCGCATGGCTGTTTCAAAAGAGCCGGCCAGGATGTGATCGACTGGAAGCTGAGAGTTATTGCACCAGATCTACCAAGAAACAGAAAACCCAAGCCAAGTGACACTTTGCACTTTCTCCTCCCGAACTATTCCACTCTGCATCTTCAGCAGAAGAGCACAGTCTTCACGCATTAATGCAGTCCAGCCAGCTCAGAACCAGTCACGCCCACACGGCTGTGCTTCCCTGCGTACCTGAGTCGGGCTGGTTCCCTTGGTGGGGGGCACAAAGAACCCATCCTCAGCGCCCCCCGCGGCTCCAGGGGGTATATCCTAGGAGGAAAACACTCAGTCATTTTGTGAGCCGTTCAAGCACTTGCCCTGCTAAGTCTGAACACTGCCCTAGACGTCGTTCCCGGATTCCACTGGGGAGGCAGGGGGACGGTTGTGGGAGCAGACCTTCCAAACAGGAGCAGCTCCACCAGTAACAAAAACCAAAAGCTCCAATTCAGGCGACAAAGACTGCTGCCTTTTCACAAGCTGCTGTTGGCACAACCTGATTATCTCCTTTTTTCTTCCAAATGGAGACAGGCATCAGACCAGGAGGGTCCAGACCCCCTGCCTTCTGGGAACCTCAGGACAGGACGGGGGCGGTAGGGATGGCGGCCGGCACAGGGAGAAGCAGAGGGAGCCTTCTCAGGGCGAGAACCGCACGCACCAGCTCGGGAGGGAGCTCCAGGTCCTCTTCGACATCCCAGCCGCCTCCTTCCTCCTGTCCCTTGCCAAGACCATCGTCCCCCAGACCTTCTGCAGCCTCCACAAACCCGTCTGTAAGGAAAATCCAGCTCAGAGTGGATTTGCAGAGTGACACAATCTTAGCCCAAAGAAAGCATAATGCTAGGATCTTTGTGGGTCCCATGGTCTGGAACCCTGCAGGGCCGTCCCACAACCCAGCCCCCAGCCAGGCAACCATCCTGCCAGGACAGTCCGAGAAGCGCGCTCTTACCTTCGTCCAGCTGCAGCTCCGCATCCTCTCCCCAGCCCTCGGTGCCAACAGTGTCGATGTCAATGTCAGCAGCCAGTGCGCCGCCCTTGCCTGCACAGACAGAAGGAACGAAAGGAGCTCGGTGTAGTTGGCAAGTCTGAGATCTGCCCTTTCTGCAGGCAAACTGCAGCCTTGCAAAAGCAGGTGGCAAGGCTCTGTCCACTTCAAGTTCTTGTTTATTATTTATTGTTATAGTATATATGCTATGCTAACTTGCAATAGGTTTCACAGAGAGAGGGAATGAAAGAGAGACAGAAAGGCCTTCCTGCTACTAAAATCTGCCTCTTAAACCATTTTCTTAAAAGATTTGATCTATTTATTTTAAAGAGAGAGAGAGACGTGTGTGAGCTCGAGCAAGTAAGAGGGAGAGACAGAGGGTGAGAGAGCAGCAGACCCCCTCCTGAGCAGGGAGCCCAAGGTGGGGCTCGGTCCTGAGACTCCAGCAGCATAATCCAAGCCAAAGGCAGACACTCAACTGACTGAGCCACCCAGGCGCCCCTCTTAAACCATTGTTTACTTAGCAATTTTTAAGAGTTTCCTGCTGAGAGCTCTGCTAAGCTAGCACCACCACAGTGTGTACAGGGCATGGGGACAAAGGGTAAGAGAGAGATGGAGGAACGAGCAGGGCTGGGACCAAGATGCTCAGGGCTGTATCTGAGCTCTCAGCCAAGAAAAACAAGCCAGGAGACACAGCCAAGAAAACCGGAGCAGGGCACACGTCTGCATGCGGCCCTGGTGCCTTAAGACCGTACGTCATGAACAATGAAATACTGAGCGGGACTGTACATGTACACTTATGAAAAAAACCAAGGAAACACACCCAAATGTTCAGAGCGGTTGTCGAAGGCCCGGACTACGACACAACTTTCTTTTCTCCCCCTATTTTCCAAATTCTCATCATCTCATAATGCTTTTATTTAATTTTTAGTGAAGTTGGTTTTTTAGATTTTATTTATTTATTTGGCAGAGAGATAGAGAACACACATAGTCAGAGCAGCAAGCAGAGGGAGAAGCAGGCTCTCCACCAAGCAGGGAGCCTGATGCAGGACTTGATCCCAGGACCCTGGGATCATGACCTGAGCCGAAGGCAGCCACTTAACTGACTGAGCCACCCAGGCACCCTAATTTTTGAAAGCATGTACCATAGCTCCGACTGGCGTCTCCGTGCTCCATGACGCTCACGGAGAAGAAAGGATGAAGAAGCTGAGGGAACTCTGTGGGACAGCTCCTCACAAAACAAACAAACAACTAAACCACTACGGAGGGGCAGGCACTTACCCTTGCTGGCAATGGAGCCTTCAAAGAAGCCTTTGGACACAGTCAGCAAGGGCCAGTTGGTGTCCAACGGCATGATGGGTGCCGGGGGCTGGAGCAGCTTGGCATTAGGGTCAATGTCCGGGATCTGAAGGGTGGAAGGAGGGGAAAAGCCAAGAGCCGTCAGCAATCATGCAGGGAAGGTTACGGACCTCCTCTGATCTCCTCTGTGTCTCTGCCTCCCCTGGGAACCAGGCGGGAGAGGAACTTCTCTAGGTTGACACTGTCCCCAGATCTCGGAGTCCATCCTGTAACCAGACCCTCAGGTCAGCAAAGACTCACGGTCTCCTTCTCTGGGTCAAATGTCTCCTTCAGGCTCTCAGCCTCTTCATCTAAGCCATGAGTAGCAGCTGTGAGGTAGGCCAGTGACTCTGTAGAGGAAACACACCCCGTGGCAGACAGCCTCCCAGACGTCCCCCAGCATCCCTCCCCCGCCTCCCGAGATTCAAGGCTGTGCAAAATCCGCCCCCACACCCACACCTGCCGTGCGGAAGGGACTCGGTGACGCACTTCTAATGAACGAGACATGGCAGATGTGACGGGCTGTCACTTCTGAGATTAGGATACAAAGACCGTGGCCTCCACTTGGAGGCCATCGCCTGCTCTGAGGGAGCCCAGCTGCCACGCTGTGAGGTGCCCTGAAGAGACACCCACATAAAACGGACACTGCCCAGCCAGCAGCCCACAAGGCCCTGAGCACCGCCGGCAGCCCTGCAGAGCGTGGGAGAGCCTCCCCCACTCATGCCTTGAGACCGCTGCAGTCTTGGCCGACGCCCTGACCGCAGACTCCGGAGAGACACTGAGCCAGAGGCACTCAGCTAAGCCGGGCTGCAAACACAGCAGTAAGCAACGAATACAGCTGCTTATCCTTAAATTCTCTCATCAGTGCTGACAAGAATCTTGGAATCTTCCCCGACTCTCCTCCCGTCACACATCCAGCCCTTCAATAAGTCACGACTCCACCCTCACAACACACAGCAAGTCTGACCCCGTTACTGTTTAGCTCCTCCGCCCAAGCCACGCCTCTCACCTTTCTTGTTTCCTAGCGTACCTCAAATGCTAGTACTGTGCTTGGTACACAGTGGGCCCTCAGAAAATGCCCCTGAGGGGCGCCTGGGTGGCTCAGTGGGTTAAAGCCTCTGCTTTCGGCTCAGGTCATGATCCCAGGGTCCTGGGATCGAGCCCCGTGTCGGGCTCTCTGCTCAGCGGGGAGCCTGCTTCCTCCTCTCTCTCTGCCTGCCTCTCTGCCTACTTGTGATCTCTGTCAAATAAATAAATAAAATCTTAAAAAAAATAAAAAAGGAAATACCCTTGAATATATAAACAAATCAATAAGTAAATGAGTGAAACCTGCTGGCTTGAAGTGAAAGACTAAAACTCTAATGGCATCGGACCAAGTGTATTTACTAGGGTCTCTGCTTCAGGATGCGCTACGACTGCCTGGCTCCTCCGTGACTATTTAAACGGTCTTCCTCGGAGTGCTCGGCCAGACCGAATACTCTGGCTGTACCCGCACCGGGCTCTGGAGAACGTTTTCTGAGCATGACGGGCATGCTGTCTCCTCTGGAGAAGTACACAACAAAGGGAAATACCTCACCCCTGGGTAATTTGCCACCCAGAGAAAATACTGTCCAAGCCCCAAGAGAGCCAGGGAGTTCCGCCCACTCACTTACTCTGCCCGCAGTTCTTCAGGATCCGGACCCGCTCGGACACGTCGCCCAGGTAGAGGGCATTCTGATAATGGCCACTCATGTCCTTCCGGATCTCAGCTGTGGAAGTCGGTAAGAGACACCGAGTTAGGTCTTTTCTTGTAAGTTCCCGCTCTCTTCTGTTTGCTTTCCTTCCCCGCCAAGGACGGCTCTTCCCATCCTTGGTTTCCGGGAACTCACCAATCTTCATCATCTTGCGAAGCTTCTCTAGGTTGCCAGTGATAAGGTACAAGAAAGAAAGTCTGTCGAAGTTTTTGGTGCGCTGATAACACATTTCCACAATCTGGTGGTTCCCTTGTAGCAAGGCTACTTCTCCCAG
The DNA here is from genome assembly GCF_030435805.1 of Mustela lutreola. Lineage (NCBI taxonomy): Eukaryota > Metazoa > Chordata > Mammalia > Carnivora > Mustelidae > Mustela > Mustela lutreola. Next base: position 71,091,280 of record NC_081303.1, on the reverse strand, counting down.
CTTCTCCCAGCAGTTCTTGTCATCCAGCGCTTTGGCTGCTTCCAGAGCAATCTAAAGAGTCCCCAGGGTCAGAGTTAACAGGTTGGCAGACACTGTGACTCAAAACCGGGGACTTCAGTCGAAGTATCCGCCTCCACAGAAATCTCCCACAGACTCCACACTTGTAATCACCGCTAGCATTTGTCTAATTCTACTGAAAATCCTATCACCAGAGTCCCTTTCGTTCCATGGAAACAATCATATCACACTCTCCTCCTCCTCAGAAATTCACTTTTATGGTGCGCCTGGGTGGCTCAGTGAGTTAAAGCCTCTGCCTTCGGCTCCGGTCATGATCCCAGGTCCTGGGATTGAGCCCCAAGTCGGGCTCTCTGCTCAGCGGGGAGCCTGCTTCCTCCTCCTCTCTTTCTGCCTGCCTCTCTGCCTGCTTGTGATCTCTGTCAAATAAATAAAATCTTAAAAAAAAAATTCACTTTTATGACAAAATCATCTCCGACCATTTGCTGACTCTGTAGGGCCAATTCTTACTTAGCTACCTTTCCTGCTACTTGCTAAGTCTGATGATCTTCAGGGGCTTTAGGAAAGACAAAAGAAATAACAAAAGAAAGAAGTTCAGAACTAGAAAGTCAATTCACCTAAGCCCTCTACCCATTTAAAAATAATGCCTGTACCCTGTAGGTCCCAGTATCTTTTAAGATTTGATTTAATTTTTAAGTAGGCTCCACACCCAGTGGAGGGGCTTGAACGCACGACCCTGAGATCCAGACCTGAGCTGAGATCAAGAGTTAGAGGCTGACCGAGCCGGCAGGCACCCCTTTAGGTCCCAACATTTCACAAGTGCTTCTTCATCTAAGCAGCCAATCAGCAAGTAAAAGGTGAAGTAAATAATGAGACTTTTCAGATTCCATGTGATGCTGCTCCAATTCTAGAAGTTAATGAATCCAGAATGACCGAGAGTGACAACAGTAGCAATGCTACGGCAGAAGCAGGGACAGGAAGTAGCAGAGATGGGCAAACAGCAATAGGAAGATAGTTCTATCTCACAGCTAGAAAAATCTCTAATTCCATCATACTCGCTGAAGAAGCAAGCCCAGAATGACGTCCTCGCAATGCGACCTTAACCCTCTCACCTTCTCTGCAATGACACGGGGCTCATGACCACGTCTCCCTCACCTCAATGTTTCCGCACTCAAGTGCCAGACTAAAGCGAGTCTTCTCGTCCTTGACGAAATGCAGTGCCACTTCCGGGTAGCCCTTCTTCTGGAGGTAAGCGATGATGGACTGGCCGACTAGCTTGGCGTTCCTCACCATGTGCAACACCTAGACATTCGGGGTGGGGGCGGGCAGGACAGAGAGGTCACTTGGAGGGAAAAACAAGCGCTGGCCCACCTACATCCCTACTGTGCATTCTCGTTTCATACCTCGTCGTATTTTCTGTTGATCAAAGCCAGTTTGAACTTGAACTCTGTGGGATCAATGGTGAGCACCCGCGGACGACACTCCCGGTCCAGGCAATACACGTTGTTGCCCTTGACCCGCGTGACATAGATGGGTAAATCCAGAGTCCGGATGATCCCGTAGTCCCTGCAAACGGAGGAGTCAGGAGGCACCACTTTCAACCAGTGAGGAGGGGGGAACCAGGCCTGTGAGGACCTGGAACAGGCTTAGGACACAGCCTTTTCTCTTCTCACTGCTATTTGGCCAAGGGCCGTCTGCACAATGGTACAGATGGGAAGCGACTCAAAAGAGAGCAGAACTAAATGCCACACTACTTCTTCTGTACGAAGCAGGAAAACACAGGGCACATGGTATGATCTTTCCTCATAAGCTACGACTCTGAGAGCCAACACACGTGGCTACAGGAACCAGGCCTGCGCGTTAAATCTTAAGTTCTGCTATACAGGCATTGGGCCAGGTAAACCCTTCCCTGCAGCTACAGGTAAAAGGAGAGCAGGAGATGCAAAGTTCTGACGCACACAGAGATGACAAAAAGCAAAAATTAGTTTGAACTGAATGAAAACTAAAAATTTAGAACTTCTGGGCACAGCTGACACAATACTTGATGGGTAGTCCAGGATGCTAAGTGCACACACTGTATTAGAAGAAACACTGAAAACTACTGAGTTCTATGTACATATATTAGAAAATTAATAAATCTAAAAAACAAAAATGTAGTAAAAATTAATAAGCAGCCAACTCAAAAATGTTGCCCTTTTAAAAGCTAAATCAAAGAACATACTTAGAGAAAAAATGAAGTCAATCATAAAATTAAGAAACAGAAAACAAAAATATAACACAGGAGTTCATCAGTCAATAAAGGCAAAAGCTAAATAAAACGGAGAAGCCTCTCATGAAGCTAACAAGGACAAAACCGACCGAACTGCAGGAAGAGGAACGGAAAAGGGGCTGCTACAGGGGCTAGCTCCCGCAGGATGGGGGCAGGCATGAACTTTTTTTAAACGATCAAATGCCAAGAAAAGTAAAATTTACCAAACTGACTAAAAGAAATAGAAAATCCCTACAGTCCCATAACTGTTACACAAGATAAACTGAATCATAAAAAAAATCCTTCTCTAAAAGAAAGCCTCATGCCTGGATGACTTCACCAGCAAATTATACCCAACATTTCAGGAAGAATTAAACCGAATCTTATTACAAATTCATTGAGAGAACAGAGGAAGGTGTATTACTTTCCTCAACACCAAAAACATGACAAGGACAGAAAGAAAAAGAAAGTCATTGGCCAATCTCACTTACACACAAATGCAAAAATCCTAAGCAAAATACTAGCAAACTGAAACTAGCAATATCAGAAACGGGTAAAATACCAAGTTAGATCTGTAACAGGAATACAATGTTGGTCTAACATTTTTTTTTAAATTTTATTTATTTATATGACAGAGGGAGAGAGACAGACAGACCGACCCCACACATACGCACGCACACAAGCAGAGGAAGTGGGAGAGGGAGAAACAGGTTCCCCATTGAGCAGGCGGCCTGATGTGGGGCTCAATCCCAGGACTCTAGGATCACGACCCAAGCCAAAGGCAGATGCTCAACTGACTAAGCCACTCAGATGCCCACTGGGCTAACATTTTTTAAGAACCAATTTAATTCACCAATCAATAAAAAGAGAAAATCCTACGATTACCTCAGTATATGCAGGAAAAGTATCTAATAAAATTTAATATTCATCTGAAATACAGCAAGGAAATTCTTTAATAAATAAAAGCTATCTCTAATGAAGTCTATGACAAGCTTCCATAATGCCAATACACTGAAAGCTTGATCTTTTTCTTAAAGATTTTATTTATTCACTTACTTAAGAGTGAGAAGGAGAAAGAGTGAGTGCAAGCAGGGGAGGGGCAGAGGGAATCTTAAGCAGAATCGCAAGAAACTTCACACTGAGTGTGGAGCCCAATGTGGGCTCAATCTCACAACCCCAAGGTCACGACCCAAGCTGAAACCACGAGTCAGATGCTTAACCAACTGAGCCACCCAGGCGCCCCAAAGCTCATTCTTTAAATTGGAACAAGACAAAAAGGTTGCTATCACCTGTTTATTCAACACTATGCTGGGGACCCTGGTCAGTGCAAGAAAAACACATGAAAATAAAAGTACTGGAAAAGAAGAAACAAACCATCATTACCCACAGATGCTATGGTAGTTTATGGGGAAGGGGGGGGGGAAAAGACAAATTACTACAAATAATATAAATCTAGCAAGGACTCTGAGATAAAATCAATTTAAAAACTGCATTTCTAAATATCATAAAAAATAAGAAAATTAAATTTTTAAATGGATACTATCCACTTACAAATTGCATTGAAAACGACCAAGGGCCTAAGAATAAGGAAAAGCAAGATCTCTATAAAGAAAATTATAAACTTTACCGAAAGAGGTTTTAGAACATCTAAATAAATGAAGAGTCACTACATCATGTTCACAGATCAGGAAATTTAATATTGCAAAGATGTCAGTTAGGCCCCAAATGACAAACAGATCCAATGCAATCCCACCCAAAACAGCAACAGTGTTTTGTTTGTTCGTTTTATTTTGCATGGAATTTCACAAGTTCGTTTTTCTTTTTTATTTATTTAAGAAAGAGAGTGAGAGAGACAGCACAAGCAGGCAGAGGGGCAGAGAGCAAAGCAGGCTCCCCACTGAGCAGGGAGCCCCGTGCGGGACTCGATTCCAGAACCCCGGGACCATGACCTGAGTCAAAGGCAGATGCTTAACCCTCTGAGCCACCCAGATGCCCAGCTGATTCTAACATACTTTTTCGAGGCAAAAAAAATTTGAAAATTTTCCTTTTCAAGGCAAAAGTAATTAGAAAATAGCCTAATAACTTAAAAAATTAAAGTGGGAAGGATTTGAGGATGCTTTAGCAGATGCGGAAACTCCTAGAGCTGGAATATTTTAAGACAGAATGAGATCAGAGATCAACACACCTATCACAGGAAATAGGTCCTTGCATTTTTGGAAACATGATTCATATGTGACAAAGACGACACTGCAGAATGAGGGGGGTAGAGACCGATCTTTCCAGTAAATGACACTGGCACCACCGAGTGGCCGTAAGGAAAACTGAGAGGCTGAGCTCCCTGTACCCCATAACACACACAAACACTAACTTCAGGTGGTCCACAGTCCTACGTATGGAAAACAGGACTCTGAAGTTCCTGTAAGAGACTATGAAATGGTGCCTTTATAACCTTGGAGTCGATTGAGATTTCTTAAAGATACCAAACCCAACACCCATAAAAGGTTTAAGATTCATAAATTCAACTATATTAAGAATACCTGTTCATTAAAGAGTATCATGAAGAGAATCAGAAGACAAGCTAGAGAAGGGAAGAGACATTAAGATTTGCAACACGTAGCCCTGACAAAGGATGCACATGCAAATATACGAAGAGCTCCTAAAATTACAAAGATAACTCATTTAAAAAATGGATAAAAGGCCTGAATGGAACTCATAGAAGAGGAAACCCCAGTGGATGGTCAACTGAGAAGTTGCTTAATCATTAGGAATCAGAGAGCAGCAAAGGCAAATGACAACGCAATGCCACTGCACACCCACCAGACAGACAGAGATAAGTCTGGCAAAGGCAAGTGCTGGCCAGGATGACCAGCAGGGAAGCTTTGCTACCACACTGGTGGTCGTGCAAATCGGTACAGCCACCCGGGAGAGCAGTCTGACATTACCTAGTAACCGTGAAGATACACAAACTCTATGATCCAAAAATTTGGCTCTGGGTCACACTCTAGAGAAACGTTACGTGCATTTGCACCAGAACACATGTAGAAGAACGTCTAGAGAACACTGTTCATCACGGTAACCAAATCCTAGAAACCACTCAAATATCCCTCTACAGTAGAACTGGAAAACCGTGGCATAGTCATATTACACACCAATGAAGATAAATAAATTATAGCTACAACACAGAGGCAGCTTAGAAACAAAATATTGAGCAAAATAAGCAAAACATGAGACAATATGTTCAGTATGATTTACATAAGTTCAAAACCAGGCAAAATTAAAACATACTATTTTAAGACACACACTGGGCAGTAAAATTACAAAGCACAGCTAGGACGGAATGTCTGTAGAAATCCGAATAGTGTGATCTCTGCATGGGAAGTGAAGGTGGTTGTGACCATAGCCAAGCACTGCTCTAGCCCCTGACCTGGGTGGCAGGGACACAGATGTCCACGATGTGACAATCTGCTCTCCTCTCTACATGGACTCTGTGCATGTTTCTTTACTTGAGTCATGTGTCCTGATTTTGTAAAGGGTTGAAAAAGAATGCTGAGATGTGCCTAGCACGTATGTGCCCAACAAAGATTTCCCACGAAGAAAGTTCAAGGAAGACTCAGTGACATCCCTTGAGACAGGACAGTGATTTCAAGAGCTACCTTCTCCCACTCTGGGCGTCAGATAACTCACTTACCCAGTGGTGACGGCATATTTGATGTGGTTGCTTGTGGTATAGATGAAGACCCCACTCTCATCCCAGGCCCCACTCTTGACGCGAATGTTCTCATGAATGTTACACAGAGCCTCCAGTTTGCGGTTACAGATGACAATGGCTGTAAGAGGCAAAGGACATGAGTGCTCTGCTGGACAGGGTGAGTGCAGCAGACTGGCAGGGGTGGGAGGGAGGGGCTGGTCTCTAAATCAGGGCGGATATAATTTAGACCTACCATGTTTGGCCAGTAGTGCTACGTGGGACATGTCTGCTGACCAGATAACATATTTCACCTTAGAAATCTTCACCGAAGCCAGAGTCCTGGGACAGAGAAAGGCGAACATGAGGGGACCTGACTCCCTCGTCCCAGGTAAAGACCGACCTCCTTTTCATCTCCAAATTATCAAAAGCCCCAGTTTTTTTAATAACACCAAATAAACGCTCTGCACTGTAGTTGAGCGACTGAAACACGTTGGCTCACAGCGTACTCTCTCTCCTCCCTCAACTCCCTGCCCCCACTCGCACGTGTTGTGAGGGACTCGCGTATGTCTGATCTCACCAGAGGACGCGAAGCTCCTCTCATCACAAGAACCGTGCTGGTCATCCCTCCGTGCCCACACTTCCAAGTGCCAGAAGCATTCCTCACTCGGGGAAGTGCTCCAAAAACCGGTAAGTAAGCCCCTCCTTGAAATGCCAGTATGGAGAGGATGGAAAGTGACCCCAGAGGGCAAAGTGGCGGGAAAGAGTCCTGAAGTTCCAGCACAAAAGTGGCCACGCCTGAGGCAAACTCACTGGGAGAAAAGTTCCCACTGCAGAGGCCCACTCTCACCCACTACGAGCCTGTCTACTTTGGGGCAGCTGACATGTTACCGCTTCTGCTGAACGTCAAAGAGCGTGATAGATTCGGCATCTCGAAGCAGGAGGTTGCCTGTGCCGGCATAGAAGATCTCCTCGCAGTTGGGCACCTGTACCTTTTTGGTGATCTCATTCTTCAGATTCTTGATCAGAAGCTGAAATAATGACCACAGGTGGGGTGATCAGAAATGGGTGTTCGTTGGGGCGCCTGGGTGGCTCAGTGGGTTAAGCCTTTGCCTTCAGCTCTGGTCATGGTCCCAGGGTCCTGGGATCAAGCCCCGTGTCAGGCTCTCTGCTCCACAGGGAGCCTGTTTCCCCCCTCTCTCTCTGCCTGCCTCTCTGCCTACTTGTGATCTCTCTCTCTGTCAAATAAATAAATAAAATATTTTAAAAAAAGAAAAAAAGAAAGAAAGAAATGGGTGTTCGCGGACAGTTGACCATGTGCCTCAGGCAAGAGTTCCTTAGCTCCCAGAAATCAAATCTGGGTTGTTCATGTCCAAGCCAGCTACCCCTCCAGGCAGCCCCCTCTAAGCCTGACCCTCTCCAGGGGCTTTGAAAGCTTTTGTTTTTTTCCCCCAACCGAAACATCCTGAGAAATCCAACTAAAGTGTGAAGTCCTCCCTCAACCAAAGGAAACTTCTGGGGCTTAAATTTTTGTCACGTATTTTCTTGAGCTTTGTCTGTCTTACATTCTTCGTACCAGCGGGGGTGGGGGGAGGATGTACTCCTCGTGCAGTCCACCGATTTCAAATTTGGTGTTTTTTGGCTTCTGTATTGTCAAGAGTGGCATGAGGCTGGTTCTCAAGCTCAGACCCACAGGGGTCATCAATCCAATCAAGTCAATTTTCAGGTTTCTTTGCTTCCCAAGGGGCCTGGGGTATCTATCTGCTCCATGATCACAATTCCCCAGGCAGTGAGCAGAGAGAAACCCGCTCTTTCTTTGCACAGTACAGAAACCACTGCAGCGACAATGCCCAAATCAGTTTCCCCTTTTAGGCTTCACTCACCGAATGCATCCGATCTAGGACAGCAAACCGATTTCTAGCAACCCAAACGGCTGTCAGGCCTGAGGATCGTTTCCCTTCTGGAGCTGAGAACAAAAGCAAAGGGCGGGAGCGTGTGGTGAGCCCCTGGCAGGTGACAGAGTCAGGTGCCCCGAGCTGCCAGTCATGCTGGCTGCCACGTTGGCTTCGCCAGTTCAGCTGCTTCCTAACTAATTCAGCCGTAACCTGAGGCTACTGTCAGTGACTTTTCCCCACCAGTCCCCTCCAAACTCCAACCTACACCCCTGCCAAGCCTCTTTTCTGTAGGCCAAGTAGCTGCATTTCAGCCAACACCGCGTACTGGCAGGAGGACCGCCCATCTTGGGAGACAGCACACTCCATCAAACTAACGAGCAGGGCCTAGCTGGCCAAGCAGCATCTAGGACCTCCCGTCTCCACAGAGCCCCCTCCCCAGGACGCAGCTGTTCTGCTGCTTTTAACATGCAAATGCGGACCTGGGGTAGAGCAGGGTAGGGCAGGGCGCTCCCAAGGAAATCTTGACAGGCCTAGGAGTTCTGTGCGGAGCAGCAGTAAGCACCAAGCTGTTGCTCCATAAATGTCAATCATTCTTATTACCCTGAAGAAGCTTCTAAATGTTCCTCGGTTCCCCAACATTTCACTGGCTGATTAGAATTCTGAATGGGCTCTCCACTCCCAGAGACACTCCCAGGGTCACAGGCAGAAGGCTGCCCCGAAACACTTTTATCTATTAGCATCGGCAGAAAAGTGGACAGAACGGGCTGGCCAGCCTTGCTCTGCAGTTCTCTGGCACCTGTGGGTGACGGGCAACTCGCATCGCAGCCGACACCCCCACTCTCCGGGAGAGGGAGGCACGCTCCTCAAGCCTTTGCTCTCTCTTCCTCCTCCTCTCTGCTGCCTGTCACCAGGCCGCACTGGACTCCTTTACTGATTATCCTCTCCCTCGAAAGGAGAAAACAAGAGTGGCAGTAAAACAAAACTGAGGTCAGAGCGCCTGGGTGGCTCTGTCGTTAAGCATCTGCCTTTGGTTCAGGTCATGATCCAGGGTTCTGGGATGGAGCCCCACATCAGGCTCCCTGCTCAGCAGGAAGCCTGCTTCTCCCTCTCCAACTCCCCCTGCCTGTGTTCCCTCTCTCCCTGTGTCTCTCTCTGTGTTAAATAAATAAAATCTTTAAAACAAAACAAAGTGAAGGTATTTTAAATGCTATTAATTGTAAACAGATGGGGAAAAAGTACAAGGGGGTGGGTAGAGAGGGACACAGTCATAAAATTTGGTCAGAAATGGCTTCACGGTTTCATTTATAGGGAAGACTGATTTATGGGTGCCAAAGACATACAGGCTTCCTCTCCTCTCGCTAGGACCACACTTTAAAAAACCAACAGTGATTCGTATCAGCAACACTAACAACACCGCAGCAGCCGTAACAAGGCCAGGGCTAGCAAAACGGTTTCTCGCAGTCTGCTGACGGAGTCTGAAGGGTCATGAAAGCGTGCTAGTAAGGTGGGGACCCCAGGACAAGCCCTCTGTAGAGCAAGGGGAGGAAGCAGAGGGCAGGAGCTTCCGAGAAGGCGGTCTGTGAATTCTAACAGGGAAGACTCAACAGGGGTGGGAGTGATGGAAGAGGCAGACAGGGGTCTCAGCTGGATCCTGGGGTCCCTGGTGGGGTGTGGCGCTGGGAGCAGCCTCATCTCTTTGACATGCAAAAGGAAGCTGATCTGATCTGGATGTGGATGGGAGAGCACAAATCCCAGTCGCAGGCAGGATGAGACCGGCAAGATTGGAACCACATTCTTAAATAAATGAAACTACTGGGGTGAAAATCATATCAGCTGACAATAAACTAGGATAGCATGCTGTGCCGAAAGAGAAAATGGAGAGTTTCTAATAACCAAATTATAAAATATATATATCTAGCTGGAGTAATAAAATGGAGGAGGGACATGAATATTTCACACCATGGTCGTCTCTGATGCAACTGTCAGCGGCCCCTGCCAACAGCCATGAGTGATGTGGCCGCAGCCTGGGGACGGGACGTGAAAACCCTGAAGGGGCGGATGGTGCAGGAGAGGAGCACTCTGCGCAAGCCCGGCAGACACAGGGAGCACCTACCGTCGGGATTCTGGGAGTCCGCATCCTTGGGGATGGTGTACAGGTCGTAGGTACTGTTCTCTAAATTGCTGGCTCTCTGTAGAGGACAGAGAGAGGTCAAATCGTGAGTGACAGGCACCCAAGGCAGCAGTTTCTTCAGACAGAGAACACTGTGCGTACAACAGTCTAAAGCTATCCCTTCCTCACCCTTCAGCCAGAGGGCAAGGGAATGGGTCTACTCTAAAAATTCTCAGGCTCACTGCCCAAGAACTCAGAATTCACGGCACTGTATATTTTGTAATCTCCAAAGATGCAGGTAGTATTTGAAACGTAACAGGGATTGCTCTTTGCTCCAAAAATTAACGAACCAAACCAACATTCTGGCTGCTCTACCTGCATACACGTATCCCCTTTAACATCTGCTCAAAGGGAAAAAAAGGAAAAAAAAAAATCAAGAGGAAAGAGAGTAAAGACAACTGTCAGGGAAAAAATGTTCTTAGATACTGAACAAGGACCAGATTAGACACTCAAAGTCGTATGGGCAAAGACAGGTTTTCATTCTTTTTAACTTGGTGAAAAGGACACTAATACTAGAATGTCACTTCTTTCCCCCCCAAATTGTAAGGCAAGAAACACGGGGGCTACTGGCTGACCTTGAAGCAACTCCACTGACAGGAACCCTCCTTCAAGTCAGTGCCACAATTTTTACCAACACGGAGGAATCAGAGAATCCTCTCTCCACACAGGACACAGTGACCTGGGGCATTCATCTCGATGGTCCGTTCAGCTTAGAGATCATTATCCTTATGCAAAAGAAGTTCACAAACCCTAACATGATCACTGAAGCAGACCTGGTTTGAGCCTGTTTACTATGTTAGCTCCCTTAAAGGACCATTACAGAGCTTCTAAGGAGCCGCCGAAGGTTCCCTAAGGGCATCAGAAAGAGACCTATGGGAAACGGGAAGGTCCTAGGAGGCCTCCATGGGTTACGTACCGTACACAGTAGGACTGCATTTTCTGCTGGATTGTATGACATGTTGAACACCGGAAACTTGGAACCACTGGAGTTATACATGGAAAAAAGAGAAAATACGGAAGAAGAATCAGGACGGAAGAACGGAATTACTCCCACGCCTCCTACTTATCTAGTCTTTATACATGTACTCATCACTTTTATAATCCGGAATAAAAATCAATATTGCATCTACTCTCTTCCTTCCTTTAAGGCTTGGGGACATCCCTAAATCAGCTTTGACAGACAGTTTTAAAAAAGACAAACCCTAGTAGCCCAGCTATCCGAAGGAAGCTAGGGTTAGCACACACTGTAGTGAGCAGGACGGGGTCTTCTTGGGTACACATTCCTACACATAACTGCAGGGGACACCACAGAGTAACACGATGTGCTCTGTCTCTGGCTAATTTCTCCTGTCCCTTGGAGCATTCGCATAAACCCATCTTTTTACTGTGGTAACGCTGGAGGGCGGCTATCAAAGCCTCATGCCAGAGTTTACCACCATGAATGTTTCAGCATGCTGATGCAGCTGGCTTTCCAAGAGGACAGTTCTTTTTGCCAGACATCCCAGAGGTTATCGTGTCTTCAGAGCTAAGAGCTTCCAGAGCCATATATCCTACTTTAGAGATGTGTGCATTTTGCTGGAAAGCAAAGGAAAGTTACAGAAATGCCAAAGAGAGGCAAAAAGGCCTGTCACCAAGCTGGGCTGCTCTGCCCCAGGAGACTGTGGTTTGCAGGAGACCTGGCGGACTGTGGCCATTACGGTCTCCTCCGCTCAGGGTCACTAGCGTTCTCCTTAGGGAGACCCCCACTCTCCTCTTGGCACCTTCCTTGCCTGCCACGCTCTTGGGGTTTCAGCTGAGTAGGCTCCCCAACAGGGACTTGATCAGTGAGAGGCGCTGAGATCCAAAATGTTGTTGGGAGCAGAGTCCGGTGTGGGCATCACCTCCAGCGACAGAGAGGGCCTGGGGGAAGAACGGGTCGGACTTACCTCCGCAACTGCATCACGGCTACGTCTTTGGAGCTGTTGAAATCCAACTGACGCAAGAATCGGTCCTTGACGTAATGTAGCATATTGCCATGAACGGCATAGGCTGGCCGTTCCCGCTCCAGTTTAAACACAATCATGCCACCGTCATGGCCTGGGGCACAGGGAGAAGACGAAAGAATTAGCTGTAGGCAAGAAAGCAAGCTGGAAGAAGCAAAAGATACACAAGGATAAGGACTGCATGTGAGTGCTAAAAACCAAGATACCTAAATGCATCCTTTATTTGTCTAAACTGTCACAGTTCTTAGAATCTTTATTCAAATAAATTTCTGTGAAACCTTTCCTAATCCTCTGTATCACACCAGCACATGTGACAAACCCTCCTCTGTGTTCTCCCAACACTTTGTACAACGTTCCATTAGAGCGAAAATAAACACACGGAATTCCATCACTAAAGGCTTCAGCACAGCAAAGGAAATCATCAACAAGATGAGAAGGATGAAAGGGCAACCTATGGGATGGGAGAAAATATTTGTGAATCACACTATCTAATAAGGGGTTAATATCCAAAATATCTGAAGAACACAACCCAATATAAAAAAAGAAAACCACACACAAACAACCCAATTAAAAAATGGGCAGAGGACTTGAATAGACATTTCTAGAAGACACAGACACATAAAAAGATGCTCAACACCACTGATCATCAGGGAAATGCAAATCAAAACCATAATGAGGTATCAGCTCATTCCTTTCTGGGCAGCTAATACCAGAAAGACAAGAGATAGCCCGTGCTGGTGGGAATGTGGAGAAAAGAGAACCCCGTGCACTGCTGGCGGCACTGCAAATTGGTTGCAGCCACTATAAAAAAACAGTATGGAGACGCTTCAAAAACTTAAAAATACTAATACTGTTTGATCCAGCAATTCCACTAGTGGGTATCTATCTGAAGAAAATGGAAACACCAATTTGAAGAGATATATGCACCTCCACGTCCACTGCAACATTATCTCTAGTAGCTATGATACGGAAGCAACACACATATGCACTGATACATGGGGAAAGAAGACGTGTTACACACACACACACACACACACACACACACGCATACTACTAGGCCATAAAGAATGGAATCATGCCATTCAAAACAACATAAATGGACTTAAGAAGAATTATGCTAAGTGAAATAAGTCAGACAGAGAATGACAAAAACTCTAAGATTTCGCTCCAACAAACAAAACAAACAAAAATGACCACCATCACCACCACAATGGAAACAGACCACGGATACAGAGAACAAACTGGTAGCTCCCAGAGGCTGGAGGCAGTGGAGAGGGATCAAAATACGGAAAGGGAATGCAGAGTATAAATATCCAGTTACAAAACAAGTCAGTCATGGGGATGTATGGACAGTGTGAGAAAAACAGTCAACGACACCGTAACTTCGTGTGGTGACAGGCGGTAAGTAGACTGAATCCTGAGGATTATCTTGTAATACATAAAGATACCAAATCACTCCGATGTTCCCCTGAAACTAACAGGACATAGTATGTCCACTACGCTGAACCCCCAGCACTTAACACCCTGCACTGTAACTGTCTAAGTCCACGGCTCCCGACACCACCAGCTCCCTGAAGAGAGAAATTACAATCATTTCAATCCTTCCCCCGTCCCTAGCACACAGCAAGAACGTAAGAGGTTTTGCTGAACGGGGACGCTAATTCAAAAAGCCTTTTCAGTTGTTTTAAAAAATCTTTTGCTTTTTTTCCCTACTAGCATCAACCACCTCTCAGAGAAACCTCTGACCTTTGTCCTCCTGGTCAGCTCTCCACACATAAACCAGATCATTCACTTCCCTAACGGGCACCTTCCAATGGCTCTCCACCCATCCAGAGTAAAATCTGGACTCTGGGGCACCTGGGTGGCTCTGTCGTTAAGCGTCTGCCTTCAGCACAACTGATTTCAGAGTCCTGGGATCGAGCCCCATACTGGGCTCCCTGCTCAGTGGGAAGTCTGCTTCTCCCTCTCCTACTCCCCCTGCTTGTGTTTCCTCTCTTGCTGCCTCTCTGTCAAATACATAAATAAAAATCTTAAAAAAAAAAAAAAAATCGGGACTCTAACCCTGGCCTGCAAGGCAGAGCACAGCCGGACCTGCTCTTCCCTCCCACGACTCAGCCCCTCCTCGCTGTGCCCTCCCTGACCTCTGATGCCACTCACAGGTGCCCCGCAGCCCTCCCAGCACCATCAGGGCGTGTGTCACTCTCACTGTCCTCCACACCCAACAGGAAGCAGCAGTGCCCACGCGTCCCCCCCCACGCCCCTTCCTTTTGCTTTTCTTCAAAGCATCTTCCACGTGCTGTTTTATATACTTGTTTTACCGCCCCTCCGCTCCTCACTACAAGTAAGAGCTCCCCAGGGTCAGGGACACTGCACTCGCAGCAGCACCCAGACGACTGCCTGGCGCACAGCACACCATCTGCTACGCGGATGACAGAAACTCAGACTCTCAGCCTCTCAGCAACTCAGCTCCTCTGACTGGCAACCCTGAGTGTCCACCATTAGCTTCCTAACTGATCAAAGGGAAGGGGCTTTCTTGTCAAATGGATCTGGGTGGAGAACCAACCCCAAACAAACAGTTCTCCAGCAAGGTAAGGGGGAGCAAAGGCGAGAAGCTTCAACTGCACAGCTCTGAGAACCCGAGCTCTCCCCACCACCCTGCCTCGCGTCAACCGGCGAGAAAGCTGAGAGAGGTTCACTCTCATGTCTTAACGACGTGCAACTTAAACAAGAGAAAAAGAGAAGGAATGGCCCTTACCTGCCGCAAAGAGGTTCAGATTGGGGTGGGCAGCTAGGACCCAGAAACGATCATGGTCCCTACGGAAGGTCTGAACCCCAGTCCTAGGAAAGCAGAGGATACACAAAGGAAAATATTAATTTCCGAGTAATCTTCAGCTTATTACATACAAGAGCACTGAGCACCGAGTGTAAGCCAGCACACGGATTAAAGATTAGATCGGGGACAGCAAGTTGCACATACTAAGTAAGGGGAGTCTTGATAAATTCTACCAAAAGAAAGAGGAAACCTCACTGACCCTAATATTTTGGTATTTCAACTTCCCCTTATTCATCATGATTACCTTCAATTCCACATTTCTTTCTCTAACTACTGAGGAACATGCTTAAATTTGGAGGAGAAAAAGAATGCATGTGGAAGTTGTATTTGACAGGAGATCTGTAAATACGGGCTGATCTCTAGGCCCCTTGAAAACATCGGGTCAGACTTGTCCATGTGCTGAAGATGGGAGAGATGCACAGAGGCAGTCCGATCTGCCTTTTAGGAGAAAGAATGACAGGCAGGAGGGGCTTTCCCCTGGCTTGGGTCACACGTCATCACATCCCCCGTACCGCTTGGACATATCCCAGACTCGGATGCTCTTGTCCTCCGAATTGCTGAGGATCAGCTCTTGGCGAGGATGGAAGACGGCACAAGACACGTTGTTGTAATGACCGCGGCAGGTGTCAACCTCCCACGCCTTTGACTCTGAAGGACCAGAGAGAATTAGATCATCGCAACTCTCTGCAAGTTCAGGACTTAGAATTATAGCATCTCTGACCAAATGCTAGGAGCTACTCCAAAATGCTACACAAGTAACTTCTCTCTGACAGGGCAATTTTTCCATTTAAGCCTCTGAATCTCAGTATGTTTCTTCTTCCAATCAGACCCAACCACCAATGACAGCACCTCTTCTCTTCTCCGTCATTATCTTCTTACCCTGTTTTATCACTAGCTCTTATGGTAGAATAAATGCAGGCTCTATAGCTTTTAGTCACCACTGTATCTCCAGAGCCTCGAACAATGATTAGCACAAAGCAGGTACTCAATAAATATTTTTTGAATGTTTACTCTTAACTATGTTCAGAATCCTCAAAATCATGGGGCACCTAGGTGGCTCAGTTGTTAAGCATCTGCCTTCGGCTCAGGTCATGATCCCAGGATCCTGCAATCGAGTCCCGCATTGGGCTCCCTGCTCAATGGGGAGCCTGCTTCTCCCTCTCCCACTCGCCCCGCTTGTGTTCCCTCTCTCGCTGTGTCTATCTCTGTCAAATAGATAAATAGAATCTAAAAAAAAAAAAAAAAAAGGAATCCTCAAAATTAGGATACCTCAAGACAGGAAAAAAAAAGAATGGGACAATTTCTATGCTCCTAGGGTTAGCGTTAAGAACCCAAGGTAGGAAAATGGGTCACTAAGTCCAGAAGACTTGGCTCCTTCACCTTGTTGTCCAGCAGCCAGCTCTTCAGACCCAGTGACACTGTCCCTGGTCTACTCACCGTTCATGCGCCAGATCTTCACTTGTCGGTCGTCTGCCCCAGAGACAATAAGGGGCATGGTGGGGTGGAAGGCAGCCCAGTTTACGCCACGATCATGACCCTGTGGAAAAAAAGAAGTGGTTCTTCTACGGCAGCTTTGTAACCATCACTGAAAGCAAACTAAAGCACCACCAGGTGGTTATCAAAAACATCTCTGATTTTTACTCTTCCAGAGAAGAGTCAAGGGATTATGGTAGTCTAACGTGAGAGTTAGTACCAACCCACCCAAAATTATACCCAAGTTCTCATGGCAATTCCCAAATCTTTCTACCCCCAAAGTCAGCATCACTTGCATTTGGGATACATTGCCTTGTTCTGTTACCTATTTATATGTTATTTCCCCAACTAATTATTAGCCTCACAAGAATAAAAACCAATTTTATAACTGGAAGAAATGTGGTCAGAAAACTCTCGGGTGAGTCCCAATACTCTTAGGAAACCCACAAGGCCAAAACTTCTTACCCTGTTTTATCACTAGCTCTCATGGTAGAATAAATGCAGGCTCTATAATGTTAATAATGTTAAGACATTATTTGCCTTTTTCACTTTCACCCTCTCCTGAGGATGTTTTCCAGAGGCTACGTGACATGACGTCATTGCTTTGATGGCTAACGGAATGTGTGCTTATGTACTTTATGTTTTAAAAAGTTCTTACTTTTAATTACAGATATGGTAAAAACTGAAAGATATAAACCACATTAACATGAACTCTTTGGGGTCCTCAGTAAGTCTCAAGGGTATACAGAGATTCTCAGACCACAAAGCTTGAGAACTGCTCATTTTCAGACATCTTGTACTTAGTTGTACTCAGTACTGCAACAGGACAACAGATAAGGTAGTCTCCGATTAGCAGCGTTTTAGAGAGACTTCATGCTGTGGCGTAAATCCCCTGGGTTTTAGAATCTGATCCAAGTTCAAATCCTAGTTCTTCCATTTACTAGACACATGTGAATTTTGGTAAACTGCCCAATTTCTCTAAGTCTCAATTTTTTTCATCTGTAAAATGGAAGTTACCGCTATCTGCCTCAGAGGATAGCTGTGAGGATTAAATTAGATATTTTTACAAACCTAGTTTCTTTCTCTAATGCTCTTCTGTTTCCTCACCACGCACACAACTTACTCACCCAGGGCTGGTCCTTAATAACTCTGATCACATCAGAACCCCCACCCCACTCCCTACTCTCACAAGAGGCATGCGAACGGACTCTGCTCAGAGATGCGACAGAGCCGACACCAGCTCTCTCCCTCCCTCCCCCCTGGGCTTAGGAGGTGACGTGACTCTCCCTCAGATGCCACAGAGGCTTCGCCTCTCCCGGCTTCCAGACTTTCTGTCTCCAGAGCCTCCACACAATGCCCAGCACTTCACAGGCGCTGCACAGATCTCTCCCCCAGGAGGGAACGAGCGAGCGGCGTCCTGTCCCTGCTCCCCCGACGAGAGCCCCGATGAGCCTCGAAGATCAGTACCTCCAGCACGTGTTTGACCACCGCGTCGGTCGTTCCGAACAGATCGACCCCGGTTATTCCTCGCACGTCGGACTCCACTGCACCAGGGGACAAGTTTTTTTTCCTTAGACCTTTGAAGGGAGGAGGAGTGGGATGGAAGACACAAAATCCTGTTACCAAAGAGAGCCCAGTAACAGCGGCACGGGAAGGTGCAGGGAGAGACTAACGTTAGCGACAAAGAAAGGAAAAAGAAATCGGGAGAGACTGAAGTCGGTCAAGAGCTCCTATCTACCTCTCTAAAAACGCTCACGATGCTGACGTACTGTGATGAGCCTCTCTTTCCCTCCCTGAACGCTTCTCAGCCCTGCTACTGGGATCTCCTCCCCGAGGACGAGGACAGCAATCCAGACTCCTGACCCGGCACGCTTCGCCCCAAGAGCTGTCTCCCTGAGATCATTCCCAGTCTTGTTCTTGAACTGTGGCCTGAAGCGGTAAACCTCCCATTTCCACTTTCAACTTTATGGCAACTATAGTAACTTTTCTTCCATCATCCCAAAAACCCTGGAAGAAAAGCCATTTGGGGAATCCACAGCTCCGTGCTTCTCAAGTGGGAAGCTGCTCGGCCACTCCACGGGACAGATCCAGAGCGCTAAGGAAACGAGGCCTATTGAACACCGACCAGCTGTTTGGTGGCAGAGAGGAAACACATACAACTCTGCGGAAAGTGTACTCTTCTATGTGACTCTTGCGCAGGGACAAAAATCATTTCAACTGTCATGTCCTTATGCACAACAGAACTTCATAATGTACTCGCAACAAGAAGACGGCTGGACCAATGTGATTTCTTTCCTTTAGATCATGACTAATAAAATCTAGTTAGGCCCAAAATAAATTTTATAAATAAATAAATGAATAAATAAAAACTGTCAGTCCTTTTAAGCTCTTAATTTAAAAGGCTGGTTACAGATCTGAATGTGTACTTTGCCAACAAATCTTCTGGAGGCTAGTTTCGCTGGGAGGAAAGTCCCATAATTTGAAAACAACAGAAAAAGGACACCAGGGTAAGAACAGTCTTATTCACACAGGACCCAAACTCAGGGCTCAACTACACCTATCTTTAAAGACTATCTGTGGTACACAACGAAAGCTACGCTTGTTAGCATACTTTACAACTACTTTACATTTAAAAAGCACTTTGTGATTTTTCAAAGCACTCAATTTTACATTTTACACTTGATTACAGATGTTCTATAATTTGATCCGATAACAACCTTAGAGACAGGCAACCAGGTATAATTATACTTTAATAAGAAAACAGAACTGGGACTAAAATTCTATCTTTTGAAGTATTTGTGGGGGAAAGCGGAAATTCAAACTACTGGCACTTGTAAAATAAAAAAACAAGTATCCACAATTGGGGGAAAAATAAAATCTATCACTGAAAATAAAACTTAAGTCACCTTAAGTCTAAAAGTTGGCCTCTGTAGGAAAATATAAAATTTAACTTTAATGATTACATTTATCTTTGTTTTAAAATTACAATATTAATATAAGCTCTTCTCTTCCAGTGGCATGTAGACATCAGCACTGGGGAAACAGTGCTAAGAGGGCCCAATGGCATCAATCATCTCGTCCCCTGTCCAAGATGAGCACTTAGTCAACAGTAAGAGAAATAAAACGGATGCTGTAACAAAAATGCACTCTCCAAAACCTCCATTTAAGTACATCATCAAAGGGATGTCTCTTCTCACTTACTTCACTTGTCTCTTTAATGGGATCTGTCAACTTCTTCTAATGGGTCTGGTGTATGAAAGAGAGTCAAAGGAAGACACAGAGACAGCTGTGAGGAACTTCACCTCCAATAAACTTCAACAAACACATTAAAAGGAAAAGCCTTATGACAGAACTCAAGCCTCTGCTGCACTTGCTGTCATGATTCAGGAAAGGGGGCAGAGCAAAACCACATAGATGAATAGTGACAGGCAGTGAAAAAGATACTTAGAGAAGAAATATTTGAGCATTTGAAAAGCCACTCACTACGACTGAACGACAGATGGAAAATTTCTACAGCAGCTACTCAAATCCAGAGGGAAGGGAGTTCACTCTCAGACTGGACCAGGCTGACGTACGCTTCCCAATGGGGGCCAGGGGAAGTAGTAGAAAGAGAAGAATAAGGACAGGAATTGGCAGCAAATTAATACTTTTTTAGTTGTCATTTCAAAGATAAAGCCTGAATTACATGGGCTTGACATGCAAAGGTGTAAGCACATTAAGATAATTTAACTGTCAGTTTACTTGGAAGATCAAGCTAAAAAAACAACCTATCTTCTATATCTAGATTGTAAATATATTCTCTTTTAAACATACTTTTCCAGGCTAACAGAAAAGATTCGGGTTAAGTAAGCCCCAAGGGGCTCAATTCTCACAGCACAGATAACCAGACAGGTTTTTCTTTAAAGATCTCTGTTTTCTTACTGTATATTAAGCTCAGGTAGACATTCCAAACAATTAGGATTTTCCGCAGTCCTTTAAATGTGAGGGTATTCATTCTCAAACTAAGAATGCACTTTTCCTCTCCCAGAGTTACTACCTCTGGTCCCTAAAAGACCTGAAAGCTAATTCCTCTTCCTGTGTTCAGACTTATTCGAACCCAGGCAAAAATAACTTGGCTAAAAAGAGTGTGCTGATCTCCAGAAAAGGAAAGAATAAATGTAAAAGTCAAACTCAAAGCCCCTTTAGGTTAAAGACCAAAGCAACTCCTTTCACTCTCGTTAAGGGGTTACTGGAAGTCCAGAGAGTTTTAAGTGGAGAAAAACACTTAGAAACGGGAAAGAGAGCATTCACATTAGTAAAGCAAGTCAGCACAAGGTCCTCAGTATCACATATGCTGAACAAGGCCAGCAATCGCAGCTGTTAGACGGTGACCCATGCCCTGCACACATTCAAGAGCAAGTAGAAACCCCAAGCAGGGTCAAACTCTCTTCTCGGTTTTAATTCTGACGTAAAAATGACCTTCAACCTACAAACGTGAAGAAAAGGATTCCTTGCTTTGGGCATTTCAGGTTATCAGTGAGACTCCATCACCCAAACTGGCCCAATCACCATACCAGGCCACCGGCACCTGCTGTGCCAGCGTGGGGGCGCGGCCAGCACTCGCAGAGTGGGGTGGAGAGGCCCCTCTCCGAAGTCCTAAGGGCCAAAGCATCCCTTAAGCACGTAACAAATTAACTTCTTTATGATCTACAACAGCATTAGCTGTAGACCATTCTCATGAGAAGTGAGAAAACAGTCACTCCAAGGATCAGAGTGGCACTCGGTCCTGTCACAGAGCTCTGGCTGGGAGACGCTCTTCTCAGTACGGGAGGCTCCCCAGCAGAAACCAGGTGAGCCAGCTGCAAGCCCTGAGGCTCCTGCACCCAGAGACAGAGAGGGCGCTTTGAATGTGTGCACAGTGAAAACCACGGAAAGCCACAGCTGGGTTACTGAGAGAGTCAGTAAGGAGCCCCCGGCATGAGCGGTGAGGAGAGAGCACAGGCTTCATGCTGCCTGTGCTAACGCCTCTCGGCAAGGCTGGTCACATCTGGGTGTACTTTAAAAGGCCTCATCAGTCTGACGAAAAACTGCAATGGCAAAAGCCCCAGTGGAGAAGAGTGCAACTTGCCCATCTCCCATACACTCTTGCTGATGCCACTGCCCTCTAATCCTGACCCTCTGAGAAGCGCAGACGGTTCTAGAAATTCTAAGACGAGAGTCATCACAATGGTTTGCCATGACACAGGACTCAGACGGCCATTCCCAAGTTCAAGATAATATGTAACGTACACTGAGTTTCTGTCAAAAACTCTTCTCATGGCTGGGAAGGGGAGGGGGCTAGAGGGATGGGTAGGAGGGTCTGTGTCACCTAAATTAGTTTCCAGCTCTTCAGATCTCTGCCACGCCAAAATACGTACACATGAGAAAGTTGAAAAGTTTAAAAAAAAAAAAAAAAGACCCAAAGGTTCTGCTCTGCCTCTGCCCTCATCCTCCCCCAGCTGTTTCCATGCTGCACGGACCTTACCCCGCTGCTCCGGCAGCATTCCGAGCGCTGCTCCCAGAAATCCAGCTCTCTGACTTGCTGTTCCTAAGTGGCTCGTACAATGGGCAAGCACTGCGGTGCTCCAGCCCGCCATGTCACCAGCAAGCTGAGAAAAACTATGACCTGGGCCACACAATTCAGACGGGTGACACGTTTGCCACAAAAAAGAACCAGGCCAAGGACCCCTGAGTCCTCCCTTTCATAGAAGGAAACAAGTGTTTTGCACTCTAGCCACTGACTTCCACAGAACCCCAATCTCTAGGAATTCTGAAGAGCAACAAGTAGAGAGACAATTCAGCAGGTGAGAAGCAGACTTTACTGGGCAGGGAACCACAGCAGCCGGTGTTCCTTTTCCACGGTCCAGCCATCCATGAAGCACTTCCAGCCAGCAGCCTGCTGGCCGACCGGCCTGCCCGCCTCACAGGGGCCGTCCTTCCCGCACGTTTACGGGCTCGGCTTAGCAACTTCTCACGTCTCCCCTACACAGCGCCAAACAGTAAATCCTTACGCCCAAATCAAGATAAACTGTGAAAGGAGGGATTATCCCAACTCTCCAAAATCTATAATTCTATTTTCATTTCTGGTCACTTTAACTTCTAGAAGTCTGCCCACTGAGAGGTTTCCTGGACATAAAAATCCCACCCTCCCCTGGGCTCCCTACATTAGAAGAAATGGAGGGATTTTTCTATTTCTAAGTGAGGCCATAAGATTCCAGAATCTTGCTTCCCTGCGTTAATCTATCCCCAAAATTCATTTTGGTGGAAGATGGTATCTCTTGTTTTATTTCACTGGAAGGCATGACTCTCCGACATTCCCAGGTACACAGATTCTCTAATACAGCAGCATCTAGATTTTAACTACAAACTCTTCCACCTACCAAGTAAAACTCCCTTCAGGTTAAATATACTTTCCAGAGTAGCCACTTTCCTCAACAATCCGCTAATGCAAAGAACCATCAAAAGCAGACTTCATACCCTCATAAGCAGAGACGCTATTACGTGAGAACAGAATATTCTAACTTCTCCTGTTCTAGGCCAACTACCGTCACTATTTTAAAAGCAATTGCAGTTTTGCGCCAGACATGATGAGGCTGTCCCCTGAACTTGGGCAGCTCACCAGAAATATCCCAAACACGCACAGTCTGGTCCAGGCTGGCTGACACAACCAGGTCTTCTGAGGGGTGAAACTGAGCACACATTACATAATGGTTGTGTCCTGTTAACACACTGCAAGAAGAAAAAAGAAAGACAACACCAAATTAGAGGCAGGACTCAACAGACTCCTACACACTAAATACCACTCTCCACACTAACAGATAACCGTCCCAAGTATTCTTTTTGGAGGCAAAGGCAAGTCACCCTAACAATTTTGAACTAGTAACAGTAAGCAAGGTCAGCTCTCTTAACAATAGTCCCCTTCTTTCCTCTGATGCTTCAGCATTTAAGTGTTACTAATTGCAGGAGACGTACACTGCACTGCTCTCCTCTCCTATTAAACATGTTCATATATCGGGGCGCCTGGAGGGCTCAGTCGTTAAGCATCTGCCTTCGGCTCAGGTCATAATCCCAGCGCCCTGGGATCAGGCCCCACATCAGGGGCCCTGCTTGGCGGGAGGCCTGCTTTCCTTCTCCTAGTCCCCCTGCTTGTGTTCCCTCTTAAACTGTCTCTCTCTCTGTCAAATAAATTAAATCTTAAAAAAAAAAAAAAAAAAAGTTCATATGTCAAAATAAATGGAGTCATAGTAATTTATACTGGAAACTACCAGTTTGATTTTGGTGGGATAATCACTCTTAAATAGCATCATTTTCAATGGTCCTTACAGCTTCACGGAAAGCTCAAGACCTGAACACAAGGCAGGATGATGGTCTAGACCTTAACTCAGGTTTCATGGGAACAGAACTGAAAACTAGCTGAAAATTCTGTTCTAAAAGTCTAGTGATGCCCTCCCTTCCCTGGCAAGAAGTGATTAGAAAATCCAGACTGTTACATTACTAACAAGACTGCCTCTATATTTATCATCTGTAAAAGCATCTTACAAATAAATGAGTAATTAGTCAGTGGGCAGGGCCCACCAGGGAAGGGAAAGGATTGCTGTGAAGGGAAGCTCATTATGCAAACACGAGGCAGAACGAAGCCTCTCTCTCGGCTGTATCTCCTGCTTTACCAGACACAGGTTCTAGACTGCCAGTTCCACACTCGGATGGTCTGGTCATCTGAGGCGCTCAGAATCCAGGGATATTCCTGAAAAACAATCCAGACAAGGGTTTCAACACTAAACAAATGTGTTTTTTTCGGGCTCTGTAGCCATCCCTCTCTTTGGAGGAAACCCCCCATTGCCGGGCATCTCAGCTGTACTAGCAAAGGGACCACAGCTTCTTTCTCCTCCCCACCATTCTACCAGCTTTTCCCACAGCGGCACTTTCCCCTGGAGATTTCAGAATGAAGCCAGACAAAGGCATAAAGGATTATGAGAGGCGAAGAATATGTATCGTTCTTACTTTTACGTATCTGTGTGTGCTTACATGTATTTCTACTTATACACAGTTAGTCCTGTCAATTAAGATCCTATGAAAGGATCTTCTCTCTTTCACGCTAGGATTAGAACACTGTTTCACGGTCTGACTCCTGTCACACCATCCAGTCTCAAAAAATTCCCATCTCAGGAACCAAAGCACAAAATAACATGGAAAAACAACTGAGTTCTCTTAGAGTCTGTAAGTTTATTGAGAAAAGGTATTTCTTATTCACAGTAGTAATGTTCAGTGCTTAGCACAGAACTTAGTAAGTACAAGGCACACATCTACTTATCCAGCCAAAAA
Organism: Mustela lutreola; assembly: GCF_030435805.1. Lineage (NCBI taxonomy): Eukaryota > Metazoa > Chordata > Mammalia > Carnivora > Mustelidae > Mustela > Mustela lutreola. Next base: position 71,066,639 of record NC_081303.1, on the reverse strand, counting down.
AATACAAGAAACTTTTTCTGAACTTTCCAACTGGATGGCAACTTGTTCTGGACAGATCTTCAGCACGTCCCTTACCCCAAGGACAAAACAATCTGCTTCACAGATCATTTCATCGAGTGGTTATCATTCTCAAATGTCTTCCTTTTTTTTAATTGATCACATATATTTCTATTAATTACGTGACATCACTGAAAACCAGATTTTTCCATCCCTAAAATGGGGTTATTATTGACATTTCTGAGTTGAATGAGTCTTTGAAGGGGACCATTCTGTACATGGAAGGATGTCTAGCAGCGTACCTGGATTCCATACACCAGATATGGGCAGCCTTTGTGCCCTAAGCCATGACAACAAAAATGTGTCCAGACACTACCATGTCCTCTAGTGGGCAAAATCCCCCGCGGTGGAGAACCATGGAAGAGGTATCCAAAACCATTCAGGCCACTCAGTCAGTGTTCCATTCACACTGGCCGCCTCCTCCTCTCATCATTCTAGACTTAAAATAAAAGCAAATGCCACAGGGTCTTAACACTGCACATGATTTCCTCAAAGTACCAGTAGTGCTGGAGGTAAAAATTTGGGATGAAAGGACTCAGAGAATGGCCTTAATAAAATGTATTTCCTTCATTTTGTTCTGTGCGTTGAGAACAGAAAGAAACAGAAAGCACTCTTGGCTTCATTTCTCATAAAGTGAAGCAGGCCCTCCAGGACTGAGTGTCAGCAGGACGGCCTCAGCACCAGCCACGAGCTCACAGCAAGGCCTGCGCCGTCTGAGAATTTTCTTTTTCCTCACGGTAAGTGCACTCTTTGATCGCCATCCTCTATTTCACCTAGCCTCCTCTCTGGTAACCATCATCTTGTTCTCTCTAGTTAGGAATCTGTTTCTTGATCTGTCTTTGTTTCTCCTTCACTCATTTGTTCTATTTCTTAAATTCCACATGAAGGAGATCATTTACTATTTGTCTTTCTTACTTATTCTGCTTTGTATTATATTCTAACTCCATCCGTGTCCCTGTAAACGTCAAGACTTTATTCCTGTTTGACACTGAACATTCCACACCCCTCTTTATCCACTCATCTACCAACAGACACGTAAGATGCTTCCACAGCTTGGCTACTGTAATTCATGTGGCAATAAACATGGGGTACGTGTATCCATCTGAATTAGTGTTTCTGTATTTGGAGGGTAAACACCCAGTAGAGTGACTACTGGATCATAGGGTAGCTGTAGTTTTATTTTTCTTTTTTTTGCAGAATCTCCATCATATTATTTTTCCAGAGCGGCTGCACCAGTTTGCATTCCCACCAACAGTGCATTAGAGTTCCGCTTTCTCCATCCTCACCAACACTTGTGGTTCCTTGTGTTGTTGATTTTGGCCATTCTGGTAGGTGGAAGGTGATAGCTCACTGCAGCTCGGCTTTGTATCTCCTTGATGCTGAGTGACGCTGAGCATCTTATCAGGTGTCTGCTGGCCATCTGTGTATCTTTTTTTTTTTTTTTTTTTTTTAAAGATTTTATTTATTTATTTGACAGACAGAGATCACAAGTAGGCAGAGAGGCAGGCAGAGAGAGAGAGAGAGAGGGAAGCAGGCTTCCTGCGGAGCAGAGAGCCCGATGCGGGGCTCAATCCCAGGACCCTGACTGAGATCATGACCCGAGCCGAAGGCAGCAGCCCAAACCACTGAGCCACCCAGGCGCCCCCCATCTGTGTATCTTTGGAAAAATGTCTGCTCACGTCTTCTGCCCATTTTTTAATTGGATTATCTGGTTTCGGATGTTAAGTTTGTTGTTGCTCTTGTTTTTAAAGTAGGCTCCACCATCAGCATGGAGTCCAACACTGGGCCTGAACTCACATCCTTGAGATCAAGACCTGAGCTGAGATCAAGCGTCAGATGCTCAACTGACTGAGCCACCAGGGACTCCTGGGTATTAAGTTTTTTAAGTTCTTTATATATTTTGGATACTAAACCTTTATCAGATGTCATTTACCAATATCTTCTCCCATTCCACAGGTTGCCTTTTAGTTTTGATTACTGTTCCCTTCACTATACAAAAGCCTTTCATTTTGATGTAATCCCAAGTTTATTTTTGCTTTTATTTCCCTTGCCTCAGACCTTATCTTAAAAAATGTTGCTACGGCTCAGGGTGCCAAGTCTCTGCCTTCAGCTCAGGTCATGGTTTCAGAGTCCTGGGATCAAGCCCCACATGGGGCTCTGCTCAGCAGGGAGCCTGCTTTCCCCTCTCTCTCTGCCTGCCTCTCTGCCTACTTGTGATCTTTCTGTGTCAAATACATGAGTAAAATCTTTTTTAAAAAAAAAGTTGCTAGGGCCAATGTCAAAGAAATTACAGCCTGTGCTCTCTTCAAGCACTTTTTTTTTTTTTTTTTTTAAAGTAAGCTCCATGCCCAGCATGAGATCAAGACCTAAGCTCAGATCAAGATTCAGCTGTTTAACCCACTGAGCCATGCCAACACTCCTCTGGGACTTTTATGGTTTCAGGTCTCATATTTAGGTCTTTAATCCATTTTGAGTTTACTTTTGTGTATGGTGAAAAAAATAGTCTAGTTTTTCCAACACCATTTCTTGAAAAATCTGTCCCATTGTATATTCATTCTTCATTTGTCCAAGATTAATTGACCATATAATTTAGGGTTTACTTCTGAGCTCTCTATTCTGTTCCAAAGATCTGTGTGTCTCTTTTTATGCCAGAACCAGACTGTTTTAATTACCACTGCTCTGTAATATAACTTAAAGTCTGAAATTGTGATACCTCCAGTTTTTTTCAAGACTGCTTTGGCTAATCGTTTCTCAGCCTTTTGGCTAAGATCAAGTGAAGGCTGCTTTGGCTATGCAGGGGTCTTCTGTGGTTCCATACAAATCTGAGGATTGTTTGTTCTACTTCTATGAAAAATGGTGTTGGTATTTTGACAGGAATTTCATTAAATCTGTAGATTGCTTTGGTGAATACAGACATTTTAACAGTATTTGTTCTTCCAAACTATGAGCATAGAATATCTTTCCATTTCTTTGTTCATCTCCAATTTCTTCCATCAGTGTTTTATAGTTTTCAGACTACAGGTCTTCCACCTTTTTGGTTAATCATTCTCACATGTTTTTGTTACAATTTTTGTAATCGTTCTAAATTTTTTAAATTTTACAAAAAGAAATAAACTATACTTAACCAAGAAGCTCTTGCTTATTTCTTTATATTCTAACTGAATTCAAGAGACTTAATCAAGAAGCAGTAGAAATTAAATCTAATAGCATAGAATTATAGAAAGATCCAGACAGGTTGAGACTGGATAAAAGGCTGAGTCTCTAATCTACATTTAACTCCGTCTTCTAGGATACCTGACAGATCAAAGAGTAGAAAGCCTAGTTAAAGTAACAGCCTCTACTGCACCTTAAAATCCTAGGATTGAAACGTTTGATTGTTCATGCTTCAAACTGATTAGCTCACCAAAACGGCATCTAACCTCGATCTCCCTCCAGACACACCTACTTAAAAACACCCCACATGGAATTAGTGAGCAAACTTTTGTTCGCTAGCTCAGCAAACCTGAAATCAAATCTCTGCTTTTCCCAATAGAGAATCAATGCCTTCCTTATAGAGCCCACTGAATCCAATTCAATTCAATTCAATTCAATTCAATTCAATTCAATATAACCCTAAGTGTTTCCTTTCCCAGAAGGAAACAAAAGATCAACAACAAAGCAGAAAGGTCAACACCACACAGATTCCAGAAGAGCCACTCCAAGAACTCCAATAATTCTGGTATCAAAGCATGGGTTCTTGAGATGCAAGTAGAAGATTCCACAGAGAAAGCGAAGAATGCTCTGCAACTAGAGGTACCATGGCTACTTACGTGATGGAAAAATGTGGTGCGAATGTAGTCCAAATGCCCAAGCAATGTGAAGAGACAGCGCCGAAGCTTGTAATTCCACACCTGCAAGGAGAAACGCAACTAAGCAATAGGACACAAGGGTCCTGAGCCTCCAAGAGCTTCAGGTTTCTCAACAAGTACATTTTGTTTATATTTTTTGGCATTTCTAAATAAGTAGGAACCCTGATAGAAGTCTTGTTTAAGACTTGTTTAAGGCTGGGGCACCTGGCTGGCTCAGTGGGTTAAGTCTCTGCCCTCGGCTCAGGTCATGATCCCAGGGTCCTGGGATCGAGCCCTGCATCGGGCTCTCTGCTCAGCAGGGAGTCTGCTTCCCTTCCTCTCTCTCTGACTGCCTCTCTGCCTGCTTGTGATCTCTGTGTGTCAAATAAATAAATAAAATCTTAAAAAAAAAAAAAGACTTGTTTAAGGTTGGAGGCAAAGAGATCAAAGATGAAAACATACGTCTGCTAAATATATGGAGAGGGGAAAAAAAGGCAAGGCTAGGGACAATTATGGATAGGTTTTTCCTTTCTTTGGGGAGAAACCATCCCTATTTAATAATATGAGACAAGGGGTGCCTGGGTGGCTCAGTGGGTTAAGCCTCTGCCTTCGGCTCAGGTCATGATCTCAGGGTCCTGGGATTGAGCCCCACATCGGGCTCTCTGCTCAGCGGGGAGCCTGCTTCCTCCTCTTTCTCTGCCTGCCTCTCTGCCTACTTGTGATCTCTGTCTGTCAAATAAATAAATTAAAAAAACAAAACAAAAACAAAAACATGAGACAAGAGGTCTGCACAGGCTTAACTCTTCTTTCCACTTCATAATTGCGTTCTTAGCTTGAACACTGACCCCCTAGTGTGTTACTTACTACCTTAAATCAGGATAAAAAAGCGGGACAGATACTATGACTCAAAAGGAAACAATAAGGGGCACCTGGGTGACTCAGTGGGTTAAAGCCTCTGCCTTCAGCTCAGGTCATGATCTCAGGGTCCTGGGATCAAGCCCCACATCGGGCTCTCTGCTCGGCGGGAAGCCTGCTTCCCCCTCTCTCTCTGCCTGTCTCTGCCTGCTTGTGATCTCTCTCTCTGTCAAATAAACAAATAAAATCTTGGGAAAAAAAAAAATAAGGAAACAATAATATAACACACGGTATCATCTTCTCTTAGACTGCTAACTTGGTGGCAAAGGATGCCCATACATTCACAGCCTGTACTGGGCAAACAGACTTTAATTCATTGCTATGGAAAATACTACATTGCCCAGTTGGGATGGACTAAGCAGACAAACATCACATTCAGATATAAAGTTGAGCTAACTACTAAAGTACCACGTATCAATGAAAGTAACTAAGGAAGACACTAAACCAGGACCAGAAATGTAAGCACATACTCCCATCCAGAAAACCTCCCAAAAAAGTACAAAATTATGAGGTCAGTGGCTTCTTAAAAGCATTTTAACATTTAAAAAAATTCTTTTTAAGATTTTTATTTATTCATTTGACAGAGAGAGAATGAGATCACAAGCAGGCAGAGAGAGGGGGAAGCAGGCTCCCTGCTGAACAGAGAGCCCAATGCAGGGCTTGATCCCAGGACCCCAGAATCACAACCTGAGCCGAAGGCAGAGGCTTTCACCCACTGAACCACCCAGGCACCCCAATATTTAAAATTTTTTTTACAATCTACCCCAAGCCAACTACTTACTATTCCTTTTTTACTTAAAAAAATTTTGATTTTCATTTGTGAATTACAAAAGGTAGTACCATTTCCCGTAACAAATTCAAACAAACTGAAAGTATGATCGTCCAAACAAGAAGGCAAGCTCTCTGAAGGCGGGGTCCTTGTCCACCATGCTCAACACTATCCCCCAGCACCTAACACAGTGGCCACCACTTCGGAGGAGCTTAACAGGTGTGTGTAGAAATGAGAAAAGGTGAACAAAAAGAAACATCAAAGTAAAACGTGAACGTATCCCAATACTTTCACTGTCACCTGCTCAATTATCTATAAATAAAATACAGGTACACAATGAAGTTTGAGTGTCACACAAAAATTAGATCATAAATACTATTCTTTAACTTTTTCCTCCTTACAGAGTTCAGTGTTTTAAACGACATTTCCAGCTTCAAACTATCTTGACTCCCTTACAGTCCTCTATCGAACTCCAGAACTGTGTATCCTTAAAGATCTACAGGGTTTTTAGACTTTGGCTATCTGTGCCTTCCTGTGGTAACACTGCACACCCCGCCAGCTAGCTAATTCCTTTATTTAAAGGCTTTACTGGAATATAATTCAAATCCCCCAAAATTTACACCCTAAAAAATATAGAATTTAATGTTTTCAGTACATTCAAAGCTGTGCAACCATCACCACCACCAATTTTAGAACACTGCCCCCCAAAATTATACTCAATCGCTGTGACTCTCCATTTCCTTCCAACCCCTCTAACCTCAGACAACCGTCTACTGTTTGTCTTTACTGATTTGCCTATCTGGACATTTCATATAAATGGAAAATAAATCTTTTTAAAAAATAATGATGTGGGGAAAAAATCCTTTTTCTTACAAGTCACGCAGTCTTTCCTTTCTTAAACAGATTATAAGGAATCCAAGTTAACCATTCTTGATAGTCAATGGCCATCAATATAAATAACAAATACTTCACTAAAAATATTAAAAGAAAGTGATATCCCGAGGAGCTTCTGAGATCTATCAAGTGGTTTGAGCTTCTCTGTACCAGCAAATAGTGTGAAATCTAAAAACAGAAAGAACTGTCCTTCCTATAATTCTAAGGCCTCTTTTATCTGTGGGCAGTCAGCATGTGTCACGCCTGTCACCTAAGTTATGCTGTGTAATCTAGAACATAATTTTCTGAGCTAGCTTCTGAAAAAATTATCTTTTTTATGAAGTAAAATTCACTGGTTTGATTTGATACACATGTTTAATGCAAACTTGTGGAAGTAAAAGAAATTTTTGATTTTTTTTTTTTTTACAGGTTCAAAGACTCTGCCTCTAGATTTGCCTTTATCAGTCAAGCTTCTTCAAAGAGTTGCCTATATTCTGCTGCCTCACTTTCTCTTAAGGGGCCACCAGCATCACTAACATCTCCCTCCTCCAGCAATCCAAAGGTTACGTGGTCCTGGTTTATCCCGACCACTTTTCTCCTTTAAATTCTTCTCTCCTCCCTTGGCATCCAATAAGCTTCCGCTTCTTCCCCATGGTTCACCTCCAAGCTCTCAAATCATTCTTTCCTACATGAACTCTACTTCCTCTAGCTCTTCAATGACAGCTTCTCATTCAACATAATCCCAGACACCTTTGGTGGTAGACACCTTCTACCACCTCTGCTCCGGCTCCCTCCTTCATGAGGCCAACACCCAAATACGAGTCCAGCGCAGACGCATCTCCACAGACTGCCCTTAGCTACCTCAGGCTCATCAGTGTCAAGACGGTACTCATTACCCATCTGCCACGGACTGAATGTCCGTGTCCGCCCCACAGTCACAGGCTGGAATCCTAATGCCTGATGTGAACGGATTAGGAGGCAGGGCCTTTGAAGAGGCTGGAGGCCTCCTCCACCGATCAGTGTCCCGATCAGACAGACTCTGCAGAGATCCCTCACCCCTCCGCCACGTCAAGACACACAGCGGGAAGGCAGCCATCTGCAGCCAAGAAGAGGAACCTCACCAGAAGCTGACGGTGCTGGTCCCCTAATCTCTCACTTGTAGCCTCCGGAACTATGAGAAGTTTCTGTTGCTATAAGCCACGCAGGGTGTGGAGCAGCCCCCTCAACAGGCCAAGACACCATCCTCCGCCGGCACTCCAGGAAACTGAACCTCCTCATTTCTTCCTTTCCCCGTGAACGGTACACCGCTCCCCCAACGCAGTGACCTAGGCTAGAAGCCTGCAATAAACGCCATCTCGTTTGTCCCCTTACCGTCCCTCCGGCAGACTCCCTGATGCCCTTCCTTAAGCTCTCAATTCCATCTCTGTCTCCGCTGTGAAACACCACCGCCTGAGGTCAGGCTCTGCCCATCTACCACTCGGGCTTATAGGACGGTCCCCTAACTGGCATCGCTGCATCCAGCTTGCCTGCTTCCTCCAAACCATCCTGTATACCACCATCCACGTATTCTTTAAAAAAAAAAAAAAAAAAAAGTGAATCTGATGTCACTTGTCTATTTAAACCCCCGTAATGGCTCCCAAAACTTCTGAGACACCCAAACTTCTGAATACTGCAAATAAGCACTCCATGATCTGGCCCCTCTTGTCTTCTGGCCCTTCTCACACCTTTTCTCCAGGGTTTATTCACACAAACTCATTACCTATCTCAGATGTATCCAGCTGTGTCATGCTTTTCTATCTTTGGCCTGGACTGTCCTTCCCGATTTCACTTTGGTTACCTCTCCACTGTATCATTCAGCAAGCTGTACATGCTCTTATTTTGGATGTATATGTAACTCCTCCATTAGAACATTTCTTATTTTATTAGAATATTTTTCCATTTCTTATTTATTTTTGAATTCCCCCCAAAATAAAACAGTGTCTGGTACAAGACAAGAGTTCAATGAATGTCTCCTGGATCAGTGTCCCTGATAACATCAGAAGCCTGAGCTCTGTGTGAATGTGATGTCCTGTTTTGGGTCCCTTCCATAACTGCTCAAACCCAAATCTTATCCTTTACTCCCAATCATAACAGACCCTTTGTACCTTAATCTTATAGTCATCTCCTCCAGAAACAAACAGTGGCTGCTGCTTGTGGAAGTCAATGCCTCGTACTGGACCTGAGGAAGAAAGCAGGCAATGTAGGTTAGAGAGAACTGTACTTCCTAATCAACAAGGTGATTCTTTATTATTATTATTTTTTTTTTTTTATTTGACACACAGAGATCACAAGTACGCAGAGAGACAGGGGAAAGCAGGCTACCCACCGAGCAGAGGGCCGGATGCAGGGCTCGATCCCAGGACCCTGAGATCATCACCTGAGCCAAAGGCAGAGGCTTTAACTCACTGAGCCACCCAGGTGCCCCTCCAAGGTGATTCTTATTCAGGATGCAGTCCTTTCATATTCTCTAAACCTAAACAAAGCTTAAACTACCCCAGAAGTCAATAAATACTAAGATCTCTTCAATTTCCTCCTAGAAACTGTTATCTTACCATCATGTTCATCAAACTTGTCGATAAGGGTACACATCCGATAGTCCCATAACTGGATGACTCCATTGTGTAAACTGGTCAGGATCCAAGGTCTTTTGGGGTGAAAACTGAGCCCTAGGATGAAAAAACAAACAAACGGGATGATCCAATTAGCTAAGCATAGGCCACAATAGCACCCCATCAATTCGGATAGGAAAAACAAAGAGCTAAGCTGACCCTAAGCTCATACACTCACTCACTGACCGCCAGACATGAATATTATGCTGTTCGGTGCTGGATTTTGTTACATTCCTTTAAATACTGCTAGATTTTGTTTTAGGATGTTGTGAGGTTACTTGTTTGGAAGTCTGCTTTTAGCTTTGTTAGCGTGAGCACACAACAGCCGTTAGTCTCGATCTAATTTGGCACCACGGTGAAGGCGATGCCGCCTGAGGCCCCCAGGTGATGCCCCACAGCATGAGGCCTTCAATTCTGACAAGCAGGAACACAAAACTACTCCCAGCTCTGAGTGAGTGCAGGGATTAGTTGGCCTTCTTTCTAGATGCTCTTTCCCAGGCTCTGGGTCATTTTCTCACAGGCTAATGTAGATGAGGACTCAGACAAAGGGCGGACAGCATCCCCAGCAGGACTCCGGTGTTCCCTTTGTAGCTCCCTCCTTGGTATTTTTGTCCAGCAAATCCTAGCTGTCTTCAGTGAGCCACAGGGCTCTTTCCCCTTCCCTCTACCACAGCCTGGAAAGGCTCCAGGTGCTGAGCTCAACCAGCCACAGGACTCTCAAGAATCACTCTCCTGCACTGCCTGTCACACACACGGTGTTCAGTTGTACAGCTGTTTGAAGGTGGAAGGTCTTTTTTCACTCTACGATGACTGGAAATGGAAGCCCACAGAAGTAACGACTGCTAACTGTCTGGAGTATATCCTTTCAGACCATATCATTTTATGAAAAGGAAATAAGTTACACAAACTTCTTTTCTCTATTAGTTATATACCACGGATCTCATTAAGTATATATAAATATACGAACTCATTCTTTTTAACAACAGCAAAATACAAATGTACCACATTTTTAAATTATTCTAGTGATAAGCACTGAAGATTTTTCCCCTAATTTTCATCTACCAGAAACGGAGCTTAAAGAAAATATTTCTAAACATTATCTAGTCTATTTGCATTATTGCCATTTTAGGCTAAAGACCTGGAAGAGGATTGCTCAGGAATACGGTATGTGCGTTTAACATTTTCACAGATACTATCTGACTGCAGAAAGACTAGGAGCATATAGTCTGATCAAGTTTCTGAAGACACCAATTTTGCACACATTGCCCAACATGAATGTTATTGGTTATTTGTTGTTTTGTTTGTTTTACTAACCTAAAGTTTTAAAAAAAGGTATTTAACTTTTTAAAAAGATTTTTTAAGGGACGCCTGGGTGGTTCAGTGGGTTAAGCAGCTGCCTTCGGCTCAGGTCATGATCCCAGCGTCCTGGGATCAAGTCCCACATCGGGCTCCTTGCTCTGCAGGGAGCCTGCTTCTCCCTCTGCCTCTGCCTGCCATTCTGTCTGCCTGTGCTCGCTCTCTCCACCCCCCTCTGATAAATAAATAAAATCTTTAAAAAAAAAAAATAAAAAAAATAAAAAGATTTTTAAAAAAATTTGTCAAAGAGGGAGAGAGCGCGTGCGCACGCGCAAGGGGAGGGAGAAGCAGGCTCCCCACGGAGCGAGGAGCAGGATGTAGGACTCCATCCCAGGACCCTGGGATCCTGACTCAAGCAAAAGTCAGAGCTTAACCAACTGAGCCACCTTTTCTTTTCTTTTTTTAATATTTCTTTCATTATTAGTGAGTAGGAGAATATTTTCATTTACCTACTGAACACTTACATTTCTTCTAAGTTGTCTATTTTCCCATTAAAAATTTTTTTTTTCTGGGATACCTAGGTGGCTCAGTCTGTTAAATGGCTGCCTTTGGCTCGGGTCATGATCCCAGGGTCCCGTGATGGAGTCCCACATCGGGCTCCTTGCTCTGTGGGGAGCCTGCTTCTCTCTGCCTCCTCTGCCTGCCACTCTGCCTGCTTGTGTGCTCTCTCTCTCTCTCTCTGACAAATAAATAGAAAATAAAAACTTTAAACCACTGCCCCGTGAGAAATCAGAAGGGAAGGTTCACGCATCACGCAGACCGTTTCGGCCGTCCACAAGTTCTGCCACGACTCCCAGGAGACTCCGACACTGCTCGGAATCTACTCCCACAGGAACGGTGGCCTCCGGTTTTCGAGCCACTCAGTCTACCCCAAGCACTGTACCAAGCAATCTCATACATTATCTCACTCCAGTTCTTTTTTTTTTGTTTTTTTTTTTTTTTTTTAAGATTTTTTTTTTTATTTATCTGACAGAGATCACAAGTAGGCAGAGAGGCAGGCAGAGAGACAGGGAGAAGCAGGCTCCCTGCTGAGCAGAGATCCCCATGCGGGGCTCGATCCCAGGACCCTGAGATCATGACCTGAGCCGAAGGCAGCGGCTTAACCCACTGAGCCCCCCAGGCGCCCCTATCTCACTCCAGTTCTAAGAAGAACGTTAATCATGTGCGTTTTAGGGGCGAGAAAGCAGAGCTGTAGAAACCTCAAGTAAGTCGCCCAAGATCACACAGCTTGTTAGGGGCTGTTTCAGGATTCCAAAGCAAAGCCCCTGTGACTCCAAATACCAAGTTCCCAAACCCCTTGTTCTCATGCACCTTACTAGATATCCAAGATCTCAGCAGACGTCTGAATTTCTACATGCATAAATGTAAATTGTTCCCGCCCCCAAGAGGCCTCACTTCTCTGCCCTTCCCATTCGAACGTTCTAAGAGACTCCGCCGCGCTCTCAGCCCCTTGCCCTCCACCTCCACCCACTGATCCTCAGGCTTCGGGGTTCCCGTATCTAGGAAATGAAGAATGAGGACGCCCCGTTAAAGATGAACTGCAGGTAAAAAGCGAACACTCCCGGAACATCATTTCGCTGTTTCTCTGAACCTCTAATTCAACCAGGCGTGCAGTATTTCCTCCGGCCACCTGCGCAAGTTCGGAGCTCGCCGGGGTGACGGGCCTCCGGGTCCCGCCTGCGGGTAGGACAAAGCGCCCCACGGAGGCCCTGGACGTCGGTGAGGTGCAGCCCGCGCCCCGGTGAGCGGCAGCCGGCTCTCGTTTCCGAAAATGCCAGGCTTAGATGCGAAGGGCCCAGGGCGAGACCCGACCCCCAAGGCCACTCCCTACAACACGGTTATCCAAACGCCAACAGGTCGCAGGACCCTGGGACGGGGCAAAGCCGGGGGCAGTGGCCCCCGGAGAAGAGGGAACGGAAGGCGCCGGGAGCAGCCCTCCGGGGCCTCCTGCCGTGCGGGCGCCGCCACAGGTGCACCGCGTCCCGAGGGCGCTCCGGAGACACAGGGCCACGGAAGGGCCGCCAGGCCGGCCCGCCCTCCTCCCCTCGGCCTCCGGGCCCGCTCGGTGGGCCCCGCTCGGTGGGCCCCGCTCGGCCTCTGTCGCCCCCGCGCAGCGTCGCGCCGACACCCAGCCCCCGAGCCCCCATCCCCGGCTTTCTCCACTACCTTTGACCCGCGCGCTCTTGGTCTCGAACTTGGTTAGCATCCTTCAGGCCTCCGGCTCCGAGGCGCCGACCCAAGCCCCGCCACTCCCTGCTGCCCTTCGGCTCCCTCCACGTCAGCGCCGCGGCGCGGCCCCTCCCGGAAGCTCCCCGCGAACTTCCGGTCCCAGGAGCCCCGCCCCCGGGACCACAGAGACGACACCGGTGTTGGCCTAGAGAAGCCACTGCCGGACCAGAGGGGAGGGGAAGCTTCCGCTCAGCCGGGAGGCAAGATGGCCACGGCCGGGGGCGGCTCTGTGGCCGACCCGAGGAGTCGGAGTCTTCTTCGCCTTGTGTCTTTCTGCGTCCTGCTGGCAGGTGAGGCCTCCTCCGCCCGTGAGCTCTGCTGCGTCAGAGGAACCTCCCGAATCGGCCGGCCCGCGACTGCCGCCGTCCCCCCTCTGGTCCCCCCTGCCCCTGTCCCCGCGCCCAGTAAATCCTCTTTCTCTTTCGTTCCCGCGACAGAAGTTCCCCCTTTTGCCTGGACGTGGCTTGAGGGTCCCTTCTCCCCCGCGACACAGGGGCTCCCCATTTCCTCCCCCGGGCCTCCTCTGGACTTCCAGCCTGACCCGCCCACTGCGTCCGCGGCCCGGTTCGCCCGCGGCCCCCGCCCCCGCCCCCGCCCCCTTGTCAGAAGACAGGTGTCGGGCAGCTCGGCTCGGTGCCCGCGCGGACGCTGTCGGCTGAGCGCGGCGCGGTTCGGCGGGTGCAGTGCGGCCCCGCTCGCCCCCGGCTCCGGGGCTTCCGCCGAAAACCCGCGTCCCTGTGCTTTGCCTCGGTTTGTCCTATCAGTGAAGTGAGGCGAAGTGGGCGGTGGGCGCTCTTGACTGCTGAGACCGTGCAGCCGGGATTCAAGGAACTCGAGGCATTTACAGTGCACAGAAATGTTCGCTTACGCACCTTTTTGTCCTGCTGTAGGTCTTTCTAGTTGCTCGAGCCCTAAAATGCAGACATGCCTGGGTCTGACTATGACCCTTCCTTCCCCTCAATTCATGTTGTCTTTAAAGAGCCCCAAAGGAGAGGCGCCTGGGGGGCTCAGTGTTAAGTATTGGCCTCTGGCTCAGGTCATGATCCCAGGGTCCTGGGATCCAGCCCCGCATCAGGCTCCCTGCTCTGCAGGGAACCTGCTTCTCCCTCTCCCAACCCTGCTTGCGATCCCTCTCTCACTGTCTCTGTCAAATAAAATCTTTTTTAAAAAGCATTGTATTTATTCATTTGACAGAGATCACAAGTAGGAAGAGAGAGAGGAGGAAGCAGGCTCCCTGCTGAGCAGAGAGCCAGACATGGGGCTCCATCCCAGGACCTGGGATCATGACGTGAGCCAAAGGCAGAGGCTTTAGCCCACTGAGCCACCCAGGCGCCCTGAATAAATAAATAAAATCTTAAATTAAAAAAAAATTCCCAGAGTCACCCCACGCCATAGCCACACACAAATGACCTATGGATGTTGCATTAAGTGACTCATCTGTGGCAAAAGATTTCTCCCAATTCTGTTCAGACTCCTGGAAAAATGTCTCAGACTTCTTATTGTAATCTCTGTCATTAGATTCCTCTTATCCTTTTATTAACCAGGTAGATATACACACACAAGGTGGAAGGCAGAGGTGTGCTCACCCAGGCTGCCAGAAGCAGGTACTTCCGAGGCTACATGCTTTTGCTTTAGGAAATGAAGTTTTCCTTCTTTTGCTTTTGACATAAGTTGCCCTAAGTGAAACTTGTAATAACTCCCTGTGGCACCTAGCTGTGTGCGTTCATTGACTCCAGTAATGTGTCCAGGAAGTGAGAAGAATTTTCCTTCGTCCCATTTTAGAAAGTATGGTACACCCAAGCCATGCAGCAAGTGAATGACTTGATAGTGCCAATGTCTGTCAATGGTTTCTGACACTTGTTGTCTTCTGATCAGGTTTCTGCAGGGGAAATTCAGTGGAGAGGAAGATCTACATCTCCGTAAATAAAACAGCTCCTTGTGTCCGTCTGCTCAATGCGACACATCAGATCGGCTGCCAATGTGAGTTGAGGTTGGGATTTGTGTTTGTGGCCATTGACATTTCAGTCTGTGCCCTCGATATGAAGATCCGAGTTCTGCCTGAGAGTCTCAGCACCCAAGTCAGGCTGTGTGGGCAGAAGTGATAGAGAACTATTTGTCAAACCAGGCGAGATGGTCGTTAAGTGTTGCATACCTAAGCTGCTTCTAGTACAACTCGTTTAACTGCCACGACAGACCCATGAAATAGATTCTCTTATTATCCCTGTTTTACAAACGACAAAACTGAGACTGAGAGAAGCTGAATGACTTTTCCAAGGTCCTCATGAAACTAGCAATTAACTGATGAAACTAGCAATCGAGCCCCACAGTTCAAGTTCTAAGCCAGGCTCTTAACCGTCTGCTAGTTAAAGTAGAAAACCACTGTTTTCTAAGGAGAAGGAAGCCTCGTATTCTGTGGAGCCCGCCATCACCCACTGTCTGAACAATCTTTTTGGAACTGGAACCGGCTCTCTTAAGGCAGGGGACTGTTTGTAGAGAAGGCACATGAGAAAGCCAAACAGTTGCAGGAGGAATTAGTAAAGCATTCGGATTTGTCTTTGTATGTTTTGTAAATGTGTTCCCAAAACAGCGTATCCTGACAGTACGGTTATAAAACCGTGCAAGGGGAGAAAGCAGTGGTGTGAAGGCTGGACCCCAGTCCCTCTGCGGCTTCACTTGTCTTCAGATTTTGTTCTCCCGTGAATAGTCGTTCTGTCAGAAGGCAGTTGGGCAGTAAGCGGGAAACGTAGAGTCAGATCTTGGGAGTTTTTTAAAGTTTTATTTATTTGAAATAGAGAGAGCAAGTGTACGTGAGCAGGGTTGGAGGTTCGTAGGAAGGGCAGAGTGAGAGGGGGGTGGCAGATTCCCTGCTCAACAGGGAACCGGATGAGGGACTCAATCCAAGGACGCTGAGACGAAGACCTGAGCCAAAGGCAGAGGCATAACTGACTGAGCCACCCAGGTGCTCCAGATCTTTGTTTCTTCATCATCAAATTGGTCACGTCTGAATTTCAGTTTACACCTGCCAAGTGGCTAAATTACACACGCACAAAGCTGAAAGTCAAACTCCCTTCTCTAGACTCTTACCAATGGCGGCTGAGTGAGCAGCGTGGTCCCAGCAGTGAGGACTGTGTGGTCGCCGGAAACCTTCCAGGCTGGCAGGAGGACACACACACCGGCAGTGAAGGGCTTGCTTAAGGTCCTTCCCGGAGCTATGCTCTGTGTTAATTGTGCCATGTCCTTGGTGCAGGAAGTTCTGGGGGTAGGTTAACTGGCTCCAAACGATTCCACATAAAATTTGCAGACTTTGTCCTTAAACTGGGTTTGTGGGTGGCAGAGAGCTGGGTCCAGCATGGGCTGAGATCACACTTGCTGGTCTTGCTGGGACTCCACTCTGGTGCCAAGAGGCTCTGGTGACGCGAGGGCCCCCATCCTCCTGGAGGTGTGCTCTCAGATAGCCTCTCTGGGAACGAGTCATTCTGCTTCATGTTCTTAGAGCAGCTCCGTGGGAAACAATAGCCTGTAGACATGAGCCAAGTTCCAGGACAGAGAAATGACAGGGGAGGGCTTGGGCTCTGGCCACTTCCTCGGGAAGAGCTTAACTCCTTTTCAATTTATTTCTAAGTCTTACTTCATATTTGTCCATCCTGAGCAGGCTACACCCTCTTTAATTAGGATTGCTAGCATGATAAACTTAAGGAGAAAAAGACGTGGGTTTGATTTCCTGACCATAATTCTCTCCTTCTATTGGCCCCTTTTAGTTAGTTATTTGTTTAAAGATTTTATTTTTAAGCAATGTCTACACCCAACACGGGGCTCGAACCTGCAACTCAGAGACCAAGAGTCATACCCTCTAGTGACTGAGCCAGCCAGGTGCCCCGTCGGCCCCTTTTAAAGTGCTCCAAGGGGGCTATGTGTAGGTTTCTTCCTTTTCCTCCTTTCTTTACTTTTTTAATCTGTCGCCACAATATGAGACGAACAAGGGTGAAAAAGTTTCTCCTCATTGACGGCCCAGAGAAAGTGAGCAAGCTACTCCAGACGACATAGCCATCAGCTGGAACCCAGGTCAGAATGCAGGTGTTTCGGTCCAGTGTCCTGGCTCGGCTTTCCCTGTGCTCCTTGGAGCTGCAGTGAAACATGTTTTGTTCCCAGAACAGCTCTTCCTTTCTGCACGTTTTGTGTGGCAAGGACTCCTGCCTTTCATTGGACCGAGAGCCGCCATTGGTAGCTAGATCTTTATTAAAATTATTCCAGATTTTGATACTACTCTAAAGTTTATTATTTTCACTATCACCAGGAATTTCTTAGGTACTTACTCTCTGTAAGATGTAGCTGAAGGTTGGGTACTTGCTTCCATGTCTAGATTTTACCAAATCTCATGGAAGAAACCTTCTTCTTGGCTGACAGTCGGGATATGCTTAAGGTTTTGCACAAGTTAGAGATATTTCACTGCCTTGACCTCGAACCGTAATTCTCACGACTGGCTCTATGTAATAAAGAACCATATGAGGAGTACCTGGATGGCACAGTAGGTTAAGCGTCTGACTCTCGGTTTCCACTCGGGCTATGAGCTCAGCATCATTAGATCAAGCCCCATGTCAGGGTCTGAGCCCAGCGCAGAGTCTGCCTGAGGGTTCTCTCTCCTCTCCCTCTGCCCCTCCCGCTCATACACGCTCTTTCTGTCTCTCTATACTAAGTGACTCTTAAAACAACAATAATAATGGCTGTCTGCAGCAGGTTTGGAAAGTGGACATTCAGGGGCCTCGCCTGTAGAGATTTAGTAGATCTAAGGCCCGCGTATCTGTATTTTTTAAAACTCGAGAGTGATACACAGCAAGGGTCAAGAACTACAGCTCTGAGACAATATCTGAATAACACGTCCAATTTTCTGTGGGGAGAAGGCTTGTGGGGAGACTGTGGGATGTCTCTTCATGGATCACTAGGGACTTGACGGGCATTTGGGACTATGAACCCTCCATCCTCTACTGTGGTGCTTCCCAGTCTTTGTCATTCATGAGACACATAGAAAATGTTACTTGGGTGGCATCCTGGTATATACGGAAATGGATGCTATTTGTAGGCATCCTGGGCTAAGGGGGATGAGTTTGCTCCTAGCTGGGAGTGACCAGCCTAGGGTCTTTGGAAAACCTGGGTCTCCAGAAATGAGGGGGGGTCAATATCAGCTCATCATTAATCCAGCAAGCCCCATCAGTTGGGAAGGTGTAGAGACCCCAAGGTTCTTTATTAATCTTACTCAAAACTGGCTGAAAGCAAGTAAAATCATTCCCAATTAGGGCAGAGGAGTGGATACCGAGGAGTTCTCCTGAAGCCAAGGGAGTCTACACATGTGTTCTCACAAAGGAAGATTCAGTGCTAGAACTCTGAGCGAGGAATCTAGAACCTGCCATTTCCTGGAGAAAATACAGTTTGAGAACTTTGGTGTCTGCTGTCCTAGAAATTTGTTTGTATGCCCACACTTACAGTTGAGGGTTGCGTGCAAGAAAATGATCATGTAACTTTTCCGAGATTTAGTGAATAAAACCTCTAGTGTGTAGATTTCTTGGGCTCTCTTGTCCCCCAGTCAGGCCCACCAGCTGGTGGCCCTCAGATGGAGCTGGGTGACTCAGCCTTCGGTTCAAGTCTGGGTCTGGAGATGGCGGCATCCACCCAGTGTCCTGAGCCAGGTTTGGGGGATAAATGATCTGCAGAATCAGGCAAAGTCAGAATTGTCAACTGTGGGAGCTTTACTGTGACCCATTCTGTCCTGGCAGCTTCCGTCAGTGGGGACACAGGGGTCATCCACGTGGTGGAGAAGGAAGAGGACCTGCAGTGGGTGTTGACCGACGGCCCCAACCCCCCTTATGTGGTTCTGCTGGAGGGCGCACTCTTCACCAGGTGAGGGCTGTGTGTGCCTGCTGGGAAGACACAGCAGAGAGGGGAGGGTTTGGAGGACCATCCTCACATCTGTGAATAGAAACTTCCCTTGGCCGCCCTGGTCTGATCAGGGAATGGGGCAGGGTGGTGGGACTGAGTCTCAGAAGACACATCCACCATCAGGGGAATCATGTTGGTGACCTCATAGATAGAGCTCCAGGGAGTAAAGACCCCAGGGAGGAAGGAGGGGTCCCTAGGGTGAGATTAAGCCCTGAGCTCCGGTTGGGTCATCAGCTTCACTTAGGAGTTAGAGATGGAGAAGCAAGAAAGGAGGCAACAGCTGTGGCGGTTTTTGTTTGTCCTAATTTTTTAAGTGTATAGTTGACAAACAACATTACATTAGTTACAGGGCTACAAGGAGTCAGTGGGTTGGGTTCCATTAGTTCCCCATTTGTTTCCATCCTTGGGCAGATATTGGGACACTAATAACCTTCCCACCTTCCTTCCTGGCCTCCCTGTTTCAGGAATCTGATGGAGAAACTAAAGGGGAGAACCAGCCGCATCGCTGGCCTGGCCGTGTCCTTGGCCAAGCCCAACCCCGCATCCGGCTTCTCTCCTAGTGTGCCGTGTCCCAATGATGGGTTTGGTAAGAGCTCCAAAGGATCAGGGGACATCCCATCACCCAGAGCTCACTGCTGCTTCAGCGTCATGTCTTTGGAGGGGTTGGGGGTACGCATCTGTCTGGACGTCTGTCTGTGCGTCTGTTTGTATGTAGGGGAGCAGCTGACTCCCAAACAGAAGATGGTGTTTCTTAGCGTCAGTCATGCCTTCCATCTGCTGCTTCCCCTTCTTCCCCTTCTCTCATCGTCCCTTTCTGTCACGAGCTCCGTCCCTCATCAGCCAGCTGCGGGCTCCCTGCTCCCACTGTCTGTTTTACTCTAAGTGGTGACAGGTTGATGCTTGCTTCTCTGAGCCCCCCTTTCCTTTGGAACTCTTGGTCCCAACCCAGTGATATCCTAGCCCTCCTCCCTCGCTGGGTCCCTGAGCGCTCGGAGTCCCAGCAGTCTGTCCCCCATCCACCCCCGCAGGCATTTACTCCAACTCCTATGGGCCGGAATTTGCTCACTGCAGAGAAATCCAGTGGAACCCCCTGGGAGATGGTTTGGCTTATGAAGACTTCAGTTTCCCCATCTTCCTTCTTGAAGATGAGAATGAAACCAAGGTCATCAAGCAGGTAATGACTGCCAGCTCCTAGCAATTCTAGTTCCAAAGAGCAGCTTTGTAGGCGCTTCTCCTGTTCGGAGGGACCTCATCTCCCAGCACGCCCACTGAAAGACAGTTGCTCCAAGAAGAGCCAACACCTGTATTTTTCTCACATTTCCCTTCCCATTTCTATCCTGCCTGCTCTTACAGTGTTGACAGTTCAGGCTGGAAGAAAATAGAAACAGTATTTGCTGTGAAGTGAGGTGTGGAGCCCTGGATAGGAGCCGCGAACATGGTAGAGCGTCAGACTAGGCGTTGAGAGAGTCAGAGACCTCTGACGTTCTTTTTCAGTTCCGGCCAGTTGCTAATTCTGGTCTAGCTTCTTTGTGCTGACACGCAGGGCAATTAGGAGATTTGTTCCATAGTTTCACAGCGATGTCTAAGTGGTCTTGAATTTGTTCTTTGATCCTTGGTTCACTGCTCTGTACATCAGATCGCTTTAAGAACTTGAGCCAGGCCATTTGGGATGGGGTGGTGTCGTCCACCCCAACTAAGGCATTGAGCCTGTAGCTGTTTGGTGAGGTTTTCTCTTGGACCTTGTACACGCTGGGTTTGTATCAGGATAACTAGCTCAGGGACAGATGTGACAGTGGCTTCCTGACGGGGCTGGGCCCTCTTTCTGGGATGTCTGGGCAGGACTCCCTGCGAGCTGCCTCCGTGGGGTCTGTCTCCCTCCCTAGTGCTATCGCGATCACAACCTGAGTCCGAACGGCTCAGCGCCCGCCTTCCCGCTGTGCGCCATGCAGCTCTTCTCCCACATGCACGCTGTCCTCAGCACGGTCACCTGCATGCGACGCAGCTCCATCCAGAGCACCTTCAGCATCAACCCAGGTAGGCCAGGTCTAAGGCCTGCCGGGGACACTGGGGGGCTGGGGAGCGTGGGAGGGACAACTGCAGGCAGGGAGCGTGCGGTGGCAGATGCAGAAATGATTCTGAACAGCTGAGGCCACTAGTCCCTGAAGTGGGCAGAGCAGAGAAACCAACCTTGAGCAGCGGAGACAGGAGAGGATTCCCAGGCCCACGGGGCAGTGGGCGGAGGAGTCTTCCATGCCGTGTCTGGGGCTGCGGCGTCCCTTATGCCTGTTGCTGTCTCCCGTGTCCTGCTCAGAAATCGTCTGTGACCCCCTGTCCGACTACAACGTATGGAGCATGCTGAAGCCTATAAATATGTCTGGGATGTTAGAACCCGATGACAAGGTTGTGGTTGCTGCGACCCGGGTGAGTGTTGGCCCCTGGTCAGGGTGGACGGGGCTGGTCCCCGATGGGCTGGCAGGCCTCGTGCGGGCTCAGGTTTCCGGCTTGCTGTGGTGGGGAGCCTCCGTGGAGAGGGATCTGGGCTCTGGGCCTCCCCAGCTTAGCCATCATCCCAGCCTATGAACATTCTCTTGGCTAGAATAGGTTCGGGGGCCTGGGGCCTTGTCCTAATGGCCATTTTCAAAGCCTGCCTCCCCTGCCTTTTCTGCTGTGCCCAGCTGGACAGTCGTTCCTTTTTCTGGAATGTGGCCCCAGGGGCTGAAAGTGCCGTGGCCTCCTTCGTCACTCAGCTAGCTGCTGCTGAAGCTCTGCAGAAGGCCCCTGATGTGGCCACCCTTCCCCGCAATGTCATGTTCGTCTTCTTCCAAGGGGTAAGAAAGCACTCTGGCTAAGGTGGAATGGGGGGGAGGGGCGGCAGGCAGGGCCAGTGGGGGCGTGGCTATTGTCTGGGGACGATCTGGGCACTTGATGTAGGTGGTTATTCAGCAGAGAGCATCTGGATGTAACTCCATGTGTCTCCCCTTAGAGTCCCACATTTTCGGAAGCTTTTGCACCCTGACATGAAATCGCTGTGCTGCAGTCCCCTTGTCCCCTGCCTGTTACTTTTATTCTCTCAACCTTTTCACTGCCACTCCCACCCAAGGGCCCTGAGGCCCCTGGCTCTCCCCACTGCCACCACAGCCTGGCCCTGGAATCAGGGAACAGCAGCCGTGGCTGAGTGGGCAGAGGGGAGGGAGAGGCAAGGAGCAGGCACATAACAGCTGATGTTCGCCTCAGGCCTTTGCCGAGGCTGCTCTCCCATTTCTGGGCTCGAGAAGTCCTGTGATACCCACGTGTGAGGGATGGTCACAGCTGGGAGGCGGGGTAGGAAGGAGGGCGGAGTCACGTGACTGCGTGAGCTGGCCAGCAATTGTGATGACATGGGACAGTAGCCTTCATGCCTTGACCCTGACTCTTGGGAATCTCTGTTCCGTTTCCCACCCATCTCTACCCTCAGGAAACCTTTGACTACATTGGCAGCTCAAGAATGGTCTACGACATGGAGAAGGGCAAGTTTCCTGTGCAGTTAGAGAACATCGAGTCATTCGTGGAGCTGGGACAGGTGTGCAGCGTGTGTCCTCACCCCTTCCCTCCTTCACGCTGCCGCCTCTGTGTCCTGTTGTCCCCGCTGCTGGTGCCACCACCTCTCCCCCTGACTTTTCTCTGACCTTACGCCTTTCTCCCGGGTACGGGCCACAGTGGACACCAGTGATACGTGTTGCGTCTTCATCCTCCCCCAGGTGGCCTTAAGAAATTCACTAGAGCTTTGGATGCACACAGACCCCATGTCTCAGAAAAATGGGTCCATACAGAATCAGGTAATCTGAGCATCTTTCCTCCTCACTTCCTGTTTCATCAGCTTACCATATGGGCACCCCTCACCTGAGCCCTATCCCCTGCACCAGCCCTCAGGACCGTGAGACAGGACCTCAGGTTAGGTACCAGCTAAAGGATGGCCAGCATGGCTGTTTCCGCTTCCCAGGAAGAGCTGTGAGCACAGCTCGTGTGTTGGTTTCCTGGGACGGGCAGTTCTCTGACTCCGTGCCTAGCGGTGGACGGGGGAGCGACTAGCTCCTTTCTCTCTGCTGCCACACCGGCCTGCTGGTCCAGGCTGCCCTGCCCGATGCCCAGCTGCTTCAGACTCTCTACCCAGATTGTCTTCAGCATTCCTCACCACTTGCTCAAGACCTTCCTCAATCTCAGGGTCCAGCTTTAGGCCTGTTTTACTCATGAGGTGGTCTTCCTGCCCTTCCGGTGTCCGTGCACCCCGCCCCCGCTCTGGGCTCCCGTGTGGCAACCC
Source organism: Mustela lutreola (assembly GCF_030435805.1). Lineage (NCBI taxonomy): Eukaryota > Metazoa > Chordata > Mammalia > Carnivora > Mustelidae > Mustela > Mustela lutreola. The sequence goes on along the minus strand of NC_081303.1, from coordinate 71,043,737 downwards.
GTGAGGTTTTGTGGGAGCGATTTGCTCTTCTAATTCTGCACAAGTAGGAAGTTGAGCATCTAGTGAGACTAAGACAGTGTGAGCCGCAGGACACTCAGCCTCAGTTCCCAAGGGCTTGAGGAACTGGGGTGCAGGAGGCCTGGGGGCATCTCCCAAGACTCGAGGGAGATGGCCCTGTGGTCCTGGAAGAGACCTCCGGCCACCCCGAGCTAACCCATTCCTGCAGGTAGAGGCCCTCCTGAGCACACTGGAGAGGAGCGGAGCCGGCGTCCCCGCCGTGGCCCTCCGGAGGCTGAACCAGTCCCAGCCCCTCCCGCCGTCTTCCCTGCAGCGCTTCCTGCGGGCTCGGAACATCTCCGGTGTTGTCCTCGCGGACCACTCCACCGTCTTCCATAACCGGTAAGGCCGCCTCCTCGTTCCGGGAGAGAATCTACGCTGTAGTCTGGGGTCTGTGGCGGGGGGATGTCTCTGTGTCCAGAAAGAGCCCCACCCTCCCCTGCCCCCACAGCATCCTCTTCAGAGCTCAGGTCGATTCGTGTCTTCTTCTCAGTAGCCTGCTCACCTCCAGGCCAGGCGCCTCATCTGACTTGGCATCTTGGAGAACAGGCCCCGCTCAGCCTTCGCTGGCACAGAGCATCCTTGCTCAGCCAGCCTCGCCCCGCTCTCCGGAGGCCTGGGTCCCCAGGGCTGCCAGCAGAGGGCAGCACCTCTCGCAGGAGCTGGCCGTTGGGGGGCTGCCCCAGGGTGCTGTGCCGGGTGTGCAGATAGAACTCGTGCTCTGAAGTGTACCGTGTGCCTGCTGTTGGGGTAAAAGTGTCCCCTCCAGATGAAGGGACTCCAGAGAGAAGGGGTGAGGCCCTGTCGGTCACATCTCTCCTGGTCCTGGGCACCCCAGACTGCCCCTAACTGCAGCCCTAGGCTATCGGGGGACTTCTCACTGGGGCCGGATTGCTAGGCCCCCAGCTCCCCTTCCCTCTGCCATGAGACCAAACGGGTTTCTGAGTAAAAACACTTAAGTTTCAGTTCTCTGACTCCAGCCAGGGAGGACTTTCTCATTTATTTGGGTGCAGAGATGCTTCCAGAGCTCAGGTCAGCACTCTCCTCCCTGTCTGACCTCCGCAGCACCTTGGGGTCAAGATGGTCATTTGCACACGTTCAGCCTCGCTCCTGTGGGGGCCAGCGTATGTCAGGGCTGAAGGCTAGAAGTGCTCTGCTGGGCTTCAGAGCCCACATATGCCTAGGCTCCCCGAGGACCTGGTGCGGTGCGGTGCGTCTGGAAGCAGACCCGCTCAGCTCCCTCTGCCCCAGCCCACCCTCAATGCCGACGTTTGTTGGAAGCGCCGCACGAAAGCTCTAGTGATAGCGCGCGTGCTCCCAGAAAGTCCTCTCAGCCGTCCCGCAAGCACGTCTGCAGCCCAAGCAGAGGGGGAGAGCGTCTCTTCCGTTTGAGGCTTCCCGGGAAGGGGGCCTCCTGCATTCCTGATCTCATTTGCCTTTTCTCGCGTGTTGTTAGGAGGGTCCTTGTATTGAATTGCTCCTCTCCCGTCTCCCGGCCCCCACGCTGTCTTCAATGTGGAACCCTCGTGCTCTCTTCCCTTCCTCGGAGGATGAAAAGAGAGAGGCTCCTGCAGGAGGGGCCTGGGAGGGGGGCTAGGGCAGGGCGCTGGCCGCGGGTGGCCGAGGCTCACGGCGCCTCTCCCGGCAGCTATTACCAGAGCATTTACGACACTGCGGAGAACATCAACGTCAGCTACCCCGAGTGGCAGAGCCCCGAGGAGGACCTGAACTTCGTGACGGACACTGCCAAGGTAGCACTCACCTGGGCGGGGAGCACAGTGAAGCTGCTAAGAGGTTAGAAGAGGTGCGCCATTCAGCCCCTTCCTCGCCGCCGCAGGCTCTGGCAGATGTGGCCACAGTGCTGGCACGTGCGCTGTACCAGCTCGCAGGAGGGACCAACTTCACCGATGCCATCCGGGCTGATGCCCACACGGTAGGGACAGGCGGACCCTGCCTCCTCGCCAGCCCTGTGCCTGCAGCAGCCTGCCCCATCCTCGTGCCACTGTCTCTTCTCCCAAACCTGGGAGCGCACGTGGGTGGAGCTCCCCGCGCCTCCCAGAGCCGGCCCCTGCCTCCCCAGCCCCTGGCTCACAACAGGGTTTCCCTGGAGAACGCTCCCTGGGCTCTGGATCTCCAGATTGTTGCTTCTCGCTGCCCCAATCCTAGGTCACCCGCCTGCTCTATGGGTTCCTGGTCAGAGCCAACAATTCCTGGTTCCAGTCTGTCCTCCGGCAGGACCTAAGGTCCTACTTGGGTAAGCACGTGCTGTGGGAATGGCACCCTTGGCCAAGGCAAAGGATCGAGAGAGACCATCTTGGTTTAATCCTTTTTTTTTTCTCCTTTTCTGTTTTGTCCTTTTCTTCCCCTCTGTTTGCCTTTCCGTCTCCTGATGTATCGGACCCATTCTCTTAACCTTCTGTTCTTGGGCCCTGCCAACCTCGGGCTCCTCTGTCTCACACCCACACCCGCCTCCCACCCTCCAAACCCTCCCTCCCCTGCGGCCTCCGCTCAGGCGATGGGCCTCTTCAGCACTACATCGCCGTCTCTAGCCCCACCAACACCACTTACGTGGTGCAGTACGCCTTGGCAAACCTGACTGGCCAGGTGGTCGACCTTACCCGAGAGCAGTGCCAGGATCCAAGTAAAGTCCCCAGTGAAAACAAGGATGTGAGTGGTAGTGGGTGTGGGAGGTGCCCCGAGGGCCTCTTTCCCCTGGGGAAGTTGGAGAATGTCCTGGGCCCGGCCGGACCCAAGGGGCTGGGATGGAGAGGCTGCCGTGCCTTAAACGCGAGTGTTGGAGAGGCAGTAGCCTGGGTGGAAGCAGACCCATCTAAGAGAGGATCGCCTCGGCCCCACTCCATGGCCTGTCTTCCCGTGCAGCTGTACGAGTACGCGTGGGTCCAGGGCCCTCTGAATTCCAATGAGACGGACCGGCTGCCCCACTGTGTGCGTTCCACGGCGCGACTGGCCAGGGCCCTGTCCCCCGCCTTTGAGCTGAGGCAGTGGGGCTCCACCGAGTACTCCACGTGGACGGAGAGCCGCTGGAAAGACATCCGGGCCCGCATCTTTCTGATAGCCAGCAGAGAGCTGGAGGTGAGCTGGGAGGGGCCGGGCGGGGCTTCCCTTGCGGCTGCTGCCTCTTCCCTCGCACCCCCTCCCGTCTCCCATTTGGCCCAGATGTGCCACAGAAACCACCTGTGACTCTGTCCCTTGTCAGCCGGCATGCCCCGTTAGGAAGCCTGTCTTCACGAGAGTCTGGGTCTGTACTCATGCTGGAGTGAGGCTCCCACGGAGACCCACGGAGGTGCTCCTCTGCCGGGGACCCCCCGCAGCTCCACTCCCAGCCAGCAGTGCCCCACCTGCTGCTCCTGGGATATGGACAGGGTCCCCCATTTCTTGAGCATCTGTCATGAGGAAACCAGTGATGTAATTGCCACCAGAGTCAAAAGTCATGGATCCTCACTTCAGGATGCTTAAACTCTAACTCAGGCAAGGGGGAAAGAAGAGCAGAGACTCTTTACTTCTCTTTCCAAACGGAGAGACTGGGTCTCCCAGTTGGGAAGATGTTGCCTCTGATTGCCCCAGACTTGGCGCTCAGAGCCAGGTCCAGAACTCAGAGCAAACTGGCTTGAGTTCTGAGAGCACCTCTGCCCTCCCCGCCCCTTCCCCGCCCCCCGCCCCCCCCCCCCCCCCGCCCGCAGTTCGTCACGCTGATGGTGGGCTTCGGCATCCTCGTCTTCTCTCTCGCCGTCACCTACTGCATCAACGCCAAGGCCGACGTCCTTTTCATCGCCCCCCGGGAGCCCGGACCTGTGTCTTACTGAAGAGGAACCTGGCTTTCCCTGCCAGCTCTACTGTTCATGTCCTAGATCATGTGTCCCATGGGGACATAAACCACTAGTTTGTCACTGGAACCTCTCTGGGCCTGCTCAGACTGGAATTAATGTAAAGAAGTGCAACCGCCCAAAAGAAGGGAGGGAGAAGCAAGTCACCTGTCCTCTCCAGCTCCCCCTGCCCATCTCCCCTTCCATGGTTGGTCCTCACCCCTGCCAGATTCTGGAATGGCAAATAGAAGCTTCCTGCTCCTGTTCGACTCCTAGCTGCGCCCCCTCACTCACTTTCTTCAGGGTCCCTCCTCTGCCCTCCGTCCTCCCCAGGACCACCCTCTGCTCCCCAACCCACCCCGTTTCTAACCATTTCCTGTTTGCTCACTGGGAGGGACAGGAAGGCCAGATGCCAGGGGCAAACTACGAGGAAGCCCTAAGGAGCAGGCCAGGCCGTCTGGGGCCCTCGCCTGCTGTCTCCCTCCTGCTCTCCTGTCCCCAGACCCTTCGGTGGCCCAGCAGGGGGTGGGCTGCTGGGTGGTGGTCCACCTCCAGCCACAGCGCTCATTGTGATTTTACGAAGCTGTAATATCTATTTTTGTTTTCTCTTTTCCGTGTGTGTGTGTGCGCGCGTGCGTGTGTGTAAATATATAAATAGCAAGTTTCATTAAAATAGGCTGTCCCACGTGACCTGTACGTGTTCTTCCGCACCCTCGCGTTCGGTGACCGCGACCAGAAGTCATGAAATTGTTACCTCACGTGCTCTCTCTGGGTCTCTGGGGGCTCAAGGAGTGCGGCTCTGTCAGAAGCGGTGGAAGTCCTCCCAGCAGGCTCCCGGGGCGCCGCGGAGCCCTGGCTTCCCTCTTGCAAGAGCCCCGTTAGCCTCGTTTCCCGCTTCGTGTCAGACAGGCGCGGCCTCGTTCACTGCGAGACGCCAGCTCGGGTGCGGGAGTGAGGGGACCGGCCCTCGGGGAGAGACTGGTGGGCGGTGGATCTGGAGCGCTCGGACAGCATGTGGCAGGCTTCAGGGCCCTGGGGACGTCTGGAAAGGCCACCCAGAGTGGGGAGGCATCTGAGTTTCGGTCTGGAGTTCAGCGGTGGAAGCACAGAGCCCAGGAGGCTCGGGTAGCGTTCGGGAAGGGCAAGTTGTCCAGGGCGCAGCCAAGGAGGAGACAAGGCCAGGGCAGGTGTCACGGGCCTGGGCTGGAATGCTGAGGGATTGGGCCTCCTGTTTCCCGTGGGCACTTTGTAGACCAAAACAGGTGTGGCTTCCGACTCTCCTGGAAAGAAAACCTTGGCTCTGGGCAAATACTCGGATTCCCTGGGTCTTTCTGGGAGCAAAACTGCAGAGTATGGCCGCACAGCTAAAGGCTGGGGTGGGAGGGGTGGGCAGCTGCGAGTCTGGGGAGGGGAAGACCCCTCCGGAGCGGTGCCTGAGGCCAGCCTTGTCCCCTCACTGCGGCCCTGAGGCCCCGGAGGCCCCAAGACCGCTGACCTGGGGAGGACCCGCCCCCAGTCCCTGGGGCTGGGCTGGTCACCTTCCTGTATCCCGCTGAGGGGCTGATTTTCCTTGAGGCTCCCCTCAGCGGACACGTTTGGGGTTGTAGGAGGTAGAAATGAGCCCGCTCCACCCCACCCCCACACCCCTCCTGGCCCGCACACTGTGCTGGCGGGAGGCAGGAGCAGCTGCCACCATTGCTGGGCCGACTCCTCGCCTCCCTCGGCCAAAAGGGTCTCCCAGCGGACAGGGCAGTGAGCTCCCGAGGCCCGCTGGCAGCTTCGGGAGGCAGGGAAGCGGCTGGGTACCAGCGAGGGGGCTGCACAGCGTGGGCGCCGGTACAAGACAAGGGCCCAGCCTCCTCGGCTCAGGGAACGCTCCGCACCAACGTGTCTTCCACCCCCCCCCCCCCGCCCCGTGCCACCCCGACCTCACAACCCTCCCACCCCAAATACAAAAGCTCTCCCCATGGCTCTTGGGGAAACCAAGCTCCATAGGTGGGGCCCAGACCCCTTGCTGACCCCTTCAGGGGCCCCTTCGCTGAGACCTTGGTCTGGCTCCTCCCCTTGCACCCGCTGTGCTCTGGAGACCTCATGGCCATGGTCATGGCTGGCAGCCGGTTAGGGTCACAAACCAATGCCTCAGCCTGCCTCCCCCACATTTGCTTTGGGCCTTGCTCACCCCTGTGCCCCCTGGGGATGTGTCACTTCCCCTCCCTACTTCTACCCATGCGGGGCTTGAAGAGCTGACCACTCTGTCCCAGGACCCAGCCCGTCTCTACCTGCCACAGCCCCTTTGTATCTCAGCACCGAGGGCTCTCCCAACAGCCGGTGTTTCTTCCTGTGCTTCTCTCAGCCTTCCCAAAAGCAAGTGCTGGCAGATATTTTCATGGAGAGTCTGGTGTTCTGGACCAAGATCCACCTTATTCAGTAGGACTCTGTTTCTTCGTGGAACCCTACAAGCAGAACTTAAGAATTGTACTTATGAGCTAACTCATTCAACAAATGGGGGAAACAGTCGCCCAGAGTGAGTGAGTGGCTTGCCCAAGGTGTATTAGAACCGAGCTGAGACCAGAACAAGTCTTGTATGTGCACGGGCAGTAATCAACATTTACTGAGCGCGGCTGTGACAAGGTGCTCCGTCCTGGCCTTGGAAAAAGCTATGGTGAGATGTGGCAGCTTCCCTTAGAGACTCAGGGTCCAGAGCCTGGATGGCAGAAAGGGCCAGGACACAGGATAAATAACCAGGCAGAGCAGCGCACGCTCCGTGAAAATCGGTGCTGGGAATAGTTTCTGCCTGAGCTCAGACGACGGAAGGCTGGCGTTGGGCAGGGGGCCCGGTGTGCCATGAATGGTCTGTGTGCTTCTGGGAGGGGCCCGTGTTGCCTGCATCGTGCGGAGTCAGACGAGGGGCAGCTGTCCGGGGTCCCTGCTGGCTCTCACAGCCACCTCCATGTGGCCTTACTTCCACACTCAACTCCTCAGGGCAGCGGGGATGAAAGGTTGGTCAATTCTTGGGGCCCCGGGATGATTCAGTCTGTTCCGCAGTTAAGCAGCAGGCTCTTGGCTTTGGCTCGGGTCATGATCTCAGGGTCGTGAGATCAAACTCCCTGTTGGTCTGGCTCCAAGCTCAGCCTGAAGTCTGCTTGTCCCTCTCCCCCCGCATGCTCTCTCTCTTTCTCTCTCTCTGTCTCAAATAAATCAATAAGTAAAATCTTTAAAAAAGGGCAGACTGTGGATCAATTCTTGAACTTTCTAAGGCTGTTAGGAAGTTTTCCTCCCAGAGAGGAGGGCTTGGGAGGCACTTATTGCGCTGTAACCCGAGGACCCTAGGAGTCTGGGGGTGGGCGGTGGGACAGCAACACAGGGGCCATTGCAAAGTGACTCGGAGACTCAGGTCCCCGGCCCCCCGTCCTCCCTGAAGTTGTAGCTGAGCTTGGGAAGGAGAGAGCCCTTTCCAGGTCAGGGTTCAAATGGCCTGGGGTCTGATTTGTATTCCTTCCTGAATCCACACACAGAAGGTACAGGGGGCCCCACCGTCCTGCAGTGGAGACAGGCAGGCAGAGCTCTGCGCCTTAGTCCTCAGCCCCCGAGTTGTCCCTGAGTCGTCGGAATAGGGAAAACACCGGCAGAGCAGAGCGCAGGGGCCACCTCAGGAGGCCTCGAGATGACGCAACCCCAAGTAAGCCTCCAGGCTTAGGCTCCAGTGGGCTGGCCGCCGGGCGGGGCAGGGGTGGGGGCGACTGGGGCCGGGACCCTGGGGTCCCCTTCCGTCCACACCTCCAGAGAGGACTTGGAGAAAGGGCAGGGAGAGGAGAGGAAAGCGGGCATCCTGAAAAGAATAAACCAGTACAGGGAAACAGGAAGTAGGGAAGCCGGGGGCCAAAGGGGGAAAGGGAACTGCGGGAGCCCGGAGCCCGGGAGGTGGGGGGGGGGGGGTGGCGGGCGTGGCCAGGAGGGGAGTGGGCCCCGGAGCTGCTGGTGACAGATGGGTGGACACAAAGAGCAGAGCTGCAGGGAAGACAGATGGGTGGGGGGGGGGGGAGGGGAAGGCTGGAGGGGCAGTGGTTGGAGGCCTTAATGAGATTGGGGCCGGGCTGGGGCTGCGGAGAGGTGAGCAGAGAGGGGAGAAGAAAGGCGAGGCCGCCCCCGGGACACAAAAGCAGCGAGGCCTGGGGGCCAGGGTGGGAGAGGGCCCTGGCCGGCCACTGGAAAGGGGGGCTTCCAGCCCGGCTGGCAGCGGAGGGAGTGACAGATGCGTAGTTCACCAGAGTGGAGACCCGCTGTCACCTTCTAGAGGCACCAGGAGGGGAGCCCAGAAAGACAGACGGACAGAGCCAGCGTGGGGGCAGACACGGAGGTGGAGGCTGGGCCAAGGCTTCCCAGCCACACGGAGGCCGCTGCCCAGGCTCCTCTAGCCTGCCTCGCTCTCCTGGCCCGGGATGCGGACCAGCCTTTCCTCATAACAGCCCATCCGGGGCCACTCCCTGGAAAGGGTCAGGCATCGCGGCACAGCTAGGGTTAACGCCGTCTGCTCTCCCTGCCAGCCGCTCGCCCGGTTGGGTCCCCAGGGCTCCCCACATATGTCACCCCCGCTCCTGCCAACCCACTGCTCCCAGCTCCTCGGGGCCCTCCCCCACCCTCAAGGACTAGGCCCCGGACCCCGTGTCCTCCCCACACTCCAGCCTCCCACCCAGCAATCCACCTTGAAGGCTGTGTAGACGGGAAAAGGTGGTGACAGTCTGAAAAACTGGCCGGACACAACGGCACACAAAGTGATGACAAGCAGCCACAGGCCAGCTCAGGCCCCTTCCTGCTCCTCCCACACTCCTTGCAGCAGAGACCCTCACACAGCTTGGGGGACAGTTGGGGGGTCTCCTGCCCCCTCGGACCAGGGGACCAGGGCTGCCGGTGGCCTGGGCTGACCCCAGAGCCTCCCCTCCCTCACCCATAATGCCTCAGATCACGCACACATGAAGGTGATTCAAATCGCCCCGCACAGATGTCCAGGTTGGGGTGAGTGCTTGGCCTAGGACTCCCCCACAGTGTGCGACACACGCCCTGTGAGGAAGGCAGCTTGATTGATCCCCATTTCACAGAGGACACAACAGCCTAAGTCAGGATTAACGACCCGCTGAAGGTCACGGGCTTGCAGTTAGGGAGCGTTCTTTCCGGTGCCCCATGGTTTCGGCTCCTCTGCGTAGGACCAAATTCTCAGAGCCAAACAGCCTACAAGGAGAGAAGCTGAGGACTTGGGACCCTGTTCCTCCCTACCTTCCCCACCCCCACCCCCAGCAAGGGGCGCTTCTGCTCCTGGGGTCCCTCTAGGTTTTGCTTCTGTTTCCCTTAACGTCTCCCTCTGGGGGAGGGACCTCCCGGCCTCGGTCACAGTCCCTCAGACCTAGAGTTCTGTTCATCTTGTCTCCCCATCCCCGGCTCTCTGCCCCCTTCATGTCTGTGTCCCTACCCTGTCTTGGGCTCCCCCAGGGCTCTCGAGTACCAGGCAGGATCATCCCAGAATTCCAGTGTCTCCCCCTCCAAGCCCCCACCCCCACCCCCGTGTCCCCAGCTCGCATCTCTGAGTCTCCACAGAGCTTCCCTGTCCTAGCAGCTCCTGTCTGTGTCTCTCATCTCTGGGTCTGCCCCACACGTCCCTCTCCCTAGGCCAGCCCCACGTCCGCTACCCAGTCCCCTCCTCTCCCCCGTCTCCCCTTCCTCTCCAGCCCACCCCATGGCACTCTCTCCTGGGTCTCTCTGTCTCCCAGTTTCTTGGCCAGGGTGGAAGGCAGGAGGGTGGGGGAGGCAGCATTGCGGCTGCTGGGGGCTCATTAGGTGGAGATTGGTTTTTAATCAACACCATGGCAATGATGATGCAAGAACTGAGATGCCACCTGATCCCCTGCCCCCCAGCCCCCCTCCTCAAGCCTCCTTTCCCCTCCAGCTCAGCCCATCTGCTGGCGCCGGGGCACCTGTCTGGGCCTGCCCAGGTGGGAGTTGGCACCTCCCAGACCTGGGGGTGAGGAGGGGCAGGGGAGCTTGGGGAGGGATGAGAGGACTCCCCTTAGGGAATGTCTCTCCCTGGAGAAAGCCCAGGAAAGGTTGATGGGCAGCAGGGAAATGGCAAATGACTTGACAACCAGCAGGTGGGGTGTCTCCTACTGAGGTCTGGGGATAACCAGACCTTTATGCAATAACTCAGTCTCCACGGCAACGTAGGAAGCAGCTCTAATTAACCCCATTTTACAGAAAAGGACGTTTGAGGCTTAAGAGGTTACGTTACTTGTCCAAGGTCACACAGCCCACCAGGGCTTTCTTCACCGTAGACCACTCTCCGCAGTGCTCGGGGCCCTCGTTCCTCCTGGAGACACACAAAGACTCCATGAAGGTATCCAACAGCTGGATGGAGGAGAGAACACAGGAACGCAGCCTCTGCCTCTCCGTGCTGCCCTTGCTCCCAGCCCCTGCCATCCTGCAACACACATACACACACACACACACACACGCGCGCGCGCGCGCGCGCGCGCGCGCGCGCAAGCACTCAAGACACGCATGCACGGGCACGCACACACACACACGCATGGGCTAGAGGAAGCTGAGCTGCTCGTGTGAACTTCACCAATGCCCGTTTGCACACAGCTCTGCATCTGGTTTTCTTGCTGCTCATTGGCTGCCCCGGCACACTCGCAGCTGTCCAGGCCGCCCTGCCCAGCCTTGTCCCGCGTCCTCACTCCGCCGACTTTAGCCCTTCCTTTCCTCCCCAGGGCCCCTAATTCCCAGTGGGTCAGCTCCGTGTCGGGAATCTGACCCTGCCGCCCCTGGTGCCGAGGAAGGTGGGAGGATGAGGGCTGGGACAGGGGTGTGGGGTGACGGAGTCGGGGGTGACGGAGTCCGGGGGTGACGGAGTCCCGGGTGGCGAGGGCAGGCCCTGAACAGGAGCCACAGGCAGCCTCCAGGGGGTCCGCCGGGCACCAGCTTTGTGAAAGATGAGAGCTTGGTGACGAGAGCAAGGGCTCTGGGGTCCTTTCCCACGTTTTAGCGCTGTCCACTTGCATACCCTGGAGAGCCTTCTTCCCAGGAGAAGGGACACAGGGGAAGGGCCGTCAAAGTCACACTGGGACCGGGAACAGGAGCATGGCGCTTAAACCTGGCATGCTGGGGGCCTCTGTCCCCACTGCCTCTGGTGTGGAAGACTGAGGGGGTTCATCTGTGATCCTGCCCTGGCTCTCGCCCCAGCCCCACCCCTTCCCCCGGCTCTCCATTTCTTGCTTATGAAATATGCATGGAGAACAGATGTCCCTGCTCCCCTACTCCCTGCCCCCCCCAGGGCCATTCCCTACCCCCAGCTCCCGGGAGGTGGGGTGGGGGGGTGTTCCCAGTTCCCTCTGCCAATGGCTGCCTGGCCTGACTGTTTAATATTGATGAGGGGGGGGCCTGGGCCAGCCAATGGAGGGCTGGGGGTGTGAGTGTATCTCCATATATATACATAGGGCCGGTCCCCCGCACAGGTGTGTATGTGTCTGTGAGTGTGTGTGTATATGTGTGTGCGTGTGTGCCACTGGCCTCAGCACCTGGCCAAGCCCACCCTCTCCACCTGGGCCCTCCATCCTCGCCATGTGTACCCCTCTCATCTGCCCTGGAGCCCGCGCAGCCACGGCACAAGGCTGCCCCCGAGAGCTCTAGAGAGCTGGTCACTAACTTTGCAGACGGATGAGCTCTGAGCAGCCAGAGGAGACCGGGGCTGTAAGCGCTGCCCCCATCCTGCCGGCCGTGGATCCCCTCACAGGGTCTTCCTAGGTAAAGGGAGAACTGTGGGCTGGGGAGGGGTGGGTGAGTCCCTCGCCCTCTGGCTCAAGTCCCCTCCCGGAGCCTCCCTCTGGACCCTCTCCCACGACCCTGCACTTCCCTCTTCCCCACTCCTCCCCTTGGACTCTTTGTGCCTGTCTGTTCTCTATTGGGTTGAGCACAGCAGAAGTGGGGCCGGAGGTCCTACCCCCGATGCTTGGGATTTTGCTGCTCTCCCTCATCCTTGGAGCCTGGAACTTTGGGACCAGAAGTGGACTGGGGGTGAGGACTGTAGGGGTAAACAGAAGCTGCTGCCAGGACTGGAGCTGGGCAGGGCGGCGGGGCCAGGTGGAGGTGGCCCAGGGATCACATAGGGAGCACATGGAGGGCGGGGTGGTAATGGCGGAGCGGTCAAGGGTGCAGCACCACGGCAAGGGCAGAGGGAGAAAGGGGCCGGGACAGACGTGCGCAGAGGAACCCCGCAGCTAACTCCTGAGCCGAGGGTGGGGAGTTGGGGCAGGAAGGAGGTACTGGAAGGTGCTGACTTCGGGGTTGTCACCCCCTCTTGTCCCTGTGCAGCCGGAATGCACAGTGTGTTCTGAATTTCAGTGCTGACCACCTTCTGTTTTATGTGACGGCTGTGCCTGTGTCTGTGAGATGGGGGGACCCTTGCACCCGCCACGCCCCCCAGCGCTTACTAACCACTTGTCAACTACCCCTGAGCCTGTCTTCCCTGCAGTGGGATGGGGCAAAGGGGCGGGGGGCTCCTGACCTCTGGGAGGAGGTCCATCAGGCCGGAGAACTAGGCTGGTGAGGAAGGGAAGGAGCCTCGGTGCTTCTTGTTTTGGCCGGTTCAGTCCCGCTGAGCTCCCAGCAAGTGAGCCCCATTTCCCCCTTAACACTCCTCCGAAGCAAAGCTTTTCCCAGACCATTCTCTGCTGCCTCACCCTGACCTCCTCTGGTCCCAGGGACAAACCAACCTCACCCAAGTCCTATAATAGGGTCCCCAGGAAGCTGTCAATGCCTCCCTCCGCAGCAGACCATATCTGATCAGAGGGTGGGCTACGGGAGGACGTGGAGTGGGAAGCTGACTGCCATCCCTTCCTCTCTTCTTCTTTGTGGTGTCACTGAAAGCACCAGGGAAAGGCACCCACCGCCGAGGGTGTTGGAGGCAGAGCTAGAGGAAGGCGCTGGTCCTGAGCAGGGCCATCACGGCCAGAAGAGATAGAAGCCCCTGACTCTAGGGGACGGGAGGTAGAATCAGGAGTCTTCGGGGGTCACGGTGGGCCGTGGGGAGCCGGCAGGAACTGAGCTGGGGCAGCTGTGCCGAGCTCCATATGTCCCAGTCCACTCTACAATGGGCAATCTGCGTGTGTACCCCTCCCCCGCCCCCCCCGGGGGCCAGCAAGGCTGGAGAGGGGCCCGGGGAGAGAGAATATGGCAAGGCCAGGGCTCGGAGCTCTCGTCACAGCTGGGGAAGGCTTCGAGCCATGGCCATCCTCTCTTGAAGCTGTGACCGCAGTCGTGCTCAGTTTTCTTTTTCTCCCTCCTTATTATTACAAAAATGTTTTTATGGTTAAAAAAACCAGGTAACATAAACATTGACCATTTTCAGTGTACAGTGTGGTAGTGTTAAGTCTATGCATACAATGGTGAAACAGATCTCCAGAACTTTTCCAGCTTTCAAATCTGAAACTCTACGCCTTTGAACCACACCTCCTCTTCTCCCCCGACCCCGCTCTTGCCCCAGACCCTGGCCAAGTGCCACTACCCATTCTGTTTCTCTCAAGTTGACTGCTTAGATCCCTCGTATAAGCGGCATCATACAATAGTGGTCTTTTGGGGACAGACAGGCTTATTTCATTTAGCATAATGCCTCGAGTGTCGTCTGTGCTCCAGCTCCTTTTGAGGGCCAAATAGTATTCCACTGACGGTAGAGGCCACATCTTTACCTGGCCATCTGCCGCCGGACGTCTGGCTTGTGTCCATATCTTCACTCCGGGGACGAGTGCTACAGCGAACGTGGAAGGGCAGAGCGCGGTTCGAGATCCCGATTTCCATTTTGGGGGGCTACCACCCAGAAGTGGAATTGCTAGATCATCTGGTAGTTCTGGTTTTAATTTTGGGGGGGTTTTCCACGGCGGCTGCACCATTCTGCAATCCCACCGACACACCGCACGGTCCGAGGGACTCAGTGTCTCCACGCCCTCACCCCACCTGTTCCTCGGTGGTTGTTTTGAAAGTAGCCGTCCTCATGGGGGGTGAGATTTTAGCTCGTTGTGGTTTTGATTTTCTTTTCTCTGATGACGAGGGATGAGAGGCATCCTTTCATCCTGCCGGCCATCTGTCTATCATCTCGGGAGACATGTCTGTTCAAGTTTTTTGCCCTTTTTTAATTGCTCTGATGTTTTGTTGTTGTCAGGGTTCTTTATAATCCTCCGGATATTCACCCCTCATCAGATACAAGATGTGCAGGGTTTTCTCCCGTACCTTGCCTTTTCACTCTCCTCGTGGCATCCTTTGACTTACAGAAGTTTTCAAGTTCCACGTGGTCCCATTAGTCTGTTTTTGCTCTCCCGTCTTCCTGTCGGCTCATATGCAAGAGATCACTGCCAAGTCCAGTCCAATGTCATGAAGCTGCCCCTTGTGTTTTGTTCTAAGAGCTGTCTAGTTTTCCGTGTTTAATTCTGCTGCTGGGTTATAGCCTGCAGTCCTTACCGCTTCTCACCCCGCTCCTTTCCTGCTGCTCCCTTCCGGGATTCTCTTCCCTTCTTCCGATCTTCCGTCTACTCCTGTACTTGGGTCCACCTGCCTGTCTCTCCCAGACGTCACCCCTCCCACGTTTCTGCCGTTCTCCCCGCCCCCCTTACAGTACCTCCCTGCTCCCAACACCTGTCCAACCTTCCTCTTGCCCTCCCCACCTCGGAGCTGTCCCCTAATTACCCTAATAACTCCTTCTGCCCCAGTCAATTTCCCCTTCTCTCCTCCAGGCTCAGGACTGGAACCCTGACCATGGGACCTTGAAGTGGCTCCGACCTCCTCAGCTCAGTGGCAGACCCCACTCCCCCAGGCCCTTCCTGCCCCTCCCACCACCAGCTTGCGGGCTCCCAGAGGGAGGGGTGGGGAGGGGACCGCGATCTCACGGGGCAGGGGGCTTCCATCATGATGCTCAACTCAGACACGGTGGAGCTGGACCTGCCTCCCTCCCACTCAGAGACCGAGTCAGGCTTCAGCGACTGCGGGGGCGGGGCGGGCCCCGACGGGGCTGGGCCTGGGGTTCCAGGAGGGGGCCAGGCCCGGGGCCTGGAGCCGGGAGAGCCCTGCCGGAAAGACCTGCAGCACCTGAGCCGGGAGGAGCGGCGGCGCCGGCGCCGGGCCACAGCCAAGTACCGCACGGCCCACGCCACGCGGGAACGGATCCGCGTGGAAGCCTTCAACCTGGCCTTCGCGGAGCTGCGCAAGCTGCTGCCCACGCTGCCCCCCGACAAGAAGCTGTCCAAGATCGAGATCCTGCGCCTGGCCATCTGCTACATCTCCTACCTGAACCACGTGCTGGACGTCTGACGGGGCCTGCCTCCAGCCTCGCAGGGGTGGGGGTGTCCCCCGGCCCCTCCTCCCCCTGCATCCCAGCAAGGCATGGAGTCCCGCAAGCCCCAGGCAGGGTGACCCTGCTCCCCCCACCCTTCATCCCCCCCGCAGATGCCCCCCCCCCCCCACCGGTGGCTAACAAAAGCCTGAGCTCCTCTTTCCGACCCCTGGGTGGGAGGGCGACCCCTGGGTGGGAGGGCGATTCTCCCGCACCTCCTCCGGGGCGTTTGTGGTTGGGGTCCAGCTGTTCAGAAATATTTGCCTGGATGGTCTGTGTAGGGTTCTTGCTGGGGTTCCTAAGCTGTCTCCCTAGCTCTCTCAAGGTCTGCTGCCTCTTCTAACCCCACGACCAAATTTCCAGAGACCCCAGACTCTGTCTGTCTCGTCTCCCATCCTCCTCCTCCTGCCCCTGGGAGGGAGGGTCATAGGCAAGGGGAGGCGGAAGGCTGGGCTCCAAGTACATCTCAGACATCTCTGCCTGGCCCTGTTGGCCAGAGGGACAGGCCCGGGGCAGCTGGGGGTCTCCTGAGAGGGCTCCTGCCAGGGGAGTCTCAGAGCGGGAAATTAGGGGAAAAGCTGTGCCCGTTTTCTCTCTTGTTCCTGAGGCTCAGCGCAGACAGACCTCAGATCTTACTCGGTAGTGCGTGCCTTGCCCTCTCTGAGCTCCCTGCCCGCTCCCACCCAGCCTCCCGATTTTCTCCCTTCCTGTGTGCAGCTGGAGAGGGGGAAACCTACATCCTGGAGGAGGGGATGATGGCCCCAGACTCAGCCCAGAGACTCCGCAGAGGGCCCAGGCAGTGGGCCCTCCATCCCAGCCCACTGGGAAGATGTGCAAAACCCACCCGCCTTCCTCCCTCAGGTGCAGGGGGGAGGTTCTCTTACTGCCCCCTGGGAATGCTCAGCTCTCTGGGATCTAGGGCCAGTTCATTATAGCTATATTTTTTCTCCTTTCTTAAGCTTGTCGTCAGCAAGGGAAGTCACCCCCGCCCCACTCCCCACTCCCCACTCCCCACTCCCAGGCTCTCTGCGCCTCCCTACCAGGTGGCTTGGCCCCCTCTGCTCCCGCAGCCCAGGATCAGTGGGGAATGAAGGGCAGGAGGGCGGGTGCAGAAGCAGCAGCTCACAGCCCTTCCTACGCCCCCTCCTCCCCAACGCCAGACTCCACGCTCTACAAGGATATTATTTATTTATGTATTTATTTATTTATTCATCTATTTATTTACTTATTTATTTATAAATATTACTATTTATTGCCGAGTTGTGCACTTTGGGGTAGAGCAAGGGGGGTCCCGGCGGTTCTAGCTGGGTCTCTCTGCTTCCTCCCTGGTTACTCCTTTCCCTTTCTTACTCCTTCTACAAACTCCAGGTGTGGGGTTTGTGTGCAAACTCCAGCTGCGAACTCTCTGCTCACCAAACTCATATGCATTCCTCAGATCCGTCTGTCGTCTGTCCGGACACTGAGTCCTCTGAGATGGTACCCTCCCCCCAGCTCCAGGGCTCCTGGACTCTTCTGTAGCTTTCTCTACCCCCAGACAGTTGCGCCCAGTCCTGCCTGCCTCTTATCTCGCTCTAGCCCTCTCCCGTGACCTCTCACTTCTTCCTAATGCCCCCAGCTGCAGGCCCCCAGGGTCTGTGCCCCGAGTCCTTCGTGTGATCCCCCTCCCATTGCATTTCTGATTTCATATGAAAAGAAAAATTAAAGTGACCTCGTTCTAGTACCAGGTATGACTGTGGGTCATTCGACTGGCTTGAGAAGCTGGCGTAAGCATGGAGGGTCCTAGGCTTTGAAGGCTTTTCTGATGGGGCCATGAAAGCTCAGTATGATGGGCACAGGGCCACAGAGTAAAGGGGTGCAGTGAAGGGTATCAGACACAGGTCCCAGACCTCCGCACCGAGAGTCCCATGTTCCTCCATCTTGGTATTCATTGAGTGACACTTTCTGACCCCTCTGACATTGTGCTTCTGCTCTGCTCTCTCTGAGCCTGAAGAAGAGCTCACGTTCTCAGGGGAACCCAAGTCACCCATGTGTCTGTAGGTCCACACTACTGGGGAAAGCCATGGCATGAAGTCTGTCTCTCCTCATTGTTGTCTCTGAACTGGGTCAGTGTTCACTGCAGTTTGTTCTTGGCCCGGTTTGTGTTCCCCAACCTGAAGATATGGGGGAGAACGTAGCAGAGGACCTGGGACTCCGAAAGGAATAGGAAAAGGGATAAAAAGGAGCTCTGAGAGAATATCAGAGGAATCCTGGAAGAGACCCTCCAGTCAATTTACAGATGAGGACACTAAAGCCCGGAGAGGAGGCGGGGCCTTGCCCAAGGTCACACAGCCAGTTGGGGTACAGATATGAAGTTCAAACCTAGGTTCTTTATGTCCTGTCCTGCCAACGCCCTGCTTCCCTGAAATGACCCAGACTGCGAGGGGGATTTCTGGGGGCCTCATATGTTAAAAAGAACCCCAATAAATCAGAGAGTATTCCGTTTTGTGGCCAAGAAGGCCAAAGGTCTGGAGAAAATTTTGCAGTAGGAATAGCTGAAAAACTGAGGCTATGTGTCTCCACAAGAGCACGTTGGGGGCCACATGGTCCTTATGTTTACATATTGAGAGAAGAAAGGAAAGTAAGACATGCTGGGTGGCCCCGGGAAGCAGAACTGGAACCAGTAGGGGGAAGTTAGAGGAAACAGATTCAACCCGGTAGCTGGAGCTGTCCAGCAAAGGAAGTGCCTGCCTCGAGGAGGGGGAGTCCAGACAGCCCCGGGGGAGCGCGCAGCACAGGCAGAAGCCCTCGAATACTTTCCTGCCTCCGTGGACCATTGCCTAGGGAAACTCAAGGATCCTTTCCAAACTGGAGGTCCCCTGGGAAGTCTGAAGGCAAGCAAGGGGACGGAAATGCTGAGACACGTCCGGACCCTGAAGGTGCCCTTTTCCTCCCTGACATCAGCGGCGGGAGGGGGTTAAGTTCGACTGGGGGAGAAACCGCCACACACCTTCCCTTCCCTATTTGCATTAGACGAAATGTGCTCTGCCCAGAGCCTAGCAAGAGGGAGGACTGAACAGAGACCAGGGAGAGTCTGAGGACTCTAGGGCAGGAGCTGGAGGAGAGCATGCCGTCACTAAATGGCCATCACTCAATTCAACACCTTTGTTCTGAAGGCAGGTAAGCTGCAGTCTACAAAGGCCATGGGACTCACCCATGACAGTGGGCTGGTGTAGAACCTGTGTCCTCCATTCCTGGCCCTGGAGCCTGGTGCCTTCCCCTGCATAGCAGCATGGCGCTCTGAGTTCCCTGCCTCTCTGCTTGTCACTCTGCCCCGCTGGAAGGCAGAAGGAGGTTCCTGGGCCCCTCTGCTCAGGGATCCCTCAGGGCCGGGGGGTGGGGAGAGGGGGCAGCTGCAGCTGTTTGGCTAGCTCCAAATTTCTTCAGATAATCAATTGGCCTCGGCTGCCGCTCTGCTCCACAGGACTGGAAGCTGGAGGTGGGGAGTGGGAGGGGGAAGGGGCAGGGGGCCAGGCGCTGGGAGAGGGGACTCTTCTGGGAAACCCAAGTCCCCAGGCTGAGGTTGGAGGGAAAGTGGGAGCTTGGGGCTAACACCCAGGGAAGGAGGGAGGGAATGTCAGAAGAGGAGACAGCTGGGGCCCTCATTCCCTGTGCACCCCCCGCCCCTCTAAACCCAGCAGGTGGGCCCGTGGGATGGGCCAGGGGCAGGTGGGGGCACTAAGCCAGTGGGACTTGAGCACCTCACCCCTTCTTTCCTCCTCCAGCCCCTTCCCACCCCTGCCGGCCTCTTCCAGCTGTCCATGCCTTCCTTCCAATTACGCAGGCGCTGCCCCACCAGTGCTCTGCCCCTTCCTCAAGCAAACCCCACCCCCGTGGCAGAGCCCAGCAGGCCCAAGGGGCTTGAAAGTGGAGGGAAGGCTCCTAGCCTCTCCTCCCCCTACACACACACACACACACACACACTCACACTCTCTGGGTAAGCTGCCAGGCATATGGCCCTTTGTGCCACATAATGGAGGCCCTGCCTGTGCCCCTTTCGAGGCTGGGCACGGGGGCTCCTCTCCCTCCCCTCGCTCACCTCCCTTCCTTCTCCATCCTTAAGCAGGGCCCGCCTGCGCATCCTCTTCTTCCTCTAGCTGGACCTCCCCTTCCTCCAGCTCCCTGCCTCTTGTTTGCTCACTTGCTTGTGTCCTTTCCTGGGCCCCTGAAGTGTGGGCGAGGCCTGGGTACAGAAGAAAGAAGGGGAAGGCAGGTCACTGTCCTTGAAGGTTGGTTCAGAGAAGGAAGCCAGAGGGGTGGGGGGGGGGGGGAGGGAGGCAGTGCTGGGATGGAGGAGACAGAGAGCCCGTGGCTGGCAGACAGAGGACCTGAGTCCAAGCTCCAGACTCACCTGTGCTCTTTGTGCCACAACAAGCAAACCCCAGGTACTCCCTGCATCAGTCTCCTCAGCTGTAAGATGGGGACTCTATTAAGATCTGCCTCACAGGGGTATTCCAAGGATGAAACGAGGTCATCCCGGCAGGGTTAAGCATGACAAGTGCCCCCTAAATGACACGGTGAGGGGCAGAAAGTAGCAGGGACAACCTGTACTGTTGTACAGTCTGTGCACTGTACAAGGTGCCAGGCCAAGACGGCGAAGGGGCCTGACACCTAGCCGGAGCCACCGGTCATGCCAAGGGTGTCAGTAAGGACGCCCAGGGATGAACTTAAAGGAGTCCAACCGCAAACTGGGAGTCCTGACAACCTTGGAAACCGAGACAGAGTGGGGAGGGCTCGAGAAGGTTTTGGGGAGACCCCCGAAGGGGCGCTCCCTTCCCTCGTCTTCTCTGGAAAGCAGGGAAAGGCTGGACTATTAACAGGCTACCCCCATCAAGGAGACACAACGGCCCTGGAAAGCCGGGAGGAGGGAGAGCTGGGGCGGGGGCGGTGGGTGGAGACGGGACCCGGTGCGGGAGGAGGGACCTCTGGCTCTTGCCCCGCCCCCGGGGTCCCCGCGCGTCGGCGTCGCGGAGCCGCCCTGACGATCGCTTGTTGAACACCGCCCCCTGCCGGCCGGCCGCGGCGCCGCCTCGCGTCCGTCTCGGGCCGGAGCCGCCCGCCCGCCCGCGCCGAGAGGTGCGCCCGGACGCCGGCGCGGGGAAGGCAGGTGCGGTGGGGCTGCGACCCTGGACTCTGCTGTGGTCAGAGTTTCTGCGAGGAGGATGGGGCGTGGCTGCTGACCCGGGAGGACGAGGTCTGGGATTCGTGGGTGGTTCGCGGACGTGTGTTACCCACGTGCGGGCGGGTTCTCCCTGCCGGTGTCCACTTCATTCGCTGCGTGTCCGCTCGTGGCGCGCTGTCCCCGGGGCCGTGCTCGCTCCTCTGCGCTCCCGGCTGTGCGGACACACGTGGGCTTGCTTCTCGCCCTTTCCTGGGGGGCCGTCTGAGTGTCGGCTTGCAGGAACGGGGAGCTGGCGGTGGCTTCATGCTCTCCCCTGACCCCCACTGTAGACCCCTGCCTCCCACCAGCCGCTCGGCCGCCTCCAGCGGACAGTCCTCTGACGGCTCCTGCCCCGTTTGGGCCAAGCTCAGAGCCTTGCTCTGTCTTTCCCCGAGGTTCTTGAGCCTCCTAAGCGGGGCGTCGGGCTTGGTGCCCAAGTGCATGAAGGACCCTGAGCCCAGAGCCACACCTCCTTCTTGTCCTCACTGGCGTGGAACCTCCAGCCTTCTTTTATTACCGTGTGGCTGTCCCCTTCGTCATCAGTCTCCTTCTACTCACTGCAGCGTATGTTTATGAAAGAGCCAGCGTGGGCCAGGCACTGTGCCAGTCCTGAAATACCAGGCCGTGGCCGGGGAGGGGTGTGGGGAGACGGACGTGTGAACACACACTCCTGAGAGTGAAAAGCGCAGGCGAGGACTGGAGTCCGGCCAAGGAGAAGGATGGACTCAGAGGCGGGGCTGCTGCGGGACGGAGCAGGTCCGAGGCCAATTTTGAAAACGGTAAGGGCGTGTGGGGTCTGCGCAAGGGCTTGAAGACAAATCTGGGATGGCTGGCAAGACCCCTTCACAAATCGCCTCCTCTGAGTGGGGACGCTCACTTGGCAGCTCATTGCCCAGGCCCTCCTCAGGAATGCCCTTGGAGGAAGACAGCTGCCTTGTCTCAGGTTGTGCTCCCTCCCTAGGGCAGCCTGCGTGCAAGGACTGGTGGGTGCGGGTTACAGAGTCCCTGTCCAGAGGCAGCCAAGAAAGGCCAGCTGTGCTTGCACACCCCCCCACCCCCGCCCACGATGGCCAGAGGATCACATTTCAGCTCCTCCTTCTGCTCCCTGCAGCATCTCTTACACCTAACAGGTGTTCCCGAGAGCGCACCTGAGAGGGCTGTCCTGCCCAAGAATCCCTTTCCCAGAGACCCCTACCTAAGCCGGGACAGTCCAGGTAGAAGGCACGGAGGCCCGAGGAGGTTTTGTGAGCTAGAGTGCACTCTAAGCAGTGTGGTTTGTTGGGACATAAAACGCAAGGGGCTAGTGGGACAGGAGAGTGGTGGAGAGTGACCTGGAGAGGTAAGCAGGGACGTGTCCGGAGAGGTCCCCGTGGTCATGCTTCTATGGGGCCACGTAGCGGTGGGAAACGGGGAGCTGTTCCCTAGTAGGGCAGATACACACCATCAGATGGACAATGTAGACACGTCACTGTAAGAGTGGTTGTGAAGAGAGTCGAGCTAGGGCTCAGATCTGTGCAGGGACAATTTTGGGAGGCTATGACAAGGTCACAGGCAAGGTCACAGGCAAGGCTATGGCAAGGTCAGCAAGTGAAGACAAGAGTCTGTATTGAAGCAGTGGGAGGGAATGGAGAAGAGAGGACAGACTGAGGAAAGCTGTTTAACCTGGGTTCAGTAGGGCTGGGTGATGGCTTAAACACAGTGGGCTAGCAGGGGACCCCAGGTGTCCAGTGTGGAAGTCTGGATGGACAGAGATGCTCCCTTCCAAAATAGACTACAGAGGAGGGGAGACGTGCTGGGAATTGTTGGGGCCTGTGGCTATGGTGGCAACATTCCAGGGAGAGTGGGACAAACGTATGGAGCCTTCCATGGTGTGGCCGGAGAGGAAGCTGCTCTCGGCGGTTTTGCCGAACAGCTGGACCTCTTTACCGGGACGCCTCCCAGAGATCTGCGGCTCCCTGTACCCCAGCCAGGCGCCCCTCTCCTCTCCTTCCTCAGCCCCACGTCTCCCCGGGTGTCCCTCACATGAATAAATGACACCCTCCACATTCCGTTGCCCGGGCTGTCCCATTTCCGTCCCTCCTGCACTATCTCTGCGCAGGAAACAGATGTTCAGAGATTCAGGCCATTCAGTCCGGCTGCGACGGACTTGCCCCAGTGCTAGTGCATAATAGTGTTCAATAAATGGTGCTTATATTAGGGTAATCATTGCTTTTAGTACCTTCCTCTTTAATTTGCTGAATTGTCCTCCCAACATCCACGTTGTCATTTTATTTTATTTTATTTTATTTTATTTGAAAGATTTTATTGTTAAGTAATCTCTGCACCCAACGTGGGGCTGAAACTCACAACCCAAAGTTTAAGACTCACACGCTCTACTGGCTGAGCTGGCCAGGACACCCAGTGCCTGTTACCATTTTATCTTGAGAATATGTAATTGTTCACATAGTCTAGCCCATTTGACACTTCAGACGGGGTTCTCATGAGTTATTTCCCTCCAGAAACTTTGTCTTATCTTTTCACTTCACTGGAAATCATAGGATTTCTTATTTTATCTCTCTATCATCTATCTATCTATCTATCTTGAGATGGAGAGAAAGGGGGGGAGAGCACCCCAGATTTCTCATTTTATTTTTTTAAATTCTATTTATTTTTAAAAAGATTTTATGTATTTATTTGACAGAGAGAAAGAGAGAGGGACAACACAAGCAGGGAGAGCGGGAGAGGGAAAAAGCAGGATCAGGAGCACTGATCAGGAGCCCACTGTGGGGCTCGATCCCAGGATCCAGGCATCATGACCTGAGCCAAAGGCAGACTCTCAACCAACTGAGCTCCTCAGGAGTCCCAGGTTTCTCATTTTTTTTTTTTTTCCAGGTTTCTCATTTTTAAAAAGTGTTTCAAAAAGTACCAAAGTAAGATATGCCTATCATAACACACTCAACCAATACTAAATTGTCTGGACTTAAGGAGTCCCTGGGTGGTTCAGTCAGTTAAGCATTCAACTTTTGATCTCAGCTCAGGTGTTCATCTCAGGGTAATGAGTTTGAGGCCTGCCTTGGGCTCCATGCTGGGTGTGGCTCCTACTTAAAAAAAAAAAAAGGGTAAATGTATGACCCCTACGTACTAATTGTGTAAGTCTGAATTGCACTTCCCTCCCCAAAAGTAATTCATATTAACCATTTGGTCTGTATTCTTTCAGACTTTTGTGATTTTTGCAAATACATATATAAACATGTAGATGCATGCATTTAAAATTATACTGTACATTTACCACTACACTTTAACCTAGTATGCACTGCTGCTTACTTTTTCTTTAACGATACATTATAAATATATTTTTATATCTGTATATATAGACTAACTTTACTTTTTAAACTTCTACCTAGGACATACGTATTATAATTCATATAACCCTCCTCCTGCTGACATTTAAGTTCATTCCAATCTCTTGTTAGGAATAATACGGCAGTGCACCACACTGCTCTCTGCATATGTAATTGGGCACTTATGTGAGCACTTTCGGAGGGTAGATTCTTAGAAATGGAACTGCTGGATTAAAGAGAATATACCTTTTAATTTAAAAAATTTTTATTTATTTAACTGAGAGAGCACAAGCAGGGGGAGCAGCAGGCAGAGGGAGAAGCAGACTTCCCGCTGAACAAGGATCCGGGGTGGTGTGATGGAGGGTCGTGGGGCTGGATTCCAGCACCCCAGGATCATGACCTGAGCTGAAGGCAGACGCTTAACTGACTGAGCCACCCAGGTGGTTCCCCCATCTTTAAAATTTTGATAGATACTTCCAAACTGCCCTCCCAAAAGTCCTTATCAGTACAATTCTTCCAAACAAACATGAGAATCTACTTTTCTTCACACACTTCGTAGCAATGATTAGTGTCATTCTTTTAAATATTTTTCCAATTCAATGCACAAAAGCATATTGAGTTTTTCTTAATTAAGGTTTTCTTTATTTGAGATTGATGATAATAGTTTCATATTCTTATTGGATGTTTGTATTTCTTCTGCAAATCGCCTATTCTTTTCCTTGGCCTCTTGAAAAAAACTGTTTAATTCGTTTTCTTCATTTTATGCTACATGTTTTTCTCTAAATAATACAATGTATTTTAAGTAAAACAGGGTTTTTGTTCTACTTTTGTTAAGCTGGTATAAGCAATTAAATCCTTCAGTTTATGGCACACTAGATAATTGGTCCACGTCTTCCTTTCAGTTGCCTCTTTTCCCATCCTTGCTCCCTTTTTCCTTGCCACCCCTGAAACAGATTTATTTATGCACTCATTTATGCAGTCATTCGACTCTCCTTTCACTCCTATATCCACATATATAGGTGTCCCTGATCAATACATTGTATTATTTTGTGTGTTTTGCATCTCAGGACAATCGTGTTGAATAACATCTCATTCTGTTTTCCTTTTCTTTTCACAAACATTGTGTTTTAAAATCCTGTTCTGCTTTTGCTGTGGAATGGCTAGATCCTGGGATGGAGGGCAGAGCACAGGGAACAGAGTTAAAAGGATTGCAACAGAGCTGTAAGGTGATGGACAGACGGCAGCTCCACTTGGGAACACAGTGTAACATCGAGACTTGTTGTAGCATTATGTTGCACACTTGAAACTAATGTAACATTGTGCATCAACCATACTTCAATAAAAATAAATAGGTAAGATTGAAATGTCAAAAACTTCTATTCTGGCTTTCGGTCCCCTATGCCCCTCATAGCCATGCATTGCAAGATTGAAGAAATCAAGGACTTTCTGCTCAGGGCCAGGTGAAAGGATGTCAAATCTGTCAAGATCAAGAAAAATACGGATAATGTGATGTTTAAAGTTTCATGCAGCGGATACCTTTATACCTTGGTTATCACAGACAAAGAGAAGGCAGAGAAACAAGCAGTCCCTGCCCCCAGGTTTGGTTGTGAAGGAGCTGAAATGAACATGGCTCACTGATTTTGTGGCAGGGTTTCACAGTTCTTGTCTCACGGAGTCCAAGAATGAATCTCGGGGACAAAAAGGTGAAGTGAAGTGGAAGCTTATTAAGTGAGGGTGAGAACAGAAAGGAAAGAAAAGAGTTCTCTAGAGCCAGCGGGGTCCAGAAGGAGCTGCCACCGAGGGCTTTAATGATAGGTCTTTTATAGGATACAGACCAGGGAACCTGGTAAATTTCTTATGAATAGCCTGGCAGATTTGTGACTATCATGTCTATTTAGAACACCAAGGTGGACTTGTAACTATCACCAGCAAACAACATGTTCTTGTAAGTATCATGGGAATTTCTCCACATCTGGGATTTCTGTGAGCCTGGTTACCTATGCCCCTGAGGGACCCTAGTCATGGCTCCCCCTACCTGTCTCTCACTACCTAGCCTCACCTGTCCCTTACTCAATTTGAACTGTATCAAGATTTTAAAAATTTAAAGCACACCCACACCCACACACAACTTCTATTCTGCTTTTATATATGAGATGGTATTTAAAAATAATATATGGTGAACTAGTTCATTCTTTAAAAAAATAACTTTATTTATTTAACAGCACAAACAGGGGGAGCAGCAGACGGAGAAACAGACTCCCTGCTGAGTGTGGAGCCCCATGTTGGGCTGGATCCCAGGACCCTGGGATCATGACCTGAGTCAAAGGCAGAGGCTTAACTCACTGAGACAGCCAGACGCCCCATGCTTGTTTATGATTTTGCCATAGTTCACATGTCCTGAATTTCAATTCTCTGTTATTAGATAAAGACTTTTTTTTGCTGGTAATATTACTGACTTTTATTTTTAAGACGAATGATCTTTTCCTTGGCCTCTTGAAAAATACTGTTTAATTTGTTTTCTTCATTTTATGCTACATGTTTTTCTCTAAATAATACAATGTATTTTAAGCAAAACAGTGTTTTACTTAAATTAATTATATTTAATTACTTAATATAATTACATAAATACTTAAATTAATAAATTAAACAGTGTTTTACAAAAATTTTTGGACTCCTTTTATTTTTTTTTTTTAAGATATTATTTATTTGACACAGAGAGAGACAGCACAAGCAGAGGGAGAGGCAGAAGAAAGGGAGTAGCCGGTCATGACCTGAGTTGAAGGCAGATAATTAACCAGCAGAGCCACCCAGGCACCCCATGGATCATGCCATTAGTGTCGTAGCTGAGAAAGCTTTGCCTAGCTGAAAGATGCAAAGATTTTCTCTTATGTGTTCTTCTGGAAGTGATGTTTTACATCCAGGTTTGTGGTCAATTTTGAGTTAATTTTTGTGTGTTATGCCAGGTATAGATTGATGTTCTCCTCCTCCTCTCTTCCTGCTCCTTCTTCTTCTTCTTCTTCTTTTTTAAGATTTTTATTTATTTGACAGACAGAGGTCGAAAGTAGGCAGAGGCAGGGAGAGGAGGGGGGAAGCAGGCTCCCTGCTGAGCAGAGAGCCTGCTGTGGGGCTCGAGCCCAGGATCCTGGGATCATGACCTGAGCTGAAGGCAGGGCTTTAACCCACTGAGCCCCCCAGGCGCCCCTCTCCTCCTTCTTTTGTTTTATTTTTTGGCATGTAGTTATCCAACTGTTCTATATTGAAAATACCATCCCTTCTCTACTGCATTGCCTTGGAACATTGGTCAAAAATCTATTGACCATGTGTATGTAGATGTACTTATGAACTCTCTATTTTGTTCCAGTGATCTGCCTTTTTTTATGCCTATAACTATACTATCTTAATTACTTGAATTAATAAATAAATCTTGAATTTTTTCAAGTCTTTCAGCTGTATTCTTCTTTTTTAAAGTTGTTTTGGGTGATCTAGGCCCTTTGCATTTCTATATGACACTTAGAATCAGATTGTCAGTTTCAATAAACATTGCTGTTATTTTGCTTGGGACTATATTAAATGTTTAGATCAATCTGGGGGAATCGAAGGCTTAATAATATTGAGTGTTTCAATCCATGGGCAATATGTATCTTGCCATTTATTTATGTCCTTTTCTTTCTAAGGTTTTGTTGTTGTTGTTTATTTTTTTGTTTTTGTTTTTGTTTTGAGAGAGCACAAGCAGGGGCGGGGAGGGACAGAGGGAGAGGGAGAGAGAGAATCCCAACCAGACTCCCTGCTCAGCATAGAGCCAGAGGCAGGGCTCAGTCTCCTAAAACTGAGATCATGACCTGAGCTGAAATCAAGTCTGATTTTCTACTGACTGAGCACCCAGGCACCCCTCTTTCGGGCTTTTTTCATTTATCTGAGCAATGTTTTGTAGTTTTCGGTGCACATCTTTTGTCAGATTTATCCCTAAGGATTTTATGGGGTTTTTTGATGCTATAATCAATAGTATTTTTAAATTTAACTTTTGAGTGTTCATTGCTAGTGTTTGGGGTTAAATTGTGTATCCCCAAGAGATATATTGAAGCCCTAATCTTTGGTACCTGTGAATGTCATCTAATCTGGAAGTAGGGTCTTTGCCGATCTAATCAGAGTTAAGATGAGGTCAGACTGGAGTAGGGTGGGCCCTCGATCCAATATGATTGGTGACCTTTTCAGAAAGAAACTTGGACACAGACATGCAGAGAGGGAAAATGACAGGAAAACCCAAGGGGAAAAGACAGCCATGTGAAGATGGAGGCAGAAATTGGAGCGACACGTTTGTAAGCCGAGGAACACATGGATTGCTAGAAGACGCCAGAAGCTCAAAGAGGAAGGAGGGTGTCTCCCCTAGACCCTTCATTGAGAGCGTGGTCCTACCAATACCTTAGTATCTGACTTCTAATATCAGAACTGTGAGAGAACTAAGTTCTGCTGTGTTAAGCCATCCCAGCTGTGACACTTTGTTACAGCAGCCAAGGGAAATTAATTCAACTAGTACGCAGGGACATGATTGATTTCTGCGAATTGATCTTATAGCCTGAAAACCTGCCAAACTCAGTTGTTCGACCTAGTAACTTTTTGTAGATTCCATTGAATTTTCCATATAGATGACTATGTCATCTCTGAATAAAAACAAGTTTTCTTCAGGGTGCCTGGGAGCTCAGTCAGTTAAGCATCTGCCTTCAGATCAGGTCACAATCCCAGATCCTGGAACTGAGGTCCACGTCTGGTTCCCGCTCACTGGGGAGCCTGCTTCTCCCTTTCCCTCTGCTGATCCCCCTGCTTGTGCTTTTTCTTGCTCTCTCTCCCGCTATCTGTTGAATAAATAAATAAAATCTTTAAAAAAATAAAGTAAAAGACAATTTTACTTCTTCCTTTCCAGTCTGGATGCCATTAATCTTTCTTGCCGTATTGCGCTGGTTAAAGCCTCCAGTATAATTCTGAAGAACAGTGGTGAGAGCAGATATCTTTGCCTTGTTCCTGATCTTAGGAGGAAAGTATTCAATCTTTTACCATGATGTTTTAATATGATCTTATTGTAGGGGCGTGTGTGTGTGTGTGTGTGTGTGTGTGTGTAGAAGCCTTTATCTGGTTGAAGAAGTTTCCATCTTTTCCAAATTTGTTGAGAAGTTTTTAAAATCAGAACTTTACACTGGATTTTTGTCAAATGTGTTTTTGATAGGTATTAAGATGATGATATGTTTTCTTGTCTTTTCTTTTTGGTTTTTCTTTTTTAAGTTAGAAATGTTTCAATGTTTCAGATGTTTACTGTAACTTGCATTTTTGGTCATGATGTGTTATCCTTTTTATATAATATTGGATTTGACCTACTAAAATGTTGTTAAGGGTTTTTGCATCTGTGTTCATATGCAACACTGGACTATAGTTTTCTTATAATATCTTTGTCTCATTCTGGTGTTAGAGTAACGTCGGCTTTATATAATGAGTTGGGACATATTCCCTATGCTTCTATTTTCTGAAAGAGTGTGTGCAATTGGTATTATTCTTTTTTTTTTCTTAAACATTTGGTAGAGTTTGCCAATAACACTATTCAGGTCTGGTGTTTCCTTTGTAGGAAGGTGTTTGTTTGGTTTTGTTTTTTAAGATTTTATTTATTTATTTGAGAGGGCATGAGCAACAGAGCACAAGCAGGGGGATGGAGAGGCAGAGCCACAGGGAGAAGCAGATTTCCTGCTGAGCAGGGATGCCTGATATAGGGCTTGATCCCATGACCCTAATGATGTCATCACATGAGCCTAAGGCTGACTGAGCCACGCAGGTGCCCCCTTGTGGGAAGTTTTTATTTTTTATTTTTATTTTTATTTTTTTAAATATTTTATTTATTCATTTGACAGATAGAGATCACAAGTAGGCAGAGAGGCAGGCAGAGAGAGAGTAGGAAGCAGGCTCCCTGCTCAGCAGAGAGCCCGATGCGGGGCTCTATCCCAGGACCCTGGGATCATGACCTGAGCTGAAGGCAGAGGCTTTAACCCACTGAGCCACCCAGGCACCCCTTGGGAAGTTTTTAAACTATAATTCAACCTGCTTAATAGCTTATAGGGTGATTCAGGGGATCTATTAGTTTTTGAGTGAGTTTGATATTTTATCATTTTATTTTTATTTTTTTAAAGATTTTATTTATTTATTTGACAGACAGAGATCACAAGTAGGCAGAGGTAGGCAGAGAGAGTGGGGTGGGGGAGGAAGCAGGCTCCCCCCCTGAGCAGAGAGCCCGATGTGGGGCTCGATTCCAGAACCCTGGGATCATGACCTCAGCCGAAGGCAGAGGCTTTAACCAACTGAGCCACCCAGGCGCCCTGATATTTTATCATTTTTAAGGAACTTTTATGTTCAACTAAGCTGTCAAATGTTTTGCATAAATTCTCCTATTATTCTTTTAATATCTTTAGAATCTGTAGTGACATTATCTCTCTCATTCCTGATATTAATCATCTGTGTGTGTGTGTGTGTGTGTGTGTGTGTGTGTGTTTCTTGTTTGCTGATAAGTCTGGGTAGATTTATCTATTTTTCCTATCTTCTCAGTGAACCAGCTTTTCGTTTTTAGTTTTCATTCAGTTCAAAAATTTAAATTTTCTCTTTGATTTCTTCTTTTACCCATGAATTATTTAGAACAGTGTTGTTTAGTTTCCGAGTATTTGGGGATTTTCTGGATAGTGTTCTATTATTGACATATAATTTAATACCTCTGTGATCAGAGAATATATTTTGTATGATCTCATTCCATTTATGTATGTAAGTATGTATTTATAAATATTTAATTTTTAAGTAGTATCTACATCCAGTGTGGGGCTCAAACTCACAGCTCTGAGATCAAGAGTTACATACTCTACCAACTGAGCCAACCAGGCACCCCAGGTCTCATCGCTTTAAAATTTACCAAGACTTCTTTTACAGTCTAAGATATGGTCTATCTTGGTAAATGTTCCATGCACACTTGGAAAGCATGTGTATCCTGCTGTTATTGAGTGGAATGTTCCATAAATATCAATTGGGTCAAGATAATTGATGGAGTTGGTCAAGTCTTTACTGATTTTCCGCTTACTTGTCCTATCAATTATTGAGACACAAGTATTGTCATTTCTGATTATAACCGCAGATTCATTCATTTCTCCTTACATTTCTATTGATTTTTGCTTCATGTACTTTGAATCTCTGTTATTAGGTACATAAATACCTAAGACTTATTGTTTTCTTCTATTTTTTTTAAAGGTTTTATTTTCAAACAATCTCTACATCCAATGTGAGACTTGAACTCAACCTCAGCCAACTCAGCCAGCCAGGTGTCCCTCAAATTGTTATGTCTTCTTGATGAATTGACCTGTTTATCATTATGAAGTGATCCTCTGTATTCCTAGTAATACTCTTTGCCCTGAAATCTATTCCATCTAGTTTTAATATAGCCATTCCAACTTTATTTTGACTGGTGTTAGCATGGTATATATTTCCCCATCCTTTTACCTTTAACTTATTCATGTTTTTATATAATGATAGGGATTTCTTGTAGGCTGTATATAGTTAGATATTACTTTACAATCCAATCTGACAAGCTCCTTTAATTGGTGTGTTTATTTTTTTTAAGATTTTATTTATTTATTTGAGAGAAAGAGTGAGTGAATGAGAGAGAGAGAGAGAGCGAGCACAAGCCAGGGGGAGAGGCAGAGGGAGAAGCAGACTCACTGCTGAGTGGGAGTCTGCCATGGGCTTGATTCCAGGACCCTGGGATCATGACCTGAGCCAAAGGCAGACACAACCTACTGAGCCACCCAGGTACCTCTAACTGGTGTGTTTAGATCATTTACATTTAATGTGATTATTGACATAGTTGGATTTAAATTTTCCGTCTTGTTATTTGTTATCTATTTGTACCATCTGTCCTTTATTTCTTTTCCCCTTCTTTTCTGTCTCTTTCTTAATAATGTAAATAAGTGAAATCCAAAATAGAAAATATGGCACGAGAATTTCAGAGAAAGATTTGGGATTTTACAGATCACACTGATGGTGTCAGGAGCGGCTTAATAGAGAAAATATCAGGTCTTAATTCCACTCTGGGCTGACCCTGGCATCCTTGCTGAGGGTCACATTGAGCTGTGAGGGGCTGCAAGGGTGTCTTTAGAGTCAGCACCAGGACAGAAGACATCAAGACCAAAATCAAGAACCACCAGACTTCCCCTTTTGACAGCCGCTTCCCCAACCAGAACCAGACAAGGAACTGCTGGCAGAACTACGTGGACTTCCTTGCTGAGAGGACACAGTGATTACTAAAGGGGTGATGTCTCTGTGTGTGAATGTACTGGCATGAATACAAGTCCTTGTGTCCCACATCCTGGGTATAAGCCTGGGACGACTGCTGGGAACAAGGCACGTTTCCTGGAAATATCTGAACTGGCTCCATCACCTCTCCTATCTCCTCCATCGTTCTCTCAGGGTGGTGAAAGGGGACCTGGACATTTGGTGATCCCCAACCTGGGATCCTGAGCCAAGGCTTTACTAATAATAAATACTCTTTGGAAAAGTGTAAAACTGTGTATGACCAGGAAGAGTGCTTCAGGATGATTTTTTTTTTCTGTTTTGTTTTCTTTTATGTTTTTAAACAGACCACATTCTCTATAAAAAGAATAGGGAAAATATCATTTGAACTGGATTGGGGTGATGGTGGATGGAAGGCACACCATGTTGAGGGAATAGGATGAGCAAAGGGGATAGAGACCAGAAAGTAGGTGTTTGGATCAGGAGAGAATGGATTATCCAGATGGTCAGAGGAAGAGTGGCAGCAGAAGATGTGGAAGGTACTTGTGTTATTGCCAGCTTCCTGTGGACATCCCCACCCTGATGGCCTGCAGATAGCTAAGACACCTGTCAAAGCAACCACATTATCTGCCTTCAAACCTACTCACTCTCAGTAGCCCATAATTTGATGTATGGCATCACCATTTTCCTTAATATCTATACCAGAAGCCTCTGAGTCATCTTAAATGCCTCTTTGTTCCTCAACTCTAACCATCCCACCCATAGGTCACCTCTCAAATTTGAACTTTCCTTTCTCTTCCCCTGGTCTTGAACCCAGCACATGCTTGCTCTCATTCTTGTGCTCTCCCTCTTTCTCTCTCTCTCTCCCCTCAACTACTGCATTAGCCTTCTGTCTCGCCACTTCTAGATTCTTCTACCTTCCCACCATCTTTCACACAGGCAATAATTCCCTGTACCCCCTGAAAATGGATATGAAATTATATGTGTGTTTTTCCTGGGGGAAACCTATAGCTTTCATTAAAGTGTCAAAGACAGCGACAGTCCACAAAAAGCTAAGAGTGACTGCCTTGTGTCTTTATTTCAAATGAAATTATTGATGCTCAGTTAATATAGTGCAGTCAACAGACTACTGAATGAGAAGTCAGGAGACCTAGGGTGCCTGGGGGGTTCCGTTGATTAAGGGTCCAACTCTTGATTCTGGCTCAGGTCATGATCTCAGGGTGGTGAGCTTAATCCCTGCATCAGGCTCTGTGCTGGGTGTGAAGCTTGCTTAAGATTCTCTCTCTCCCTCTCCCTCTGCCCCTCCCCATTCCTCTCTCTATCTTAAAAAAAAAAAAAAAATCAGGAGACCTAGGTTCTAGCTCTGGTGTTACCACTAACTTCCTGTTTGATTTGGGGGCAATGTGTTATGCCCTCTGCATCCTTTCCTCACTTGTAAAATAGAGAATGATCTCTGCCAGTCTCAAAATGTTATTTTATGACTTACAAGTAGATTCCTTTAACATCAAATATTCCACAGTTTATCTCCTCTCAGG
Organism: Mustela lutreola; assembly: GCF_030435805.1. Lineage (NCBI taxonomy): Eukaryota > Metazoa > Chordata > Mammalia > Carnivora > Mustelidae > Mustela > Mustela lutreola. The sequence goes on along the minus strand of NC_081303.1, from coordinate 71,010,135 downwards.
CTCTTCTCTGTTCTGTTTCACTAGACAAACATTTACTGTCTTGTGCTGTTACTGAGCAAAGCTCTGCATTTAGAAAATAAATAAAGCACTGTTTCTCCCACTTCAGAAACTCATAGACCAGCTGGGCAGATGGATATGTAAATAAGAAATTACCATACAATGTCATAAAATGCAGAGCTCTGGAAGCACAAAGGAGGCCCTTTGGGGGAGGAGCATCTAACTTTGCTTGGGAACATTGGGAGGCCTCAAAGAGGAGACCACAGCTGAGTCTTGGGGGAGGGACAGAAATTTCTGAGCAGAGAAGGTGGGGGAGGACATTTCAGGCCCAGGAAACACCACCTGAAGGTAGAGGGAGGCAGTAACCAGTAACAGCATCCCAAGTTGGCAAAACCACCCACACATGAGGCTAGTTTGAATGTCCGCGTGTTGAAGGCTTGGGCTTTGAGTGCACAGGAGTAACAGGACAGAGGGCTGGAGGACAGAGTGAGTCGAGTACTCGAGGCCCTTACACAGAGTGCCAAGAAGTTTTGACCTCATTGTGGGGAACTATTGGATTTTTTGAAGCAAGGGAATGACCATCTGATTTCTCTTTCTCAGAGAAAGCACGCTGGCCACGGAGGGGAAGGTACATTGGAAGGGAATAACACAAGTTTGGAAGTGGCAAAGGTCTGAAGAGCCAAGGGGATGGGAGATGGTGGGGGAAGACCATGTGTTCCCTTTATCCTATCACCCCCAAAGAAGAGCCAAGTTAAAATGTCCAACAGGGTGTTGGAAATAGGAGTCTGATGCTCAGAAAAGGGATCTGGATTTAGGAGCAGGAATAAGTAAGCACTGATGGAAGGCACGAGAAAGACAATGACAGTACTTTGGAAGAGCCTTGTAAGGTGAGGCGTAAAGGGGCCAAAGGCTGAATCCTGGGAAATATCCGTGTCTAAAGTCAGGAGGAGGAAAGATTGAGAGGTTGGGTGAGAAGCAGGAAGCCAAGATGGGTGGTGATGAGGAATCTGCTCCTTCCAGAGGGTTCCATGAGAAGGAGAGAAGAGGGAGGCCTGCAGCAAAGGGAGCCTGCGGGGGGGGGGGGGGATCTGATGTTGTTCTGCCAGCTAGGCAAGGATGAGCCAGGAGGCCCAAGTGAGAAACAGGAGAGACGGGGAAAACAGGTGGACGCAGGAAGGGACAGTATGTAAGGCGAACCTGGGGATCATCGTCCTCGGCAAGGACATGGGGCTTTCATTCTGCCAAGGAAGGAAGAAAGCGACCAAGAGTTTGATTCAGAGGTTCTCACGGTAGAATCACCGAGATAACACAGACACACACACAAAAAGCCAATAGTTGGGTGCACCTCGGAAATTTCTGGTTTAATTACGCTGGGATGGGTCCTGGGCATTGGTATGTTTTCAGAGCTTCCCAGGTGATTAAAATCTGCAGTCAAGGTTGAGAACCACTGGTTTAATTGTAGGTAACTTTTTAGATTGGTGATAACAGGATGGGGTTTGAGGAACCTCGCACTTGATAAAGGTTGGATGATAGGGGACGGTAAAGGTTTGGGACAGGTGAGAACTAGAGAAAGAGAAGGAAGTTAGAAGGGAAGGGAACATACAACTTAGTGACTTACGTGCCATCCATGTAGCAATGAATGGGGCTCAGTCCTTGTTCCCAAAGACACCAGGAGCTTAGGGAAGAGAGAGACACTTTGCAACAACCCTAGGATATCACCGAGTTTTTATCCAGTTAAGATGTTTTGCTGTTTTGTACCCTTTCTCGCTAAAAGTGAAAAAAAAAAATCCAGCTGTTTCACAGTATAGACTGGATCCAGAAATACTTCTGTAAGCATTGAGAGTTGCCTTTCTAGGAAAGTGGGTGCTCGTGAAAGAGCTCTAATTATCCCGGGAGATAGAACTGTGCCCGGTTTTATCAGCAGGGCTCCAAGAAGGTGATGGTTCTGGCTAGGATGTGGACATTGCTAGGGTCACCTGTACCTGGGAGTGGGCTGAAATCGCTCATCACTCAACAGTGAAAGCCTCTGACGGCCATCCTGCTAGGATGGGAAGCTTGTGTTTAAGCAAGGTCCTAAAGATACCCCTTTTTCAACAGTGGTGCTGGGAAAGGGCCCTGCTTTTCACCAGAGTAGAAGACCTAACATTTGCCGCTGTGGTCTGTGCCTGACTTCTGGGAAGAGCTTTGTCCTCAACGGAAGCAGGCCCTTCCCGCAGCTGGGACTTCCCTTTAGAGAGTGTCCATTGCCACAGCTCGAGCCTTTGGGTATCCTCCCTGGACATGCAGACTTCACGGCTCCTGAGAGGCCTCCGGTCAGCCTGTTCCAACCGTCCCAACTGCTTGAGGCCCATGACGGGGGGAGGGGCTGAAAGAACTTCTGCTGAGAGCTCTGGTTTGGCTAGGAGCCCCTTCCTTGAGCAAGATTCTAGAAAGCACTAGGAATCTTTAAGGTACATAACAAAGAGGGGAAGTTTGAGAATTGACGGGGGCATGATGGGTATACAGAGGGGGTTCCTTCTGTTACCTTATTCGTCCCATTTTCTATAAACAGGAATTGAGCAGCTGCCCAAGTCCTCAAAGCTAGGAGCTGTGCTTTTGAAGTTGTTGATAATCATCATCATCATCATCATCGGTTCCACTCTATTGTCCTTCTGGCTCCTGACCTCCCTCTGTCACTGTGGGTTGGGCCTCTTGGGACAATTCCAGCTGGATGTCACCTCAATGTCCTCTTCCTGCCTAGAGTTAGGCTAGGTCCCTTGGACCCCAGGATGCATGGACCTTCTCTTTGGCTCTACACTTCTTCCCTCTGTGAATCCAGATGGGTTTCCATTCCAGGGGTGAGCATGGAACGTAGCTCAGAGAAGGGCCACATGGGACACATCACACTGCTTAGACTGAATGTTGGGCTTCTCCTGTGGGAGCCAGGGCTTTCCATGCACAAGTAGAATTGGAAGCCTCCAGCCTTGCCCTTGCAGAGGAGAAAGGAGACCCCGAGTTTATTCCGGCTGACCTGATCTGTTGACATCCCGACTTAAGTTTTGGCTGTAGGTGGGGTCCGTACACAGAATGATCTGTAATTCCCATGCTAGAAGCCCTGTTTCCGATTCATTGGGCCTTTTTGAGGCTTGTGAATCAGGCTACCGTCATATGAACATATTCACGCTGAAGCTAGTGCAGCCTCAACACTGGGTCAAATTATACACCCGCTGCCTTGCACTGGGGGCGTGCTCGGGGCCGGGCTGGGAGCCCCTACACCGGCTCTGTCTCCCTTTCCCTTTCCCAGCTCTTCTGCCACATGTCCCTCATACCGTGCCAGGACCACGGGTACAGCCTGGTGCCGGGCGCGTGACAGGCCGGGAGCACCGGGGCTCGCACAGGGACTTGGGTAACAGAATGATGACCCTGCATATGGCAAGCAGTCTTGGTACTGAGTCGCTTGCTCACGCGTGGCGTAGGATGGAGAGGCGGTGGAGAGGAGAGGCAAGGGCTAAGAAGAAGGTGCGTGTTTCCGAGGGTCTTCCAGCTTTGAGCGCTAGCAGTGCAGAGAAAGGTGGCTCTGTCCTTGCGGTTGGTTAAGTTAGAATGGGCAACTGTGAAGGATGAGCTTCGGTGTCAGAGAAAAAAAAAATCTCATCAGGGAGGAGCAGAAATCCCAAATAAGTGAGGAACCAAGGCTGAGAAACTTCTTCCCTTGGGACTTCTTGATCACAGGGTTGGGTGAGAAGGTATCAGGACTGAAAGTTGGAAGATGTTGATATGCTGAGAGGACCCTCAAGGGAGAAGCACGCAAAGGTACGAAGCACGCGAAGGTACTTTTGAAACATTACTATTCTAGGTAAGCGCAGGGTTGCGCAGCAGTAATAGGATAATATAATAATACTTAAAGCTTTTGCTCACTCCAAAGGGAATAGGGACTTCCCACAACCCAGGCTTTCATGATGGGGGAGACTGTTGGTGGGTTCGGAGCTCCTGGCCCGCTTCATGAAGCCCAACTGGTTCCTTGAAATGCTCCAAGGCAGAAATGCCCCAGTTGTGTGGGATATTTTGTGATACCTACAGTCTCTGTCTAGTACCCCAACTCCAAGGTATCTGAATCCCCCAGGGTCCAGAGCTTGTGTGATTGGGCTTAAGGACCTGATAGGCCTTTGGAGGTTTCCTGGGAGGAGCACCCCTCTCCCCTCCATACAAGTTCCCTGTCCCCGCGCCTCCCCCGCCCTCGCTCCCCCAGGGCAGGGTTCCCTTTGTAATTAATCCCTACGCTCGAACCAGAGGGGAGGAAAAAAGTGTTAATGAGGGAGCGTCCCATACTGACTGGGCGGTCGCCGCTCGCAGCTAGAACACCGAGTAATTAAATTATTTTTGGAAGGGGGGGGATGCGGTGGTGCTGGTGTCAGGGAAATCCCCGTATGCACGGGAAGCGGGGAGCGTCTCCTGCCACTAATTAAAATCAGAAATTACTCTCCCTTCTCGCAGCCCTGGGGGGGTGGGGGAGGAAATCAATCTTCCCACGTCCCAGATTGGACTCTGTGTCGCCGGGTCTGTGGCCCGCAAGAACGCACACCTCCATCCCCGGGGGTCCCGGGGGCACCGTCTCTCACCGGCGGGTCGGAAAAAGGCGCCCCGGGAGGGAGGGGCTGTGGCTGGGCCTCGGCCGGGGATGGAGGCCTCCCGGGTCACCGCTCGGGGCAGGGGTCGCCGGGCCGCGGCCTTCCTCCGGGGTCGGGAGGGCCCCGCGCGTCCGGGGCGGCCCGCCGGCCGGGGAGCGGCGGCTCCGGGAAGAGCCGGGCCGCAGACAATGGGCGCGGCGGCGGGAGGGGCGCGGCGGCGGGAACAGCCAGGAGGCGGTGCCCGGGAGCGCGCGCCCCCCGCCCCCGCCCCCCGCCCGCTCCCCTGCCCGTCCCCTCCCAGCTCCGCCGGCGGCTCCGGTGCGATTCCCGGTCCCCGCTTCCGTGCTCCTGGGCCCCGCCATGGGAGCCTGAGCGCCCCCATCCCCGGCCCCTGCCCCCGGGGCCCCGAGGGGGACCGGCAGCGGTCTGGGACGCAGAGGGGGTGGCCGGCTCCGGAGCCCCCTCCGCGCCGCCCTCGCCCGCGCTGCCCGTCCGCGAGCACGGAGTTCGCCGCGACCCGGAGCGCTGCGGATACAAAGGCGCCGGGCCGAGCCCACCGGCACTTGGCGGCGGCGGTGAGTGCGGGGCCGCGGGGGCGCGGGCAAAGTTTGCCAGGAAAAGAAAGGAGGACGAGAAACAGGAAAGGAAGACGATCGTGCGGGGGCCCCGGGGGTGCCCGGCCCGTGGGCGGGCGGGATGGCTGCTGGGGGACGGGGCGGGGGCTCGGGGCACCCCCTTCCGGTCCGTTTTCCCACCGCACCGCGGAGTGCCCCCCCCAACTTTGCGGACGGCGGGGGGCTCGTGGGGAGGGGGCGGAGCCCGGGCCTGGAGAGCCAGGGACTTTCCTGGGCCCGGGGCCCCGGCGGGGGCCTTGATGATCCCGGGGGAGCCGGCTGAAGCCGGAGACCGGGAGTGTGTGTGGAGGTGGGGGGAGAGGCAGTGCGAGGATCGGAGTCTGGAGGTACTGGGGGGGGAGGTGTTTAGGGGTGCAGACACACCTTCAGGAGTGTGGGAGGGTCGGGGCAGGTATGCATTCGGGGTGTAGTGTGGAGCCTGGGACCGACCGAAGGAGAGCAGAGGGGGCGTGTGTTGCTCGAGGCCAGGGCTGGCGGGCACCGTGGAAGGGGGGCCCAAGGACAGGCGCCGGCGACCCTCTGCCCACTCAGATGGACCCATCCGGGGGGCCTGGGGGCTCTGCATTAGTGAGTCTTAAAGCATCGGTGGAGGCTCAGTGTGCGTGATTGTGTGTGTGTGAGTGTGCGTGTGCGTGCGCCGGAATGTGCTGCGTGTTTCTGCAGGTGGGCCCCTGGGTCTGGAGGTGTCGGCGTTTTCGGCGTTTTTCTGTGGCGGCGTGTGCACCCGGAGAGCGGCGGACCACGGATCGGCCTGTGCCTGGCTGTGCATTTATGTGGATACTCGGGCGAAGGGGCGTGTGTCTGTGTGTGTGAACTGCACAGGGGTTTCTGGGAAAGAAGGGGGTAGGTACTGAGGAAGGTGGGTGTTTGAGAGCAGAATGGGGCACACCTGGGTAGGTGTGCGTGCACCTGTGCAGCGGAAGGGGGGCGAGCGAATCCGTTCTCTAGTGTGGACCCTGCCTTGATGGGTACGTAGCAGTCTGGGTACTGTCTTAGGCGTGTGTGGGTTTCTGAGTGTGTTTTGGGGGTATATCCTCCTGCCTCTGCAGGCAGATTTTCCTGGGAGAAAGCCCGAAGGGACAGCTGTCTGGATGCTTCTGAAGCTTCTCGGATGTGGCTTTCTCGGGGGTGCGAGGGGAGAGCTTTAAGTATCCAAGAACAAGTAGGAGTGAGTGGGCCGTCGGAAGAGGTGCCTGTTTGGGGAGGTGGGTTTTTCTAGAAAAGGGCGTATATTGTTGGGCATAGAGAGCAGGGGTTCTGGCTGTAGTCCTAGAGGAATCGGAGGCCCTGGAGGGGTCCGGGAGAGAAGGAAGAGGGGCCCCCCTCACCACATTCTTGGTTCTCCAGAGCCCAGGCTCAGCCCCCTAGGCCACAGTTGTCTTGGAAAGCGCCCTGCCGTGGAGTCCTTGATTTCAGAGCCCACGAACTCTGCCCTGCCTCCAGGACCCTACCGTTCCTGAGGACCTGGGATTTTGGTACGGGCTAGAGGCCAGAGGAGGCCAGAGCAGACAGCCTGCTGGAGGGATGAACAACTGGGGGAGGCACGGGGGGGGGGGTATCTGTCCATGGGGTTGAGAAGGTGGGGTTGAGAAGGTGGGAGCTCCAGGGAGCCTGGGGTGGGGGTTCCTCAAGCTTTTCTGCAGGTGCGTCTGTGTGGAGCCCTTAGTTTCCCTTTTCCCTGGTGAGAAGCGTGGCGGGGGTGGGGCTGTGGTCTGGGGCCCGGTCCGAGGGTGAGGACCAGGAGCTGAGGCAGTGAGGGGGCAAATGACCGTGTGTTGGGGAGAGAGCGGGTGGGCACCCCTTGGAGGCCGTCCTCACCATCCTGGTAGTGTGGCGGGGGATCACCACTGGGAAGTGGGTGTACCTCTCCCCACAGAAGCAGTGTCTACCCCCTCTGCCTCTCCTCTCTCTTGTCCTTTCTCTTTTGGGGTGAAGGGAAGGGGCGGATCATGCACGCTTTGTTCTGCCCTGCCCTCCCAGACGCTGCCCTGTCGCCCGCAGCAGTGAGGGGGAGCCGCCCAGTTTTAGGGGCTAAGGTGGTGACCACGCAAGTTTATCAGGGTCTCTGAGGAACTACACTATTGGAATGTCTGACTCCCTAAAGGGCATGTACCATTGGAATGTTCTTTCTCTAGTCCCCGGGGCTCCCCGGCTTCCCTAAAACTCCGGGATGAGGGTAGTGGGAGTTAGAACATGTTGGGACTAGGGCTGTGGGCAGAGCAGGAAGGACCAGATGCGTGATACCCCCAAGCCGGACACCTGACGGGGCGGGCTCCTGTGGTGAGCAGGGCTCTTAAATCTAGGATGGGGGGTTCAGGCTCTCTGCGTGCCGGTGGGGCGTCCTCCCAAGGAGGCGGTGTTGTGCTCAGAGGCTGGCAGGGGCTTCTCTGGGACCAGTGGCCACACTGGATCCTCCTGCCCCCTTGTCTTGCTCCTGCACAGTCATTCCGCCGATTCCTCCAAGACAGGCCTCTCTGGTGTGGCCCTCAGCAAATTCTGCTCCTTCAGAGTGTGAGGAAGGGCCCCCTTTCCTGGCCCTAGAGCAGGACAGACTTTTTATCTGTTTATCTGGCTTCCCAGAGGCCCTTCTGGCTAGAGGGGGGGGGGGGTGTGTGTACTTGGCTACCAGAAGCGTTGTGGGGAGAAGAGGAATGAGCTCGGGGACTCTCCTCCTCTCCTCTGAGTTGTAGGGACTCCTCTCTGCTCTGCTGTGCCTTCTGCCCCCAGCAGCTCCCTACACCCTCACGGCGTTGGTTGGAATTAGTCCTTCATGGTGCCCTAATGTGGGGCAAGTTCTTAAACCCCATTCTTTAGCCTGTTATGTATCTTAGGACACCCTCCTCCAACCCCAGATGGGGCGTTCCTGCAGGAACCCCAGGCCCCCAGTGATGTCCTTGCCTGGCTCTCGGCTTGCTTCTGCTTTCTCAGTTTTGCCCCTTCCTAGTTCTGAGACCTCAGACAGAGGAGGTAACTTTTTGAAGCCTCACCCGTAAAACGGAGTTAATAGTACACCCTACCTCTTTGGTTTACGAGGCTAAGTGAAGGCACGGAGAGCCTCCGCACGGCGCCTGGCTCCTAGGGAGCGCTCGGTGGAGTGGTTTGGGGTCTCGCTGATCATGGTGGGGGGCAGCGCTGAGTTGGGAAGCAGAGCGAGGTGTTGGCCCGGCTCTCCTGGCAGACCACGTTGGGCACTGCCCGCTGTCTGCCCGGCGCCGTGGGAAGCGCCGCGGAGAGGGGCGGATGAAACGGGCTTTCACAGGGAGACGTGCGGAAACACGTCGAGCTGCTGCAGCCCCGTGAGTGCCGTGTGGAGGTGTGTTCCGGAGGCCACCGGAGCCTGGAGCCAGAGTGCTCGGCCCTGCGGTGGGTGTCCGGGAAGGCCCTGGAAGGAGATGTGCCATTTGCTGGCTGTTTTTTTGAACAGGTGAAACTCACATAACATAAATTAACCATTTAAAAAGCAAAAGATTTTATTTGCTAGAGATAGCGAGAGCGAGAGTGCACAAGCAGTAGAGGGAGAGGGAGACGCAGGCTCCCTGCTGAGCAGGAAGCCCGATGCGGGGCTGGATCCCAGGACCCTGAGATCGTGACCTGGATGCTTCGCGGACGGAGCCCTTCAGGTACCCCTGAAATTGACCATTTTAAAGTGCGCGTTGGCATTTAGTACGTTGGCAGTGTTGTCCAAGCGTGGCCTCTGTCTGAAAGCCTTTCCCCCACACCGAAAGGAGACTTGTCTGCAAAGCAGTTGCACCCCTGCTCCTGGCAACCACCGGTCATTCAGAACATTTACCTGTTCAGGATGTTTCATAGAAATGAAATTATACAACGTGTGACCTCTTCTGTCTGTCTGTCTGCCTTCGCTGGGCACCTGCTCTTCAGGGCTCCTCCCTGTGAGAACAGGTGTCAGAACCTTAGTCCTTTTCACGGCTGAATCGTATTCCATGGTGTGGATGGACTTTAGCAGGATGGATAGTATGAGCCGGGCAGACGGGGCGGGGCCCGCGGGGGCTCTGCAGGTCCACGCCATGCGTGCCGAAGGATCGGGGGTGTTGCTGAGCGGCACGCAGCATGATACTGTTGGATCTTAGGTTACGGTGGGGACCTGGCCTCAGTTTCCCTGCCTGTAGAAGGAAGTCCCCTGAGGTTGGTGGCGTTGGAAGCAATAGGGAGGGAGAGTCTGGGATCCTGTTGCCCTTCGCAGGGTCTGCGTGGAGGACGGGACTTCCTTGCTCTCTCCTCATCTTTCCCAGGTGGCTCCGTACTGTTCACATCTGCCCTCGGCCCTACCTGTCCTTCAGCTCTACCGGACGCCAACTTCCCCATCTCTGAATTGACCTGACATTTCTTCTCTCACCATCTCCAGGTTGGGAGCCTTGTTCACGGGGAGGTTTTAGTAGCGGAGGTCAGGGAAAAGCCTGGGGGTGAATCCTACTCAAAACACACCCCCCCCACTGCAGACCCCCGCCCCCTCCAGCCTTCCCTGCTCTGGCCTGCCTCCTGGTGACCTGACCCAGACGGCCCTCCTGTGATCTGGAGAGAAGGGAGGTGGGTCCAGGAGAATCTTTCCGTCCCTTGCTCCACGCTGCTTGGTTCGGAGTAGGAGGCAGAGGCCTTGTGTGGCGGGGCCCTTTGGAAATGAGGTGTTGCTGTGTCTGTCTGGTGCCCCTGGCGAGGCTGGTAATTACAGACAGGACGGCCGGGAATGGGTTTGGGAGAAGCAGGCTTGGAATCAGCAGAGTCAAGGACCTCGTGGTAATCAGGGTGGGCCGTGTGGGGAGAGGAGGGAGAAGCTGGGGGCTGGGGTGGGGTGGCAGACGTGGGGTCCCCTTCCCCAGCCCCTGCACACACAGCCGGGCTTGGCACCTATGGGAGAGTGGGGGGCAGGGTGACTGGAGCCTGGCCCGGTCTCTGCAACCCGGTCTCTGTAAGTGTGGAAGGAGGGAGGAGAAGAGGGGCATGGGGGGACCTGGGCCAGCCCCGCGCCCTCAACCCAGGAAGGAGACCGAGCATGGGAAGAGGGGTTCTGGCTGCTCTCTCAGTCAGGGCTTGGCCGTGGTGCAATTAGGGTGGGGTCGGGGTCCCCGGGGGCTGGGGCCAGCGCTCTAGCCAGAGGAGATTCCGTCTTATTCTGGCTGGGGTCTTTCTCACAAGGAGGCCATGGGAACCGGAAGTGGGACCATGGCAGGTGCACCCTGTAAAGGGCGAAGAGGTGGGAACTGACGTTTCATTGTTCCCGACTCCGTGATGTTCTGTCTACGCTATTTTGTGGAAAACTCTTCACCTTCTGCAGTAGGAGCTCTTCCTCCCTTTCACTGGCCTGAACACGGGTTTAGAGAAGGTGAGCGGCGTCCCGGGGGCTGCGCGGTGTCCACCGCACTCGGCTCTTCCGTTTTCCACAGCGCCCCTTCGCTCTTGCCTCCTTCCCGTGGAATCTGACTTGCTCGTTATTGCCTTTAATCTTGAACTTGAATAGCTGGCCCGTCTCCTGGAGGGTGGACATGAGTTTCCGTGTCAGCTCCAGGAGAGACGGCTGCGCCTGAGGCTGGGCCTGGGGGGTCTCCTGGAGGAGCAGCACCTCCTGGTCACGAGCCGGGGGCCGGGCTGCAGCCTGGGCAGAACCTGTCCAGGGGCCGGCCTCTTCCTCTCTGCGGGCCCCTTCACACGTGGCGGGCGCTGGCCGCTCCAGCCCGGGGGGTCTTGTCTGTGACTGGGAGGGGCCTGGCCCTTGTTGTCTGTAGTGTTTTCCAGCAACCCCCAAAATATCCCTCGGACCTCCACTTTCACCAGAGGGCTCCTGGCTCCCCAACCCTGGGCGGAAGATAGTGTGAGTCTGGGGAGGGGCCTCTGGCTTTTTAGGGTAACTGGGGGTTGGACGGGAACAGGTGCAGAGCCCGAGGTGTGAATGCGGTAACTTAAAAAACAACCGAGTGTGAACAGAGACACTTGTTTTGTCACGTGCTTTGCTCCAGGACGGGAGGTGGCAGATAGAAGGGCTGGGGTCCACGTGAGTTCCTCCGACCCCGGCTCCTTCGGAAGAGGGAGACCTCAGGTGGTGACTTAGTCAAGATGGTGGAGGTCGGTTGGTACGCAGGCCTGTCAGCTGGCCTGGTTTTCCTCTACAGGAGCTGGGTCATTTGCCGGATCTCGGCCCCTGGGTGTGTGTGAGGGGAGGGTTTCCAGAGTGGGGAGAGCCAGGCCTGCCGCCTGCGCCCTCTGTCCCGCCGCGTCACACCGTAGGCCCGCCCTGCTGCTTCTCCCGTACAAACCAGCTTTCGGGGTCTGTGGCCCTCGCTCCCAGCTCCCCCACCACATGTCAGCCCGAGGGCCGCTGGATTCCCCTCCCCAAGTAGCTGCTTGCCACCTCCTGCTCCATGGCAGAGGCTGGGCGAGCAGGCTGGGGGCCTCCTGGAGTCAGGGTCGGGGGGGGGGGGGGGCTACCTGAGACGGTAGGCTACGGAGAGCAGCGTTTTGTGTTCCGCAAGGCTGGGGGTGTGGAGCGCCCAGGAGCTGATCTGTGAGTAGCCTGCTCACCTCCCGGGGTCCGCCTTCTCCTGTCCCTGAGGACAACTCGAGGTGCCTGTTTTTCTTCTGGGCTCTTCCACAGCTCACCTGCTGGGCAGGTAGGGGCCAGTCCTTCGCCCCAGCTGAGGGAGGGAGGAAGAAGTTTGGAGCCTGGTGGGTGGGAATTGTGGGGCCAGCCCGTTGGGTGGAAATGAAACCGTGATCCGGGCACCTAGAAGCCCTGGCTCCCTTCTCCCCGTGCCTGGCACCCTGTCTCCCCTCTGGCCCCCAACCTGGGATGGGTGCCAGAGTGATTACTCACCCTTTCTGCAGTCTGCCCTCCCCCGGCCCAGGGTACCCTTCTCCGCTGGCTGAGGCTAGGGAACGGGGTGCTGGGGTGTGGGTGCATGGTGTGTTGGGGGGCAGAGACTTTCTGCGAGCAGGGTTGGGGGTGGGGGAGCCAGAGAGGAAGCCAAGCAGGTCTCTGCAGAACCTGCCTGGCCGGGGCGGGTGGAGCTGGGTGGGGCAGGCAGGAGCCCGTTGAGGTTTCAAAGGGGGCTAGGAGTGTTGGGTGTATGTGTGTGTGCGTGGCAGTGAGTCTGTGGATATGGGAGGGTGCCTACATCTCCCCTGCCTGAGATGGAGGAAAACTGAGGAAGTAGAGGAGCAGCGCTTGGCTCTGGCTCCCCCAGCTCCTCTTCCGTGAGATGCAGCCTCAGGTGTCCTGGCCAGGAGCCCGGTGTGTGGGCTCTCCCCAGTGGGGCTCCTTGCACGGGGTCTGGCCGTGTGCATCTGCGCTAGAAGCACAGTCGCCACGGGGACCCAAGCACAACCGTCCCTGCTTTTCAGCCCAGGGAGGAGAAGGGTCCTGCCCCCGCCCTGGGGCTGGGAGGATGGTGAGCTCATGTCTGGGGCTGTCCTGGGAGAGTGCCTGGTTCGTGGGGGTGGGGGGGTGCGCCCCAGGCCGGCCCTTTCCTCCGCCTCAGCCCTCTGAGATCCAGCTGCTCCCTCTGGTCTCACCCAGGGACACTGGGACCCTTTTCACGTGCAGGAATGGGGAGCAGCCATTTTTTGGTCTAGGGCCTGGGTCTGTTCCTGGCCTTTCTTGCCTTGATTCTTCTTGTGATGGGGAAACCCAGCATGGCCTCCTGGGACGGAGGGCTTGTCCACCACTGGAGACTGGCTGGGGACTGGCTGGGGGAGCGTCAGGAGCCTCAAGTGGGTGGGGGAGGGCTGGGGCAGAAACCAGCCCTTGGAGGGCAAGGGCTCTGGTCTGCACTGTCTGGGCTTGGGCCTGTCTGGTCTGTCCCTTGTCACTGGTGAGAAGAGTGGCTGGGGCAGGGGTCCATGCGAGTTCTCCCCATCCCGGCCTTACAGCCTTGGCTACTCCGAGGACCAGGCGTCTCATGGAGGAACCTGGTGTCGCTCTTGAGAGGAGCACGCAAAGCCAGAGCTTTAGTGAGGTCTGACGGGGGAGGCCAAACAGGCGTGCCCGAGATGTGGCCGAGGTGTCTTTCTCTGGGTTGCATGTTTTTATCTTGGAACATAGGGTTGCCTCTGGAAGGCCTCCTTCCTCCAGGTTAGTGCTGGATGGGTCCATGCGGTTCCCTCCTGGGAGGAGGGGAGAGAAGGGAGCCGGGTCCACATGGGCCCAGTTAGGGGTTCTCGTACCTTACTGTCCTGTGCGGCAGCCGGATAGGTCACCACATTCACTGCCACCCCGGACCCCTCTCCCCACCACCAGTGGTTGCCGGGGTCTGGATTGAGCACACGGATGAGTCTCATGGCAAAGAGGAGACACCACCGGTCTGAAGAAGGATAGTTATGACTTTGCGTCTCTGCCCTGCCCCCACGAGCCTGCTGACAGGGAGGGTGCTCTGTCTTCCTTGACAGATTTCTAGTTCTTTGGACACTGGGTGGGGAGGTAGGACCCTGCTGCCACCCAGGAGGGTGGCCAGCCAGCACTTGGCGTGGAACTCACATCGATGTCCTTGGACAGCGGGGCTGTCGTGGGTGACGCTGAAGGGACCACGGGACCAGGGCACTCACACGTCCACACCTAGCTGTGGGTGGAAGCAGGAAGGGGGAGGCCGAGGCCGTCAGACCCAGGCTCTTGCGTGGGATCACAGCCCTTTAAGGGCCAGTGTCCACAGATTGCTCTGTAGGAGGGGTCCAAGGAGGCGACCACGCCCCTTCCTTCCGGGTCTCGGATGGAGAAGAGGAGGGCCCTCTGTCTCAACAGTGGGCCTGTCGAGAGCGCTGCCCCATCAGAGTCAGGAGAGCTGTCGGCATCTGTCCTCTTGCCATCCTCTTCCTGCTGCGACGGGAAGGTCCAGCCCAAGCACCTTCCGTGGTGCAGCTGGTCTACTGCCCCAGCCCTGTCTTCCCTAGAGATGAGGAATAACAGGTGCGCTCTCTAGTACACGTTTGTGTTGGGTCCCCTCCGCACGCACCTTTCCTTTCCAGGCTGAGTCACGCCCCCAGCCCCACCCACACTGCTGCCCCGCCTCCGTTCCCCACCCCAGGCCTGAAGGAGCTGGGATGGGGTGGTGGGGTGGCCCTGGTCCAGATGGCGGGTGGAGGAGGTCGTGAGCCTAGCCGCCTGGTGGCTGGCCGTCGGTCCCCAGCACCCGCCCCACAACGGTGTGCCTGTGTCCGTGTCCAGTGCCTCGTCCACCTGAGCTGTGCCTCTGAGGGGGGCAAAGGGGCAGGGTCCCGTCTCAGTCTCCCTTTGCCCAACACCAGCCTCCCCCTCTGTAACCCCCCTACCCCCCCCAAGGCCTTGTTCCCTCTGCCTGTTGCCAGGTTCTGAGTGTATTTTTTCCAAAGGCCTCTGATTGTTTCCTGAAGAAACCCGATCCCAGGGCTCAGACAAAAGCTGGGGCTGCCAGAGGAGAAACCCCATTCTCTCCCTTCTGTCCCTAACTGCGCCCCCACCTTCACAACCTCTCTCGCTTTGGATGCTGGGTATGGGTTCCAGGACCCGGCTGCCATCACCTAGGCAACAGGGGGCTTTGGTTGCCATGGTGATCAATGTGGGAGAAGCTGGGCAGCCGGGACAAAAGCCCCCACATTCCCCCCCACCCCTCCCCCCAATCCCCTTGGGATGGTACTGAGACACATTCCATTAATTTTATTTCTGAAAGGCCTTTGGGGGGGAGAAGGGTCTTGTTTTTGTGACAGGCTCCCTTCTCTCCCTCTCTCCTCTCTGGCCTCCTTTTAACCCCAGATAATCCATGGTGGGTTTGAGCAGGGAACCGAGTGAGTGTGATGTGTGTCGGTGGTGCGGGCAAGGTGGACGCAGTGGGACACGCTTCCCTTTCCCAGCCTCCCAACCGCAAACCAGTCCCCCCCCCACCCCCATCCACACCGGCTCTTGCTGCCCTCCAGGTCCACCTCTGACATTTCCACTTGTTGGTCTCATCCAGGGCTCCCCTCCCCCACCCTCTTCCCTGGGAACCCGCCCACCCGGGAGACCCTGCAGACACCCCCCCCCCCCCCCCCCCCCCCCCCCGATTCCTGAGCTGATGAAACAAGGGCAACTTCTCCCCTGGTTCTTCCTCACCTCCCATCCCTCCCCCGGCCTCTCCAGCTCGGGTTAGTGCCCCGGGTGCCCGGGGGGACAGCAGGCAAGGTTCTGAGGAACCAGGCTCGTTCGGGCCACTCTGGTAGGGGAAGGAGGAGCACGTTCGGATGCTTTCTGGGGCATCTGGAGTTGGGTTGGAAGGGGTGGGTGGAGCAGGCCAGGGGAGCAGGGCGTATGCTGGGTCTTTAATACGCGGCTGGGAGGAAGGTAGGGGCTGAGGCTGAGCAGCTCCGAACAAAGGGCTGGGAGGGGCTGGCACCCTTGTCTGGTTTGAAATTTATCTGTAGGAGAAACACAATGGCATCGGCTTCCCTCCTGGGTGTGTTTGAAGTGGTCCTGGCCAGGGCTGTGTGTGTGTGTGCGCGCGCGTGTGAGACTTCTTTATTTAGTAGTCCCCACAGCAGGATTTATTTATACCACCTCTCCCCCAAGTCTCAGAGGAGGTGTCTGGGGATCGAGCGTGGGCGACCCTGGAGCCAGAGCGTATTAATTCCTTAACTAATTCTAACTGAGCCGTACAGAGGAGCATTTCACCCCAGGGTCCTCACGGCAGCCCCATCAAACACGCATCCTTGTTTTCCTGTTGTACTGATGAGCCTACTAGGCTGCAGAGCACAGAGAAGTTAGGTAACTTGCCTGTGGTCACGGAGCAGGTGGCCGGGAGAGTTGGGGTTTGAATGCGGAGCCTCGGACGCGCGTCCCCGGCTCTTTGTGCCACTGGCTCCGGGAGACGTGAGCATTAAGGGCAGGATGGAGAGGGTGCGGAATCCAGACCCAGGCAAGGGCAGGTCTGCTCCCCTTCATTCTCCACCGCTTGTCTGGAGCCCACCTGTTCTCTTGAACCTCCCGGTGGAGTTCAGGTTTGGGGACGAGAGTAGGCTGCAGACGGAGGGCGGGTACCTACGGAGACGTGAGCCCAGAGGAAGGGTTCTCGGGAGCTGGGCTGCAGGAGCCCCGCGTGTCGTTTGTGGACGGGGTGCCTGTTCATGGCAACGGTACTGAGTAAGGGTTCGGCTTGGGTTGAGGCTCTGTGTCTCTGTCCCCTAAACGTGTGTCAGTCATGTGCTTGCCTTGACGTGGGGCTGTTGACAGGCATGGCGAGGCCATGGGGCTGCCTCTAGGTAGCTGGTAGGGGGGCCAAGGAATGGCGGGATGGATTTCATCTCCCACAGTCAGGGCGGGCTCCCTGGGCGTCAGAGCAGCGGGTGCATTCCCAAGGTCAGTGCCGGTTTCTTGCCGCATGCCCCTGGGAGGGGGGCGGACACAGCCGGGTCTCGGTCGTGCTTCCCGTGCTCTAGTTGCCGAAGACCTGGCTTAGTTGGAGAAAAGTTAACAACGACACAAAGGCAAGCCCGTTTCGGTTCTGAACATCGTTGACTTTATGACAGCATGCGACCTCGAAACGCCCTCCTGTGCTTGGCGCCACGGCAGCCCTTCTGGCCCTCCTGCTCCTCTGGCCGTGCCTTGTCAGCCCCTTTGCCTGCTCTTATATCCTGGGACTCCCAGATCCCCCGTACGCATTCCTCTTCCCAGGGGTCCCACCCATTCCCACCTTGTACCCCGTCAGCACCTCCAGCTCAGACTTTCCCGGGTCTGGCTCCTCAGGAACCCCACTGCTTCTCTGACTGCCTGTCTCGTGGCCTTGAACTCAGCCCATTGGAGACGGAGCTCATGGCCTTCCTCTTCAGATTGGCTCCCCCTTCCCCACGTGACAGCACCGCCATCTACTCTCTTGCGCGGGCACCCCCTGCCCTCAGCCAGACCCCAGTGGCCCTGCTGATCCTACCAGCACGTCTCACAGCCGGCTGTTGTCACCTCCAGGCCTGCTCGCCTCCGTCCGCGTGTTCCCACGTCTGCTCTCCCCCCAGCCCCTGCCCGCACAGCTAACATCCTTCACAGGCATCCCCTGGCGCTTGGAATAAAACGTGAGCTCCTCGCCTGGCCCAGGATCTCGGATAAGCTTGGCCCCTGGCTTCCTGTCACCACCCTTTTCCTCAGCTCCAGTCCCACTGGCCGTTGCTGGTCCTTGATAGACACCGAGCTCTGCCGCCCTCGGTCTTCCCCGGGCGCGCCTCCCTGCGGTTCTCCACTCTGCCTGGTTCACTGCTGCTCTCCTTGTAGGCTCAGGTGTCCCGTTCTCTGAGAAGCTTTCCAGAAGCATTCAGTTTCTGGTCGCGGCCCCCGAGCCGTCCCTCCTGGTTTTTCGCTCCTTTCCTGTCATCACTGCAGTGGTTAGTTACTCGTATTCCGGTTTCCTTGGTCAGTGTGCACCTGCCCCACCGGCCCGGGAATGCGGTGTCAGGTCCCCGCCGTACCCCCGGGGCCTCGCGGGGAGCACAGTGCACGCGGTCCCTGAGAGTGAGACCACGGGCTGGCGAGTGAGGCTGGGAAATGCGTGTGTGCGTGGCAGAGTCGTGCGTGCGTGACAGAGGAGGGGCAGAGGGGAGATGGCACCATGTTGACTGCTGGTCGCGGAGGGCTGGGCTCTGGGGGCCCCGCAGGATGTGGGTGGGGGTTGGGGAAGCAGGAGAAGGAAAGGCTGGCTCTGCTCCGCGGAGCGTGGAGGTGACCGTGCAGAAAGAGCCCGCCGCTCGGAGCACACACAGCCAGGACCTTGCCTCGACCTTGCCGTTCACAGACGTGAGGCTTTTAGAGAATGGTTCCTGCTGCCTTGTACTCCCCGCTTGCTTCCAACGTCATCCACGGTTTCCATTCCTGACCTTGTCCCCTAGTCTGTGTGCGTGCACATGTGCGGGTGCACGTGCGCACACACACACACCCCGTCTCTGACCCTCAGAGGAGCCGCCAGCTTGACCTGGTTGTGTGATGTAGATGCTGGCAAGATGGTGACAGGAGCCCTCCTTCTGTGGGCATCCTTGGAAGCTGTGAGTCAGGGGACAAGGAGTTGAGGGGGAAGGAGAGGCCTGGACAGCAGCCAGCTGCTTTCTGCTCTGTGAAGTCTCTGTTGCTCCAGCCTGTCGGCTGGCCAGAACCTGCTCTTTCTGAGCCTTGGGTTTCCTGGCTGAGAATAAGGAAAGCGTTGCCCTGGCTCTTGGCCCCGGGGCGTGCAGGGTCGGGTTGTTCCTAGTGGCCTTTGCCGGCCGTCTTTCTTGCGCCCGCTGGCACAGCCAAGGAGTGCTCTTTGTAGGAGGCAAGGTCGGAGGAACTGGGCGCGCTGGACAGAGCGGGAACCTGGAGGGACTATTCTGAGGTCATGGCGAGGCCATCTGCAGCTGCCCTTTGGGAACGGTCCTCTTCTCGGCCCTGACTTCCCAGGGAGCTCCGGCTGCTAACCAGCTGCTTCCTTTTCTCAGGAACGCCGCTTGATTTTCTCTGAGACAAGCCCACCCGTCCAGCAAGATAGAGTCCCTCAGGGTGACGGTTGATTTCCTGAAGGTGCCCCTTGGCCTGAAGAAGCCGGTGCTGAAGGAGGCGGCTGTGGGGCCCCCCAGAAGGCCCCAGCCCGTGGCCCTGGAGCGCTACAAGGCACGGCGTTCGGACGCCATGGACACCGAGTCCCAGTACTCGGGCTATTCCTACAAGTCGGGCCACTCCCGCAGCTCCCGCAAGCACAGGTGGGCCTGCGTGGGGGTGATGTGCATGGTGGAGGGTGTGTTGGGGGTGCGTGAGAGGTGGGTGTGCACCGGGGCTGCTGAGAAGACCCAGGTCCCCCCTCTGATCTTCTGTGCCCGCTTGTCTGGCCTCCTGCTGCAGGGACCGCCGGGACCGGCACCGCTCCAAGAGCCGCGATGGGAGCCGCGGTGACAAGTCCGTGACGATCCAGGCTCCAGGGGAGCCCCTGCTGGACAACGAGTCCACGCGAGGGGATGAACGGGTAAGCCTCCGTGGGCACGGGGTCCGGGGACTTCGGGCTGCTCCGTGAAAAGGGAGGTCCACCGATGGGGCGGGGCCTGGAAACCTGGGCTCTTTGGACAGAGGTCCTATCAGGGAGGGCATCTGGTGTCACACCTCCTTCTGCTGGTGTCCCAGGGTAGGACCCTGCTTCAGTAGAATTCAGGGAGTTTCTGTAGAGATCCCTTTGGAAGCAGCAGCCTCTGCCTCCCGGTGTCAGAGAGGTAAGGTGACCTGGGCTGTGTCCTGGGAATCACTTGGCTCCTCTGGGCTGAGGCCGGCCAGGCGGGTGGGCTGGGAACCGCCAGCAGGAGGGCCTTGCCGGGCAGGTGGGGTCTGAAAGTGTGGGCGGAGTTTCCCTTGAGCCCGGAGGCGTGGGCACGACCGCGCCCTCTGTTGTTCACCTGCGGAATCGCGTCGCCTGGTCTGGAGGGAAACAGGTGTGGGCGGAGTCAGCGGAGAAAGGACCGGGAGGAGGGGGAGAAGGCGCTGGGAAGGACACTGTCATTCCCAGAGGGCCCGTGAGCAGGGTGCTCCTGCTCTAACCTCTGTGGCCCACTGTGCTCGCCAGCAGGGAGGCCAGCAGGCAGAACGCTGTGCTGGATTAGGGCAGAGGTAGGATTTGAGGTGACTCTGGAGTTGCCTGTGTCTCATGTGCCTCCCGAGCTTCCTTCTGGGACTGGAGACTCCCAGCCCCCTTCCCCTCATAAGAAATTTGTGTCTGACATGGGGACTTCCTGGGTCTTGGGAGCAGATGAGTACCTGAGGGAAGTATTCTTTCTCCCTCTTTCCCAGTCCTGTCCTCTCCCTGAGACCTGGCCTCCCGAGTTCTTAAAGGGGCCCTGAGACATGGTCAGCTCACCTGCTGTGGGGGAGAAGGCTACAAACCCCTGATGCTTGGAGAGGGTAGGCAGCATGTCTGCGGGTCAGCCTAGAGTGGGGGCTAGACCCAGTTCCTCGAGCTGAACGTGGTCCGTGCGCACGCTTCCTTTCATCAGATCAGGCTCTCCTCCCGTCCTTCGGAAGGCCCAGTCACTGACCCTGCCTGGCATCTTCTACACCCCCCAGTCGGTGTCCTGGTCCTGAGATGCTGTCCCCGTGCTGTCCAGGAGTGAAGGGTGTGGGCACTGATGGCCACTGGGGGACTGGAAGCTCCTCTGTGGGATGGTGTCTGGCTGCAGCAGAGATTGCTTGAGTGAACCCCACTCTGAAGGACACTGGGGACCTCAGCCCGTCTACCCCCTTGCGTCCAGCAACAGGTAGCTGCTGTGCTGCGGGCCGACCAGAGACCCGGGGTGGCCCTAAGTGTGTCCGTCTTCCATGCCCTACACCGATCACTTGCTTTCCCTCCTTGCCCCCCAGGGTCCTCTGGCCTTCGCCACGCTGCTTTGTTTCAGGTCACCCCCTTGGTCAGAACCCTAAAGTGGCTCTCGAGGTCTGGGGGGTAGGTGCTTCTAGCTTAGCCCAGTTTGCACGTGGCCTGCTCCCGCTCCAGCTGGCCGTGCCTGACTCTCCTGGTACGCACACCTTGCATGTCCTCGGGGCGCCTCAGCTCCCCCTGCCAGCCCCCGAACGTTCGAGCGGTCCATGGGGGCCTTGTTAGAAAGCAGGTTCCCGCACAGTCGGCATGGGCTGGGGCCTGAGACGTGCGTTTCCAGCAGCTCCCAGGAGGTGTCCGCGCTGCTGGTCCACAGACCGTGTTATGGATATACAGGACTTAGGGATTGTTGAGTGAATTCAGTGATTCTCAGTTTGGGATGAACGTGAAAATCATCAGGTTTTTGTTTTTTTATTATTTTTTTAAAGATTCTATTTATTTGAGAGAGAGCGTGAGCCAGCGTGAGCTGGGGGATGGGCAGAGGGAAAGGGAGAAGCCGACTCTCCACCATGGGGAGGGGCTGGACCCCAGGATCCAGGGGTCATGACCTGAGTTGAAGTCAGATGCTTTACCAACTGAGCCACCCAGGAGCCCCCAAATCATCTGGGTTTTTTTTAAAAAAGGTGGTTTTCCTCTTGGGTGAGATCTGGGCATCGGTGTTCTTTCCCGAGCTCTCTGCTGTGTGCCCTTTGGTCCAGGTCTCAGAGGTCCCAGCCCTGCAGGGGCCAGGCTTGGCCAGAGTGGATCTTGGTAATGCTTGGGTGGTTGCACACTGGCTGATGGCCGTCTCTTCTCTCTTGTGCTGGCTGTCTGTCCGCCCTCCCTGCCCCCCCCCCCCCCCCCCCCCCCCCCCCCCGTCTCCTCTCCTTCTCCCCTCCTCCTCCCCCTCCATTCTCTTCTCCCTCCTTTTCTGCCTCCGGCTCCTCCTCCCCAATCCCCCTTCGATGCCTCCGCCCCTCCTGCTGTAGGATGACAACTGGGGGGAGACGACCACAGTGGTAACAGGCACCTCAGAGCACAGCATCTCCCACGATGACCTCACGCGCATCGCCAAGGACATGGAGGACAGCGTCCCACTGGACTGCTCCCGTCACCTGGGTGTGGCGGCGGGGGCCACGCTGGCACTGCTGTCCTTCCTCACGCCGCTGGCTTTCCTGCTGCTGCCCCCGCTGCTGTGGCGGGAGGAGCTGGAGCCCTGCGGGACGGCCTGTGAAGGCCTCTTCATCTCCGTGGCCTTCAAGCTGCTCATCCTGCTGCTGGGCAGCTGGGCCCTGTTCTTCCGGCGGCCCAAGGCCTCGCTGCCGCGCGTCTTCGTGCTGCGCGCGCTGCTCATGGTGCTGGTCTTCCTGCTCGTGGTGTCCTACTGGCTCTTCTACGGCGTGCGCATCCTGGACGCCCGCGAGCGCAGCTACCAGGGCGTCGTCCAGTTCGCTGTGTCGCTGGTGGACGCCCTGCTCTTCGTGCACTATCTGGCCGTGGTCCTGCTGGAGCTGCGCCAGCTGCAGCCCCAGTTCACGCTCAAGGTCGTGCGCTCCACTGACGGCGCCAGCCGCTTCTACAATGTGGGCCACCTCAGGTGTGGGCGCGGGCCTGGAGGGGAGGCTGGGGGTCTGCAGGGCGCATGGGAGAGAGCCGGGCATGGGGGCGGCGGTGAGGAGCTGGGGGGCCGCAGGCCGCAGTAGGGACTTTGCACGTGGTAGGTTTTCAGCAGCGCAGGGTCCTGGGGCAGGTGGGGCTGGGAGTTGGGAACCGGGAGAGAACAAGCAGTGAGCCACTGGGGACCTTAGAGAGGGCTGGACCAAAGAGGAAAAAGGTGTGGGGCGCGAACAGGGGATTTGGGGAATTACTTCCCTGGCCTTCTTGGAGGCACAGCCTTGGTGAGCCCTCAAGTGCGCAGTTACTGGGATGAAATGACAAGAGGACGGTCTCCCAGAGGGAGAGATAACGGGGAGTTCCTCTGCCCCTCCCCCTGGCCCATGCGGAGTTATCTGGAGCACCTCCTGGTCCTGGAGGGAATCTTGGGGGACTCTTGGTGTCCTTTGTGGGGATCCAGGTCCCGTGTCCTTTCTTCCCTGGGCTTCAGTGCAGCAGGGAAGGTCTAGCAGGCCCTGCCCCCCAGGGAAGGCTTGCGAGCCTGGGAAGTCAACCTTGGGCCCTGAGCCAGGCTTCTTGGAAGCAGCTTGTCCCTGTGCTTGTCCTTCCTGCCCCGCCGACCTGCCCGCCGACCTGCCCTGATGTCTCCCTCCCTGGCCCCCCTTGTCGGTCCCTTCTCCCTCCCCCTCCCGCCGTCTCCCCCACAGCATCCAGCGAGTGGCAGTGTGGATCCTGGAGAAGTATTACCATGACTTCCCTGTCTACAACCCCGCCCTCCTCAACCTGCCCAAGTCCGTCCTGGCCAAGAAAGTGTCTGGCTTCAAGGTGTACTCCCTCGGAGAGGGTGAGCGGCCCTGCTCCCCTGCCCTCCCGTCCGTCCCAGGCAGGGCGCGGTACCTGCTCCCCGTTTCTCTCAGCCTTTTCCCTTGCTTTCCCCGGTCCCTTTTCTTCTGTCATTTCCCCGGACTCCAGCTGGCTGCTTGCTGTCCCCCCCCCCCCGCCCCGTGCTGTGGCGCGTTACCCCCCGTCCCCCCATTCTGAGTTCTTGCTCCCCGGCCCTGGTCCTGAGCCCTCAGCTTTCTGAGCTCCAGGTTCCCCTGCACCGGGGGAGCACATGCAGGACTCCTGCCCTCCAGGGCCCTCCTGGTGGCCGTCCTGTGGGCCTCTCCCAGCTGTGGCCAGGAGAGTTGGGGGTGCCAGCAGTATCGGGGTGGGCACGGCCTCCTGCGACGTGTCAGGTTGCCATCTCCAGACTTCCTGGGATGGGGAGCGAGCGCTCTGGGAGGTGACTGTGCCCGTCTGTCCTGCTCCTGCGCAGAAAACAGCACCAACAACTCCACGGGCCAGTCCCGGGCTGTGATCGCGGCGGCTGCTCGGAGGAGGGACAACAGCCACAACGAGTACTACTACGAGGAGGCAGAGCACGAGCGGAGGGTGCGCAAGCGGCGGGCCAGGTGGGTCTGGGCACCGGCCGGGTGCGGGTGGGCATCTGTGCCTGGCACGAGGGCTGCGGACTGAGCGTCTGGTCCCGCGGCTGCCGGGACAGACCCCCGCACTGTGCACCGTAAACCCGCGCACGCTTCTCAGCTCACAGTCCCGCAGGTCAGGTCCTGGGTCTGTGGCAGGCCAAAGTCAGTAGCTCTTGGAGGCCTGCTCAGCGGATGGTACCTTTTACCCGCAAAACATGAGGTTCTGGCGCTCAGATCGGGTACATTCTGCAGTACTGTCCTCACTCCTCCCTTTGTCCTGTCCGCATTATTACGGTCGCTTCAGTCAGACCTGAAGAGTCTTTCTTAAGTACCTGCTGCTGCCATGTCCCACCGCGGCTTGTTGGGATTTCCATGGGGCCTGCGGCAGGAGAGCGCCCCAGGATCTGACCACCCACTGTGCCCTCTGCCCCTCCTTCAACAGTCTCCAGGCTGTAAGGGAGGAAGTTATCCCTTCTGTCCTGACATGAGGCTGGTGTCCCCTGCTATAGGTTAAAGACCAGCAGTGCCATTTTTTTTTTTTTTTAAGATTTTATTTAATTATTTGACAGAGAGAGGGAGAGCGGATGAGTGGAGGGGTGGAGGCAGAGGGAGAAGCAGCCTCCCCGCTGAGCAGGGAGCCCAATGCTGGCTCGATCCCTGGACCCTGAGCTCATGACCTGAGCCAAAGGCAGATGCTTCACCAACTGAGCCACAGGGCACCCCGTATGCTTATAACGCAGACTGACTTCTTTCTGCTGCTTCCCCTTAACACGGTCCTTGAGACGCACCCCTGCTGCGGCGGGTCCGGCGTGAAGCTTCTCCTCGCCGCACCCGCCGTGGGTCACGGGTGGCTCCCGCCTCCTCGGCCGTATTTGGATCACAGTCCTCTTTCCTCTTTGCCTGTCTCGATGGACACGGACGTTTTCATTCTGTCTGGTGGCCAGGTCTCTAGCCGCCGGTCTAGCCACTAGTCTGTAGCCGTCCAGGTCTCTTGTGAATGCTGGGCTCACCTCGGCCCTCCGGCCCTCGTGTTCTTGCCTTTCTCTCTTCCTGGTTTGTAGTCAGCTCCTTGCAAACCCACCCCCCAGACGGATGTCAGTGTTGCCCCTGCTCTGTGCCTGTTCATTTGTTGCCCAGCGAAATGTGACCGCGGGGCGCGGCGGGGGGGGGTCTCGGACAGCACGGCGACTGCCCGCGAGGCTTGCTGCTCTCCCTGAGCCCGGGCCCTAGCGGTCTCCAGCTCTGACACTGGACTCCCTGCGCTCCGCTCCCGGAGCTCTATAGCTCTTTCCTGCCTTGCCTCCCACCTGCCACCGCACCGTGTGTGTGCACGCCCCCCCCCCCCCCCCCGCCCCCGCATAGCCCAGCCCTTGGCTCAGGTGGGTTTGTGTGCTTCCGGGTCTCCACCTCGAGCCCTGACCTCACTCAGGCTGCTGGAGGGCTGGAGCCGAGGGAAAGATGGGAGGTGGGCGTGTGGTCCAGGCCCCTCCTGTCCCCCAGGCTTGTGGTGGCGGTGGAGGAGGCCTTCACGCACATTAAGCGGCTGCAGGAGGAGGAGCAGAAGAACCCCAGGGAGGTGATGGACCCCCGGGAGGCGGCGCAGGCCATCTTTGCCTCCATGGCTCGGGCCATGCAGAAGTACCTTCGCACCACCAAGCAACAGCCCTACCACACCATGGAGAGCATCCTCCAGCACCTGGAGTTCTGCATCACTCACGACATGACGCCCAAGGTAGGCCCACCCTGCCGCCAGCACCCCGCTGCCAGCACCCCGCTGCTCCCTGCTCCGCCCACCTTCCCACGGTGCTCTCACCGCACCCGCCCCACGGCCCTGCCCCCCCACCCCGTGGTCTCGTCTGTCATCCCTGCCCTCCCCATCTTGGCTCCGAGTCAAGTTCCCAGGTGCTGAGGAGCAGGGGTGGCTTCTGGACTCTTCCGGGGCCGCTGAGACCTGACTCCCATCTCTGCAAGTTCTGTGCGGTCGCCGCACCGAGTCCCCCTGCCCCTTCACCAGCCCCTTTGAGCTTTTTTTGAGCCATTACCCCCCCCTCCGCTGTATGGTCAGCCCCTAGAACTGCGTCCTGAACCGCCCTTGGTGAGCAGGGTGACAGCCTCCGTGAGAGCTGATGGCAGGGGAAGGAAGAACCAGGGAGGGCTTGTGGTCTACCCTGGTGCAGGCAAGTGGCAGGGCGCAGGTCCTGACCCTGGGGCACCCCCCTCTTCTGTAGGCTCCGCTTCCCCGTGTTTCATACGAGGGTCTGAAGCAGAGGAGCTCTGCCCCTTTCTGCTCTGTTGTAGACGGGGTGGAAGCAGAGCGTGAGCTGGGGGACGTCTTGGTTGTCTCTGGAAGCCGTGCCCCGGGCTGGGGGGCATGAGGCGGTGGGGGGGTGGGACCAACGCCCATGCAGCCCCTGGCCCCCCGCAGGCCTTCCTGGAGCGGTACCTGGCGGCCGGACCCACCATCCAGTACCACAAGGAGCGCTGGCTGGCCAAACAGTGGACGCTGGTGAGCGAGGAGCCGGTGACCAATGCGCTCAAGGACGGCATCGTTTTCCTCCTGAAGCGCCAGGACTTTAGCCTGGTGGTGAGCACCAAGAAGGTCCCCTTCTTCAAACTCTCCGAGGAGTTTGTGGACCCCAAGTCGCACAAGTTCGTCATGAGGTTGCAGTCTGAGACCTCGGTGTGATGGAGCCGCAGGGCCGGGGCGCAGGTCCCACGGGCGGGGGCGCGCTCGGCCCCCACTTCTGCCACCCTTCGGGCCCTGCCCCCGTTCCCTTTTACTTGAATTGAGCCCCACCCGTCTGCCCCCTTCCTCCCTGGTTGCCCCACGGGGGCCTCAAGAGGCCCCTGCGTCGTCAGCAGAGCCTGGGAAGCTCGCCCTCCGTCCCCAGCCCTCACTTGGTGTCATCGTGCAGGAAGCCCTGCCTCTCCCTCTCTCCCTCCCGGGTGGCGCTCTCTCCTGAGCCCCCAGCGCCCCCCCAAACCAGGTTCTGGTAGCAGTTTCCGCCTGTGGCCCCGATGAGGTGTCCCGGGGGCCTAGACATGACTCCCGAGAGCCACCGTGCCAAAACTCCTCCAGACGGGGGGTCGTCCGCGCCTCCTGCCCACTCAGCCGGCCCGGTACCATCGCTGAGTCCTCGGGACAGGGTACCTGTGCGTCCCCCAGACTCGGCCCGGGGGTCTCCCTGCCATGGTCATTGTCGGAGCCTCCCCCACACAGCCACACACATTTAGAGCAAGGGGGGATCTGCCCTTCACCCCTAAAGTGTCTGCCTTCCGTCTCTGAGTCATACGGTCTTCTGGGGCCATAGCCGGACGAGGCGGAAACCCTCTGTGACCACCTTTCCTGGGCCGTGGGGGTCGGCGCCTTCCCTCACTGGGTCGTGCTGGGCAGCCTCTGAGGGAAGGATGGGAGCGATCTGGAGAACATCGCGGGTCCCCACCCTGAACCTGCCTGTACCCTTGTTCCCGCCTCGCTGGGCCAGGCTTCCCCTTCCTGGGGCAGGATGGCGAGCAGACGCCAGCCCTGATTCAGGGGCTTGCCGCCCATGACCCGATGACCCCTGCGGTCTTAGACCAACGCTTTTCTTTCCTCCCCCCCCCCCCCCCCCCCCGTGTGTCTTCTCTCCGCGCCAGGGACCTGTTGCCTCATCTCGTTTGGGGGGGAGCCGGTAGTTCCTCCTCATCCCCTGCCTTAAGCCCACTTCTTTGCCTCAGGGGTCTCTTTTCCTTGGCTGGCCAGGGTCCCCTCCTGTCTCCCTGCCTGGTTCTCTGGCCGCTCGTCTCTCTCAGTGCTGGGGGGAGGGGCCAGGATCGCTGCCTTCGTGGGTATCTGTCCCTCGCCCCGTTGAGCTTCTGTGGTCTCTACACCCGATCTGAATTCTCTAGAGTTTAGGTCTCTTTTTGAGCAAAATTCACCGGTCTTCTAAGACATATTTTCAGTGTAAATCTGAGCCTCTCCTTCAGACGTGTAGTTTTAGCCAAGGGAACTGGAACCTCCAGCCGGGATCCCCGTGGCGGACCATTGGCGGCAGGGCTGGAGGGTGGCCCCCGGGCTGGGCCTCTGAGTAACTCGCCGGGCCCCTTCCCGGCCCCATCCTTGGGCAGACTCACTGGTTCTGGACACGCGGAGTGCCCCCTGGGCTCAGATCCCCACTGGTCTCTGGCTGGGGAGGCTTCCTGCCCGTGGAGGGGCAGCCCTCGTGTTGGCCATCCTCTCTGAGAAAGCACATCTGTGCACCCACTGCCTCCCAGACAAGGGCTCTTCGGTGCGTGCTGACCGCTGTCCGCCCGGCAGTGGGTTTGGGCCTGACTCCGGCAGCACCCGAGGGAAAGGCGTCCTGTCCTGGGGGTTGCGGGAAGGTATCTTTTCTTCTCTGCAAGGACTGGGTTTCCGAGGAGTCTCTCCTGGGTCGCATTTCTAAATACCTCACTATCCTGGAGAATGGGGCCTGGATGGTGGGCAGGAGCGGGGGCTGGTGCGACGGGCGGACCCAGCTGGGGCGGGCGGACCGAAGGTGTCTGGGATCCTCGTTGTGGCCCTACGTTAGCGGTGGGGGAGTGTTTCTTTTCAGAACCTGCCATGTTTTTAATCACTGTGATTTTTTCATTCCTTTTTCTGAAAACAAAAAGCAAACTTTCCCCCAACTCTAAGCACTAAGGGCTGTGACTGAGAATGGTAGCGTTTTGGTCCTTTGCGTCGGAACTGTGGTATCTTTGTCTTCTTTGACGATTATTATAATAATTATTATTATTTTTTAAAATGTCAGGATGAGTTGTCAAGTGTTCGGCTGTGTGTGTCTTTTGCTTCTCCGCACGGGGAGCTGTCTTCATGCTGTGAACTGCTGCGGGCCCAGCCCCTCTGGGCACTGTCCCGCCTGCTCCGCCGCTCCTGCCATGCTGGGGTTTCTTCCTCTTGTCCTGTGGGGGCCGCACCTACCTGTGGCCCCTCACCGCTCCCCCAGGACCCCGGGCGGGCGTGTGGCCGGGTCTCCAGCATTCCCCAGCTGCCCCGCCCCCCCAACCAGGCCTTCCTTGTCATCACCTTGGAGCACCCCGGGGACGCTGCACGTCAGGCCTTCACCTACCTCGCCACGCTGCCTGTCCCCATGGGTCCCATTTCTCTCACACGACCCTTCACGCTCCGTTGACTCGTTTTTTCTTTTTGATCCTTCTTTGTTTCTGCCCATCTCTGTCCCATCTGAGCCTTTCATCTCGCGCTCCACATCCCAACCCCGCCACGGTACCTGTGAAGAGACAGTGGGACCCCTCAGAACCTTCTCATCCTAAATACCCCTTCCCAGAGTCTACGCTTCTCTCCTCTGTGGGACGCGAGGAGCTCCGTCACCCCTCCGCGCTGTACGTCCATCTGTCTGTCTGTCTGTCTGTCTTCTCTTTCCCCTGCCCTTCCCCCAGGGCAGCATCTGCTGATGGATTCGGTCCTGGTGTGTGACTGTTGTGGTCTGTTGTTCTGTGCGCGAAAGGAAGGGGGCTTGTTTTGGGTCCCTTCCAAGTGAGATTGTAAATGTAGAATTTGCCACTGTTGAATCTAGGTTTTTCTTTCTTTTCTTTTCTTTTTCATTTGTTTCTTTCTTCTTCTTCTTCTTTTTCTTTCTTGTTTTTCTTTTTTTGGGTTACAGAGACCTTGTGCATGCATGTAGAAAATTGTAAAATGTAAATTTTTTTTTAATATATAAAAAGCTTGTTTTTACAGTTTGCAGTGGATCGAAACATAATGGCAATTTTAGGTTTTTTTTTCTTAAACATAGGAACTAAAACTGTACAAATTTTTTTTATATAAAATAAAGACATTTGACTTTTGTGGGGGCATTCTGCTGTTTTTCTTTTTCTACTGGAGCAGAAGTTGTTGGGCAAGTATGTGCTCCGCGTAGGGGGAGAGCGGCCAGCAGGGGGCAGTGTGAACTCACCATCGCTCTGCTGTCCCCTCCCACCCCTCGCACCCCTCCCCCCGCACCCCCCAGGCTCTTGAGACTGGAAACTACCCGCTCCAAACCCAGATTCCAAGAAGGGAAGATTCCGCTCCTCCCTGGGGGTGGGTAATCAGGATAGGGAGGAAGGAAAGATTACCTTCCGGGTGGACCCGGAGTATTTTCAGGAAGTTGGTGATTTCAGTCAACAGTGATATCTCGTCAAATCTCACTGGGAAAAATTCCTGAAGTATCTCTCTTCTAAATATCTTCTCTCTCTCTCTCTTTTTTCTTTAATGATTTTTTTTTTTTTTTTTAATTTGAGAGAGAGAGCACAAGAGTGAGGAGGAGGGTCAGAAGCACTCCCCACGGAGTAGGAAGCCCGATGGGGGGCTCGATCCCAGGATCCTGGGATCATGACCTGAGCCCAAGGCAGACGCTTAGCCCACTGAGCCCCCCAGACGCCCCTCTTCTAAGCGTCTTCTTGTTCCTGCCATTCTCTAATCTTTCAGGCATGGCACAAAAAGAATCTTACAGCAATCGTCATTTATTTAAGATGGAAGCATTCAGTTGGCAGGATGCTTGTAGCCAAGCACCAGAGTCGCTATTAGGAGATCAGGGTCCTTCTCTCAGCTCTGCCCAGGCCCCCGCTTCTCTGGGACTTTGGGCGCCAGGCTTCGCCCACGAGCAGCCTTCCGGGATTAACGAAAAGCAAGCAAGCAATTGTAAGCTCTCTTGGGAATTGACCCATTTCCCAGATTCCGTCTTCTTCTCCCCCGTGCACACTTTGCCAGGCTGAGGATGCAAAGACAGAAGACTCGGGCCTTGTCCTGCAGGAAGAGCCAAGTGCACACGCGGCCCCAGGCTAGATGGCTCAAAGTACCGGTCCAAATGCTGCGTGCCTCGTTCACTGGCAAAGCACACACAGGCGCTGGCTGGACTCCGAGCAACTCAGGGAGCCTTCCTCCAAGAAATTTCCGGAGTTTGCTGAAGAATCAAGTTTGGGTGACACGGTCTCCTTGAGCGAAGGGGCTTTCTCTGTTTTGTTCACCAAAGTATTCCTGGGATCTACATTCCTCACGTACGGTTCACGCTCAATAAAAAGAAAATTATTGAATGAGTAATGAATTCAAAAAGCTAACCAAATGGTGGGTCCCATGACAGGGGTCGTCTTTTTCTTCTCCCTTTAAAGTTGTGCTTCCATCTTTCTCGTGGGAAAATGAATAAAAACACTCGCCTCAAACTGCCATCCCCCGGCCTCATGACTGTCCTTCGGGGAATTAGACTTGTACTTTCACTTACGGTTTCCAGTTCACTTCGAAGCCAACTTTTGACTTACTGTGACCAAATTTCTGCCCTTTCCCGCTTCTGAAATTATTCTCGCTCTTCGAGGCGAAGCACAGCAAACACCTTGGTCTAGTGAGGCTTTATTCAGCGCCGGTGATGCCCCCAGCCGTGTCTAACCTCCCAGACCTCCTCCTCCACTAACATTGGCCCCAGGAGTGAAGAGATTTAAGGCCAGGTCTCAGCACTTGATCTGCGGGATCCTATCTTCTCTTGGGGTTTGCTGAATGAGGAAGTGATAGCCCTGACCATTGTCAGGGCGCAAAGGGCTTTTGTAACTGCTTAGAGGACACACTTTTTCCATAGAAGTGCTTTCCAAATCACTCAAGACAGAGTCAGCTTGGGCGCTGTCGGGATAATACCGGACTTCTGGACATTTCTGGCCAGACGTGGTTTTCCAGCCTTTGCCCCTGAAATGAGGCCAAAGGGAAAACCCAGGGCTGGGGCTCTGGGCGGGGGAAGACATGAGAATCTTTAGATACAGTTGTCTGCAAAACCTTATATACATTTTTTGTTTGGGTTCATTTAAATGTCTTCTAAAGAACTAAAAACCAGCAGCCTCACAGAGCTCCTGACTTTTTATATGTTACTTTAAGCACGGATGGAAATACTCCTCCAGTTGCTGGGAAGGCTGGGTGGAGGAAGTGAGCCTCTGGAAAACTATCACAGCGTAGTGCACAAGCGGTCATGGAAGATGCTAGAGAGAGAGTAGAGGACCTCCCGCATTGTAGAAAGAACTTAGGGACCAGTTATCCCTGTACTAGCTCTCCATTTTCTCTGTAGACGGAGAATGGGGTCTGTTTCCCTCATTACACAGCTCAGGGCAGACGTGATATCCTAAGAACCCATAACAAGAATTGCGGAACTGAATTACGTGTGGAAAAGGAAGCAGAGGTACTGGCCATGTTGGGAAACCCGGGAAGGCACTGGCTTCTCTCATTCCCGTCCGAGCAAGTTTGGGGGACATACTGTATGCTCAGCAATGACATACAAAGATAAATAAAGCCTCGCCCCTCCTCTAGTTCATGGGACTTTGCCTAGTAAAACCACAGAAATTTTATTATTTTGTCACCTGTTTTCAGCAACCCAAGGAAGTCAACTTTACCTGCAGATGGGACACACTGAAGCCAAGATTTGGGGAGAGTGTTGAGCCTGGTGGGTAAGCCGCTGGATGTCATCACTGAAAAAGAGCCATCTGTACCCTCCGGTGTCCCGTAATGGGGACCGCTTAGGCAGAACAGGGTTAGAGGACTAGGAGATCTTCTGGGTCCTGTCTTTCCTGCTTGCTTTATGGGCACAGTCCATTCTGCTCCCTCACCCAGGACACTGTGGTTGCAAGTGAAGGAATTTTTAAGTGAAATTACTCTGTATGAGACTCTAGTCATGGATATGTGTCCGTATAAACGTGTCCAGATCCACAGAAAATCCCAACACCAGGAGTAATATCTAATGGAAGCTGGGGGACTTTGGGTAATAATGTGTCACTATAAGTTCAGCAGTTGTTATAAATGTGCTGCTGTGGTGGGGTGAGTGGATATGGGGGGGGCGCCTCTACCTGTGTGGGAGGCAGGATGCCTTTGGGAACTCTGTACCTCACCAGTTATGTTACTGGCAAAAGATGAGTCTTAGAAGAGCAGAGAATTGCAATCCAGGACTAGCGAGCTGTGGTGAAAACCACAGGCGAGTCCAACAAACCTAGGGGAAAAGCATTATTTTTATAGAGAAGAGGGAGGAGTTGGGAGGGATTGTTTTGAACAAAAGTCCATTGGAGAGAAACAAGAGTTTAGGATAATGATGGCTTCTCATTGGCTGAGTTGCCGGGGTGGTCGATTTCTTGGAGATGCAAGTCATTTTTCCCATTGAGGCCTGTCATTGATAATTCTTTCCAATTTTTTTTTAAAGGTTTTATTTATCAATTAGAGAGAGAGAGAGAGAGAGAGAGCACGAGCAGGGGCAGAGGGAGAGGGAAAGGGAGAAGCTGCTCCCTGCTGAGCAGAGAGCCCACTGTGGGGTTTGTTCCCAGAATCCTGAGATCATGACCTGAGACGCTTAACTGACGGAGCCACCCAGGAGCCCCTCCAATGAGATTCTTCTGTTAGGGTCTGTGAGTGACAATTTTTCCCGTATTTGACATTGAGCGGTAGGGCTCCCCCCACCACACCCTCCTTCTAGCCCCCAGAGTCCACTTCAGTGAGGTATCTCTTTATTAATTTTCACACTGGGAATCTGAGACTGCTCTGGACAATAAAGTCTGGCCAAAAGGTAAAATGTCCAGTTGTAAGATAAGTAGGGGCATCTAATCCCAGCATGATGACTACGGACAACACGGCTGTATGATGTATTTGAAAACTGCTAAGGAAGTAGATCCTAAAAGTTTCCATCCCAAAGAAAAAGTCATTTTTCTTTTTTTCCCTTTTTTCTTTATTCTTGTGTCTGTGTGAGTTGATGACGGGGGTTGACTAGACTCCCTGCAATCATCATTTCACAATACACTGTGGGTCAAGCAGTTACGCCGGGCACATTAAACTCACATAGGGCCACAGGTCTGCTATATCTCAGCAAAATGGAAAGGAGAAGAAATAAGATTAAAAAAACCCAAAGCAAGCCTACCGTAATTTAGTTCCAGATATGGATCTAGTAATAAAAGTAGTAGTATGGGCTCTTGTGATTCAGGGAAAAAAACGTGGAAGTGTCTGCTGTTTCCGCGGGATCCCTGGAGGTGTGCCATGCGTGCAAGGAGCTTCCGATAAAACCTCCGGGAAAGGAGGGTCTGGTGTTCCATCCACACATTGACAGCTGGAAATTTGCATGAATGGGCTTGAATGTGTCAAGGAACAGGTGGTTTCTCTTAAGGGCAGTTTTTGTTCCTTTCAAGTTCCTGTTAGTGTTTGTTCTGTTGAACACAGAATGTGTGATTTTAGGGTGAGATTACTGCCTTAAGGAGGTGCTGCTGCAGGAATAAGCTTTTGTTATCAGATGAGTAAGCCCCGGGGGTCTGCTGCTCTGCCTGGTGACTACAGTTGACTACACTGTGTTGAGTACCTGAAATTTGCTAAGAGAGTAGACCTTCCGCGTTCTCACCACTCGCGTGCGCGTGCGCGTGCACACACCCACGCGCGCGTGCACACCCACACACCCACACACACACGCGCGCGAGGTAACAGTGTGGTGACCGATGTGTTAATCTGATTGCAGTCATCATTTCACAAAGTATACATGTGTCAAAACCTGCTGTACACTAGAATACAAAGAATTTTGTTTGCAATGATAAGTGCGAGATGGAGCACAAAACTACCTTGCCGTCAAAGGACTAGTTTTTGGAATCTTTTTTAAAATTATTTTTGAAATTTAAAATCAATTTAAGTAACATAGAGTGTATTATTAGTTTCAGAGGGAGATTTCAGGGATTCGTCAGTTGCATATAATACCCAGGGCCCATTACATCACCTCCTTGACGCCCATCCCCCAGTCACCCATCCCCCCGCCACCTCCCCTCCAGCACCCTCCATTTGCTTCCTAGAGTTAAGATCCAAGGACTGCTGGTTTACATTCTAATATGGAACCTGAGACCTCAAAATGAGACCCAGTTAAAAAGGAAGTGTTCCCTGAAGATGTTCTTTTCAAGGACTGGTCAGCAGTTGGGCCCTTCTGGTTGGGAGCATCTTGAAGAGTCTGATACCAGTGAACCAGTTGGCTGGGCTGGAAATGTTCCGGTGATTTTTATTCTGTCTTGAAGTAGGTTCTGATGCCGATTCTGATTCAACAGGTTTGGGATCAGGTGTGAGATTCAGCACTTCTAACAAGCTCCTTGGTGTCTTAGACACCAGGTTATCAGAAAAAAATAAAAAAAAAATAAATGAAATAGACTGGTGGCTAAAACAACAGAAACCTATTTTCTCAGAGTTCTGAAGATGAGAGGAGGGTGCTGGTGAGGACTCTCTTCCTGGCTTGCAGACGGCCACCCTTTCTCTCTCTTCTCACTTGGCGGTGACAGGAAGCTCTGGTCTCTTTCTTAGGAGGACACTAATCTCATGTGGGCTCTAGCCTCATGACCTCAGCTAAACCTCAGCTAAACGTCTCCTGGATGTTCCAATCCAAAACCATCACAGATGCTTCAACATAGGAGTTTGGTCCCAACACCAGATGCTGCCTGGTGATGTTCCACAGAACTTCTCTGACTGATAAGGCCCTCAGAGACACCGTATTCCTGTGACATTTTGAGGGGCCCAAACTTGCCTTACTTAATACTCAGGTACTTGATCCAAGAGATCAAAATTGTTAAGTGACCTAAATTTCATGGATGTAGTAAATAGTTTGGTAAAGTCGTTGTTGTGCCTATTGTAAGATGGCACTCTGTATCTCAAGTTGTCATTTGTGAGATTCTCAGATGTTGTGAGATGGCCTTCTGTGTAGAGTTTACACATGAGTGGTCCCATGGATCTCTTACTGATTCAATGAGATGATCATAATGACATAAACAAGGGCCAATCTGGTGAGATTTTAACATTAAAGCTCACAGAAATGAAGGGAGCAGATTCCAATATTAATTATCTTTGACCTCAGATTTCTTGCCAACATGATCAACAGAACAGAGGAAATTCGGTTTTACCAAATATAGAGAGCTTCAGATAAGATGCCCTAATGTGTTACAGTATTTATATTAATTGCAAAGGCTATAGGATGAAAGTAAACTGTCATCCTATATCAATAAATTGGAAATACCTTCTCGAGTTTCTTTGTCAAAGTCGTTGTGATTGTGACACAAACTTCAAGATCATCGATCACAGTTGATGCTGCTGCCTCATCTGTGTCCAGTGTTTTTCACTCACTGAGCCATTCAACGAAGACTTGCTGAGTGCTTTATGTGCTCAGAGCTATGCTAGGTGTTAGTGATAGGGCAATGAAAAGTACAGATGTGGTCTTCATTCACAGACATGGTACCTGAAATAAAAGTTATAAGTGAATCTATTGTTCTAAGAATAAAAAAAGAAAGAGAGAGGAGGAGTTGGAGCATCAAATGCATCCTGCTGATATACACACCAATTAGTCAATACTAGGGAAAGGATAAACTTTGTGGCAATGCCCCATGTAAGACCATGGAGTCCATCCCTGTCTTGGCTCCTGCTCAGTGGCCATGGTTCGTCCTGAGAGCACGGTCTCCGCCTTGCCAAAGCTTGTGCATAGCTGAAACATATTTGACCTGTACCATTTGAGGAAAATTCTCAAATGTGCCATTTGAGGAAAATTCTGAGTTACCCATTTGCAATTCAGAATTTTTTTCCCCTTGAATTTTTCAGCAAGCCACATGGAAATCCTTCTTCCCAGAATTCCTGGCATGGCACGTATGGTGGCTAAGGAGATGCCCAGGAAAGCCTGCTGGGTGCTGCTGGTAGGACCCCCACAGAGTGTTAGCAGCTTGGAAGGTCATTGTTTGTCCAGACATTCTACTTCTATCAGTGAATCAAAGGGAGACAAGGTTTGGGGGATAGAATCAAGCCAGCCACAGGAGAGCAGTTAAAGATAAGAATGGGATTCTATTCATTTCTAGCACCCAGTAGATCTGGTTTGGGGACTGAGGGTGGTCATCTGTATGGGAATATTCCTTTTTAAAAATACTTTATTTTAATTCAATTTAGCTAACATATACTGTATTATTAGTTATTATTAAGGGTAGAGTTCTGTGATTCATCAGTTGCATATAACAGCCTCCTCAATGCCCATCCCCCAATTACTCCATCCCCCACCTCCCCCCCTCCAGCAACCCTCAGTTTGTTTCCTCAAGTTAAGAGTCTCTTATGGTTTGTCTCCCTCTCCGTTTCTATCTTATTTCATTTTTCCTTCTCTTCCCCTATGTTCATCTGTTTTGCTTCTTAAATTCTACATGAGTAAAATCATATGGTATTTGTCTTTCCCTGACTTATTTCCTTTAGCATAATACCCTCTAGTTCCATCCACATCATTGCAAATGGCAAGATTTCATCTTTTAAAATATTTTATTTATTTACTGTGTGAGAGAGAGAGAGAGAGCAAGCAGAGGGAAGGGCAGAGGGAGAGAGAGAATCGCAAGTAGACTCCACACTCAATGCAGAGCCCAATGCAGGCTTTAATTTCACAACCCTGAGATCATGGCCTGGGCTGAAATCAAGAGTTGGTCACTTAACTAACTGAGGGGCAACCAGCTGCCCCAAGGTTTCATTCTTTTTGATGGCTGAGTAATATTCCATGATGTGTGTGTGCGCGCGCGCGTGTGTGTGTACCCCATCTTCTTTATCCATTCATCTGCCAATGGACATCTGGGCTCTTTCCATAATTCGACTATTGTGGGTTTTGCTGCTATAAACATTGGGGTGCAGATGCCCCTTTGAATCACTATGTTTGTATTTGTATCGTTTGGATAAATACCTAGGAGTACATAGGCTGGGTCATAAGTTAGCTCTATTTTCAGTTTTCTGAGGATCCTCCATACTGTTTTCCAGAGTGGCTGCACTTCCCACCAACAGTGTAGGAGGATTCCCCTTTCTCCATATCCTCGCCAACATCTGTCATTTCCAGACTTGTTAATTTGAGCCATTCTGACTGGTATGAGGTGGTATCTCATTGTGGTTTTGATTTGTATTTCCCTGATGCCGAGTGATGTTGAATACTTTTTCATGTGTCTATTCGCCATTTGGATGTCTTCTTTGGAGAAATGTCTGCTCATGTCCTCTGCCCATTTCTTTTTTTTTTTTTTTTTTTTTTTTTTTTTAAAGATTTTTATTTATTTATTTAACAGAGAGAAATCACAAGTAGATGGAGAGGCAGGCAGAGAGAGAGAGAGAGGGAAGCAGGCTCCCTGCTGAGCAGAGAGCCCGATGCGGGGCTCGATCCCAGGACCCTGAGATCAGACCTGAGCCGAAGGCAGCGGCTTAACCCACTGAGCCACCCAGGCGTCCCGCCTCTGCCCATTTCTTGATTGGATTATTTGTTCTTTGGGTGTTGAGTTTGATAAGTTCTTCATAGATTTTGGATACTAGTCCTTTATCTGATCAGACATTTGCAAATATCTTCTCCCATTCTATAGGTTGCCTTTTGGTTTTGTTGACAGGTACATTCTTGCTGAGACAGGTCAAACAAATAAATTAGCACCCTGTGTGTTAAGTACAGAAGTAGATCGAGGAAACTGGGAGTTCTGAAGAGACAGAACCAGATGTTGTCCCTTCCCCCTTATCTACGTACTGTCCCTGGGGAACCTCATTTGGTCCTTTAGCTTTAAATGCCATCCTACACCAGGTAGCCCAGCCAGGTGATAAAGAGCTTGGGCTCTGGGGTCAGCCTGTCTGGGGTTTTCTTCTGGTTTTACCACTACTGGTTGAACAAACATGGGGAAATTTTCTGTTTCCTTATCATTAAAATGAAGACAATAGTACAGTGCCAACCGCATAGGGATTTTGAGAATATAACTAAGGAAACATTCATAAATTGCTTAGAGAGTGTCCAGCACCTTATAAACACCCGATAGATGTTCATTGTATGCCAAGTCCTCCCAAATCTCTATTTCTTGTCCTGATTTCTCCCCAGAACCTGGATCCATAAATCTTAGTCACAAAGACATCAAAGAGTTGTTTCAAACTCAATATGGCCGAACAGACTGGTCCCTGCTTACCTCTGCTTCTTCCCTGGTGATCCTGTCTCATTCAACACACCTCTGTCCATCTCCTCACTCCAACTAAAAACAGAGGAATGATCCTTGACTCCTGTCCTGTCTTCTTTCCCCACATTCATGTCCCTGGAACACGCCACACTCATTTTCAGTGAAGGGCCTTCCCATTAGGCATTCTCTGCCTGGAATGCTTACCACTTGATCTTTACTTACAAGGCTCTTGTCATTCAGCTGTCAGCTTAATGTCACCTCATAGAGAAGCTTCCTTTAAACAACTGTCAGAACTGTGAAAGATAAAGATAGTGTTTCTCTCTGGGGCAGACTGCAATGACTCAACCAGACTCTTGAGGATGGTTCTGTGCCAGGAAGCAAGGCTTTGCACTTATTTTAGCTTTAAGTGACTGCTGGTGGCCCAGGCTCAAGGAGCCAGACTTCCAGTTTTGTCTACCCAAAGCTTGATTTCTCTGCTCCTGATACCATGACTTTGAGCTCTGGGGGTATCTCGGCTAAGTGGCTGCTGCTGGGGGGCTGCTGGGACACTGCCACCACCACACCCTTCTTCCTCCCACTCAGAGGAAGATGAACAGCAGCTAAATGCCGTTGGGCACCTTGCTTCAATCTTAACTCTTGACCCTCAGCCCCACTGACAGATAGGATAGTGGGGACCCGTGCTCCCCACCTCTTGCCCATCAATGGGGTGAGAGCGTTTGCTTCCAGATCCCAGGGAGCCTCTCTTAGCTCCTGACCCAGCGCACAGTGGGCCCTCGGACTTCCTCCTCCAGGAAGCCATATTTCTGTCAGCGTCTTGTCCTCTTTGCTGAAACTGTTAACAGCTGTCAGGATCTGAGACTTTTTTCCGCTCACAAGCTAACGAGTTTGCCTGCCACTGTTTCACAGACGCTGACAGAAGATACAAGTGTCCTGGATCAGAGACAAAGGACTTGATCACTCATGGCCCAGCTGGAGGCAGGAATGCACGTTTGCATTGGCTCCCCTTGCCTCTGGGGCCCACGGGCTGATGCTGAGATGTCCCGGCAAGTACTCTGCTTGTCGTCGTCGCAGGTGACAGCTGAGGAATCCCAGTGTTGTCAACCACATGTATATGAGAGGGTCTCCATACTCTGACCATTTCACATAGTTTCCTAGTCTTTCTTTTTACCAGTCTTCAAGGTTCTTCTTTGACGTCTCCAACCAGAGGGCCTACCTGTTCGATGTTACTCATGGCTCGTGCAGGTAAGGACCTCAGGCGGTCTCCTTCCAGACACCGGACTGTCCGGTGTGCTAGCTGGGGTGCTTCCCAGCGGAGAGGTTTTCTCTCATGCCTGACCTCGAAGCTGTCCCCGAGTGGGCTGGAGCGGAGCGGCCGTTCTCGTCCCTCGGGTTGGGCACGGAGTTCAGTCAGACCCGCGCATCTGCTTCCTCCGTTAGCCGATACTCACCAGGAGCCTGTCCGAAGGGCAGAGACGGACAAGCGGACGGAACCCTCGCTAAGCCGCCTGCTGATGCGGCTCGCCCCGGCCCTCCGCACCTGTTCACACCCCGTCTGGCACCTTCCACTTCTGGTTTATAATGGATGATGTGAGGCACATTCACGTGGATCCTCAGTGGGGAACGTTCGCGAGGGGCAGTTTGTGTCATGGGACACAGCCCGCAATGGGCTCTCGGACTTCCTCCTCCAGGAAGCCGTATTTCTGTCCCAGGGCGGATACCCAGTGTCCAGCAGCTCCCAGAAGCAAGCCCGCCACGGCTTTTCACCGCAGAGGGGATGTCAGCTCGAGGGGCCAGCAGTTCACAGCAAACCTCTAGGGAATTCAGACTTCTAAGGGGGGGGGGATCAATCTAAATTCGATTACAAATTAATTGAGAGACTTCAGGCCCAACTTTTTATTTTGTAACAAAGGCAACAGAGACAAAAAGTTTTAGTTATCATTTAAAAAGTTGGAAGAAATGATTTTGTATTCTCCACAAAGTTTTTTTTTTTTTTTTGAAGATTTATTTATTTATTTATTTTGAGAGAAAGAGCAGGAGAGCACAAGCAAGAGGGAAGAACAGAGGGAGAAGGAGAAGCAGGCTAGCAGGCTGCCCGATGGACGATGGACGCGGGGCTCCATCCCAGGACCCTGGGATCACTACCTGAGTCAAAGGCAGATGCTTAACCAACTGAGCTACCCAGGAGCCCCGAAACCCCACAAAGTTTTAATATTACTCGGTAAAATAAAAACAGGAGAGCCAAATTTAAATTCAATTTCACTTACACTTCTAGAATTAAAATGGACTTTATAATAAATACAATTATTTTGTGAATTTGGGGTTATATTATGACTCCTTCTTTTTCTTGTGTTTACCACAGTGTGAAACAAAAACACACAGCATGTTAATTAATTCAAAACTTTGTGTTTCTATTTTAACAAAAAACTAGATTGTATGGAACTATCTAAATTTCTTACCCTTGTCCTCTAGGTCAAGTACCCATTATTTAAAAGTATGTAAATATAAACATAGTTATAAGAGACTACATTGGGTTACAATTTAAATAAGCGATATCTCTTTTTAAAAGATTTATTCATTTATTTGAGAGAGAGAGAGAGAACATGGGTCGGGGGGGGGGGTGGCAGAGAGAGAGGGAGAGAGAATCCCAAGCAGATTCCATGCTGAGTGTGGAGCCTGGTGTGGGACTTGACCCCAGGACGCTGAGGCCACCACCCAAGGTGAAACCAAGAGTCAGGTGCTCAAGCGACTCTGCCCCCCAGGACCTTCTAAATAAGTGGTATCCATATATATTGGTTCTTTTATATAAACCTTAGGCAACATTGTATATTATGTGGACCTAGAGTTAACCCAATTTCATGATTCTGTGTAAAGTTTTAAGAAGTTGTTGTATTTCTGGTAATTTCTTAATAGTAAGTTAGTATGTTGCACTTGAATATATTAATTAGTTATATTTTCTATGCTTCTTAGTTGACTTTGTGCTATCATATTGCATTTATTAGTTAACAAATTTTTGGCAACTTTTTTTTTTAAGATTTTATTTCTTTATTTGACAGAGAGAGACACAGCAAGAGAGGGAACACAAGCA
The DNA here is from genome assembly GCF_030435805.1 of Mustela lutreola. Taxonomy (NCBI): domain Eukaryota; kingdom Metazoa; phylum Chordata; class Mammalia; order Carnivora; family Mustelidae; genus Mustela; species Mustela lutreola. The sequence goes on along the minus strand of NC_081303.1, from coordinate 70,968,531 downwards.
GAGAGTGGGAGAGGGAGAAGCAGGCTTCCCATCAAGCAGTGAGACCCATGCAGGGCTTGATCCCAGGACCCTGAGATCATGGTGTGGGCCGAAGGCAGATGTCTAATGACTGAGCCACCCAGGCGCCCAATCTTTGGCAACTCTTTTTTTTTTTTTTTTTTTAAATTTTAATTTTTATTTATTTTTTTTAAAAATTATTTTTTTATTTATTTGACAGAGAGAGAGAGAGAGAGAGAACACAAGTAGGCAGAGCAGCAGGCAGAGGGAGCGGGGGAAGCAGGCTCCCTGCTGAGCAGAGAGCCCGGCGTGGGACTCGATCCCAGGACCCTGAGATCATGATCTGAGCCGAAGGCAGAGGCTTAATCCACTGAGTCACCCAGGTGCCCCATTTTTTATTTTTTAAAAGATTATTTATTTATTTATTTGACAGAGATTGCAAGTAGGCAGAGAGGCAGGCAGATAGAAAGGGGGAAGCAGGCTCCCTGCTGAACAGAAAGCCTGATGCAGGGCTCGATCCCAGGACCCTGGGATCATGACCTGAGCCGAAGGCAGAGGCTTTAACCCACTGAGCCACCCAGGCACCCCTTTAGCAACTTTTAAAGAAATTAAAATTGAGAGAGATTCAAAAGAAAATAGTGCCTAGCCAGCACCCAGTGCTTGTGTGTGTTTTTAGCCTCTACATTCTTATCTACTAGAAGCACTTCTGCAAAACATTCACATTAAGATAAGAGTATCAGTCACTGTATTTTCTTCTAAAACACTTGATAAGATTATATTTTGTAAGTGAGAATTTGAAAGGTTTAAATAAATAGTCATTAAAAATATTGCTTTGGGAGTACAGTCGATGCTCAGTCGGTTAAGTGTCTGCCTTTAGCTCAGGTCATGATCTTGAGGTCCTGGGATCGAGCCCCATGTCTGTCCTGTCTGGGCTCCCCGCTCAGTGGGGTGTCTGCTTTTCCCTCTGCCTCCCTGCCACAACTCAGGCTCTGTCTCTCACTCTCAAATAAATAAATAAAAACTTTAAAAAATATATTGTTTGGACTACCAGATAATGTGACAGTCGTACAAAGGTTGTGAAGTAATAGAGAAAATTGTGTATATTTACACAGGTCTTGCCCCTGGTTCCTGACCCAGAACTCCTAAATCCCTTGGAATTTCCTGGGTGACAGGAGTGTCTGTTCTAATGAGGTGCTTGGTGGGGGGGGGCTCCTGGATGGGGCCTGTCACCAGGAAGACAGAGCCCTTTGTCAGCCCCACTCCCATTCTCTGGAGCAGAGAGAGAAGCTGGATATGGAGCTAATGGCCCATGATGCCTCTGTGATGAAGTTTCTGTAAAAATTCTGAAGCTACGGGGTTCACAGAGCTTCTGGGTCGGTGAACACGTTCGAGCGTCGGGAAGGTGGTTCCTTCAAACTCCACGTTCACAGAAACCGCCCCCCACCTCGGTCCCATAGATCTTCATTGGGCTGTTTTCATCTATATCTCTTAGGATCATCTGTATTCCCTAATAAAGTGGTAAATGTAAGCAAGTGTTTCCTGAGTCCTGTGTGTCATTCTAGCAAATTCTTGAACCCCGAGAAGGAGTCCCGAGAACCCTGACTTACAGTCGACGGGTCAGAAACAGGGCTGAAATCCCAGGACTTGGCGGGCCGTCTTGTGGCCTCTGCCCCTAACGTGGGGCACCTAGAGCTGCCCTCGGGTAGACAGAGCCAGACCTGGGCTCCATCTGGAAGCTTCTTTGCTCAGCTGCTGTCGGGGAGGACTGCCCCGTGGTGGGGAACCCCACATGCCTGGTGTCAGAGGTGAAGGACTGTGAATGTGGCGGTTTGGGGAGTGACAGATAAACGGAAGGACTGGGGTTTTTTCCTTTACAAAGTTCACTGAAATATTTTTAATGCATAAAATTAAATGTTTTTTAAAACAATTTTTTTTAACTTAATTTTTTTAATGTGTAAAATTAGGACTAGCCGCTGAAGAAAATTCCCCTGTGGTGTGTGGTTTGTGCTGGTGGGAGGTGGTTCAAAAGAGTCATTGTGATTGTTTGTGCCTCTGGATTCTTCCCTGGGGGGCAAAACGCGGCCTCACTGGCCCCAGTGCTTTTGAGACAGACTCTGGCTACGGGTCGGGGCACCTCGTGAATTGTGAAAAATGGGCATTTCTCATTTCTGGGTGAACGACTGTGGCTCAGACTCCTTTTTGACTTTCTGTTTAGGTTGTTATGAAGCAGTTAGTTTGGTTAAGGACACCTCCGGGGCTGTGGCCATTTCTCTTCACAGTTACCGTCGCACTTAGCGTGACAGCTTGCTCCGTTCCCGTCACCACGCTGTCAGATACTGCTCTCTTCCAAAGCCAGATGCCGTATTCAGAATTCCTGGAGGTTAATATGGTGTTTGGTTTCATTTATTTTATTTTTTAAAGACTTTATTCCTTTATTTGAGAGAAAGAGAGCACAAGCAGGGGGAGTGGGAGAGGGAGAAGCAGGCCTCCTGCTAAGCAGGGAGCCCTGTACGGGGCTCGATCCCAGGACGCCAGGATCATGACCTGAGCTGGAGGCAGAGGCTTCACTGACTGAGCCCCCCAGGCTTCCCTCCCTGCCTGTTTCTCAAAGGAAGGCAGCAAATCAACGACACAGAATTTGAAAAAATGAGCTGGCCAAAGGTCGTGCCAGTTTCCTTATCCAAACGACAGAGGCCGGATGTTCCGCCCATCATCTTAAGAAGCATGAGTGTTAGAACGCCTAGAAGGCTCGGCCTCTTTCTGCACCAAGTATGAATGGGTAAGCCCATGACCGGTGTGGTCAGTAAAGGCCAGACACTGTGAAACGTCCAGGGGATGGATAATATGAGGGTCAATTATTATCAGCTGTTTAGGGCAATTCATGCACAGGGTCAGGAAGCCCTGATTCGGTGCGTTCAAATCCATTTGCATTCCCAGAAAATACTGCTCAGGTTCTGCAGGGAGGGAGGGAGGGGTTCTAACCAAGTCAAGCTTTAACACGGCCTCTGTTTTAATCCATGCCTGTTGTCCTAAGGCTATTAATAGCGTCCCTAGCCATCTAAGCAACTGATTGTTACTCATTTCATTTTTTCTTTCAATGCTGAGATTAACAACCCATCCACATTTTCCCGTGGGGAACTTAGAGGAATCTGGAAGAGTGTCCCGAGACCCAAGGACAGCTGGGAGATGTCCTCTAATCCTACCAATAAAATCCAAACACTTTCCAGACTCGTTCCAAGTAAGTACCATCCTACAACAGCTGCAGTAAGAAATCCGCAGCAGGACAGCACTCCCCTGCCCATTCGCTTAAAAGAAAGTCTTGTTTCTGACTTCATTTTTGTGTCCCTAAAAATCTTTTTTTTAAGATTTCATTTGTTCATCAGAGAGAAAGAGAGAGCACGAGCAAGGGGAGCTGCAGGCAGAGGGAAGAGACCGCCTGCTGGGCAGGAAGCCCAATGCGGGACTCGATCCCAGGACCCTTGGATCATGTCTGAGCTGAAGGCAGTTGGTTACCTGACTGAGCCCCCCAGGCGCCCCAGTGTCCTTAATTGTAACCTTGAGTTCAAGAGTCTCAGAGTCGTGCTAGGAGGCTGGGCCTAGGAACACCATGGTTTAATTCCTTGTTGAGAAGCCGCGGTGCTGTGTTCGCAGCTGACGTGTGTGAAAGGAGGTGCTGATTCTGTCCCAATTCCTGGTGGCTGCTCGGCCTCCCAGGCTGTCCTGGTGCTCAATGAGGACAGACAGACGTAGACACGGAAGAAGATGAAATAGCCGTAGGGCTTTGCATAGAATCATGTGCATTTTCAGAACATGCTCAGATGATTTTCCTTTTGCTCCTTTCTGGAACTCTGTGAAGCAATGTGGAGGAAGAGGAGGAGACCAAATCACGGGACTAATGCAGACCGTTATTTACAAGGGCCAGGCATGGTTCTAAGCTATTTCTGTAGTTACGGCGGCTTCATTTAAATTCACAGATGCTCTTTACGACAACTCTGCAAAGTAGGAACCACTCCCCCGGCTGCTTTACAGATGAGGAGACCGATGGGCCAATAAATTATTTAATCAGGTCACGGAGGCGCCGCTCCTAAGTGGCAAGGCTGGGATTCAAACCCAGAGCCCACCTGTCTTCGGGCCCTGGCACGGAACAACCGGTCGACACTGGGTCTATAGAGACAGGGGTAAAAGTCTTAGAACACAGTTTAGAACCCAATGAGTTATCTTAGAATCTAGGTTTCCCGACTCCTATTCAATAACTTCTTTCTTTCTTCTTTTCATTTTTTAAAAACATTATTTATTTATTTTAGAGGAATAGAGAGAGAGAGAGAGAGAGCGCATGGCAAGGGTGGGCAGGGGCAAAGGGAGGGGGAGAGAATCCCCCGCAGACTCCCCGCTGAGCACAGAGCCTGATGTGCGGCTCCATCCTCACGCCCCTGGGATCACCCCCTGAGTCCAAATCAAGAAAGAGCCCGAGACTCAACCAGCTGGGCCACCCGGGCGTCGCCCCTTCTTTTCGTTTTTTTTAAAATTATGAAATATGTCGTACACAGATCATACTGTATAAACACATATAATTTTATATCGAAGCATTTGAAATTGTCAATATTTGCTTAGATTTGACACATAAAAATGGCAATGTCATGATTTGATATGCTGTACGCTATTTAATGACTCCAGTGACCCTTTCTCTGCTGGAAAAAGTTAAAGCAAACAGGAGTATAAACACCGTCCAGTTCAAAGAGAGCATTGCCTCCACGTACGCCCCTCCCCGGGACGCGTCCCTCCTGTCTGTCTGGGTAACACTGCGTGAGTTTTGTGGTAAGCATTTCTTTTCCTCGTGAAGGCAACCTTAAGGCACGTAGCTTGTTTGTGCTCCCTCCGTCTTTATATAACTGGATCGCACCACACGTGTTCTTTTGAGACTTGCTTTTCTCATTCATTACTATGTTGGTGCAAATGAGCTAGATTGCTCGCGCAATTATAGTTTTTTTGGGTTGTTGTGTAATATTACATTATATGACTAAATGACTGTTTATTTATCCAGTCGGCTGTTGAAACGCATTTGAGCTGTTCCTGGGTTGGAGCTAATAAGCATGGAGTTTCTGTGTACATTCTTGCATCCGGCTCCCGGTGCACTTGGCAGGAATCCGTTCAAGTGTACACTTATGGATGGAATTACCAAGTGCAAGAAAAGACTAAACGATTTATACCGAATTGTTTTGCACTCAGCAGGTATAACTGCTCTGAGTTTCCACTGCTCTGTGTTCTCTCTTCCATGCAGTATGGTCAGACTTTAATATTTCATTTTTGTTATCCGGGGGTGTGTAATGGCACTTTCTTGCGGTTTTACTTTGCATTTCTCTAGTTATTAAAGAGGCTGAGCAATATCTTGTGTCTTTATCGACCATTTGGATTTCCCCTTAGCCCTTTGGGAAATGCCTGTTCATGTCTTTGCCACTATTATTTAATTTAATTTAATTTAATTTCTCTCTCTTTATGTACATCTGTGTTCACAGGAATTCATTAAATGTTTCCAGATGTCAGTCTTTTGTCAGTTACATATGTTAAAAATGTTTGTCCCCAGGTTGTGTCTTGGCTTTTCACTTTCTTTATAATGTCTTTAGGTGAACAAATTAAAAAAATTTTAACAGGGGAGTATGATTAATACTTTTTGTGTCTTGTTTAAGAAATCCTTTCCTGCATCGAGATCATGAAGCTACTCTACTATATTGTCCTTTAAGATCTTATATTTTTGTGTCTCATGTCCAAGCCTTTAATAATCCTGGAAGTGAGTTTTGTGTCTGGTGTGAGGTGGCCGCTTGTCTTGCCCCAGTGTGATTCCTTTAAAAAACCCTTCCTTTCCCCACTGATACACACCATCACCTCTTTTATATATCCGTTTTCCGTTGTTTTTCTCTCCTACGGGTAAAAAATTTGCTCCCCGTACAAATTTGAGAGCAATGGAATGAACCACTTTGTATACCCTTTCTTCCTCTTCCCACTGATTGTTTGCACATGGCGGTTTCACGGACGTGGAATCGTGAAAACACTGAAGTATCACCCGTATCGAGTATGGCTTGGGTGGATTCTAGGCAGACTGGCACATTGACGACCTCTACGTTCCCCAGGACCTCGTGGCCCCAGTGCTGCCTTGCTCAGGGCCCCGAGGTGGCTGCCGCTGTTGATAGCCGATTCTCAAGGTTTTGATGCTTTGGGGAAACAAAAGGATCATTTGAGTCAGCAGGGGAAGAACTGGGCAAGTGAACTGGAGGAGATCCCCCTGCATGAGTTGGATACTGGGCAGGAGGCAGATTACCTGAGTCCTTTGGGTGCTAGTCTCTGCTCTCAGGCTGACCTGCTTCCTGAGTCGTTGAACTACGTGAATCCAGTGACTCTTTCTCTGCGGGGACGCAACGGACTCCATCGTCTTCTTTCTCTGTGACCGTGTGTATCACACATCTATGGACTCCAGTTTCTCCTCTGCCTCCAGTGTCTCTTACAGTGCCCATCTGGATGGACGCCGTGCTTCATGGATAACGGAGTCCTTACTCTTGAGGAGGAACCGGAAAGAAGGTGCCCCGCGTGGGGAGACTTGGTGAGAAGTTGGTGGTGAAGGCTGGAGGTCCATCCAGTCTTCCTGTAAACCCTGTAACGATACCTGTGCCCCTTCGAAATGGTTTCCTTCACTACCGACCTCATTTCCTCTCTACACGTGTCAGGAAGACCAAACGAAATAACATAGATCCAAATGATAAAGTGTTTTTTTTTTTTTTTTTTTTTTACAAATAATAAAGTACTTTTAACAATTTTATCTGTTTATTTTAGAGAGGGAAAGAGTGAGAGAGTGGGAGGATAAGCACGAGTGGACGGAGCAGAGGGAGAGGGAGAGGGAGAGGGCCTCTCCAGCAGACTCTGTGATGAGCACAGACCTTGAGCTCATGACTCTGAGATCACGACTTGAGCCGAAATCAAGAGTCTGTTGCTTAACCAACTGAGCCACCCAGGCGCCCCACAATTCTGTAAATTTGCTAAAAACCATTGAACTGTACACTTAAAATGGATGAATTTATGGTATGAGTATTATACCTAGAAAAATCTGTTTCTTAAAAGTCTCGTAAGACCATACACTGTCCTATTTTTAAAAACAATGTATTTCTATAGGGGAAGAGAAGATAAAATGAAACAAGATGAAATCAGAGAGGGAGACAAACCATGAGAGACTTAGTCATGGGAAACAAACTGAGGGTTGCTGGAGGAGTGGGGGTGGAGGGTTGGGGTAACTGGCGGGTGGGCAGTAGGGAGGGCACCGGATGGAACGCGCACCGGGTGGTCATGAATCACTGACCTCTGCCTCTGAAACTAATAATACATTATATGTTAATTGAATTTAAATTTTAAAAGTTAAAATAAAACAATTATTTGACATTGCACCTTAAATGGTTTAAAGTATATGCTAAGAATTGGGATATGTTCAAGAGATTTTAAGAGATTTTAGGAATCAAATAAGAAGTTAAATCAATGCCTGGAAAATGACCTAGGCTGTATTAAAATGATGTAAACTTTAAACACCATGAATCAACTCTGAAGCTATTAGCTTATTCTTTTAGAAACTATTTAGTTTTAAATTTACAAAGAGTAAAGTTCATTTTGGGGTGTACCATTCCATGGGTTTTCACAAATGAATACACCGTCATATAAGCACCACCATAATCCAGATATGAAACAGTCCTGTCACTCCCAAATTTCCCCTGTGCCACCCAATTATAGTGAACCCTTCTCCCCACCCACAAATCCTAGTGATCACTCACTTGCTTTCTGTCTGGAGGTGTCTCTGCAAGGACATTATATGATGTGTAAATTTTGAGAAGATTTTCAAACCTACCATTATCCTTTTTTTTTTTTTAAGATCTTATTTATTTATTTGACTCACAGAAAGAGATCACAAGTAGGCAGAGCAGCAGCAGAGAGAGAGGAGGAAGCAGGTTCCCCACTGAGCAGAGAGCCCGATGTGGGGCTTGAACCCAGGACCCTGAGATCACAACCTGAGCCGAAGGCAGAGGCTTAATCCACTGAACCACCCAGGCATCCCTCCATTTTACTTTTTAAAATTGAAATATAATTTACAGACATTATGTTCATTTCAGGTGTGCACTATAGTGAATTAATATTTGTATATACTGTGAAATGATCACCACGAAAAGTCTAGTTAACATCCATCACCACACACAGTTATACAACTTTTCCTTGTGATGAGAACTTTTAAGATCTACTCTCTTAACAATTGTCAAATATGCATTAAATATAAATTAAATACATTGATGCTGTACATTACATCTCAGTGACTTCCTTATTTTATAACAGAGTTTGTGCCTTTGGATCGCCCCCACCCATTTTGCCCACCCTTGTCTCTGCGGCCGCCACTCTGTCCTCTGCAGCCACCTGCTTGTTTGTTTTGGTTTGGGTTTTTTAGAGGGAGTTGTTCAGATTTCATATATAAGTGAAATCTGGTGGTATCTGTCTCTCTCTGGCTGATTTATTTTACTTGGCATAATAAGCTCAAGGTCCATTTATACCGTGGGATTCGAACTTCTGAATGATAAAAGTAATGGTTATTTTGGGGTGGCAGGAATTTCCCTGCTCATAATTAGTCAGATCGAGAATGGCAAGACAGTGACAGGATGAGACTGGTCTGAATTCAGTTACACTCACAGGCTCACAGGCAGTCGGGACCAGAAGGAACTTCAGGGTCATTTAACCAAAATCTCACTTATAAATACAGAGAAACTGAGTCTCAAGCTTGGGTCCCTCCTTGCACCGTGGGCCCAGCGCTCAGCGTGTTAGGAGTCTGCGTCACTACACTTCCCGCCGCTGCACACCGTGCTTGGGCTGTGGCTTTGTCCATCAGTTCCAGCACAAATCCTGCCTCTCTGACCCATCCCTGACTGCCAACAACCCAGGTAACGCTGGTATCCGTCATCAGCTGCAGAAGAAAGGCTGGTTCTGAGAATCGTCTCATGAAGTTAATTTCTGACGCTGCAACATGGAACTGTCACATACTCACTAGTATTAATCTGATGGCTGTTCATTCTGTTATTAGGCAAAATGCCCAAGAGAACACATAATCTGGAATCAAAATCAAGTCTTTTTAAAAGGCAAGAACTGGAAGGGTCTTCATAAATCATTTGAGGTGGTTCTGAGGTGTCCTCAGACATCTCCAGAGTTCCCGCAGGGAGAGAGCGTCTCAGTGGAGGGGCGGGGAGGGGCTCAGCGGTAGCTGTGCTACCTCCTCTGATTAAACTATTATTCTTCTCAAAGGTCTTTTTAAAACATTTCTTGTGGCGCTGATCTGCTGGTAATGAATTCTTTCAGTTTTTTTATGTTTGAAAAAGTCCTCATTTTCATCTTTGTTTTTGAAGACTATTTTCACTGGGTATAGAATTCTAGGTTAACCCTTTTTGTTCCTCACTCTCAAGATGTTGCTGCACCGCGTTCTGGCTGGCACGGTTCTCCCCAAGAAGCCTGCTGTCATATTATCTTTATCCCTCTGTACTTTTTTTTTTTTTTTTTTTTGGTAAACATTTTATTTATTTATTTGAGGGAGAGAGAGAAAGCATAAGCATGGGTGAGAGGCAGAGGGAGAGGGAGAAGCTGACTCCCTGATGAACAAGGAGCCCAAGGCAGGACTTGATTCCAGGACCCTGAGATCATGACATGAGCCGAAGGCAGACGGCCCCACTGACTGAACCACCTAGGTGCCCTATTCCTCTGTGCTTAATGTGTCTTTTATCTCTGGCTGCTTTTAAGCTCTCCTCTTTATCACCGGTTTTAAGTAACTTGATTATGATGGATCTTAGCATAGTTTTCTGAAGTTTCTTGAGGCTGGGATTTATTGAGCTTGGATCTTATTCTTGGATTTTTTTTTATAAGATTTTTATTTATTTATTTGACAGACAGAGATCACAGGTAGGCAGAGAGGCAGGCAGAGAGAGAGGAGGAAGCAGGCTTCCTGCAGAGCAGAGAGTCCGATGCGGGGCTTGATCCCAGGACCCTGGGATCATGACCTGAGCTGAAGGCAGTGGCTTAACCACTGAGCCACCCGGGCGCCCCTTAATCTTGGGTCTTATTCTTGGATCTATCTTTGATAATTTCATCAAGCTTGGGAAATTTGACCCTTATTTTTTCAAACCTTTCACTTTCCCGTCCCTTTTCTTGGACTCGCATGAAATGTATGTTGTTCCATGTGAAGTGCCCCCAGAAGTCAGTGCTTCCAAGTTATCTTGTTTTCAGTTTTTCTTTATGTGTTATTTTGAATAGTTTCTATCACTGTGTCTTCCAATTCATGTCTTTTAAAAAAATGCAGTGTTTAATCAGTTCTTAATTCTACCTAGTATATATTTTGATGAGAGACATTGAATTTTTTTATTCTCCAGAAGTTCAGTTTGGGCTGTTTTATATCTTCCAAACTTCTCCTTAATATGCTCTTATTTTCTTTTAGCTTCTTGGACATATAGAATGTGTCTATAGTCATGGTTTAAATGTCTTTTTCTATGACTTCTGTCATCTGTATCTTTTTTGGCTTCTGTTTATATTTAATTTCTTTTTGTCCTCATTATGGGTCATATTTTCCTGCTTCTTTATGTTGCCTGGTAATTTTTTAAAAAGATTTTATTTATTTATTTGACAGACAGAGATCACAAGTAGGCAGAGAGGCAGGCAGAAAGAGAGAGGGGGAAGCAGGCTCCCTCCTGAGCAGAGAGCCTGATGTCAGGCTCCATCCCAGGACCCTGGGACCATGACCTGAGCTGAAGTCAGAGGCTTTAACGCGCTGAGTCACCCAGGCACCTTGCCTGGTAATTTTTTTTATTGGATTCCAATTATTGTGAATTTTAGGTTATTGAGATTCTTTGAATTCTTTTAAATAATTTAAAGTTGTCTGTGCAGTTAATTTATTAGAGAAATTTGATATTTGAGGCACATTTTCAAGTTTTGTTAAATGAGATTAGAGCCATTCTTCTTTATTCTTTTGTACGTATCTAGGCTTCCATTTGGAATCTTGGTATTTTGATCTTAAGAACTTCTTTTAATATTTAGTTCTGGTCACGAGTTCTTTGAATCTTTTGTTCTTCTTTAAAGGTTTTCATTTTGCTTCCTTTCCCTGAATAGAATTCTAGATTTTGTGTTTTTTTTTTTTTTTTCCTTTCTTTCTTTTAACACTTTAAAGATGTTGTTTGCTGGCTTGCATTTTTTGTTTGTTTTTATTAGAAGATTGCCATAAATCTTATCTTTCTTTTCATGTATATAATGTTCCTTTTCCTCTGCCTACTTTAGTATTTTCTTTTTATCACTGGTTTCCAACAATTTGGTTATGATATTACTTGAGTAGTTTTTATATTTATCTTGCCTGTGGTTTGTTGAACTTCCTGAGTCTGTAAGTTTATAGTTGTATCAAATTTAGAATACTTCTGGTCATTTTCCTTGAAATAGTTCTCCGCTGTCCCTTTCTCTGGTACCTGACAACATTTGCATTATACTGTTTAACAATGCCACCCTTTACTGATGTACTTCCTTTTAAAGAGTTTCTTCCTCCTACTTCTGTTAGGATGGTTTCTATTACTATGTCATCAAGTTTGTTTATCATTTCTTTTGCATCTGTTTAGCTCAGCTAGTGAACTGTCATACCAGGTATTGTATTTTTCAACTCTATAACTTCTCTCCGGTTCCTTTCTGTATCTTCCATTTATTTCCACATAAACACAATAAAGAGAGAAGTAGAAGATACAGAAAAGAACCCTGTTTGCATCTTCTGTTAATTTTTTTTTTTTTGAGGTTGCCATGAAGTACACCACTCATGTCTATTGTTGCAGGAAACCTAATTGATTGATGACTCTGGCAGTGTTCTCTGAATCCACCATTGTATCTGCATGAAAGCCTCCCTTTTCATGGGCTGCCTGTAGTCATTGATTGAATGTGGTATGAATACTAATGTAGGTCTTTTCCTGCAAGGTACAGATTCCTCTGATGGGTGACTCTGGTTTGAGGACACATCAACCCAGATGAAACTTTCTTAGAACTGCACAGCTGTCTGAGACTCTACTCTTCCAGTCCTTCTTTTCGTCTTTTTCCCAAGGGTCGGAGCCACATCATGGTCTGAAGAGTCCACCTCTCCAGCTTATCCTCTTTTTTTTTCATAGGCATTTCCTCCAGTAAACCTTTGGCATCTTGTTTCTTGAACTATCCTAATTAATATATTTATTATTATTGATATATATTTGGTTCTTATTTGCAGTCAGTATAGAATTTCATTTAAATAAAAGGTTGAAGATTTAAAAGTGTTTGAGAACTATGGTCTGTTTTATGTCATTTATGATTGAGGGACTGAAACTCAGAGGTTCTACTGAACATTGAGTTTGCGAACTTAAACCTACCTATATTATGGCATTAAGAATCAGGAGCCCCAATAATACTACTAACTCCTTTTTGCCTTGGACAAACTACTTGACTTCTCTAAGCTTATTAAAGGTGTTACGGTAGTTCATCTATATAGCCTCCTTAATTTTAAAATGTAACTTTACAGATAAGAAAATTGATATAATTTACCTCACCAATTATCCAAAAAGTTGTTAGGGAATATCTAGATTGGATTTTTTTTTCCCAAATAGACAACAAATGGCTCAAAACTTTGTGTGTGTGCGTACTGACCTGTATTTAGGAAAATACCTTGATAAGCCACTTATGGTAAAGGATGTGATCTGAGGACATGGATTTCAGGACCAATATAGTGAAAAAGGTGGCCGAACTGTTTGACATATAGAAGGGAAGAAATTTACTTTTCATTCTAGGAAGCAACAGAAAAGAGAAGACAGAAGGAGAAGAGCAAGGAAAGAGAGTGGAACCCCCGTAAGAGTAGAAAACGAGAGATAGGCATGGGTGAACATTTCTAGAGGCAGAGTAGGGAAAGGGCATTTAAAGCCAGAGATACCCATCATTTAATTGGAAGTTTTCTGCTCTATTAATCAGGCTTGTTATGTTTGAAAGTGACACAAATCCAATGCAAAGAATCTAAAAAAAAAAAAAAAAAAAAAGGATCTTAATGGGTCACAAAGTTTGGTGAGATACTGGGAACTAAGCAACCAAGGAAGAACTGCAGACACCAGTGCTGCAGACACCCAAAGTAGCAACTTGGGTTAGCAGTGCTAGATCTCTCTTTCTCTTTTCCTTCTTCCCTACTTTCCTTTTGGTCTGGCCTTGCTCGTTTCTGTTTGGCTCTGCTTTTCTTTGACTTCATTCTTTCCTGCAGCAGACTGGTCTTGGCCATGTGGCAAGAAACATGGCTGCTGTCAGACCTAGCTCAGCAACCATAAAGAGAGTTTGTTGAAGGAGGAGGGAAAGGAGTTCTGGTGTGCATGTAACAATTCCAGGGACATGTTCTAACTAGCCTTGGTTGGATTCTGTGTTCATCCCTTGCGCCCGTCATCAGTGTCAGTGAAATAGGGCCCTATGGTCAACTAACACAGGTCGTGTGACTACATTTTTGCCCGGGGTGAGGGAAGGGTCTAGTACTAGAAAAATGAGGATAGAAATACTTCCTGTAAAGATAAAAATAATAGCTGATTCTGTGTTGTTTTGGTGTAAACCAACCTTTCTTCTAAGAACCTTTCTTTTTTAAAGATTTAGTTTTTTAAAGAAATCTCTATACCCAACTTGGGGCTCAAACTCACAACTCCAAGATCAGAAGCCATATGCTTGATGGCTGAGCCAGCCAGGTGCCCCCCAAAACCTTTCTTACAATTGGAATGTTGTATCTATGTGACAGCTTTGTGTAAATGAGACTTTGTGGCAGACATTTCGGGAGTGATCTGAATCCTCCTTGGATTTAAGGTAGCAAAGAACAGGGAAATACACATGGGTGGTCAAATGATCCATAAACTGAATTTGGCAGAAACAAGAATTTGGAGCCAAAAGTGACATTGAGAGCAATGCAATAAAAGAGGGCATTGCCTTGACGAAGGCTTCAGGATGGAGGTTTGAGCCCATTTTTATATCTCTGTGATCTGGATTGGGGCAGATCAACATTATTGGCCGTTTTGTAAGTTCTTCAAAGATACCCCTACTGGGAATATTTAACTATAATTCCTGAGATGTGAATGATGCTTCTTATCAGATTGGCTGGTTTTAACTTCAACTCTCAGGACTGAGCTTCCCCAAGTTGGTCTTGGGGGACCTCTTTGGAGCAATGAGCTTTCAGATTGGCTCCAGGTCAGCTCCACCTCTGAAAACCCATGTTTGGTCTGGGGAGACACTCCTGGATCTGTCTCCCACATCTGCAGTTGGTCACCTGTCCTCTGCTCTGTGGCCTTAGGCCTGTCTGTCCACACACAGCCTCTCTTCACAGCCCTTACTCCCGAGGACACATGTCGCTCTGAATGACCTGCCACTTATGATTCTATTGGAGTCTAGCCAATCGGCTTGAGGGGAGGGGACATCCCCTGCCCCATGCTGTGTAGAACGCAACATTCCCACAACTTTTTGCAGAGAAAGTCTGTCCTTTTCTCTTCAGCCTCAACTTCTGCTGGAAGTGAAGTGTTAGGGCCACAAAACCAGCTTTTTCTCATCATCTTTGTAGATTCCTGAAAAAGTGGGCCAGCCCTGTCATGTGGGAAGAACTTAGCATCTATTGTCTTATTTATGGTTTTTGGAGGCTTAGCCCAAATTTAAAAAGAGAGAATCTCATTTTAAGCTCCTTTTACACATACACTATCCCACTGAAACCTTTAGATATGTTAGTTCCATTTTACAGATGAGGAGACAGGTTTAGTGAGGTTATATGACTTTTTCAAGGTCATACAGGCAGTAAGTGACAAGGATAGAATCTGAACCCAGATTTTTCTGACTCTAAATTTCACACTCTTTCCACTTTAAAACTGTTAACTGATGACCAGACAACCTCGATTATTGCTATTAACACTCTGAATTGGGCGTGAGGAGCTTTGATCAAGTGTTGGTGGCTCTGACTGATCGTTGTGATCTTAACCCACTCACCTCTGTGTCTATGCTTTCTGTTACGTAAGCTGTGGAACATAATAGTAATATATAAATAGATATATTTTTACTGTTTCCTTCCACAACTGTGTCGGTGACAATATTTGGGGGTGGGTGGGTAGGAAAAGAATTGACAGAACTAAAATTTACTGCACATCCTGGACTATGTTCCAGTCACTCTGATCCATTCCTCATATACACTGTTCAGTCAGGATTGACTAAAAACATTTAGCAATGGGTAAGCAGAGTCAGCCCATGAGGTCAGCCCAAGTGTGGGCCTTGGGGACGCAGGCTTCGCACCTACACAGGTCACACAGCCAGTGAGGGGGCCCGGCCTGCCTCCCGGCCTGCCCCCCGAGCGACTCCACAACAAAGTCCATGCTCTTTCCAGCCACTACAGCAAATACTTCAGAAGAAAGTCGCCACACAGTGGAACTATTATTATTCTCAGATGTAAGTACTCTGATGTTATTTAGAAAAAGCTAAACAAGGCCTTTAAGTTTCATTTTTATGGTTCCTCTTTCAAATGAACACTGTTTTGCTCCTTTGTCTTATCTGTCTGTCTCTTTCTCATGCCTCCTGCGGACCAAACGTAGTTCAGTTATGAGCCTCCAAATCATACGCTCAGACTCCTTTTTTCCTGTCCTCGTGATAGTACCCCCCAAACAAGATGCATCTGAAGCACTGAGAGTAACACTGAAGAAGAAAGAAAGGAGGAGGGGGGGGGGAAGGGGTGGGAGGCGGGTGCCAAGAGGTTGTGGGGGGAGCAGGTCAGAGAGAGAGAGGGAGGGAGAAGGAAAGAAAGAGGGAGACAGAGAGAAGCCAGGATGAAAGAATGAAAGAGAGAAAGAAAGAGAAAAAGGAAGAAAAAGAAAAGAGATGGAGACAAAAAGAAACAGAAGGCATTCAGGCAGAGGCTCCCTCGGAGCTCATATCTACATAGTCAATCAGAGAGGCTCACAGCCACCGGAAAGTTTGCAAATTTAGATGTCATTTTAACAGCTTTGAACATCAAAGTGCCCCAGAGTCCCTGCCATTCGCCCAAACACCAGGACTGCAGTAATCATGACGCTGGAGGGGTGGGGAGGGTGGAAGGTCGAGCCTCACTGGGTACTTGTGGAAAAACCAAGGACAAACAGGAAGAATTAAACCAGGAAATGACTCATAAACCCTACAAGGGGGTGCGCCCCTCCCTTTTCTTATCCCCCTCACAGAAAAACCTGTTTCCATTCGCTTTGTTTTTAGGATTTTTCCCTCAACAACAACTCTGTCTCTCCTGACTCCTTCCTGGGAGGGAGATTCAGTTTTTCCAAGAGAAAACTTCTCTCACTGATTTCTCATAAGCCCTTGTGATACTGAACACTTGTGCTCTCGATCTGCTATTGAAGAAACAGGGTTAGGCAGATTTGTGAGTGCACGATTTAGAAAACCCACCGCAGCAGATGCAAATTTTACGGATGGCAAACTCACCTTAGGAAGTCTTCTCAGGAGGTCTTTCTTGGTTCAGCTCTTGGCCCCAGAGCCTGCTCAGAAAAGGGAACTTTGGGGACATGGGGTTGAAACTGGTCTTCAGGTAGAATAACAGGTGTGTTTCAGTTTTCCCGTGGGAGAGGGGAGGGAAGCCCTGGCAGGTTTAACAACCTCCTCTCCAATAAGAACAACAAACAACCCTGCCCCCCCACCCACAACACCCTAACTTGCAGCACTTGCCCGAGTCTGTGGCGGTATTTGCATAGAGATCAGCACTAATATAAAATATTTCCACCGTATGAGAGCAACAGATGTAAATCATCTCAGGGGCATAGAATGTCACATGTAGTCAAATAATTAGGAAGTGATGTATTTTGAGTACTTATTACCTTTTTAAAAATCAGCCTATTTACATGTAAGCTTATACAATTCAGTTTTTTATAATGGCTGCATTTAACAACAGGTTAGCAAAATTCCTGAAACGTGAACAGTTGACTTGTGTGAACCTGTATGAGCAGCTTGCGGCTTGTGGGCCCGGGGACTCGGAGAGGATGAGCGAGACCACAGGACGGGTACATGCTGGAACCCATAGAGGGCGTCACCAGTGGGAACGTCTCTCTATGTGACTGGCCCAGGGACCACAAAGGTGGTGATTTGAAGGATTCCATTTTTTTTTTTTTTTAAAGATTTTACTCATTTATTTGACAGAGAAAGAGAGGTCACAAGTAGGCAGAGAGGCAGGCAGAGGGAGAGGGGGAACTAGGCTCCCCGCTGAGCAGAGAGCCCGATGCGGGGCTTGATCCCAGGACCCCGGGATCATGACCTGAGCCGAAGGCAGAGGCTTAGCCCACTGAGCCACCCAGGTGCCCCGAAGGATTCCATTTTCATTTGTTTTTTATTCTGCATCATGCACTCTGGCCCTTTCCTTCAAGGTTTTTTTGTTTTGTTTTAAGATTTTATTTATTTATTTGACAGAGAGAGAGAGAGAGAGAGAGAGACAGTGCACAACTGTACAAGCCGGGAGGTGGAGTGGAGAAGCAGAGGAAGAAGCAGGCTCCCTGCTCAGCAGGCTCAGTCCGAGAACCCTGGGATCATGAGATCATGAACTTAGGGGAAGGCAGACGCTTAACCGACTGAGCCACCCAGGCGCCCCTCCCTCAAATCTTTAAGTGTTTTGAAAAAGGATTAAAGAAGACCATGTAGGTGACCCAAACTCTATCTAACACTTCATGAGGCAGACTGTTTCCATTCAGAGCACTGCAAAATGGGGCAGGAGGCAGGACACTTTTCTAGGACAAAGAATGAAGAGCAAGAAAGCAGACACAGAGCCCATGGGTGGTCTGGGGGATGGGGCTTGGCTGACTGGACATACCGTGTTTCTGGTCAAGCAGAGCCTTTATAGGGTGTGAGCATTGTCTGTTTGAGCTTGCTGCCATGGCACTGTAGGCAGGGTGGCCCACCTTGGACCTAGAAAGTAATTTCAACAAGTGAAGGAGCGATAGACACACAGACTTGTGTTTGGTGGTACTTTGTAGGTCAGGGGTCACACTGGTGACAAAGTGGCCTGAAGCCTCAATTTCTTTATCTGTAAAGTAGAAATAATAATAGTGCCTAAACCATAGAGCAGTTGTGAGTATTAAATGAGATCGTTTGTCTACAATATGAGCCTGATGCCTGGCACATAAGCGGTTTCCATCCCTCCTCCTCTGACCATTCCTCGTCAGATTCCTTTATTAGGTCTTCCTCTTCCAGAGGCAACCGTCTGTTTTACATTTCCTCTGCTCACTCTGTATTAACTCTTCATGGGACCACATTTGGTCTCATGCTTTTAAAAATTACCCATGTGTTGGTGGTTTCCAGGTATAAGTTGTCTACAACCACTGGCATTTTTAGACTGCTGACTTCTTCAGCTCCAAGTTTAGGATATATGAAGTAAAAACAGAATCTAGGAAACTCAGCACTGGGCCTTTCCTTGGGTCCTGAGTTCCCTGGCCTGTTTGTCTTCTTCTCTCCTCCTTCAGCATCTTCTTATGTTTGTTCTATATATAATGTCTAGGGTTTTACATTGCTCTCAGTGAGAAGAATAGAAAAGCATATCAACTTTATCTTGGTGGGTGTGTTTATTGAGGTTTTTTTTTTTTTTTAGTTTAAAAATTTTTAAATGTAGTAAAGACACAATATGAAATGTACCCGTTTCACCACTTTTAAATATACAATTCAGTAGTGTTAACTATATTCATATTGTTGTGTAACAGATCTTTAGAATTTTTTCATCTTGAAAAATTGAAAATATACCCATCGAACAACTTCCTGTTTTTCCCTTGATGGGGAATTCAAAGCACACAAGAGTGTTTAAAAAGGCAGCATATTTAAAAAAGGAAAAATTGAGCCCTCAAACACTTAAAATAATAGGTTGGCATAATTTTCTAGAAAGTAAAATATTTATGCTTAAAATTATTAAAAACATAAAAACAAAAAACAAGATTTTACAAAATTTAGTTTCCAGAAATAAGGCATATAATTGCTGTAATTAAAAACTCAGTAGATATTCAGCCTCAGAAAGGAAGAAAATTCTGTCACATGCTACCACATGGAGGAGCTTTGAGGATATTTTGCTGAGTAAACTAAACCAGTCACAAGAGAATAAATATTGTATGATTCCACTTACAAGAAGTATCTGAGATCATTGAAATCAAGGAAACAGAAAGTAGAATGGTGGTTTCCAAGGGTAACTTGTTACATAGCCATCGGTAATTAACACAGGTATCATAAATATCTTACTAGTTTAAGACCTTGAAGATATAAATCTATCCTTGATAATCTTGACCTAGTACCTTAATCTTCTCGACTCATCTTTATTTTTACCACAGTTCAATAACCCACTCATTTCTCCCAGTTTATTTGTCTCCTTCCTAGCCTCAATTTGTTTTCCCAGCAGCATCTGCCTATTGTTTCTCTGTATGCCGAATGTTGGACCACCCGGGAACTCTTCTTGCATTCCATGTGGAAGTGGTAGGCAGTTGGGTCTTGTGGCTTAACCCTCCACCATAGGTGTGGGCCCCTGACCCAGGCCATCCAAGCAATCCTTGTTGGGGGTTGATATGTACACTGTAAGAGAAAGGGTCAGGGTCAGCCTATGGGGCCATGAGCTCTAAAGAATATGTAAAAACAGAGCTGCTGGAAACTTGGAGAGATTTGGGAATGAATAAAGAGAGAGAATTTTTCTAGTGATATTATTTGAACTATGGATCCTGCTGGACCTGAAGCCAATTTTATCTCTTGGATGTTTTCTTCCATATGAGTCAGTAAATCCTCTCCCACGTATTTTCCCTTAAATTACTTTATAATTACCCCCCCCCCCCCCCAGTACAGAGATGATCTGGAGACATTTTGAGACAGACATCATTGAGGTAGAGGATCTGTCAAGTCAAAAACTGCATTGTAGCTGGGTCTATTTTGTATCCCACACATGGGATACAAAAGAAGCTTCTACATTTACCTAACATTTTTGTTTTTTACACCCAAAAGCATCGTGACTAACATATTTACGTAGCCTGGAGCTCTGTTTCAGGTATGAACACATTTGGTTGCAAACCACCAGAAAACACAAAAACAAGAAACCTGAGGCAAGTCAGTCCAGAGCTGATAACAACAGCACTGAACACAGTCAGGAATGCATGTTCTTTCTCCCTTTCTGCTCTGATGTCTTTACTTTGTGACTTTATCCACCTACTTGCGGCCTCAAGGTCACCAAGTGGCTGCTGCTTCTCCAAGCATCATGACTGAGCTGTAAACACTAGAAAAGAGAAACAGAAGGGCATTATTTGTAGACTTATGCTTATGTCTCATCGCTGCATGGCTTCCCCTAGCTGCAGGGTTGCTGGGGAAGTAAGTGTTTACCTTTTACCATCTCACTATTAGAGGCAGGCAAAGAAAAGACGAGTTGGAAATAGACAAAACCAAGCTGATTGTTTTCAGCATCTTACCACTACACGTGACCTCTTTCCCTGCCCTGGAAGCCACCAGCCATCTGTGAGTTCTGCAAGTCATTCTGTACCTGAGTGTTGAAGTTTAGTGAATAGAAATCACATAATTGCAGAGAATAAAACCTCTACGAATTAACAGCATTTAAAATCATGTAGGTATTTACAGCTATTTTTAAAAAAAGATTTTATTTATTTATTTTGAGAGAGAGAGAGAGATCGTGCATGTACAAGCAGGGGGAGGGGCAGAGGCAGAGGAAGAAGCAGGTTCCCCACTGAGCAGGGAGCCTGATGTGGGACTTCAACCTGGGATCCTGACCTGAGCTGAAGGCAGACTCCCAACCAACTGAGCCACCGTGGTGTCCCAGAGCTGTTTGATGGTTCTTTTAAATTTTGGTTTTATTAGATTTCCCTCCTATTCCCTTTAATTATTATTACAAATCTTTAACTGAAATACCTTCTTTATGTCCCATTCTCATATTCCTTTCACCATCAACAGATTGCAGTCTCTTGCTTGCTGAGAAAATAGAGGCCATAAAAATATGAAGTCCTTCAATTTTCTGTAACCAATCCTTTCCTCCTTCCTTTATTCCTTTTGGCTTTAAAATCAGAATCTGTGGTTGTGGTTTTAACCTTGCCCACATGCATTATGCTACACTATATTTCTTTCATTCGTTGATTCTCAACACTTGATATCACTTGGTCGTGGGCCCACCATAAATATTTGTGGGATGCTACTGAATCCTCTTTGCCGGACTTTGGTGTGTCAATTACCCTCTACTGGATCTTTCACTTCTCCTTTTCGTCTATAAATAAACTCGAGCTTTTTTCTTCCAAAGGACTAAGACTTTCCTTCTCATGTACCTTCATTTACCTCTTAGCTACCATCTAATCTCTCTACTGAACCAAGATTCTCGAAATAGTAATCTCTCCAATTTCAGTCTCTACTTCTATATTTTCCAGATATTTCTCAACCCCTTGCTCAGTAGCTTCAACCCACCCTGTCAAGGAAACTGGCCTTGCTGAGGTCCCTGATGACTTCCTAAGGGCCACATTTACATATTACTTAAGTTTTCTGCAGAATTCATCTACATGCCTCCTATTTCCTGTGTCTCTCCCTTTCCTTGAATTTTGCAACACTAGGGTTTTCTGGTTTTTTGTTTGTTTGTTTGTTTTTCTAGTTCTCGGTTAATTCCTTTTTTGTTCTTCTGTTGGTATTCTCTCCCACCATGGTATTACTCAGGGCTCTGTAGGTGACCATCTTCTCCTCCCACTATAGACACACATTTTATGTGATTGTATCAATACCGTGGCTTCAGCTGTTGCCCAAATGCAAATGGTTCCCAAATCTTTCTCTCCAGAAAATGACATTTGAGCAAAACCAGAAGGAGGTGAGAAAGTAAGCCATGGAAATATCTGGAAGAATATCATTCCAAAGAGTGGAAATAGACAAGGGTCAAGGTCTGAGGTAGGAAGGTTTGGCATGTTTCAAGAATGGCCAGAAAGCCAGTGTGACTGCAGCTGAGAGTGAGGGGAAAATTTAGTAGGAATTGAGGTCAGAGACGTAGTGGAAGATAGGAGAATCAAGCCACATCAGGCCTGTTGGGCCATTTTAATGACCCTAATGTCTACTGTGAGTGAACTAAAAAGCTATTGGAGAGGTTTGAGCTGAGGAGTGATACATTCTGACTGAAGTTTTAAAAAGATCACTCTGTTGACAGTAGATTGAAAAGAGCAAGATAGGAAGAAGGCCCACCTGGTTGGGAGGCTATTGCAGTAATTTAGCTGAGAGATGATGGTGATCTGGATCGGGGAAGTCACAGTGAAGGAGCTGTTACGGATCTATTTAAAAAAGAGAACCAATAGTATATGATGACAGATGGGATGGGGGTTTGAGAAATAAGGACTCACAGATTTTTGTCCTTAGAAACTAGAAGGATGGAGTTGCAGTTTACTGAGCTGAGGAGTACTATGGGAAAAGCTGGTTGGAGGAAAGGTTAGGAGATTGGGATTGTACCAATTAAACATGAGATGATGGTTAGAAGACATTCAAGTGTAGAAGTCTTGAGACAGCTGGATAAAGGATGGAGTTTAGTTGTCAAAGGGACTGGAGATATGCATCTGTCAGTCATTATCCTGTGGGTAGATGTTAAACTTATGAGGATACATGAGATCATCAACAGAATGAGAATAAGTAGAAAATATTTGTATTCTAAGAGCTGAACCTTGGCATAATCTAATGTTAATAGGCAGAGAAGGTGAGCATGAACAGTGAGAGAGACAAAGGAGTGGCAGGAGATGGGAAGAAAATCAGAAGAGTGTGGTGGCCTGGAAAATGACTGAAGAAATGTTTCAAGAAGGAGGAAGGAATTGACCAAATCAAATAATACTGATAGCTCGTGTAATTGGAGGACTGAGTATTTCAATGGGTCAAGAGGGTGGGAGAAGAGAAGTAGGAATTTCTCTGTGAATGGAAGGAGCAATAGAGCAGTAGCTAGGGAGAGAAGTAGGATCAAGAGAATCTTGTTTTGTTTATTAGATGGGAGAAATAATATGTCTGCAATCTGATTGTCATCTGATGGGAAAGATCTAGTGGAGAGGAAATTTGTTAAAATTTAAAAGGGGATTTAAAAGGGGAGGTTTAAAGGGGGAGAACTACTAGAACAATGTCCTTGAGCAGGCAAGAAGAGTTGGTTCTAGTGCACAAGTAGAGGAGCTGTCCCTCACTTGACACAGTTAATTAAATTCATCCATAGTAACAGGAAGATGAAGATAGATACAGAGAGGAAGAGAAGACAGAGTAGGATACAAATGAAGGTGGGTGGCTGGTTGTTATAATGGAAGCATGTGGAAATGCTCTTCATATACCTTCTGTTTTATCAGTAAGGAACTTGAGAATGAAGACATTCTTAAGTTAAGACATTCTTAATTTAAGTATTGAAAGGTGGTGCCCCTTATGACTTCTCTGCCCTCACCTCGTAGTTGTTTAAGAGAGTGAGAGAATGAATGACAGAAATAAAGTATAATTGCTTGGTAGCATTGAAGTTAGGAATCATAAATTTAAGTGAGACTAATCATAGCATGGTTGTATACTCTTTTTCCAGATAGTTGTACAAATTCAGGCATGAATAAGCCCAAGTTGGAATTAAGCAGTATTGAATTTTTATTTATTTATTTGCCAGGTGATACGACTCAAAATGGAACAAGGGACTTGAGGGTGTGTGAGAGGGAGTGATGACAATGACTTACTGTAGTTATTCAACTGGGTAAGGAGGAAAGTGATGTCATGAGGGGCAGGAGGGACAGTGAAAGGTAGTTGGATCAATGGACTATTGGCTGGGGCATGGAAATGAAAGGATTATTGGAGCTGGGGCTAAAGAAGGAGTGAAATAGAAAGATAGAAGGTGAGATTAGAAAGAGTAGAATGCTTGAAACTAAGATTACAGAAAGATTATAGCTTTTGGTACTCAGTATGACTACAGAAGATGGCTAATCAGCAGAATCTAGAGAAACAAATCAGGTTATGGGACAGGAATCACAAGAGGAAGCAAGCCAAGGAGCAGTAAGGAAGAGACAGAAAGACAGAGGAGAAGACCAGGATGGACCAACTGAAAAGCTAATCAAGTGAAAGGAGTGGAAGACAAAGTAATTGGAGGACAGGAGGTCAGGGATCTGGAAAACAAGGTTAATGGAAGGACCACGTGCATGGATAGAAGTTCAAAAGGAGCAGTGTCGAAGAGCGTACAAGTTAGCCAGCCGGGAGTTAAACTCAAGGAGTTGAAGGACAATGACTCGAGGAATGCATGTGACTCTAACAGGAAGACTGGTGGTGTTACAGTCTTATAGCATGAGATTCAAAGCTAAAACTGTTCATTGTATGGTCATGCATGATCTCCTGCTTAGCAAACTTTTTACTTAAGTTTTCTGCAGAATTTGTCATCATTTCCACTTCCTTGAACCTCTTTTATCTTGAACTGTTGTGATTCTAGATCTGCTGGTTCTCTTACCTCTCTGTCAACTCTCTTTGTTGTTTTTTCTTGGATTTTCTTTCTCATGGGTAACTTCTCAGTTACCCAGGGCTCCCTACATGTTCTTTTCTCTTCTCACTGGGTGATCCCACCAATCTCATGGCTTCAGCTGCCACCCAAATGCATGTGGTTTCCAGATCTGTAGCTCCAGCCCCAAATGGGCTCTCTTGCTCTAGTCTTCTATTTCTTCTTCTTCTGTTTTTAAAAATATTTTATTTATTTATTTGTCAGAGAGAGGGAGAGCGAGAGAGCAAGCACAGTCAGGCAGAGGCAGAGGGAGAAGTAGGCTCCCTGCTGAGCAAGGAGCCCGATGTGGGGCTCCATCCCAGGACGCTGGGATCATGACCTGAGCCGAAGGCAGCTGCTTAACCAACTGAGCCTCCCAGGCATCCCTCTAGTCTTCTATTTCTGATGATCAGTGCAGAGAATTTGGATGTCCTTCAGGTGGCTTAAATTCATTCAAGACCATGTTAATTATCTTCTCCAAACTTCCTCCTCTTCATTTTTGAATTTCAGCCAATCATCGATATATTTGACTCATCATAGTCATATGTCTCATCCTCATCTCCCATATATAGTCAAGTCACTGATTTCTGTGAATTCCATTTCCAAGCTCTGAGTCTTATATCTGAATGTCAACACTGATTAAGTCTGACACTTTGCTTCCTTCAAACCTCTATCTGTGCAACAAAAAGTTGGTGAGGAAAAACAGAAAGGTACTGCCCAACTTCATAGAGCTCTAGGATATGTAGTTTATTAGATGTTCTCTTTCTATAGCACAGGAAGACCCATAGAAGGAAGATGGGATGGGTGTTGAATGTCAGCCCACTGCCTTGACAAGTCATCCTGAGATTCAGGAGAGGGAATGTTCTAGGTTGAGAACTGGTGTGTGTGTGTGTGTGTGTGTGTGTGTGTGTGTGTGCATATGTATCCACACCAGATAAGAAGTTTTGGTCTCAGATTATTATTTGTTAATTTTTTTTAAAAGTCACTAACTCAGAGAAGACTTCCTTGATCCCTTTGTCTGGGTAGGCTTCTCCTCGTTATTCTATAATTGTTCCTTCATCAGTTTACCAAAAGTTTAGAGTATCTATTTCTTTTCACACACTATTTTTTTAAAAGATTTTATTTATTTATTTGATAGAGAGAGTCACAGTGAGAGAGGGAACACAAGCAGGGAGAGTGGGAGAGGTAGAAACAGGCTTCCCACCGAGTAGGGAGTCCACAATGCGGGGCTCCATCCCAGCATTGACCTGAGCTGAGGCAGACGCTTAATGACTGAGCCACTCAGGCACCCTTCGTCTCACACACTATTTTGAGTGCTAAGAATACAGTGAAGAAAAAGGACAAAATCCATACCATCACAGAACTTAGACTAATTGGGGAGCTAGGCAAGAAACCTGTATAGAAATAAATAATGTATTTTCCAATAGTGATCTGTGGTATGAGAAAACAAAGGGTACAGGACAGAATGAGTGGGGGTAGGGAGGCTGGGAGAAATTTTAGGTAGGAAAATCAGAGAAATCTTTGATATGATTGGTGAGAAGTAACTGGCCATACAAGGATATGGGGAGAGAGATGTGAACTGAGAGTGGCAAGTATAAAGCCCTGAGGCCGTAGAGCCTGGCAGGTTCAACATGCCTGTACCTCTGAAGGACTCATATAGCACTTACCACGGAGGTAATTTTGTATTTATTTGTGTTTACTCACCCAGATCTGTTGCATATTTGTATAGTGTCCGTTATCCCCATGATTCCTGAGGACTGAGGCCCTGTCTATCTTTTTAAATGTTAATACCTAGTACCTAGCACGCAGGGAGCAGTTAAATGTTTACCAAATTAATGAATAGCTAAATGTCAACTGCTTAATAAATGCAATTATTCATAGGATTAACTGTTGAAGAGGTGCATTTTGTTTTCTAAATATAAGCCTGTGACACTGACTAGGTCTCTTCAAACTGTACGTTCTGCCCTCTGTCATAAGCAGGCTCCTGTCCCTTCCTTTCTTGAAAATCTCTGTTGTAAGAAGTTAAAAACTTAAGTTACCTTCCCTTTTGTCTTAAATTGCTGTGAACTCACCCTATGACTTGGATTGTTATCATATCCCAGGAGGGTCTTTTGTAGGGAGTTTCTCCTTTGAGTCACTAGAAGTATTAATGACATATAGTCCATGGAAATGAATAAAAAGAGAGAGAAAGGGGCAGAGTTTAAGGTGATTATGGGACATCCAGTCAGCAGAATCATGAGAAACAAATCTATTTATGAGAAAAGAATCCTAAGAGAAGCCAAGCCAAAGAAAGGGAAGAAGGACCAGAAAGAGAGAGGAGAGGGCTAGGCTGGCACAATGTACTGAGAACTAAGAAGTGGGAAACTTTTGGAGTGGAGAGGACTCTGTAATGTCAAATGCCCCAGAAGGCACCGGCATACTGATGCTTTTAAGAAGGAGGCTTCAGAAGAGTGGTACGACGAGGTATGAAGAAGTGAAATCTGGGGACATAAGTCATTCCTTTTAGTGGTCTGGTAGAGGTCAATGACAATGGCCTCTTCCTTCTTTCCCACAGAAAGTGTCTTCAGGCAACATCTGGGAAGAGGAGAATCAGGAGTTCAGACTTCCCCCCTTCTCAACTTGAGAAGTCATTTCTCAGCTCATTGTCATCACAGTGAAATTCAGCATGAAAGGTCTGCCCAGGGACTCTGGAGCAGGGTTGCCTTCTCTCTGCTCTGCCTCCATCAGTGGCAATCTTCCTCCTAGAAACATATACATTGGACCCGGATGGGGGCTCTGTGGGTCTTGACTAAAAGCTTTGGAGAAATGTTCTAAAGCCGCACAGGATCCAACTATTGGTTTAGGGGTAGATGGGAGTGAGGAAGGGAGGTCAGGCCTTTTGCCTGACTTACTAATCTGCTTCTTGGACCAGTATGGAGTGGGGCAAAGCTTCATGGCTTAATCTAGAGGTTGGAGATTTAAATCTTTATAGATATCAGGCATATCAAATAAGTCAGTGAGGTGGGTGGGCCGGGCCGGGGATGAAGTGTAGAATGTGAGCCCCATTTAGAATAGGACAAATGTCCCTTAGCACCAGATATTGCTGCCCTATAGAAATGTGCTCCTAGTATGGTCAGGGATCTGGAAACCATTTTTAAAGAAAAGTGAGAAGTGGGTATCTCGAGATAAATTGTCTCAATTTTTCATGATCCTCTATAAAAAATTAAGGTGAAGGGGACTGGGAGATATAGGCCTTCAGTTATGGAATGAATAAGTCATGGGGAGGAAAGGCACAGCATAGGAAGCTAGTCGATGGTATTGTAATAGCGTTGTCTGTGACAGATGGCAGCTACGCTTGTAGTGAGCACAGGGTAATAACAACAACAAAATTAAAGCACTGTGGGGCCAGATATCTGTAGATAGGATCTTCATCTTCAGCTGCCAGTTTGTGATTTCTGGTTTAGGACTTAAGAAAGTATGCCAACGGAATACTTTCCTCATTCCTCACTTCATTACTGACTCCCCAGCCCCACAACACCTCCATCATCGATCCCAAACCCCTTTTCCCAGCCATGACTCTGATTGTTTTCTCCTCCACCCTTATGTGCTAACTCTGAGGGAGGCAGCAGGTGGGCAGCAGCCTGTGGATAGGAATGGGGAAGAGCTGGGGAAGCTTCATCTCCAGCTTGGTCTCTTGAGTCTGCAAGCATGCCATCAATGTTCTATTAAAGTACCTGAAGATCAACACATTACCTCGCCAAGAAGACCACTCTCCTCTCAAAGACCACACCGTGTAATCTATGTGTGCAAAAGAATGTTTCTGCCAGTACGTAGACCGAGTCTACTCCCTCGGAGTCAGCGGGGGAGTTCAGAAAGGCTGCACCTGAATCCCAGCCTAGAATAATTAGATCAGTATCTTTGGATGTCAGATCCTACATTGGTGGGTTTACAAGCTCCTCTTGTGGTTTGGATGAGCAGTCAACGGCTGAGAACCACTGTATAGGTGATTACTGAAAATATAGAAAGGGTGAAGGGGTTTGGATTAGCAAAGGTCCAACGAGAAATTGCGTGGACTTGTGGTGTGTCCATTGGACATTGGCTTTCTCCTATGGATGTCGGAAGTTGCACTGGGAAATTAGGATGGGACAGGGCAAGCCTTTGGGTTGGATGCTGACTCAGCAAAATGGAGAGCCCAGAGTGTTAATAATGACTTTATTGATGTGTGGACAGGCAGTGAAAGCTATCAGATAGGGACTAAGGGTCTGGATGACTTCCAATGAATGAGGGAGGGAGGAAACATCAGTGAGTAGAGGGGGCATGTAAGGAAGAGGGGTAATTTCGTATTTCAGATTCCAGAGGCCATTGTGATGAGACAGTTTGGGGTTTGCCATCCTGGTGTGATTCCACTGAAGAGCTGTCTCTCTTTATACCAGGAATCCCCTCTTGTGTTCCCAGCATTCACATACACTGGTTGTATTCTAACAATCTTAATGTCACTCATTCTGTACCCTGGTCCTTCCTCCAGTCTTTAAATTCCCCATCTACCAAATTACTTCTGATCTATTGTTTGCTCCTTTATTCAACCCGTAGGTATTGAATGTCTACTTTGATAGACTAGGTACCATGTGAGGTTCTGGGGACACAGTCACTATTCTCTTGAAACTCAGAATGCAGTATGGTAGATATATCAGACATAAAATTACATAAATGCTTATTAAATTACAATTTGTGTACGTGTTTGGAGAGACAGAGGGAGCTATAAAACCACAGTTCAGGAATAGTGAGGGTTAATTTGTCAGAGAAGGCTTCTCTAGAGAAATGATATAGAAGCTGAATCCTGAAGGATGACCAGGAGCTGGGTGGCCTGTGTGTGTGTGTGTGTGTGTGTGTGCATGCGTGTGTGTGTAGAACTTATCACAAAGGGAACTGAATATACAAAGGCACAGAAGCAGAGTTTGCACTCTTCCAGGACTGAAATAAAAATGTGATGGGGTGCTGTGGAAGGAGTGGAGATGTAAGTAGGGGTCTTGCAGGTCATGCCAAAGGTTTGGGACTGCCAGGGGTTGGACTGGGCTGCTTAAAAGGGGACAGGACTTCTCTTTCATGACTCTCCCAGAACAGCCAACCACAGTCTCCTTCCCTCAATCAAAGCAGTTTAATGGTGGTGCAGTTTCCTCCATTCTGCAAGGAAAACATTGAAGAACAAGTTTATTTTCTGGACAAAGCAAGGTTTTCGTTTTTGCTTTATAGGAATTTTGTAGGCATAGAATGTTTTCTTCACTGGCTGCAAAATGCATTTTCTATGTTTTGGGAATGGGGCATCCAGGTCTTAATGTGTTTACCTTCATAACAATAGATTACTTACAGTTGGCTAACTCCTTTTGTTTCCCACAAGAAAGGGAATAAAATGATTAATTATATGGTGAACATTGGGTGGTCTTCAGGCCTGTAAAGGAGGTTTCTCATTAACAATGGTTCCACTTATTGATATGGGAAAGAGTAGTAGAAGAGCCTTGGAGAGCGAAATCCAAAGGTTTTTTTTTTTCTTTTTCTTTTTCAGCATTCTAAATTTGATATGTGTGTTAGACATCTAAGTGGAGATGCCAAGGAGTGATGTAAGCCAACAGGACAGGCTAAAGATTTAAATTTGGGAACCATTAGCATATAAATCATATTAAGACGATGGAAATGGTTGATATCATGTAAGAACATGGAGATGGAGAAGTGAAAGGGGCCCAGGTTTGAAGCTTAAGTCCAGTCTTTACTGGTCCTGCAGAGGAGAAAGAAGTTCAGAAGGAAACCGAGAAGCAGCTGGTAAAGAAGAAGAAAACTTGGGACAATGTGGTTTCACAGAAGCCAACAGAAGAGAGTGTGACACTGATAATAAATATGGAAGATGTTTAAAGATTTAAGGAAATATAAGAATTAAGAAGTCTATATTTTATTACCTGGTTTATGGTGAAGTGGTAGCTTAGTTTTTCTTAAAACTTTTTTCTCACTCACTTCTTAGATATTCATGGACACATTTCTAGTTCCCATTTTAGTAGTGATCCTGTCCAGGGCTGTCCAGGCTCAGGGTGGGTTCTTGTAGATTTCCTGCTCTAGATAGATTAGTATCCCTTTCCATGACTTGGTCTCCAATTCTCTGGCATCCTAGATGTTGAAAACGTTTCTCTGCCTGCCCTGATTTCACAGATTATTCCTTCTTCCTCTCTGCCTTCAGAAGTCTTCCTTTTTGTTGGTTGATCCTCTCAGTGTAGAAGGCACAATTTTACCCAAAGAGATTTCCTCTGAGCTTGACGCCATCTTGTAGGGCATGGCAGTAAACTTCTCTTTCCTTGATGC
This sequence comes from Mustela lutreola, assembly GCF_030435805.1. Taxonomy (NCBI): domain Eukaryota; kingdom Metazoa; phylum Chordata; class Mammalia; order Carnivora; family Mustelidae; genus Mustela; species Mustela lutreola. Next base: position 70,937,687 of record NC_081303.1, on the reverse strand, counting down.
CTCCACGACTCTGTTCCTAGAAGTTCTTCCTTCTTCCTGATCAAATTTTCTCAGTCCTTTCCTATTCCACTGACTGAGCATATAGTTGATGGCCAATATGTGAGATTAATTTAACTTTGATGAGTTTTGTTTGGCTCACCTATTGTTTGCAACCACTGTTTTGGCCATTCCCTATTCAAGCTGGCTCACCCTTTCCCACTGAATCTTTTCCACTAAATCTTAAAAGCTGGTCTCCATCACATAGTTTCCATCACATGGGCTCTCCCCAACAGTCCTGGCCTGTTTAAAATTTTGCATTTAACTTTAAAAATGGATTTAAATTTTAAGAAGAATTTTATTCATTTAAAATAAAAAAATCAATACACTATTACTATAGTTATTTAAATGATTCAGAAATATATAAAGGAAATCATAGATACAAAAGTTGGAATATCTCACAGAGGAGACAGATAAACGTTTTAATGAAGGTAATAGCAAAGGTAGTTCCCAAGACAATGGCTGTGCATCAGGCATAGAAAATAACCAGCTCAGGCTGGAGTAGGAGGTCAGATGCTCCGGGAGGGATGCCTCTAGAAGAACATAAAGCTAATAAGTTATTTAACAGATTTAACTAGGTGGAGAATTATATTGAGAATCACTTTTACAGAGCTAACGGAGGGCATGGGAATCTAGATGTTTCATGAAAACAGAGAAAAGAGGGAAATGAGACAATTAACTCCAAGAAAAACTAAAAACTGTGCAAGAGGAGACATGTAATCATAGTCACTTCTTGGCTCAGTAACCAACAATATTTTACATGGTCGTAATGATGAAAGCATTTGAATATGTATTTGGCCCAAACTGAGACGTCTTCATATTAGGAGGATGGAGTTTAGAATAAATGTAAACAGGTAAGAAGTCAGTAGACAACAGGTGGTGCGTGCATCTGAGAGGCGAGTAGGAAACAAGACACTGTAGTTAGTTGTTAAATACATTTTATTTTTTTAAAGATATTACTTATTTGAGAGAGAGTGTGCACAAGGGGGGCATGAGGAGGGGGCAAGCAGACTCCTTACTGATCAGGGACCCCCATGAGGGGCTTGATCCCAGGACTCTGGGATCATGACCCAAGCTGAAGGCAGACACTTAACCAACTGAGCTACCAAGAAGCCCCCTTGTTATACACATTTTAAAGCACTATTTGACTTTAAACTATTTGTGGATAAAACTGGATTAAAAAATCCACAACTGGATTTGTGGATAAAGCTGATAAAAATTAATCAAAAAATAAAACTGATAAAAATTAATCAAAAGCAAAAACAAATGTAGGACAACAACAGGTTCTAACATTGGGATATTGTTTAAGAGATATTCTTTTTTTTTTTTTTTAAAGAATTTTTAAAATGTTGGGGCACCTGCAGGGCTCAGTAGGTTAAATGACTGATTCTTGGTTTTGCCTCAAGTCATGATCTCTTGGAGTCTGGGATTGAGCCTTGCCTGGGCTCTGTGCTCAGGGAGTAGTCTGCTGGAAATCGTCTCCTCCTCCCTCGCCCTTGGCTCCTCCCCCGCTCACATACTATTTCTCTCTAAAATAAATAAATAAAAACTCTATAAAAAAAAAAGATTTAAGAAAAAGTTTAAGTAATCTCCATACCCAATATGGGGCTTGAAGCCCTAACCCTGAGATCTGGAGTCACAGGCTCCACCTACTGAGCCAACCACAGGCCCCTGTAGAGAAATTCTTAAGAAAAAAAAAAAATAGGCAATCTAAAAAATAGTTCATTCTGGTAAAAAAAAAAAAAAAAGTTGTTCTTTAATAGGAAACCATTTGTGGTATTTATCTTGGGGATTGTAGGGGATTTTTGCTTGTGGAATGTTTGAATTATTTATGATGAGGATTATTTGTTTTTGTGATCAGAAAAAGACACACCAAGGAAAGATGTAGCAGAGTGACGTCAGCTAGATGGTGGGATAAGAGGGCCCCAGCCTTGCCCTCCCACAGGAATACCGATGGAAGAGCCATTCATGGACAAATACACTTTTACTAGAGGTCCAGGGTCTCGTTGAGAGGTCCTAGGAACCAGTGGAACCCAAAATCGGAGAACAGCCATGTTGCAAAGGGTGAGAACAGTCTCACTTTACGGACATCCGCCAGCCCCCAGGCTGGCACAGCCCAGTGCTTGGAGAGACTCCCTCAGTCTGTGGTTCCTCTCACAGGAGACACAGAAAGTGAAGCGAGTGTGCCGGTTTTCCCAGCCTTTCCAAACGGGCCTGGGAATGTGCATTTCTGCCTCATGGAGGGGCAGTTAAGAACAAAGAAAAGGGGATGGGGCTCATGGCGACTGACATGTGAATCTCCAAAACCAGCCCATGGGCCCTGCCCATCAGCTGGCCCAATGGTGGAGCCCAGCAGCTGGCCTGTGTTGGCCCTTGCAGAGGTCACCCCATCGGGCACGCTCCACCCCACCATGCACGGCCCTACAAACAGCACCCAGCTTGCAGCAGTCAGCAGGGATGCCAGCAGCTGGTTGGCTCTGCAGGATTGGGAGAAAGCGCACAACCTCCCCCGCCCCCAGCCTCCCACGACTGCTCCTTCAGCAGGGAAGGAGAATAATGGAGCTTGTACCCATTATCCTGCGATGCTGAGTACTACTCTGGGGAAGATGGACCGGTGACTCAGCCCTTAGTCTGGTTCTGCAGAGTAAGGAGAGAGGGTGTACAATTTCAGTCCTGCATGAGGAGTAAGTCCCAGAGAGGCACTGTGCCTCGCTGAGCCTATAATGAACAATATCGTACTGTACACCTAAAAATTTGCTACTCGAATAGGTCTTATGTTAAGTGTTCTTATCACATAAAAACCTGAAAATTAAAGAGATTAGAGGAAACTTCTTGTGGTGCCAGATATGTTTATTGTACCAGTTGTGGTCATGGTTTCACGAATGTATTCTTATCTCCAGACTCATCAGGTTGTGTGCATTAAGTATGGACAGCTTTTTGTGTGTCGATCCTACCTCAATAAAGTGTTGAAAATAATTTGTTTAAAGATCTCCAACTTGGGGTGCCTGAGTGGCTCAGTTCTTGGGCATCTGCCTTTGGCTCAGTTCATGATCTCAGGGTCCTGGGATCCCAGCTCCGCATCAAGCTCCCTGCTCAGCGGGGAGCCTGCTTCTCCCTCTCCCACTGGCCCTGCTTATGCTCCCTCTCTTGCTCTGACTCTCTGTGTCAAATAAATAAATAAAATCTAAAAAAAAAAAATTTCAAACTCACACAAAAAATTAGAAAATTCTTCCCTAGAGATGAAAGAATGAAATTTTAAAATCTGATCAGAGGAAAAAGGTAGGAAATGATGTGGAACCAGGACACGGAGGATGTATCCTATCTCCTCTCTTGTGCTGGGAGTTTGCGAGAAGGTTCTGTCAGCTCAGGAGGGATGCAGTTTCATAAGGGAAACAACAGCAGCAGAAGAGATGCTTACACTCACCGAGCTGTTCCGTGTGCTAAGCCCCAACACAGGGAGCTGCAGGTAGCTCGCCTTTAATTCTCACAAAACTCTACCACACATTCATTTATTTATTAAAAAGTATCTGTTGAACATTTTCTATGTGCCAGAGGCTCTGGATACAGAGATAAAATCATCATGGTCCCTTTCCTGGAGAGGGTACAGTAGAGTACCTTAAATAAAAATAAATATTTAATGGCATATGATAAATGACACATAAGGTGTGGCAGCATAACAGGGTTTAGGGTTAGGTCCAGTGGCCTGAAGGTCTTTCTTGGAGGGTAACATGTATATATTGAGACCTGTAGAGTAAGGAGGCAGGCAGAAAGGGTCTTGAGGCAGATGTGAGGAAACTCTCTCCTCTGATGGAGGGGCTGAAAGAGAATCAGAGAAGCCAAATCAGAGCGGGGCAGGGAGGGAGGCGTGATGGCTAAGCTGCAGGTGGGCCAAGCCATCCAGAGCTACGGAGACTCGGTTTCTTTCTGAGTGCCTGGGAAGCCTTTGCAAGGCCAATTTTAAGCAGTCAAGTGAAGGATCTGGTTTATATTAAAAATATTTCTCCAGCTGTCTTGTAGAGAATGGATCAGAGGGAGATAAGAGCAAAAACTGGGGAAATTTGAAATGTGCTTACTGTCACATTTCATGTTGGAGATGATCATGGGTTAATACAGGGTGGTGGATAAGGTTTGGAGAGAACGGGGTCCGTCTACAGTACATATTTGGGCCTGGTGATGGAACAGCTGAAGTCAAGGCTAAATCTGGTTCCTGGTTTGAGTAACAGGCTGATCCCCATTTTTCAGTCTAGGAGACCAGAGCTCAAGAGGTTGCAGAACATGTCCCAGGAGGTATGTCTATAAACCACATGTGAGGGTTTGGAAATAGGCCCAGCCAGTTCCAGAGACAACATACATAACAAATCCACTGTACTCCCTCCCAGTGAATCACATCCAGCTTTCTAAAAGGGGAAGAGGGGTTGTCCTTGAATTATAACTCTCTGTCAAACACAACTCTGTCAGTTCCCAAAGAGAAAGTCAATGTCCAGGCTTGTTCACGGAAGCATGTTTTGGCCTGGAGCAGATTAGAACATGTTATTTGGATCACACGCTGGAAATGACGTTATTCCCAAGATGTTTGACGTACTTGAGCAGGTTCTAGTCCGAGGAACTGGAAGGGATAATCCTAAATATTCAAATTCTGTTGCCAGGCAGAAACCAAGCTGTGATCTCCCCGATGGGATCGGGAGAAGCTGTGTCACTCTGAGTCTGAGAAGAAGCTGAGTTCCTTTTGAGACCTCTCAACAACTTAAATGACATTGTTGAGGGCAGTTGTCCTGGAAGAAATAGGTTTACTCTAATGGAAAAAAGGAAAATGAAGTAGGTTAGTAGAGACCAGAGCCTCCCAGGCTACCTCTCATGCCTGTAGAGAAGGTCTGGAGAACACTAACAGGCGGATAAGGATATTGATAGCTAAGGCAAAGTTAAATTAAAATTTGAATTAAAAAAACTCATTAAATTCAGGTACATTGAAAACCTACTTATGGGTGGAGATCCTGAAATACAAGATAACTTCTGGATATGTTTTGGTGATGTCCTGAGGCTTTCTATACCCTGCTGGTATTCTTGCATTTATAGAATGACCCCTTTACTTGTACTTTGACTGTAAACTTACAAGTCTGGGGGAGAGGTAAGATGTGAGAACAGGGGGCAATCATGGGCTTACCTCTTTGGACTGATGAACTGTGGAGTAAATGGTGGAGAAATCACTGCTTTTCACAGGTATTGGGCTATTTATTTGCTGCAAAAAATAACCACACACATTTGTCTCACACAGACGAAGAGATGTTCATGCACAGATGCATTCTGAGGGAAGGCAATGTGATATAGAGGCATGATGTTGAAGTTCTTCAGGAGGAAAAGGCTAGAGACTGTGTGGCCAGAGGAGCTGGAGACCAAACACCATGAGCTCTCCAACCTGAGAAGTTTACTGACACTTCCTGAGGCCCACACAGAAGCACAACAGCCCAGCAAACCAGTAGCTCAAGAGCCAGAAAGGCGCAGAAGGGTGACCTTGTTGGTAGGTGGTGTGAACAAAAGGAAGGATTCTTTCCTGCCTCCAACTCTGCTCTCCTTCCTCCATTTTAAGAACGGATTCTATAGCTGAGGTGTACAAAAATATTGGGTCTTTTGTCTTAGATCTTTGCTCGTTACAACTGGAGGTATTGTCTGCTCTAGTGTGTCCCTTGACTCGAATTGCCTTGTCCTCATGCCGTTGGGTTCTCCTCAAGCCCGGGGAATGGAAAAGTAGGAGGAACCCCCCAGTCCGAAGAATGGTTCTGCTTGGAATACAAACACAGAAGTAACAGCAGAAGTGCCTGTGCTCACACGTTTTGACATTTAAAACTAATTAAGGAATATTTAAGATATTTATTAAAACCTCTGGGACACTGCAAAGTATAATTATTGCTAAAGAAAAAGTTAGAAAATTTGCTGGAGATTCATGTATTGGTTTGTTGAGGGCGATTCATCTTGTCTTCAGGATGACCTTGAAAGAAATGTCTGAATAAGCGAGAGTACCCCTTCTTGTTACCTGTCTTCAAGGGGCCTACCTTGCAAGTAACGGTGAGGGGCTGTGTGACATTTGACACTCACTTGGGGAATCTAAGACTTCTAGCTGGACCATTGCTCCCATGAGTTGGCGAATGCTGAGGTATCTTGGCTTACTTTCCAGAAGACGTATAGTATTATTCAGAAATGTTCACCTCCAGGTGCTTCACTTGGGTGCGGGGGGGGGGGGCTGTGAAATTGCTGATGTGTGGCGGGAGAGTTCCTGGTGGCTGACCAAGGCCATCTGTTATGTTGCAGCGGGGGGAGAGGGTTGAAGCCTGCTCATGCCTTACCGTCTTCTACTGTTGCAAATCCTTGCCCCACTTCCTCTCTTGAGAGACTGTTTCTGAGTTCCCCTATTTCCACTGTATCCAGGGTGAGAAATCCCCTGCGACCGAATTGTCTGCTCTGGAAACTCTGACTTAAGTGAACTCTGATCCATTCAGCAACTATTTACTATGCATTGGGAAGAGAGAGGAAGACGTAATTTTCACTTCAGGTAGCTTGTAATTAAGCTGAAAAGGGACAAGACTTGCTGATGCATCAGCAGTTAGAGGACCATGTGAAGCAGGGTATGAGCAAACACACCATGGGGCTGAGCCCTGGGGGCTAGCTACGTCCCACATACAATGCCATGGCTCCTGCCACTGCCTCTCCTCTCCTTCATGGTGTGCATCATTGGATTAGTCAGATGATTGTGGTGACAAGTTTGTGAATAAAGGCTATACAAATCATGGCAATGATGGAGTATAAAGCTGAAAAGACTCACCCTGTTTGGATGTGTGACATGAGCATACACGGTATTCCCTGGAGAGACGGAGACATAGTCTATGTTCCTTATGGTCTCTGCTGTTAACATAGGAAGGTGCAGTCAGTGTCCTGCTCTCCTGGGACCTTTGCCTACACCAGGGCACTTTTTGGTTCTAAAGAGACAGTTGCTCAAGGCAATGCCCTTCCCTAGGGTTTATTCATTTTTGACAGTCTTTGAAGTTCTGGGTTGAATCAGAACCTTCTAAGCCATGTGTTCTATTTCTGACCTTACCTCTTAGAGGTACCCTAAAGCTTCGGAGTCTACCTCTGGGTTTGCACTGGGCCAGGGAGCTCCTGGACCAAATAGCACTGCCTATACAAGGGCTAGAGAACCTCCTTGGCTCCTTTAATGGAGCCAGATTAGGTCACATATATAATATTGTTAAACTTCTCAGATTATATTGTAAGTGATTTTATACTCTAGAGGATTATACTCTAGAGGACTGTATTATATTCTATTATTTATATTATATTCTATTATAGAAACTGGAGGCTCAGAAAGTTCAATTAACTTGGTACAAAGTCCAACAGGAAGTGATGGAACAGAAAGTGCTGCCTGCCTTCTGACTGTGAACCTCATGTTTGTCCTCTACACACAGTGTCATATCTCTCAGCCAGGAAATGAGACTCACAGCCAATCTGAAGCCAGAACCTGTGTTCCTGACTCTATATCATACTTTCTTTTTAGACTGCATCTACTCAGTGTTCAAACCTTGGCTGAAAGAGTGATGGCTCAAGCAGTTTGTCTTTGGACCTTTGATGCTCTAACCTTGTTCCTGCCCTAGGCTTGTTGGTTGATAATGGACAGGCCATGAACATTTCACTGGCACCTGGTTTCTCATCAGCAGGGCGGGGAATGACCTTAATCCCGCTCAAAGAAACTGAGTGAGTGACTGGTTTGCATGCTTGTAAGGGGTCCTTTAGGTCCCAGAGGGGAGAGACACGCGTAGTAACAGGTCATATCCTTTTGCACCATCTGGTCCATCTCAATAATGACATTCCGACTCCCTCCTCTCTCATTATGCAGCCCTCTGACTAGCCCTTTCCTCCTCCATTAGGCTCTCCCCATCTGTTCTATGATTGGGAGCTAAGATTCTGCAAGCTCACCAGGACTCAGGGTTTGTGGAGTAGAGAAATGAAAGATGCCTGAAAAATAAAATCAGGTAAATTGAAATTTGTGAGTGTAGTGAGAGAGGCTCCCACACCCTACCCCATGCCCACAGGTGTCTCTCTAGAGGATGTGGGGGAGGTGGGCTGCACGGGAAGTGCAATGCAGCTAGACCTTGAAGCTTGGTTGGGCATTTGCCGGTCGGACCCACTCCCCTTAGAAACTTAGCAGGTCTTTGGTCGCATCCCAGGGGTTGTCCCAGTGGACGAGCCTCCCTCCTTTTACCTGTCCTCCACAAACGATCTTTTTTCCTCCAAACAAATAACCCCACAATGATGGCTGTGCACATCAAAACAACCACAACCACAGTTACAATCCACTTGGCATCAGGCTGATTTTTCGTACTCAAAACACCTGAAAAAGGAAAAAGGAAGTTGCATTTGAGACACAGGGAGCGTTTTCCTCCGAGCCTCTGCTGAGCCTCGTTTAGGCCCCCTTTTGGGGGCTGGCTAGGCTCTGGCTCTGGGTCGATTTTCTGAGAGTGGGAGTCCTTGTGGCAGACAGGACAGGAGCCTGCTAGAGCCAGAGTGGGGAGCAGTTCTGACTCCCCAGGGACCTTGCTCCTGAGCTTTGAGAGAGCTGGAGGTGGGGTTGGGGGAGGGAGGGAGGAAGGCGAGGCCTCTGGAGGTGGTGAGAGGCACAGAGCCTGCAGGAGTGTCTGAACTCTCCCAGCAGTGTTCGGCTGCCTCCCACTGGGCCACTGTTCTGGGGAATCACCTTGGGCAGGAGGGACACACCCCACCCCACAGCTGCTCAAAGCTCCCAGAGGCACCGGAGACAGACTGTTACCTTCACAGAGTCTCTGTGTGGAGACAGAGAGGGATATGTTGCTGACAGGATTCTCAGCTATGCAGGTGAACTCCTGTTCCCCGGAATTCCTGGAGTCCCAGGAGATGGAGAGGTTTGCTTCATTTACAGATGTGTTTCCTACAACCTGCCACCTTATGAAGGTGTCCTTTGAGTTCTCCACAAAGCAGGTCAGATGGATCTCACAGGTCCCAGTCTCAGACAGCCAAGTGTGACTGGCAGTTTGTACGTTCCTCAGCCGTCCTGCGAGCAGAGAGAAGACCCGAACTAAGAACAAATGGCTTGCTTCAGCCCTCTGTGAAAAATATCCTTCCCGCCACGGAATGATTCTGCATTCCACTCAACACTCCAAGTTATGGTCTGTGTACTCTGTAAGTCAGTCGGCTTCTATTGCTTAATTGACGACACCAAGGTCTGGGGTGACCAAATGATGAAGGGCTTCCACACGAGACAGAGCAGCCAGAGGGAGAAGCGGGTAGAGACACACCAGGGCAGCCACCGACTAGTTAGATGATTTGGGCTGCTTGATTTACTTTCTGGGCCCAGTTTATTCCTGGAGTCCTTTCTAGCCTTGCACATAGCCTCGTGTAAAGACATTTGGGAGTTCTGCTGAGGGTCGACTGTACTTGAGCCAGGGCAGAAGCCAGGAGACCAGACTCAAGAACCCTGTTTCCTCAACCATCACAATTCCCTTCCCGGGTTGGGATGGGAAATAAAAGCTTAACGTCCTTGCGGAACTGTATTTCTCACCAATCTGCAGGAATCCCGGACTCATTGTATCGGTGCTGGCTCCTACGGTGGCAAAGAGACTCTGGTGTGGAACACCAGCAAGTCACAGAGGGAAATGTTGAGAATCGAGAAACCAGGGAAAGGAGGGAAACTGAACGAGCGAGCAACTCGAGGGAGCAAGAAGTACATTCAGACACGTGAGAGAACATCTGCTGTGGGAATTTCTGAGAGCAGAGGCCAGAAAATATTGGCTATTAAGAGGTCAGTAGCTGTGAATCAACAGGGAAATGGGAAAGTACAGAAAAGGCCACCGACATGGACTTGGCCGGAGGGTAATGGTGACCCAGAGGAGAACTTCATGACCCCCCTGCCCCCACCGGATCTGGTAGGAAGAGATTGAAGGATGCTCCAAGCTTTGTTAATGGAGCAGGAGGTGGGACATATTTCTAGAGGAAGGAGATTTTGTGTAATGGCAAGTGTCGGATTTGGAGTTAGGAAGACCTAGGTTAGACTCATGGCTTTGTCGCTTACTGGTTACACGACCACGGATAGGTTTTTAATCTCTCCGAACCTCAGTTTCCTTATCTGTAAAACTGGGCAATAATACCAACTCCTTAGGGAATTATGAGGATTAATTGAGACTGTGCCTAGCACAGCAATGGCAAATATTTGGCATGAATGCCACATTTCCCTCAACTTGTGTTCGCGGCTGACCTCAATCTATCTTGTTACCTTTTTCCAGTTAATGAATATAAAATTGCCCACATGGCATTTCCGCTTGGATATAATGTGTGTCTCAAACCCAGCATGTTCAAAAGCATTCTGGTTTTTCTCTCCCAAGCCTGCTCAGCACCCTTGTTGGTAATCGCCTTTCCGGTTGCCAAAAACCCCGGAGCTGATTCACCGCTTCCTCTGATACCATATCAGGACATCCTTGTGGCTTTACCTCCTAACTATACCCAGAGTCCAGCCCCTTCTCCTTACCTCCACGGCTACCACCCTGGTGCAAAGCACCGGCAACTCTTGCTTGGCTTGTCACAGTGGCCTAATTGGGAGTTGGCTTCTACTGCTGTCCCCTGGAGCCTATTCTTAAGAGAGCAGTCAAAGGGATACATTAAACAAGTAAGCCAAATCATATTACTGCTCTTCAAAATGCTCTGATGGTCCTCAGCCTCACAGAGTAGAAGGCAAAGTATCTGTGATGGTTCTCAGAGCCTTCGCAGACATGGCCCCTATTTCTTTAGTGATCTTGTTTCCTGTTACTCTCCCCTCGCTCTGCTCCTTGGTGTTGGTCCTCCTTAGTGTTCTTTGAGCATGCTGGGCACAGGGAATGCCTATGCTAGATGGTTCTTCATTCAAACATCTACATGGCTCACTTTTTCACCTCCAACAGGTCTTGGCTCAAAAGCTATTTACTCAGAGGCCTGTTATGATCACCCCATTTAGAAATCACCCCTGTTCCCTGGCACTCCGGAGCCAAGAGGCTCTGAGAAAGGATTGGCATTGAACGTGGGGAGTATGGTTACTGCAGAGGAAGTCACGCTTGGTCTTCTGAAGAATGGCAGAAGAACATTGTCTCAACAAGTATAGTGGAGCCCAATATGGGGTCTATTCTCAGATTTTTAACTGGATGTCTGTCTTCTCTCCAGGGTCCTAGCTCTGCCTTGATAGTCCTGGTCACCCTGCGTGATTCTGCTTGTAGTGGGTTGAATGATGACACCCTCCCTTCCCCATCCCTCTGCCAAAGATATCCCCCTGTCCTAATTCCCAAAATCTTCTTTGGAGAAGGGTCTTTGCAGATGTAATTAAGTGAGATGAGGAGAGGATTCTGGATTATCTGGAGGGGCCCTAAATCCAATGGCAAGGGTCCTTGTAAGTGGAAAACAGAGATATTTGAGATAGAAGAGGAGATCACACAGGGAAAGGAGGATGCAGAGACTGGCATGATGCTGTCACAGACCAACAAACACCAAGGAATGCCAACAACACCCAGAAGCTGGAAGAAGCAAAGAACCGATTGCCCTCTAGGGCCTCCAGAGGGAAGGTGTGGCCCTGCCCACACCTTGATTTTGCCTGTAAGGCCTCTGGAATTGTGAGAGAATAAAATTTCTGTTGTTTTAAGCCACCATATTTGTGGCGTTTTGTTTTGGCAGCCTCAAAAAACGAGTACACTGTCCCAGGGTGATTTTGCCCCTTTGGTTGGAATTCCTCTTGCAGACCTTTCTAGACAATCTCTCTTTCCCATCATATTTACATGTTCTGCGTCCTATTCTTTTAGGGACACGACTTTGACCAATCTAAAATGGTAAATCCTTTTGGGGGATTCTAAAGGTTCACTTGTAACCTATTTGTGGTGACATTTTATTTTAACTAAAGTGCTTTTTTTGGATTCCATGTCTTAACACAAAGGACTCTGGGTGAATTTTAGATACCATGGATTCTGGAGGAGATAAGAATTATAGAATCTTGGTGGCCTTTAAAGTTGCCAACTGAATGCTTGGATCTCCTGTACAACATCCCCACCAAGTTACTGTCTTAAAGCCATTCATGACATCTCTGAACCGCATTGATTGCCAAAAGGAGGTTTTCCCCTACCCCAATCTGATTCATAAGCTGTCTCGTAGTTTTTATAACTTTATGTTGAGGACCTGAGCCATCTGGGGGAAATATTGTTAGAAATTAAATAACCTTGAGATGCCTGGGTGGCTCAGTTGGTTAAGCATCTCCCTTCAGCTCAGGTCATGATCAAAGTGTCCTGGGATCAAGTCCCACATCGGGTTCCTTGCTAAGTGGGGAGTCTGCTTCTCCCTCTGCCTGCTGCTCCCACCGCTTGTGCTCTTTCTCTCTCTGACTAATAAATAAATAAATAAAAATCTTAAAAAAAAAAGTTAAACAACCTTGATATCTTTCTTATTATCCCCTCATCTTTACAGGGCACTATTTTCTACACTGATCACTCTGCGGGGGCAGAGCGGCCTTCGTGTAAAAGGAGGCATCATGTCAGGCACTGTCTCCATGACTGCCGGCAGGTTGCTGGCACTGACTCGAGGCCTCAGGCGTAAGGGTGGCACCTGCCTCATGACGCTGTTGTGAAGAATATACTAGAGATACAAGTAATGCACAAAGTAAGAGAGTCACAGTGACTTCACTTCTGCTACTTCCGGAGACGTGCTGGTCAAGAGGAACTGTTTTACAGTGTGAGCGAGAGTGATGGCATCTGAAGCCAGGAGTTACAAGACTTACGTTCTCTTCTCCACTCTGCCACGAACTGGTGGGCTTGCTTTTCTGCCAGACCTCAGTTTGACCACAAAGCCATGCCTTTTACCACTAGGCTACAGTGCGTCCCTGTGGTCACATAGGATCTGACCTCTGTAGTATCTTTCAGCCCATACACAATTAAACCCCACGCTTTGACTCACTGAAGACCTGCAGAGTGTAACAGGAGAACTCTTTAGAGGTCTGAATGGTCATCTGGGCGCAGTAACGTCCTGCGTCTGCCCCGGTCAGGTTGCTGAGTCGTAGGGAGTAGTTCTCCGCTGGCTGCAGTCGATCTTTCCATTCTGGGTCAGTCACGAAAAAGTTGGAATCTGAGACAGCTTTCGGCAGTATGAAGGCGATGGAGTTTCCATTGTGAAGCCAGGTGGTGGACTGAATACCCGTCGGCACAGGAGGCTTCAGGGAAAGGGTTACCGCCTCCCCCAAGACCCCATTCACTCTCAGTGGCTTTGAGCTGTCTTGCGAAGCTGTGTTCCCTGTAAGCACAGAAGGGAAACAGCTATGACCATCCCCTCGGCCTACCCCTGCTCCCCACACCCTTTCCCCTAACTCTACCCATCTGCGAGAGCCTTCTGATACCCAAGCCCAGAAATGGGAGGTAGACAGACAGGGGTTAGGAGAAGTGCTGAAACGGACAATCACAGAGGTTCTACCCCCAACAAAATGTGTGGCGTTCCTGGATCATGGGCAGTTGGCCCAGATGGTTCTGGCCCGCTCCACCCTCCCACACGAGCCAGTCACTCCTGGGTCATGACCACGATATCTGACTCCAGCTTCTCAGTTCTCTGGGCATGAGGCGGACGGGGACACGGAACTTCATTTATGCCCTGGCATGGGCTCTAGAAACCACCAGTCTTTGCTGATGATGTTTAACAAAAGCTCAACCCTTACCGATTACCTACGCTGCTCAACGTAGTATGTTTGTGGGGCTTAGAGGACTGATCATGAGAATTTATAGCTCTTCTTATCCATTATTTCCTTTGATGCTGGTACAATTCTGGGAGGCAGGTCGGATGGATATTACTATCCCCATTTATAGATAAAGGAACTGAGGCATGAAGAGTTTAACTCATTTCCCCAGTGAGTTGTCCAGATAAAGAATATGAGTCAGAATTCAAACCTAACTATTCTGACTGCACGACTTTGTGCTCTTTTTATGATACCAGAAGATACCTTTTCTAGTCTCAAAAAGATTATAGTGTAATTGAGGAGATAAAACTGATAAAGATCAAAGTAATATATATAAGAAGCTCCTGGGTGGTTCAGTTGGTCAAGTGTCTGACTGTTGATTTTGGCTCAGGTCATGATCTTAGGGTGTGGGGATCGAACCCCACATCGGGCTCCGTGCTCGTGTCAGTTGTCTTAGCCCTTCTACCCTCTAGTAACCACATGGGTGAGTATCACAAGCAAAATCTCGAGCAAAGATTTATTTTGCTTTTATTTTTATTATTGATTCCATTTATTGAAAGTTTAAAACCGGGCAAAACAAATCTGCTGCTAGAAGTCAGGACAGTGGTCCCCTTTGAGGAGGAAGGAGAGAGCAGGTAGAAGGGAGCGTAGACAGGGAATTCTGGGCTGCTGCTAACGTTCTATTTCTTGACCTGTGACTTGATACACAGATTTATTCATTTTATGACATTTCATTGAGTTCACACTTAGGATTTGTATAGTTTTCTCACAGTGTGTTATATTTCTTTTATTTTTTTAAAATCTAAATTCAATTAATTAACACATAATGTCTTACTAGTTTCAGAGGTATCGTGATTCGCCAGCTGCATTTAACACTCAATGCTCATCACATCAAGTGGTCTCCTTAATGCCCATCCCCCAGTTACCCCAGCACCTCCCCCACCTCCCCTCAGCAACCCTCAGTTTGTTTCCTAGAGTTAAGGGTTTCTTATGATTTGTCTCCCTCTCTGATTTTGTCTTATTTTATTTTTCGTTCCCTTCCCCTGTGTCCCTCTGCTTTGTTTCTTAAATTCCACATATGCGTGAACTCATATAATTGTTTTTCTCTGATTGACTTATTTCCCTTAACATAATATCCTCTAGTTCTATCCACGTCATTGCAAATGGCAAGAATTCATCGTTTTGGAAGGCTGAGTAATATTCCGTTGTGAGATACACATATATATCTATACTCACATATTTATCCACTCATCTGTTGATGGGCATCTTGTAGGAGAATGAAATTGGACCATTTTTTCACACCACACACAAAAATAAACTCAAAATGAACGAAATACCTAAATGTGAGACAAGAATCCATCAAAATCCTAGAGGAGAACATAGGCAGCAACCACTTTGACCTCAGCTGCAGCAGCTTTTTACTAGACACGTCTCCAAAGGCAAGGGAAATGAAAGCAAAAATGAACTACTGGCACTTCATCAAGATAGTTGCACAGCAAAGGAAACAGTTGATAAAACTAAAAGGCATCCCACAGAATGAGAAAAGATACTTGCAAGTGTCTTATCTGATAAAGATCTATAAAGAACTTAACAAACTCAACACCCCCAAAAAACCAAATAATCTAGTCAAGACATGGGCAGAAGATGTGAATAGACATTTCTCCAAAGAAGACATCCAAATGGCCAACAGACACATGAAAAAATACTCAACGTGACTTGCCATCAGGGAAATGCAAATCAAAACCATAGTGAGATACCACCTCACACCAGTCTGAAAGGCTAAAATTAACCAGTCAGGAAACGACAGGTGTTGGCAAGGATGTGGAGAAAGGGGAACCCTCCTACATTATTGGTGGGAGCACAAGCTGGTGTAGCCACTCTGGAAAACAGTATGGAGGGTCCTCAGAAAGTTGAAAATAGAGCTACCGTACGACCCAGCAATTGCACCAGTAGATATTTACCTAAAGGATACAAACATAGTGATCAGAAGGGGCAGCTGCACCCCAGTGTTTATAGCAGCAACCTCCATAATAGCCAAACTATGGAAGGAGTCACTGTGTGTTATATTTCAGTTAAAAATGTTAGAACAACAACAACAAAAAAATCAAACCAAAAGAGTTACAATGGCCTATAAGGACCAAAATAATTTGCTCATTTTTATCTCTCCGAACTAACTTCCTATCCCTCTCCCCAGACTGGTTCACTTTGCTCCAACTCTACGGGCCTGGCTATCCTTGACTAGACTAGGGCTCACACATGTGCAGTTCCCCCCGTCTGGAAGCCCTCCCCCCAGGGGTGCATGGGGCTCACTTTTTCACCTCAAAAAGGTATTTAATGCACACATTCCCTTCCAAAGAGGACCACTCTTCCCTCATCACCAGCTGCCCTTTCTTAATATTTAAATTCAGTTTCATTACCATACACTGTATCATTGGTTTTGGGGGTAGAATTTATGATTCATAGATTGCATATAACACCCAATGCTCATAACATCGAGTGCCCCCTTCTTAACGCCTATTCCCCCCACCCACCTCCCCTCCAGTGACCCTCAGTTTGTTTCTCAGAGTTAACTCTCTAATGTTTTGTCACCCGCTCTGTTTTCATCTGATTTTATTTCTCCTTTCTTCCTGCTATATTCATCTGCTTTGTTTCTTAAATTCCACATATGAGTGAAATCATGTGGTATTTGTCTTTCTCTAAGTGACTTATTTCCCTTAGTATAATACCTTCTAGTTCTATCCATATCACTGCAAATGGCAAGATGTCATTGTTTTTTGATGGCTGAGTAATATTCCACTGCACATATATACCACATCTTCTTTATCCATTCATCTGTCAAAGGACATCTGGGCTCTTTCCATACTTTGGCTATTGTGGACATTGCTGCTATAAACATTGGGGTGCTGTGTCCCTTCGAATCACTATGTTTATATTCTTTGGGGTAAATGCCCAGTAGTGGAATTGCTGGTTTGTAGGGTAGCTCTATTTTTAACATTTTCGAGGAACCTCCATGCTGTTTTTCCAGAGCGGCTGTACCAGCTTGCATTCCCACCCTTATACATTCAGCTGCCCTTGAATTTATTTTCTCCATAATGCTTACCATTTAGCATACTTTATAATTTTCATTTTTAAAAAAATTCTCTCTCCCTTCCACTAGAATGTAAGGTCTATGAGAGCAAAGATTTTTGTGTGTTTTTCATTGTTGTGATCACTCTGGAACAATATTTGGCACGTTGTAGGTACAGATGACTCATTCAATGAGTATTTGTAAGGAGTTTGGGAGTACCCTGGGGCCCGAGGACTCCCCAGGAACTGTTGCCTCTCTGCCTAGCATATTCCTTGAAATCTCCTTTTTAAGAAATTGATCGCAATTATGCATTTAACAAGACATTCTTCTACTATTTGCTTAGTTCTATGGTAACTCAGTGAATGAAGCCTTAGAAATCATGGCATTCAGACGATATGTATTAGATTCCTTTTATGGACCAATTTTGGGGCTAAAGATTGGGAATGTGAATAGAAAATGTTGGTCTTCTGGGCTTACTATGTGGAAGAGGAGTCCGGTAGGTAAGGGAGTAGTTTTGGTGCAGTGAGCTAGCCCCTGAGCTAGGATGGGCTGACCTCTGCACTGCCTGGTACCGGGTACACTCAGTACCAAATCCTTCTTTCTTTTTGTTGTTATTATGAAATGGTTTTCCTCTCTTTTCCAGAATCTTGAGAATAGGGATTGTGCTTTTTCTCTCTATCCCTAGCACATAGCACCCTTTCTAGCTCAATAAATGCCGTGCTCTGTGGGGCAAAGAAGTGAGCATCAGGGGCTGGGAGAGTTGCGGGTTGTCAGGGAACACTTCACAGGGGAGAAAGCATTGTGGCAGGGTTTGAATAAAAACAAGAGGTTCCCAGCGCTTAATTATTTGTGATTCTTCCAAGAATGCCCTCCCTGCTCTTTCTCTGCTCTGTTATTCCTTTTGTCTGAAATGTCCTTCCTCGCCTTTTCCACCTGGCGAGTTCCTAGTTATTGCTTCAAGGATGAGCTCAAATATCTGTTGGCCTCTGCTTATATTTGTGGAGAGTTTGCTTGGGTACAAGGTAATGAGAAAGGAGTCCATAACAGCAGAAGAGACAAAGTGGGAGAAGGTGGAGGAAGGGAAGATAGTGGTCCCTGAAGGTCTACAAATAAAGAAAAAGGCTGGAGGCACTTTGCTTGGGGAAGGTGAAGGACAGAAATTCTAGAAAAAATGTCCCAAAACCCTTCTGTGAGGCTTTGGACACAAGGAAAGAGAAGATTCTTCAGGGCCCAGGTGATTTTGTCCCCAGTGAATCCCACAACTCAAAAAAAATCTTCAAAGCTTCTGCCTAGCTATCAATTGTGTCTTTTAGAAACTAGCTAAAGAATTGTTGGAACAGGAAAAGAAACGTTTTGAGTAGGAACCCTTCTGCCCCCCGCCCCCAGGGCAGGGCAGATGATTCATAAAGCGCCTAACGGTTAACTCAGATTCATCACAGTTTTAAAAATCCCTGCCCTGGGAGAGCATAAGCCTCTTGAGCATAACATGCATAACTGTATGTATAGGCATATTTTCTGAGTATGCGTGCGCAACTCTATGTCTGCCCATGACGTGTGATGAGGAGCAACTCCCCCCGAATATTCATCCCAGACCCCAATGAGAGGATTCTGCTTATCTACAAATTTAATGCAATCGCTGTCAAAATGCCAACAGCATTTTTCATAGAACTAGAACAAAAAATCCTAAAATTTGTATGGAACCACAAAAATCCCTGAAGAGCCAAAGCAATTCTGAAAAAGAAGAACAAAGCTGGAGAATCACAATTCCAGATTTCAAGATACACTACAAAGTTGTAGCAATCAAAACAGTATGACACTGGCCCAATACAGACACAGAGATCAATGGAACAGAAGAGAGAGCCCAGAAATAAAACCAGGTTATATGGTCAGTTAATCTTCAACAAAGGAAGTAAGAATATACAATGGGAAAAAGACAGTTTCTTCAAAAAGTGATGGGAAAACTGGACAGTTACATGCAAAACAATGACACTGGACCACTTTCTTATTATACCATACACAAAAATAAACCCCAAATGGATTAAAGACCTAAATGTGAGACCTGATAAGATAAAATTCCTAGAAGAAAACAAAGACAGTAATGTCTTTGACACCAGCCATAGAAATATTTTTCTAAGTATGTCTCCTTTGGCAAGTAAAATTAAATGATTGGGGCTATACCAAAACAAAAAGCTTTTGCACAGTGAAAGACACCATCAACAAAACAAAGCCACAACCTATTGAATGGGAGAAGATATTTGTAAATGACATATCTGATAAAAGATTAGTATCCAAAATCTATAAAGAACTTATACAACTCAACAGCTCCAAAACAAATAATCCAATTTTTAAATGGGCAAAAGACATGAACAGACATTTCTCCAGAGAAGACATCCAAATGGCCCACAGATACATGAAAAAATGCTCAACGTCACTCACCATCAGGGAAATGCAAATCAAAACCACAATGAGATACCACCTCACATTTGTCAGAAGGGCTAAAATCAAAGGCACGAGAAATAAGTGTTGCTAAGATTGTGGAGAAAAAGGAGCTCTCCTGCTCTATTGGTGGGAACGCAAACTGGTGTTCCCACTGTGGAAAACAGTATGGATATTTCAGTTCCTCAGAAAATTAAAAATAAAATTATCATATGATCCAGTCATTTCACTACTGGATATTTACATCGAGAAAATAAAAATACTAAGTCTAAAAGATATAGGCACCACTCTATCTGTTATTGCAGCATTATTCACCATAGCCATGACACAGAAGCAACCCAAGTGTCCATCCACAGATGAAGGGATTCAGATGTGGCATATGCACACAATGGAGTATTATTCAGTTGTAAAAAAAGAATGAAATCTTACCATCTGCAACAACAGAGATGGATCTAGAGGGTATAATGCTAAGTGAAATGGGTCAGGCAGAGAAATATAAATACCATATGGTCTCACTCACATGTGGAATTTAAAGAGCAAAACAAATAAAAAAAGAGACAAACCGAAAAGCAGACTCCTAACCCTAGAGAACACACTGCTGGTTACCCAAGGGGAGGTAGGTTGGGGGGAGGGCTAACGTAGGTGAAGGGGATTAAGAATGCACTTATCCTGATGCACACTGAGTGATGTGTGCGATTGCTGAAACGCTACATTATACACCGGGAACGAATATAACACTGTATGTTAATTATACTGGAATTTTAAAAGATTGCGTTAAAAGAAAGGAAAGAAGGAGGCTGCTTGCTCCTGTCTGGGGAGTCACGACTTTGGAGATTCTCCATGTTCTCTTTATTTGCTGCAAATAAAGAAGACTTCATAAGGCATCTCCAGCTAGTGTAGTCTCTCTCTATAACTCACCATGGGGCTGACCCACATGGGGCCAGTAACAAAGTCTGATGACCCAGATGGATTCTTGTCCTTTGGTGGTTCTGCCCTCTAGTTCCCTGGTTTCTGAGGAGCAGAGCAGAGGACAGTGACATCTCGCCCTGGGCTAACCCATTCAAACTCCTGGGGACTGGCCGGGCTTGGATTCCTCAAGGGGCTTTCCCTCCTCGGTGCTTGTAACTGCCACCGGTGTTGGGACCGCCTCTGAAATCCAGTGGCCACACTGAGTGTGTTTATTCAAAATGATCGCTGCTGGCATAAGCTGGGTCGACAGCACAGGCTTTAGAGGTAAATTAGAATCACCTCACAAAGTCTGGGTAAATCGGGAAAGACAGGAAGCTGGTGTCACCTGGCTCTTCAAGAGGCTTGGACGTTCCAGCCTGGTGAAACCAGAGCTTTTCTTTAAAGACCAGTCCACAGGCTAAATTTGGTTGGTCCCTTTGTCAAGGACCCTGGATACTATGTTCTGATATCCGGGGCTTAGAGTCTGGGAGACTTCTAGACATCTCTGCCCTGGCTGACCTAATATCTGTGTCATATGCTTTTAGTCAATAGACCATTGCTGACTGTTTGGCTCACTCCCCTAGGGTTTGGCCTTTGTGTACCTTGTCTTTCCTTTCTCTTTCTTTACCGGCAATCTGTAAGTAGAGGTCCCCTGTTCTCTGGTTTATTTCCCTTTTTACTAACTGATAAGATAGAAATCTCAGACTCCTTGGCAGTCTCCCAACATCTTTTAAGAAGCCACTGGGGCACCTTTCTTTCTCTAGCTTTTCTCTTAAGGACAAGCCACTGGAGTCTTAAATATTCTGTGAGCAAGATGGCGTGGCATTCGCATCACCACTACTCACTGTAAGTTACCTTTGTAGGTTAGAGGGAGACTCTAAGGAAAATTCCCAGAACGTGGGACAAGTTCCATTCTGAGGGAAAGACTGTGGACTGTAACCTCCAGGACTGGAAGGTGTTTGGATACTCCCCCTGGACTTAAAAGCAAGTGATCTCCTTTTGCAACATAGCCTGACCACAACATACTGTAGAGGACTAAGAAAAATGACCAGGGAATGGAACTTTAAATTTCAATAACACATTGCAATTAAAAGTATTTTGTAGAAAGGTAAGAAAATGGGAAGGGAGCCTATATGTTCAACGCTTTATGCCACTATATTGAAATGAAGGTTTACAAAGGAAATGTAAAATTTGTAAGATTAAGGTGGAACCTAAAACCTCAAAAATACTTCCCATATTAAATCCGATGAAGAACTAGTCCTTTAAGTCAGAGGACATAAAAGCTAGAAACAGTTAGCCTCAAATCCCTTCTACATTTCCAAGTCAGCCATGAAGTCGTAATAAACCTCTGCCTTATTTCCCTGGTACCCAGATCCTTAGTGACACCTAGACCCCAGTTCTGCCAACCCTGTTAGTGCCAACCCCTGGTTTCCCATTAACTGCCCGCCCCGCCCAAGCAGGTCCCAATATCTCCTCCCTTACTAGATAGGACTACTAGATTAAGGACCCACTTCCAGAATATTCCATTTGGACAAGTTCTTAATGGTCACAGGCGTCTCATTAATGTCCTCTTTTCAACATCACACCTGTGCGACTGGAAGACACACCTGGGGACTACGAGCTCATCTAGTTGAATTCATAAATTAGCCAATTTATGAATATTTTCTATGCACAGCCCCGTCTGGGCGGACATCCAAGCTTTACCAACCATCCTCCTAAAGCCAGAAGAACAGTCGGTGGGAGTGACAAAAGCCAGAGAAGGGGCTGAAAGGGACTATCGGCCTGGGTCGTGGTCCCAGAGAGAGTGAAGAGGGAGTGCCAGGAGTTGTCCCTCAGTGGGATCCTGACTCCTTAGATGGGAGAGAGGATTTATATGGCTTTTCTGGAGCCTGCTTTTGAAATATATGCAAGAAGTGGGTAGACCTCCTATAAATCATCCAAATTGAGGGAGATTCACCAGGGAAAAAATGCAAAATCACCAGCCTTCTCAGGCTCCAGAATTAGTCTGAGATAACCTACAAATTGGGCCCTCAAGGCACAAGGTAGCCAAAGTGGTCCTTAATACCTATTTCATATCTCAAAAGCACTCCAGAAATCTGTAGAAAACTTCAAAAACTGACCATAGGTCCCCAAACTGACTCCGCTCAGCTAGCAGAAGCAGCCTTTGGGGTGTTCAATGCGGATGCCGGCGGGGTGGGGGGAGTTAGCGGGAGAGCGGTCCAGAAAGCTGAAAAGTGAGCTGCCTTCTGACAGTGGTGCTCCAGGCCACTTGAGGTAACCCAGGGTCAGGAAGGAAGACGTTGTGGGTGACTGTCCCCGGCCCCTCTGCCAACCTGCGCCCCACCCGTGGGATCAAGAGGCGGCTGACAGAGTTGGGTTACGGTCAGGGGGCCTCCTGTAAACGGAAGGGCAATGGAGACAGAAGTGCTCACTCCACCCCCAATAGGAGGATGGGCAAAACGGAATCACCCCAGCTGCCCCTCAGTGAAGATGGGAGGAGACGGGGCCATGGGGCTCCCTGGCCAGCTTCAGATAACCAGATCCTCCCTTCCCATGAGGAGCCCTCAGTGACCCTCTCAGTGGGGAGGAGAGTGGGTTGAATTTTTGCCCAATACTGCAGCCAGTTTCTCTGTGTTGAGCACCCAAAAGAGTAGCTTTTCTAACACAAAATGTAGTATAAAAGGAGTCTCGGGAGGAGGAGAAACTGAAAGATTTCTGGAGACTCTGACCAGCAGCATAGGGTCAAGATGACTCAAACACTCTTTTCTTTATGCACCAGAACGTCCTATTCCTCTTTTAGGAGGAGACATTTTATCCTAATTGAGAGCCTTACTCAGTTAGGAGCAGGACAGGAGAGAGATCCAAGTGTCCAGGTCCCAGGGAGCTAAAGCCACAGCTCTACTACGTGGTCTGCTAGCGTCTGCAGGAGAGAAGACTGCACAGACTGTTTTAAGCCAGGTTAACTCAGAGGTCTGGGCACAAGGATGAGTGAGATGTGCCCATAGTGCCACACTCGTGATGATGGAATTGAAACAGATTGATTGGGCACCTGGGTGGTTCAGTCAGTTGAGCGTCTGCCTTCAGCTCATGTCATGACCCCAAAGTCCTGGGATCAAGTCCCACATCGGGCTCCCTGCTCAGCAGGGAACTTGCTTCTCCCTCTGCCTTTTCCGCTGCTTGTGCTCTTTCTCTCTCTTTCTTTTATATAAATAAATAAAATCTTGAAAAATAAAAGAAGACAGATCGATCATTGGCCAGGGGTAAGGCAACACCCGTTAAAGCCAGAAGCTATACAAGGGAAGTTCTGGGTAATAGATTCTCAGAGCAAACGTTGATCAGGCCATGTAGATCCCCACGCAATACCGCAGTTTACCTGTTAAAAAGCCAGGAACCAGGGACGCCTGGGTGGCTCAGTGAGTTAAGCCGCTGCCTTCGGCTCAGGTCATGATCCCAGGGTCCGGGGATCAAGTCCTGCATCGGGCTCCTTACTCAGCAGGGAGCCTGCCTCTCTCTCCGCCTCTGCCTGCCTCTCTGCCTGCTTGTGTGCTTTCTCTCTCTCTCTCTTTCTGACAAATAAATAAATAAAATCTTAAAAAAAAAAAAAAAAAAAGAAAGAAAGAAAGAAAGCCAGGGACCAAGGAACAGATTTGTTCAAGGTCTCCAAGCTATTGATGAGTCTATTTGAGACTTATATCCTGTAATACCTGATCTATATACACTATCGGCCAATTTGCCAAGTGATAGTACACATTACACTGTGTTAGATTTAAAGAAGGCCTTTTTCTACTTCCCACTAGATTCTGAATCCCAAGAATTTTTTGCTTTGAGTGGGAAGACCTCGCCCCCCACCCCCAAGAAAACAATACTGCTGGACTGGTTTATCTTGGGGATTTAAAAAAATTCCGCCACTATCTCTGTAAAAATCCTAGAACAAGCTTTAAACGAGTTAACTCTAGAAGAGAGCTCTCAGACCATGCATGGATGTATTCCAATAGCCAGCCTCACTCAAGATATTCTGAACAAAAATAAGTATATTCATGTTAAATGTCCTGTTTAGCAAGGGGTATAAGGTATCAAAAGAAAAAGCTCAAATTTCTAAAGAAACTGTAAAATGCTTGGGGCTCATTATTTCTAAGGCGGTGGAGCGGGTGGCAACAAGGTTTTCCTCAAGAGAGAGAAAAAGCAGTATGTCCAGCAGCTCCACCAAGAACCCGCAAGCAATGTTGTGGGATTTGGGGAATGGCTGGGTTTTGCACATCTGTGTTCCTAACTTTGGGCTAACCGTGAAACGCTTTTATGGTCAGCTTCAGGGACATGAGACCAACCTGTCTGAGCGGGATAAAGCATGGGATCAAGATTTCACTAGACTTAAATACCCTCTTTCAGAAGGGTAATAAGAAGAAGTGGTAACAAGAAGTGGCTATGGGGCTGTTAACCCAAATGCTGGGGCGCCTGGAGAGAACAGTATTATTTCTCTAAACAGCTGGACGTGGTGGCCAGCGGTCGGACTCCCTGTCTGAGGGCTGTGGCGGCCGCATGCTTTTCGATCAAAGAGGCAGAGAAAAACTACAAGTCAGCCTATTAGTCTGGACCCCATGCCCGGCCTCTGGTCTCTTGGAAGCCGAGAGGCCTCTGGGGCTGTCCTAACGGAGACTACTGCGATGGCCATGCTGCTAGAAGCCCCCCTCAGTGACAGCTGAAACCATGTCACACTTCCAACCCAGCCACCCTACTTCCTGATCTTCATCCACGCACACCCCACAGTTGCCCAGAAGTAAAGGATCAAGTAGGCTCTAGTCCCAGAGATCTCCAAAGTGGAGCCCTGTCCAGTGCCCAGGAAGGCTGGTTTGCAGGCGGTGGCGGTTTCATAGAGAATGGGCAGGACAGGCATGTTGTGTGGTTTTGTCCCTCAACACTCTGGTGGAGGCTCAGAGGCTGGCCCCGGGCAGACATGATTGTGCTAAGCAGAGCTTTAGAATGGGGTCAAGATCGAGTGCTACCTATTCATACTGATTCTAAATACCCCTTCTCTGTAACCCACGCTCATGGAGCCATATGAAAAGGAAGAGGGTTCTTAAATGCCGGAAATAAAGAAATCAGATACGGCAAAGAAATCCAAACAGGCTGTTAGAAGCAGGGCACAAGCCACCAAAGGTGGCAGTGGGCCATTCACTGTAAGGGCCACCAGGAAGGAAATTCAGAAGTGATACAGGGAGGTTGTTTGGCTGACACAGGCATGGAAAGGCCTAGATCAGGGGAGAATTTGCTGAGGCCATTAATCTCTCCCTTGCCACTTTATCAGTCCATCCCAACCTACTCCTGTGATGAAACAAAAGAGGCAGCAAAAATGGGCTCCCTGTAGTCCCTGATAATCAGAGACTGGATGACAAAAGAGCAGTGGGAAAGTCCGGGCACCTGGCAAACTGTATGGGGTGGGGGTGGGGTCCTAAGAGTGCACGTGATCCAACTCCTTACGGCCAAGAAGCTTTATGCCTATGTAAGCTTTAGCAAAGATTACAGACATTCCGGGGATGAGAAAGGTTATTAAAAATAGCAAACCGGTGTGTCTACTGTCAGACAAATAAGCGATAATGGGTCGGCTTTCATCTCAAAGGTTATTTCTGGGGTAGCCAGAGCTTTGGACATCAAATGGAGGCTGTACTCTGTGCCTGGAGACCTCAGTCCTCTAGAAAGTCAGGGGAAACTAAAAGAACCCCTTGGGAAAGATCCGGTGAAGTTGTGTCCAGAAACACAGCAAAACTGTTTAAAATTATTACTGATAGCTCCCACCAAGGTAAGAGCTGCCCCAAAGGGTAAACCAAAATCAGGCGAGTTCAAAACAACTTACGGGAAGCTCTTTCCTAAGGTCTCTCACTCCTCCTCACCACCAAACCCAGAGGTTTCTCTGCCCATTAAATATATAACTAATAGCATTAATAATTTATCATAATTTATAATAATAATTAATAATTAAGCCTCCAATTAATCTCCAACACAATCCTTGGGACTTTCCCCTTCACCTACCTACTGAAATCAGGGTTCACCCGACCAACCTGGCACTGGGTGTACCTCCAAACTTGGAAAAGTGGGTCACTCCGGGATTAAGCACACCCAATAAGCACGGGGACCCACCTAGTGCTGTTGGCCATGCATTCCCCTGTAAAATGAAAAGGAATGGTGCCTTGGATCCCCGACTCTGGAGTGGAAAGGTCACCGGCACTCAAGAGACCAGGTGCTCCAAGCAACAGATGACAACAAGCACACCCGTGAGCCACTCTCTGGTCTGAGACTTCTGTTCCAGGGACATGCAGAAAAGTAAAACCCCAGTGGGCAGGACGCTCAGATCTGAACTACAGTGATTTCAGTCCACACTGTGCTAACCGCTGTGCAGCTTTGCTGCCTTTGAGAGCTTAACCCATTTCCCCTATGACTGCTCAGTAAGACATGCAGCCGCTCATTGCTAATACATGGTGAAAATGGATGGTTTTCAATCCTCTTGGCCCTGCTCACCAGACTCCAGAGGCTGGGTACCATGTTTTAGCCCTTAAGATCTTAGTGTGAACACTTTCCTGATATTGTTTATTGTCATAGAGGCTCTAGGAACATCTCAGGCTACAGACACACTAGGGCACCTTGGGATTGGAACTCCCAAGGGAAACTAAGTAAACTCATAGCAGAAGGAGCTAAACCAAAAGCTGTGGGATTTGTCACCAGTGCCCACAGACTGAAACTGGACGGCTTCTGTACCATCCAGTCCAGAGGGACCCGAATGTAATTTTTGTCACTTCAAGAAATAACTTTACCCAATGGGAATTCAAATGGAAGATACATTTAACACCAATTCATATATTAGTAACTTATACACTTATTATCAAGTATGACTTCATTAAAGTGCAAAGTAGTCTCTTTCGATCTCAGCCCAACTTCTGGCCTCCCTTATGTCTCGTTCCCATGACTACCAGCCGCACGCCTAAAGAGACTAGGGAAAATTTACTGCAGATGGTTTTCCAGGAAATGGATAAAATTGAAAGGCAATATATGTCAAATGTAGCATAAACACCAATAGGGCCCAGAATTTACTCTGGAAAGGCTGCCTCAGGCATTACCGAAACCACGGTTGTAAATCCCTGATCTGACTTGTAATTTTATGATCTTAAAAATTTCAGTTTGAAGCACAAGTTGACATGGCCATGCTCATTGGTATATTATTTTCTCAGTAAGGGCATATGTGAGAAAGAGTATGCCTTTCTAGGACGCTGTCTCCCCAGTTCGTGTTTGTAACACCAGTGATTATATAAGGTGTGAAAGTCAACTTGATTATTTTTCTGTAATGCATTTTAAGAACTGATGACACAATGAGGAAAGGACTGTTTTTACACAAAACAATATTAAATCCACCTGTGATGAGGTGAAATAGTGAGGCTCTAAGAATTTTACAAAATAATAATTTAGAAATTGTAAATGCTTTTATTCAGACGGCAAAAGGGCATCAGTTCTCCTCACTTGCTGGAATCACTGTTCTTACAAATAACAGCGTCTACTGATGAGCCTGATTAAGAATGAGTAGAAAGAATTAATTGGAAAACTGGAACGAAAAATAAGATGCAATTTGGGATGATTCCGGTTGAAACCAGAATACAAAATGATGAAGACCAGATCAGTTTGACACCGGGGACAGCGGTACTGCTATCTGGCTAAGGAGAATAAGGAATGTTCCTGACCAGTGTTTTCCAAGTGCCCTGTGCAGGGGACCTGGGTGGCGTCAGAAGCTGGCTGAGAGTGAGGCGGGCGCCTGGGGAGTACAGCTCCACTCTGGACCTCGAGATGTTACTTCTGTCTGTTTTACCATACATTGAGAATGTGTGAATATCTTTTTTTTTCAAGGCTTCAATATGTTTTTTTTTTAAAAGTCCTGAAAAACCATATATATATATGTGTGTGTGTATATATATATATATATATATATATATATATATATATATATTAGCATATGTGTGTGTGTATACTTTTTCCAAGCACACCAAGAGAGTGGAAATCAGGACATCCGAGACCAAAACTTTTAACATTAAATTATTAGAGGAGACCACCTAAGATAGGAATATACACAGTACTTAGCACACAAGTCCTTTAATAAAATGTTACTGAATCTATTCTGAAAATGTCCTGTTTGGGCAGCAACCTCTTTGACCTCAGCCGCAACAACTTCTTCCTAGGAATATAGCCAAAGGCAAGAGAAGCAAGGGCAAAAATGAACTGTTGGGATTTCATTAAGATTAAAGCTTTTGTACAGCAAAGGAAACAGTTAACAAAACCAAAAGACAACTGATAGAATGGAAGAAGATATTTGCAAATGACATATCAGATAAAGGGCTAGTGTCCAGAATCTATAAAGAGCTTAGCAAACTCAACACCCAAAGAACAAATAATCCAATTAAGAAATGGGCAGTGGACATGAACAGACATTTCTGCAAAGAAAACATCCAGATGGCCAACAGACACATGAAAAAGTGCTCCATATCACTCGGCATCAGGGAAATACAAATCAAAACCACAATAAAATACCACCTCACACCAGTCAGAATGGCTAAAATTAACAAGTCAAGAAATGACACGCTGGCGAGGATGCGGAGAATGGGGAGCCCTCCTACATTGTTTGTGGGAATGCAAGCTGGTGCAGCCACTCTGGAAAACAGCGTGGAGGTTCCTCAAAAAGCTGAAAATAGAGCTACCCTATGACCCAGCGATTGCACTACTGGGTATTTACCCTAAAGATACAAATGTAGTGCTCTGAAGGGGCACGTGCACCCAAATGTTTATAGCAGCAATGTCTACAGTAGCCAAACTATGGAAAGAACCTAGATGTCCATCAACAGATGAATGGATAAAGATGTGAGATATATATATAGATATATATATATATATATAATGGAATACTATGCAGCCATCAAAAGAAATGAAACCTTGCCATTTGTGATGACATGGATGGAACTAGAAGGTGTTATTCTTAGCAAAATAAGTCAATCAGAGAAAGACAACTATCATATGATCTCCCTGATATGAGGAAGTGGAGATGCAACATGGGAGCTTGGGGGGTCGGAAAAGAAAAAATGAAAGAAGGTGGGATTGGGAGGGAGACAAAGCATAAAAGACTCAATTTCACAAAACAGGCTGAGGATTGTTGGGGGGAGGGGGGTTGGGAGACAGTGGTGGCGTTATGGACATTGGGGAGGGTATGTGCTACGGTGAGTGCTATGAAATGTGTAAGCCTGGTGATTCACAGACCTGTACCCCTGGGGATAAAAATACATTATATGTTTATAAAAGAATTAAAAAATTAATTAAAAAAGATTTTAAAAAATGTCCTGTTTGCTAGTAGTATGTTCTGAAGGGTAAAAATCAGGAAAAAAAAAATCTACTCTAAAAAAAAGGATGTAGTGGGAGCTTGGGTGGCTCAGTCGTTAAGCATCTGCCTTCAGCTCAGGCCATGATCCCAGGGTCCTGGGATCGAGCCCCACATTGGGCTCCCTGCTCAGGAAGAAGCTTGCTTCTCCCTCTCCCACTCCCCCTGCTGTGTTCCCTCTCTCACTGTGTCTCTCTCTGTCGAATAAGTAAATAAAATCTTATTTTTTTAAAGATTTTATTTATTTATTCGACAGAAAGAGATTACAAGCAGGCAGAGAGGCAGGCAGAGATTGAGAGGAGGAAACAGGCTCCCCACCAAGGAGAGAGCCTGATGCGGGGCTCAATGCCAGGACCCTGGGATCATGACCTGAGCCGAAGGCAGAGGCTTTAACCCTCTGAGCCACCCAGGCGCCCCAATAAATAAAATCTTTTAATAAAAATTTTAAAAAAGGATGTAAGGTCCACTCTATCCTAATGCTGCCATTAGAATTTTTTTTTTTAAAGTTATAACAGGTTTTATGCTTAATACATACATTTTGGGCTTAGGAAATAACACATAATTACAAGGCAAAATTTGATTTTGATTAACACATAAAAGTATGGAACACTTCAGGAATTTGCACATCATCTTTGAGCAGGGGCCATGCTCATCTTCCCTGTATCGTTCCAATTTTAGTCTATGTGCTGTCGAAGAGAGCACTAATGTAAGTTTTTTTATGGGCTCCCTGAATTCCTCTAAAAATTCTCCTTCCAGGGGTACCTGGGTGACTCAGTGGGCTGAGCGTCTGACTCTTGGTTTCAGCTCAGGTCATGATCTCAGGGTTGTGGGACTGAGCCCAGAGTCAGGCTCTGTGCTCAGTGGGGAGCCTGCTTGAGATTTTCTCTTCCTCTCCCTCTGCCCCTCGCATTCATGGCTGCACTCTTTCAAATAAATACATAAATTTTTAAAAATAAAGGAAAATAAAAAATTTCCTTCCCTCGTTGTATGGCTGAGTCATTCCCATTGAGAAATTCTCTGTGTAAATCTTACCCTCATTGTTAATGATACTGGGAGAAGAGGGGTGTGAGACCTATGTCGCACCTCAGCACCAGAGGCCTGCTTGTGGGTATACCCCTGAAACAGCCACAGCCCCTCTTACTGTCAAGGTCACTGAGGATTGCTGTCCAAGAGAAGCTCATCGGTGCCATCGAAGGGCTGCGACAGCACTACAAGGACATAGGAAAGTCAATGGAAGGCAAGGACAAGACTGACCAAGCCTAAGGGGTGCTGGAGACAGACCTATTTATGTAATCAGGCCCCTGGAAAGGCAGCCTCAGGTCCAAGCCATTACACAGTCTTGTGGAGCGGACCTTTGTTGTCTCCTGCATGCAAGGGTGTCCCCCAGCTGGGGCCCCGAACTGCTTCACTGGTTTAACTCAGTGCAGCTCCCTGAGCCTGTGCATCCAGGATGTGCTTTTATTGGTGGGTCACCTCACCACCGGCTCCCAAGGACACATCTCCAGTTGGGATTCTTATCTCCCCACGTCTCGCTGATGCTCATGTGTCTGTTGACGATGACCAGCTCACTGGACAATGTACTGTAGGCTTCGTGAGTCCCGTGTGAATGACCTTCCATAATCCTACTCAACCTTCATTGGGAAAAGAGAGCCCTGGGACTGATTCTGGCCAGCACTGGACTGACCATCAGATTAACCGCCCCTTGGGAGGTTTTATATCATGAAGCCACCCTAAAGAATTGGCACAACAGAAACATTGGCTAGAAATACAGGCAGTGCCCTCAAGAATTTAAAAATTGTCCTTGACTTCTTAGCTAATGTAGTGTGTGATAATAGACCAGCTCTGAACTAGTTAGCAGAAGGAAGGGGCATCTGTGTAGAAACTAATACGTCACGTTGTACCTGCGGGTGAAGTAGAAGTGAATATTAAAAAACTCTGATCAGGAGTCCTGACTGCATACCTTCAACCAGAGAAAGATCTCCCAGTTAAGACCGACCAACTATCAAACGGCATAACCCAGTATCACAGATTTCCTCTCTTTCCTGCGGCCACTAATAATCCTGCCACTCATTACTTCTCGGACCTGCATACCCACCAGTTTGGTACAGTTTGTGACCGAGCATGTGGAAGCCATACAGTTGCAGATGGTGATAACACAAGGGTATGAAGAGCTCAGAGCTGAGCCCAGTGACCCACATATCTCAGACTAGCTGGAAAGAGGTTCTGCCCCTCCACTGAGCCCCCAGAGGATGCCCGCATCCAGCAGGAAGTAGCTACAAAAGACGATCTCTTGTCCCATTCACCTCAAGAATGAGAAGCTGGAGGAGGGATTT
Organism: Mustela lutreola; assembly: GCF_030435805.1. Taxonomy (NCBI): domain Eukaryota; kingdom Metazoa; phylum Chordata; class Mammalia; order Carnivora; family Mustelidae; genus Mustela; species Mustela lutreola. Next base: position 70,905,723 of record NC_081303.1, on the reverse strand, counting down.
TGTCACCAGTGAGACCTCCTAGACTCAGGAAACTTCTAGAAGCTCCTGCCCAACTGTGAATTTTATCTTTTAGAAACTAATTAATTAATTGCTGGAACAGGAAAAGAAACCTTTTGAATACCAACTCCAGGACAGTGACCATCGCCATCAGCATCATCAGAAAGTAAGTGCTCTTAAGAATTCACAAGATAGGATGCCTGGGTGGCTCAGTTGGTTGAGCGACTGCCTTCAGCTCAAGTCATGATCCTGGAGTCCTGGGATGGAGTCCTGCATTGGACTCCCTGCTCCGCTGGGAGTCTGCTTCTCCTTCTGACCCTCCCCCTTTCTCGCTCGCTCACTCTCATTCTCTCCCTCTCTCAAATGTACAAATAAAATCTTTAAAAAAAGAATTAGTAAGGGCTGGAGAAAGTAGAACCCTATATACTGCTGGTCAGAATACAAACCGGACCAGCCACTGTAGAAAATTATTTAGTGATTCCTCAGATTAATCCTAGAATTATCGTATGACCCAGAATCGGATCACAATTGAAAACAGGTGCTCAAGCAAATACCTGCATGAAAATCCTCATTTACAAGGGCCAAAAGGTGGAAACACCCAAGTGCTCATCTCTGTAGATGAGTGGGTCAATAAAATCTGCTACATGTATACAATGGAATGTTACTGAACAATAAGAAGAAATGAAAGGCTGGCACATGGTACGGTATGAATGAACCTTGTAAACATTATACGACGTGGAAGACGTCAGACAGAAAGATCTCATATCTTACTATTTCATTGATATGAAATGTCCAGTATAGGTAAACCCACAGAGACAAAAAGCTAGTTGGTATTTGCCAGGGGGGCGTGGGGCTTGGGGGAAGGGGCAAGCGGGAAATCACTGCTTAATGGACATCCAGTCATCTTTCGAGGTGTTACAATGTTTTGGGATGATAAAGGAGGTTGCACACCACCGTGAACGTACCAAATGCTACTGAATTATACACTTGAGAGTTATTTTATGTTTTGTGAATTTTACCTTCATGGAAGAAAGAAAGAAAAGCTGCCTGCCGACGGAGACCCCGCTGAGGGTAGATGGAGCCTGGGAGGCTGGAGGTCACATGGGGACAGACGGTGGTCACATGGGGACAGACGGCGGTCACATGGGGACAGACGGCGGACTCAGAGCTGGAAAGGCACGGCTGTCCTTGAGGGTAATGTCAAAATGCAAAACAACTCCTGGCCCGTAGTGAGCAATGACAATGAGCAATGATAATTCCTGGCAGCTGTGCACGGTTGGTAAGAGAAGTTGCTCAAGGGCTGGGAGCCATCGGATGTAATCTCTGAGCAGGAAAGTCTTCAAGTTTTGGACTCAGGAGACCTCAGAATCACAGGGCCAGCTCCCATGTATTGGCTCTACCTACGCCAGCAACCACTTCTCTCCTGAGCATCCGCATACCTGTATCTGCTTCTGGCAAACATAAGCAAAGACTCAGTCCCTATTTCTCCCTCCCTTCAGCCGCAACATGACTAAAGTCCCACGAAATCTAGAGCCTTGCTACTCATGGTGTGGCCCACGGAGCCTCACTGGGGTTACCAGAGAAGCTCATATAAATGCAGAGTGTTTGTCTGCGTTCAGAATCAGTATTATACGATTCCCTAGGAACCTGTATGCCTATCAATGTTTGGTAAGTTCTCATCTAGAAAGAACAAAATGGAGAAACGAGTGAAATTCATTTTCTCGAGGGCACAAAGATGCCCGATTTTAGTTATACCTACTGGGATTATTTCCTAACATGGTTTATCTTTTCAGTGAACTTTAAAAAAAAGTAGCAAGTCACAGTGTCTGACCAACTGGAAAGTAGGTTGATGGTATGAGTCAACTTCCTTCACGCGTCTTTTCAAAATTGACTTGATTTGTGCCAGATCTTTGCCACAGCAGATTTCTTTTCCTTCCTCAAACTTTTCCCAGCAGCGGGCTTTTGCACACTTCTGGCCCCATGCAAAGTAGATACCCCTGTTTTTCTGTTTCATGACAACCTGCTGATTTTCTTCCCAGTGTCACATTTTATGTGCATTATAGCTGCACGTCAACCGAGTAGCACAGCCAGGTGATTCTGAGCACCGACTCTGGAGCAGGGCTCCCTGACGTCCGACCTTGGCAACCTTCGCTCCTCTCCTGGGCTCCAGAACACCAGCAAGTGCATTCACAAGTGTTTCTTTTTCTACAGGGCCCAGGGCGCCACCCCAGCCCATAACCGTGTGACACAGAGTAAGTTACTTAAGGGTCCTGTGCCTGCTTTCCTCTTCCCTGGATCTATTTCACAGGGTCTTTACAAGAGGTATTGATGGAAATGGGGAGGAGCAGGGCAATTTTAACCTGAGGACACTCAGCATATTGCATTTTAGAGTGGGTTCAATTTTGCAAGGAGGGAAAAGTGCAGCAAAGACGCAGGGCTTTGCTCTCAGGCCAGGGAGCGGCTCTCGACTATACAAACAAATTCTCCCTCCACTGCCCAGGGTGCTGTCTTCCTTGAACTTTGTCCTTAGCTTTGTTTATCAGTTCGGTGCCATGACTTCCAAGCCTCCAGCCCCTAGTCCTCAATTTCCAGCTGCTCTTCGGAAATCTTCTCATGGATATTGATGTCTTAAAATCAGCAGGTCCTGAACTAGGCTCCCCTTCTCCATGGCGGCTCCCTCCTCCGCTCCCCGTTGTCACCCAACTTCGCCACCGTTGGTTACTCTGTCTGAAATTTCCCTGCCCCTTCCACGGCACTTCATACCCTCTTTCTCTGCTCGACTTAGTTGTCCTTTATCTCTGTGCAATTTGCCATTTCACTCATTCGTTTCCCCTGCTCAAATGTGAACTCCACAAGGTGGGAAGGTTTTGCCTGCTTTGATCCTGGTACGTCCCCGGAACGTGGAAAACCAGCGCGTTCCCCTCACTCCTGCTGCCAGTCACTCCAGTTCATTCTACGTCTGTGTGATGCTCTCACTTCTGTCTTTTGGTTGCCACTATTTCTCAAAACTTTTGCAACTATTTCAAGAGTTTGCCACCTGCTGGCTAATGAAATTTGGACAAGTTATTTAAATCATCTTGGCTCCTCAAAGTGGGTCAATACAGTTCCAACTCACAGGCCTGTCCTGGGGCTTATGCATATATTGTGTGTGCAGCACTTAGCCCAGGGCCTGGAACAGAATCCCTTCCTGTTTTCCAAGTAGCAGACAGCAGGGAACCAGGAGGCAGGACCAGCTCCTGTTCCTTTCTCTGTGGCACGTACAGTCCTGCTGGGCTGCCTAGACCCTGATTTGCATCAGAGGAAGGGAGATGTCTTTTTTTACAGGGAGCAGAAATGAATACGACTATTTCTAGGTCTTCATTATGCCCAGAAATTCTGGCTACACGGAGCCATAGGTTTTCAGTCTTTTTGATGAGGACAGTGAGGTTCAGGCACAGTCAGTAACCTACCTAAGGTTCCAGAGCAAGACAGCAGCTAATTTGGGAGGAGAACTCACTCTCCTCATCCCAGTACTCTTTCTTCCAGAACATGATGGTTGTAAACGCCACATTGTCTCGTCTTAGAAACAGCTCACCTCCCGTGCTCCGCAGAGACCCCCTCACAGCCCTACGCAGGTGAAGCCGTGAACTCTGAAGGAACTTGGGCACTTAGTGTGCCAAGTTGAGAGGAGGTGGCACTTTCTCGGGCACCACCGAGAACCTCCCCGCCCTACCCCCCACCCCGCCCCGGTCCACAGCAGACAGACAGACAGACAGACACACAATACGCATAAGTGATTCAGATTGAGCAAGCAGCACAGAACGCGGGAGTCCGTCCGTGGCTACGCCAGTCTGCTGCGGCATTTACCTGGGCTGGAGAAGACAAGCAGGAGGGGCGGGAGCAGCCAGAACATGCCGTCGGCGGCAGGGGCTGGTGCCGGTGGCCTCCGATGCCTGGCATCTGCCCTTCAGTGCTCTGTCACAGATTGAAATTGGTTCTCACGAAGACTTCCCCTTCCTCTGAGAGGTGTGGTAAGCCCTCTTCCTGCATACTGCATTCCCGATTTTATTGCTATTCTGCTCACTTTTTCTTCTGAGCATAGGGCAAAGATCTGAAGAATGAAATGTAAATTGGCATTTTCATTTTTCATCTAGATCCTTTTTTCATTTTTCGGTATTTTTTAAAAAATTGTGCTGAAATGGCCTAAGTGACATGTGGTGAGGTTGTAAGCTGAAAGTTACTGTTGTAGGGACACCTGGGTGGCTCAGATGGTTGAGTGTCTGTCTTTGGCTCTCAGGTCACGATCTCCGGGTCGTGGGGTCGAGCGCCACGTCGGGAGTCTGCCTGTCCCCCGACCCCTGCCATGCTCATTCTCTTTCTCTCTCTCTCTCTCAAGTGAATAAATAAAATCTCAAAAAAAAAAAAAAGTTCCTGTTTTAACCGTTCAATTCAGGGGTGTTAATTACACTCATGGTGTTGTGTAACCACCAACATCACAATCATACCTTGCACTCCACTTTACGGAGTGTTGCAGACATGCTGCTTTTTACAAGTTGAAGCTTTTAGGAACCCTGGGTCGAGCAAGTCTACTGGCGCCATTTCCCCAACACTTACTTGCTTTGTGCCACGTTTTGGCACTTCTCGCAATATTTCGAATATTTTTATTATTATATTTTTATGAGGATCTGTGATTACTGATCTTTGATGTCACTATTTTTTTAAAGATTTTTATTTATTTATTTGAGAGAGAGAGAACATGAAAGGGGGGAGAGGCAGAGGGAGAAGCAGGCTCCCGGCTCAGTAGGGAGCCCTACTCGGGGGCTCGATCTCAGGACCCCGGGATCATGACCTGAGCTGAAGGCAGATGCTTAACCGACTGAGCTCTCATGGATGTTCAGGTTACTTCTTGAACTTCAGATTTGGTAAAAACAGTTAAGCGGATCAGAATCAGAAGTGGGACCTGAATATGGGACTGAATGGTTGTAATCTCTTGGCAAAACTTTTTTTTTAAAAATATTTTATTTATTTATTTGACAGAGAGAGATCACAAGTAGGCAGAGAGACAGGCAGAGAGAGAGAAGGAAGCAGGCTCCCTGCCGAGCAGAGAGCCCGATGTGGGGCTCAATCCTAGGACCCTGGGATCATGACCTGAGCTGAAGGTAGAGGCTTTAACCCGCTGAGCCACCCAGGCGCCCCTCTTGGCAAAACTTTAACGAATGAGGGGTTGCTCCTTACAGATGAGCAGAGGAAAAAACCTTTTTTTTTGGGAGATGGATTCTATGCCTGGTGAGGGTGCTGTGAAGATTGTCAAAATGGCAACAAAGGGTTTAGAATATGATGTAGACATAGTTGGGTAAAATGTTATCAAAGGGCATCACCTAATACAGAGAAACCATTCCTGTGGCAAACTTTATTATGGTCTTCTTTTGAGAAATTCCCACAACCGCACCCAAGCTTCAGTCACCACTGCCCCGATCAGTCAGCAGTCCCCAACATCGAGGCAAGATCCCCCACCAGCAAAAAAGATTGCTACTTTCTGAGAACTCAGCCTTTTTTAGCAGTAAAACATCTTAAGAGTCTTATTGTATCTGATATATGAGTGTTAAGAGATAAAGAGATAGGATTTCATATTTCCATTGCTCAGATTTAAAGATGCTGGCGTAAGGGTGTTTGCAGGAGAAAAGAATTAGGTCTCCACTCACAGAGGAGCAGAGATAATGAGAGTCAAGGAGTAGAGAGAGAGAGAGAGTGCACCTGGAATGATGTCATTTGTCTCTGGGTATAAATGTCCCTCATGCTTGAAAGACACACTCATGAACTCCCCACAGATGTAAGCCATGGCAGTCCTGTTCCCCACTTACCTAGAATTTGGTAAGTGACATTATTGGCCACTCCCCAGCTCTGGAATTTTTAAAGATTTTATTTATTTATTTGACAGACAGAAATCACAAGCAGGCAGAGGCAGGCAGAGAGAGAGGGGGAAGCAGGCTCCCTGCTGAGCAGAGAGCCCGATGCGGGGCTTGATCCCAGGACCCCGAGATCATGATCTGAGCTGAAGGCAGAGGCTTAACCCACTGAGCCACCCAGGTGCCCCTCAAATAAATAAATAATCTTTAAAAAAAAATCAAACTAGTATTACTAGTTTGGGGTGTAAAACACAATGATTCAACATTTATAGGCATTTTGAAATGCTCACCACTATAAGTATAGTTACTGCCTGTCATCGTACAAGGTTACCACAATCTATTGACTATATTTCTTCTTTTTAAAGTGTATTTGAGAGAGAGGGAGAGAGAGAGAGCACAAGTGAGAAAGGAGCAGAGGAAGAGGGAGAAGGAGAGAGGCGAACTTCCCACTGAGTGCAGAGCCAGAGGCAGGGCTTGATCCCACGACGTTGAGACAATAACCTGAGCCAAAATCGAGAGTCGGACGCTCTGCTGGCTGAGCCACACGGACGTCCCACTGATATTTCTTGTGCTGTACTTTTCACCCCCATGACTTGTTTTATAACTGGAAGTTTGTATGTCTTGGTTCCTTCACTTATTTCACTCATGCCCCTACCCCCTTCCCTCTGGCAACCACCAGTTTGTTCTCTGTATTTATCAGCCTGTTTTTGTTTGTTTTTTAGAGTGCGTGTGTAAGTGAAATCATCTAGTATTTATCCCTCCCTGCCTGACTTATTTCACTGAGCCTAATACCTTCTTGGTTATTCATCTTCTTGCAAATGGCAAGATTTCCTTCGTCTCTATGGTGGAGTCATCGTCATTACATCTCTCGTATTTTTTATCCATTCATCTGTCAGTGGATGCTCACTTCTGTATCCTGGATATAGTAAGTAATTCTGCAATAAGTGTGGAAATGCATATATCTTGTTAAATTAGTCTTTTCATTTCCTTTGTATCAATATCCAGAAGTGGAACATCCTGATCATATGGTAGTTCTCTTCTCAATTTTTTTAGGAACTCCAAACTGTTTTCCATGGTGGCTGCACCAGTCCACACTCCCACCAAGTCATGAGGGTTCCCTTTTCTCTGCATCCTCACCAATACTTGCTATTTCTTGTCTTTTTGATACTAGCCACTCTGATGTGAAGCGACATCTATTGTGGTTTTGATTTGCTTTTCCCTGCTAATTAGTGATGTTGACCATCTCTTCATGTGTCCAATGGTTACCTGTATGTCTTCTTCAGAGAAATGTCTAGTTGGGTTCTTGTCTCATTTTTAATATATATATTTTTAATTTATTTGACAGACAGAGATCACAAGTAGGCAGAGAGGCAGGCAGAGAGAGAGGAAGGGAAGCAGGCTCCCTGCCGAGCAGAGAGCCCGATGCGGGGCTCGATCCCAGGACCCTGGGATCATGACCTGAGCCGAAAGCAGAGGCTTTAACCCACTGAGCCACCCAGGCGCCCCTCATCTCATTTTTAAATTGGATTGATTTTTTGGGGGGGAGGTATAGAGTGTTATGAGCTCTTTATTTTGTTACAAAGTATTTTTAAATGAAGGTGTGCGTTTTTGAGACATATTGCCATTGCACACTTAATAGACTACAATTTGGTATAAACGTAACTTTTAAAAAATTTATTTATTTATTTGAGAGAAAGAGGGGGTGCATGTGTGTGAACGGGAGGAGGGGCTGAGAGAGTGGGAGAAAGAGAATCTCCAGCAGATTCCCCGCTGACCAGGGAGCCCAACTCAAGGCTCAGTCCCATGACCCTGAGATCATGACCTGAACTGAAATCAAGAGTCAGACGCTTAACTGACTGAGCCACCTAGGTGCCCCACTATAAACATAACGTTTATATGCACTTGGAAACCAAAAAATTCACTTGACTTGCTTTATTGCGATATTTACTTTATTGCAGTGCTCTGGAGGTACACTTACAATGTCTCTGAGATATGCCCGTATCTACTTCCAAAATGATTTCATTACCTGTGATACTGTGATTCATGAGAAATATATATTTGGTCACTCATTTCTTATATATATTTGGTCTTTGTCCAGGGTTTCTGTCTCACAGCTTCCATGACCCTTGGAATTTCCTCAGTGCTTTGATATTCATGGGAATATCTTTTGTTATAATATTTGGTCTCTTGTCCTCAGTTCCTAAAAATCTCTTCAGAGCCTTAAAAGAGAAATGGGTGTCTTGTTCATAACAAACCTTTTCAATCACAACCGGATTTATGTTAATGAGTGGCTTTTGGACTTCACCTTAAGATGAAGCCTGGTTGCCAGGGGAACCAACCATGTGATTAGAGGGTTGGAAATTTTAATTCCACTTCCTGACCTTCTGAGAGGGGAGGGGGCTGGGGGTTGAATCAGTTGCCAATGGCCAGTGAATTTTTCAGTCATGCCTACATAACAAAATCTCCATGAAAACACAAAAGAGGGTTCAGAGAACTTCTGGGTTGGTGACCATGTGGAGATTTGGGAGAACGGTAACCTCAGAGAGGACATGGAAGCTTTTTGCCTTTTCCCATACCTTGACCTGTGCATCGCTTCCATTTGGCTGTTCCTGAGTTACACCCTTTAATAATAAACTGGTAATCTAGTAAATCAAGAGTTTCCTTGAATTCTGCGGGCTGCTCTAGCAAAGTAATTGAACCTAAGGAGGTGTTGTAGGAACTTTCAGTCTATAGCCCATGGGCCAGAAGCCCTGACGGTAACCTGCATTTGTGACTGGCATCTGGAATGGGGGTGCAGGGCAGACTTGTGGGACTAAACACTTAATTTGTAGAACCTGATGTTATCTCCAGGTAGAGGGTTTCAGAATTCAGTTGAATTATAGGACACCCAACTGGTGCTGGAAAATTCCTTGTTTGTTTGGATACCCACCCCCTACCAGAGCACACAGTGGGATTGGGTGGAGAAGGTTTTATTATCCCCAAAAGACTCTCTATAACCGTTAACTAAGGTATCCCTATTTCTCCTTTCCTTCAGCCTCTAGTAACCTAATCTACTTTCTCTCTCTCTAACTTTGCTAATTCTAGATACCTCTTATAAGTGGAATTATACCATATTTGCCCTTTAGTTTCTGTTTTATTTTAATAGCATAATGTTTTCAAGGTATATCCATATTATAGGATGTATCAGAATTTCACTCTATTTTTTATGGCTAAATAACATTCCATTGTTTTTATATAGCACGTTTTCTTTATTCATTCATCTATATGTGGACTCTGGAGTGTTTCCACTTTTTGCATATTGTGAATAATTTTGCAATGAACATTGGAGCACATGTATCTGTTTGAAGCCCTGCTTTTGATTCCCTTGGATAGATACCTAGGATTGGAATTGCTGGGTCATATGAAATTCTGTGGTTAGCTTTTTGAGGACCCACTAAATGATTCCCCATTGTGACTGTACCATTTTACATTTGTACCAGCAACGTGTGAACATTCCAGGTTCTGTACTGTACATCTGTCGTTTTTGTTTTTTTTTTTTGATAACAAAAAATTTGATAGCAACATTTGTCATTTTGGTTTTTTTGATAATAGTCATCCTCATCTATGTTAAGTAGCATCTCATTGGTGGTTTTGATTTGCATTTTTTCAATGATTAGTGATGCTGAGCATCTTTTCATGTGCTTATGGGTCATTTGTTTATCTTCTTTGGAGAAATACCTATTCAAGTCCTTTGCCCCTTCTAAAATTTGTTTGTTTGGGTTTTATTGTGCTATTGTAGGAGTTCTCTATAACTTCATTTCGTAATGTTTTATAATTTTCTGTGTTTAAGATTTTTTACCTCCTCGTTAATTTTATTCCTAAGTATTTAATTCTTTTTAATGTTATTGTAAGTGGAATTGTTTTCACAATTCCATTTGTATGGTTCATTGTTAGTGTATGAAAACAGCTCTGTTTTGTGTGTTCATTTTGTGTATTGCTATTTTGCTTAACTCATTTATTAGCTCTAATAGTTTTTTTTTAAGATTTTGATTTCTTTATTTGACAGAGAAAGAGATCACAAGTAGGCAGAGAGGCAGGTAGAGAGAGAGAGAGAGGGAAGCAGGCTCCCTGCCGAGCAGAAAGCCTGATGCGGGGCTCCATCCCAGGACCCTGAGACCATGACCTGAGCTGAAGGCAGAGCCTTAACCCACTGAGCCACCCAGGCACCCCTGGTCTTTTTTTTATTAAGATTTTATTTATTTATTTGACAGACAGAGATCACAAGTAGGCAGAGAGGCAGGCAGAGCAGGCGGAAGCAGGCTCTCTGCTCAGCAGGGCTCAATTCCAGAACCCTGGGATCATGATCTGAGTTGAAGGCAGATGCTTTTTAACCCACTGAGCTACCCAGGCACCCTCTACTGGGTTGTGTGTGTGTGTGTGTGTGTATGATCTTTAGGGTTTTTTATATATAAGATCATGTCATCTATGAACAGAGATCATTTCACTTCTTCTTTTCCAATTTGGATACCTTTTATTTCTTTTTCTTGCCTAATTGCTCTGGCTAGAACTTCAAATACTATGTTGAATAGAAATGGTAAAAACTAACATCCTTGATTTCTTCCTTATCTTAGGGCGAAAGCTTTTAGTTTTTTACCTTTGAGTATAATATTAGCTGTGACTTTTTCATATATGGCCTATTATGGGGCTGAATTATAGGTGTGTGACTTAGGGATACAATTAGTCATTTCAGTGGAAGCCAAGAATAGACATGGAGTTATCCAGGAATGACCTGGGGAGGACTCTCTTCTCTGAATGGCATAGACCTCTGTGAATTGCATGGGAGACTGGCAAGGCTTTTGGGGATTTTGTACCAGCAGAAATGCTGTCATCTTGGACTGAAGGAGACAGGGACAGGACTAGATGAAGGACAGCCACGGTATTTCTGGAATCCTACAGGACAGACCAATGAATTTATCCAGTGACAAAAGTGTGTTATCCTTCCAGAAAAGAGAAAAAAGGCAGGGCTGATACTACCACTATGGGCCCTAGGGCACAGCTCAGGGGTCAGGACTGCTTTCAGTTACAGAGGGGTGGGACCATTGGTGAAGGTGGAGAGGATGAACCTCGTTGTCCCAGAAGGCAGGGCCACCCAGGGGGACCAAAGAGCAGAGCATAGAGCCAAAGAAGATTACTCCCATGTCTTAAAATCTAATAAAATCTGCCTTGCTACGTTTTAGACTTGCTTGGGACTTGTGACCCCTTTTCTTTTTTCTATATAATTATATTAGCTTCAGGTATACAACATGACTCCGTATTTGTATATAATGGGAAATAATGGCCACAACAAGTCTAGTTATCATTGGTCACCATACACAGCTATAATTTTTTTCTTGTGTTGAGAACTTTTAAGATTTATTCTTAGCAACTTTCAAATATGCAATACAGTATTATTAACTACAGTTTCCCTAAGTACATCCCCATGACTTCTTTATTTTGTAACTGGAAGTTTTTGTCTTTTGAGCTTCTCCCACTTCACGCTCTCCTCATGCCCCCACCCCAACCCCAACAACCACTAGTTTGTTATCTATATCCATGAGTATTGTCATAATTTCAAAGTTTGTTAACATCATAATTTGATTGTTTGTTTGTTGTGTTTTAGATTCCACATATAAGGGAAATCACAGCGACATCATTGGTCCTTGAGGGCGTTATGCTAAATGAAATAAGTTAGACAGAGAAGGACAAACTCCATGTGATTTCGCTTATGTATGGAAATGAAAAAAACAAAACAAAAAATGTGACTCCTTTTTTCTCTTTCTCCCTTGGGAGTGGGCGTGTCTATCCTTTGCTTGTCTCACCATTATATTGGGAAAGCACATAGCTTGTCCAGTTTTACAGATTCACGACTGGAGTTAAATATTCCCTCAGGATAAATCATACCTTGAGATTCCCACCTAGCTGATTTAGATGATATTTAAATGAGATTTTGGATTAAGAATTGATATTGGAATGGGTTAAGACTTTGGGGCTATTGGGACAGAGTAAACACATTTTACCTGTTAAAAGGACATGGATTTGGGGGGATGCAGAAGGCAGAATGTTATAGGTTGAAATGTGTCTTTCCAAAATCTATATGGTGAAGTCCTAACCCCCAGTATCTCAGAATGTGACTGTATTTAGAGATAAGGTATTTAAAGAGGTAACTAAATTAAAATAAGGTCATATGGGTTGGCCCTAATTCGATAAGCTTGATGTCTTTATAAGAAAAAGAGATTAGAACACAGACATGCACAGAGAGACCGTGGGAAGACACAGGGAGAAGAAAGCAACGTGCAAGCCAGTGAGCGAGGCACGAGGCTTCACAATAAACTGACCTTGCTGACATCTTAATTGCAGACTTCTAGCCTCTAGGATTGTGAGAAAATACATTTCTCTTATTTAAACCACCCAGCCAGTTGTACCTTGTTATGGCAAACTAATACATGTGAAAGAAATTTCCTTGTATTCCTATTCTGTTCACTATTTTTAATCATGACAAGGGTATTGAATTTGGTCAAACATTTTTTTTGCATCAGTTGAGATGATCATATGGGGTTTTTTTTCACCCTTCATTCTATTAATCTGTTCTATTGCATTCATTTTTTTTTTTTTTAAATGTTGAACCATCTTTGCCTCCCAGGAGGAAATCCAAATTGGTCATGATATATAGTCATTTTAATGCGCTGCTGCATTTGGTTTGCTGGTATTTTGTTGTTAGTACCTTAGGGGCTCCTGGGTAGCTCAGTGGGTTAAGTGCCTGCCTTCAGCTCAGGTCATAATCTAAGGGTCCTGGGATGGAGGCCCATGTAGGCTCCCTTCTCAGCGGAGAGTCTGTTTCTCCCACACACCCCCACCCTAGCCCCCTCCTTGAGCGCGCTCTCTCTCTCTCTCTCTCACTCATTCTCAAATAATAAGATCTTTAAAAAAAAGAGGAAAAAAAACCCACCACACCCACCAGACCAATCAGGCTCCTTCCTTCCTTTGCCGGGTTTCCAGAGTGGCCAGACAAGCTCCTCTCTTGTGGGATGTGCAATTTAGAGCGTTCTATAGCTTTTCAAAAAGCATCACATTTTAATTCAGCTTCGCTTTCTTTTTCTGAGAGGCATTTGCTGCGCGGATCCTCCCGTTCTCTGTTCCCTGTTCTCCGTGGAAAGCTCAAGTGCACCTGCAGGTGCGGGGCTTGTGCTGCCTTACCGGTACTTGCCACTAGAGGGCCCTGCCCCTCCAGATTGCAATTTCAATGAAACTTCGTAAAAACTGACCCATCTTGGTGTGGTCCATAAGAACACACATCCATTTTGCAGAAGGAGAATCTGAGAACCAAGCCCTTAGGGGATGGGGTGAGTAGCTTATATCTTCATTAAATCAGAAGACTAGGGAAGAAAGTGAGAGATGGGAGCTTGGTGGTCCCAAGTCCTAAAGGCCACATGAAGAATTCCTGGGCACTGGTTCCCTTCCAGGTTTGTTCTCGTGCAAGACCCAAGGAACACTTGCATCTGGTTCTATTCCTTCTCCACTTGCCATCGGGACTGTAGGAAACTAGCAATCTGACTGGGTGAGCGCACCAGGAAGGAGTAGGGGCAAGCTAGAGAAGGACCATGTTCAGGAGTGGTCCCTCAGCTCACATGAAGGTGAGGAGCCATGCTTTTAAGGGGAAACCCAGCCTGTTCAGTGTCCCTTTGGAGCTTCTCCATCCTTATGATGTGTCTCTTTGTTTCTTCCCTGGTGTTCCTCCCTGGGTGACTGCCTTTCACTCACAGGTGGTTCATTGCTTCCGGTGATGTCTCCACCGGTCTTAACTCTGAAAGTCTTTTCCCTCCAAAGTGCCCTTACACTGACGTCTGCGTTCTGACATTGAAGGCTTGCCATAACGGGATTCCGCTATGCATCTGTCTATCAGTGCTTGAAACATAGACCTTCTGTTTGAGCTGGCTGGTCATTTTCAATTCTATTCAAAGAATTTATTGCTCACAAGCCTGGTGCAGGGCACGACGTTGGCTGGTGGTGGGTGCACAGGGGAACAAAACTCTCATCGTTCAGAGTCAGTCTCGATGGGTTTGAAGTCACGGACCTTGCCCTTCAGCATGCACAGTATGGAGGGATGCAAGTAGCCTCTGTACTGTGAGGCAGAAGGAAATGAGTTGCAGTGATTGATATAAGGACAAAGTGGGGGAAGGGAGGGCAAAAAAGCCATAATTAATTTGACCCATGTTGCCAGGGAGAGCTTCACAGAGGAGGTGACATTTGAGCTGAGCATTGATGTGTGTGCAAAGGGCTGGGGCCGGGGGCACACACTGAAGCAGAGGCGCTCTGCTGTCAAAGACAAGGGACGGTGAGTGTGCCCCGTGCATCTGGGGCAGTGCCCTGAGCACATCACACAGATCCAGCCTCCGCTTCTTTCTTGGGCTTTCCTCAGTGGGATGCCACCTGTCCATTTCATTTATGGCCAAATCCTACTCTTCCTCCAGAGCCCAGTTTCAACCCACCTCCAACCCTCCAAGCCCCACCTCCTTCAGGAAGCTTTCCCTGATTTTGCTAGCTCCTGCCACTCCCTGAAACGTGTAATTCAGCATTGAACACGAGTGCCCATGCTTGCCTTGCACAGAGCAGCTAGACCAGAGCGGACATTATGCTCATCTGATACTTTGGGGGTCTTGCAGCCCCCAACACAGTGCTAATGGTGGTCAGGGCTAGACGGTGCTATGGACCCATTCACTGGGACTAACACTTCCCTTCTACCTACATACAGCTCATTTCTGCTGCCCAGTCTGGGATCGTTGATGGGGATTTGGGATTTAGCTGGCCGTGGGGGCTCACACATACGGGAAACAGTTCTTCATATGATCACTTGAAAATTCTGCTCAGCCGCGGGCGATTCCTCCTCAGCGCTGGTAGGAAGGGCATGGACATCTAACCAGTGTGAAGTCCATGATTCTTTTATGAGAATCTTACGAGGCTTCTGAAGTAGAGCCTGAAGAAAAATGCCCCAGCTGTCTAGTCCCTATGGAAAGAGCATTTTCCAACGCTCCATTTGGAGAGTGTGTCCACACAGCTGAGAGCCACACCACCAATGGCTTCCTATGTGACCCCGTCATGCACGAGTGGGCTGGTCCAGCCAGCTGTCCCCTACACAAAAGTTCCTGGGCAAAGGGGCACAGAGAGGCTGAAATGCAGCCCACACTCCATTCGTCAAGCCATGTGCTTGGGAGGGGCTGCATCTGCCTCAGGGAAAGGGTGCTTTTGTCTCATTTGTCGCTGGGGCTGTGTAGAGTTTGGAGGCTCTGCATCAGGGCTCCTCGCAGACATTGAGTGTGATAAGAGCATCTCAGGTGGTGCGCCACCACGTAGCACAGGTGTGCAAAGTAACAGTCTTTCTTACATAGGGGGTTGCTGGGAAGGGTCATCACCTCCAGTCACAAAAAGTGATGGCTTCAGTCTCCATGTAAGACATGCGCAAAGAAAGTCTGGGTCCGGGGCATCTGCTGGGCTGTCGATGGTGGCTGAAGCTCTGTCCGCAGGGAGAAGGCTGCCCGGGAGCCTAGACCACATTTTCGTAGGCTGAAATCCCAGGAGGTTTGCCGTCCTGAGTGCTGGTTTTCCCCATCTGTGCACAAGAGGGAGTTGGAGCGGCAGGTTAATTGAGAGATGCTGCATGGGAAGCCTGGCCCCAGGCGGTACCAGGACAGAGAGACAGCCCGGGTCCCGGGGAGATGCTCCCGTTGCGCACTTGCAAGCGCTTGGGGAATCAGCAGTGGAGCCCAGGGAAAAGGCAGCAGAAGGGAATGGGGGTGTTTGCATTGATTTGATGACTGGCTTGGGCAACACCAGGCTCAATCCACCCGCCTTCCTTGCTCCTGGCTGAGCCTCAGCTCCTTCTGAACCCCCACAAGGGCACCCCATGTACTAGGGAACTAACTCCACCCATGTCCTCTGTTCTAGTTATGCGGACAGACCTAAAGCCCTCCCCACACTCTACTCCCAAGCAAAGTGAACCCGACAGGACAGGGAAAAAATTCTTCTCAAATCACCTAATGAGCAATCAATAATTGCTACCCACCTCATCTAGAGGATGTGCTTTGAGATGCCGCAACCTGCGCCGCCCTGGTGAATCCCTCCCGTGGAGTCCTCGCTAATGTCTCCTCCTGTGTCCTTCCCCAACCTGCAGATCCCGGCTCACACCTGCGGCCCTGCCCCTCCCTTCTTCCTTCCCCTTCGCCTGTCCGTTGTCCCTCCGTTGTCCCTCGGTCTCCTTCTCCCTCCTTCCCTGTCCTGAGCACGGAGGGAGCGAAGACCCTTCTGTCTTGTGCTCCAGGACACGGGCTTAGCCCCACACCCCAACCACCCGAGCACTCGTTCTCTTGCAAGCCTCCTGCTTCTGCAGCTCACAGATGCCCTCTACCGAACCAGCTCTTAATTCTCATTCCCCACCCATCAGCGGCCCATTTCCTAATGTCCTCTCCCGCTCTTCATCTGTTCTCTCGACTTTCCCTTCCCCCAGGCCCCCGGGTTCCTGTTTATCTTTCACAATGATTTTGCTCAGCTATCACACAGGAACACTGACAAAACATTTGATTCCCCAAGACACCCCAAAGCTGTCCTTCTGACTGCAGCAGAAATGAGGATCCTCACAGACAGTGAGCGATGCCCCAAACGGAAAGTCTCATCTGCCCTCTATGCATAGTCCAGAGCAGGACATCGAGGCACAGGGCACTGTGCGTGTCGCTGCTCCATTTCAAATTGTGGTGCAGGTTGCACACTGTGCAAGTCAGCTGGTGGAGGAAGTGGGAACTGAAATTCAGCCTGTGTTCCATCTACTTCCCCGGGCTGGGCACCTGATGTGGGCCTGTGTCTGTCCAGAGGGGGGCACCTGGTTGTCTGATTTTATTCTGTGAGCCCACATGGCCCCAGCCGCTTGAGAGGCTAGAGTTGGAACCCCGCAGTTCAGAGGCCCTGGGGCTCCTGCATTTAGAGGCAGGCTCAACACCCCAAGTGAGCCAGCTTTTGGATGGCCACAGACCTGGAGCTAGGTTCTGTGCAGGGGTGGAACACTGTGGGCCAAGGTCCTCACCAGTTAGTCCTGAGAGGGACAGAAAGAAGCACCAGGAGAACCAGCTGGCCCCTGCTCGGATGGACAGGGCACGGCAGAATGGCTGGAACAGACAGGTTGGGATAAAAAATCAAAAGGATTTACCTTCTCCATCTGCAGTGTGGCGTAAACCCTGTTCACTGGGTCCTCGTTGGCAGGGAGCTCCTGTAAAACACCCGTCTTCCCCTCAGTGAGGGGCCCAGGCAAAACCTCAGGAGGCCCCTTCCCGCCTCTGCCTGGCCTGCTGCCCCCTGCTCCCACTCCCACCAGGTCACCTCCGCTCCCCGCCTCCACTCTGGTTCCATCCAGCCTCGAGAGGCCCAGGGCAGGGTGTGGGGCGGGAGGAGTGGGTAGCAGTTGGGTAAAACCCTCAGGAGCCAAGAGGTTCACGCTGGGTCTTGCCCACTGAAGATTTTGGCTCTGGACACCTAGTCGCCCATCAGCACAAGCTCAGTGCTGGCTGGACCAGGCGGACCTCCGCGCCCTTCCACTCCTGTCGACTTTGGGGGAGCAGGCCAGGGCCTGGGAGCACAGAGGAAAGTGGTTCAGGGTAGAGGTGAGGGCAGGACAGGCAGGTGCGGGGCAGGTGGGAGGAGGAGGTGTCGCTGCCAGACCACGAAGTTCCAGGGGACCCTCTTGGGGCTCCTGGGTGGCTCAGTCATTAAGCGTCTGCCTTCGGCTCAGGTCCTGATCTCAGGGTCCTGGGATTGAGCCCCGCATCGGGCCCCCTGCTCAGTGGGGAGCCTCTCCCTCTGCCTCTCCACTCTGTTGGTGCTCTCTCTCAAATAAACTAAATCTTAAAAAAGGAGGGAATCTCTCTCAGTTCTGTTCCCATGTTGGTGGCCACCCAGCAGCCCTCACCTCTCACCTAAACAGCCCCCCTGCTGTTTGTCCCTCGTGGAGGGCACCCCACTCCTACCTAGTCAGGCCTCTCACGTCACCCAGAACCAGACCCCCGTGTGGAAGCTGACGGCCTCTACCCCTGGAGGTTGCTGTGCAGGGACGACTGGCCATGTTCCTGTCCCCACAGAGGGACTCCTGGCATCATTTCCCTGACATGACAGTGCTTGGTTAGACCCTCTGGATCCCTGGCCTGCTGCCCCCAACTCCCTTTCCCTGGGGGTGGTGTGAGGACCCGTGAGTGGCATTAGCTCACCTTGGACGGGGGGATTTCATCGTAGATTCTGCCCTCTGCTGGGGGGGCAGCTCTGGTCACCATGACGTAGGTGTATATTGTTTTCTTCGAGGCGGCATCTGCGTCACACAGAAACATAGAAACAGCGTGTGAGAGGCGGATGGGTTTTAGAGATGACTTCTTCTGAGGTTCTCTTTTTAAGGTAAAGAAATGAAGCCCTAAAAGGTCAGAGGGCTAACATCGCCTTGAGACGGATGCTCGGGTCCTGGGACGGCCTCTCCCTCTTGTCGGGATTTCACGCGGTGTGGGAGGCCCGAGCTCAGGCCTGGCTCACCCAGGGCTCTACTCCAGAATCCACAGGAGGCTGACGAGGCTCTCCCGGCCCGGGCGGGCAGTCAGAGGCAGCCCCGCCCCGCAGGGTCTCACATGGCACCTCTGGCACATGGAGCTGACGGCCTCCCCTGGGCTCACTGTCCTCGCATGTGAGGGTCCTGGTTTTTCCGTGAGGTTGATTCTCTCTAGTTACACACTGTGTCAGGCTCCTTTGCTCCCTACCTTCCTGTGACTATCTCCAGGGAGAAGCACAGAACAGATACTCTACAGACATTCGTTGTCTGCTCGATTGAGCCACATGGTAAAACTCTGATGAGAGGCTTCCTCTGTGCGCCGGGCTCCGTGGGAGGCAAAGACCACAGAGACAAGTCTCTACTCTGAGGAGTTCCTGGGCTGACAGTAGCCAAACTATGGAAAGAACCTAGATGTCCATCAGCAGATGAATGGATAAAGAAGATGTGGTGTACACACACATACACACACACACACACACACACACAGTGGAATATTATGCAGCCATCAAACCCCCAAATCTTGCCATTTGCAACAACATGGAAGGAACTAGAGGGTATTAGGCTAAGCAAAATAAGTCCATCAGAGAAAGACAATTATCACATGATCTCTCTGTTATGAGGAATTTGAGAGCAGAGTAGAGGGTCTTGGGGGGTAGGGAAGAACAAAATGAAACAAGACGGGACCAGGGAGGGAGACAAACCATAAGAGACTCTTAATCTCAGGAATCAAACTGAGGCTTGCTGGGGGTGGGGGGTTGGGATAGGATGGCTGGGTGATGGACATTGGGGAGGGTATGCGCTATGGCGAGTGCTGTGAAATGTGTAAGCCTGATGATTCACAGACCTGTACCCCTAGGGCAAATAATACATATGTTAAAAAAAAGAATTCCTGGGCTGAGGCAGCTGGGTGGCTCAGTCGGTTAAGCATCTGCCTTCGACTCAGGTCATGATCTCAGGTGTCCTGGGATCAAGTCCTGCATCGGGCTCCCTGCTCAGCAGGAAGTCTGCTTCTCCCTCTCCCACTCCCCCTGCTTGTATTCCCCCCCGCCCTGTTATTTCTCTCTCTCTCTGTCAAATAAATAGATAAAATCTTAAAAAAAAAAAAAAAAAAAAGAATTCCTGGGCTGGTAAAGGCATCTGTCCCAGTGTGCCCCTCTTTTTGTTCCTAACATGCAACATTTTAGGGCAAAGTCAAAAAGAGCTGTTTCAGGGATGCCTGGGTGGCTCAGTTGGTTAGGCAGCTGCCTTCGGCTCGGGTCATGGTCCCGGCGTCCTGGGATCAGGTCCTGCATCGGGCTCCTTGCTCAGCGGGGAGCCTGCTTCTCCCTCTGCCTCTGCCTGCCATTCTGTCTGCCTGTGCTCGCTCTCTCCCCCCGCTCTGATAAATAAATAAAAACTTTAAAAAATAAATAAATAAATAAATGAAAGAGCTGTTTCAGGGCACCAACATATCCACAAATAGCAGCGAGCTGAGTGGCACACAGAGGCAAGTCCTGTCCCAGACCCTACCTCCGACTCGCCAAGAGAGTCAGCCCGGGCACTCTCTGTCATCTCATTGGTAGATGAAAAAAGTAGCATTGCTTCCTTCCCAAGAGACCGTGAGGGATTGGAGACAGAGGTCTCTTGGAGGAACCTTGAAGATATCTACGGCCTGAGTCAGGTTACGGGACTTCTCCCCATCGGTCGCATTTGAGTTAAATTCTCTGCCCTGGAAAGCCTCCTTCCGTGCCAAGGCTGGATGGTCAGTTGTACGCATCGTGCTGATATTTACTGAGTTCTTACTAGGCACCAGGCTCCAGGCCAAGTACTTAATGTGGGTAATTCCATTTAATCCCGAATACGTATGTATGTCTGTTTTACCACCCACAAAACTGAGGCTTGTGGTGACAGATCACTCATAGCAGATAAATGGTCAAGCTGGGACCTTCGGCCCAGACCTCCACGAAACAGAAGCTGAGTCTTAACCCATCTGCCGTGAACTCATCACTCTCAGTTGTCATCCGTGGAAACTCGTGGCTGAGAACTTACCAGAGTTCTTACTGAAGGGCTTCAAGAAGGAACCTGAGGAATCAGACCCAAAGGAGAGTCAGGAACATGGAAACAGATGTGGCGCTCTCTACACCCAGGCTTGTTACTGTGACTGGGGGGGAAGGAAGATTTGGGGAGATCGTAGGGGTAGGAGGAATAGGAGGGCATAATGATCCTTGAGGGGGCCCAAGATTAGGTTTTCTGCATTGCAAATAGCATAATTACAGGAGGATCCAGAGGGATCCAGAGGGATCTAGTGACGTCCATGGAATGAAAAGTTAGTACATGTCCGTCAGGGACTCTCCAAAGTCAAAATGTGGAGGAATTAGAAGGGACTCAGGATACCCTATAGTTCGAATCTCATTTTACATGTGAGAGCACTGAGCTAGAGAAGGAAAGACACAGTCGTGAAGCACAGCTCCTCCGTGGCAGTAGTGAACTCACACCCACATTCTGGGCCCACCAGATACTGATGGCAGCAGGAGCGGATTGCGGAGCCCACTCAGAGCACTGGCGTCCAGGGGTCAGCACTCCGGAGAGGGTGCGTGAGTGCGGATTGGAGGAAGGCAGACTCCCCAGAACAAGGCACCTCTTTACCCCACCTTGGATAGATGAGTCCCGTCCCGGGAAGAAGGAAGGTGTATTTGCACATTTTACCTTCTGGAGAAATCCTACCTTCTCCTCGTTTGCGCAAAAGGAACAAAAGCACCAAAGGCACGATGAGTATCAACAGAAAGAGCCCGGCCAGCCCGCTCAGCAGCCCGATGCGGCGAGAGCGGAGGCCTGTTGCAGTGTCTGGAAACAGAAGAGACAGTGAGACTTGGCCACACTCAGGGACACTGTCAAAAGGGGTGCCCGCCGGGGGGTGCCACAGCTCCAAGGGAAACTGGACTTTCTGGTATTCAAAGTCAGCGTTAGAAACAGTCAGAGGGCCAAGCAGGGGCTGCCTCAGAACACCGCAAACACCCGGCCTATCTCAGACAGCTCTGGCCTCTTTTCCAGGCCCTCCTGGGAGGAGATGCCCCTGCGGACCAGGCCTGGCCTAAGGGAGGGGCACCCCCCGGGGAAACAAGGAAACAAGGCCCAGTTGAGGCCGCTCTTCTGAGTGGGTCTTGGAGACTTCAGGGGAGCCAGACGGCGCCGGTCACCTGCACAGAGCTGCTGGGCAGAGATGGAGTCCGAGCTGTTGCTGATGGGGTTCTGGGCTGTGCACGTGTAAGTCAGCTCCTGGCTGTCGGGGGTCCGGGAGATCCGAATGACATTCCCCGTCTCCCCCAGAGGACTCCAACTGTATGTGACGTTCCCTTCTTCTTTCTCCACGGAGCACGTCAAGGTGACATAGCAGGTGCTGTTCAGAGACGTCATTAAACTCTGCGTGATTTGTGGCTTCCCAAGCCGACCTAGGACAGGGAGACACAGGTGTCCGGGCTGAGCGGGAGCTAACCTCTCTCAGGAGAGCCAGCTGTTGGGTTCTCAGAAATTCTTTCAAGAGGGTTGTTAAGTGCAGCCATCGTGAAAAATGAAATGATAACAACTTACAACAAAATAAATCACTTTTTAAAAAAGCTAATACAGGCTCAAAATTCACTGCCTTCTCTTTTTTTGGCCAGTTTGCTGTTACCTACGCTCTAAGTGATTTACATCTCTCAGATCTGTCTTGTGTAATGATACACACAAAGTCTTCCCAGTTGTGCAAGCTTTAAAACATAGTGGAAGGCTTTACACCACAGAAACGGACAAATCAGGGGGTGCTCGGGCGGTCCTGTCGGTGAAGCGTCCGACTCTTGATTTCGGCTCAGTTCCTGATCTCAGGGTCGTGAGACGGAGCCTCGCGTGGGCTCCGCACTGGGCATGGAGCCTGCTTGGGATTCCCTCCTCTTTACCCTTCCCTCAAATAAAAGAAATTGGCAAATGCTCAGACCTGGGCTGGGTTGACTGGTCTACAGATTGTCACTCTAGACTGGAGAAAACAAGAAGAAACATTAAAGATGAAGAAACCTTAAGAACATTAAAGATGGTTAAAGTCAAACTTCAGTCTGCCTCCTGTCTGCGGCCATTACACTGTGAGGAGCGCCAAAGAAACTAGGAAATATTCTTCCAGTGTTTGAAAACCATTATCCGATCCAGCAAAGAAGTCTCTTGCATTGACTTGCAAGGTCAGGTCTGAAGTATATGTTTGTTGGGTTACTTTTTCCTTATTAGCTCAGTTCACAAAACTATCTGCCAGTATTCCCGTTGGCTTCTTCTTCGACACCTGAAGCCTGGGAAGGAGAAACGTACAGCAAAATTCAATGAAAACGTTCTGTGCATATGGCTAGCTCTATGGGATACACAATAAAGACCGGTGTATATTTACAACCATTTATGAAATCATGTGCCGCACGCCCTTGGGGTCACCCATGCCATCAAGAACCAGTGCACCGCTGCATGAAAGTCTCTATGAAAAATGTTTTGGCTGTGTTTTCTGGTGTGTTTTCATGGAGTTGTTTTGTGTTGTTCTAAAGTGCCACAGTAAAAAGTTAAAATCCCTTCAAAAGTTCATTTTAAAAGATGTTTTTATAAAAGCAATCAAAAGGTTAACTGTCCAAATGGTAAGCTGAGCAATTACGGAAGAGCAAGTATATTTAGGTTGAAGTTAAGAGCTATCTGGGGCCGGCAGAAGGAAAGGGAAGTTCTTCCCTTTACTGGCAGATAAGAAAGTGCCCATGTTGCGAGTTGGTAAATTTAGTTAATTCTTGGCCAGGTTGCTGTGCTGGGCTTTGTTCCCTCTATCCTAGCCACGTGGGGAGGGCTCAGAAGGAGGGGGCATGTGGCTTTCTGGTTCATGTAGTATTTTTAAAGTTGTCTGTGCCTGCAAGGAAGTAGAATATGGTAAAGAAGAATCTATAAATGTTTTTCATTCCAACCGCACCAGAAAGCCTGGTCCTGTGAGTCTCTTGGAGGGATCTACTCCAGACCAGAATTAGTGGTGACTTGTGAAAAAACTCCTAAAGAAGTTTGGAGGGACCTTGATGTGCTACAACAGTGATCAATACAGAACATCTACAGCAAAAACCAGCCAAAGTGTGTGTGTGTGTGTGTGTGTGTGTGCGCGCGCGCGTGTGTGCGCACGCTCGTGTGCTTTTCTTTAGAAACTGGACTTACAGGAATATTCAAGTCTCTGCTTGATATTTACTTATTTTTAGAGAAACTCTTTTGCTGAGTGTCAAGGTGGGGGATAGTGGGAAAGATAGGATCCCGTCTCATTCTTGTCAGCAGGAACAGAGATGTTACCTGCATCAGGCTACTGGACAGAGAAGAAGGTCAAGGCTGTGGCTAAGAGTGGGGAAGCCCCTGGAGACCTGGATCCGACCAGGCTCTGCTGCTTTCCAGAAAGGGGACACACGCAGCCTCACTGAGGTTTAGCTCCACCCCTTAAGCACTGATAGAATTTTCTCCTGCTAGGGTTGTTTGTTGTGAGGACTAAATGAGCTGTTGTGTTTAAAGAGCACCTAATACCTGTCTCCGTCCATCTGCCTATCATCTGTCTAGACATATTAATTATCTATGGGAAAGACAAAACAAGCCAGCAACAGGGACTGCCTCTGAGAAGGGAGAGTTGCAATGCGCTGTGTATTGTCTTTGACTCTGTGCATGTGTTGCGTAAATGTATGTGATCTCTACATATTTTTTAAAATTAGGTGGTAAAATGGCAGACACACAGAGTTCAGTAAGTGTCAGTTCTGTCTCATTATCTTCTCCACTAACTCCCCCAGAGGTACAGATTGTGTTAGGTAGGCGATCTGGCTTTCTCTGAGACTTTCCGGTGGTCTGCTCTACCTGCACATGGTATAACACCTCCCAGAGATTGAGTGGGGAAAACTGAACATATAAAGGGATGAAAGCAGGGGCGCCTGTGTGGCTCAGTTGGCGAAGCATTCTACTCTTGATTTCAGCTTGGGTCATGATGTTGGAGTCCTAGGATTGAGCCCCATGTGGGAGCTCTATGCTCAGCAGGAAGTCTGCTTCTCTCTCTCTCTCTCTTCCTCTCTTTCTGCCCCTCCCCCCTGCTCACATGCACTCTCTCTAAAATAAATAAATAAATCTTTTAAAGAATGGTTAAAGTGTTTAATGTTGTGTTACATATATTTTTATCACAATAAAAATTTTTAAACAAATAAATGAAAAAATGAATTTACCACGTGTTTTCCTTCTTGGGCATTTATCCTAGAGAAGCAAAAAGTCATTTCATGCAGAAGCTTGTACATGAATGTGCTTAGGCTTTATTTGTAATACTCCCAAGCTGGAACTAACTAAAATATCCCCTCATCAGTGAATGGTTAAACAGACTGGTCCGTCTACACCATGGAATACTACTATCCAGCCATAAAAAGATAAAAACTACGGATCCTTGCAATAATTAGGATGACTCTGAAATTATGCTGTGTGAGAAGAGCCAGTCTCAAAAGCATATGCATATGCATGAGTCCATATATGTGACACGTGTGAAATGACGTAATGTTGGGCGTGAAGAACGGAGTAAGGTCTTCCAGGAGCTGGGGAGGGAGACGGTGGCTCTGAACGGCTGAGGGACTCTTGCAGCAGTGGTGCTGTGTGGTTCAGGACCTTGATCGCACGCAGGTGAGTAAACTCTGCAAGCTACGCGTACACTTACACATAGAGGAGACCCCGTACATCTGCTGACGTCTGAATCAGCTTCCTAGGGATGCCTGTGCTGGCTTCCTGGCTTTGATACTGTCCTATAGTTACACAAGATGCCACCACTGGGGGGACTGGAGAACGTGCACACAGATCCTCTTCTTTTTTTTAAAGATCTTACTTATGTATGAGAGAGAGAGACAGAGAGAGAGCATGAGCAGAGTGAGGGGGAGAGAGAGAGGGAGAAGCAGATTCCCCACTAAGCAAGGAGCCCGACATGGGGCTCCATCCCGGGACTCCAGGATCCTGACCTGAGCCCAAAGCAGACGCTTAACCGACTGAGCCACCCAGACGCCCCTCCCTGCCTGGCTTTTTACACCTCTCTATGCATCTACACTTATTTTAAAATAAAATGGTTTTTGTTTTTGTTTTTAAAGAAGTGCTTTCCATACACTATCTCACTGGATCCTCTCAGTGACCAAGGGAAGTGATTGATTATTCACATTTTATAGAAAAGAAAAACCAGACACATGGAACAACCTGCTGACTGAAGGTTACATTGCTAAAAACAACCGAAATCACAAGCTCTTCATTAGTATTGATGTATTTACGTATGGATTTACAGGTACAGAAAGAATTAGGGACATCAACAAAGAGATAAAGGCGTTCTGTAGATAGCAAATTTGCAAAACAAAGCAAGCCCTTTATCCTGGCACTACTTACGGAAGACCTGAAGGTTGAAGCGCCTGGTGGTGGTGGTGAACACCCCTTCAAAGGTCTTTGTATTTATGTCAGCTTTGTAGATGCCGGAATCTTCCATCCTCAGATTACTGATCTCCAGGTTGTAGTTCTGAGAGGAGACATTTATTCGGTCATTATAATTTTGGTGGGTCACAGTAACTTTGGGTGCTGCTCCTGCATCTCCTGGTGTTATGAAAGCAACAGATGTCTCAGAGTTCCAAACGATGTTGACAACTTGCTGTGATTTTTCGATATTTAAGGGGAAAGTGACCAACTCCCCCAGTATCCCAATCAATGTGACGACATCTGTGTCACTTCTGTCTGCTCCCAGACCTGCGGACATAAATAGAAAACCATTGCCGTTTCCCTGTTGCACTTTTTAGAGTCTCCTGTCTCCCAGGCCTGAGTCTCCCTGAAGAGCTGCCCAGATGCAGCTCATCCAACCTCTGGAGGGGTTTTTTGTTTTTCTTTTGTATTTTTGTGGGGTTTTTCTGTTTGTTTGTTTTTTAGGTTTTGTTTTGTTTCGTTTCGTTTTTTGTTTTTGGTATTCTACTCTACATATAATATGTTATGATGGCTAAATTTTCTAAGAGATTCTCATAAAAAAAAAAAAAAAACGAAATTTCCAGTGAATTTCAAGGGGTCTATTTCATTAAAAACATTTATCTGGACTTACAGACCAAAGGGTCTACGAGATTGGGGGGACAAAGACCATACACCTCCAGAAGGTTTGAGAATTAAGGGTCTTTCTTTCCCAAGATCATATTGCCAAGCGACGGAAGAGCTGGAACAAGAGCCTGGCTGCTGTGGTCTTTGCAAAAAGAAAGCTACTTTTATACCTTTATTTCCGGAAGATACAGGCCTATAGTGCTTTGGAGGTTCTCGAGTAAGTATTTCCCAAGTTAATGATTTGGGGAGGTCTTTTTTGTTCCCTACTCTATCTCCAGCCTCTAGACTAGTCCATGACATGTAGTGGTTGCTTAATAAATATTTGTGGAATGAATTAATAAATGTTGCCTAGAATCTCTTGGAACAGCTTCTGATGTAAGCAAAATTCATTTATTCATTCATACATTTATGAATGAATGCATGAATTTTTTCAAGGTCAGCCTTGTCCCAGATACTACAGCAGGTAATTATTAATCAAATTTCCAATACAAATGTTTGCTGAGCATCTACTCTTTTAAGTGCGATGCAAGGAGCTGTGGGATACAGAGGTGAGTGAAAATGGATACAAATTTCCTGCTCTTTGGAACTTCACAGTTAAAGGAAGAGATCAATAGTGAGCAGATCATCACAGATGTACAGATATGATATATATAGTTGACTCTTGAACAACACAGACTTGAACTGCGTGGGTCCACTTATACATGAAGTTTTCCTGTAAATACAATGCGATATTGTCAACGTGTTTTCTCTCCTTTATGATTTTCTTAATAACATTTTCTTTTCTCTAGTTTACTTTATTGTAAGAATGAGGTCTGTAACACAATAAAGCATACAAAATATGTGTTAACTGACTATTATCAGTAAGGCTTCTGGTCCAGAGTAGGCTGTAAGTGAAGTTTTAGGGGAGCCTGAAGTTATACATGGATTTTCAAGTGCATGAGGGGTCAGTACCCTCAACCCCTGCATCGTTCAAGGTCAACTGTGTAAGTATTATGGTGCTTTGAGAGACAATAACAAGACTTGACCTGTTACTTTCCAGTAAAAGCTGAAGGATGAATGCTTTTAAAATCCAATGTGGGGGGAATGAGAAGTTTATTTTTCCTCTCGTCTCCTCTTTCACCTTATGAAGATAAACTGACTTGATACCTAGTTTGTAAAATGAAAGGCAATATAATTATAAAATGGCCGCCCTTGCCCTCCAGCCTAGTAGCTCCTGAATGAGACTAGAGATTGCTAATAAAAATCTCTTTCCTTTCAGACCAACCAAGATTTTGCCTTAGGAGGACCATCCCAGGTCATGCATGATGACTTAGTTGGGGTGGGTTAAGTACAGAAGAAGATGTAATGGGATCCTGGGGGAGGGAGAGACTACGGACCTGCACCTACAAACATTTATTAGGTGCTAACTATGTGTCATATGCTATGCTAGAGGCTCAGGGAAGAATAGGATGTGGCTGCGGTGCTGAGGAGCTCACACCCTGGAGAATAAGATAAATGTGTATGCAAGTAAAAAATAACACAATCTGATGAGTGCTAAATGGTAAAAGCAAAAGAAACAAACCACTGGGAACCAAAGGAGAGACTAAGGCTGCCTTCAGGGCAAGAGTCATAGTTTACAAAAATCCAGCTTCTTGAACATTAATTCTCTCCAGATAAACTGTTCCATTGGGCTATGGGGTGTGGTAAGGTGCCCTTGGTGTGTGCCAGCCTGAGTCCCTCTCAGACATGGGCATGCCACCTGAGCCTTGAGCTCGAAAGGACTCTGAGGTGGCTTTAAGGCTGCTGTGCCACCTTGAAAGTCTTACTATTGTTTGGACAAGGACCCCTCTCCCCCGCCCATTTTCATGTTGCCATGGCTTCTGCAAATTACACAACTGATCCTGGTGCCAGGTAGCCTGTGTCTTGCAGAACTTTTTAAAATCAGACCCTGGCACCTAACTGCCATTCTGTTCTGTAGATAAAAGTTAAATGTGTGAAGAGGATGTGGGTTCTCTCCCCAAGCCCCAGGAAGTGTGTAGGCGAGTTGTGAAAACAGAACTTCTTAGGGTTCATGGCAGTTGGGTAGCCACAAGGCAAAGTGTGTGTCGTGTTGTTGTGACTTATCCCCCATAGCAAGTCTTTCAGGGAGTGATGTGGTGCATCAAAGGGCGAGGGAGAGGAGCACTGGCAGGTAGATCGGACTGGGGAAAGTCCTGCAGCCCCTCTTGCTGCTTGCATTGTTGGTGAGAATCCTGGACTTGCTGAGGAAAGGCTAGGGATCACCCATGCACCAGATGCAGCCTTGGTCACTTCCAGACCCTCTGACTGTGGTCTGAGTCAGGTGGCTGGGAAGACAAGGAGCCTGGAGGTGTGGGTGATAGCACTTCTGATTAGAAGCTGACTACCTTCATAAAGCTACAAAACCTTTCTGAGTCTCAGTGGCTCCATCCATAGAATGGAAATAATAACCATAAAGTTTGTTCTACCTAAGTAGTAACCAGAAAATCATACAATAGGAGTGGAATGTCTTGTGGCCATTAAGGCACCATGCATGTCAGTTGTTTCTGGAGTTGATGATGACAATAACTCTCATCTTCATCATTTGCTTCATCATCATCCTCATAACTGCTACATGCCTTTGAAGGCTTCCTAGGCCACCCCCATGATGGCCCGGGGCGGGGCTGGGGGGTAGCAGGACCATACTGAAGAATGTATAAAGGGCCATTATTAAGGGCTAATTCAAGTAAAGCCTAGAGAGATAGTTTTAGGTACCACTCCACTTGATGGACTTTATGCTTAAGACTTCAGGTTTTAAAAGAGAATCTCCATATTGAGCTACCTCAATATTTATTTTTCTAGGGGCTGTAATATAATGCAAGTGCTGTAATAAAATGTAGGTGCAGGGTATATATAATATACTAATGACATAATATATATTATGTATTAGTTTATATGTTTTATATTTGTATATTATGTTAATTATATATAATAATATATAACATAAGAGTAATATAATCCATAAAATCCAGTAATATAATATAAATGTAAACATTACATTAATATTGGAATGGACCTAAGGAAAACCCATCTTCAGAGAGAACTTGTAGCACAAAAATGTCTTGAGGACTTGACACATAATGGACTAGGCAAGTCTATGAGAAAACCAGTTCTCTGACATTTTTTAGGAATTTCATAATTGCTTAGGAAATAAGATACACACACATACACATAACTCTTCTTTGAAAAATGAGGTAGTAAATGGTAAATTCATGTAATGGTAGAGACAGTAGTTACAGTACAAATACGAAGAAAGGAGAGATCACTTTGAATTATAGTGGTTAGGGGAAACTTCTTCTTCTTTTTTTTTTTTTTTTAAAGATTTTATTTATTTATTTGACAGAGATCATAAGCAGGCAGAGAAGCAGGCAGAGAGAGGAAGGAAAGCAGGCTCCCTGCTGAGCAGAGAGCCCGATGTGGGGCTCCATCCAAGGACCCTGGGATCATGACCTGAGCCAAAGGCAGAGGCTTTAATCCACTGAGCCACCTAGGCACCCCTAGGGGAAACTTCTTAAAGAAAGTAGAATTTGAGGAGGATTTTGAAAGAGTGAATAGAATTTTACTGAAGAGAAAGGGAAAGGATGAGTGTCTCAGGTCCTCAGGTCCTGAGTAAAAATTTAGAAGCAGGAGAACATGGGATGTGGGTTGAATAAATATAGATTTGCATAACAGAGTAGAAAAAGATAAGGTGGAGATACAAATCTGGTTTAGGTCTGAGACAGCCTTGAGTTTGAGATCTATATCACAGGCAGAGGGGAGCTATTGAAGTTCTTGAGGATGAAGATTAAAATTATATTTTAGGGTCATAGTAATATAGTAATGTTGGGTAGGAAGAATAAAAAAAGAGAAACT
Organism: Mustela lutreola; assembly: GCF_030435805.1. Taxonomy (NCBI): domain Eukaryota; kingdom Metazoa; phylum Chordata; class Mammalia; order Carnivora; family Mustelidae; genus Mustela; species Mustela lutreola. The sequence continues at coordinate 70,875,291 of NC_081303.1, read as the reverse complement.
GGACTTGAGAGACCATTTTGGAAGCTTCTATAGGCATCTGGGCATGAACCAGAGGATGATAAGATGAATGGAATGGAAGTGCTGAATTTGAGACACAGTATAAAGAAAGAGAGGGAGTAAGGAGGAACCTGATAGAATTCAGTTGTTCAACAATATATTTTGAGCATCTACTTTGTGTCAGTGAAAACTGATAGATACTGGAAAACTGGCTAAGATTATGCTGAAAAAAAGTCCCAAGGAGAAAATAGGTTTAGTGTTAGAAATATTGAATTTGAGGGGCGCCTAGGTGGCTCAGCTGGTTAGGGGTCCAACTTGTAATTTGGGGCTCAGGTCGTGATCTCAGGGTTGTGAGATTGAGCTCCACATCAGGATCTGTGCTGGGCACAGAGCCTGCTTAAGATTTTCTCTCTCCTCTCCCTCTCCAATGTCAAAAAAGAAATACTGATTTTAAGATTATGTTGGACCATCCTGGTAAGTAGTTGGAAGGATGGAAGATAAGGAAAGAGAATGGTCTGAAAATATTGCTTGGGGGTTGTAGCCAAATCTGTCGGTTATTTTCCAATGTTTGTTCTCTCCTTTATTCTTGGTAAGAGAATGCCTAATTTTTAGCAAGGCATATGGTCACCCAGGATAAAGACTACATTGTCCAGCTCTTTGCTAGCTAACTTTGGTTATATGACGAGATTCAGGTCAATGGGATGAAAGCAAAAGTGTTGCATATGACTACTTTGTCTTCAAGAAGAGGGTATTCTGCTTTCTTCATCTCTTTCTTGCTTCTTGCAGGCTGAAATGCTACGACAGCTAGATCTCAGACACACATTTTGGATCGAGAAGAGGAAGCCAATACTGAAAATGGTGGAACCGAAAGACAGAAAAAAGTATGTATCTCTCACTGCCTTGTCAACTATTCAATCAATGGAACTGCCGACTCCAGACTTCTTCACATGGGCAAGAGTTCTTCTTCTTCTTCTTTAGGCTATTCTCATTTTTGAGAACTGTCGCTTGCCTTTGAACTGAAATCCAAGTAGATTATGAATCCTCCCTCTGCAGAGAAGAGGTGATGGAGAGAGAGATGAGTTATTCAGGAAGCTTAAGGCTAAAGTCCAAGGCTTCTTTGTGAACGGTCACAGGGAGGCATTATCAAAAGAAACGAAATAGAACAAGTGGCAAGAGAGGCACCAGTAGTGGACAATATCATGGGACCCAAGATGAGAAAGAGTCTCGAGAGGGAGATTGTCACAGATGTTTAGTGATTCCCAGCGTTCAAGTGGAATAAAGACTGAAAATGGACCCTACGTTTGTCCATTAGATGGTTATTGATGACCCATGAGAATATGGTGCAAGTGAGATGATTTCAGTGGAGGCCAGAGTCTAGAGGATCGAGAATAGAATAAGTGCTAAGTAAGTGGAAACTCCTGACAGTGAAAGAAAGGGGATGAAATAGAATGGTAGTTAGAAAAGCTGGCAAAACTAATTTATTTTATTTTTGTCTTAATACAGAAGAGATTGCCTGCATATCTATGAACAATTAATTTATGACAGAGAAACCAAGGACATCTAATGGGTAAAGGACAGTCTCTTCAAAAAATAGTTCTAGAAAAACTGGATAGCCACATGCCAAAGAATGAAACTAGGCCGTTACTTCATACTGTAAACAAAGATGAACTCAAAATGGATTGATGACTTGAATGTAAGACCTGAAACCATAAAACTCCTGGAAGAAAACATAGGTGGCAAGTTCCATGACATTAATCTGAGTGATGTATTTGTAGATCAACACTAAAGAGAAAGGAAACAAAAGGAAAAATAAACAAGTGGGACAACATCAAATTAAAAAGCTTCTGCACAGTGAAAGAAACCGTCACAAAACAAAAAGGGAACACACTGAATGGGAGAAGAATTTACAAATCATATATTTGATAAGGAGTTGGTATCTGGTATATACAAAAGAACTCATACAACTCAACAATGAAAAAACAAATGACCTGACTAAAAAATGGTCAGAAGATCTTATTTTCCAAAGAAGACATATAAATGGCCATAAACACATGAAAAGATGTTCAATCTCACTAATCATCAGGAAAAAGTAAATCAAAACCACAATAAGATATCATTTTATACCTGCTGGAACAACTATTATCAAAAAGGCAATCATATGTGTTGAAGAAGAAGTGAAGAAAAAGGAACCCTCTTATACCACTGGTGGGAATGTAAATTGGTGCAGTCATATTGAAAATAGTATAGAGAATCCTCAAAAAATTAAGACTAGAACTACCATATGATCCAGCTATTCTGGGTAATTAACTGAAGAATATGAAAACACGAGTTCAAAAAGGTATATATATCCCTATGTTCATTGCAACATTATTTACAATAGCCAAGATAAGGAAATAATCTAATTGTTCATCAATAGATGAATGGATAAGTGGACACGGTATACACACACACACACACACACACAGGAATATGTATATATATAATTTATAATATAGTATATATAATGGAATACTATTCAGCCATAAAGAAGAATGAAATCTTGCCATTTGCAGCAGATGGGCCTTGAGGCTATTATGCTGATTGAAATACATCAGAGGAAGACAAATACTGTATGATTTCACTCATATCTGGAATACAAACAAACAAATACTACAAAAACAAACTCATAAATACAGAGAACAGATTGATGGTTACCAGAAGGGGTTAGAGGGTGGGTGGGCAAAATGGGTAAAGGTCAACCATATGGTGATAAACAGTAACTAGACTTTTGTTGGCGATCACTTTGTAGGGTATGCAGATGTCAAATAATAGTGTTGTGCACCTGCAACTTAAATACTGTTATAGACCAGTTTTACCTGAGAGAGAGAGGGAAAAGGTTAGTTGGGGTAGGTGGTAGGGAAGAAGACCATGTAGAAATTTCCCTGATCAGCCCTACTCTAGGTTAGGTGCTCTTACTCATGGGATCTCTGGAACTCTGTTTTTCCTTCACGGTACTTGCGATGTTATGTGGTGGTCATGAACCCCTATGTCTGCTTCCAGACACCGTGAGTGACTTGAGTCCAGGGTCTATACCTTTCAATCCCCAGACCCAGAACAGTGCAGGAACACGGACCACCAATGCTTGTCACGGAAAAAAAGATGGAGGCAGGCAGTGGAAGGCATAGGTTTTCAATCAGAAGATGTTCATGCCTTGTCTGAGGTGGAAGGGGATAATGAGATGATGAGCAAAAGGACAGAGTATTTTTAGGTATTGTTGGGGCTGGGGGTAGAAGAAAGGCTGCTTTCTGAGGTGAGGCAACACAGGTTTGAGCCAGGTGGGCCTATGCTCAAATTCAACCCCTGACATTTACTGAGGTCCTTGTCTTACTTTACTACAAGATGAGATGTAATAATACCCACCCCACAAGAATGTCTGAGGGCATCTCGAGGTGCTTAAAACACAATGGATATTTTGGAGTAGAGGGAATGAAATAGAAGACAGTCATGCTTGAGGACCTGTATCTGCTCAGCAATGCAGAAGGTGAAGCTCTGCTAAGAGTGAAGGGAGGAGCGTGGGGTGAGGTAGGACGCGGAAGGTTGAGGAGCACACGTGTCGAACCCAGGTACATTTGAATCCAGCTGTGCTATTTTGAGAAAATTATTGAAATTCTCTGATTCTCAGGTTCCTCACCTCTCAAATGCGGATAATTATTAAAATTCAGTTATGAGGCTGTGCAGTTAACACAACGCCTGGCACATATACATGGTAGTCCTTGTTATTATTTTGATGCATGTAAAAATTCTGAGGAAATGCTACTGTAAGGAACATCCTAGGGAGTCAACAAGATATCGACTAAGGGGAAGAAGCGGTTGAGGAAGACGTGACCCACTTTTACCACATCTCCCAGTGACTGTGATTTCCCGACTTCATACACCAGACCAGAGAAGGGAGCGGTGAAAAAGACAACACTAGAGGAGAAGTAAAGCAAGAAAGGGCCGGCACCTCAGGGTGTGGGTTTGGGTTCACTTAGTGAAGAAGAACCTAACTGCATGAGCTTGAGACCTTAGGAAAGTTAGCAACCTCTCTGCGCTCAGCTTTATCAGTTTTAAAATGAAGTTAATAGTGGCACTTACCTCATAGACATATTATAAGAGTTAAAGGCGTTAATATTTATAAATTTCTTAGAATGATGCCTGGCGTTTACTAGGCACTTGTACGTGTGTGCTATATAAAACAAGACCCATGGTTAGAGAGATGAAAATAATACCCCAGTCAACTCTGGGGGAAAAAGGAGAGTCAGAGCCCTGGAGTCCAGAGCAGGGAGCTGGAACAGAGCAGAGATGAGGAAGAATGTGTTGCTAATTACAGCCACCTGACCACTCCCCTCCCCCAGCTTCCTTAGGATTCTTCAAGTAAGCATTTCTTGGGCTTTGGGGACACTAGCTCACCATTCCTCCTTTCCTTCCACCCACTGCTTCCGAGATCAGTAAGTGGGGGGAGAACCTCCCCAGATACGGCAGGCACGGAAGGGTGGATGGAGATGATTGCATCCTGCACTCCTCAGGGTAGAATGGGTTACAGCACGTTATACTGAGTGAAAGGGAGTTGCGAGCAAAGAGGAAGCAAAGAGTTGAGCAGCCAGTTTTGTGTCGTTCTCCATGAGGGTGGAAAGCCCTTTGTCATGAGTTTTTAAGAAAAGGAACCCACCACCCCACACAATAGTACACTATTATCGACTAGATTTTTTTGCTTTCTTTTTTTTTTTTTTCCCTAAAGGTTTATTTATTTATTTGGAGAAGAGGGGCAGAGATAAGAGAGACCATCCTGAAGCAGATTCCCCGCTGAGTGCAGAGCACAGTGTGGGGCTCCATCCCAGGACCCTGAGCCTACATCAACAGTTGGCTATTTAACTGACTCAGCCACCAAGGTGCCCCAACTTTTATCACCGTTTTTGAGATCTGAGTTGACTTGAATCTGTTTCTTCAAAACAAAAGAAACACACAAGTTCTCAAAACCAAGATGGGATCCTGGCCAGCCACTGTTCTATTACTATTTCCTTCTACTGTTATATAATCAAAAATTGAGTATAACAAAGAAAATATGGGTACATAGCGCCACCAACATCAGTCTCCCAACTGATTGCTCATACCTCTTTCTTTTCCAGCTTCCCCACAGGTGAGCTTAGTAACCCCAAACTTGCAAGTTCATTCTTCTCCAAGGTTCAAGACAAGAAAGATTTGATTCAGGAAGCACTTGAACAGCCTATATCCACCACAGAATCTTGAAGCCCCTTTGAAGGCATGCTGTCCACTTGGTCAATCACCATGCTGACCTCCAGAGAAGCTTCAGTGCACCAAGCTGACGAGGTGTCTCTCTCCTGCCTCCTACAAGTCTTGTGTTAGCACACTGATGCTCCTTCCTACCCTCTATTTGGGAACTGGATTTTTGAGCTGATGTCTTGATATCCAGTTTCCCCCATACATAATGTATTTTTCCATTTCTATAACTGGGCTTCTGCTTTTGAGACCTTTCTGAATATCTGTGGTAAGAGTCTTCTCAAACCTCTTTCTAGAACAAAGGCTTTATCTTTATCTCAAAGGCTCCTCTTTACAAAGACTTTGGACTAGTGGCAAATTGGATCTCACCAGGACCCTTCCAGCCATGAAATCCTGTGTCTAACGCTCAGGTCAAGACTTACCTATCAATGGACAGACATCCACGTGGGCCTACTCACCTCTTGGACTTCTGATTATCAACTTCCAGAATGCTTCTACTGTGCTACACATTCAACAGGATACCAAGACCTTGTTGATATTGGACATTTGCTTATTTTGAAGAAGCTAATTCAAGTCAACCCACATCATATTGATATGATGGGGTACTTGAACTATATCTGGATATGCTCTTTTTCTTGGATATTCTGCTTTGGGGGCCTCTTAAGCTTCTATTATTGGCAAAGACCTGCCCACGAGTCCCATTCTCTATCTGAATAATCCTGTCTTTATGGGAATAAATAAATAAATAAATAAATCCAGTGAAAAATCTCAAAATGTGATCATGATTGATAGCAGGGGCAGTATTTTTATTCCATTTCAGCATCAAAGACAGCAAAGGCAAAGGCAGCTTTGTTCAGTGGTTAAGTCTAAAGGCATTGGCATTCAAATCTTATCTCCTCCACTTTTTGGCTAATTGACCTCTAGTTTTCTGTGTTTCATCTGTTAAACTGGGGTCTTGGTAGTGTTCATCTCATATGATATTGTGAGGAGTAAGGTAAATAATAAATATGACTACTTAGAGTAATGCCAAACATGTCATCATCGCTTCATAAATGGTTGGTTATTACCATTATTGCTGGGGGAGAGGAAACAGGAGCCAGGTGAAGGGTTGAAGAAACCGAAGCAAGAAAAGCATAGAGAAAAGGAAGAATTAAAAGAGTGTGAGAAAGAACATATAGAATGGGCATGGAAAAAAAGTGGTGGATTCTTCCGTCTTTCACCCTAGAGGGTGGATGGCTCGGCCCTTGCAGAGGCAGTCAGAATCATAATCACAAGTCAGGATAAGAAAGCAGAATTTGGAGCGTATGACTATGAGTCTTGGTTCTTTGAGAAAACTTTTCCAATGTGGAAGAGTCATGAGTTTGAGTACCCAGACTTCTCTTATCTCAGTGATTTCAGAGGAATTCTATTGGATATGTCTCTTGCAAATATCTTCTCCCATTCAGTTGGTTGTCATTTAGTTTTATGGACTCTTTCCTTCACTGTGCAGAAGTCTTTTATTCTGATGTAGTCCCAATAGTTTATTTTGTTTTTTGTTGCCTAGCCTCCGGAGACACATCTAAAAATATGTTGGTAGGGCCAATGTTATAGACAAATTATTGCCTCTGCTCTCTTCTAGGGTTTCTATGGTTTCATGTCTCGCTTTTAGGTCTTTGACCCATTTTGAGTTTATTTTTGTGTAGGTGTAAGAAAATGGTCCTGTTTCATTGTTTTGCACAGAACTGTCCAGTTTCCCCAACACCATTTGTTGAAGAGACAGTCTTTTTCCCATTGCATATTCTTGCCTCCTTTGTTGAAGATTAATTGGCCATATAACCCTGGGTTTATTTCTGGGTGCTCTATTCTGTTCCACGGATCTATGTGTCTATTTTTGTGCCAGTGCCATACTGTTTTGATCACTCTAGCTTTGTAGTATAACTTGAAGTCTGGGATTGGGATGTCTCCAGTTTTCTTTTTCTTTTTTAAGACTTCTTTGTTTATTTAGGGTCTTTTGTGGTTCCATATACATTTTAGGATTGTTTGTTCTAGTTTGGTGGAAAAAATGCCGTTGGTATTTTAATAGGAATCACATTCGATCTGCATGTGCTAGCACTCTGCAGAGCATCAAGAAACTGAAAACCTAATGAGAGGAAGGCAGGAAGGGTGGAGCAGAAAGAGCTCGACCCTTGGCATCGAGGAACTGTACAAATTTCCAGCCATACACATATCAGGTTGTGAAACTTCAGGCGAACTTTTTAACGTGAGTCTTAGTTCATACGTTTTCTGTGTATAATGGGATTAATATCTATTTTTGCTTACTTCAATGGTCTTAGTGTGGCTCACGTAAGAATATAGGCATAAAAGTTGCAGAATGCTTTGCAAATTAAGGGGCATCAAATGTCACCCTCCAGCCCTTCTCTGGAAGACTGGGGACATCCCTAGATTTTCACTTAGCTTCTGTCCAACTCTCTTCCCCTCTACTTGCATTTTTGTCTGTCACGTCAGGGTGGTCAGCACAAGATCCAGAAAGCTGTCATGCATAGTTGGTGCAATCTCCATGAACCTCAAATTAAAGGAGTCACAGTCATGGGACTTAATTAGTCACATGTGACTATTAATTAAATAGTCAAGTCAATTAAATAGTCAACTATTAATGAGTCAAATTAAATAGTCCAATTAATGAATTAATGAGACTTAATTAATCAAATAGTCACATGTGACTATTAATTAAATAGTCAAGGGAACCACAGATACAAAGGTGTATTGATTCTACCTTTTTAGGAGGTCCCAACCCACTAGATTCTCTGTGTTCTAACACATTCCAGGAATTTGCTAGTGAGTTTTTCAGAATGGATAGGAGAGACTATAAGTAGATTTAGAAATGCCAAGCATAGCGGTGCCTGGGTGGCTCAATCAGTTAAGTGTCTGCTTTTGGCTCTGGTCATGATCTTGGGGCTCTGGGATCGAGCCCCACATCAGGCTCTGGGCTCAGTGGGGAGACTGCTTCTCCCTTTCCCTCTGCCTGTTACTCCCCCTGCTTGTGCGCTCTCTGTGTCTGTCAAATGAATAAATAAAACCTTAAAAAGAGCCAACTATAAATAAATAAATAAAATCTAAAAAAAAAGAAATGTCAAGCATAGTCAACTTTTATATAGAGAATATAATTGTTTGGATTTAGCAAGAAACTGCAAAGACAAACCCCTCCTAGATCTGTGTTGATGTTATACAGTTTTCTTCATACTAACAACAACCAATATCCATGTGTCCTTATAGTTTACTGTTCAGCTCTAAGAAAAACAAAATTTCAAGTTCATTTCTTTTGTGAGAGCTAACTTACTTATGAAATGGAGATAACAGTCTCTTCCTCATTTACTTTGGAGAGTTTCTGAAGAATAGAAGCAGAGTAATAACTCTGAATGTGCTTTGAAAATAAAGGGGACTTAGAGAGATGAAGATCTTACAATGATAATTAAAGGTAAGCATTACTCTAACCTGATAGAGTAATGAAATATAATTTGGAAGGGCGTATCCCTGTCAAAAACTATGCACCCAAAAAGAAATGATTTTAAGTTATTCATAGTTTTAGATGATACATTCTTTTGCTGGGCTTTCTGGGTGGGCCTCCCAAGTGCGGACTATTCCGGACAGGGTTTGCAGACTGGGCACAGACAAATTCAGAAACAAACTTGAAAGCTGAAAAGCAGTTAGGTTTGGATCCTGTCTCTCCCCAGACCGTTGAACACTTTTTGAGACCTAGGGTGTACTGGTTAAAGTACATGAAGAGGGCATTTCAATGTCTTCTTTACAGGCAATTTCTAAATCTTAACAGGAAACTAGGAGAGCATCGACAAGGGTCAGAACTCACAGGTTTGCAGGCAAAGGAGCAAGATCCACAGGTAGCGCTGAGCCATGTCCTTCTAGACTGTAATCCTGGATGAACAAGATGTTCCTCCAACAGAAAGCCTGTTGTAAGTAAGCTTCCCTGCTCAGTTTATAGCAACCACTAAGAAAGGAAGTGTGAGCGAGCCGATTGGAGAAACATTGGTCTATGTGTTACGATGATAATTTTTTTCCCATTATATAATACAAAATGCTTAGCATTAATTAATTATTTATTAGGGAACTATTTGTTGAACGCCTTCTGCACACCAAGCACTCGTCTGCAAATGGACACTAGACAGAGCAACAGGACGACTCTTCCCTCTCCTTTCATGGAGCTCATGTTCTTGCTTTTAATTTAATTGCAATTAAATAGACAATTCCCATATGTCTGCTAAGCGTTGCAAGAAAGAAAAATACTGGGAACTGGGAGAGCAGCAGGGGACTCTAACCCAGGCACGGAGAGTGTGGGGAAGCCTCTCTGAAGGAACTGACAGCCCAGCTGAGACTTGAAGAGCAAGTTAGCATTATTAGGTGAAAGGTGAGGGGACAGGGAATAAGAAGAATGTGTTGACACAATATGCACCCAATAAATGGTAGCGACTCACATTATGGAATTACAGTTATATAATTATATTACGTATAATTCTACTATACATAATTGTATTATGTGATTATATTGATTATATAAATTACATATTATGGGTATGCTATATAACATAATGAATACAATTATATTATGATTAAACTACATGTAATACAGGAACGTTCTCTAGTAGAAGCCTGCACTTCCTGTTAGAAGAATGACAGGGGCCTTGTACGGGTGGGGGGGGGGTGTCAGAGGTGATGTGAATAAATATTTGGGCCCATAAGCCAAGCAGTTTAAAAATTTGAACCCAGCTGTTTCAGGAAGTGCTGGAAGAAGCTGAGGACATGGCCCCTGAGACCTAACGGTAGTAAGACTGTGCAAAGGTTTTCCCCCTGAGGAGTGTCCTTTGCCAGCTCCTGGGCCTCCAGAGTCATTCATGAAACTATCATGCTCATCATTCTTCTTGTATACTTGCTCAAAATTGAGTAGAGGAATACATTTATCTACATAAAGGTAGTATACGGTCAACATAGGCATCTGTTCGGGGCCAAAGAAACATTGGAAATAGAAATGAAATTTCCCAAATTAATTCATTCATTTCATAAGATTGAACCATATTACTTTCATACTTCTAGCAAGATGTCTTCCTGAAATATGTAATTGCTACGGGTGTATTACCACACATCTACCATCTAGTCATTGCCCAGAGAAGGAAGAAAGAAGAAAGAATATGAAGTTGCCAAGAGCTGCTGAAAACCCAACTTTGTATTCTCTCTCTTCCTTTTTCTTTCTCTTTAGGAATGTTCAATCCTCTCTGGCCATTTACAAGTGTTGCTGGGTCTCATGTCTATGTCTTCAGAAATTCTAGATTGGCATCTTACTCAAAGACATACTTCCTGTTGAACCCGGACCAGTGTCATATGTCTTCTGTCTTTCGGCCTTAGATCACCAGACCCAACTAGTAAGTTTTTATCAAGACGTTACTAATCTTTGACACCTCTTCTTTTAATACAATGCAAAAAGATAAAAAAGTCCTCACATGGGGCACCTGGGTGGCTCAGTGGGTTAAAGCCTCTGCCTTCGGCTCAGGTCATGATCCCAGGGTCCTGGGATCAAGCCCCGCATTGGGTTCTCTGCTCAGCAGGGAGCCTGCTTCCCCTTCTCTCTCTGCCTGCTGCTCTGTCTACTTGTGATCTCTGTCTGTCAAATAAATAAATAAAGTCTGTAAGAAAAAAAAAAGTTTAAAACAAGTCCTCCCATTTCATAATAACGCAAAAACAAAACAAAAATCATACTTTTCTATGGGACCTACAATGAGTAGTGCATGCAAAAAACCCTTGATGTATTGAATTCCAGTAAAAAATGTGCCCTTTCTAATTGAGCAAAGACCTAAATAGCTCAAGAATTGGGGCAGGAGGCTGGTCTGGGGTCCAGGCCAGAAAAGCAAGCCTGCCATAGACAGAGACTTTGAGAAGAAGGACAAGTTTGGATGAAACTTAAATGACAATGTACACTGGCAAGAAAGGATGGAATTTGAAAGCCTCCGATGCAAAACCAAATCATTTTGCCCAGCAATTCCCATCCCCTCCAGAATTTTGCTGAGAAAGTGGCACTGAGGAGGGACTGGAAATCAGAGACCCATTGTAAGGTACCACAGATTTCATAATAGTTGGATTCTAGAGTTTTAATATAAAAGCAGATCAAAAAATACTGAAACTACAGCCCAACACTGTCCCACCTCAAACAGTAGCAAGATCTAAAAGGCACTGATGGTGAAGGAAGTAACGGGTTAGGTTAATTACAGATGAATTTAATCTAACACCGTGACCCTATTCCAGCTCAGTTTCATTCTCGGGAAAATATTAATGATCAGCTTCTCCCTCAAACAGCCATGTAGAGGGAAGGGTTACATGCCCAAGAAAATAAATAAAGCAAAGCAGAATAAAAAGTATTATCCTTGGATACATATTATCCTTTGTTTCAAATTCTATTTTGTCTGATATAAGTGTAGCTGATTCAGCTTTCTTCTGGTTTCCATTTGTATGGAATATCTTTTTCCATCCCTTACCCTCAGTCTGTGTGTGTCCTTACATCTAAAGTTATGTACACTCAATTACATAATGATAAGGGGATCAATTTGACAGGAGGATGTAACATTGTAAATATTTATGTACCCAACATAGGAGCACATAAAAACATAAAGCAAATGTGAATAGACACAAAAGGGAGAAACTGACAACAAGGCAATAATAGGGACCTCTAGTGCCCCATTTACATCAATGCATAGACCATCCAGACAGAAAACGATTAGGAGACATCAGCCTTAAATGACCCATTAGACCAAATGGAGTTTAACAGACAGATACACAGAACATTCCATCCCAAAACAATAGAACATACATTCTTCCCAAGTACACATGGAATATTTTCCAGGATAGGTCATATGTTAGGCCACAAAACAAGTCTTAATAAATTGAAGAGAATCGAATTTGTATCAAGCATCTTTTCTGATCCCAATAGTAGGAAACTAAAAATTATGCAAAGAAAACTGGAAAAGTCTCAAGTATGTGGAGATTAAATAACATGCTGCTAAATAATCAATGGGTCAAAGAAGAAAACAAAAATGTTAAGGTATCTTGAGAAAAATTAAAATGGAAATATACCAAAATTTGTGGGATGCAACAAAAGCAGTTCTAAGAGGGAAGTTCGTAACCATAAATGTCTATATCAAAAAAGCAGATAAATAATGTTCTACCCCAAGGAACTCGACAAAGAAGAACAAGTGATGCCTAAGGTTAGTAGAAGGAAGGAAATAATAAAGTCTAGAACAGAAATAAGAGAAATAGGGATGAAAAAGAAAATAGAGAAGAAGATCAACTAAGAGTTGGTTCTTTGAAAAGATAAACAGAACTGAAAAGACTCTCGCCAATCAAAAAAAAAGAGAGAGGGGTCAAATAAATAAAATCGGAAATAAACCTACACATATATGGTCACATAACTTATAACAAAGGAGCCAAGAATCTACAATGGGGAAAGACAGTCTCTTCAATAAATGGTGCTATGAAAACTGAATATTCACATGCAAAAACTGAAATAGACCTCTATCTTACACCAGAGACAGACTAACTCAAAATATATTAAAGATTTGAATATTAAACCCGAAACCATAAGACGTGCAGAAAAAGACAAAGGTAGTGAGCTTCTTGACATAAGTCTTGGTGGTGTTATTTATTTTTTTTAATCTGGCACCAAAATCAAAAGCAACAGAAACAAAAACAAATGGGACCACATTAAACTAAAAAGCTTCTGTGCAGCAAAGGAAACCATCAGCAAAATGTAAAAGCAACTGATTGAATGGAGAAAATATTTACAAATTATACATCTGATAAGGTGCTAATATCCAAAATATATAAAGAACTCATAAAACTCCATAGCAAAAATAAATTCAATTTAAAAATGGGCAGAAGGGCGCCTGGGTGGCTCAGTGGGTTAAGCCACTGCCTTCGGCTCAGGTCATGATCTCAGGGTCCTGGGATCGAGTTCCACATCGGGCTCTCTGCTCAGCAGGGAGCCTGCTTCCTCCTCTCTCTCTGCCTGCCTCTCTGCCTACTTGTGATCTCTCTCTGTCAAATAAATAAATAAAATCTTTTAAAAAAAAATGGGCAGAAGATCTGAATGAACGTTTTTCTAAAGAAGACATACAGATGGCCAACAGGTATATGAAAAGATGCTCAACATCATTAGCCATTAGGAAATCAAATTAGAGCCAAACGAGGTACTTCTACACATCCTTTAAAATAGATAAAACTAAAAAGACTCACTTTTATATGTCAACTTGACTAAGCTGAAGAATACCCAGATAGTTGGTAAAACATTATTTCTGAGGGTGTTTCTAGAAGAGGTTAGCATTTGAACTGGTGCACTGAGTAAATCAGAGGAAGGTTGAGTTGGCTCTCTGTGCCTAACTGCCCAGGCTGAGACATCGTCTTTGCCCTTTGCCTGGGAATTACACAGTCTATGCTCTGGGTTCTCAGACCTTTGAACTCTGACTGGAAGTCACACCACCAGCCCTCCAGGTCCTCCAGCTTGCAGACGGCAGACTGTAGGACTTTCAGCTCCATCAACATCATGAGCCAATTCCTTATAATAAACCTCATTCTAGCTACCCAGGGAGATAGCCAATTGGTTCTGTTTCTTGGGAGAAATCTGGGTCCCTGTAAGCAAATGTTGGCAAGGTTGTGGAGGAACTGGAACTCTTACACACTGCTGTATATATGTTCCTAAAATGATTTCTGTAGACTGAATGTTTGTGTCCCTCTAAAATTAGTATGTTGAAACCTAACCCTCAATGTGATGGTATCAGGGGGTGGGGGCTTTGGAAAGTGGTTTGATCATGAGAATGGAGCCTTCCTGAATGGGATTAATGCCCTTATAAAAAGGGTGCAGAGGCGCACCTGGGTGGCTCAGTGGGTTAAGCCGCTGCCTTAGGCTCAGGTCATGATCTCAGGGTCCTGGGATTGAGCCCCGCATCAGGCTCTCTGCTCAGCAGGGAGCCTGCTTTCTCCTCTCTCTCTGCCTGCCTCTCTGCCTACTTGTGATCTCTGTCAAATAAATAAAAATCTTTAAAAAATAAAAAATATTTTTAAAAAAAGTGCAGAGAGCCTCTTCTTTCCACCATCTGAAGACACAGCATGCAGACAGCCATCAACAAACGAGGAACTGGGTCATGCTGGCACTGAATCTGCGGACACCATGACCTTGCACTTTCTAACCTCCAGAATCGTGACAAGTAAATTTCTGTTGCTTATAAGCCACTTGGCTTACAGTTTTTTGTCATAGCAGCCTGAATGGACTAAGACAATATTACAAACACTTTAGAAACCAGTGACAATTTCTTAACAAGTTTAACTTTACGTACCACATAATTCAGCTCTTCTACTTCTAGACATTTACTAAAAAGAAATGACAGGATATGTCCATACAAAGACTTGTACTGGAATGTTTGTCGCAACTTTATCTGGTATAGCCAAGAACTAGAAAAAACCCAAATGCAATCAATAGGTGAATGGATAAATGAATGGTGTTATATTGATACAAGAGAAGACCACTCAGTAGTGAAACAGAGTGGTCTATTAACGCACATGCCGGCATGCAGGAATCGCATGCCAAGTGAAAGAAGCCAGATACAAAGTATACTCTGAGTTCCAGCTAGAAAAAAATTTTAGAAAATGCAAACTAATCTATAGGGACAGAAAGCACATCAAATTTACCTGGTTGGGGGACAGGCGAGTAGGATCACAAAAGGCACAAAATAACTTTTAGCAGTGATGGATGTGCTCATTATTTTGGGTACAGTAGTTGTTTTGCAGAATATAGATACATATATATATACATATTTAAAATATGTATATAAATATGAATATATTTTAAAATATACATACACACACTTAAGCATATTTTGGAGTTCCCTACACATGTTTTCTTGAGTAGAGAGCGCTCTGGGAACCTGGAACTCAATTTACACTGTGTTCAATTTTGGTTGCAATGTTGCAGATTGACTGAATATCCCCAAATGTCAGACTCTCAATATTACTGTTAGACATTTTATGTAATTGGTGTCCTTGGAAAATGGTGGATCACTAGTGTGTCATCTAGTGAGTCCTAGTCCTGGAGCTTCTATCAACCAGTCGATACACCTGATGCCATCAAGCCTCCCACATAATTCCTGAATTTCTTTTTCATGTGAGCTCTGTGCACTAAGCACATCGTAGGTGTGCTTCGAGTGAGAGCGTGCGTCATGATAAAAGGGAGGCGCAATCTGCTAAAAGGACGTCGTGTTCATAAAACTTGCAGGCACCTAACAGCATAGTATTTACATTCACGAAACAAAAATTGCTTGAAACACAATTAGAATTTGTCAGAAGGATGGCCATGTTTCTTTTTATTCAAATTGACCTGGCCCCTTGACATTTTCATGATGATGCCCGTGGGCCCGCTCACTGTGGTATGTCCTTCTGATTCCTTCTTGGTGGGGCATTACACCCACAAACAGGTCCGCCAGAAGCCACTTTTCCTATGGCCTCGTTCCCTCTCTCGCCAATATGTCATAATGCCTTAATTGACTGGCCTACATCTGGAAACCAATCCATTCTATTAGTGATTACACGTTACATGTTAAGAAACATATACAAGTTGGGACGCCTGGTGGCTCAGTGGGTTAAGCCGCTGCCTTCGGCTCAGGTCATGATCTCAGGGTCTTGGGATCGAGCTCCACAACAGGCTCTCTGCTCAGCGTGGAGCCTGCTTCCTCCTCTCTCTGCCTGCCTCTCTGCCTACTTGTGATCTCTGTCTGTCAAATAAATAAATAAAATTTAAAAAAAAGAAACATATACAAGTCTGTATTTTTCCACCAGTAATAAGAATTAATTAGTATTGATACCCCTACCTCCTAACAAAGTGAATTAGCATTTACTTCTCTCAGTAGGCTGGCATGATCACATTGTGAACTCTATGGGTCAATTCCTTGTTCTCCTCTTTCTAGAATAATCACATAATTTATCATCCAAACCAAAGGATGTTTGAGATTTAAAAGGGCACTTACCTAATTAATACTATTTGGTTTTCTGAAATATTAATATATGGGATGACAAATTGATTTTTATTATAATGGTGAACTGGAAAAAGAGTTTCATAAAATATTTTCAAAACATTTTGTCTACAAATAGACATAAATTTATGTCAAAAAATTGGACATAATTTTAGTGAAAAATAAAATAACTGTGCTACATCACATACTTGATTGGCCAAGAAAATCAGCTAATACCAAGTGTTATTGAGGAATGGCTAAAGGAGGGGCTCTGATGTGCTCAGCAGGAGTATAAATTGTGCAGAACAATTGCATACATTTAGAGAGTTGAATATTTGCATAAATATTTGCATCGATATTTACATAAATCATGCTTCTCTTTCCCCCCCTCCCCTCCTCCTATTCTCAGGTCGGGAGAGTGACTGCAGTAAAAGTCAATGTTATCTTGGTTCAATTTTTTTTTTTTTTTTTTAAATTCTGAGCTGCAGGGTCTTCTCTTTGGCTGGGAACGTTCTAGTTCATTTCCGTTGTTACTTCCAACTTCTTGCGTAAAGTAAACCTGCTCTCCTCCTTCCCGAAGCCAGAGTTCGACACGCGTCCCAGCTGCTTCCTGAGCATCCAGGAATGCTAGAATGTCCGCTCTCCTCAGCCGGTCGGTGCGGAGCCGATGAGAGTCCAGCCGCCGCTTGCGTGAGTCGGGACTCAGCCCTGCGGGTCCCGACCGAGAAGCGGCGCTGGTGACGCGGGCGCGGCGGGGACCGCATCGCTCCATCTCCCTCTAGCGACTGCCGCAGGGAGCGCGTCACAAAACCCTCTCTGGCTCTCGGGGCTGCTTTTAGGGGCCTGGTTCTGAAGACGTCCACCCAGACTTCGTTCGGGTTGGAGGTAGGGTTTGGGCATCAGTGTTTATTTTATATCACCTTGGGAATATTTATTTATTTATTTTATATCACCTTGGGAATATTGGCATATATACAGCCCTCTTCTCTGGGGGAGAGTGGCTCCCAACTTCGGTGACTTGGGGGCACAGAGCTAACCCTTGCCCACACCCTAGGAAAGGGACAACATCACACCTTATCAGACCCAATCAGCCACCCTCTGGGTTTCACAGCTGCAAAGACACCAGGCAGTGGGACGTGTCTTTGTCATATTGCCATCTTAGGAAACTTCTAGGTAACACAAGACAAAAGGGCAAATTCCTTGATCGATTATCCAAATTTTATTCATTTCCAGGAGGTAGAAACAAAAACTCAGGAAGAGACGTAGCTTACTGTCATCAGGGGTTCTCCAGTGTGCCTAGGCCCCGTTGACCAATCACATGGGTTGGTAGGACCAGAGCCGTGTCCTCGGGAGGGACTACGCCCAGCTGCATTTTGGAGCCCAGCCCCTTAATACCGGGAATGGCCTGTTCCTCTTGAGTTCTCTAAAATTCAGAAATGCTCAATCAAAAGAAGACATTAGAAAAGAAACATGGGGAAGCTGGACTCTATAGTATCAGTTTCATTTTTTAGGCCTGAGGAAAAGGAACACTCCGGCCCCACCAGCAGTGTCTTGGGTGGGAAGGGTGTGAGCCGAGGGGTGCGTGCTTTCCCACGTGACCCTGAAGCTGATGGTGCAGAACCTGACATTAAACGTCATTTGAAGGACAGTCTGAAAGTCCACAAGACGCAGCCATCCTCCTCAGTGAGGTCTTGAGCCTCTGCTGGGGAATTTTGAGGGGAGAGCTTCCTCTCTCCTCCTTCCTTTCTTTCCTTCCATTGGGCAGAATTCGGCCACAAGGAAAAGCCAAGCGTGAGAACTAAGGGGCTAGAACAAGCCGAGCTGAGGTAAAGGTCTGAGGGTTCATCACCCGAAGGCTTACAGACCCTCGCTAGTAGCTTCCTCGGTTTCTGAGAACAGACTGTGAGCCTACGTTTATACGACATACAGTGATTTTTTTTTCGCCTGCTCGGCTTTCCCTCTCACTTGCTTGTGTTTGTAGAATTCCCTAACTTGTAAAAGGCAGATCCCACCGACCATGTGAAAGGGGAACCTGTCAGATATTCAATTCCCAGCCCCCCTGGGAGGCAGAACGTGGTTGCGTGACCTCGCCCTGGCCACTCAGTCCCAGAGTCCGAATTAGAAACTAGAAAGCAGGAGATGAAGGGACACGGGGAGAGGTCACTCTGGCGCAGACAGTGCGCCCGCGACCCTGAGTTTCCAGGTCCAGAGGAGGCAGGGTAGGGTTGGGGGGGCCGGGGTCTGGATCCAGGAAGACGACAGTCAAGCAGCTGGGACCGGCGTCCTTGCGCTGGCAAGTTGATGGCCTCACACGGCTGCGACATGGCTGGTGATTTCCGAACCAAGGTTCACCAAGGTCTTCCAAGAACCGACTTAGCAGGTTTCACTAAGAGCTTACCTTGAAGCGGGCCTGCCTGAGAGCAGAGAATAGGGAAAAAGAGGACTTTGCCAACAGAGGCTCTTTCTGTCTGCAACCTGCAATTTAAGTTACCCAGCATGCAATTATCGGATGCTGTTGGGTCACCATATGTTAATTTTCTAGATCAGGTTACATTTTGTGTGAGAAGGGGAGGGCAGGTGCCCCGGTAAAGACCCGGAGGACGGTGGACCATGGGTGTGAGCGGATTCCGAGCGTGGTGAGAGCATTTTAGTGGATGTTCCGCAGGCGCTGTTCAACCGAGTAAACAGAGAAGTAGGGATTGAAAGATCACTTTGAGAAGTAGAAGTAAAAGGTCAGCCTGGGACAAGTCCTGAAGGTGCCACGTGCCTCGGCAACAGCGCCCCCAAACGCTTGTCACGTCCCTTTAAACCTCAGCGGAATACCTTTACGTATTCTTAAATCCTTAAATATTACATATGTAAGTATATGTGTTATATAATATTAAAATTAAATATTCTAGAATTTTTTAAGAATCTTGGGTGATTTTGTTTCCATTATTCAGAGCTCAAAGACTTCACAGTCACATTGTCAGTTTATTGATCCTTCAGCTTCCGGGTTTCACAAATAAAATACTGACTCTATTAGCTTCTTTCATAGAAGAATCTGAGAGCGCTCCACCTGTGATGAGGAGTTCACCCTTCACTGCCCGTCCGGAGAGAGAGCGAGGCACAGAGCCCTGGTCAGGTCTGTGCGGAGCGGGGTCAGCTCCCGGGACCGAGCACCGCCAGCCGAGACGTAAAATGTTCCAGATGTTGCGGCTGGTGGGTCAGCTGTCAGAGGTCCTGGAGGTCCCAGCTTCCTGCCTTTGGCTCTTATTGTCCAGTCCCAGCAAGAAGCAAGAACCGGGAGGTCTGGGCTCCCTGGACCCACGTTACTCATTCCGTCTGCTACAGAGCTGGCAAGTGATCCTACAGCTCTCTCTTCCTGAGGAGCAGGCTGAGGGCTCGGAAAGCCTCAGTCCCTTGTCCATCCCGCAGGTGGCTGCGGACAAAGCATCACCGAGGAGTTGATCTGAGAAGAGTACAGGTGTGCAGAGAGTCACGGGGAGCTTGGGACCTGGAGCCAAGTTCAGTGTTTATTGTGGTCCCTCCAGATTCCTTCAGAAAGTCCCTTCGCTGAGTCTGTGGTGTCAGCTCTCAGGAAGTGTCACACTGGCATAGACTGTCATGGAATTTGATTCCTGGGGGCAAAACAGAAGTCTGTGAGGAGAGGCACCACCTTCACAGGCTACAGATGGGAACTGCGCTGCTGACTAAAGGGAAAGAGTCTCAGATTTCAGGGGGTGCAGTGACCTGCTGGGAGGCGCACCCCAGGGCTCCAGATCCCATCCAGGTGTGTGCACCCCATCACTCCCCGTCAGTCAGGGAGACCCGGGAGATGTTTCTCTTTGCTTTCTTCCCTGACCTTGCCTTATAAGGAAAACCATTTGTTTTGCTACTGGGCATGGGGCACAGTTGGGGAAGCCAAGAGAACCCTAATTCGCTGAACTTTGGAAAGGGATAGTGAGACCCAAAGAGAGAAGGAAGAATTGGAGCAGAGAGGGAGGGGGGAGAGACGGGACTGCAGGCAAAGGTGTCTTCTAGGTAGAGTAGATTCAAGAGTCAGAGAAAGACAGGAATGGAGGAATTCAGGAGGTTTTGCTGTGAAATGTGAAATACAACAGGCTGTTTTTTGATGAAGAAAGCATCGCTAAAAATCTGCATTATTTCTTAAAGCTTTTAAAAGTTGGATTCACATGTTTACTTCCCCCATAGGAGAGGACAGTGCTCTGAGACTAGACCTCCAGATGCAGACAGGGCATCCTCTCCAGGCATTCCCAGGTATCTGTCCAGGAAGCGCTTTCAGGCGGAGGGGTCCATGTAGGCATTTCTGTGGACTTTTGACCCTCAATTATCTTCTAAAATCCTTTCTTTAACAGAACCCCACTGGAGCCAAGATAGCAGCCCCGAATTTACGTCTGTCCCTTTAGGAAAAGGAACAGTTGCTGTCGGAAACCGGACCCATGCTGATCTTGCAGTGGGCGTAGATGGCAAGGCTCCGCCCGGCCGCGCACCACACTGTCTTCGGGCTTATGCCAGGCACCGTTCCGCTCCTACAGACTCCGATGCGGCTGGGCTGGATGGAGCCCCCGCATGAGCCTTTTGTACAAAGCTGTCCTGCGATGCTGTTATGCAGCTGAAGTCAGGAGCTCTTGGAATCAAGATGCACATCGCAAAGGTAAACATGCTCTGGGACTCCTTGGGGAGGTTGCTTTTTAATGTGTAGATGCCTGGTTGCTCACCATGGACATTCTGACTGAACAGAATCCTGGGAGAAAGCTCCAGAAATCTTTATTTTTAGCAAATATGCCAGCTGATTCTGATGACAGCTTTTTGGACAGCTCTCAGAGAAACACTAGCGAACAGAGAGCTGTGTCCCCGTGTGAGTAGCCAGGAGGGGCTCCCGGAAGTCCCACAGCCGAGGCCACGGAGGACCCCTGTGACACACTTGCTAGGGCCTGCCTTCTCCACTTCAGGACTGT
Source organism: Mustela lutreola (assembly GCF_030435805.1). Lineage (NCBI taxonomy): Eukaryota > Metazoa > Chordata > Mammalia > Carnivora > Mustelidae > Mustela > Mustela lutreola. The sequence goes on along the minus strand of NC_081303.1, from coordinate 70,854,044 downwards.
TGGATCGTGGCTCTCCCCAGGTCCCACCACCCCCTCCCTCCACCTCTTCCCTCCCTGTGGAGAGGAGCCTCCGAGGGATGCCTCACCTGGACAGGGTCTGGGACAGGCTCTGCCGCAGCGACGTAAATGGTGGTGCAGGGGTCCTGAGCCGGCAGGGGTTCGGCTTTCTTCTGAACAGACTAGAAGAGACGCAAAGAGGAGGAAATCAGCTGAGCAGAGTCATTCCCATCCGAGTCTGCCCACGGAGAAACACAAGATCCAGAAACTTGGAGCCAGAAAGCCCCTCCGAGTCCACGGGCCCAGCCTCCTTCTCAGGTGGAAATGCTCCTGCAGATTCCCCAGAATTCAATTCCCAGGGTTTTGCTTGGACTCCCCAAGTGGCCTCGCGGAGCTCACAGCCTCGAGAGGCAGCCCACGGCACCAAGAACACTCCCCAGATGTTTTAAGTCTTCCTCGCAGTGCACCGGAACTGGTGTGGCTGTCACCAGCGCAGTGGAAGGGAACAGGATCTTCCTAACATTTGTCTGGCTCCTGTCACCTACAACACACCAAGTTCATTCCAGCACATGCTGCCGCTCCCACTATTCTGGACTCTGACATGGTTTCCTGGAACGTCTCTCTCCTGCCCCAGTGAGGAACTTCGTAGTAAGTATACATTTCTGAGTGTTTACAGTGTTTTCCACAAGTGCCAAATTTGTCTCCCGCCAACTCTGCACCTTAAATCCCATTGTCACAGATGGACAAGCGAAGGCTCCAAAAGACTTAGTACTCTCCTGTGTGCATGTGTACGAAGTATCAAAGCCAGGAGTCCCCAGAGGCTCGTCAGCTTTAAGTGCCTGGTCTTCTCATCAGGCTGTTCTTCTTTCCTTACCCCAACTTGTAATGACCTCTCCTCTACCTGGATTCCCAGATATTTAAAGTCTGGCATGTAACTGTATGATATTTAAAACACTCTCACTTATTTACATGTTGTTTTTTCAAACAGACTATTCCCATATTTCTTCCCATTCCCCACAAAAGTAGTGCCCGGCACATTTTTAAAAAAATCAGTTGATGTTACTTTAAATGATTTACAATCCATAATACCAGGATGAAGTCAATGTAGGGGTAAATTGAGACCACATCCCCGTAAGACAGAGGCAACAAGACTTATCTCAGGGAAGTCATCCTTTCAATACACTTCAGAACTCTGGTCTAGCATAGTGCTGCCCCCCACTTCTCCTGGATGTAGAGCAAGACCAGAAACTAAACATGGGTTTTAACATGAAGAAGCTCAGAATTATAGAATTGAAAAAATTGATTGGAGGAAAGAAGATTCAAGGTGGGAATCTCTTTATATATTTGCTGGATTGTCTTGAAGAAGAGGAATTAGATTTGTTCTGTAGAGTCCTTCAGGTTTAAGCCAAGATTGGGATTTGGAAGAAACATTTTGTTTCAAAATAGTGAAGATCTTTCTAATACTAAGAGATGCTCAGACGTGGAGTGGATTGCCTTGGGATGCAGAGAATTCCCCATTACCAGAAGTGCCTGGGGTAGACTAGGGCTTCTCACACTTGAATGTGCATATGCATTACCTGGCTGTCTTGTTAGAAGGCTGGTTCTCTTTCAGAAGACTTGGGGTAAGCCCTGAGCTTCTGCATCTCTAATAAGGTCCCAGGTGATGCTCATGCTGCTTGTTCACAGACTATATTTTAGTAAAAAGAAGCTAGCCAACACTTTGGAAGTAATAATGAGAAGATAACTCAAGCAGCAATTGAGTGATTCAAATAGATGACCTTCAAGATCCCATACAGCTCATAGATGCCATATTTTGGAGAAAAAAAAATGAATTTAAGGGAGAAGTACTTTTAATAATGAGATAGATGAAGACAACGTGAAACAATTTAATTAAGAGACCTTTATCCACCCCTGCCTGTCTTCCTGTCTGCAAGGACTTTGGTATGACCTGACTTAGGGGCCCAGGGGAGAAGTTAATAACTTATGCTTTTAATATTTAGTTAAGAAGTTTTGGAAAGGAGGAAAAAAGCATAAAGGAAACCACTTATAGTCTTTCCACTTCAACACAACATGGTTAGCGCGTGGTTAGTGCTCCCTTCAGGATTTTAACCAGGACTTAGGGAATTCTCTTAAACACAGTTGTAATAACTTAGTACATTTTTTATGCAGGTGTCTTCAGTTAGGGCATGGGTCCAGGGAGCATGACTTACAAGCAGCCCCAGGGGTGTTACTCTCACATATTCTTCATAAGCAGTGTCCCCCAGAGTTGTACAAGGCAACAGTCCTGGTAAGACCTATGAGAGTTCTCTAGCGGACAGCAAATGTGTGTTACATAATTTCCCTGTTACCCTAGTCTTTATAATACCACCATTTTGAATAAGAGCAAGGGAAATATTAACATTTTATTATTTTCCACGTTATTGGTCTTTATATCATAACATATAGCTTTGCAAAAAGCTTTTTCTCTTTGTTCTCTTCGAACAAAGAGAACTATAAAAACGTAGGCAAGTGTAAACGCATATTGATGTGTAAAACAATAACAACTATGTCTCCCACATTGAAAACGTACATAAAATTAAAATAATGGCCAAAAAATGTACACAAATCAGAGGGTGACGTTAAAGGGAAGATGACGTATTGTCCAGGAAGAGACTAACTATTAGACTTTGGTGAGTCAAAGATGCATTTTGTAATTTCCAGGTTAGCAACCAAAAAACAGGAAAAAAGGTTGCTTAATTAACAAAAGGGAGAGAATGGGATAATAAAAGTGTAATTTAAAAGATTCCTCCCTCAGAGGAACCCCTGACTCAGATAGCTTCACCCATGAATCCTACCAAATATTTAAGGGAAAAAATAACATCAATCCTGCCCAAAGGAAATATACCCTGTAGGAGGTTGAACTGTGATCCCCAAAAGATAGATCCATCCAAAATCTATAAATGTGACCTTACTTGGAAGAGGGTCTTTGCAGATGTAATTAAGGTAAGGATTTCAAACTCAGGTCCCACTGGATTAAATCCAGAGATTTCTTGTAAGGGTTGTAAGGGTTCTTGTAAGAGACAGGAAGGGAGAAGACCCAGAGAAACAGGGAGAAGAAATGTATGTGGAGGTGGAAGCAGAAGTTCTGTAGCTACAGCCGACGGGTGTCAAAGGGTGCCTGGAACCATCAGACGCTGCGAGAGGCAAAGCAACACTTTCAGAGGGAGCATGGCCCTGCCCACACCTCTATCTCGGACTTGTGGCCTCCATGACTGTTAGAGAATGACTTTATAGCTTTAAGTCTCCTTGTCTGCAGATGTTTGTTATAGTAGCACTAGGAAATGAGCCTGCACTTCTACTCATTTTGTCAGGTTAGCATAATCTTGGTTCAAAATCTCACTGGGGCATCACAAGAGAGGAAAATTGTAGGCCAGTTGCACTTGGAAACCAAACGGTCAGTAACAGCATCCTCCCAACCAAGTATTAATAAAATAGGACCCAGCAATATTTAAAAAGGGCCAGACTAGATCATTTCTGTACCAGGAATGCGAATGCAGTGTAGTCTTTGTAGATCACTGTGGTTCCGCGGATAAATAAAAAAGATCAATATAAAAAATCCAAAAGATTATATCAACAGATGCAGAGAGAGTGTTGATAAAATTCGACGTCTATTCCTTAGCAAACTAGGAATAGAAGAGAATGTTCTCAGTCAGGTGAAAATGTAGCTATAAAAGCCTTCAGCAAAAAACCATACTTGATGATCAGATCTTGAAAGTTTCCCTTTTGGGTTTGGAACCATCCAAGGATGCCTCTTTTAACACTTCCATTCAGCACTGGGTAGGGAATCTCAGCCAGTAAAAACAGGAAGAGAAGTTATGTGACTTGAAAATGAAGAAATGTACTGTAATTTCTTTTTACAGATGATACGATTGTGTGCAGAGAGAATCCAAGTCATCTCTAGATAAATGACTAGAATTTATAAGTGAGTTTAGCAATGTTGCAAATATAAGGTTAAAATACAAAAATTAATTGTATTTCTATGTATCAGTAACATATAGAAACTCAAGATTTTTAAAAAGATAATGTTGATGATAGTATTCCAGAAATCTCAAATGCTCAAATTCCAAGTAATAAATTATGATGGACAAGTCCTCTTATGCAAAAAACGATAAAACATCATTTAGAGAATTTAAGAAGACCGACATGAAGGAAAAGATGTCTTTTTCTGTGAATGGAAAGGCTCATTACTGTAAGTAATTATAGTCTTCTCAAAGTGATCAGTGCAGTTCTGATTAAAATGCCAGCAGGATTTTTAGGTGGAACTTGACAAACTGAATCTAAAATATATATGAAATGCAAATGAATGAAAATGGCCAAGAACTCTTGATGAAGAACAAGAACAAATGAGAAGACATTTTGCTGGACATCAAACTTGTGATGAATCTGTAATCTATGATGGATTTGTAAAGGCTGCGTGGCACCAGCACAAGTGCAAACACACAGGGAAAGGGTGCAGGACGGAGAACCAAACAATACAGAGATCCTCACGTATACGGACCCTTGGTTTGTGATGAAGGCAGCACTGACAGAGGCAAGGGGTATCTTTTCAATATGTGGTTGATAGGACAACCAGATGAAGAAAAATGAAACCTGACCCATCTCACACCCTACTCCAAAAGTCATTTCAGGTACATAACAGATATAAATGTGGAAGATAAACAACACAGCTTTTAGAAAATGATAGGATATCTTCATTACCCAGGAGTACAGAACGATTTCTCAAATAGGACACAAAAAGCATTATCTGTAAAGGAAGAGATTACTGAATTGCTCTACACTGCAGTTAAGAACCTTTCTTTATCAGGTGTCACTGACAAATTGCAAAGGCAAATCACAGAATGGGTGAAGGTCTCTGCTAAAATGTAACTGCCAAAAAAAATTTTTTTATTAAAAAAGAAAACAAAATGTAACTGCCAAAAAGCTAAAAATACTTAAAGAACTCATACTAATCACTTTTTAAAAAGCCTGAAATTCAGGGTGCCTGGGTGGCTCAGTGGGTTAAAGTCTCTGCCTTCAGCTCAGGTTGAGATCTCAGGGTCCTGGGATCAAGCCCCATGTCAGCTCTCTGCTTAGCAGGGAGCCTGCTTCCTCCTCTCTCTCTGCCTGTCTCTCTGCCTACTTGTGATCTCTGTCAAATAAATAAATAAAATCTTTTTTTTTCTTAAAAGCATGAAATCCAAAGGAAAATGGGCAAAAGATTGAACAGGAACTTGAAGACAGAGGATATTAAGATGACCAATAAATAAAAGAAGCATTGTCCAACTTCCTTAATAATTAGGGGAATGCAAAATAAAACTATAAAAAGACACATCCCGGGGCACCTGGGTGGCTCAGTGGTTTAAAGCCTCTGTCTTTGGCTCAAGTCATGATCCCAGGGTCCTACGATCAAGCCCCACATCGGGCTCTCTGCTCAGCAGGGAGCCTGCTTCCCTTCTTCTTTCTCTGCCTGCCTCTCTGCCTACTTGTGATATCTATCAAATGAATAAATAAAATCTTAAAAAAAAAAAAGACACATCCCACAGAATGACTAAAATTTAAAAGGCTGATAACACCTAGTTTTGATTAGAATGTGTAGCTGGCCTAAAGGTAAATTGGTGTGCTCACTTTGAAAAGCAGTTTGGCCTTATCTAGCTAATTTGAGAATACGCACACTGTGATTCAACAATTCTACTTCTAGGTGCATACCCAACAAAATAGTGCACGTATCTACTAAGAGACACACATGTGAATGTTCATAGTTTGAATTTTTATAATAGTCTCAAACTGGAAATAACCCAAATGTCCATCAATAGTCAACTACATAAGCGAACTCCAGTATATTCATGCACTGATGTTCTATAAAGTAATGAAAATGAATGCATTATATCCAAGCACAAAGACATACAAATCTCATGAAAGTACTATTGAGGGGTTAAAAACAGACCCAAGAGGAAAAATACTATAGAATCCTATTTTTATAAAGTTAAAGAGAGAGAGAGAGAGAGCATGCACTAAAATATATTTTTAGAAGTCAAGATAGTGATATGTCTGGTGAGGAGAGACAGAATAGATATGAAGGGGTGGGCACAGGAGGTCTTGTGGGGGTTGCTGTCAATGTTCTGTTCCTTGATCTGGGTGGTATTTCTATGGTATTAGAGTACTCAGTACCGAAAGAGGTAATTTCTCCTCAACTAGATCTGTAGATTCCATGCAATCTTAATAGGAATTTTTCCCTTTTCTGATACTTGAAAAGCTGATTCTGAAATATGTACAGAAGTATAAAGGGACAAGATGAAAAGTGTTGGAGAAAAACAAGGTGGGAAGATCTGCTTTAGTAGATAACACGATAGGGTAACTCATTGAGTTGACATTTATACCTGGTGCGCTGCTGGGATATACGTCATAGTTTACAGTAAAAAGAACAGCATGGGATAGAGTAGACAGGGAAGGCACTATGCTAAAGTTGAAACTGGTTACCTAAATGTGCAATTGCAAAGGTGGAGCTCGCTCTTGGGACTCCTGTATTTAAATGGAGCTTGGTTCTCAGAGGTGGTGCTGGCTTAGGCATTAAATCCTCCAAGCCACTAGGGGGCAGCAGAAATAAGAGATTTGTCCTAGAGTCTTCTGAATGGCCATATTCTGGCCTATGCCGTTACCTAGAATTGCCTTCGTGTCTGAAGAACTGGAATCTCTTCCCATCTAACCATATTCCTTTAGCCTCCCTCTTCCTCTAACAGCTCTGCTCCTCGGCTTCACCATGGCTAGTTTTTCATCCCTCTCCCCTGGTCCAGTCGCTTTCGGTCAAGCTTTGCCTTCTTTCTTCTCCGCCTGTATATCACCTTCCATCTCCCCAGCCAAAGTCCTCTGTCTCCATGGTGCTTTGCAAACTCCTACACTTCCAGACCAGCACATCAGACAGCAGTCTTTCTGGACCTTCCCTCTGCCCTCAAGCCTGCACCCCTGTCTCTAGAGAGGAGAGAGGTTGGTAACAGAGAACCACAGACATTTGGAACGCCCGGGCTGGAGGAGTCATGTGTCATGTGCTTCTTGCTTCCTCATTTTTCCCTTATGAAGACAAGAATGACCAGAAGATTACCCCGTGATTTCCACTATTTCAAGTAACAAATAGTCCCATCTGGCACTGAAATTTAATGCATTTTGCAAGGTGGACTGGCCAGGAATCCCACGGGAAACAGGACAGGCCCACCCCACAAAAGAAAATATACAACTTACCCCTGATTTCTGGACTTGGGCATAAATAGTAAGGCTTTTTGCTTCCATTGTTGGCTGGTATTGATTTGCTTTACCTGAGGAAAAGAAACCACAGTGGTTATCTCTGCCTGACCTGCCCGCAAACTCTGCTCGGACCTGTGTGGTCTATACCCCCCTCCACATACCCACCTTCCCCAAGCAATCCCAAAGGAACGAATGCCAAGTCCAAGTCCCAACCTGGCCCCACCTCCCTATGTGTCACATGACCTTAGGTTAGTTACTCCATCTCTCTACTTCAACTTCTCCATCTGTGAAATGGGACTGAAGTATCTGCCCCCCAGGGTTGCGGTGGTGATCACAGGAGATACTATTTGTAAAATGTTTAGAACAGTGCCTGGCACATAGTAAATTCCCTGCATATGTTACATGCGATTGGAATGCCATCCAATTATTTTGATCTCTACTGCTTAATGAGCATATCTAGTCTCCTAATAGGATTCTGAGTTCTCTGAGATAGGGCTCATTATCCTTTTGTACTCTCCCACTTATCGTGCATTGCCTCACTCGGCTTTCTCACCCCTCTGTTTCTGGGGCCCTTGATGACCTCTTATCACAACCGTAAAAGATGTAGGCTGTGCATAGGACTGTGTCCTGAAGCACGAAGTTATCCTTTGTTAACAGGACGTCATGTATTTACGTCTGCCCTAACGACTATTCCCAGCTGCTCCTAGTGCCGCCCCCTGCTGGCCATAGGGCTTAAACATTGATGTGTTCCTTCACTCCATTAAAAGATTTAGGTGTATTTGTCCATCCATCCATCCGTCCATCACACACTTGTTCATGACCCATCGTCTAACCATGGATGCCACTGTATTGGGTACTTTCTGTGTATGGACTCATGCGTCCCCACAACACCATGTAGTCCATAATACCATCCCCATTTAGCAGAGAAGAGCTCATTCACCGAGTCACACAGCTTGTCAGGGCAAAGTCTGCATTTGAATGTATGTTTGTCTGATGCCAAACCCTATGTTTTAACGACTGTATTCTGGATATGAAACTGCCAGGGAGACCATCTGAAAACCTTTGGAGGGGACAGTGTTAGAAGGTGCCAACAGAACCTCTTGAGCAAAGTCTTGCAGAGGGCACAGCAGTTAATACAGATTTTCCCTCAGGTTTGAGGCAAGGCTTTCATGTTCCTGGTTTACAAGGAATACAGGGCGGCTGGAGACAAGAATGGCTATGTGTGCAGAGGAGGGTGACAGGGACTTGTGTGGAGATGGAGGGCATCATTTCCTTCAGAGCACAACCATGTGAAGGGCAGAATGTGGTTGAGGAAAGAGTGTGAGTTAGGGTACCCGCACCCACACTCGATAGGTTAGCAAGGCTGCGTTAATCTCTGTTTTCTTGATCCTGGTATCTCATTGTTTCCTTATTTTCCAAGCCAAATGTGGGTGCCCTGCCCCCACTGCCTTAGGCTCTTATCACGGTTTCTGTCTGAATCACCCTTCCCCCACACCTCCCCATCTAACTCTTAGTTGGAGGAAATGAGATAAAAGTAAGCTGTGCTGTGATCTAGACTTTCTTACACAAGCAAACCCAGCAAGAGTGCTGTGGTAAGGGCTTTTTTGAGAAGGTTACACGTGAGAACACTGATCTACTTGAGAAAAAGATCAGCCGTCAGGTTGGTGGTGTAAGGACCAAGTCCTGTCCTCACCCTGAGAGGGGACACCCAGGCCGGGGACCTGTCCTTGCCTGGGGGCAGGACCTTCTGACTCTGGTGTGGGTGGGTGATGTAAGTGTGGCCGAACATATTGCCCTGTGATGTGGAATCAGGGGACATCTTGGAGGAGAGGCCAGGAGACATATCCCTGTAGGCACTTAAACTGCAAGGGGAGAATTGGGCCTTAATAGCAACCCCGGGTGATCTTTCATACTTTTTAGTTTGGCCTTAAGCAACCTCACAATTTGTACAGTTTCCCAAGATGAGTCAGAATTTGTGCAAAAATCTTGGTAAAGAGTGTTCCCTCTGCTGTGGGTCTTCCCAGGGACACGTGAGCCTTGCTGGTGGCACGTGGTCTGGTTCTTGGGAGACATAGTTACAGCTCTGGTTCTCCTATCTCAAGCTGGGTGATCTTGCACAAGTCGTGTGGCTTCTCTGTGCCTCCATTACCCCACTGCTAACTCACATAGAAACAACTTACTATTCTCAAAAGGATAGTAGAAGAATAAAAAGAGATTGTAGAAAGGTTTCAACCCTTGGATGAAAACATCTTATTGTAACGTCTTTTTTTAGGTCCGTAATTATAACTTTTCTTGAACGAGATCCAAGGGTCCCCTGGATTCTATGTTTGGTGAACATTGTCAGGTTGTCTTGCCGGACCCCTTCAGCATCCTGTACCTTCCCTTGTGCAGTGCTACTGCTAGTGAATGTGAATGACCTGTGTCACGTCTCCCATATCTAACCCCTGCGGCTCAATCCTCTTTCCAACCCCAAGGCCTAATTAGGGCTCAGGACATAGCGAATTAGACTGAACTGAACAAGGTCCCAAGTATGTGCATTTAGTGTTATTGCAAAGGTGTTTCCGGCAGAGAGCCGGAATGGGGCAAGCAAATCTTTGCCTGTGCGGAGAGGTTCCCCATTTACCGCAGAGTCTGATACGAATCTCTTTATTGTCAGACACATACCTCTTCTTCTCAACAGCAATATTACCACCTCGAGAATCAAGATGACACCAATGATGCCCCCTATGAACAGCCCAGCATAAAGTCCCCATTGTGTTGATTCTGAAAAAAAAAAAAAAAAAAAAAAAAGTCAAAGGGCAAACTCAACAGTACTGTAAGTTTAAAAACATCCTTCACGGAAGTGGGGAGACCAAGCCCCATGTTCTCTGTCTGTATTGTCTCAGGGGACACATCCATTCTGATGGTTTCAGACAACAGCTGCAGGCCACTGATGATTTCCTGCCCCTTCTCTTATCCTAATTTCTCTCACCGTGTTGACTTTCCTAATTGCCTATGGGACTGTCCTAGCTTCCATAGGGGTTTTTCTATTCAAACGTTTGATTTGCACCTGGATGACCACATACCCCAAATCAGACTCATCTTTGTCTGTCTCAGGTCAACATCTCTTGCCCGTCTCCCTGGTTCTAAGTCTCTGGGCGGGCCTGCATCCGTTTTGGTAGAGAGAACATGACACTTCCATCTGCTGTCCCCACACTCCCACACCACGCTCATGTGATGCTGGGAGGAAGAACAACTGACTTTTGTTTTTTAAAAATAAACATAATAGTGCTATTATTGTCCTCCCATGCAAATAACTGTACTGAAACCACTGAGCCTGAACCGGAAGAAAAGCATGTATATTTTCCTCTTGGATTCCGGTGCTTAACACAGGTCCTAGAGTAGCAGTCAGCCAGGCGCAAAGTCATGGAGCCACTTTTTTTTTTTTTCCTTTCTCTCCTATACCCAGTTCACCGAATCCTTCCAAGCCAGGAGCAGTACCTTGGAAAATAGTGAATGAGAACTAATGCCCCAGCAGACAAGACATTCAGCTCACTGAGTGAATAACAGACAACTACCGGAGCATCGTCACTGGCCCACGTTTTATTTTTAGTGCACTGTGTGTGATAATGGTTTTAATCCTCCTGATAATCCTACAAGGTAGTTACTCCCATTACTCCGATTTTGTGCAAAGGAAGCAGGCACGGAGACCTTCACATACTAGAGCTTGGTCTGGGGGTAGAAACGTGGCTGAATGCTGAAGACAGACTTCTTGGAGAGTCAGCAAGACTTATGGGCTTGGGGTGAGTTACCCCAGGGTAATGAACAGTGGGGTCAGCCTGAAGCACCAGGATTCTAAGTAAAGTAATAGCATTAAGGATCTAACTACAGTTAGTTGACCCTTGAATGACACAGGGGTTTGGAGTACAGAGCCCCCTAACACAGTTAAAAACCCATATATAACTTTTGATTTCCTTAAAACTTAACTGTTAATAACCTACTATTAGCCAGAAACCTTCCTGATAACATAGTTGATTAACACATATTTTGTATGTTATATGATTATACACAGTATTCTTACAATAAAGTACGCTAGAGAAAAGAAAATGTTAAAGAGCCACAAGGAAGAAAAAATACATTTCCATTACTGTACTTTCTTTGTCCCCAAAAATCTATATATAAATGGACCTGCCCAGTTCAAACCCGTGTGTTCAAGGGTCAACTGTAGCATGATAGTAGGTGTTAACATTAATGTGTCAGGATCGTTTATAAGGATGATTGTGGAATCAGCCTGCTTGTTGGGGAGCATGGGGTGGGTTTCTGAGGGAGAAGCTAAAAGGAATAGGTGGTTTACAGAAGAACAGAGTCCTTGCAGACTCAAGATATTCACAGAGTGGACCAAAGCTACAGGCTCACCCACTCACATAGACTAAAAATGACTGCGCCGCAGCCCTCTGTCGTTTCCAGGGAGTCAGGAGGATGAAAGCCATCCGCTACCTTTGTCCTGTAACATAAATACCCAGCTTCTGCCTGTCGGCTGAACCTGAGAGGCAAGCTGGCCTTTGTCCTGAGACATAGTTCATAAACCCTAATGTTTCTCCTAGTCTTTGGACACAAAGTAATATGAATCTGTTCAAGATTTAAGTGATACCTCCACAGAGGCTTTTCATTGTTAAAGGAGCTATTGCGCTTTCTCACCCTACTCACTAATTTTCTGTTGAGGAAACTGAGATTCAAAGGTGTCCCCAGAGTCACAGAGAAGCTGACGGCAGAACTGAGCAGAATGAGAACTGTAGACTCGACATTTGAGTGTTTGCCTATGGCGATGGACCCCCACAAGGAAAGCCCTGGGAGGTGCCCGAGCCATCAACGTCCTCCCTACAACGCCTGCCCATTCTTGTCCTCTGTGCTGTGCCCCCTCCCCTTCCCCACCCCTCCGCTGCCCACCAGGCCTGTCCAGTGCTGACCCCCAGGCCAACCCTCTCCGCTCTGTGTCAGTTTCCCTGACCATTCCAGCGCTCATTCTTCCCTCGCCCTGGGACTCTGCAGCACCTTGGTTTACGTCATGTGCCTTAGAACCTGACTTGCGACACTACTGATGCTGTGTAGACCATTTTCAGCGAGGTCATTTGGAACCAGATAGGTGGATTCAGATTCTGAACCCACCACTTGATAGCTCTGTGACCTCAGACGGACTGCTCATAACCTCTGGGGCCTCAGTCTTGATTGCAAAATGAGCCCAACAATATTTAGATCACAGAGTCTTTCTAAAGAGCAAAGGAAGTGGGTGCCTGGGTGGCTCAGTTGGTTAAATGACTGGGTTTGGCTGAGGTCATGTTCCCGGCGTCCCGGGATCAAGTTCCGCACCGGGGTCCCAGCTCAATGGGGAGGCTGCTTCTCCCTCTGACCCTCTCCCCTCTCATGCTCTCTCTTACTCTCTCTCTTTCTCTTTCAAATAAATAAATAAAATCTAAAAAGAAAAAAAAGGAGCCAAGGAAGTAATGATGGGACGTGCCCAGAGCAATGCTTGGAGGACAAATGTGGTGCAGAAATGCCAGCTCCTTCCACCAGCCTCAACTCCCCCACCCAGCCGCTAACCCCTCAGAGGCCAGAGGCCGCACAGCTATGTCTTCTGTGGCTGTCTTAGGATGTGGCGCACAGTACAGGAAGGATCGAAGATAGGTCTGATCTCACATCCAGAGAGGCCCCTCACTGGTGTTCAGGGACACTGCGGCCCCATCTTATTTGCTTATGACTCCGTTTCCCGATCTAGTGGGTCCGGGTGGTCTGGCTCATCTGTTTGGTACTAGTATCTAGGGATAAGAAGGTTCATATCTGAAACTGAAACTGAATGTCAGAAACTCTATGCCCTTAACAAATTGGATAAATATGGACAAAATGGTACTTTATGGCTTGCTGGGGTTAGGCTGCCCATGATCCCTGCAATTTCTGGTAACAGCTTCCTTGCGGTCCTCCAAATCTTTGCTTGCGCGGCTCTGCTTGCCATAGTCCGGGCTATCCTGGGTGCAAGGCGCAGTGCCATCATCACTTTCCAAACAAAAGAGCCAAACACCGACACTACGAATGTATGGGTATGAATCCGCTACTGAAAAGCTGGAAGGTCACAGGGAGCAGATTCCATGGTGAACTGGGCAGGTGTCCACAATCTGACAGGCTCAGACCCTCTTTTTCTCTTCCTACACCTGCACAAGCCACATCTGTTCTCTTTCTCATACAGAATCATCTAACCCATGGCTGGATTCCTTGGGGAGGGTCTCACCTTCTGCCCCCTAACATTTAAAGTAAGGTACCCTGTTCCTTGCAAGAAGAATTCTAATAGACGTTTCTTAAGATGATGTTATTTTTCTACCTAGTAAGGTATAGAAGTCACACCTAGATTGTAAATGCTTGAAGGTAGACCCTGTTCCTTATGGTTTATTTTCTCTGCCACCCCCACACCTGATATGAGGTAGGGTTAGGGGGCACTTAATAAACACATGATGAAGGAAGGTAAATTAAATTAGAAGTCTCAGAACAAAGCCGGGGGGAAGACTATCCTGTATCCTCTATCCTTCGGTTAAGAAGGATCACAGCGCTGAGCATCAGGAGGTCTCAGAAGGAATGCAGGGTCACTTCTGAAAGGCTCAAAGCAGGAATGGAAGGGAATGAGTGATGACCTACTTAGCCTATGCTTCATAACAATGAAATGGAACCAGGAAGAGAGGGAGTGCCTGTGCCCTCAGCACCACCTGTGTTCCCATTTTCAAACCACCGTTTCCTGTGACAGAAGACTCCAGCCCTCCCTCTTCTTCCTCACTGAGGACTCTCAGAATGGTGCTGTTCAGCAATCGGAGAAATATCCTCCTGAGGCCCCTGGGCCCCATTGTTCACACACAAAGAAACCCAATCTGAATATTCCTATGCATGAGATTGGGGCCTTTTTCCCCAGTGGAGCCTCCCAGAAGCACCAAGGAGGTGGACTGAGAACTCCAGTGCCATTTACGAGGAGTCCCCACTCTTTGGTCCTAAGTCCTCTTGGCTGTGGTTTAAACCGTGACAACTTGACAAGTAGCCATGCCTCCAAGAAAAATACTGGAGGGCCTGTTTTCTCTCTAAGAGTCTACTGCCACAGAAACACAAAAACTTCTCTTCCTCCTCAAGTCCCCAAAACTTATTCTTTAAGGAGATAAAGAAGTAAACAGAAAAGGCTGAGAAACAAATAAAGTCTGCTCCCAGGAGATCCGAGATGCGACCATAACGGTCTGAGAATGCCGATCTCTTTCCTGCCTTTCATGTGGTTTTGTCAGCAAGGCGGTCTGCAAGGCACTACCTGAAGAAGCCAGCCATCTTCAAAAAAGAACATCTTCTTGTTGATGATGGCTTCCACTCAGAGTTGGGGGCAGGTAAAGGATGCTCACACAAACCCTGCACTAATTGAAGATCTGGGACCATCCAAGTACACACTTTCACAGAGTTCACAGTTCCCAGAAAACCCCTTCCACCTGTCTGTCCCACCCAATGCTGTAGGGCAGAGGCTACCAGCGGTGGCATAGTTTGCCCCCATGCTTCCGCGGCCTCGCAAACCTTGTCCAGCCACATGGCTGTCCAGCTAAGGACCAGTCATCTCAGTTCCTCTCGCAGCAGCTGTGGCCCTGTGACAAGGCTCCTGAGAGGTAACAGGCTCATCCTCCTACCACTCTTGTGTTGCTTCCTGGACTGGGAGTACCACGAAGAGGGCCTTGCCTCTGTGTGTGGAACATCTAGGTGACTCTGTATCAATGGGTGCTCCCATTATTAGAAAGGCCTTGTTAGAAAGGGGGAACCCCTGGGACTCACTAGTAGGTGTCAGTTGTCTCTTCCTCTGAGCTAACCCAGACTTGCTGAGCCAACTTTCTGCTAATCTACTGAAAAGGCCCTCTTTTCAAGATGAGCTTCCAGGGGCATTCCCTTTCAGCTGAATTACCTAAGGTTTCGTATTATTCATTCTGGCGTAGATACAACTATTTCAGAAGATGGTCAAAAGGACGGCAGCAGGTCATACACGACTGACCCACATGAACATGCTTCTCATGACTCCCCAGGGCGCTCTGTAGAAACCAAGACTTGAACGTTGCAACAAAGATGCTTCATAGCAAGAGACATGAAGAATTTTCTTACTGTAGAATAATGACGTGCCAGCTGGAAGAAGGACCAATCTATGACTGAGAGCCTGGGCAAGTGTCATTAGAAAAATGGCGTGGCGAGGAGACCCTTAATAAATCCTCAGACCTTACCTCTTCATCCCAAGGCAGGAAAGTCCCTTGTATGAAGTCTTCACTAAACTCATGGTCACCGCTTTGGTCCAGGCCTTGTCGTCTCTTGATGGATCCCTGCAACGGGAGCTCTTCCCCACAACTAGTTTCTCTTTCTTCTGCCTCTGCCCTGCCCCCACCTATTGTCTGCACCCCTGAATTTTCTCTCTGAAAGCAAAGCTGATCATGTTACTCCTCTACCTAAGAGGCTTTATTACTTCCTGCCTATAGGATAATACAGGACAAGGCCCAGCTGCCTCTGCTTTCCCCTCTGCCTGGAATGTCTTTCTTTTACCTGCTTGGGTAATTTCTGTTTATTCTCCAAAGTCCAGTTTATGTCACATCCTCTGTGCTGTTCTCTCTGATTCCTCCAGATAGCGTCCGTCTTTGTTCCCTCTTTTTACTTCCATTTTGCCCATCACACCACACAATTTCAGGTCAGTTATTTACAGAAACTATCTTTTTCCTTCAGGGCAAGGATCCTGTCTTTTTTGGTCTTGGTGGACTCAGCCCCTAGCACAATGTTGGAATGAGGGAGAAGCTCAGTAAGAGTTTTATCAAACTAAGCACAGTATTTTAAGAGTTAGTAGTATTCATCTTCAAACACAAATCAATAAACTAATAAAACTCTGCTTTCTGTCTTTAGGCGACCGAGTGTACTGGGAATGACATGCCACAGACCAGCTGCGTGATTTCTGATGTGCTGTGGTCTCTCGTCCTTGCAGGCAGGGAGGAGGGATCTCTATTTGTGTTATGGATTGAGTTATGTTCCTCCTAAAATTCATACGTTGAAGTCCTCAGAACGTGACCTTATTTGGAAGCAGGGTCTCTAAAGAGGCAATCAAGTTAAAATGACATCAGCAGGGTGGTGCTATGAGCTGTACTGTATCCCTCCCAAATTCATATGTTGAAGCCCTAACCCTTAGTACCTCAGAATGTGAAGATAGGATCTTAAAATATGTGATTAAGTTAAAATGAAGCCATTAGAGTAGGTCCTAATTCAATCTTACAGTGTCCCTATAAGAAGAGGAAATCTGGACACACAAGGAGGCACCAGGATGCGTATGCACAGAGGACAGACCATGTAGAGACACAGCAAGAAGGCAGCCTTCTGCAAGCCAAAGAGAGAAGCCTCAGGGGAAGGAGAAAAACAAAAAACAAAAAACAAAAAACAACCAGCCCTGCCAACACTTGATCTTGGACTTCCAGCCTCCAGAATTGTGAGAAAATAAATTTCTGTTATTCAAGCATCTAGTCTGACATACTCTGTTATAGCTGCCCTAGTTAGAGGGGGGCCCTAATTCAATATGATCCATGTTCTTGTAAGAAGGGGGAATTTTAACAGAGATATGCTTCAAGGGAAGACAGAGTGAAGAGACAGGAGACAGCCACCTGCCAGCCCCAGAGAGGGGCCTCCACAGACCCCTCCCTTACAGCCTCAGAAAAAACCAGCCCTGCCAACACCTTGATTTTGGACTTCTGGCCTCCAGACTGTGAGACCATAAGTTTTGGGTGTTTCAGCCTCCCCATTTATGATGCTTTGACCCAGCAGCCTCAGCAGGTTAATACTCATTGTAACCTTTGGTTAGCACTTCTTATGCACGTAGTACAAACTGAATCATAGAATATGGACTCTGGACAGAACTTCCCTAGGTCACCCTCTTCATTTTACAGACAACGGAACAGGGGCCCAAGATGGTGAAAAGGCTGCCTCATGTCAGATGCTTTCTCCTAACGACTGACAGGAGATCCTGATGGGGTTTATCATGGGACCATGTTTCTATTCTTCATGTTCCTTCACGCCTTGTAGGAGCCTGCTCCATACTCAATAAATCTGGTCATGCTGTGTGTACTTGGCCCTTCATGTAGCCTCGGTAAGTAAGAGCATCTCCACATTTCTTTAGACTGTCCTGAGCCAAGTGCCTCTGGTGAAGCTTCATGACCTATCAAGACTTTGGAGTGCACTAATTAAATTCTTCTTAAACCACACTGAGAAGCATGAAGGGAGTTCTTTTTTTGAGATAGGCCAGGGTAAAACACTGGATGACCTTTCTTTGCTCTAAGACGGTTGCTATAATCACGGAAGACTGTGCCCCCAAGAAAAAAAACCCTATGATTTTTGTGCATTATCTCTTCCACTAGCCCCTATGAGGATTCCAGGGTCAGACGGCTCAGCTCTATTACCTGCTCTATGTGTGCCTTTTTGATATCTTTCTCTCCTCAGCTATAAAGTGGTAATACTCATACTATTTGGTTGCTGTAAGGATTAAACGAGTTGCTACCTAAGTGGCACTTAGTAAATCATTAAGATCTGTCAGTTATTACTATTTTAGATAAAGAATCTAAGTCTTAGACAGGTTAAGTGACCTTATCCTTGTAAGTAAACAGAGAAGCATTGCGTCAGTGTTCCTGGAGGCCACCTTCTAAAACTCTACAAAGCCTCCTCCGTGGACACCAGGTCTACACTGGGCTGAAGTCTCCTTGGAAGGATTCCTGTTCCCTATAGTGGATGCAGGGGAGAATGTCAGGGCATAAGTAATGCTTTGAAGCCTAGAACCCAGGTCCTTATGTCCCTGAACCCACCTGAGGAACGGACACAGGATCTGTTATTGAAAAGAGTCAGTGGTCTGTCTATCCTGCTCCCAACCTCAGATGGTTACTTAATCAGCCTTCTGTTCCTTCTGATAGCAGAATAATGATGTTCTTCCCAGAGAATGAGCAGTCAGAAGGTCTAGGTTCAGGTGCTGATTCTACTGCTTATAATTTGAAGAAACTTGAGCTGACTACTTAAATGCTACGACCTTCAAGTTCCTTATCTGTACTTGAGCTGGTACTTAAATGCTACGACCTTCAAGTTCCTCATCTGTACAGTGAAGATGATGATAACATGTATATGGTATGGCTATTGTGAGGATCAAAAGAGATCATAGCATAGAAAGTGCTCGGCCAATAACAGAGTACTATATGATTTGTTATTATCCCCAAACTTCACAGTCCAGGTCTCAGTCCAAGAGCTGACTCCCCTGGCCTTCTGACTTGCTATGAGAGTCACAGTCCATTCCATAAAATGTGGCCCTTCATTATATCCTGCTTTTCATTATTGAGCAAATGTTTCAAGTTTTATCTTTAGAACGTGTTGCTGGAATGCAGAGATCATGTATCACATCCCTGCTCCATTTCTGTGCATGGGTGGTCAACAGTACTTATTGATGTTGCAGACCTGTCCCACCATTAGTGGAGTATGGACAAGGGAGTCGGGACCTGCCACCTACACTCTCTCACCTAGCTATCTTGGGGGCTTGGAGTCAAGACAGGAGGGGAGAGGAAGAATCCCAACTGGGAGGCCTGCACTCTGGGTATGGCTCCATTATTTCTTATCGTTGTCCTCAAGTGTGAACCAAGCACAATGCCAACCTGGTGGTTATGAGCAGAGGACATTCACTGAATGCACATGAGGAGGCTTTTATCAACTATAGAGAAAACAGAAAGTGTTTTACCGAGGTGGAGGCCATGGCTATGGGAGCAGATCATTTAATCCAGGTGAGGACTGAGCCCATATCCTCAATGTGCCACGCCCACCCCCACCAGGGCACTCACCGAAAGATTCTAGTCTGCACTGGGACTTCGGGGTGAAGGTCCGTGAGCGGCTGCTGATGGGGTTGCTCACAGTGCAGACGTAGACGTTGTTGACATTCTGAGGGCCAAGGTTGAGATGCAGGAGGTGAGTACTGTTGTTGGCTGGGGTCAGTGGGTCAGTAGCCACTTCCTCACTCCAGTTGTAAACCACATAGTCCCCCTTCTCCACGTCGCAGGCCAGTGTCAAGCTGCAGTTCCCATTCCCCCGCGTCAAGTTCAACACCTTAATTTCCGGAGTGGAGACCTGCTCTGTCAAGAGGGGGAGGAAGGAAGCCATCACCAAAGTGAACCCCCTGGGATTCTAACTTGACCTTCTTGTTAGAAGAAAATACAGCCTAATGCTATTTTCCCCTCCCTGTGGGTGTGCAGGGTGATTTATTTGCTGTGGCGATCTGCTGGCTCCCCCAAATCCCTCTCTCTACTATACTCTTTCCCAGTATGACCTCAGGACAAAATAGGGAAAAATAATTTATCTTCTGGTTCCCTCCCACCACTATTGTTAAGGAATCCACTTGTTCTTGGTGATGCTCCCAATCTTCTGTTTTTTTTTTTTTTTTTTTTTTTTTTTTTACCTGTGGCATTTTCTGCAAACTAATCTGCATGGTTTAATTATCATTGGCTAAAGTATTACCTCTAGACCTGAAAGAATGACATAGTGGTGGGGTTTTACCTGGAGTGTGTGGGTAGGTGGGTATGTGTCTGAGTGTGTGTCTATGTGTCTGTGTGTGTATAGGAGTGTATGTGTGTCTGTGTGCATCTGTGTGGGTATGCAGAGGGGACTAGGGGAGATCTCACTCTAATCTATGAAATAGCCAAGGTAAGTAAGCAAGTTGTACTTATTCAATAACTACTGTACGATGGGCATGATTCTGGAATTTTACATTTATCATAGTCTTTAATCTTCTCAACAACTTTCTCAACAATTATAACCTTAGTTATAAGTACTCCCATTCTACAGGCGAGGAAACGGAGTCCCAGAGAGGTGGAGTGTCTCATATAGTATCACTTAAGCTGAGATCAGAACCTAAGGCTGTCTGGCTCTCCTCTTTCTTGGACTTGAGAAGAATATCATGGTTGCAGAGACTGTGTCTTCCAAGGTAAGAGTTTATGTGACAAGATGTGACAAAGGCAGTGAACTGTTCTAGAAAATTCATGATGTGTCAACCCTCTAAGAGTAGTCAGAACTCTCTGTACCTGGCAGAGGGTTGAGGGGAGGCTGCATAAACTATGTGGAGGAAGGGGATGCTGGGACTAGGGGAAGAGTGAGAGGGGTATTGCCCTCTTTTCTGTAGGCACCTGAGTATTTCAAAGAAATGCTGGGTAGGTGGGGCTCTCTGTACCAGCTCAAATATAAGGAAGTCTCTCTGTGAGAAATCAGGACAACCCACATGGCTGTTGTCAGGATTCCTGGAAATTCAAAGAGTCTCTGGGTCTAAGAGATACAAAATCTGGGTGCATTCCAGAAGGGCTGGCAGCTAAAGAGGCTTATAAAAGCACTGGCCTTGGGTTCAGATGGACCTAGATTCTGGTTTAAGCTCTGCAGTTAAGTGACCTTATAACCAGAGCCTCTGTTTCAATGAGAAAAAGGTGCTTTTTCACCAGGTAGATACGGTCGCATGGGGTGTGCGGGCAGTGCATGGACTGATTCAGCTCTCCTCTTCCTGGGCCCCCATGTGGGGAACCACCCACGAGGACTCGTGAAAACACAAGCCAACCACTTCTCCCTGGATTTCAGTGTCCTTATCAACAAAAAAAAGATTGGGTTGAATCTGTGGTATTCAAACATTTTAAAAATTGGGGGGGAAAAAACTTATTTTCAAACCAAGTCTTATTTGCAAATTGAGACTCTTGGGGCCACAGGCCCTGTAGTCCATAGGCAGCTGGGTTCCTTGTCTTTGAGAAATGGGGTAGGGCTAACTAGTGCTAATCAACTACCATCAGTGAGCGATTTGGATGAAAAAGACTTGAATCTCTGAAACCCCTTCCTAAAGCACAGTTTAGAGACCCTGGACTAGGTGATCTTTCAAGTCGCGCCCAACCTTGGATACCCTTGCTTCTGAGAGATGCCCAAATCTTAGGTAAGAAATGACCTCGGGTGCCCCCCTCCCCGTGCAGACTGCGGAAGCCCCAGGATTACCATAGATCTTCAGCTGCAGACAAAAGTGTCGAACTGAAAAGTTCTCCTCCAGGGTCATGAAGTACCAGCCCTCATTTTCCTTCCTGCTTTCCAGGATCCCCAGACTCAGGTTTTCCAGATGAAAGGTATAGCCATTTTCCAGATAGCGCGGAGACCCCCCTTCGGGCAGATCCAGGGAAGCTATTTTCTTCTTGACACTGTTTCCTGGCGATTCTGCTCTGGTGACAAGGACGTGGACGCTCTTGTTCATGCTCTTACTTATGCCTCCGGATGCCAAGGGCAGCAGCACACTGTTTCCCAACTGCCCAGGTATCTCTGGGCAGTTCAGCAAGCTCTCCCCTGTGCAAGGAAGAAGAAAGTCTGTGATTGCAGAGCTCTTTGAGAATCTCATCCTCTCTGTGCATCAGGAGTGACAGATTAAAGGTGCTCGCTCTTCCTCTCAGGCTCTCCTCGGGGTTGCCAGGTCCCTAGTAGCCTATAGGAATGGTCATAACAATCCTACTATATTCTTAATGTTTGAAAAAACCCCATGGAAATCTTAAAATTGCTTAGAAAGGAGAGGTACAGACTAATTAGGACACTGGGGTTCTTTGATCTGGGAGAGAATTCTATCAACTCAGATTTATAGTAAAGGCATGGAGAAGTTAAGACGTAGAGAAGTTAAATGACATCCCTGAAATCACATAACCAGTAACTGGACTAGAAGCCAGGTCTGCTCATTCCTTGACCAGACTTCTTACCACCGCTAGGTACCTACTATGAAGGTCAGAGAGCAACTGGAACAGATTCTGAGCCCGCGAGCCTAGGAGACCAAGGCTACAGAGCATCATCATTTCAGAAAAAGAAGAAAAAGTCTGAGGGACGTGGACCTAGGAGCGTGGTGAGCCCAGTGTTCAAACTGTGGAACGCTTGTTCTCAAAAAGATCGTTCCTAATATC
Source organism: Mustela lutreola (assembly GCF_030435805.1). Classification (NCBI taxonomy): domain Eukaryota; kingdom Metazoa; phylum Chordata; class Mammalia; order Carnivora; family Mustelidae; genus Mustela; species Mustela lutreola. The sequence continues at coordinate 70,831,812 of NC_081303.1, read as the reverse complement.
AAGGGTGAGAAATTATTTTATTTCTCTTTTTCAAAAGAGCTGAGCCAACAACAACCACAACCACCACCACAACAACAACACAAAACCACACACACACACAAAACCCCACCCTCTCAGATCAGGGTAAGGGATCCTACTGCTGACTATGTAACACCTCCTCTCTCCCCAAACCCATGGCCTCCGCTGATGACTCTGCTTCTCACTGAACTGAAAATGCAGAAGAAACGAGAAGAGAACTTCCTACCGCCCCAGCTGGATGGTCTATGCCCCCATTAAGGTTAGCCTCTTCCATCATGGAGCACTCACCCACCTCAGGCCTTTGCTCTTACAATAGCCCCCACGCTTTGCACCATCAGCTTTATTACTGGTGTAGAATGTTGTGGGTTCTTTCCATCAACACACAACATACCAACCTGTAACGTTCCTCCTCGTACAAACCCCTCCCCTGACCCCAGGTTCATCCCTCGCGGCTGCCTCATTTCTCTCTTTTCCCTTATTGCAAAGTCCTTTAATGTGTGTTTATATTTTCTGTTTCTGTTTCCTGACTCATTTTTCCTGCACCCACGTTAGCAGGCGCTCTTCCCTACCGCTCCCTGGAATTATCCTCATCAAGGTCACTGTGTGCGCCGTCGCGCCGAGTCTATCCTCCATCCTCGTCTTGCTTTCTCAGGAGCCCCTGACATGGTTCGTCACTGCCTCTTTGAAGCACGGCCTTCGCTCAGCCCCTGGAATACCACTCTCCTGGTTTCACTCCTATTTCACTGGCTACTCCTTCTCAGCCTCCCCGACTGGAACCTGCTGCTCTTAAAGATCTCTAAATACGGACGCATCCTGGGACTCAGTACTCAGAGCCCCGCTCTCCCAGCCGTGCTCATCCAGGTGCGTGGGTTAACATGCTTCTGGAATGCCTGCAGAGATGGACCTCGCACCCAAACTGCCCACATGGATCCGTGTTTGGAGGTCAAAAGGGCATTGCAAACTTAGCAAAGGGACTCTTGGCTCCATAGCCCCTCCCACCAACGACATTACAACTCCCCCGGATTCTGAGACCAAAACGTTTGGAATCATCCTTGACTCCTTTCCTTCTCTCATATGCCGTATCGAGTCCATCAACAACCCCTGTTGGCTCTACCTTCAGGATATGTCTGCGATCCTAACGCCTCCAGCCGCCTTCATTTCTGCCACTGTCGTCACAGCCTGGCACGGCCACTGGCTTCCAACTGATCTTCTGGCATTTGTACAGTAGACTGACTCATCTTTCAAACCTACGCCAGATTTTGTCTCTCTCCTGCTTTGAAACTTCCAGGGATTTCTAGCAACCATAGAAGAAATAGCCACAGGCCTTGTTATGGCTTCAAAGACTCTGAGCAACCCCGTCCCTTCCCTGACCCTTCTACTGCCCTCTCTCTCCACTCACTGCCCTATGGTCATACTGGCTCAGACACCTCATCAAGAACATTCCCACATCAGAGCTTCTGCTTCTGCTGTTCTCTGGATATCTTTTTCTTTATATATCTGGGTAGCTCACTCCCTCACTTTATTTTAGATTTCTGCTCAAGAAGTTATCTCCTCTGAGAAACTTGTTCTCACCATCCTATACAAAATAAGCGCCCCTTCTGATTCCACACTTACCCCTGTCTGAAGATACATCGTGTATTATTCTATTCTATTTTTGTGTCCCTGGCTAGGATGCAAACTTTTCAAAAGGAAGAATTTCATTCTGTTCGTAATTTTGTGTCTAGGACCTACAACAATAGTTGGTGTATGGTAGGCTTTTAATAAATATCTGTTCAAAATATGAGTGCAGAAAGCTATATTACCTGACTCAAATCTCTCTTATTTAGCTTTGCCCAATATGTAACTGAACTTACCCATAAGCTAAATCTCATAAATGGAGCCCTTGACTCAGAGAACATAGATTGCTTTAGTTGATAAGGAAGCCAGAGAAGTAAAACAAAATCACCTGCTTGAGTAGTGCAACTGCCTAGAAAGGACACCATTGACTTGTGGCTCACGTGGGTTGTTAGAGAACTGGACAAACTGGTCCAGATGTTCTTGATATCAAAATGCTCTGAAATCCCAACACAGGCCCATAAAGGGCCCAGCTAGTATCAGGCTAGAGATCCAGAAATGGGGAGAAAATCATGGGCAGTCCACTTGGGTGAAATTAGGGTGAGATTGGTGGAGACTCATAACGATGAAGAGAAGTGAGGGGAAGGGAGGATATAATATGGCATCGGGAGGGGCCCCCATACCACCCCCAGCACCACCAAAGAAACCAATGAAATAAAATAGGAAGGGAGAGAGAAAAAAGAGAAGAAGGAACAGATGAGAGGGCAGGCTGAGTGGTATCAGCACACTCACGCACGGGGAGTGGGATCGAAACTCGGTCAGCAAGCAACCTTCACACCCTGCAACCCACATGAAGAATGGTGATCTCACAACTGAGTGCGTGTGAGTGGCTGGGTCTAGAAACCAGTACCAGCTAAGCACAAGTGGAAAACAAGTGGGAACTTTAAAGTGGTTCAGAGAGCCCTTCAAGTGGAGTCCCCACTCCTGAAACATCCTACGGCCTGATGCTACTTTTCCAGCGGGGCCGTGATTCAGTCAACCCTGTTTGCTCAAGAGTCTGGAGGAAATGTTCGTAGCCATTACCACCAACTCGTTTTCTTCAAGGCTAATTCTACTTAGAAAGTAGAGTGATTCACATGGGCCCATGGATATTTTCCTGAAATGAGCCCCATGTGGCCGACCCTTCTCAAGATGGGATTCTACCTAATGAGAACCACCCACTTACACTGCCAGGTCATGCCCCGCTCACAGGGGCTCACGCCATCTTGCCGTAGCTTTCAGGGAGAGGACGCGGGCAGGTCTTACCAGGCCTCACACTTCTTGCAGCAGAGCGAGGCCCCAGAAGAGACGTTTGTTCTGTTACCTGCACTCCCAAGAGCCATTCTCTCCCCACCCCCCTTCCTTGATGCTACTGAGTCTTTCTGAGTCAGAGGACTTGCATCTGCATGCCCCGGGCTGACTGCCGGTTACTGCCCTCTATTTCCCTGACTAATTCCTTCCGTCCCGTCTCTGCCTCTGAACCCTAGCCTCCTCGAGGCCTCCCTGCTTTGTGCCTCCAGTGCCTTACTATGTCCCCTTCATATCACTCCTTGCCCTTTTAACTCTGATTCTTTGCCTGTCACCCTTACTCAAGAATAAGCTTCTGTGAGTAGCAACTGTGTCTGCTTGTCCACTTAGAGTCCTTACACCCACCTGGGACACAGTAGAAACTCAGTAAAACCATGCTGCTCAAGAGAATGAAAAACTGAATGAGCGAGCAACACAGAACCTCAGAACCCTTCTCTCCAAAATCAGAATGTACTCTGTTTCGTCGTTCTAACGTCCCTGAGAAGGACAGTGTGTCTGGGAAATGATGGTGACCCTTCTCCCCGCTTGCCAGGGGAGCAGATGGAAAACGCTTGGCTAAGGAGCCCAGGCTTCAAGCTCAGCAGACCACTTGCCATCCCCCTGAACCCTCGCGACACCTCATCTCTACACTGACATCTTCATCAGGAATACTCTCATCAAGTCTTATAAATAATCCAGTGTATATATTTGGGAAGACACACAAGGAACTGGTGATAGCTGCTGTCCTGTCTCCATCGCATCCCCTTCTGTACTGCTGAGGTTTTAAGTAGATGTATGTGTGATACTCTTGCAATAAACTAACTAGGTAACAAAAAAAAACTAAATGAAAACTTAGGTGATGAAAGGAGTTCCTATCCAGATCAAATACTCCCATGTGCCTGTACTTCCTTCTATAGTTTTATCAGCTTCTCTCACCTTTTGAAGATTCCTACACTTCATTTCAATTCAATTAAAATCAACTTACATGCTCCAATTACAGATAGCATATTCTAATTTTTACCATGGGACCTGGAGACAAATTTTAACATCCCTCCCACCCCCACCAAACACAAGTTTATCCAGGCTCATTTACTGAGGTCTCTGAAGTCAGGCTGTATAACTACAGAGAAACTTCTAAACTTCTCTGTGGCTCTCATTCCTTCTTCTATAAAATTGTAATGGTAACAATAATAACATATCCCCTAGGGGTGGTGTGAGAATTAAGTGAATACACATAGCACTTAGAACAGTGCCTAATATAGCAAACAAGGCTTTGCATACTATTATTATTCATTCAACAATCATTTGTGGAAGGGCTCTGATATACCAGATACTGGGGCAGGTCCTGGGCAGAGGCTGTGGATGCTCCTTGTGCTTCCCCCACCCCTCGCACAATGCCTGCCGCATCAGGGGTCCTTAATAGATAGTTACTCAATGGGATTGTCCAAAGTCAACCAACCCATGGATAAAACCAATCAGCCCTGACATTATGGTTTCCAGTCTGGTGCTGGAGATGCAAAGGTGATGGCTTTATTTCCCAGTATTAAATCTTTAGAGAAAAAAGTATCCCAGTATTAAATCTTTTGAGAAGCTTCGATCGGCACCTTGGGAGAGAATGGCCCAGTGAGCAAAGATGGGCCAAGTCTGAAGCCCACACACTTATCCTTCATGTGTGTGAATGAGGTGGACCCACCTGGAGGAATACAACATCCCCTTGGGGCAATTCATCAGTTGTAAGAGACGCGTCGCTCTGGTGAGGGATGCTCATAATGGGGAAGTATGTATGTGGGGGAGTGGGGGAAATCTTGGTACCTTCTGCTCATTTTTGCTGTGAGCCCCAAATTTCTCCAAAAATAAAGTCTATTTCTTTTAAATGCCATTGGAGGAATGGAAAATTCACTTTATTGGGGGAAGGGACATGTGGACTTTTGATTCTACAATTCTGACGGAATTGGGAGGTAAGCTGAGTAGAGATAAGGAGGAGAGTGGCTCCTGATTTTACAAGAATTGCACTTCTTGGTTGAGTAACTGTCATGGTTGACCTGTCCCACTTGCAAAGCATTTCCATCTGTGTTTAATCGGGGTTTCACAAAAGAGTGTGTATTTAAAAATAAAAACACTAAAAATTTTGTGCGTGTTTCAGAGAAAACGGAATGCAAGGAAGACAGGCACTGCTGGTTGGGTAGACACACCCCACGGAGCTGGGCTGCTTCTTGCTGACCAGGGACTGTCAAGCCTCCAGCGGAGCAGCTGCCAGCACCTGGTGCCATGGGAGCACCGTGGGCCAGGCTGGCTAGCTGGCAAGTAAACACAGAGATTTAAAAAGTCCAACCCACTGTTCAACCCCATCACTCCTGATAGTCACTAAGAAATATCCCCAAGTGGTAGCCACATATGAAGTGCATCTGGGATGGTTTGGCTTTCTCTGTGGTGGCTTAAAGTGGTTCAGTCTGGCTTTCTGAACCTTGAGCTCAATCACCCCTTCCCTAGACCTCAGAAAGCAAGAGCTCTAGGTCTCCCTGATTCTGAGGGAAATGGGGGTCGAGAAAGGTCCTCTTTATCTAGGAGTCTAGGAGTCTAGTAAAAGATAGATCCCATGCACAGCCTCTCCGACATCCATAGAGTATCTCTGGACTTTTCCTGTAAAAGTCCTTAATGGATTTGCGGTCTTGAAAACCCCAAGTGCAAAACACCCAAAGCCTCAGGATTTCCCCCCTTCCTTAATACCGCTTCCACTCCGGGCTGCCTCCCCTAGTCTAACCAGCCTCCAGGCTCTGAAACATTCCCAGTGAGCCCAAAGTCCACTTCTTGTATGGCTTTTCTTTCTCAAATACCTTTTCTCATAGCCCTGATACTACTACAGAGCACCCCAGCTCACCTCCAGGAGGGACACAAACCAGAAAGACAAGAGCAGAGCTCAGCCCCAAACCCTGTGTTGTGTGTCTGGCCCTACTGCCAGAGCTCCCCAGACCCTTGAGAGTTCCCAATTTGCATTTCCAGAAATCCTGGCCTCTCCCCCATCTCACTGCCTTGGGAGGTTCTCTTCCAGGAAAGTAGCCACCAGCATGACCACACTGGAGCCACTGTCTGATCTCAACTGATGCCTGAGGTTTTCACTTCACTTCTACACTATAGCCCTTCCTTGTTGTTGGACCGTGGTTCTGGCTGGGCTGCTCACATGTGTGAGGATCCCCTTCAAGGGCAGGGAAGTAGGAGTCATCGTCTCCCAAGCTCCATCGGTCCACCTCAGCCCCTTAGCCTGGGTATTTGCCAGATGCAAAAACAACCACTCAACCAGAACCTTGACCAGAGTGTCCCATCCTGAGACCCTGGTCTGCAATGTTACCTGTGCCTTTGGCTGAGGGCTCCTGGTTTCCTTGGAAACTAGGATTGGTGGGGCTGAGCCTTGGCATCCAGGAACCCACAATATTCCTTCCTCTTTGAAAGAGTCAGAAGGAACTTAGAGCCAGTCCCTGAGAGAGAGAGGCAGCCAAACCACAGCCCCCAGCCCCTGTGACTTTTCTCCAACCATGGTCTGGCTGACTCCTGGCAGGTAATGGTGGGACTCACATCCTCAAACAGATGAACACTCACCTGTTCCACAGCTCAGCTCAAAAGCCAGGGAGAGAAACAGCAGGAAGTTCAAGGAGAGAAGCCTCTTGGGATCCATCAGCTGGCGAAGAGAGGGAAGGGAGCCCGTGAGGAGCCCTACAACTGCTTGCAGACGCCACGACGGAATGAGGTCCGTGTCAGGCAGAGGTGCCTCTGCCGCCTAGTTATGCATCAGGAACCAGATGGCTTCCTGTATCACTGGGACTTTTTCTGCCTGAGTGTCGGAGATTGCTCATCTCCTTTTAGGCTTCAAATCACTTTGCTGTTCCCAAGAAGTCCGTGTCAAATGCTCAGACTGCCTAAGACGGGAAAGTAGTTCAGCAAACCCAGCCCTGAGCAGAAATTGACCCCCCTCCTCCCAACCCCAGCCTTCCCTGGTAGTTCTGTCTGGTAACCCTTCTTAGAGTGGAAAGAAGGCTTGTCAGATCTGGGTCAGTTAGTTCAAGGCTGAACTTGGATGACTAAACTTTGAAGAGTTCTTGTGTTTCATGTCTGATTTGTTCCATAACTTCATTGAACCCCTCCACACGCAGTCGGGTCCTGATGTCAAAGCCCCAGAGACATGGGGAAGGCAAGGGTGGATCAGCTGGCAGAAATCCAACTTCCCAGATGGCGCAGTGTGGTAGAATTTAGTGAGCTCTCGGTTGTGTTTGAGGGGGTACCTTTATTTCAGAGCTTGTATCTAACTTTTTGTAGAGGGGGAGGGACTAAAGTAGGCAGAAGAAAGACATACTTTTCCACGAGTTAAGCTGTAAAAATGAAAATACTGGGAAGATACTTTTACCAGTGTTCAGGAAGAGATTTTGAAAGGTCAGCTTCTTGTTTTTAAAGTCCATTTTAGGGATATCTGGTTGGCTCAGATGGTTGAACATCTGTCTTTGGCTCAGGTCATGATCTCCACATCTAGAATTGAGCCCCACATCTGGCTCCTGGCTCAACAGGGCGTCTGCTTCTCCCTCTGCTGCTCCCCCAGCTTGTGCTCTCTCTGTCTCTCCCTCTCTCAAATGAATAAATGAAAAAAAAATCTAAAAAAAAAAAACATTTTTTAACAGATCTGAGGCACTCTCCAATGGGCCTTCCTGAGGAAATTAAGGTTACAAGACCTGGCGATATATGGGAACTTACCCTTTATCTTCACTGCTTTTCTCCTTCCCTCATCTAACACCCAAGCATCCTTCCCAAATACTACCTGGTGGGGTGTGGGAGCCAGCATGTACCAACTACTGAGAGCTGATTGTTAAATTTTCAGGAATCTTACAAGCTGGGTGATTGATAAATATTACCATTATTAAGAATTCGATTTATATGAATTTACTATATTTATTTAATTGTAGATGAGAGAATAATAACTAAGGGGAAAACTCAAAATGAATTACTTCCTAATTAGTTCACAACATTTTATTATTATCTATGGTCTTGAGGACATTTACACCTATTGTATCTCTATGGTGGAAATAAAATACCAGGTATCATATGGGCTCTGTATTACTTTCAATGACAGCATGTTTGTAGCTTGAAATCAGCCAGGGTGGGAGCCTATTGGCAAATGATAGAATCAGAGCTCTGATTTAATGTTATGTTGGTTTTCTGGATGTAAGAAAATTATAAAGAAAAGGTGATAATTCAGATTAAACTTAAAAGTATATCATGACTGTAGCTTCGATGTTGTGAATAGAACACAGAATTTGAGGAAGTAGTATTCCAGGATTTAACAACTACGGTCTTATTCAGCAAAAAGTCACTAATGTCACTGACCAGTAAATGAGGTTGCTATATATGTCTTTGATGTTGCATATTTCTTTAACCTAAATAAAAAAAAAAAAAAGTGATTGGAAGCAAGAAGAGAAGAGAGTGAGATATTTGAAGAGTTGAGAGAAAGAAAAAACCCCACCAACCTAGAATTCCAAGTCCTGAGAAATTATCCTTCAAAAGTGAAGGAGAAACAAAGACTTTCTTGGACAAACGGAAGTTGAGGGAATGTTTTGTCAGTAGCTCTGCCTTGTTAGAGATAGTCAAAGAAGTTCTTTAGGGAGAAAGAAAATATATATGTCAGAAACTCAGATATACATAAGGAAAGAAAGAGCATGAGACGGGAATAAGTGAAGATAAAAATAAAAGCTTATTTTTATTACTCTTAATCGATATAAGAGATAACACATTATTCAAAATAATAATAACAATAACGATGTATTCAATTATGTGTGCTTATGTATATTTCTTATGTATATACGTGCTTCTGAATGCTTATATATAAGTGAAATGAATGACAATGATACAAGGGATAGGAAAGAAGAATTAGGATTATTTTCTTACATAAGATCCCACACTACCCATGAAACAGTATAGTGTTATTTGAAAATGTGCTTGGACTGGTTGTAAATGTATATTGCAAAATCTAGAGCAACCACTAAAAAAAAGTTTTTAAAAAAAGTATGATTATGTACTAAGGAGAGAAAATGAAATCCTCAATTAAACCACAAAGGGCAGAAAAAGAGGGAAGGCAATAATAGAAACAAAGAAGAAGGGCAACAAATAGAAAAGAGTAACAGATATGGTAATGTTATTCTAACAATATCAAGAAACATTTTGAATGTTAATGGTCTAAATGAACCAATTAAAACACAGAGACTGTCAGAATGGATCAAAAAACAAGATCCTATTGGCTTTTGGTGGACAGCAGGGGCCATTAGAGAGGTAGACCAGGGCAAGAAGTGGCAGGATTGGCAGGTCCAGAGCCTTGTCCTTTCTGCTGCTCAGGCCTGATCTTCCTGTAGCTGGGCTGCCCACGATGCTCCCCATAGATATGTCCTTACAAGTTGGCCAGAGGCACTCACTCTTGAGACATCATGATGGTGTACTGGTGACAGACTGGACTCGGCTACATTTGAAACTCCCAGATCTGTGCAAAAGCAGTGAGAGATGCACTGACTACAGAATTCGAAACAAATGACAAGAAGACTTCCGGCAGCGGCAAAAAAAAGTTGTGAAAGTGAAAAAGGAATAATCTACTCTGACTGAAGCTTGAAATGCTGCATTTTCCAGGTGAAGATATGTGGGCACATGTTAGGGCAGATTGAAAACTATCTGCTCTAAATACATGTCTTATTCACAGACTAACCATGACAATAAATTGAAATATTATTCAAAAAAACAAAGCAAAACAAAAATAAAACCCAACTATGTCATCTATAAAAAACCTACTTTAAGTATAAAGACACATAAAGATTAAAAGTAAATGGATAAAGAGAAAACATGATAACATTAATTAAAAGAAAGCAGAGGTTGCCATATTAATTTCAGACAGAGCAAAATTATTATATAACGACAAAGGGGTCAATTCTCCAAGAAAACATAACAATCTTTAACGTATATGTGTCTAACAACAGAGCTTCAAATACATAAGGCAAAGACTGGTAGAACTATGATGAGAAATAGATAAATCTGCTATCATCATTGGAGACTTGAACATCCCCCTATCAGAAATGGACAGATCCAACAGGCAGAAAATCAGGACACTACTAAATTCACACCACCACAAATCAGCTGACACCTATAGACTACTTCACCCAGTAACAGCAGAATACACATTCTTCTCAAGTTCATATGGAACATTCACCAAGATAATCCACCTTCTGGGCTGTAAGACACATCTTAATACATTTGGAAAAATGGAAATCATACATTGTCTGCTCTCAGGCCACAGAGAGATTAAAATAGAAGTCCATAACAACAAAAAAAAAACAATAACTGGAAAATCCCAAAACATGTGGAGATTAAACAATTCACTTCCAAATAACATATGGGCCAAAGAAGAAATCTCAAGAGAAAAATTTAAATATTTTGAACAAAATAAAAATGAAAACACAACTTAACAAAATTTGTAGGAATCAGGAAAAAAAAAGGTGGTGCCTAAAGGAAAATTGATAGCATTGAATGCATATAATAGAAAAGAAAAAAGATCTAAAATCAATATAAGCCTTCACTTTAGGAAACTAGAAAAAGAAGAGCAAGTTAGGGGCGTTTGGGTGGCTCAGTGTGTTAAAACCTTGCCTTCGGCTCAGGTCATAATCCCAGGGTCTTGGGATTGAGCCTTGCATCAGGCTTTCTGCTTGGCAGAGACCCTGCTTCCTCCTCTCTCTCTGCCTGCCTCTATGCCTACTTGTGATTTCTGTCTGCCAAATAAATAAATAGAATCTTAAAAAAAAAAAAAAAAGAGCAAATTAAGTGCAGAGTAAGCAGAAGAAAAGAAATAATAAAAACTAGAGTAGAAAGCAATGAAATTGAAAACAAGATATTAATAGGGAAAAATCAATGAAAGCAAAAGCTTGTTCTTTGCAAAGACCAGAAAATTGGTAAACCTCTAGCCAGGCTAAATAAATTAAAAAAAAAAAAAAAAAGAGGACACAGATTACTAATATCAGAAATGTAAGAGGGGGCATCACTACCAAACCCATGGACAAAAAAAGGACAATAAAAGAATACTATGAACAACCTCAAGCCCACAAATTTGATAACACTGGTAAAATGGATCAATCCTTGAAAGACATAATTTGCCAGAACTCACAGATGAAATAGACAATCTAAATAAGTCTATTTCTATTAACAAATTGAACCAACAATTAAATAACCTTCCAAATCAGAATGCATACTAACTCACTCACTCTATCCTATCTTTCTAGCTTATTCTATTCAATATATAACTTATTCTGATATCAAAACTGGACAAAAATATCACAAGAAAAAAACTAGAGGCCAATATCTCTCATGAGCATAGGTACACAAATCCTCTACAAAGTACTGTCCAATCGAATTCAATAATGTATAAAAAGTGTTATGTTTCAACGACGTGGAACGTATCCCAGGCATGCAAGGCTGGTTCAACATTCAAAAATCAGTCTATCCTGTACTGTATCTGGTACATCAAGCTGTTTCCATCAGCTATAAAGAGCAGATTTGAACAAACTCACAACTAAAGATGTACAAGTGATAAAGTCTCACACTCATAAGTCCATTTTCAAAATCCTTTATATTCACTACCTTATTTGATGTTTGTAACAGTTCTATGAAGGAAGCAGATCTGGTGGTGATGGAAAGCAGGGACTGGACAAAACTTGGGAACCCTGTCTCCAGGTCAAAACCTCTTTCTCTTTCTCTGGAGTATATTCATTATCCCCATGAATACTCAAGAAAGTAAGGAGGAAAAAAATCCTCCTAATTAAACTCCCTGGATGCCTGTAGCTTCCACTTATGTTATTTCATTAATTTTTATAATTTAAAAAAAAGCAGGTATAATTATCACTATTTTACAAATTGAGGTACAGACCTGCTAAATAACTTGTCTAATGGCTCAGAGTGCCCAAAATGGAAGAACTAGATTCAAATCCTGCATTACCTGACTCCAGAGTCTCTGCTCTCTCCATTCACCATACTACTTCCATTACACTTGGCAAGAACATTAACTAATCCTTGGGCTTATGTTAGTCAATTGCCTGTTATCCATGGAACATCTGGCACAGATGAAGGTATGGGCGACAGGAGACCCCTGTCCAGTATTTCCTCCCCCTGACTTCCATCACTGGGACAAAGCTGCACTTCCTTCCCTTTGGCTTTATGGAACTCCTTTCTAAGATTGAGGAAGACCATATGTCTATGGAAAAGAGCCTTCCCCCGATCTAAGGTAGGTTGCACATTGAGATTATCTCCTAAACAGAAGGGTGTAACATCCCCCTAAGATTTGCTACTTTCAAAAAAAAAAAAAAAAAAAAAAAAAAAAAAAGATTTGCTACTTTCCCTCCTGACCCTTTATGGCAAGGGTTGCAGAGTGACCTGCCTGAAAGTGCCTGTGTCTGGGCTGCCCCTGAACATCTTGGCATCCCAGCTTAAGACTATGCTTATCAAGGCCTCTGACCAAAGAGGCCCCTATAACATGAGCCAGCAACTCAAGGAGGGATCTCACAAGGGCAGAGCACACTACCTGGCTGCTTGGAGCCCATAATAAGCATCTCCATTGGAATAAGAAAAAATCAAAAATAAATAAATAAATAAATAAAACAATTAAAAAACAATAAAAACCCCACAAAACCAAAATGAAAATACAAAATTCCCCCAAAATCTGAAACATCTCCTAGGAGACCGGATTGCAAAGTCTAAAATCAGCCCGGGGAAATCACTGGAAAAAACACCGTAGCTCAGCTCTGTTGGGTGAGATGAGGAAGCCCATGGGACAGGTGTCTGTTACAGAGACTGAGCAGACCAGTGGAGCAGACAGCCCTCCTGGGTAGGGCCTGTAGGGGTTGAAGGGCATTGGGGGTTGGGGGAGTGGGGAAACCAGGTTATGAGGTGGCTTTATCCCAGACCGAGACCCAGGTTTTGCCCAACATGTTCATGCCAGTAGCCACCCATCTGAGCAAATGGATGTACTGAGTGACCAAGGCTCAGAAAGGGAAGCTGGGGACGTGGCCCAGTGTGGCTTGTGAAGATGCCACTGGAAGTGCCTTCTGGCCTTTACCTAGCCTGTAAGGCTGAAATTGCTATCTTCGAGGTCTTCCACATGTTTCCTACATCAGCACCTTCTCCAGGGTTCAGATCCAGGTCAGAACACTAGAATCTAGAGGTTGAGGAGAGATATCCACGGGCATCTGTAATCTGAGTTTACCTCCCCAAACTCTTGTCACTTCCACTGATGCTCCTGCCCTCCTTCCAGACCTCAGAGTCAATATGTGGGGATCTCTTCCTTCTGGGCCTGCCCTGGACAGACTAAGTCTCTCTTGTCCCACAGTCCCCATAGCTCTTTGAGACACATTCTTGGTAGGGTTGGGGGTCCTTCCTAGTATCCCCCAAATTATCCTACATGACAGCCATATAGTTTTCTGGCCTGCTTTCTACTGGCATAAGCTGCTACAGAGAGGGAAATGCCCACGCAATTCCACTCCTTCTAGGAAGGAACCGAGTTTAGGAACCAGCAACAGTGCTGTTGAGTCACCAACCTCAAACTTTTTCTGTGTGCCAAAAGCTGCCTCCCATAGCTCTGATCTCCCTTCTTAGATAGAGTTATAAACATGACAATAACTTGCAAAGCATGCTACAAATCCTGGATGACTGTGGTCAGCCTTCTTCTTTCCTTCATACAAAGCTCAAACTAAGGGCTCGTCATTGGCAGTTCTAGAAGGCTCTTGGTCAAGTCCACTGAGCACTCATCTTGCAAAGCTGATGAGGAAAAGGATTCATTCCTTTTCATCAGGGAAAAGGATTCATTCCTTTCTGAGTAGTCCCAGTTCCTAACCAGTGATCACATTCCTGGGAGACAAAGACAGATGGGGAGGAGGACTGAATGCCCCATGGGTCACTGAATGAACTTCTGATATGCTCACAAGCCATGAATGTAGTGGGATTCCGGCACTGACATGCCAATGATGTAGGCTGACCTGAAATAAGTCCAGGGAAGAAGGAAAAGCTAGGACACTTGAGCAGCTTGGAAAATGGAGCTGTAGACTAGGGGACTCGAGTGAAGAACTCTAGTTGGCATAACTGAAGAGAGGGACAGTATGGGGATACCCTGGAATGACACACAGCAAGGAAGTCCAATATCTTCCTCTTCTCCATGCACTTGCCTGACCCCATGCTAACCACGAGGAAAACATTCTATCAGTTTTAAATATAATGATTCTCAACATCCCTTAATGATGGAACCATAACAAGGACTTACACATTTAGTTATCAACCACCTGAATAAATTTATCAAATAATATTTCTAGTTAAGAGTGGGAAATGTAGGAAGTGGGATTTTTAAAAATTAGGGTTCTGTCTCTTCTTTTTAAAATTGCGAATATAATACAGTATTGAACATTTTAAAAGAAGAAAGAGGGGCGCCTGGGTGGCTCAATCAGTTAAGCATCTGACTCTCGATTTCTGCTCAGGTCATGATCTTAGGGTCCTGGGTTGGAGCCCCGGGTCAGGCTCTGCACTCTTCGGAGGGTCTTCTGAAGATTCTCTCTCTCCCTCTCCCCCTACTCCTCACCCTGCTCTCTATCTAAAATAAATAATTTTTTTAAAGGAGAAAGTAAGTAAAATCTTCCATAATCTTCTACCTTTTTTGCAACTGCTTTCAAGTTTGTAGATCTCCAACTCCTTGTTTAGGAGGCCCTAGAGTAGTCTGGCTCAGAACTCCACTTGTGGTCAGAGACATTTGGGTTCAAGTCCCCAGTCTGTTAATTATAAGTCGGGTGACCTTGGGCAAGTTGCACAATCTCTCTGAACCTTTCTTTCCTCATCAGTGACCTCAAGATAAGGAAACACCTCACAGAGTTGTGGGAAACTAAATGACATCAGTGCAAGTAAGGCACTCAGCTCGGAGCTTGACGTGTGGCGGCCATTTTGAATTTGGTATCTCTTGGTTTCATCATTTCCTGAAAGTAGGGATGAGTGATTCAATGATGAACCCCATATAGCTGCAGCAGGTGATGCACAGGAAGTACTACCTTATGGTCAAGATCAGGGACAATCCTCAGAGACTGGACCAGAATGCTATGGGCACTCTGGTAATGGATGTCTTTCCTGGGCTTCCCCATGAGAGACAACAGTAGCTTTGTGGCATAAATTAGAGATGAAGCACATTATAAGCCATTAAAAACTTTTAGCAATTTAAGGCAGAGAAGTGAATTTTCTGCAACAAGTATTTAAAAACTCTGTTATAAAGGAATTGAACACCTCAGTACAGAAAATCACATTTCATAAAGAAAAACATCAGCATGTAAAGCCTAACAGGAACTGTACCATTACACAAAAATCAGAAGAGAAAATGTGAAACAGAATGAAAATGTGAACTGAACCATTAGCCACACCTAGTTCAGTTTCGCAAAATCTACGTGTGGAAGGATTTGAAGTCGAGATCAAAATTATACACCATAGTAATTAGTTATTGTTTAATTTAACCGTGACTATAAAAATACCTATAGAGTTCTCTGTGAGATGGGTTGGACACCTCAATTTATTCTGCTGTATTATGAAGTTTCAAGTAAAAAATGCCTCTTGGGGGTCATCCTAAGTAAACACCCGGTAGTTGGGCTCGTTGTAAGTAACAGTCATGGTCAAGACGCTGGAGCCCGCCATGGAAGCCATGATCCCTCCTGAGCAACGGCTGGTGTGAGTTTCCCTCTTGCCTCAGTAGGCTACCCCTTCCACAAGCATGTGTGTAACTAAAATCACAGTTCTGCACACACTTTTGTGTTCTTTGTTATTTAACATAATACATAAAAATGTATGATTATATGCTATTTCCTAGTTTAATGAACAAGGATTTCTTAAAGAATATTGTATGAATAATTATCTTGACTTAAAAAGAGAGCAAAAGAAGATCATGAAATTGTTCAAAACATTAAAGTGTAGAAGGCCTTCCATGGGGTGACAGTACAGACCATACCTGGACACAGAGGCTTCTTTCCTTAGTTTAACTGTTTGCTTTGTTAAGCAACATAACAGAGTTAAAATGGCAAGCCCTGGGTTCCACCCTGAGATCCTTTTCTAGGAATGAATAATTCAGTTGAGAACAGGCTTCTGTTTCTGTTGTACAGCCTTTAAGAAGGATGGCTCCCAGCTCCCTGTTCTGATGATAGAACCAGGGTTAAGGCCATTAAAATGCTAAATTCTGATCTTATCTGGATGCAAGCAGCTGGAATATAAAACCCTGCAGGCTCAGGTGGTACCCTGGTACCTAGCTGTCCTTCTCAGCTTTCCTTCCAGCTAGTACCTGCCATGTGTACCCGCATCCCAGAGTGTCCACCATTCCGCACTGAGATAGAAGCTGGGAGAAAGAGGGGCAATAACAGTGCTTCCTATGTTGCTTACTGAACTTTTCAAAATACAAGAATTTACTTTAAGAGCCTGGGTTCTAAAGTTGGCTTGTTCACATAAGTATGCTATGTCATGGGCATGGAAGAATATGAGAATTCCACAACAGAAACAGCTTCTCTTTCCCATGAGCTCACACTGGATCTAGACCTTACTACCCCCAATTCACAGATGAGGAAGCACAGTCATAGACAGCTAATAACTTGTCTGGGGTCCCACAGTAAATAAGGAACAGGAATAGCACTTGGATATAAGCTCCATCACCTCCTGCCACACTGGCCTGGGAGACATGTTGCTTAGCAAAGCCTTCATCATTCTTTCTGAGTTCTGCACACCATATCCCAATATATTTATCATTAAGTATCTATGACCCTTGACTGCTTTGGTACTTTCTGTCTTCTTAGGAACTGCCTCCATCTGCCCTTTCCACCCTCCCCTTGGTCCCACTATCATCAGTCTTTTGAGCTCTCTAGCTTGCCATTCACTTCTGGTCACCAGCTCCCACGTCTGTGATTGCTGCCTTGATGGCTCTTCCAGCTACCAGTCCTCTACAAAGACCCATGCTGGGCCTTCCATAAGCATGGTCCTGCTCTGCAGGTCCTGGCGTTCACTTGGAGGCCCCACAGATCTTGAAACTTACACTGTCTGTTCTCAGAAATCTCTAAGTCCTTAAATACTTGGCCCCACTATGGGTTGGCTCTAATTCTTCCTCTAATGATTAATGTGTGTGATAGCTTATGGTGCCATACAAAGTCCCTAAGGGTTCAGGTTTGACCTGATGCCAATGAAGGCTTTTCTAATTGCAGAAATATTTGTAGTCAAATGAGCATGGGGTCAGAAAAATATGAAGTGTAACTACAGGGATTTCATTCACTAATTGCATGACCTGGCATAAGTCACATTCTTGGTGACACTAAGTTTTCCCATCTATAAAATAGTGCACTACAAGTTTATTCATGTAATGGATTTTAGGGTATGTTGCTCGGGACTGAGAACCAAAACAACCATTCCCAGTTGCCAGAAGCATCAGGGCCTGATGGCTTGCAGTCAGGTCTCTCCTTGGGAGACACCCTCAGGCAATTCCATCTATGAACACCACCTGCATCTAACACTTGGTCATCTGGACACTGAACGGGTATAAAAGTCTAGTCCCCATGCCTCAATTTGGAGCAGCCATTAGGGGCCATCCCGGCTCTGGAACACCTCAAATAGTCAGCTGAGGCCTTTGTTCCCACTGCTTCCAGAGTTCAACTTCTCCCTCTGCTCAGTCCTTTGTCCTTCACTTCTCACAGGTGATTTCACAAGTATTCCTCAGTGCACTTACTGCTCACAAATCTCCATCTCAGAGCCTGCTTCGGAGGGAACCTGACCTTAAATGTCTCATATATTTTCCAAGGGGTAAAACAACATCGTGTATATAATGTACAGTATTTGATAGAGCATGGGCATCAATATTTGCTAGTTCCCTTCTCTTCCTCATTGTTTTGTCTTTCATTCATTCCTAAGGATACTCTACCAAGGGAACTGAGACCTTCCAGCAACAGATAATGTCCCTCCTTCCACCTAATCAAAACTCTTTTTCAGACATAAACAATTAAATACATTCTTGGAAAGTTGTTCATCCTCTTGATGGGAAACACCAAAAGTTTTAAGCAGGTGAGTAACCATATTTCTCCTTCAGTAAGATCACTTCAGGCACGGTATGGGAGAGATTTAGGTAAAACTACAGATAGGAAGATGATTAGAAGAGATAATAATCTCCATCAAAGAAGTGGCAGTGAGGTAGGGGAGAAGGAGGTCCATTGGAGACTCATTTCATAGGTGGATTTGGTAAAGTTTGGCAACTGATTGAACATGGGGTGTGACAGAGAAGAACCCATATACAATGGCCTTTAGATTTGTGGTATAGTCTTCAAGAGTATAACAATATCAGTCTCTAAGATGGGAAGTATAGGAGGTAAAGATAACTTTGGGTCAAAATTGGGAGCAAGAGTATAAGATTAGTTTGTCAGCTTGGGATATGTTCAGTTGAAGTGTTTATGGTTCTTCCAGATAGAAATTTCCAGAGAGTACTTGAATATACAGAGCTCAATTTCAGAGAAGTTATAAATCTGCGGAAACACACACACACACACACACACACACACACACACACACACACAAAACCTTAGAAACTATTTTTCCATGTCCTTCATCTCACTATCAGAAAGCCATATTTTAGAGGTTAACACTTACTACTGAGGGACTTGCCAGAAGCAACATGGCCAGTTTTTATAAAGCAATGACCAGAAACCAGGTCTCTTCAGTTTAAGTCAATCTACCCACCCCCCTCCCCAAGTTTCATTTTGCTCTATTTATATGCATGTTTCCCCAATCTAACAATACTCTACATACAGTAGGTGTTAAAAATATCTATAGAATAGACACGCTAATTACAACCATTGTTTGAGGCAGGACTGGCCTCTCCTCTCTAGTCATCACTGGAATTATATCTCAGCAGCATCTTGGAAATCATCAGACCCAGGGAACTCCTACTTAGCCACAAATTTGCATTTCCCCAGGTACCTCCCAACTCCCCTCTACTTCCTCTGAGAGCAAAACTTCTGTCATGTAAGTCACACCCATGGGCAGGCTTTGTGCCATGTCCACAGACCTGAAGGAAAGATTGTCAAAAGTAAGAAAAATAGAAAAGAGATATTATTTGGGGTACAGAAAGCACATAATCAATTCCCTCTTATTATACACCTGCAAAAAGTGAGGCCAAGAGATCTTGTCCTCATTCAAATTAAAGTCTTGTGCCTGGGAAAGAGGAGGGAGCAGTATGAGACAAAAGAAGGCAACTAATACTAAGTACTTACTGTATGCCAGAGCTTGTGCTGAATGATCTACCAAGATCTATCTACTATTAACCCATTTAATCTGGATGAAAAGAGCATCCAATTTTTCACAGAGGAAACTGAGTCTAGAAAGTTTACTTTTCCTGGGGTTCTAAAACTGACAATTGGTGGGTGTTGGAAGTCAAACATAAGATGTCTGGCTCCAGAGTTTATACTCTTTCCCTCACATCATGCAGCCTTCCAGAGGTTTCCACTGTGGTTCTAGACATCAGGTATAAGCCTAAAAGTGGAACTCATTTCAGGGCTTTCTTGATGTAACAACAAGTGTTCCAAAGTTGCCATCTTAGCAAGTCTTGCAAGATTCAGTGGTCTTGGATTTAAGAGAATCCCAGGATACCTATATGAACATAGAAGAGAAAATATGTCAAGTTCTACAGAGTGCCCAAGTGGGCATCAGCAAATCCCAAAAGAAGGAGAAAACATCTTTGACTTCCAGCTTCAACTTATCAGGTAACTTGTTATATGGCCTTGGGCATTTCACTTCCCTCTCTTTGTCTTTCAAGACTGAAGAAAATACGGGGAAATACAAATTTTATGGGTTTCCCTACTGATGATTTCCAAGTCTTCTCCGTAGTAATCATCTCCATCTCACAGGGGATATAAAGAAGTAATGTATGGGGAAGGAGAGAGTGTCATCCCTAAGAAGTGGTTTTGGGGTTTTGGAGAAGCAACAATTGGTTTGAATTTTAAAAAATGAGTAGGAGTTTTTGGGCAAGGAAGGAGGGTGGAGGAAGGGAGATTCCAAGAAATACAAAAGCTTGAGCAAAAGCTGCGTGAATTTGAGGAACTACAAGTAGTTCAGGAAGCTTGCAGCATTGATGCAAAGGAGGGGCCAGGCTAGAAATTAGACAGAAGAAATTCACAGAAGCCAAGTCATGTAGGGATTAATAGTCACCTTCAGGCACCTATCCTTGAAGATTTTAAGCATGAAAATGTCACAGCCAAACTTGAGTTTTAAAAAAGACCCTTCTACTTTGTATTCATACCCTCTACCAGAGAATAGCCCAACAGAGAAATAAGCTGCTCCTGTTGCCTGGGAACTGAAATGGAAAGACATTTGTGGGGCAGAGCCCCGCTGAATTATAGCCAACCTATAACCCCTACCTAGCTGTTATTCATGGAAGCTTTCTTCTCTTTTTTTCGATTCCACAGAAAAATAAGAATACGAGAACTGTTATCCAATACCTGAGAGAGCTGCAAAGTTAATCAGTTGCCTCTAATTGTGTTTGACAAACACCCCCAGGATAAAGGCTTTTACACTGCCATTTCCCAGTCATGTCCAATAAAGACAGCCCCACAAGTGGGTCTTTCAAGGAACCACCAGATAGATCAAACAATGACAATTCTCTGAGAGTGAAGTTTCAAAGGAGGTCCAACCCCTTTTGGCCCTGCCAGTGGCTGCCATACTGTTGGCTTTCACCATAATTGTGGGCAGTTGGTTTTAAAGGCAAGAGAGAGGCTAGACAGAGTAGGATGGGTGTAGGGCAAGTTAAAATACCACAAAGTCACTACTCTTACTGGGATTCAGCCATTCTTCTTGAATAAAGACTCTCTGAATTTCTATAAGCCTTTGATTCATTTCTAGAATTTTGAAAAAGTTGGTTCTGATTCTTTTATCCCTCTTTTCTCATTGATTTTATTGATGAGAGAGCTTTTGGAGGACCTTCCTCTGCCATTTTTGCTAACACATACCATGTGTATGTACCATGTGTGGGTATGTGTGTATGTGTGAAATTCTATCAGGTTAAGAGAATTCTCAGCTACAGAGGTTGATTTTTTTAATTGTCATAAATATTTCACCTTTTTTCTTCATTTATTGAAGTGATTTCTGCTTTCCCCCCTTTAATTAGCCAATGTGGTTAATTACATAAACAGATTTTTTTAATAAACATATATTTTTATCTCCAGGGGTACAAGTCTGTGAATCTCCAGGTTCACACACTTCACAGCACTCACCATAGCACATACCCTCCCCAATGTCCATAACCCCACCCCCCTCTCCCCAGCAACCCTCAGTTTGTTTTGTGAGATTTAGAGTCACTTATGGCATAAACAGATTTTTTTTAAAAGTTAAACTATCTTAGCTTTCCTGGAATAAGTTCTATAGCATATCTTACTATGTTGATGAATTCAATTTGGTAATATTTTATTTGGAATTTCTATTCAAAAGTAAGATTGGCCTGTAAAAAAGAGAACTAAAGGGAAAATAACCATCGTTTAGTTGACAGAACTCAGAGAAGACTGTATGGATGGCATGATTTCTATGTGCAAGAGTTAGCTATAACTTTTAGTTGTTTCCTTTTGGGAAGTGGGTAAATTTACTTGAAAGTCCACATGAAAACCAGTTAGGATTGAGACTAGATGAGTTAAAGAGAAATGAAAAAGAGCTCCTTAAACAAGATGCACGTTTATTGTTCTCCCAACAACAACAAAAAAAGAGGTAGGCAGTTTAGTTCAGTATAACGATATTTTGTATATTTCTAGGATATCTGGGATATCTCTAGGATATGGTGAAACAGAGCCCTTATGCTCTGTTTCAAAATGGTTATTGAAACTCCATCCATGCATTTTTGTCTCAAAAAACAGGATGAAAAAAGAAATGGAAAATATCTTCCTATCCCTTCCCAGAAATCCCACACAATTTCTGCTTGTATAGACATGGCTAAAATTTATCTACATGTAAAGGAATTGAGAAATGCAACCTTTAGATGAATGGCAACATGGCCAACTAAATATCGGGTTTGTTGGTTTGAGAAAAAAAGAGATGACAGGTTTTTTTTTTTAAAAGATCTTATTTATTTGTTTGAGAGAAAGAGAGAGAGAGCGCGTGTATGGGAGAGCACAAGCGGGAGGAGCTGCAGAGGGAGAGAAAGAAGCAGGCTCCCCAGGAAGCAGGGAGCTGGATCAGGGCAGACCCCAGGACCTCAGGATCCTGACCTGTGCTGAAGGCAAACACTTAACCCACTGAGCCACCCAGGCTCCCCCATTTACAAACTGTTAATCTGGCTATGCACCTTCCCTGCTGAAAGCCCATCATTTGCCTGTCAATGTTCTTGGGATAAAATTCCCAAGACCCTGTATGAAATGGGCCCCACAGTCCCATCAGTCTCATTTCCTGCCACACTTTCTCCAGCCTTCCCAGACCCACTGATCTCAGCCTATATCTCAGGAGTGGCAAAGCTTCCCTCCTTTTCCTGAGTTAGGCTTTCCTGAATTCAGTTTTTTATCTGCTGGTGCAAAGCCGGAGAGGTGGGAAGTGGGAATTAGGGCAGTGTCTCTGTAGGTCCTGACTTATGGATCTGTTACCAATAACTATCTTTGTTGATTACTTGGAGATTCACAAGGGGGAGGTGCTGATTCTCCTCCCACCTTACTTCTCCCAGTCCCCTCACAAGAGTTTGGAAAGGGATTACTGGCCTTTTCCAGAGTAACTCCTGTATTTCCTGTTTTTCTTAGAGAAATAATGCCCTCTCTACCATGGATGCAAATAAAGTTCTTTATTGAATCGCCTAGTAGATCTTGAAAGCCCAGGATACTTTAGAAGAAACAGTGCTTAGTTACAGGAATTTGCACACAAAGCAGTGTCACAAGTCTGGAAAATAATTACAACTGATTCATCTTGATGGGGAACCCTAAAAATTTGCCCACTAAATCTTGCTACCTAGACACCAGGTTTTACTTTCCCCTCAATTCTCCCGGTTACTCCCAAACCCTTCAATGAAATTCTCTTTTGTTTGGGTATCTTGCACACACACACACACACACACACACACACACCCCTTGCCTTTTGCAAGTACAGAGGCTCTGGCTTTAGCCTGATGTGACTGCAGTTCTCCTTTGCTGAATCAAAGTTGGTTTGGGAGTAGGGAAAAGTAAACTGTAGTCTAAAGGATGAGACCACTAATCAAGTCTCCATGCCAGTGAAATTTGGCAGCTAATTTTCTCACTAGTTTTCCTAGGAAATAAACAGGCTCAGTCCTATCAGGAAAACGGAGATTTTCTTTGGTATGACCCTGACTCTTGTGAAATTAAAGCCCCAGGATTATTATGCGAAGGAACATCCAATTCTTTGAGAACTTGTTTATTTTTCTAGGACCACCACCCAAGATGGCTCTCTCTTCTGGCATCTAGAAATATGATGGTGCATAAACAATGAATCTTGGAACACTGAGGGGGGGGGTATCTTGACCACCCCTCCAAAAAAAAAAAAAAAGAAAGAAAGAAAGAAAGAAAAAGAAATATAGCTTTCTTTGGATTTTTTTTTTTCAAATCTCTCCAGCAACCAGGTTGTTTTTTTCTTCCAGAGTATCCCTGTCTCATGCTCCTTTCTTCCATCCCGAGGGCTCCTCTTCCACACACACTCCCCTGACTAATCTAATGCCTGCTCATTTTCTCAGTCTCTGATTATTCCAAAGGGAATTTCTCCCTGATCCTCAAAACTAGATCCCATCTTCCTGATTCAGCTCAGTCCTTACTGGCTCTTCTGTCTGGAAGTTGTCATATCTAATTCCTGTAGCACTGTCTTAACTGAAATTAAATTACTAACTTTCCTTAGGGTAGACTTCCAGACTAGAATATCATCTGCATGAAGGCAAGAACCATGTCTCTCTTTCTGAGCACTAAATCGAAGATTGTGTTTGACTCATAGCAGCGCTTTACGAACACACACACACATCCAAAATACTACCACATTTTCAGAAATATTCTGAACTCGGTTGGGAGCTAACATCAAAGAATGATCTTTTCCCTCCTTCCACTATCAAGTCTATGTCAAATTGGCCTTCTGTCACTTAAGGATGTTTTGGGAAAATCCCTCAGTTTCATTTTTATCACTTCTAGTAATTTAATAGTACAGTTCGATGTAAAACTCCCTTTTAACTTCTTCCTGTCACTCCAGCACAGGCTTATCTCATGGTCCAGAAACTCTGTACTAGGGAGGGAAGTATGACCTAAGCTCCCCACCCTCCCATTTTACCTCATCCATTTCCAGCTTCTCAAGTGGCTCAGGGCAGGGAGGAGAGAGCCCAACTGTTGCCTGGTGGCTGTCGGTCATTTCTGTTTCTCTGGCGGATACTGACCCACTGCAGAGGTACCTGAATATGATTTTTTGTGAAGCACCTGTAAGTGCTTTAAGGGGCCCAGCAAGGTTTGTGGGGGTGGGGAGCTCTTCACTGAAGACGGTGTTGCTGTGGGAGAGGTTCTCTGACTTGGCCTCTCCTGGCCCTCTCTTCTCCACTCAGCTCCCATTCAGCTCCCACCGGTGATGTAGCTCCCTCTCGCCACTGGAATCCACCTACCTTGTGAAGCCTGGCTGCTGTCTGCAGCGTCTTCTGGGGAAACAACATCCTTGCCATTCCAGTCAAGGGTGTGCTCCCATCCAATGCCACACTTCCACCGTAGGGAAGATCAGCAGACCCACTGCCTGGCCAGGAAGTGAGACATTAGTATTCACGTCTTTGGCATACGTTGAATCTCCCAAGTGGTGCTTGCAGAGGCCCCTCTCAATGGACATCATGAGAAGGGCACCTCAGTTGTGAGGAGGAGAGGGAAAAGTCACAGGTCGTCCCCAAATGCAACAGCTGTGATGCTGATGGTTCCCTTTCTCTATTCCCTCCCCAGTCCTCTGTTTAGATGGAGTTGTTATGGAGTTTTTGTGTCTGAGAGACCACCAAGGAGCCCACACCGATGCAATCACACGAGGGTTTATTTGACAAGCTTAAGCTTGGGCCCAAGTATACCCGACACAGTGGAGTAGGGACTTGGACCACGAACCAGATTACAGAGTTTTTAAAGGCAGAGTAGGGGTGGACTCGGCAGTGGGTGAGGATAAAGGGGATTATGGATGATGTAAGTCTCCAAGGATTTTTGGAAGCGAGGTCTCCAGGACCTTGAGGGGCTAGGTATTGTTAGGAGAAAGGTTATTTATTACCAGTAATAAAAATCTTCTCGTGGACCCTTTAGATGTGTATCAGTGGGCCATATGCTTGGGAATGATTCTCGATACTAGCTTGGAGGTTGAGAGATAAAGTTTCCTAAAGTAATTGTTAAAGTAGACTTACAGGATCCTCGTCGGACCTCTTGGGGTAGGGGCTTGGTCAGGCTAGGATTGTCCTTAGCAAAACTCAAGGTGAGGGCACTTAAGTCCTCAGGGGAAAGCCACTCTGTCTGTTTCAAGGGCTTGTCAGTAGGTAAGGAATTTTAATGATTTTCTTCTGCCTCTGTGTCCCACATCAGAGTGGAGAGGAGAAGTGCTGGATGGTTGCCTGGGTAGCAAAATCCGTTCAGTGCCCCCTGGAGGTGGTACCACCCCTGATTATTTGTAGCTTTCTTTAGAAGTGAAGTCTCTCTGTCCTAGCTCTGAATTTGAGGCATGAACGTCGCATTGGAATAACATTAAAATACCTGTTGAGAGAATGAGCCAGTGTGTTTGCGGTGCTGTCTGTTCCAAAGGGAGCTCTGCCTCAGCTGGGCCCCAGGCACAGAAGTCACAGCACTAGAAGGCATTTACTGGGGGGACCACACTTCCTATTTCACAAATAGGAAATAGGAAAGAAACCAGGCAAGGCATCACCTGGCAGGGCTGTGCAGACCCTCATAGGCAGATGAGACATCAGAGGCAGGAACGTCCGGGTGAAGAGCAGAAGGAATGACAGAAACAGTCCCCAGGATAATGTGGACCAGAAGGATGAAAAAATGAGAGATGAGAAGATGATGGGAATCGAAAGTGAGGTGACAGAATCTTGGAAATGGAGAAGATGGCGGAGGAGAGGAGAAGAAATTAGGAGCTGAAGTCAGGGAGGAGACTGCCCAAGGAGACAGGCCACAGCGGGCTCAGCAGGACCCTGGGGTGCGGGGTGGGGGGGAGAGAGGCAGGGCAGCTGCTGAACGAGAATAGGGGCCTGTGGTTACCACTCTGCAGCTGACACAAGTGGCTCTGGACTAAATCTGTCCCCTCCCCCCTCATGCAGTCTTCTGAGGGATGGGGGCGGCAGGAGCAGCAGGTAGGGGGAGGGGAAAGCACCTCTCTCTGGGTGGAGAGACTGCCCTTGAACTTAGCTCCAAGGCACTGCAGGAGGTTGATACTTACTCCTCGGTAAGAAGTAAGGATGGGGGATGGGATCTTTCTAAGATTGCTTTGGTCTCGGTAAGAATTGTGTAGAATTAACAGGGTCAAGGAAGTCATTTAAATCCAAATCCCTGGGGCACCTGGGTGGCTCAGTTGTTAAGTGTAGGGCTCAGGTTGTGATCTCAAGGCCCTGGGATTGAGCCCCACTTTAGAGTCCCTGCTCAGCGGGGAGTCTGCTTCTCCCTCTGCACCTCCCCACTGCTGTGCGCGCGCACATGCGCGCATGCTCTCACACACTCTCCCTCTCTCTCTCTCTCAAATAAATAAAATCTTAACTCCAAATCCCTAGGTGCCTGGGTGGCTCAGTCGGTTGGGTGTCTGCCTTTGGCCCAGGTCATGATCCCAGGGTCCTGGGATCTAGCCATGCGTGGGGCTCCATGCTTGGCAGGGGAGGGAGGGGCTGCTTCTCCCTCTCCACCTGCCTGTCTCCCCCTGCTTGTGCTCTGTCTCTAATAAATAAATAAAATCTTAAAAAAAAGCTTGGAAACATTTCTTCTTCCAATATCCATAGCCATTCCTTAAAAGAGCACATTCAGGTAAATCGCTCAGCACAGAGCCAGGCACATTGATGATGTCAGTCAACGTTAGCTCTCATTAAGCAGCTTCCAGCACCCAGTAGGGCCCAGCGCTGGGGAAATATGGGGGGGAATGAATGAGCTCATAGGTCATAGGGTCCAGGTCTAATTTAGTGGCCCAGTTCCCACCACCAGGATATGAAAGCTGCGTTCTCTCACTTCTCAGGAGGTCTTTGTCTTTCAAACCTTCTGTGTGTCATTTTGGGCAGCCTTCTGGGACAAGCTGGTGCCATAGTGGTGCACCTGGGGATTGTGGGAACCTGGCTGGAACCATTGGACCAAATGTCCCACTGAACATTTTAAGTTGAGAAGGGAAGGAGTGTGGTGTCCAGGAGCAGAGCAGGGCAGGAAGTGGGAGAAAACAGGCCCAGAACCAGGGAGCTCAGGGACATCTAGCACCTTCCTGCTAAAAAAAAAACAGTCTGTGGACAAGGGCAACAGTATCTCCTAGAACCTTGTTTAAAATGCAAAGTCTCAGTCCTCACCTCAGACCTACTGACTGGGTCTGTATTTTAACCAGATTTGCTGCAGTTAAAGTGAAAGTTCTCATAGCCCTGACCTCATCCCCATCTTTACGTTTTACTGAAGCTGGTACCAGCAGAGGGCGGTGCTGCAGAGCTCAGCAGAGCATACTGAAAAGGACCACTGCCAAGATGTCCTCTTGAGACTTCCTTCTCAGGAGGCCATGCACAGTAAGAACTGGGGGCAAATGCTGGAGTATCTTTGCACAAAGACAAATGGCTCTTTCATGAACCTGGTAGCTCAGTTGGTTGGGTGTCCAACTCCTGATTTTGGCTCAGGTCATGATCTCGGGGTCGGTCATAGAATTGAGGCCCCCATTGGGCACTGCGCTCAGTGAGGAGTCTGCTGGAGATTCTTTCTCTCCCTCTCCTTTGGCCCCTCCCCCTGCTCCTGCAGGCTCTAAATAAATAAATGAAATGTTTTTTAAAAATTCCACTGAGGGGTGTTATGCCCCAATATTGGGTCCGTGATTAAAGAAACGAGACTGATATAAAGTGAAGGTCAAGCAAAGCTTTATTTCACGCAAGCATCAAGAATCTAACCGAACGTTCGGGGATGCACCTCTTACAAGAGAGGGCAACCCTTCTCTGTTTCACAGACTAGCTTTTAAGGGCAAAGGCCATGCGGCCGGGCCTGGCCAAGCACAGGTGGCCAATGAGATTGTAACACACACAGGAAACTCCACAGTGATGCTAGGTGACCAATTGAGTTACAATTTATCCTAGTAGACATTTGAACTAGCCTATTACACCTTGATTGGGATTGGTGCCCAAAGGCTCCCAAAGGATGGGGCCCATACTCCTTGGTAACCAGGGAGACAGTGTGCACCACCCCCCTCACTGATTGAATTCTCCACCTAGCCTGACCCACCCTTGTATCTGGGCTTTGTTACCTGGAGCTGGTTTCCGGGACTTGTTTCCAAGTAAATCCCCTGGGGGAAGGGGAGCAGGGACAGTTTCTAAATAGGTCCTTACAGAGGTGCCTGGGTGGCTTGGTGGGTTAAGCCTCTGCCTTTGGCTCTGGTCATGGTCTTGGGGTCCTGAGTTCGAGCCCTGCATTAGTCTCTCTGCTCAGCAGAGAGCTCTACCCACCTCTGCCTGCCTCTCTGCCTACTTGTGATCTCTCTGTGTCAAATAAATGAATAAAATCTTAAAAAAAAAAAATCCACCGAGTACATTTTAAAGCTCTTATTGGCCTTATTCAGGAGTCAGGCGGCATCCCATCTGCAGATACAAAGGAGCTGTGAAGAGCTATATGAAATGAGAGACTTTCATAAGCAGAAGAGAGCAGGACAAAAGTTACTAGCAAAAAGTGGATATCTCAGGCACTTTCCTTTAGGGGGCAGCAGAGTTCTGTCAGGCAGATTACCTCGCTAGTAATGAGGTAATCTGGTAATTCCAGATTGATTGGTTCAACCTAGAAGAGATTGAAACTGTAATTAAGTTAATTATTAAGTACCGGTTTGGCAACATGGGCTTAGCACAAGTGACTCCATTTGGGAGTCTGTAGTCTTTTTTTGGTTTGTTTTAAATATTTTATTTATTTGAGAGAGAGAGCGGAAGCCCTGGGGGAGCAGCAGAGGGAGAGGGAGAAGCAGGCTCCCCATTGAGCAAGAGCTTAACCCAGGGCTTCATCTCAGGACCCTGGGATCATTACCTGAGCTGAAAGTAGACACTTAACCGACCGAGCCACCCAGGGGCCCTATCTTTTTCTTTTTTGAAATACTGAAAATTGCTGGACTGAGTTTTGATGTATACAAACATATGAGGGGCTGGGGAATCCATGAGAATAAGGCTTGGTCCCTGTACTGGCCTCCCAGAGATGGTATTGGCTTGGTGTAAAGTACCAGGTCTCCTTGAGGCACACCTGGCTACAGAGGCAGGCAGCCCGATCAGTCAAACAGAACCCTATGTCCAGAGGGCCCTTCACTTGGTTGGATACTCTGCTGTCACCATCTTGAAATTCTTAATCATTTCATCTTTCAACTTGTGTTGTTTAAGTAAGGTCCTTTGGGACAATGGAGCGTGCACATGAGCAGAGGAAACACAAGCAGTATGCATACCTGTCCTCTTCTGGCTGCCTCAACCAAATGCAGCTCTCGGGGACCCACGCCCCCAATACAGAATCCAGTGGATCAATGGTCTATAGGAGTTCACAGAGACCCAAAATGACTTCAAAGGAATTGTGTCATGAAAGCTACTGGCTTCCACAGAGTGTTGGGAAAATGTGTGTCCATCAAGGGGTAAAACAAATAGTTAAGTTAGTTTTTTGCATGATTCCTACTGTTCTAGCTAAAAAAAAATGCATAGGCATGTACAGGCTACAAGATATGAATTGAGTAATTTCAATTATTTCACAAATTAAGTATTCTTTATTTTGTTCAAAACTAACATGGCACAATGTAAACAATAAAATTCGTAATAATAACTTAAATTTTAAATTTCCTTTACTTAGAACATTAAATAGGTATTTTAGAAAATCATCGCAAGTACAGAAAGGCTGCAGAATAAAGGACAAAACTTTATATTTTAGAGCATTTGATGATACTTTTTCCCTTCTTTTTGAACGGGGGGCCCCACATTTTCATTCCACACTTAGTCCAACAAATCACGTATCTGGCACTGCCTTAAGGGAAAGAGGCAGGGAACAGTTTGTGCCAGTGACCTGGGCTGGCAAAGGCAGGATTTGCCTCTGGTCTTCAAGGAACGAGATCCAATGGAAACCTGTTGCCTGGGGAGGTGCGCGCGCTCCTTGGCTGTGAAGGACTGTGCTTATGCTGGATAGAAAGTAACATTTCTTTCCTCTTACTGCTTGTCCCCAGAAATGCTCTTTGATGCTATTTGTGCACATTTGTGTGCATGTCCCTTCAAGAAAACCTCTTCTGCCACAAAAACAGTGAAGTAAAAGGGAAGGACATTGCATGTAGAAAAGAGACATGGACAGTCCCACCAGAAGGTGCAAGCCGACCAGAGGTGAGGCTGGGACGGAACCACAGGCTGGACTGAAGGAGATGGTGAGAGTTTTAGGGAGCCCAGGCTACCTCATGGTGACAAACAAACACCAAACTTCCTTATGTATGTTCGGTGTAGACCAGGCAACCGGCTTCCATGCAATGGCTTGGACCCAGGACCCTTGCATTATGTGGCTCCACTTCTCAGAGTCCCTCACTTCTTGTCACATCAATTCCATCCATTTTCTGTTGGCTAAAACCAGTCACATGGCCCCAGCAAAATGGAAAGGGAGCTGAGAAAGGTAGCTTTCCTTTTGGCCCATGTATTGGGATTCTCCAGCTCCAGCTCCAATAAGAGCTGCACATACACACACACACACACACACACACACACACACACACACACACACACATCTATTATAAGGAATTGGCTCATGCAATTATGGACGCTGACAAGGCCCAAGATTTGAGTCATCAGACTGGAGACCCAGGACTGCAGATGGCATCTGAAGGCAGGGAAAAAATCCAGATGTCCCAGGTCAAAAGCATTCAGGCCGAGGGAATTTTTCCGTACTCATGGGAGGTAAGCCTATTCACACCTTCACCTAATTGGATGAGGCCCATATACATTAGGGAAGAAAATTTGCCTTACTCAGGCTACTGATTCAAATGTTAATCTTATCCAGAAAATCCTCACAGACACACATACAGAATAATGTTGAGTCAAACATCAAAACCAGTCAAACATCTGGTCACCTCTGTGCCTCAGCCAAGTTGACACAGAAAATTAACCAGCATAGCCCAAGAGGGAAATGAGAGCACACGGCATGTTCTGGCTGGAGGAGGGCTGGATGGCAGGGAAGGCTGGTTTGCTGTAGAGGAAAAGTGATCTGTGGTGGGACCCTTCCCTGAAGGGGAACACATCCTTGAGAGGACCTCTCAGCTCCAGGCCCATGAAAGCCTTGGAGGAGTTGAAGACACAGCAGAACTCCCAGGTGTTCTATCAGTGCTGGGCCTGGGATGGGGGCTCCTACCCTCCTGTAATGGAAGACCCTAGTGAGAACATTTTGTTCATTTGTTGGTTTTATGAGATCCTGTGACACAGGTAGGACTTGAAGAGTTGCTCGCAAAGGGAGGGGGCGGTGCTCGGCTCGCCAGGAAAGGCTTGAGAGGGACCCTTTTTATGTGGCAAAGCTGCATGCTCACTCCTACTCACTCCAGAGGGGTAAGCCTAGCGCCATATTCCCAGGAAACCTAAAGAACATGCTCCTCAGAAAGGAGGCCAGAACTTGGGGGGAGGAGTTGGAACCCCAGGAGATTTGGCAGGGATGTGGGAGCAAGAGTCAGAGACAGCACAAAGTAACACCTCGGACACACGAACACATAGGAGCCTATGGTCCCAGGCTCTTCTCCTTTGTATTGTATGTGTTCAGGCCAACGGAGTAGACACGGTCTGACAGTTTGACATTGATGGTCACGTCCTTTATTTAAACAAGAAAACACTGCATAATGTGATCACATGTTTTGGTGGGAAGAATATATGAGTATCGATGCAAGTACGTTGGAAAATAAGTAGAAGATATAAAATAAAATATTACTGTCGTTTTTAAAAAGTTAACTTGAAAATCCTTGTAGATGTTTCAATAGCACACTTTCTATCATCCCATGTAGTCAGAGCTCCTGCCCTGGATAACAGCTTGGCTGCTGATGAAAGTAAGACCCGGCTGTCTTGAGTTAGAAGAGCTTGTCTCAGGTCCAGAGGAGGCCAGGAATAATGGGTACCATGACAATTAGCCATGTCATAATCCAAGCTACTGCAGAGGATCTGCCTGAAAAAGCAAGAAAACTCCAAATGCTTGAGTGTCTGGACTTTCAGGAAGGTAAGACTATCTCCCCTCTCCATTTCACCACCCACATCCCATCTATACCAAGAGGGAAAAAGACAAGGAAGGGGAAGACTGATAGGAAGGGAAGGGGAGAAGAAGGAGTAAGAGGAGAGGAGAGGAAAGGAAGCAGAAAATAAAAAGAAGAAGGGACTGAGTGATACAGTAGGGAAGGGAAATGAGGGATGCTTTTCTGGGACAATTTGGGTCGCTAAAAAGTGAGAAGATTGGCCTAACCCTTCCAAAAAATGGCCTTAGTATTGTTTTCATCCTCATTGTAGATGAGCAGTCACCCTCATTTTATAAAGGACAGGGGCTGTCTCTCTTTCTTTTTCTGGATCTCAGGATGTGGTGTTGATATGAAGGTGGTCTCATGGCCAGATACCAAACTGTCACAGAAGGTCTGTGGTGGCAGGACAGTCTAGAAGAGGCATGGCAAGTCAGGTGGGAAGAATGAAGAAGAATGCCCAGGTTCCACTGTCCTTGTGTGGGAAGAGAGAGGTGAAGAAATCAGCACAGGTAGGAGAGTAGACTAGGTCTAGGAAGACCGTGAAGAGCACTGTCCCTGGGGGCCATGGTCCCTGAGGACTGGCATGACAGGGAACTTAGGCAAATGTCGGTACCATAGGTATGAGTTATTCTGGAAGGGTATAGATCTGTACACTCAGGGATGTCGTTTCAGGGGTGTGGAAAGTACAAGACCCAGAATGCTGGGGATAGTAATCTAAATTTATTGAGGGCTCTACTGTCTCCAGAATTGAAGAAACTGGTTTTAATTTAAGTACCATTCACTGGAGACCTGTCAGGCACTGTTCTAGAGAGGGTATCTGTACTGTCTCATTTAGTCCTCTTAACAGCATAAAGATTACTATTTTGTCTGGTATTTAAGAAGGATACAACTTAGAGAAGGGCACAACTTGGAGAAGCTAAGTCACTTGCTTAGCTATTAAGTGACAATCCCAGGATTAACCCCAGGTACCTGACTCTAAAACCTATGAGCTTTTTGCCCGATCCTGGCTATCCCACTATCAGACCCGTGTAGGCTTGATAGAGAGCCGGCAGTGATGCTCAAGTGAGTGTGTCCTCCCAAGAGACAGAGAAATCTGAAACATGAAACCCAGAGTCTGTGTTTCTAAAGAGCAGAGAGTCTCTGCCTTAGGATGAGGCCCTCACCCCTGTCCCATCCTTGTTCTTCCTCGTGCTCATCTACTTGGCCCTTCTTTCCTTTGCTGAGTTGGGCTGTCTGCCAGGAACCCTTCATGCACCTGCTCAACTGTGTCTGGTCTGCTCTTCCACTTGGACTTTTCCCCTGACAGCTCAGATAATCCTACAATCACCCAGGCCCCGGATTCTAAGACCGTGCATTGTTAGAGCAGGGTAGGAGTGCCAGCCACCCTTTGCAGGCGAGGACGATGAACTCCACAAAAGCCAGGTAAGCTTGTTGAAAGCTGGTGGAAGAGCCCGGGGTAGAACCCGAGCCTCTCAGGGCTCACAGATGCATTTGGGATCCTCCATCTGAGCAGGGGACTGAACAGGCTCCCCACACCCTTCTTCATTTCATCCAAAAGAAAACTAGTTGCCCGAGCCCCCCACCCCCACCCCACCCCCAGCTCCCTTGGGAACACTTCTTACCTAGTTTACAAGGTGGGGTGAAATAGACAGTGTCATTCTTGCTGCTCACGGGATTGCTGAGTTGGCAGGTGTAAAACGTGGAGTAGTTATTTGGCTCAACGATGATGTCAAGCACAGAATTCTGGAGCCCTGTTGGAAAGGGCTCTGAGTCCCTATACCAGGTATAGTTTATGGACTGGTTTGGCATCCTGCATGAGAGCTGCAGGTGACATCGATTGTCCACTTCCTGTGTCTTCTGGATTTCTATCTCAGGTTTAGGTACAGGATCTGAAGATCAGGAGGACGTTGCAAGATGAGACATGAGTTCATGCATTTATGAGGCAATTATGCTTTTGAGTGTTTAGCCAACA
Source organism: Mustela lutreola (assembly GCF_030435805.1). Lineage (NCBI taxonomy): Eukaryota > Metazoa > Chordata > Mammalia > Carnivora > Mustelidae > Mustela > Mustela lutreola. The sequence continues at coordinate 70,797,521 of NC_081303.1, read as the reverse complement.
AAACACAAAGGCAGCTAGGGAGGAGCCCTGAGTGCAGCGGAAACTGGTGCCATGGAGAAGAGGCCCCTACAGGAGGAGCCAGTGAGCAGCTTGGCCCTCTGGAGGTTCAGACTGGAAGGGCTACTGCTTGGGGGTGAAGCTAAAATGGATTCAGGAGGGGGAGCTGTGCACCCAGAAACAAAATGGGGTTCTGAGTCTCTGTGGGCCAGAAAGAGCAGCAGAGATCTCCTGGGGTCAGACTTGGTATCCCAACTGTCTAAGTTATGTGAGCCTCCTTCTCCAGCACCAGCCCACAGTTGGCACCGTGGCCCACCTGCCCATCAGAAGCTCTTGGGCTCATATTCAGAGAGAGTCCTGGAGTAAGAGATACTACCCTGCCCACGGCAAAGCCCTCTCCTGGATTCATGAGAAGAAGCTCATATAACCCCCAGCTCACATCAGCCGTGATGAACTGTATCTGCTAACTTTGGTATCTCGGGATTTAGCACATTGCTTACCTGATAGGAATCGGTAAGTATCTGATGAAAGGGTGGGTGGGTGGGTGGATGGATGGATGGATGGATGGATGGAGCAGTTATGATATACAAAGGACAAAGAAGCAGCTTTGGAGTGAAATCAGCCTAGGTCTTGGACTTGGAGTGACATTATCAAGATAAGTAACCCCTTGAATTTCCTTCTCATGGGTAAACTGACTGTACCCCATAGAACAATGTTAGTGAGATAAAGTGACATTGTCCATGGGGCACAAGCGTTCTGTGCATGTTGGAGGTCACATAATCATTACTGCTGTCGTCTTGCCACCAGATGGAATGAAAGATAATCCCAGCATCTGCTGCTTCCTTTGCCAGGGCCACTTTTTCTGAAACCCTCTGGGCCTTTTCATGTTGCCCATGGGTAAAACACCTGCAGAATCAGTGCTGCTTTGGTGTCAAAGGATTAGACGTGCCAAGAATTGACCAGAACAGAACTCACGTATGGCTACAAGTGTATGGGGGGCGATGGGAGTTCCGTCTGTCTGGCCTCCGGAACGCTAGCCCCATCTTCTCTGTGAACCCCCCTGAGACTGCTGGACTTTCCCTGCATGCTTGAACTGAGCAATTTTCATACTATTTTTTTGCCATTTCCTGCCATCTAACCTCGCCTCATACATCTTCCGCATTTCACATGGCGATCAGCATGCACTGGGTGGTTTGTGGTGGGGTTCATTTAGCTAGCCAGGGTGGTCTGGCTCTAAGATATCTCCTTGGAGCTATCAGAAATTCAAGGACTGTACTGAAGAATGAGATTTCTGGGGATGCCTGGGTGGCTCAGTTGGTTAAGCAGCTGCCTTCGGCTCAAGTCATGATCCCAGCGTCCTGGGATCGAATCCCACATTGGGTTCCTTGCTCAGCAGGGGGTCTGCTTCTCCCTCTGCCTCTGCTGCCATTCTGTCTGCCTGTGCTCGCTCTCTCCCCCTCTCTCCCTCTGATAAATAAATAAAATCTTTAAAAAAAAAAAAAGAATGAGATTTCTGCAAATCCCATCCTGAGGGTCATATGCCCAGGCAGGTGTGCTTACGTCACACCAGCTTATGGAATTTAAAATCTCCAGAATTGTTGCAAGCTGATTGTGAAACCATTGCTAACTTGGAGTTGGCTGTGGTGGGAGTAATTACAACAGAAATTGGTAAATGATATAAATTTGGGCTTTTCTTAACACCACTGTAAGAGACTTTGAATCTTTTCCTGTTCCCAGAACCTCCCAAATTTTCAGGCCACGTGACTTGGGGGAAGTATGTGAGAAGAGGCTTCCAGCCCCTTAGAACAGGAACCATCTAGTGGGTGGATTATAAAGACACTCTTCATTTACACTGTTTTGGGGAAGAAAGATTACAGATATGCTCTGAGTATTCTGTAGAGATTTTGTGTTTATATTTTTGGTAATTATCTGGCAGAAGGAAACTGGATGACAGAATGATTTGGTTTGGGAAAAACCCCTTATTTTCATTTTTTATGTTTCATTCCCATTATCTGCTTTGATTCTCATAACACCCTAAAAGGAAGAAGTCATTATCTTGGGTAGATATCTGTTGCGGATGTCTGCCCACCCCCTTCTTTAATTTTGTCTACCTCAACACCACAGAGGTCTCCCCGGGAGCCAGGTTTCTGCCTTAAATTCTGACCCTTTGGGCCATAAGTATTTCAATCAGTACACATATTTGAATCAAGTTGGCTTAATCAGTTTCTCTCTTTTAATTTCTCTTTAAATTCTGAGAATTTAAACCCAGAGATACAAAAGTCTAGACTCTAAGAGGTAAGTCATGTACATGGCAGTGATCTGGAGGCATAGTCTACAGATTCCTGAGGCCGGGAGCTCAGGGCTGGCCCTGGTTCTCTTTCTTCCTGCTGTTCAGCCCTTCCTAACTCTTCTCAGTTCCTTGAATTGCTCTAAATAGTTCTGGTTTCTTTAACAGACTTTTTTCTCTTTCTTTCTTTCTTTATTTTTCTTTCTTTCTTTTTTTTTTTTTTTTTTTTTTTGCTAAATTTACATCAAATTGGCTTCTTTTACTTGCCATGAAAAGAAACTTACCAAATATGGGCACAGAGATGTTAAGATCTTTCTCTAAGATCACACAGCTAGGAAGTGAGCTAGCAACGAACGTTTTTAACCCAGGTCTGTCTGATTCCAAGTATAAGATCCTAGTCCTTATTCTCCACATATTGGTTAGGCTAGAGCCGTGAGTGGAAGTTTTTGTCCTATCCATTTTGAAAAATTAAAAAACAAACAACAACAACAACAACAAAAAAAAAACCCTTCCTTTAACAGCTCCTGCCCCATCCTGTGTCTCTTGTAACTTTTTCCTTAAGTCTGATGAAGTTTGTGTTCAGGTATATTATTAAGAGGAGCTCAGAACTGATTTGGGTTGATCACAGGAGAGCATCAAGAAAATAGGAAATCATTTCTATAGTTTTCCCTCTCCTCACATCTCAGATCACTAATATCAGAAGAACTTTTAAATGTCCTCAGGCTATCAACTTGGGCTCTGCTGGCCCAGGGTCACTCCCCAGAGGAAGTGGCTCCAGGGGAAATTAATGAAGCCTGTCCCGAGGTTTCTGTATTCTCCTCCCAGAGAGAGCCCCCATGAACCCTAGGAAACCTCCCAGTGGTCCCTCCGGGGTCCTGGAGTGGGACTGCCCCAAACTCACCGTATACCTCCAGTCGGGTATGCCACTCCTTCTCTGTCCCAGAATCCGTCAACACCCTGAGGATATAAGTGCTGCTGTCGTTTTTCTGGACATTATGGACGCACAGATTCTGGTTTTGACCAAGACTGACCCTGCCCTTAAATTCAGAGTCGAAGAGAAGAGTCTGGTTGGACTCCCATTCTAGAATCTTCTGATTAGTGGTGTAAAACCAGGTGAGTTGTATGTACTTAGCAGGCAAATTGGAGATTGGAAGACACGCGTTGGTGCCAGAGATGGCAGTGACCCGATGGTCTGAAGGACCTGTCAACGAGAGTGAGAGCGCTCTTAGAAAGGCAGAGGGGCCCAGCAGGAAAAACTTCTGCCTGAGCTGGTGGGACGGAGAAGAGAGAAGAAGTTTCTGCTTGGAAACAGTAAGTATGGTCTTCACCAGGGGGTCTGACCTCTGATCAGGAATGCAGTAAAAGTTGGAGCATGAGGGTGGGTATGGGGGTAGGGTGTGTTGCTGATAATCCTTCTAGTTCTTCCCCAGAAGATAAAGAAAAAGGACACTGATACTGGCCCCAACTCTCTCTCTTGCTCTCATACCAGTAGATTTTCAAATAAAATGATGACAAGTCATAGCCCCTCTTCTGGGCTTGTGTTCCCTCTTGCTTTAATTTACTTCTCTAGCAGTAGGCAGGAAGTAGAGAAGAAACAAAGTTTTAAGTGAAAAAAAAAAAATCTTAAAAAAAAAAAAATAAAGGTATGCCTGGGTGGCTCAGTTGGTTGAACGACTGCCTTCGGCTCAGGTCATGATCCCGGAATTCCGGGATCGAGTCCTGCATCAGGCTCCCAGCTCCATGGGGAGTCTGCTTCTCTCCCTGACCTTCTCTTCACTCATGCTCTCTCTCACTGTCTCTCTCTCAAATTAAAAAAAAAAAAAAAAAAAAAAATCTTTAAAGTGAATGGGAACCAGAGCTATTCAGTGGCAAATTATGATAGAAGCATGAAGGCATTTCATTAATGAAAGTCCTATGCTATTTTTCTGGGATTTGTAATTTTTATAGTATTTCTTAGCTTTTAAAACGTGTGATACGTTGGGTTTCTTTTCTCATTCTAACTAAATTCACTTTTGTTCCTATTTGTGTTTGCTGTTCTTTTTTTAAAATTTATTTATTTATTTATTTATTATTATTATTTTTTCATGAGGGTGCCCAAACCTTGTTTGGTTAAGGCAAAGAAAAGAAAAGATGACAGCAAGAAAGATGCAAGACGAAAGGAGGTGTGCTGAATCTTTGTAGAGGGAGAAGAACAAAGGAGGTGGATATAATTAGGCTGAGAAAGAACAGTGGAAAGAAGCTACCTGTAGAAGAAAAAAAAATACAACCTGTACTACTCTGGCCTCCTCTACTGTCCCTCAAAACCTCAGTCATATTGTTCAACGTCATGTATATATATTCAGCTGTTCACTTTCCACAAGTCTATCCTTTCCAAAAGCATTCTCTTCAACTGTTAAAAGACTGAAAATGCCTGTGTCCCCAGGGCTTTCAAGTTTCTGGTTATTAATCCTTCCCACCACCCGTCTCTGCCTTCAACAGTCTATTGAGCACCTACCCTGTGTCTAGTGCATAGGCAGACATACTCAGGCATTCCTGGTCACAGCGCTTCTGGTTGGTCCATTCCACACACTGTCTTCCCTGGGACATAACCAACTCAGTGCCCGTAATGGTATTTGAACAAGCACTATGTGCCTGGCACTGTGAGAGGCTCTGGCATCAACGATGCAGGCGGAGGCTTTGCCTCTCGGAGCATGCAGCCCAGCAGGACATTCTCTTCAGGATTTTAAAATCACCAGACACAGATTCTAGACTTGTTCTCATTCTGCTACTTGCTTCCATGTGAATTAATAGAAGTGATGACAATAGATAGCCCAGATTAGTGTTTTCCAACCTTAGCACTATTGATATTTTAAGCCACTGTTGATATTTTAGGGTTCTCTGTTGTGGGAGCTGTCCTTGTGCACTGCAGGAGGTTCAGCAGCATTCCTGGCCTCTGCCCACTAGAGACCAGTAGCCCTTCCCAGCTGTGACAATCAAAATGTCTCCGGATATTGCCAAATATCCCACCCCCCATTCTGGGTAAGATCTACTGGCCTAAGTCATCCTTGGCAAACTCTCCAATAAGTGTCAGACATATGCTCAGGAAGATAGAACAACTCACAACTAACCCCATCTTTATTTCTCAGTAAGAAGTGAGCGCCAACCACCAGAATGATCTTTTGGGCATCAGTACACATAGGTAGTGAAGACAAGAGGAAGGAAAGCTACAACATCCTGTGCATGTTCATATCTTAGCAATCATGTCATATTGAAATGATGTTTGATGTCTCCTACCTGCCTCGATCACCAGAGTATACGCTTCCTAAAGAAAGGAATGAGTCCTTTGAGTCTAATTCACTTTCCATTAAAGTGTGAGAGTTGAGAACATGTGTTCTGAAATCACACTGCCTCAGTTCAAATCCTGGCTCTACCACTTGTTAGCTATGTAAACATGAGCATGTTACCTACCTTCTCTGTCTTTCTTTTAGTTATGATCTCATAGAGTTCATAATGGTTAAATTTATGTGTCACGTTGACTGGGTGCCCAGATAGCTGGTAAAACATTGTTTCTGGATGTGACTGTGAGGGTGTTACTAGAAGAGATTAGCATTTGAATAGGTAAACTGAGTAAAAATGATCTCCCTTACCAATGCGATGGGCACCATAATCCATCGAGGGCCCAAAAAGAATAAAAAAGCAGAGAAAGGGCAAATTTACTTTTCGCTTGATCTGGGACATCCATCTTCTCCTACCCTTGGACTTTAGTATTCCTGGCTCTTGGGCCTTGGACTTGGACAAGGACTTACACCATTGGGTCTCCTGGTTCTTGGGCCTGCAGATTTGGACTGGAGCTCTACCAGTAGCTTCCCTGCGCCACCAGCCTATAGATGACAGGTTGTGAGACTTCTCCATACAGAGAAGTACACAGTATGGGTTATGCTTCCATAATTACATGAGACAATCCCTCATAATAAACCTCTTTCTATGTATTTATATATATATATATATATATATATATATATATGTATGTATACATACATATATATAATAAACCTCTTTCTATTTATATATATAGAGATATATATTCTGTTTCTCTGAAAAAGTCTAATACAGAGTTTCATTAATAAAATGCTTAGAATATAACAATACAAATAATCAATTAATAAAATTAAAGTACTTAGAATAATACTTGGAAGAATAGTAAGCATTCAATAAATTTAATGTATTTTTTTATTATTACTACTTACATTTTTTTGTATCCATAACACCCAGTACTATGCCCAAGTTACTAAGATGTTTAACAATTACCTGTTAAACTTATTTTATTATGCCAAAACAGTGGTAAAACAAGGACTAGACTAATGATTTTTTTTTCTAGAAATGGATGTTCATATGTGAATCTGAAAGATTGAAGAATGTGAAAGAAGGGGCCTCAAGTTAAAAAAAAAAATGTAGCAGCTCTTGAATCAGCTTTCACTTATAGACTAATGGTCTAAAAATAAAGGATGTCAGTATGCACAAGAGATAACACAAAACCAGGTCACTGACGTAGGACATGTGATGAAAAAGAGGTCCCAGTACCTCCATCAGAACAGTCAACTTCCCTGAAGCTTCCTTGTGGAAGGGGAAAGAAGGATGCATCTAATGAGCAAGAATGAAGAATACACAGCACATAGACTCAAGTTATGATCCAGGTCCAGTTATATCTTCCATCCTTTCTCCTTGTGAGAATGGAATCTGCTTTATAAGGACAAAAAACTGCTTTATGAGGACAAAGAGATTATATTTGGCAAGGGTATTCCCAAGACGATCAAAAGAACTTCAAATTTTAATGTAAGGGACAGGGAGAAGCTAGGGCAGACACACAGTCACTAATTTTGTAAGCTTCTCAAAGGCAAAGACAGTATCTGCTCAATTTTGAATCCCCACCATACTCAGTTGACATTAAGAGTTTAGTAGACAATGGCTGAATGGACGACAGTGACAAAACGTATATGTAAGTGCTCCCGGTCTTCTTGTCATAACCTCCTGCTGGTCAAAAACATTTTTCATATTTTTACTTTCCACTCAGCTTCTCCCTCTTGTTTACTTCTTAAGACCCATTTGGACTGATGAGGCAGGGAGGAAAGGAAGAGATAAGCAAATACCAAGGTTACTCAAGCTGGTTTAGGAAATAGGGCTGTTAGCACATTGGGGCTCAAAACTGTAAGACTGTCTGGGCAGCAGATGGATGGGACAGTTTGAGAAGACTAGAGAGGACAGGAAGGATGAGTGTAGGAAGTGTTGCTGTAGTTTTTAAATTGGATTTCCTTTAACATCTTTTGAGAGACTGTAAGTAGAAATCTGAGTTACTATTTAGTTACTTATAACCAATGAACTGTATTTCTTAGATATGAAAATGTGCCCAAACTGGGCCAATGGGGCCCTGTCTAATGGCTGGACCCTGATAATAATAAATGAATAAAATCAATAATGAATGAATAAAAGATGATTATTAAGAGGAGCAGTGGAAGAGGTGCCCAGGAATTCTCAAAAAAACCCAACAACATAGAAATGTATTGAATATGGCATTCAAGTTTTCAGATATCAAAAATCAATGCAAAGCACCTAAAAGAAACCTTAAAATATTAATCCAACATCCTCAGAAGGGCTGAGATCATGCCTGAAAACAGAAAATGGAAGAGTGAATTTTGTTTTGAAATATCTAATGAAAGGGTAGCCTGGAAAAGTAATAAAAACCTGAAGATAGAAGCAATAGAAAGAATGCTCGACTGACCATTTAAAAAGAGGTAATAGTCTTCTGAAAGAATTCTACAATTCATTCACAAGTTAAAGAAGAAATATGGATTAATTTTACAAGTATAGATTGCAAAATTAATGTGGAAATTAAGTACTATAATTTGGGGTATCAAGATGGTGGTTTAGTCTGCTAATTGTCTACTAAATTCAAATAAATTGATATCTATAATATATTTATGGGGTGTTTTTGTTTTTAAAGTAAATTGACAAAATTTTGATTCACCTTCCTCATAACTGCATATGTTCAAAGGCAGGAGAAGTACCTGTAAAGAAAGTTAATTCTACCAGGAAAAAGTATTTGGTTATGTGGATGCTTAGGATAAAGTAACTGTGTTTGTGTGCAGTTTACAATTAAAAAATGAAGCAGCTCTTTCCTGTGCCTAGCCATGCTTCCTGTCCGTAGAAAACCAAAACTAAAATGGGGAAGCAAGGAAACAGAACAAAGAAAGTGATCATTTCATATCAAAGGGTCTACCCAGCAAAGCGAAAGAGGTCCTAAAGAAGTTCTCATCACTTTAAAATCAAGTCACATGGCATCTAATAGAATTATTAAGGAAGAAAAGACATGAGTTTTAAAGATATTAATATGGAGTTACCAAGAGCTCTCTGATGGTATCAACCATTTACCTAACTTGTACAACCTTTTAAGGAAGTAATATTTAAAACTGAAGTATAATTGACATACAACATTATATTAGTTATAGGTGTACACCATAATAATTCAACATTTGTGTATATTGTAAAATGGTCACCACAATAAGTCTAGTTTGATGACTTTCTGTAGTGTTATGCTTAGATTCTCTTCTCATTATCTTTTGTGGACCTATCATTGATTTTTGTTTTGTGTTTAACCTGGTTAACCATGAGGTTCACATATGACGGGCTATATATATAACAGTCTACTTTAAGTGCAAGTTAAGCTTGATTGCTTTCTAAGACCCTGCATTTTTACTCCCCTCTACCACATTTTATGTTGTTAATGTCACATTTTACATCTTTTTATTTTGTGTATCCCTTAAGTAATTATTGCAGTTACAGTCATTTTTTACCACTTTTCTCTTTCAACCTTCATACTATATAAGTGATTATTCTGCTACCTTTACTATATATTTACCTTTACCAGTGGGACTTTTACTTTCATACATTTTCTTCACATTAAAGAAGTCCCTTTCACATTTCTTTTAAGGATGGTTTAGTGAAGGTGCACTCTTTTAGCTTTTGCTTGTTGGAAAAGTATCTCTCCTTCAATTCTGAGTGGTTATCTTGCCAGGTAGTGTATTCCTGGAGGGAAATTTCTTACTTGCAACACTTTGATTATATTATGCCACTCCCTCCTGGCAAAGTTTCCACCAAGAAATCTGCTGATAGCCTTGTGGGTGTTCCCCTGTATGTAACTAGTTTTTTTCTTGCTGTATTTAGGATTCTCTTGTTACCTTTAACTTTTGACATTTTAATGTCTTGTTGTGAGTCTGTCTTGGAAATCTCTGGAATTCCTGGGTCTGATGTCTGTTTCCTTCCCCAGGTTAGAAAAGTTTTCAATCATTATTTCTTCAAATAAGTGTTCTTCCTTTTTCTCTCTCTCTTCTACTGGGAGACTTACAATGCAAATATTATTCCACTTGATGTTGTTCCATGAGTCGCTTAAGCTATCTTCACTTTTTAAAGTTCTTTTTTTCTTTTTGCTGCTCTGCTTATGTGAGTTCCACTGCCCTGTTTTCCAGTTCACCAATTATTTGTTCTGTGTCATCTAGTCTGCTACTGAACATCTCTAGTGCATTTTTCAGTTCAATTGTCACATTCTTCAGCTCTGTGACTTCTGTGTTGGGTACTTCCTCATATTTTCTCTTTGTTGAAGTTCTCACTGTGTTCATCTGCTTTTTTTCCTGAGTTCAGTGAGCATCTTTATGACCATTCCTCAAACTCTTTATCAAGTTACTTATCTCCATTTTAGTAAGGTTTTGGGTCTTTTTTCCCTTGGGATTTTGTCTTGTTCTTTCCTTTGGAATATATTCCCCTGTTTCCTCATTTTGCTTTATTTTCTGTGTTTTTTCTATGTGTCAGGCAAAACAACTACCTCTCCTGGTATTGAAATGCTTGCCTCTGTAGGTGATGAATCTCATTATTTAACCATGGTTAAAGTGATTGTCTCTTGCACTCTCTGATTACTTCAGACCCATGGAACCCAGAAACACAATCCCCCTGAATCACCAAAGAGGGTGTTCAAGGGGCATCCCTTGTGTGAGCTGTTTTTGCTTGCTGATTTGGAGGGACTATGGGGTGGGAAGGGAACAAAACACCAGCCCACTGAGGAGGCAGCATGGTAGGGTAGAGCTGCATCAGCCGCACAACAGAGCAGGTGCTAGCAGTTTAGAGTGAGAGTGCAAAATTGGCACCTAACAGCACTAGCAAGCTAGAGATAGAACATAAAAATGACACCCACTGGCATCTCCATTCCTGGATAGAGTCCCAAGAGACTTTGTCTTTGTGGGAGACCCTTTAAGATCAGCAAATTAATCTCCTTCACATATGATATAGGCTCCTTTCAAATGGTGCTTTTGTGTGGAGTCGTAGAATGAGTGAATCTGCATGTGAGCCCTTCCAGAGTGGAATCTCATTCCCTACAGTCCTATGGTTTTCCTGGGTATAAGCCCCACTGGTTTTCAAAGCTCAATATTTGGGGTAAGGCTTGTCTCTCCAGTGCAGGTCCCAAGTTGGAGTTCCTGATATAGGGCAAAAAACCCTTGTTCCTTCAGAAAGAAGTTCTATATTTGTGGGAACCCTTTCCAATGGTGGATTGCCATGCCTAGGGTGGGCTTTTGGTGATACTGCCTCTCCTAACCATCTTGATGTGGCCCTTTTATCCTTTGTTCTAGAGTAGCTGTTCAGCTAGCTCACAGGTTCTTTACAGAGAGAATTATACTGTGTGTAGTCATTGATTTGTGTCCATGGAAGGAGATGAGTTCAAGATCTTACTACGTTACCATCTTGAACTGCTTCCTACCTTAAGGAAGTAATTTGGCAATAGAGATCAGGACCCCAGATTTTGTTATGGATGACAAGAGTACTATTTCCTAAGATGGGAAAACTAATGAGTTTACTAGGCCAGACTGCAATGGGTCAAGAACTCAGTTGAAGCTGAGAGAGAAGAGAGAACAAAAGTAAACTGTTCTAAGACATTTCAGTGTGAATGGAAAGGAAACTAGCAGGACATTTTGTAGAGGGACATGGAAGGTAAAAAGAGTTTTTTTGTTTTATTTTTTACTTTTATTTAAGAAGGAAAAGATAAGCTTTGATAGGTCAAGAGATGGAGCCAGTGGAGAAGGAGACATGGAAGAGAAAGAAGGTGACCAGTGGCATTGGGCTAGAAGAGGTTTAGAGAAGAGTTAATGGCTCAGGTCTTGCCTGGAAGAGGAAATACTTCATCCTTTGAGGGAAAAGAGAAGGAGGAAAAGACAGCTGGGGATGTAGAGAGTTTGTAGTTTAGAGGTGGTAGGCAACAAGTTGAGAGGTTCTCTGCTTAATGATCTCCAGTCCCCATTTTTTTAGTGAAATAAGAGGCAAATTCTTTGCTGAGATCCCAGCTTGACAGAAACAATGATTCACAACTTCCTTTCTCCCTCCCTTTTCCCTTCCTTCTATCTATGCATATGTCCATACACATATACATATGTACATCAATTTATTCGTTTATTCACTCTTCTAATAAATGTAGAACAAACACTTACTATGGACTAGGCTCTGTGGTAGGCACCATGCTAGAATTAAAGAGACATAGCTCCTTATCTTAAGGAGCTTCCATTCTTGTGGATACAGACAATTAACCACTATTGGTGATAAGTATTAGGATAAGGAAAATATGGAATACAAAGGGAGCATATCACTTGAATTTAGAGGAGTCAGGAGTGGCTTCCATAGAAAGTGTGAGTGGGAATTAGTATAAGTAGAGATTAGCCAGGGAAAGGTGAGGACTGAGAGTAATCAATGTTCCATCTAGAGGAGAAAAGTATCAAGTGTTCAGAGACCACAAAAGCAAGGTCCACTTAAGGAAGCAGAAGTAGTGCATTTGATTAGAACACCAAATGGGGGAAGGTAGTGTAAGGCCTATTTAGCCCCACCTCGATTGAACAGCCATTTTTTTGTTTATGCAGTAAAACTTAAAATGACCCTGCCCCCCACCCCCAGGAGAACTTACTTAAAAGCAAGTCTGGGAAACCAGTCTCAGGTAACAAAGCCCAAATACAAAAGTGGGTCAGGTCAGGTGGAGATAACGGCCCAAATGCAGGGATGAGTCAGCTCAGGTGTAGACATCCAATCATAAAGTGCACTTACTATCTCCCTAAATACCAAGGAGTGTGGACTCCACCTTCTGGGCGCCTTTTGGGTGCCAATTCTGACCAAGGAGATAGGCTAGTTCAAATAACTACTATGGGGTGAATTGTAGTTCAATTGGCCACCCGTGTGTGACCTAGCATGACTGTGCAGCTTTCTCTGTGTATTACAATCTCATTGGCCACCTGTGTGTGGCCAGGCTCAACCACATGGCTGTTGCTCTATAAAAGTTGGTCTGTGAGACAGGGAGGGTCGCCCTCTCGGTAAGGTAGGGCCCCAACTGGTCTGTTTGATGGTCAGTTTGATTCTTGATGCTTGGCATGAAATAAAGCTTTGCTTGACCTTCGCTTTGTGTCAGTCTCACTCCTTTGACCATGGACCCATTATTGGGGGACCCAACATTGGGGGCTCATCCGGGATTAAACAAGGAGAATTGAGCCAGCATCAGAATTTCTGAGAAAAGCCTCTGGAGGTAAAATCTTGGGATCCTGTCTGCCTGTCTGGTTGAGGAGCTCCAGGGTATGGCCCACCGGGGAGAAACTGGATGCAGCCATGCTCCTCAGGACTGGAGTAGATGCAGGGATGCTCCTTCCCTCCACTGGTAGGTTGTCAGGGGGTTCAAGTCCCCCTAGGCAGCCAGGGGGTTTGAGTCCCCCTAGGCAGTCACCGGGGGTTCGAGTCCTCCTAGGTGGTCAGGAGATCAAGAAAGTCCCCACTGGTGGCAGGTTCTGGGTAAGAACTGCTGGGCCTGCGGTTGTCTTTGTCTTGTCTTTTTGTTGTCTGCTGTGCTGTTTATTGTGTTTGAAGGAATGGGGCAAGCAAAGAGTAAGGGTAAGTTAATGGCTATAACTGGAACCAACTGTGGTTAGTCTAACTCGAGACAGAGATTTTAAGGAATATTCCCAAGCAGCTGCCAAAACTCCCTTTGTTTTGGGGACATTCCTTGCCCTCTCTGGCCCAACATGGACTGCCTAGCCCCTCCCTCTTGCTAGCAGGAAAGCATGGCGTCTGCTCCTCTCTTGGAGCTGATGAGCCCTAGAACTGGGAAACCTTTCTATGCCTTCTGGTGGCACTTTGTTCTGTTCTTCACTGTTGGGAAACAAGAAGAGCACCCCCTGGACCTAACACCCCCCACTCTGGATCTTCCCACCTGGGTCTAAGGTAAACATTCAAAGCAGAGTGGACCCAGGTGGATGTAAATCAGTATTTGAACTAAGTTAAGTTTGTTGGGTTAATTAGGATGAACATGTCTTTTGAGTTAACAGTAGTAAATGTGAAACTTCAGAGTTTTTACTTAAGGTCTATTAAACTCAAGTTATTTATGTTAAAATCTGTGTTAAAATCTCTTAACAAAGAGATGAATAAATTGGTTAATTGTGTGTCTCAAAGTTTTAATGGGTAATTGTTAAAAAGTAGCTTTCAAAGTCTTTGGTAACCTGAAACTTTAAACCAAATGGGATAAAATGCTAGAGCACTTGTTGCTAGAACTAGGTTTGTGCTTTTGAAATCTGTTGGTAAACATCTCTTGTGCTTAACTGAATTCTGTTGTAACAGCTCATGATTGGTTAATAGTCATCATTAGAGATTGAGGTGTTTCCAAGAAAATGTAAATGGTTTTTCTTCGCCCACCCAGACTCAGAAGGCTTTTCCTTGATATGCTAAGTTACTCAGGGAGTACTGCTAAACCGATGATAAACCTTGGGTTACATTTGGGTAAATGCTGTAACTACTCTAGAGGTTCTATACATTTCCTAAAGTTTTAATGTTTTGATAAGGGTCATCGCTTGATATTTAACCATATCTATTCTGAGTTTTTGTCATTTGTAATTGTTTTAATTCTCTTGTAAGATGAATTCTGCCCTAAAGGAAATTCATATGGGAGACTTTCAGGACAAATACAGGTCTTTGATATGTTAAAATCCTGGAACTGAAATGGGTAAGAATTTATAGAAGTAAGAGCTGCATTCGGACTAAACCAGAATCAGTAACACGGGACTAGATGAACTGAAAGGTTCAGTTGTGTCTCTTAATATTTTGTCTTATTTTAAACATGACTGGTTCTGTAATGTTTGCTCTTCCAGACTAGGGAAACTTTTTCTTAAGTTATCTGTAACTTAAAGAGATTTTAAAGTATTCATTTGTAAATGAATCAAGGCATTCAACTTTTCTCTCTTTCTGAACCCTCTGAAAATAAAAAGGTCTCAGTAAGTATTATTTCTTCCATGGCAATCAGTCATTTGCATAAGTTCAATAAGAATCTGTTCTCCTTGTAACAGAACACCATCAGAAACACTGGTTATTTTACCAAGGCTTTGACTGGAATGTTATATTTGAAAAGACTCAGATATGACCAGACAGCTTAAAGGAACTAAGGTTAACTTTATAAAACCTGGAGCCGTAAAGCCCTTAGAAACTGTTGGCCTGATACCTTGCTTACAGAGTTCCCAGCAGCCTTACCAGGTGAGTAAAGAATGTCACTTCCTGGCAGGATACTTTGGGAACCTCAGGAAGAGGAATTCACCAAAATTGACAGGTATTGCAGGCATGTCTTGTGGCTTGGCTTCTATGTGGGTTGGCTTCTGGCCTGGAGAGGTTACTAAAATTTCAACCTAGAGATTCATTATAAGAAGTTCCAGCAAAGCAGATTCTAAAAGATCTATATGAACACTCGCTGTTCTTGCTGAGCTTATGTAAATAATTGGCCAAGTTTGTTAAAACTGGACTTGTTTTTCAAATGAATTAGTCCTGATTTGGCTATCTCTGGAAATGAGGGTTGGTTTTTTTTTTTTTTAAGATTTTATTTATTTATTTGACAGATAGAGATCACAAGTAGGCAGAGAGGTAGGCAGAGAGAGAGAGAGAGAAGGAAGCAGGTTCCCCGCTGAGCAGAGAGCCCCATGTGGGGCTCGATCCCAGAATCCTGAGATCATGACCTGAGCCGAAGGCAGCAGCTTTAACCCACTGAGCCACCCAGGCGCCCCAAAAATGAGGGTTTTGAATAAGAAAGAAAGCACAGCTTTGTCAGAGCCACGCCACTTATTTAGGCTTTGATCTCCATGAGGGAGTTCCTTGGGATGATGGGCTACTGCAGGCTGTGGACACTGAGGTTCATGGAGATGGTGCGACCTCTCTACGAACTGGCTAAGGGAGGACTCACTATGGTAGAGTGGACAGCTGAGGCAGAAGGAGCATTTCAGGAATTACAAATAGCCTTACTGCGTGCCCCAGCATTGGCCATCTCAGATGTTACCAAGCTCTTCCACTTGTATGTGGATGAAAAGGCAGGGGTGGCCAAAGGAGTTTGACTTGGACTCGGGGGCCTTGGCAAAGGCCAGCAGCCTATCTTAGCAAAAAAAAAAAAAAAAAAAAAAAAAACAAACTAGATCCAGCAGTGGCTAGGTTCCCCCCCTTGCCTCCATAGAATTGCTGCCATGGCCCTCCTGGTCAAGGATGCAAGTAAATTAACTTTGGGTAAAAATCTCATCTTGACCACCACTCATGCTATTGAGGGCCTTCTCCAGACTCCACCAGACAAACGCCAGAGTGATGGGGTATCAGGCCCTCCTTCTCAATGAACTGAAAGTGACTTTCTGGCCCCTGGCGGTGCTAAATCCAGCCACGTTGCAACCAGAGGAGCTGGCTGACCACCCACACGACTGTGGGGAGGTACTAACCCAGATCACAGGAATAAGGCCAGATCTCAGAGACACTCCCCTCCCAGATGCGGAGATGACCCAGTTCACAGATGGGAGTAGCTACATGGTCAATGGAACAAGGTATGCAGGGGCTGCGGTGGTTTCTCCTGAGCAGGAACCTGGACAACAGCCCTGCTACACGGAACCTTGGCACAAAAAGCGGAGCTGATTGCACTCACCAAGGCACTGCAGATGGTCAAGGGTAAGAATGTCAACATCTATACAGATGGTAGGTTGGGTAGAGGCTTTTTCTGCCAAACATGAGATGGCAGGAGTGGTAGCCAAAAAGCTACTACAGGTTTGGGTTACCTCTTGAGATCAGGTCAGACAAGAGCCCTGCATTTGTGAGTTCAGTCTTGCAGGCACTGGCCAAGGCTGTGGGCACTAACTGGAAAATACATTGTGCCTACCGACCCCAAAGCTCTGGTCAAGTAGAGAGAGAATGAACCAGACTCTTAAAGGGACCTTGACAAAGCTAATTCTGGAGACTGGCAGTGGATGGGTGGATCTCCTTCTCTTCGCTCTCCTCAGGGTGCGATGTGCACCTTACTTAAACAAGGTGACCCCATTTGAAATAATGTTTGGGAGACATCCCACCCCCCCCACTCTGCCCTCTGCTACAAAAGGTTGCCCTAGCAGAAAAGACTGATCAGTCTGTACTCCAGTCACTGCAGGCATTGCAGTCTGTCTTGGAAGGAGCCTTCGCAGAGATCAAACTGCCTACACTGGGACGGAGACGGAGGTGGAGCCACATCCTTGCCAACCCGGGGACTTGGTTTGGCCCACCAAGTGGGAAACGTGGAGCTTGCTGGAAGGGACCCTTTGCTGTCATCCCGACCCACCCCCACGGCAGTGGAAGTTGAGGGCGTCGGGGCCTAGATTCACGCAGGTCACATCAAACGAGCCAAGGACAAGGGCGCCCCCAGAGAGGGATGCCGCTGCGATGGACCCCGCCCATCGTGGACTAAAGCTAAGACTCAAAAAACAACGAGTTCATTGAGTTCCTTGTTGCTCCAGTCGTTAAGGTATAGGTGGGAGATATAGACAATTGCAAAACAGAGGAAGGCTTGACATACTATTTCTAGGAAAAGGGAGGCTCTGCTTAGCCCTAGGGGAGGAATACTGTTCCTGGGTAAAACACACTGGAGTCATTAAGGACAGTCTGGCAAAATAGGACAAAGAACTGGCTGAAAAGTCAAAGACTTGACTAATCTCCAAAGAAAAAGGGGAAATGTAAGGGCCTATTTAGCCAGAGCGGCCCCACCTCGGTTGAACAGCCATTTTGTTGTTTATGCAGTAAAACTTAAATTGACCCTGCCCCCCACCCCACCCCAGGGAACTTACTTAAAAGCAAGTCCAGGAAACTGGGAAACCAGTCCCAGGTAACAAAGCCCAAATACAAGGCATGAGTCGGGTCAGGTGGAGACATCCAAGCAGTAAAGTGCGCATACTGTCTTTTGGGTGCCAGTTCTGACTAAGGTGATAGGCTAGTTCAAATAGCTACTATGGGGTGAACTGTAGTTCAACTGGCCACCTGTGTGTGACCTAGCATGACTCTGCAGCTTTCTTTGTGTGTTACAATCTCATTGGCCACCTGTGTGTGGCCAGGCTCAACCACATGGCCTTTGCTCTATAGAAGTTGGTCTGTGAGGCTGGGAGGGTCGTCCTCTCTGTAAGGTGCGGCCCTGACCGGTCTGTTTGACGGTCGGTTTGATTCTTGATGCTTGGCGCGAAATAAAGCTTTGCTTGATCTTTGCTGTGTATCAGTCTCGCTCCTTTGACCATGGACCCATTATTGGGGAACCCAACAGTAGGAAGTGACCACATTATCTAGTGCAGGCTTATGCTCAGTGTCTGCTGTAATTCTTGTTCATTATGATGACCATTGATGAGTTTTTAAAAGAAGAGTAAAATAAACATCACCATTTAAGAAAATTTATACCAATGGCAGTATGGTAAATACTAGACAGAAGAACTGAGTTTTTAAAAAAAGAGCTTTTAAGCAGGATAGGAAACAATTCTAGTAATTGGATGAGAGAAAATAATGTCTTGATTTAGGACAGATGGTTTGATCAGCCAGCAGAAGTGGGTGGAATTAGATATATTTGAGAGACTTTTTGAAGGTATAATTAACAGGACTTACTCACTGGAAATGACAGGCAAGGAAACGGAAGGAGGTAAGGATGGCTTCCAGAATTCTGGCTTCAGTAATTGGACACAGAGATGTCATTTGTTGAGAAAGCAAACAGCAGAGGAACAGCAGATTATAAAAATGTTTTTAAGTCAGTAAATTTTTGATATTCTTTCCATCAAGAGGTGGTACCTCCATCCTCTCTCCTTGGTGATGGCCTCAATGAGTGGGAGACAGCAGAAGTATGACTCACAAAGTGAGGTTAGAAAAGACCATGTGAAGTCTGCCTACTTCTGTCAGGATACTCACCCTAGGAGGTTTGGCTACCATGTAAGAAGATCAGACAAACGGTTAGTGTAGTATTACTCAGCCTAGGCACCAACCATGTGACTGAAGAAACCTCAAAGATGACCTTACGCCCCACCATGATCTGGCCACACACACAGGAGATACTGAGGGTAGTCTGCCCCCTCATTCGTACGCAAAATAAGTGATTATTATTATTTTAAGCTACAGAGATGTGATGGCTTATTTCACAGCAATAGATAGCCAGAACAAAGATGATGAATCAGATTTGGGGCATATGTTTGGAGAATCTGGAGATGTTTTAAAAGCAATTAAAAATTCAGATCTGAGGGTAATGAGAGAACTTGGGGCTCTGAAGTTTACTTATGTCTGTCTCAGATTATGTGTGTCACATTTTCAAAGCAATTCCACCTTCTTCATTTGATTTGATCCTAATAATAACCTCTTGAAGAAACAGGAATCATAAGGGGCTCCTGGGTGGCTCAGTCATTAAGTGTCTGCCTTCGACTCAGGTCATGATCTCAGGGTCCTGAGATCAAGCCCCAAGTCAGGCTTTTGGGGGAAGCCTGCTTCTCTCTCTCCCACTCTCCCTGCTTGTATTCTCCTTCTCTCGCTATATCTCTCTGTCAAATAAATAAATAAAATATTTTTAAAAAAGAAAGAAAGAAAAAAATGGGAAGTATATTATTATACCCATTATAGAGTTGAGAAAGCAGAGGCCCAGGAAGCATTTATGATTTATAGAGAATCCCATAGCCTGGAACCCAGACAAAACAAAGGTCTTCTGATGCAGTACATGCTTCTTCCACTGCACTCTGCTAAGTGCTATGAGCAGAAGGAGAAGATGCCCAGTAGTGGAGGGAACCTAAAATCAGAGCGCTGAGAGACAAGCCTGAGGAGGGATGAAAGAGGAGATTTAAAAACGCTTCTCCGATTTTTCCACAAAAGCACCCTTTACCAGGGAGGAGAGTACCACTAAGACCCCCAGGAATATCTAAACATAGAGACCGAAAGAAAGTTCTTTGAAGTCTTTCATTCATATATTCAATAATTATTTATTGAGCCCAGGCTAGGTTCCAGGCACTCTGCTAAGTTTAGCACTGTATGTACGTGGTCTCTGTCATCACGTCCTCTCAAGGAGACACTCAAACAAGCAATTCACCATCATAACCTGGAGGCTTATACGAGGAAGTCTCATAAAGATGGAAGCCTACAGAAGGGGCAGAAGGAGAGGATGGTGCAGTGAATCCTGGGCAGAAGGAAAAACCGAGCCATAACAGAGAAAGCACCTCCTTCAAGGCAAACAGCAATTAATAGGGGGGAAGTCCTAAACTGGGGATAAGATGACCATCTGTGGGCATTATCTATGCATGAAAAGATTTAGACACATGCCCTATGTCTAGAGAAAGTCCTGAAATACTCCAGTTCTCTTAGCAGTACTATCTTTCCCCAACAGTTGGATTAATATTTCACATCAGCCCCCACTCGCAAGGCCATATCCGTGTTCTGAGTTGAGTCAGTGCCATGGAGCCCATACAGCTAGGAATGTCCTGAAGGCATCGTGTGTCTAGATGTACACAGTCATCAACCAGACCCAAAGTACTGTCACCCGGAGAGTTCCTACAGCAGTGGTCAACAGGGCATGACTGAGCATGACTGTCTCCTCTTCCCAAAAGTTACTCCGTAATTTTATGATGCTGTGTTGGTTCCCCATGCTTGTTCATTTTTACTCTCCCCCCCCCCCCCCCGTAGTGGTGAGCACTAAAGCCTTCAACATGAAAAAGACCTGAGTATCTCTAAAAGGGAGTAGTGAGAAAGGCAATAGCTTAACTCCCACTTCTCAGCTGACGTGAAAAAAAAAAAAAAAAAAAGGTACTGGAAGGTGAACAGCTGTAACAAAACGGAGAGCTAACTCAGTCCCTGGGTACATGAGGGGGACCAGGACAGCCCATGGCAGAGGAATGACCCTCAACGCTTAACAACTAGATGCTGAGAGCTCCTTTGATACTGAGGTGCCTCGGGCTTCTACTCAGACCCTCATTCAGAGACTCTAGAGAAAGCAATCCTCTCCGGGTTTTCTTTCCTACAGTTTAGGTGTCTCTTTGGGATCATGACAACATCATTTACCTTTGTTCAGGACAAAACCCCTTGCATCAACAGAGGTCTGAAGAATGCTTCAGGGAGCACAGCAGACCGAGCAGAGCAGAAAACGTGGCAGCCATGAATGGGCAGCTTCCTCTTATTCAAAATGCAAAACAAAAGGAAACATCTTCCCGGACCGAAGCCCCCGTCTCCCTGAGGTCCTGTTTTTTGTCATGATCCCTTGGGGAAAGAGAGAGGCTGATTTTCCAAGGCTCAGAAAGTTTCCCCAACTCGCCACAGCCCTCCTACCGGCACAGAAGTATCTGCTGCCTGGAGCCCACACTCCCCTTTGAGGACTAAGCCCCACCCCATAGCCCCTTTCCCACCTCACCCGAGCCTTCAGTGCACAATCACATGCACACAACTTGTGTGAAGTACCTTGAGTGCTGGTTGGCCAGACCAAATGAAACAGCAGTAGAAGTTCCAGAGCCAGACACGGCTTCTGCCTTTGGGAGCACATGTTACTTCCCAGGAACACTGGAGACAGGTGGGAATCAGGCTAAGAAGAGACCAAGGGCTCCAGAGCCATTGAAGTCACAGTCCAAGGTGAGAGGAAATCTCACTGACCTTTCTGATGCTCAGCAACTCATGGGTGGAGCCCGGAGACAGAAAACAGGAAGGCCCCGTATCTCAGAGCACTACGGAAGCAAAATGAAATTAACTTTTTTTTTTTAAGTTTTTTTTTTGAAATTAACTATTTTGTTTGAATATGCAGTCGGTTCTGTTTTCTGGAGAGAGGATCCGTAGCTTCTGTTGGATTCTCGGAAGGGTCAGTGCTCAGAAAAGATTGAAGTCCAAAAAAGAAAAGAGAAGAAAAGATTAAAGTCCCTCGGTAGAGAATATCTAATTTTGGTTTCCCAGGCAGGAGTCACCCTGATTAATGCAGAACTTAAAATTGGAAGGTACCCACCGAGCCTGCAGGCGATTTGTGGCCTGAGCCAACCCCAAATCATGAGAGGAATAGGTCATATACAAGTGTCATTCAGAGCAGAAAATCTAGGAAACCAAATCTCCCCCACCCTAGGGCTCCTCCTCCTTCATGATAAAGTCACTGCTTTGGACCCTTACACTGGCAGAGCTACTGAACATTAACAGAAAAAGCAAGATTACTTGGCCCAGAAGAATGGATTTCCCAGTCTTGTGGTCTAAGAAATTTCAGGCCCATCCCTCTTGAATCTAAATGAATTATTTGCCCACCCAGGCCACTTTGGGGGCCCATAAGGCAAGACACAGTCCCTAATACAGCATATTCGTAACTGTTTTCAAATTGGAGACATTTCTGATTCGACATAGAGGAGCCCAGTAAAGACACTGCTCTCTTCAACCTCTGAACTCCTGTCATAGTAGATACCCTTCCCAAAAGGACCAGCATGGGGAAACTGAGTCAGCTCAGTGCCTTAAATTGCACTTGACACCCCATTCATTCGAACACATTGGAGCCCCGAGAAGTGAGAACGGCAGGCATTATTGCCTTCACTTTTTAACTGAATCTCAGAGTCAGACCAAGGTTCTGCTCCAATCCACCCCCGTCTTCAGCTCTCCCCACAGCGTGGGCTACTGTCAATCTTTGGACTAGAAGAGAAGACAAAACAGGACTAGAATGAGCTAAGCTGAGATGCAGTTAGCTTGGGAAGATTTTCTTTTTTATTTATTTTTTATAAAGATTTTATCTATGTATTTGACAGACAGAGATCACAAGTAGCAGAGAGGCAGGCAGAGAGAGAGGGGGGAAGCAGGCTCCCCGCAGAGCAGAAAGCCCGATGCGGGGCTTCATCCCAGGACCCTGAGATCATGACCTGAGCCGAAGGCAGAGGCTTTAACCCACTGAGCCACCCAGCCGCCAGCTTGAGAAGGTTTTAAAGAAAGCAAAAACCAGAAGCTGAGGAGGAGGAAGAAGCAGAGTCACAAGGGCAGAGAAAGAGGAAAGGAAGTGAAGTAAACTGTGGGTGGGCTTTACCCAGACCTTGACTCCTCCGGGGAGTTTTCAAAATGGTTTCAGGAGGGTTGCGGCCCGTGAAACCCTCCCGCGCAGGGAAAGCTTCAAGGTTAGCCGCCCGGAGTGTAACGAAGCCTATTTCCCACCAAAGCAGGAAGGCCCCTACTCTCGCGGGCTGGTCTCTCTCTCTGGCTCCCGCAGGGGGCAGCGCAACACTGCAGGTGTCAGAGCAACACTGCAGGTGTCAGACACACCCGGGGAGCCTGAAAGAGCCCGACCGAGGGTTGATACCCTGGAGGCAGGCCTAACCTTTAAGAGTTGAGCAGAGGAAAAGGAGCTGAGGAGGAAAATGAGAAGCGGCACCTGACAGTCTAGGAGAAAGTGAGGTTTCAAAAAACTGGATCCAGAGTAGCAGAAAGTTACATTTTTTTTTCTTTTTTTAATTTATATTGGCATTTCTTTTATGCAGAATTTACTCCCGGGCCATGAACTTTTGTTTCTTCAGTTTCTTGTGGGATATCTTTTCCTTTGGTGCAACCCCCTCTTCTGATGTAGGAGCAATCTGCTCCTTTCCAGTAAGGATCACCTCTATGTGGCAGGGAGAGCTCAGGTAGGGGTGAGTTCCACCACGAGCCCTCTGAGTTCTGGGCCACATCTTGGGGACTTTGTTCACCTGATGTGCTCAATGACCAGAGAATCTACATCTCAACCCTTAAATTCATCACTATGCATTTTTTATTTTATTTTATTTATTTATTTGACAGAAGGATCACAGGTAGGCAGAGAGGCAGGCAGGGGGAGCGGGAAGGAGGCTCCCCATTAAACAGAAAGCCCAATGCTGGGCTCGATCCCAGGACCCTGAGATCATGACCTGAGCCGAAGGCAGAGGCTTAACCCACTGAGCCACCCAGGCGCCCCAGCCCTATGCATTTTTAAACGTGTGCAGTAAAAATTCAGCACTCTTCTTGGGCCACCAACCCTGTGTCCAGCCCCGCTGTCTGGCCTGGGCGCACTTCCCAACACCACTGTAGTGACGGAGTAACACACATTGCTGCTGCAAAGTGACATCCTTCAGATACGTGGTGGCTTTTTAGATCTGCATACCCCTGATGGCCCGGGCAGTTTCTTGGGTGCTCTTTTAGTGAATCAAGATGTGAACCTCTTGATTTTCATGATTTTTGTAGGGTTTTCTGGGTCATGTGACTAACAAACATTATCAGAGTTCACCTCAGGCTGCTGGGGGGGGGGGGCGTCCATTGCATTTAGTAACTGTGTGGTCAGTCATGACCTTAATCTTCGTAAGAGCCGTTTTGTGGAAGCAGAAACCAGAGCCTCCCCTCCCCTTCTCCTTTCTCCTCCCTCCCTGTATCAACGAGGTATGTCCTGAGCTCTACATCATTTCTGAAGACGTAGAAATGAAAGCTACACTCTTGCCTGCTCTTATGTGGCTCACAGTCTTGTTAAAATGCGGAATTATGGGGCCGCGTGGAAGGACCACCCAACACAGTGTGGTGGCGGGAGGCCGCTGGGAAACAGTGAATACGTGTGACTCCTTCCTTTGAAGAGTAAGGAACGTGTGTTACGTTATGGAAGATGAACATGGTAATATCTGAGAAGCCAGAGAACAGGCTAGTTCAGGAAACTGAGGATATTTTGCGTGGCTGAAATCAAAGGAAAGGAAAAGAAACCAGCTCCAGCCCTAAGGCTTTGGTGTATGCCCTTACAAGTTTGGGTTTCCGCTGATCCCTTTTAAGGGGAGGTAAATAAAGGACTTTTTTTTTTTTTTAAGATTTTATTTATTTATTTGAGAGAAAGAGAACATGCAGGATTGGGGGCAGAGGCAGAAGGAAAGAGAAAAGCAGCCTCCGTGCGAGCGGGGAGCCACATGCAGACCGATCCCAGGACTCTGGCATCAGGACCCAAGCCAAAGGGAGAAACTTACTCAACGGAGCCGCTCAGGCACCCCAAGTGAAGGATTTTGAGCAGATCGGTGATAGGCTTCATTTCCCAGGCTAGAAAGAAAGTTGATGAAGAGAAGGATGAGACTAGCAGCACGAAGATGCTACAAGAATCCAGCTACACAATAACGAAGTATCAGCAGCAGCAATGGTAGAGAGGCGGCAGGATGAGTCAGGATCAGCAGGCCTCCATACTTGGCTTTGTTGGGGGGTGGGGGGGGTGGAAATGAGAAAAAGAAAAGCCTCCTTGCTGATTTGGGTGGCCAGATCAGTGGATGGGGACATGAGGGATAATCTCAGTTTGGGATATGTTAAGTTTAAGATGTCTGAGGACTCCTGGGGTGGCTCAGTCGCTAAGTGTCTGCCTTCAGCTCAGGTCACCTGGGGTTCGAGCCCCACATCAGGCTCCCTGCTCAGCAGGAAGCCTGCTTCTCCCTCTCCAGCTCCCCCTTGCTTGTGTTCCCTCTTTCTCTGTGTCTCTCTCTGTCTGATAAATAAATAAATAACATCTTAAAAAAAAAAAAAAAGACGTGTCGAAACTGGAATGTACAATAGACATGTGAGACATAATAATAATTCTTTCACCTCTGCCCACTTAGAAGTGACTCTCAGAAACTGGGGCAGTTACAGGAAAGCACAGCCACAGAGGCAAAGCTTGCTGATCTAACAGGGCATGACAATCAGCAGAGTCCGAGCTTGTGAGCAGTCAGCAGGGGAACCAGGGCCCACAGAGGAAAGTCATATGCTCCCAGCTTCCCACACTGGGCTTGAGAACTTGCGTGTGTAGCTCTGCTCTGCCAACGGGAGTGTAGACTCCATGGCTATACTACAGAGAGGCCAGCAGCCAATGAGAAAGGAATATTCTCATTGGACTACAGCTGGTTTCTATGAAGTCTCCAAGTATTAATGTGCATTTCCAGGGAAGTTTTAACACTAATTTAAATATTTCAGAGTGAGTTGGAAAAGCATTCAACTGAAGATGTGCAAAAATTTGGTCAAATTATGATGAAAGTATATTAGTGAGAAAGATACCAAAAAGTTCCTGTATATTTTTTAGCTTAAAATTTATAGTTCTTTATTTTACATTTTAATGTCATGCTTAGTTATTTTACAAAGAAAAAAAATGTAAATGATAATTGAGTACAAAATCACATCATAAGAAAAGTGACTGCTGTTCTTACTATATGGCTATTTTGCCTAATATATTCTAATTATTGGTGTTTTAAAAAGGAAATAAATATCGAAAGAGATATTTTTAAGTTAGATGAGTTGTAACTGTTATGGTTTAGACCAACAAACGTTTCTCACTTTGAGATGACACAGATTTCCCCCTGGAAATACAAGAACATTATTTTCCTTGCAAATTTTCTTTCATCCCCTAGAGTTTTTGAATCTACCCCCCCACCCCATATTCTGCTCTGCTCTGCACCCCATATTCTGCTCTGCTCAATCTCACAGGAAATGGGATCCTGAGACCCTAAGAAATCCCACCCCTTTTCTGCTCCCAATTTTCCTCTCCAAATAGAAAAAAAAGGAATGATGAGTGTTATTCATAATCCCTCCCCTTTTATTACTTGAGACAATCACTCATTCATTTAACACATGTGTTGAGGATCTGCTATGTATCAGGCACTATTCTAGTCGCTGAGAATGGAGGCGTGAACACAACAAAGTCTTTCCTCTTATGGTTCTTGGATTTCAGTATGGTACATATTATGGAAAATAATAATAACAACAACAATAATAATAGCTAAGGAATAGAAAGTAAAAGATCAGGGAGTGATATTTTAACAAGGGGACAAGAAGGCCCCCTCTAATAAGTAAGCGGAGTAAAAATTTTTTTTTAAAACAAGGATTTTTTTTTTTTTAAAGATTTTATTTATTTGATGGAGAAAGACACAGCAAGAGAGGGAATATGAGCACGGGGAGTGAAAGAGAGAGAAGCAGGCTTCCAGCAGAGTAGGGAGGCTGATGTGGGTCTCAATCCCAGGACCCTGGGACCATGACCTGAGTCAAAGGCAGACACTTAACAACTGAGCCACCCAGGCACCCCACACTGAGTAAATCTTAAGAAAGAGATAGCCATGTGGATATCCGAGGGAAGAGCTTTCCTGTAGTGTAAAGGCCTTGAGGGTGTGCTTGGGGTATTCAGAAACAGTGAGTTGATAGTTTAACAGGTGTGGAACAGGATAGGGGGAAAGAGTTAGGAGATGACATCAGAAAAGTAGCTAAGAGCCATCATGCAGGGTTGGAGGCCCTGGAAAGTACTTTGCGTTTAATCCTAAGTGTTATGGGAAAAAATTGGCAAGCTGAGGAATAACATGATTTGGTTTACACGTTAAAAGTATCTCTCTAGTGGGGCACCTGGGTGGCTCAGTTGTTAGATGTCTACCTTCAGCTCTGGTCATGATCCCATGGTCCTGAGATCAAGTCCTGCATTAGGCTCCTTGCTCAGTGGGGAGCCTGCTTCTCCCTTTTCCTCTGTCTGCCACTCCCCATGCTTGTGCTTGTTCTCTCTTTCTCTCTTGTCAGCTTAATAAATAAAATCTTTTAAAAAAAAAAAAGTATTTCTCTAGTGGCCAATGAAGAACAGGTTATAGGGGACTGAGGTAGAAGCAAAGATATTAAATAGCCACTGCAATAGGGCTGGCGAGAGATCGTAGTGCTGAAGGCTGGTAAGGGTGATAAGAAAGGTCAGATTCTGGGCATAGTCCAAGGTAGAAACAGTAGAATTTGCTGATATATGAGACATGAGATATAAGAAAGTAAATCAAGGATAATTATAATTTTCTGGCATGAAAACTTAATGACCAGAGCTACAATTTACTGAAAGGAAGACAAGTAGAGGAGTTAAAAGGTAGGGAAGCAAGAGTTTGATTTAGCACATGTGGAGTTTTGGATTCCTGTTATACATTCAAATGGAGATGCTGTGTAGGTGACCAGATATACAGACCTGGAATTCAGGAAAGAGTTCAGAATTTAAAACAAAATCAGGGTATTTCAAACCAAGAGACTAGATGAGACTCACTCAAGAATTGGAATAAATACAATGGTGAGTGTTGTGAAGTGTAAACCTGGCGATTCACAGACCTGTACCCCTGGGGCTAATAATACATTGTGTGTTAATAAAAAATTAAAAAAAAATTTTTTTAAACAACAACAACAAAAAAGAATTGGGATTAAATAAATAAATGAGTTAAGTGTAAGGACCAAACTCAGACACTTTTCAATGTTTATAGATGGGAGAAATTTGCATCATTGAGCAAAAGAAAATGAGAAGGCTTGGGTAGGAAAAAACCAAAAGACTAATGAATCACTGACCTCTAGCTCTGAAACCTCTGAAAATATATAATGCTTTATATATAAATTGAATTTAAATAACTTTTTTAAGAAGGAAAGAAAGGAAGGAAGGAAGGAAGGAAGGAAGAATCAAGAGAGTGTAGATCCTCATGGGCCAAAATGTCTTTAAAAAGACGAAATGATTAACAAATGTTGCTGATATCTTTAATGTTACAAAAGCAATTACTTTGTTTCAGCATATGCTTTCTTTTTTGGTTTCTCTCTCCACATATATCTTGATGGGGTGCCCCAGGATTTTTCAGTGATGTCATTCTGGCCAATTTGACCTCTTCCCATATCAAAATAGTTTATTTCCCCATCTTCCCAGAAACCTTGGTTTGGTCATCTCTAGGACAAGGAAAGCCATGACAGGAATCACCAAAGTGAAATTAAATGAGAATAAAGCTCCTGCATCAAAACCATGGCTGGGTAGGTTTCAATAAAACACCTCCTCTCCAACCTCATTCTCTTTGCCAGGAATGTCAGAATCAAAATCACAACATTTCAAAGCTCCTGTTTCTACCATTGCCACGTTTGTAGTACCATGGTTTACAAATGGGTGATCCCTCACAATGGAAAAATCACTGCCTAGAAGTCACAGTATTTATGTTCTCTCCAGACTCTGCTAATAAAACATTGGGGAAAATATCTCTCTATCTCTTAATCAGACTAGGTCAAGGTTGGTAAACAAGTGTCAACCTGTAAGCCCAAATAGAAAAATATGGTTGGAGTCCTTGTTTACTCTTATTAATTCTCGTAATTTGTCTGCATATTCTTTTGGATTTCCTATGTCAACAGTGATATGTTCAAAAATAATAATTTGTCTCTCCTTTTCTAATCCACATACATCTTATTTATTTTTCTTGTCTCATTGCTTTGGCCAAGACACTAGTTAATTAATGAATAGTAACAGTAACTGGAGCAATTCTTATCTTATTCCTTACTTTGATAGTATTGCTTCTCAAGGCTCAGCTTTTATATGTGATGTTTGCTATAGTTTTTCTTTTTACCAATTTTTTACATATTTTTAAAATTATGAGTAAATACTAAATTTTACCAAATCTTTTATTATATAATCTGAAATGATCATATGTCGTGTTGTTTTCAGTCAATGTGATGGTTTACTAGTGAATGCTTATAATATTGGTCCATTGTCACATTCCTAGGATAAGTGATATTCGATCATGATGTATTTTTAACACACCACTGGTTTTGATTTGTTAATATTTCATTTGTAACTATGTTCATAAGTGATACTGGTCTATAATTCTTTTCCTGTTTTTGTATGGTTTTTAGTATCAGGGTTCCTTTTAGATGTATATCTTCTCATGTGTTGTGGGTCTCTTCACTGTTTCCCATTCACAGAGATTGATATTGTTATATCTCCTGCCACTTAGCAAAACTCAGTAAATATTATTATTTTATCCCTAATGCCTCCCTTTCCCCTCCTTCTAATCTTCTATTTCCTAACATTTCTTGTGTTCTGAGTATCTGAGAAGTCATATAATGTTATAGAAAAGACTGATCATATGGCTTTGATCAATTCTTAGCATCTCTGAGCCAGTGTTTCCTTATCTGTAAAATGGAGGGCTTCATCACTTTTGAGATTCCGCTCAATTTTTCCATCCTTTATTGACCACCTACAATTAACAAGTGAGGTAAACGTTGGAAAAAATTATAGACCATTCACTTTGACTTGTGATTTCATGACCCCTCCTACTTAGCAAAAATGCTACTTGTGAAAGATATGTGAGTACTGTGAGAGGAAGTAACACATTTTAGTGACTGTCGTCTAGAGAACAACATGCCTGGTCCCCGAGCATGCTTCCTTCTCATCCTTCTCCTCTGCCAGTTCACAGGTGAGTTCAGATTTCCCTGTTCTCCTGACTGCCTTCCCCATCTTGAGGTATATCTCCAGGCTTCTGGGTCCACTCTGGGACTCTGACCCAACTCAAGAAGCTCTGCTACTTCGTATCTTTTTATAATCTGTGGTTTCTAAATCGAATGACATAAAGAAACTAGGAGAGATAAAGAATGAATCTGAAGACAGACTTCCATTCTGATTGTCCTAGGAAAGGAAGGGCTGAAAGAAAGGGTGTTGGGAAGCAGACTGACCTGTGTTCTAATCTAGATTCTGTCATGAATTAAATAAAGAATGCTATCTTCCCTGAGCCTTAGCCCTCCTTTCCTTTGAGGGCAACTTTAAAACCAAAATGAGATCATACAGGTGCATATTTATTTATTTATAAATATACATTTTAAATATTTCTGCTTAAACATATTTGTAAGTATTTATTTAGAAATATATTAGAAAAATATTTTAAATGATTATGTGTAACAATGATATTAGTGGAAGGAAACATTTGAACTTTCTCTCTTAGTCTGAACAATTCAGTTAGTCTCTACTTAGAAAACCACCTTATACTCTAGGTACTTTATGTCTAATACTATGAAGGACTGAGGAATTTTCTGTTCCTGTCACAAAGATTTTAGTCTTTGAAGGTTTTGCTGCCCTCCTGGCTCTCAGATAGGACCTGGAGCCCTGTAAATTGGGAATTCTCTCTGTTCATCAAACTCATGGGTACCACCATGAGATCTCCCTCTGAGGACTTGGTTGGTATGTTTATGTGTGCCCCAGCCTGCCTGAAGTGACCTGCCCAAGACCACACAGTCAGTCAATACTCCTAACCCTTTCCTTCCCACAACCTGGCCTCACTGAGTGTTCAGCAAGACTGTTGCCCTTCCTGAGTTCATTAGAACTTTGTATATTTAGGAAGCACCTGGTTCTAAGCAGGTGGTCCTAGAATAGGTTTCTCGTTTTAAAAATCACTCCCTGAATAGAAATAGTGATCAGAAGTGGAACTTCATGGTGAAGTGGGGGAGTACACAGCAGAGCTCTTGAAAATCCCAGCTGTCTCCTGAAACCTCAACTATGAGCAGCAGGCACACATGTGTGTGCCCTGCTCCATGGAGAGGCTACGCGGTTCACTTCCCATGGATGAAAGGAGTCCAAGATTGCCCTTTATCTTTTCTTTATTGTGTTTCTATTGTGCTTCTGAAGAGCTTAAAGAAAGTATAGGGGGCGAGAGATGGGGACGGGTGATAGGGCAGAAGCTAGGGGACTCCTTTTCCATCAGAGAGGCTTTGATGCTATACAGTAACGTGTTTGATTCTGCATAGAGTTCATTTCATCAAAACTAACTCTTGCTTAAGAAAGAAAAAACCAGGGGTGCCTCGGTGGCTCAGTGGGTTGGGCAGCTGCTTTCGGCTCAGGTCATGATCTCAGGGTCCTGGGATCGAGTCCCGCATCGGGCTCTCTGCTCAGCAGGAAGCCTGCTTCCCTCTCTCTCTCTCTCTCTGCCTGCCTCTCCATCTACTTGTGATCTCTCTCTGTCAAATAAATAAATAAAATCTTAAAAAAAATTAAAAAAAAATAAATAAAGAAAGAAAAAACCAGTTTTGGAAACTACTGTGCCACAGAAAGAGAAGTTTAAATCAGTACCAAGACTGATACACAGGGAACAGAGGTTTGCAAACCTCCCAATATGCCACATGCCTTTGCCAACACTCATGCCCTAACACAACACATTCACATTCAAACTCCCTACTGTTCTGCCTCTCACTCATCTCCCCCTGCTCCTTCTTAAGCTCTTCAGAAATACACTGAGGCAGTGTTACAGATCTCAGGGGTGTTGGGGGCATAGCTTAGGAAGCCCTGCCTTAGGAGTCCTGGCTCCACTGACTTAGAGCATGTCACCATGACCTTTGGAGTATCAGTCTCTTCCTCTGTGAAGTGGGATGGGACTAAGTAGTCCCTAAGACCTCTTCCAGCTCTGAGGTGCTCTTGTTTCCATGAAGAGGATGCTATGATATGCTGATACATTCTAATGGAGACACTGCATCTTTGGAGACTTGTTTGGGGACCAGGCCACCAAGCAGGAAGTGAGTTTTACACCTTCCCTTACCCTGAAGTCTTCCTCCTTGGTACCATCCCTTAATTCTTGCTGTACTGATGATGTCCCTTCCTCTTAATATGGATCCTTACCTCCAATCAACTCTTGAGTTTTGTTGGGTGGGGGGGAGCAGGTGAGGGAAAGAGGTGATAACCCAGAGGAAAAGGAGGTGGTAAAGGGGAGGAGGTGTTTACCTTCCTGTTATGAAGGGTATCTTAGGATTGACTCTTTTAATACCAAAATATCTGAGTCTTGGGTGGGGCAGAAGACAGAGGGTCTCCAGCTCCAGGTCCCTCCACCTCCAAAGGCAGGTTGGCAGGGAATGCTTGCTGCAGGAGATCTCACCATGCATGGTGACTGGACAGTGTTTTGCCGTGAATTAGCCAGTGAATGGTTTGTAGGCATTAGGTTCCAGACCACCTTCTGAAAAGCTCATCCTGCTGAGAAGCCATCCAAAGAAATTTTGGGAAATCTGTTTCTCACTTCTAGCCCTCCTTGGGGAAATGAGAATTAAAAATGAGAAGCCGTCACAAGGCCTGTCTCATAACACTGTTCCTCACCCTTCCCCCCCACCTCCTACTGTGTGGCAGAAAGCTCTGTACTTCTCGAAATGCTTTCAAATCCGTATTCGCCCTTCATCCACCCCAAGTCCTCACAAATGAAGGTTATTTTTCTTTTTGAGACTTGAGAACACTGTAACTCAGT
Source organism: Mustela lutreola (assembly GCF_030435805.1). Taxonomy (NCBI): domain Eukaryota; kingdom Metazoa; phylum Chordata; class Mammalia; order Carnivora; family Mustelidae; genus Mustela; species Mustela lutreola. The sequence continues at coordinate 70,764,965 of NC_081303.1, read as the reverse complement.
GTGGTAAATAAGTAGTAGAAAGAATGTGAGCCTCTGACACAAAAGACCCAACTAGCTCCACATCCCAAGTCTACCATTTCCCAGTTTGGGACCTTGGGGGAAATCACTCAGCATCTTAGAGCCCCAGTGTCTGCATTAATAAAATGGAGCTTAATTAACCTCTATCCCATGGAATTACTTTGAGGGTAAAAACATGATGGCCCTTAAATCAGTTTATGAGCCAAGGAGTGATTTCAAGGGTTTGTTGTTTATTACGGAGGAACCAGAATGAACCCAGGTCTCCTGACTCTCAATTAAGCCAGAGCACTACCTCTTTACACTGTTCCATGCTGCCTGGAGGAGAGGCCAACCCCACCTTTCTCTGGGTGCAACCCCAGAGCCTACCACCAGGTAATCTGGAACCTAATGTCTTTATATCAACTATTGGTCTACAAAGGGTATGTCCAATCACCACCCAGGACAATAACTCCTTCTGGGGAATTTAAAGTGGAAAAAGAAGGGACATTTGAGGTAGAATTTCAGGGAGTGGGTGTAAGAAAAAGGTGGAGACTTATTCAGGGAAGGGCTTTGAACTAGGTTTTAGGGGTCTTGAATATGATTTGGATAGGCAGAGAGTAGGATAAAGCACAAACAAAAATGTGAGGTACAAAGGAAACTGGGGGTCAGGTGAAGGAGACCTGGCTGCTTGTCTGGTGAGAGCAAGTGGATGCTGGTCCTCAGCTTCATATCTTTCCATAGCATCATGTCTTAGAGCAAAAGCCCAGGGTTTTTCAGGTAAGTCAGCCCAGGTCATGTGATACTGCTGAGCTGATTACCATGCCAGAGGTAGTCTACCACCAGAACTGGGTTCCTGTCAGTCTTACCCAACCCAGTTGGCTGCTATTAAATGAGGAAAGGATGGGGTGGATGCAGAAAAGACAAGTTAGGACATTCACTACACTGATCTAGGTGGGAGGGTAGCTGAGTTTCATGGGGTCCAATCCTCCCAGGCCTCGTAGTTGGGTGTTAGTAGCCACTCATTCTCTAGAGTCTTCCAATCTTACAAATCATGCTCAATTTTGGTATTGTAGGTTCTCCAAATGTCTACTACATCCCCTTTCATATCCCATACAGCCATTTATTTAATGGCTGTCTCCTAGCTCTGAGAGCACAAGGGTCAGGATGGTATCCCTCCCTAGTTATGTCCTCAGCGCCTAGACAGTGCCTGGCACAAATATGGAACGAAATAAATTCTTGCGAGAGGAAAGAATGACTGAGTGAAGAAAACACGACCTGCATAGACAAGGTAAAACTCAACAGGATTGCCTCAGGTGGAAAAGCCATCACAGAATGGGGGACTTGAGGTCAGCCTTGGGCAGCTGAGAGAAGTCTCTTGTTTCTGGATCCCTTTTCACAGTCAAGTCTGGGAAACTCTTTCCACAGAAGAGGAAACAAAACTGGCTAGGACTGGCTAACCCTGCCTCTTATCATCTGAACTCACACTTGGGGAATAGCATGGAGCTACTTTCTTCTTTCATGACCCCTTTATTTATCCTAAAGATATAATTATGATAGAAACAATATACGCCCTCTAGGCTTGTGTTGACAACTTGCACTGGGTCATCTTCCAATTTCATCCTTACAAGGAGCAGTGAATTTGGAGACTTTTTTTATATCCTCACACAAAATTCACCTGTCTTGGCATTCGCTCAGAGAATACAGCACACCACATGTGTGAAGAAGTGAAAACAATGATTGCCCATGTCTAAATGTGTGCACACCAGCTATAGTACTAAAGTCATATTCTTGCTGTCTCCCTGATTTCAACATCTCTCCCAAACCTTGTGTGAAAATTCAGGGTTGCAGCTACTTGGAGCCAAGTAATAACTGCTTTCTTTGACTGCAAAATATTCACCTTATTGTTGATGTAAAAGGATACATACATTATAGGATCCGTCGAAAATTCAAACTGACACTGACTTTGTAGCATGGACTAGGACTACTTTCATACCATGGAGATGATCAAAGACAGAGCAACTAGAAATCATCCTGCCTTAGTATTTAGGGATGCAAGGGAGAGGGTTTTTGAAAAATCAGATTATTTAACAGATTGATTTAATAAAGACTTGAGAGATCCAAATTATATATGCACTGACTGATGGGGGCGAGGAGACAGAAATGTTTGAAAACAGGAATCAGTCCCCAGAAAAGACTTTTACCAGGGGATAAGCCAGTACTCTTGGAGACAAATTTAGCAAAAAGATTTGGTTAAGATCCAAAAACTGTAGGAGCGTCCAGGCAGCTCAGTCAGTTAAGTGGCTGCCTTTGGCTTAGGTCTTGATTGTGGTGTCCTAGGGTGAAGCCCTGAATCTGGCTCCCTGCTCAGCCAGGAGGCTGCTTCTCCCTCTACCCCTCCCCCTTGTCATGCATGTGTGTGCACTCTCTCTCTCTTTCAAATAAATAGATAAAATCTTTAAATTAAAAAAAATCCCAAAATTGTTATCAAGTCACTTGGTTAACATTTGGTAGCATCAGGATTCCCTTTCTCTGGGGCACTTGTAAAGCAGCTTGTGCTTGAAGGCCACCAAAAGACACAAAGGGATAATCAGATTCTGTGAGGTCCAAGGGCTTCAGAATTGACAGCTGAGCCCTCACTGCTGAAGAGGAGCAAGGGAGAGAGCTGGAGTTGGCAATAGTGCTCCAAGCCCCTCAAACTGAGCCAGGCTGGAAAGACCTCAAGCTCCAGAGCCAGAATGGCATTGAGTAAATCCTCAAATCATCACCTACTAGCTTTGTGCCTTTGGAAAAGTTATTTAGGTTTTCTTTGAATCTCAGTTTTCTCATCAAATCAGGAGTTAATAAGCTTGTGCTATGAAGGGTCAAATAGTAAATATTTTAGTCTTTGCAGCACAATAACCTTTGTCACAACTACTTAGCTCAGCCTTTGTAGTGGAAAACCAGCCATAAACAATATGTAAATGAAAGAACATGGCTGTCTCCTGGGGCACCTGTCTGGCTCAAGTGCCAGGAAGTTGGTTGGGCTTCCCATTCTTGGTTTCAGCTCAGGTCATGATCTCAGGGTTGTGGGATAGAGCCCCTAACAGCGGCTGCACTCTGCATGAAGTCTACTTGTCTCTTCCCTTCCCCTCTGTTCCTCTTCATCCCAACTCTCTCTCTTTCTAAAATAAATAAGATCTTAAAAAAAAAAAAAAAAAAAAAAAGACCGTGGAGGTGTCCAAATAAAATCTGATTTACCAAAATAGGCAACAGGCCACATTTGGCCCATGGACTATGTAGGTGGCTGATGTCTGTGTAAAAGGAGTAAGAGTCCTGGTTTTTAGGATTGCTTTAGGTATTGGGCATAATCTTTATAATAAATGTTTGGCACAGAAACAACCTTAATATATAGTATCTATATTGGGGACTATTGACGGAGTAGTTGAGTTTTAAAAGGAACTATAGAAATAAATCCCTAGTCGGGGCGCCTGGGTGGCTCAGTGGGTTAAAGGCTCTGCCTTCGGCTCAGGTCATGATCCCAGGGTCCTGGGATCGAGCCCCACATCGGGCTCTCTGCTCCGTGGGAAGCCTGCTTTCTCCTCTCTCTCTGCCTGTTTGTGATCTCTGTCAGATAAATAAATAAAATCTTTAAAAAAAAAAAAAAAGAAAGAAAGAAAGAAAGAAAGAAACCCCTACTGAAGCAATTTTGGATAATTGGAGAGGCCAGGACAGGAATTTGGTCTGCTAGAAGGAGAATGAGTTGCATCAGTGCCAGGGTGGTAGAAAATATGATGGTAAGACTCAACACCAAAAACTCCCAATAATCCAATTAAAAATGGGGGCAGAGAGGGGTGCCTGGGTGGCTCAGTGGGTTAAGCCTCTGCCTTTGGCTCAGGTCATGATCTCGGGGTCCTGGGATCGAGTCCTGCATCGGGCTCTCTGCTAGGCAGGAAGCCTACTTCCTCCTCTCTTCTCTCTCTCTCTCTCTCTCTCTCTGCCTGCCTCTCTGCCTACTTGTGATCTCTCTCTGTCAAATAAATAAAAAATCTTTAAAAAAAAAAAATGGGCAGAGAACCAGAATAGACTCTTTTCCAAAGAAGACATACAGATGACCAACAAACACATGAAAAGATGCTCAACATCACTAATTAGCAGGAAAATGCAAATCGGCCACAATGAGATATGAGTTCATACCAGTCAGAATGATTAGTATCCAAAAGACTATAACAAGTGTTGGCAAGTGTACGGAGAAAAGGGAATCCTAGCACACTGTTGGTGGGAATGTAAATTGGTGCAGCCACTGTGGAAAACAGTTTTTTCAAAAAGTTAAAAATAGAAATACCATACGATCCAGTAATTCTATCACTGGGTATTTACCCAAAGAATACAAAGACACTAATTCAAAAAGAAATATGCACCCCTGTGTTTAATGCACCATTATTTAGGATGGCCAAGATATGGAAGCAGCCCAAGTGTGTATCAGTAGATGAAGGGATAAAGAAGACATCGTGTATATACACACAATGGAATATTACAGCCATCACAAGGAATGAAGTCTTGCCATTTCCAACACGAATGGACCCAAGTGAAATAAGTCAGACAGAGAAAGACAACTACCATATGATTTTACTCGTACGTGGAATCCAAAAGAGACAAACAAAACCAGAAACAGACTCACAAATACAGAAAACAAACTGGTAGTTGCCAGAGGGAAGAGGTGGTGAGGGAATGAATCAAGTAGGTGAAGAGGATGAAGTGGTACAAACCTCCAGCTAGAAGATAAATAAGTCAGTCTGGAGGAGATCCTGCTGAGTGAAATAAGTCAAGCAGAGAGAGTCAATTATCATATGGTCTCACTTACTTGTGGAGCATACGGAATAACACAGAGGACAGTAGGAGAAGGAAAGGAAAAGTGAATGGGGGGGAAGTTGGAGGGAGAGACGAACCATGAGAGACTGTGGACTCTGAGAAACAAACTGAGGGTCTTAGAAGAGAGGGGGATGGGGGATGGGTGAGCCTGGCGGTGGGTAGAAGGAGGGCACGGATCGCATGGAGCACTGGGAATGGTGCGTAAACAATGAATCTTGGAACACTGCATCCAAAACTAATGATATATTATATGGTGGCTAACATAACACAATTAAAAAAAAAAGATAAGTGAGTCACAGAGATGAAAAGTACAGCACAGGGAATAGAGTCAGTAATGTAATAAGGGCACCTGGGTGACTCAGAGGACTGAGCCGCTGCCTTCGGCTCAGGTCATGATCTCAGGGTCCTGGGACGGAGCCCCACATTGGGCTCTCTGCTCAGCAGGGAGCCTGCTTCCCCATCCCTCTGCCTGCCTCTCTGCCTACTTGTGATCTCTCTGTCTCTGTCAAATAAATAAATAAAATCTTTGAAAAAAAATAATGTTGTAATAACTTAGTATGGGGACTACACTTATCATGGTGAACACTGCATAATGTATAGAATTGTTGAATTACTATGTGGTACACATAAAACCAATATAATTATTATATATCAACTGTATTTCAATTAAAAATATATGGTAACAGACCAAGATTTGACATCAAGTAGAACCAGGATGCTTGGTCAATCACACAGGGCCAATTAGCCACAGTGTCCGGGGCCCACAGTTATTTGAATTTCTTTCAGAATCCGAAGAAAAATAAATATAATAAAAATAATTAATGTGTAATAATGAATCCAGCTGGCATTACATTCATTTTTATACCAATGCAGTCATAAAGTATAATTTTTAATATTTTTTATGGATGAAGGCAAAAGTGAATACAGCCTACAAAAGTCAGAGTGCAGCCCAACAGCTGCCTCGTTATAATACAACTGTCGGGATCCTATAGCTTGGTTGCTTTATTGGATTTTAAAAAGATGTTCCAGGGTCATCTGGCTGGCTCTGTTGGTGGAGCATGACTCTTGAACTCAGGGTTGTGAGTTTGAGCCCTACCTTGGGCATGGAAATGACTTAAAAAGGTTTTCTTTTCTTTTTTTTCTTTCTTTCTTTCTTTCTTTCTTTCTTTCTTTCTTTCTTTCTTGTGCTTTCTTTCTTTCTTTCTTGTGCTTTCCATGATGGAATTAATAAAATTACTCTTAGACATTTCAGCATGACGCATTATGTTAAGAGGTAAAATGGAAAATAACTGGGTTTTGTACTTGTATGGAGAACACCTTTAAGAAGACTTGGGTTCTGGTTTTGGTTTTGCCACTATTTGTGATCCTTGAACACTTTCTCAGTTTCTGCTGTTTGTTTTTCTCATTTGTAAGCGATGATGGATGGGAACTCGATCCTGTGAGTACTGATGTGAGCTCTGCCTCTTACTGACTGTGTACCTCTAAATTTCCTTTCTGCTCTGTACTATCCCAAGTCTGTCCTTCAGATCTTAACAGGCAGAAGACTCATCCCCCACAGTTGTTCACTGGAAATGCTCCATGGGCCACTTCTGAAAGCTTTTCCCACAGCCATTCTTACTGTTTTCTGCCTGGAACCACATAACCAGTGGTGGTTGTTCATAGGTCATACTTTTTGAACTAAGATTACGGTGAGACAAAAATTTCTTGGGGAAGTGAACCCCTACTACAACTCTTAATATTTGGGGGTGAGTATCATAAGTCGGTCTAGGCATCCTACAGAGCGTCCAGTGCTCTTTTGCCTTTCCACTCAAGGAAGGACACTGAAATTCAAGTGAAGGAGAACCTCACTAGGGGATGATTTCAAATGCACTCTCATCTATCATAAAGCAGAAGATGAAACACCTACAAGCTTCCCAGCTATTGTTATCATTAAGAACTTAGAGCTCCCTTCCCAGTGTCCTGATCTCTGCTTGAGAACTACTGCTCCCCCCACCCCCTACCCTCCCTCATCAGACAAGCTGCTGTTTCTGCATCTGCAGCAAAATCAGTTCTCCCAGGAGCAATCTGGGAGTCCAAAGGGGGGTTTGGACGATAACCTCACCACTTGTCCCCCGACAGGAACTTGTCCAAGATGGAGGTGGGCCTCATGACTTACCTCAGAGCATGAGATCTTCCAGCCTGAGGTCTCTGGGAAAGGGCGGGTTCACCTGCAGTCCTTTCAGGCAAAGTATTCTTTCTTTTTTTTTTTTTAAGGTTTTATTTATTTATTTATTTGACAGAGATCACAAGTAGGCAGAGAGCCAGGCAGAGAGAGTAGGAAGCAGGCTCCCTGCTAAGCAGAGAGCCCAATGCAGGGCTTGATCCCAGGACCCTGGGATCATGACCTGAGCTGAAGGCAGAGGCTTTAACCCACTGAGCCACCCAGGAGCCCCTGGCAAAGTATTCTGACCTTATTGCCTTTGTGTGAGGTTTCAAAGGGCTTCCCAGGGCCTGGTTGGGTTGGCCCCAGAAGGTTTCTTGGGACCTTCCCAGCACCCAAAGTAGGTGAGTAATTGGTGGCAAGGGCAGAGACCTAGGTTTACTTTATGGTTCTCTGTGTCTGCAGGGCCAGTAACCTCTGGAGTTCTGAAGGACCTGGTCGGTGACCTTGGTGGGTCTGTGACTTTCCCTCTGAAGGCCCCAAGAATTCAGATTGAAACCCTTGTCTGGATCTTCAACACAACCCCTCTCATTACCATACAGCCAAAAACACCAGAGAACCAAACCAATGTTATAGTTACCCAGAGTCATAACAAGGAAAGGATGGACTATCTACGTGGAAACTATTCCCTGAAGCTCGGCAAACTGGATAAGAGTGATTCGGGTGATTACAGCGTGTTTATCTACGGCTCTTCCATGGAAGAGCCCTTCATCCAGCAGTATAGGCTGCGTGTCTATGGTGAGCAGAATCAGTTCTAAATGTGGATGACTGACTTCATGAAGTGGTTGACTCTCTGATATTCGAGATATTCAAGCAAAGGTTGGGTAAACATTTGGCAAGAATGTAGAAGAGGGAAGTCTTGCATGGATGAAGCAAATGTAGTTGATTCCTAAGGCCCCTTCCTATTCAGAGGTTCTGCCAAGAGGCAGTGCAGTGTAGAGGATGAGTGATATGGGAAGCAGGGATCACACAAGTCAAATGTTGGCTTCTCTACCTACTAAGTGCATGGTGCTAGCCAGATTACTTAAACTCTGTGAAACTTCATTTTCATATCTATAGTGGGGAGGAAGGTGATACTTATTTTAGAAAGATTATTGCATATAAACATCAACTACACCTCTTTCCCTATGGGTAGGGAAAACACAGCAATCAAAAGGAAGATAAAAATATCAGCTTTATTTTTTTTCTGGTGAAGCTAGATAGGAGAAATATTTTCCCCCAATTCTAGACATTGGAGCCCATTCAGTTCAGATAACCTTACAAAATAATTACTCAACCAGTTACAGGAATAGCTGTCTTACACACCAAGCAGTAGGATCAGGGACAGCCAGAGATGGGCCTCCAGGTTTGCCTTGAAGAGGTAGGCCATGTACCTTGATCCAGGTGTGTCTTCCATATATACATAGTTGAAAGGAACAGAGGGCATGTGTCAGCTGGGCGGGGGGGGAGGTAGCAAACCACATTTAAACTGCAATCTTTTTTTTTTTTTAATTTTTTTTCTTTAAACAGAAATCTTAACTTTCTCAGAGTAGAGAAGGTAATAATAAAGAAAGGATGTTGGATGTCAGACTCAACATCTCATCAACGAACCAATTGCTCATCCTCTCAGGGAGAACAGTGAGCATGAGAAAGAGAGGGCCAGAAATATTATTCCCAGACTATTCTCTTCTGGAGAGTAAACTGAAAGTCTCTTCAAAGAAACCTAAAGACCAAGGAATAGGGAGCCTCTAAAAAAAAAAAAAAAAAAAGATAAAATTAGCTCACATCTGTGCTGTGAAGTGTGTAAACCTGGTGATTCACAGACCTGTACCCCTGGGGATAAAAATATATGTTTATAAAAAATAAAAAATTAAAAAAAATTAGCTCACATCTAAAATACATCTGCATGAGCCTGGCTATATAGCTTTGCTTTGAAAATGGCAGCTGCATTCTTGTTGTATTATTATTATTTCTATTGCTACTGTTATTTATATATAACTGTGGGAAAGCCAACCTAGACAGTTCTTTTTTCCAGATAAGAATCAGAATTCTGTTCTGAATTGTTTCTTTCTCTCCACTCTGTAGCACCCCCAGAGATTCAGGTCCAAGGTATGCAAGAATAATTCAGAAAAGGCATAGTTTCTACCCTTGGTTGTCCAATTCTCTTCTGCAGAGCACCTGTCAAAGCCCAAAGTTACCATGGGTCTGCAGAACAACAAGAATGGCACCTGTGTGACTAATTTGACATGCTTCATGGACCAAGGAGGGGAGGATGTGACCTACAGCTGGGAGTCCCTGGGGCAGGAAGCCAATGAGTCCTATACTGGCTCCATCCTACCCATATCCTGGAGGCTGGGAGAAAGGGGCATGACCTTCATCTGTGTGGCCAGGAACCCCATCAGCAGCAATTCTTCAAACCCTGTCTTTGCCTGGAAGCTCTGTGAAGGTGACTGTTTCCCCTTTTTCTCTAGAAACTTCTGTCTGGGGACCTATACCTTCTTCAGCTCCTGGTCTGAATGGGAATAGCCCATGAAAACTGAGGGCTCCTGGGAAGTCACCAGACTGGGAGGAAGGTGGCAGTTGCTCCAAAAGCTGGGTCACTTTTCCCTCGCTGTCTCTTCTCCCTTCCCCGTGTCTCCAACTGTTCTCTCTCTAAAGGTGCTGCTGATGACCCGGGACCTTCCATGTTCCTTGTCCTTCTGGGGCTGGTCTTCCCGTTCAGCGCCGTTGCCTTGGTGTCAGTAATTCTAATTATGCGGAGAGAAAGAAGACAAGGTAGATCATGCACTAGTTTTGTCTTCAGCCTCATTCCTGCATTTGCCCCCTCATTTCTTCAACAAACATATGTTAAACTGTGTGTCAGGCTTGGTACTAGGCACTAAGGGTACAGAAATGAAGAGGCCATATTCTGTGTCCTCAAGGAGAGCACAGTCATCCTGCCCTCCTCAGTTCTGGAGTAAGAGAGTACTTGAGTCCATAATTTATCTCCTAAGTTCAGTTCCTCCCAGTTCCCTCTCCAGGGCTAACCCTTCTCCTTGCCCCCGAGGGCCTCCTACTGACACACGCCCTACACTACTGACTCCACTCCCCAGACCTGGGGCATGGCCTCCAACTCTGAGGTCCCATACACCAACACAGTCCTGTCAGCCCTCCAAATCCCTATCCCTTTCAGAGTCCCAACCCATACCCAGTCCTCCTCATCAGATCAACTCCAGAGACCTCTCTTTACTCCCATCTCAGTCTGGACACATTCCTCCTGGAGAAGGCTATCTCTGTCTCTCTCCATGCCAAACCCCATGCTCTGCATCCCTACATATTGCTGCTTTTTTTTTTTTTTTCTTCTCAGATTCCCTGATACTGTCCATGTGGAGTGTTAGGGAGGGACCTAAGCAGCCGTTGTGTATAAACTGTAGGTGTTAAGATCTTTCCTCCTCTCAAACGCACTCTGAAAGGGTTTCTGACTTTCTCTGCTTCCCCTTTGGCTGCCTTGGTCCACAAATTGAGAAGTGAAGTAAACAGGGTAAACAGCTCTTTATGGGATCTCCCTGGGTTTAGCATGGAAAGTCCCATGTCCCAGAAACCAGCATGGTGGTCACCCTAAGTGGGTCTTCTGAGGGGTAGGCTGGTGGGGTGGTGAATCAAAGGAGGGTCCGTTCTGATTCCCTCCCTCCTTGGTTTCAGAGTCCATTGAAGAAAAGAAGAGAATGGATACTCATCATGAAATTCTTAACTACTACCCCCCTTCTGGAGAGACCCCGGTGTATGACACAATCACCGGCATTAATGTGAGTCCTTTCCCATCTTTCCTGGGACCTAATCTTCCTCTCAAGGCCCTCCTTGCTTTAGTTGAGATTTCTCTGTGGACTTGGACAACATGGAATATGAGGACGCATAGCCCTTGAAACCCAACACGCCTGTGTCTCCCTAAGTCCTTATGAATGCTTTCTCGTGCAGGAGTCAGTGACCTCTGGTTCTGAGCCCTGGGCTCTGACCCAGCCAGTAATGCTTGCCCTGTGATCTATAGAATTCTCTTTTCCCTCCACTGTTTACAAGGGCCACTCAACAGGCCAAATTTCTTTTGCAAAGAACACCAGATAGGGAAGTGTGTGTTTGGTCTGATGTTTGAGTTATGATGTCAGAACATGGGCTATAGAGATGCCTTTTCCATCTAGAGAAGACTCAGGGGCCCATGGTTGCTCTGGGCCCACATTCAAGCTTTCTAGGTGTGGGTCACCAAGCTGAGGTAAACAAGTACATGGTCAATTCAAACGAAACTCTTCAAAAAGAAGTTCATAAGAATAAAGTTTAAAGAAACTCAAATAATAAGATAATTGTGAGGCATGACCTTGACAGACAACTTTGACGGGCCCCCAGGAATCACTGTAGCCCCAGGTGGGCCTGCTCCTTAGAGGGCATAGAACACTTTCCACATTGGCCCATTCAGTGAAGAAATAAAAGCTGCCCTTTGGGGCCTCAGAATGCCAGCTTCAGTCCAGCCCTTGGTGTGTCAAGTTATATCTGATCTACCACATTTCTGAGAGGAGATATTACGCTTTCTTTTGAAGCCGTTAGTGTCCTGAGAGCTCCTTTCTGCCTCCCAGGGGTGACTGTTCTGGGCTCCACACAGCCTGGCTTATATCAAAACCAATTGCTCTATCACCAGCCTCCTTCTTCCCTGCTCAAGACACACTCTCAGGAGACCACAGGCCTGTCCTGGGTGTTCAGGAAGAAACTTCACTGACCCAGGATACTTTTCTCCAGCCTGGAAGTTGCTTTTGCTGTTGCTGTCATTGCAGTTTTGCTGTTTTGACCCATCAGTCGTCCTCACATATTTGCTCCAAGGGTCCTTCGGGCTAAAGCAAAGTTTACTTGCAACATTAGCCATATTACTTCAAGTTATCCTTCGATCACCTTAGGCTTCGTATAGCTCATGAGACTTCTATATATTATCCATGTTTTTATTTATTTAAACACAACACAATTTAGAAATCTGGCAATTGCTTCTTGGAAAAATGTTATCACTAATCATAATAGCACTTACCAACAAGAGCTCCTCCCTTTCCCACCCCTGGGCCAGAAGCTCTCTTCCGCCTTGCTCTTCCTCCCATCTCGGCTTTCCTTCCTGGGTTCTGCCCGTCTCTTTGGGTTTGTCTAGGTGACCTATAATTGCTTTTTTCTTTTTTTTAACAGGACACTATTCCAGAGTGTCAACAAATACTAGCGAATACACTTTACGCCTCTGTGCAAATACCCCAAAAGGTAAGAAGCTTTAGAGCCGCGATTCACCTTACTTGTCTCATCCTTTTTGCTGGTTCGAGCTTAGCTGAAACTGTGTCGGGCCCCAGCGATCTTGTATTCTCTGGTATTAAAATTTCCCCGGCACATTCCCTTTCCCTTTGTTTAGGGTTATACAAGAATATATGGAATAAGTGAGAATTATGAGTCGAATGGAGTAATATGGAACAAACAGACAGGGAGAGAGGTCCTAGGTAGAGATGATCAAGAAAATCAGTAGGGTCCTGAGGATTTGGATGGAGAAAAGCCCATGGCTCAGGCTGTGCCTCAGAAGGGAGAGATTGCTGGGGAGACAACTCCAGCTTGCTTCTGAGCTACCAGTAAGCTGGAGGCAAGAGAGATTTTTAATACTTTTCTTTGTGATCTAGCTATGTTACGTCTGGTTTGCATCCTCTCCCCAGACTACTAATGGGCTAAGTTTTTTGTTTTTTTTTTTTTAAGATTTTATTTATTTATTTGACAGACAGAGATCACAAGTAGGCAGAGAGAGAGAGAGAGGAGGAAGCAGGCTCCCTGTGGAGCAGAGAGCCTGATGCGGGGCTCGATCCCAGTACCCAGGGATCATGACCTGAGCCGAAGGCAGAGGCCCTAACCTACTGAGCCACCCAGCCGCCTCTAATGGGCTAAGTTTTAAAGCTTATTCCCTCACAGATCATACCTGGCAGAAATAGTGATACCTTCCTGTCTCCTCTTCCAACCAGGTCAGAAAAATCAAGAATGAGTAAAGCAGTTTGCATAGTAATGGGGAAAATAATAGGATTATTGGAAGTAAAGTTCAGTTCATAAAGCGTTCAAAAAAGTAAATGTGATTTAACCTTAAGTAACAGTATCTCTACAGCGGGAGGTTTGGGTTGGATGACCTTAGCAAGGAAGGGTGTCTGGGATGGTGGGGTCTCCTGGTGGGATCCAGCGCCCTCTCACCTCCAGCAACCTGCATCTTCCTATCTGCCTAACAGACGGAGCAACCCCAGTCTCCACTCACATCACCAGACACACCAAGGTTATTTGCCTATAAGAATGTCATCTAAACAGCAGTGCGTCCCTTCTGCCTCGCCTCAAAGAAAAATAAATCACTGAATTGACTGGAAATACTGAGGAAGAATGAAGAACACTGACTTCCTTCCAGAATAACTATCCTCTATGCTCCTTCAGATTTGAGTTCCTAATTCCATTCACTCCTGAGAAATCTCCTCAACCCCCAGATGTGTAACGGTCTCTTCCTGGAAATGTTACTGTGAATTGATCAGCCAGTCCCAAGGAAGAGGCTTAAAAGTATCTCTATTGAAATGTACATTCACTGTCCGATCGTAGGAATGACAACTCCCATTCCAGGGCTTGGAGATAGGACTAGACCAAGAGTCTGGTGACCAAAAGAGTGAGAACCTAGGAATGACAGATATTTCCAGAAAAAGCAGATGTAGTCCCCAGAAATGGATTCCTTAACTAACTCATTACCAATGTGCCTGGTACTGTGCTGAGCTTACACTGATTTTGCTCGGGTGTGCTCTCTGCTCTCATGAAATTGGTTTATCATGAATGAGTTCTGTGGGCATTAGCAGCGGATCTGACTGCAAATTCCCCATAACCAGAGAGGCAGGTGTGAATCCGTAGGACTTGGGAGCCAAAGTGTATGAGGACAGAGAAGCCAGGCAGAACACTGGTTTTGTCTGGATGGATACTCCAAAGTGTGCTTGACCTGAGGACAATGAAGGACCGCAGCCCCAGCTTCATTTCCACTCTGTGCTGCCAGTGAGAAGCCAGAGCCATCTCAACGGAGAAAGTGAACCTGAAGATACATTTAGAATCTATTGAAAAGACTTGGAATTAGGGGTGATCATATGTAAATATTTAAAGTCACATAAATCACTTAATGAATATTTATTGAGGATCTCTGCCAGGTCAGTCTGGCGAATAAAACAGACATAATCCCTGCCTCCCTTTTACAGTTTACCTTTTTAATGAAATGAGAAATGGGGGGGGGGGAGGACAGTTGCTTTTGATATGTTTCTGAACACATCTTGAATGAAAATATTGGGGAGGCATCTGATGCCCTAGGTCTGAGGGGTGTAAACTGTTAAATGAAACAGCTGAAACAGTGTTATTTGAAGTCCTTCATTCAAAAGAAAGTAACTCATGGATTGGGGAACACACTGACTCAGAAGCACTGGGTACTCTTCTCAAGGGATTTTGGGCAAGACCAAGTTTTACAAAGCATTAGAAGAGACAACATGGAAGCAGGGCACAATTGGCTAGGAGGGTGGGGATTTCCTGAGTAAGGCGAACCTCCCAACAACAGGTGAGTTTTCTACGGTGTTTCCAAACGCCTTCTCCCATGTCCATTCACATCTCACAACCTTTGCAAAGGGCTGGTTGCTTTTATGTGACGTTTCATTCTGTCGTTTTGTTCTCACATGACTCCCATGAGGCAAGCTGGGTTTATGACCCTTCTACAAATGTTGAAATTGAGACAAGGAGAAACTTCAGTATGTGATCAAAGCTATTAAAAACAACAACAACAACAACCAGTGCCCACTCTACCTACCAGCCATCATTCACCAAAGGAGGGTGAGGAAGATGGAGCTCAAAAGAGGGGTGGATCCCCCTCCCCAGGTGTAGCATGGAGAAAAGGACATAGTTTTTAGAGACATGCAGGCCTGGGTCAAAAGCCCTAACTAGCAGAATGACCTTTGCCAAAGACTTGGGTTCTGTGAACTTCTACTTTCTTATTTCTAAACCTTATAAGGTTTGCAATGTAGGATTATATGAAACAACTGTGAGTACATGGTATGTAGTAGAAGATTCATACATGGCTCATGATGCTTAAGGAAGGGAATAATACGGGGGGAAATGGTTAATTTCCCATGTCAACTTAGCATAAGATGCAGAAGCATTAAAATGAAGAATCAGCCCTTAAAAGAAGGTGTCTGGAGAAGAGAGGAGAAATTTTCTCTTCTTTCTTTCTAGGTTCTTTGGCTGGTATAATAATTAGATTGACAAAAGCCAGATTAATAAGTCAAAAATCTTGATCTTATATGTATGAGAGCCCCATAAAAAATATGAGACTCAAAACTTCTCAGGCAATTAAGGGTTTTATACCATCTTGAACTAAGGAAAGGGGTAGAGGTCTGAGATTTCAAAGGGGAGGAACACGATTCACAGGAGAATGAGAAGACCAAGTGTATTACATATGGTGTCTGCCCTGCCAGGCAGCTAAGTCTCTCAGATGAAAACATTACCTCTGGTAGTGGCTCTCTTTCTGGTTCAGACTCCCTTTCTAAATGTTATTAGGTAATAATGGAGAGGCAAAAATCTTTTCGTGAGTTTGCTGGGTCTTGATTGACTTCACTTCAAAATAATGCACATGCCAAAGCGTGGGTGATATATTTTGGGCTGGTGTATTCTGCTCCCCTTCAATGGTGTTAAAAAAATGACTAACAAAATGCAGATAATACAAACAAGCTTTATTAAACGCTTCATGAAGGGGGCAGTCTCCATTTGGAGATGTGCAAAATGGGGCAGAAGGCTAGAAGACTTTGTAAGATCAAAAATAAAGAATGAGGGGCGCCTGGGTGCCTTCAGCTCAGGTCATGACCCCAGGGTCCTGGGATCGAGACCCGCATCAGGCTCTCTGCTCCACGGGGAGCCTGCTTCCCCACCCCTTCTCTGCCTGCCTCTCTGCCTACTTGTGATCACTCTCTCTGTGTCAAATAAATAAATAAATAAATCTTAAAAAAAAAAAAAACCACATAGTTAAAAAAAAAAAAAAAAAGAACGAAGAAGAGAAAAACAGAAAATATCTGAATGACTAGAGCCACAAAATCAGACTCCTTTGGAATGAAAAGGTCCCAGGTTGGCTTGGCATTTGGAGATTAGTGGGCTGGAAATACCACTGGATTTCTGATCAAACAGAGCATTTGCAGGAACATAAAAGTTATGCAACTTTTGGTTTGCTTACATGGCACCTTGGACAGAAGTGGTCCGTCTTGGACCTAGAAATTTTTTTTTTTAATTTTAATTTTTTTTTAGTTTTATTTATTTATTTGACAGAGATCACAAGTAGGCAGAGCCAGGCAGAGAGAGAGGAGGAAGCAGGCTCCCTGCTGAGCTGAGAGCCCGATGTGGGACTCGATCCAAGGATCCTGGGATCATGACCTGAGCCGAAGGCAGAGGCTTCAACCCACTGAGCCACCCAGGCGCCCCTAAATTTTTATTTTTTATAAACATATATATTTTTATCCCCAGGGGTACAGGTCTGTGAATCACCAGGTTTACACACTTCACAGCACTCACCAAAGCACATACCTTCCCCAATGTCCATAATCCCACCCCCTTCTCCCTTGGACCTAGAAATTTGTGTCAGCACTGGCTTATAGCAAAGGGGGCAGGAGGAGAGAGAGAAATTGGGAGTTTATTTTCTTGTGTTGAAAGAACTTAAAAACAATGCTTCCTGGGCAAGAATGGGATGGAAAATCATATTGTCTCAAAAAGACACCATGAGATTTACATACAAAACTATTTATTACTTTGCCATTTGTTATAGTGATGTTATAGTGATGTTCTATGAAACTACCTAAGACTCTAACCACAGGGAAAGGTGACGAGACACAGATGTTAGGAATTACGGGTTATAAAGCTAGAAAGTGTAATGACTGAAGGGTAGTGGAGAGTGCCAGCCCAAAATATGCCTCTTGATCATAAGGGTTATGTTCAGTTGATTATTTTAAAGAAACAACAGATGCAGAAGATCTTTTGTCTCTTTTGTAAGGGACAATTACATTTACAAAGGAAATCTCCAAATGTACAGGTGTCTCCCTCCTATATTAGAAAAAGAAGGATGAATCTGAATTATAAAAGAATCTTACTACCTGACAATGACACTCTTTACTGTCCTTTTCCTGATAACTTCCCAGAAAAAGCTTCCCCCTCAAAACACCTTCCTTTTGCCTTTAGCTGAAGATGATATTTAAGATGGTGGCTTGGGGCATTTCAGGGAGTTTTACTCAGTTTCCTGGGTATCTCTACATAGTATACAGGAGGCATACATGTTATTAAACTTCTGTGTTTTTTTTTTTCTCTTGTTAATCTTTTGTTATGGGAGGTGGAGAGTCTTAGCCACAGAATCTAGGAAGGTACAGAGAAGATTACTTTCCCTGCCCTACAATATCACGAGTGAAGGAAAGTACAAAGTGAAATTTAATGTGCTGTATGAGTACAACCATGTTTTTAAAACATCAATGCAAAGAAAAATTTAGGAGAAAAAACATCAAAATACGAAAGCTGGGTTTTGTGGGGCAGGTGATAACTTCAGTGGCTTGGTTTTCTTCGGCTTATCTTAATTTTCTGAAAGTTCCTTAATGAGAAAGGATGTATTACATAATGGAGCGGAAGAAATTTTAAATAAGTGTTCAGCGAGTATAAAGAGGTGCGACCCACTGTGAGGAGTTGAGGGGAAATTCTGAGACCCCCCGTCTTGGGGGTGGGAGGCGTGCAGTGGGAGAAGACGGAAAGTGACTCCTCCAGGTGAGAATGAGGTGGGAAGAAGAGTGAAGCCCCTAAAATGTGGTGATCAGAGGAAAAGATTACTCTGCCTCAGAGTGGGTGGTTTGAGGTTGGGGGAGCTTCAGAGCAGGCAAAGATCAGGAGGGGAGACTAAGGCCTGGCTGCCTGCAGGGTTTAGAACGCATCTGTGCCCACCCCTTCTCCTCTAAGCCAGTCTGAATGGTGAAATAATGAGAATCAGCCCTCCCTCCCTCTTTTTAAACCAGTGACTAAAATCAAGCCCAGGGATACTGGGCTTGGACTGAAGATAGATCTGAAGCCTGGACTCTCAGTAGGAACATTTCCAAATCCATGTGCAGAAAAAGCATTCACCTCATGAGCTCAGTCAGCAGATAAAGGAAACCACCCGCGTGTTGGGGCAGGAAGCCACCTTTCACATCAAGGTCCATCAAATGCAGCACCCAAAGCTGTGTGGTTTGGGGTGTAGGAGCTGTTAATACAGCTCATAAATACAGAAACTCTGGTGGGGGAGGAAAGAAGGTGTCTGTACTATGTCAGGCAGGTGTTCACTCAACCGTGCACGCATTCCTTACTGGGCACCACCAAGCACCAGATACTGTGCTGAACACAGAAAATAGAGCAGTGACTAAACAGAGGTCTCTATCCTTCCGGTGCTTAATTCTGAGGGAGGCTGTGAAATTGAAAGATAATAGTATAGATTTGGTCTTCCTCCCCGTTTCCTCCGAAACAGCTCCTAAAATCCCTGGAATCTTGAAAGAGATGAGTGGTTTTTTATACTAATGAGATGACTGGTGGCTGGAGGCGCCTGGATAGCCTCAGGGCTGGTTGCCTGGAGAATCAACGAAATGGTTAGAGGGTTGGAACTTCAGCCCTATTTTCCCCAAATTCCCTACCTTTTACCCCCAACATCCAGGGAAGGGAGAGAGGCTGGAGATAAAATTCTGTCACCAAAGTTCAGTGATTAATCAATCATGTCTACATAATGATGCCTCCATAAAAAGACCCCAGACAGAGGGGTTCAGAGGGCTTCCAGATTGGGGAGCACATGGAGGTTCTGGGGAGTGGGACACCTAGAGTGAGCACAGACACTCCACACACACCCCTACATACTTTGCCCCGTCCATTTCTTCCATTTGACTATTCCTGAGATGTTTCCTTTTGTAATAAACCAGTAATGTAGTAAGTAAACTGTTTTTCCTTAGTTCTGTGAGCCATTCTAGCAAACTCTTGACCCCCAGGAGGGAGTTATGGAAGCCTTAGACTATACCTCATAAACCTCTATCAGAAGTATGGCGGGCCCAGACTTGTAATTGGCCTCTGAAGCGGGAGCAGTCTTTTGGGACTGAGCCCCTCACTTGTGGGATCTGACACTAAGTAAATAGTGTCAAATCTTCATTGACTTGTAGGACACCTAGCTGGTGTTGGAGAATTGGTTCGTGTAGGGGGAAAGCCACACATTTAGTGTCAAATGTGTTCATTTTGAGTAGAAAAGAACAGAGAAGTTTTCCTGTAGTTGGTGCATTAGAGAGAAAAGAGTTTCCTTTTTAGAAGCCAAGAATCAAATTATCTCCAAATACCACCACAGCAACAACGACTTGTATAAACAAAAGAAGCATAGTATAAGGATAACCTGTAATGGGGGCTGTTGCCAGGATCAGGGATGGCTTCTCCCACACAATGATGATTGAGTTGAAGTCTACCAGTAACTAGGACTTCCTTACAGGACAGGAGAGCTTTATCCGAGGGCAGAGCCCGTGCAAAGACTCTGGACACAGTGAGACCTGCAAGGAAGAAAGTCAGTGTGTCTGGGCCAGAGGAGTTGTGCTTCTAAAATTTCAGTGACTGCAGTGGGAGAAACCCATTACAGAGGGTCAAGCAAACTACTTAGATGCAAGCAAACTCCTTAGAAGATGTTGGGAAGAAAGAATTTCCTCTGCTATTCAAGATCCTTCTAGCTAGACAAAGAATCAAATTGTCACAGACAGGTTGACAGGAGAAAATCAGATTTAGTTTTGTACAAATTAAATCCACATATACACGGAAATTCCAAAGACAGGCAAAATGGGGACCATGTGTCGACCTGATATAAGGAGAAGAGGATAGCGGTCTGGGACTTCGAAGGGAAGGAAGTCAATTCACAGGAAGGTGAAAAAGAATAAATGATAAAAACAAATGTCTGCCAGGCCACACAGAAACAATTGGACACAGAGAGGAATTTTAACAGAATTTGCTAAATTCCTCCCTGTCTGCCACCTTTAGTTCCTCTTATACTGTAGTTATCTATAGTGATGTTCATCTTCTTGCAGCTGGTCCTCTACATTCTTGGGACTGGGGGTTGTCAAAGCTTCTTCCCTAAGTCTTTTGAGCCTTGACTGTTTTCAGCTCAGCATAATCTGAATGCCAAGGTGGTTGCCTGAGATGGCCTGACAACAGAAATTTCAGGATAAGGATTCCATTTCCTTCCTCCTCTATCAAAAGCAGAAAGAAAACGCACACAATGGCACAGATCCCAAATGATTATGAAATCTGATAGTCCTTGGATCTTAAGAAAAAAGTTTCTTAACTCTCATCCATGACTTATTCATTCATTCAAAAAATAATGAAATATCTGCCATAAGCTAAGTACTCTATTGCCATCGAATTTATGTTGTGAACTAAACAGATACAGCTCTTGGAGCTAAACATCTTGTGGGGGAGACAGAAAGTGAGCAGAAAAAAAAAAAATCCAACGAATCAATATGTATTTACAAATTGTGATAATTTTGACAAAATTGAGCTGGGTACAATGATTATGAATAAGAGAAAAGATTTGGATAAATAAGGTGATCAAAAGACTGCTCCAAGAAGATG
Source organism: Mustela lutreola (assembly GCF_030435805.1). Lineage (NCBI taxonomy): Eukaryota > Metazoa > Chordata > Mammalia > Carnivora > Mustelidae > Mustela > Mustela lutreola. The sequence goes on along the minus strand of NC_081303.1, from coordinate 70,744,276 downwards.
AAATTTAAGTTCAATCTGGGCTCTCTTAGCCCATTTACTTCAAAGTTAACAGAAGATGAATACGTATATTCACAACACTTAATCATCTCACAAACCTTTTTTTTTTTTTTTAAAGGTTGTATTTATTTATTTGACAGACAGAGATCACACGTAGGCAGAGAGGGAGGCAGAGAGAGAGCAGGGGAAACAGGCTCCCTGCTGGGTGGAGAGCCCAATGTGGACCCTGGGATCGTGACCTGAGCTGAAGGCAGAGGCTTAACCAACGGAGCCCCCCAGGCGCCCCACAAACATGCAACTTTTCTTAAATGAATAAATGAATAAGTCCTCTTTTCTGTCTGAACACTCTAAAAGGTGATTAAATAAAACATAAACAGATTATTTTAAACAGACGATATGTAGCAGTTTCTTGACAATTTTGAACTGTATGTAAATGAAATAGGTTTTATGTATTAACAGGGACTGATTTCTCTCTCACCAGGAGATGCTGGCAGGTGGCACTTCAGGGACAGAATTCTTTATCTCTGTGTCTCACAGGGTGACACCTTCTCACAGTCCTCTTGGCTTCTCCACTTGTCAATCTACTCAATCTGCAAAGCTCCCAGGATCAAAATGAGAAGAAATTCCTTCTTCCAGGAGTAGAGTAGGAAGGAAGCTGAATAAAACAATGACAACAGGTTAACCACTGGGGTAAAAGGAAGGGAAGACAAGAGACAGAAGACAGGCAGGCAGGGGAAGAGATTCCAAGAGGATTCAGGGGACTGGAGGCCCTTAAGGAAGCTGAGTCTGGGGGACAGAGATGAACTGCCCTCTGGGCCCCATGGAGAGGCAGGGAGAACATTAGTGTCCACAGCCAACTACCACGTTTCCTTGTGCCTCATTACACCCGGCACTGGCTGCTCCCCGAATCACTGTCGGATTCACATTTTCCAGGCCTATTCCATGCTGTGTATTGGAGATATAGAGAGGATGAAAATGGGCTTTGGTCTCATTCAAAGGAGAAGACAGACACAGGTGAAGCCCCTAATACAACATGTGCAGTACCCAACCAAATCATTAGTAGGGTCAGCTGCACCTTGTGACAATTGTGACAGTTCCCTGAGGACTGCCCATTCATCCAAACCTCTGTTTCACTCTACCATCAATTCCTAGAATAACACAAGACACCTTAAAAATGCTCTGGGGGTGCCTGGCTGGCTCAGCTGGTGGAACATGCAACTCTTGAGCTCAAGGTGAGGGGTCCAAGCACCACATTGGGCATAGAGTCGACTTACAAATAAAATATTTTTGAAAAATGCTCTGGGTGGCTCAGTCAGTGAAGTATCTGCCTTTGAATCGGGGCATGATCTCAGGGTCCTGGGATCAAGTCCCGCATTGGGCTCTCTGCTCAGTGAGGAGTCTGCTTCTCCCTCTGCTTCTCTTCCCCACCCCGTGTTCTCATTCTCTCTCTCTCTGACAAAACAAATTCTTTTTTAAAATGCTCTGTAAGGGGCACCTGGGTGGTTCAGTCAGTTAAGCATCTGACTTTTGGTTTTGGCTCAGGTCATGATCTCAGGGTCAGGGGATCGAGCCCCACATTGGGGTCCGCACTGATCGTGGAGCTTGCTTTAGATTTTCTCTCCCTCTCTCTCTGCTCCCCCCATCCCCACTTGCACACAGACACATGCTCTCTCTCTCTTAAAAAAAAATGCTCTGTCAGGTTATAAAATGCTCCTTCAAGGAATAAGTCGTGAGAGTGAAAAGTACAGCATAGGAAATATAGTCAATGATACTGTAATAACTCTGCGTGGGACACATCTTGGTGAGCATTTCATGATGATATAAATGTTGACTCACAGTGTTACACACCTGGAACTAATATTATACATTAACTATACCTCAATTAAAATGACAATAATAATAATCATAAATGCTCTGTAAACATGAGTTGCTTAAATGAATGTAGAGGGGATAATATTTTTATACCTTGTGGGCAGACACCACAAGGTTTAAAGCAGAAAAGTAACCCGAGCATCTCTGTTTCAGAACTCTCCCCAGCAGCGTGACCAGCAGGGGGTCCAGAGGGGAGAGAGTGGAGTAACTGGGAGCTTGAGCACAGGCAAGCAGCAGTGGGAAATGGGGGTTCGTAACGACACCCAGCTTTCTGCCCCGGGGCAACAGAAAGGCCTGGGCAGGACCCTAAAGGACTGCGATGCAAGAGAAGGCGCCCCAGGAGCCAATGGCCCAGGGCCCCCGAGGAGAGTGGGCTGAGGAGAACGCAAGTGAGGAGTGGCCCTGAACTTAGTAATGAGGAGGCCGCTGGGGGCAGGCCAGCCACAAAGGGTGGAAGAGCAAGTGGTTGGTAAGGCACCAGAGACGGGAGCGGAGAGATGCTCAGAAGGCAGCCGAGAACAGGCAAGGGACACCATGAGTTGGTGTCACTGGGGCAGCGTCCTGCCACGGACTATGGAAACCGGGAGAGGCCACCCTCGGTGCTGGAGGAGCACAGCCTGGGATTTCCATCTTACAGCAGCTCCAGGCTTCACTGAGGACATGGCCAGGGACGTCTGGGATGCCTCCTCAGTGGACTGGGCAGGACTGCGTGGGCTGGGGGAAGCTCTTCCCTTCGGGGAGTTCCAAGAGTGAGGTGAGTGCCCAGGCACGGGGGCTGGGGCACTCAGGGTGGCCCCAGAGCCCGCATTTCCTGCCACCCCAGAGACACTCCCTGCTGTGGAAAATCCAACCCTCCCTTCCTTCCACCAGGAGGATAGCAGGTGGAGGTGCTGAGCCCCTGGCCCCACAGGGAGGAGGGCTCACCCCAGGGAGGGGTTACCTGAGCAGAGTGGCCCTGCGGGGATGGAGCTGGATCTCTGGCTGACCGGGTTGCTGGCAGTGCAGCGATAGCTGTCACTGGCTCCCGGTCTCCAGGAGACGTGGAGAGTGGTTCCTCCGTGGGACATAACTGCCCCCTGGCCGAGGGGTGCCCATCTGTACTGAACATCCTCTCCGGCCTGTTGCAGGGAGCAGATCAGAGTGATGTAGCAGGTCCCACCCTTCATGATCTGGGAGCTGACAGTGATATTGGGCTCCTGCAGCTTCTCTGTGCAAGGAAGGAAAGTTCGAGCTCTGAGCAGACTCTGGTCTGGCCAAGCAGGGGAGAGAGGAAAGGTCAAAGTTCAAACGTGAGCCCTCCACGCCCCTCACCATAGACACGCAGGGTGAAATCCTTGGTGATGTTGATCGGGGGACTCTGCAGGGTGATCCAGGCTCTGTAGCGGCCAGAGTCCTGCAGCGTCAGGGGCCTGATCTGAAGAGAGTAGCTGTCGGGGAGGGCATGCCACCGTCTGCTGCTCAGTGTCTGAGTCCCGGCAGCCAGGACGGGCTGGCCTCCTGGCCCTCGTTGCATAACGGCAGCAAGCCCTCCAGAGCTCCAGGTGACCCTTTCCACTTCCTGCCCAGCTGGGAGCTCCAGGGGCAAAATGGCCAAGTCCCCGAGGAGACCGGTCACCGTCTCCCCCACGGTCTCCCCTCCCAGGATTCCTGGCCCTGCAGACAGACAGAAAACCACAGCTTCAATGCCAGGTTCTCCCCTATGCGCTCAGGGCCACTCAGGTCCGGTGGGGCTCCTCCTGCCCAAACCCCTCCAGAGTCCACACGGGCTCCGGTGGGCCTTCCCCACCCTCCCCCGACCACACTGCCCCAACGCACCCAGCCCACTCCCTCGACAGTGTTCTCCCCGGGGCCTGAGCGGACTCTGCGCCCCACCTCTGTCCACTCAAGAGCCCCAGAGCACAGAGCGTGCTCAGGTCCCAGATACCTGGACATGAGGACGGCACTGAGACGAGGAGGGAGCTGCTGTTACTGACTGGGTTCTTGACCACACAGGTGAAGGTCAGAGCCCTGTCCCCAGGCCCTGAGGAAACACTGAGGACAGACCCTCCATGGGACACAACCGTCCGGGGTCCCCGAGGTAGCCAGCTGTAGGTCACAGAGCCTCTTCTGCTGTCGGCCACACACGTCAGGATGAAGATACAGTGTCCATTCTCACCGATCCTGGAGCTCAGTGTGACACGGGGCTGGGCCAGCTGCTCTGTGGGCACAAAATGAACCAACCGAGGACTGTGTGGCCTCCCTTCACAGGGCAGAAGGCACAAGGCATTGAGGCCAAGACTCTGCCTCCTCCTGAATATGCACAAGGATAAAGGGAGGCAGAATCTGCCCACAGCTACTGGAGAGTTTCGGGCTTCACGAGGCCTGGCCGCCGAGCATCACTGATTCCCAGAACCACTGTGTGAAGTAGGGAGCAGAGGTTGGGCACCTACTCTGTGTAATGGGCTCAGAGAGCTTCAGGTAACTTGTCCAGAGTCCCGTCTATTAAATGAGGATTCCCAGACCCAAACCCAACGGATCTGTCCCCCAAGCCTGGGTTCCCACCCCCACACTAACTACATGAAGGTTGTGTGTACATACCTCACAGAACCGTGTTGTGATTACATCTCTTCTCAGGAAGGGTCTCTGCAGGACACCTCCAGCCCCCGGATGCCCAAGCTCCTAGAGGCCCATCGAGGCTCCCAGAAGATCTGGCCCTTGGCCTTTGAGGGCTCTCCCACTCCCGTGTACTCCCTTCAACCTGCACCCCACCCCTCTTCCCCCAGGACCAGGAGCTCAGATGCTTCCTTAAGGTTTCCACGTTCTGGCTGTGTCCCCAGGCCGGAGCCAGTGAGTTTGAGAGTGACAGGAAGAGTCGCTGAGAGAGTGGATGGGACAGGCTGCAGAGCCACGGCTGTGGGAGAAGTCTGCTCTGTTTCCTGCCACCTGACGGCAGCCCCAGGGGCAGCTCTACTGGGCAAAAATAGGGCCCCCCCCCACCCAGAATGCCCCCTGGGGAGAAGGCAGGCTGGGTGACTTTGGGCTGCCTCCCCTCCGCATGGTCCTCTGGAGCCCAGATCCTTCCTCCGCGACGCCCCCTGCAGGCCCCTTTCCCTCAGCATTCTCTCTCGCTCAAGCCCACTAACACAGGACAAACCAGACACTCAGGATGTGGCATCAGGGCGCCTGAGTTCTAATTCTGACTCTGCCACTTTCTATCTCTGGGTCACTTTTCTCTGAGACTGGTTTCGGCAGCCCAGAAGAAAAACCCGTCTCCTGCTGCCGGCTATAGGGCTGACGTGAGGTCGCAGTGACTTGGAGAGCTCCCTGAGAAGGACAAACTGCCGGCTGTTTCCTTTGCTGTTTCCGCTTCGCTGGGGCGGACGAGAGGGGCTCTCCCACCAGCCCTGGACCACCCTACTCCCACCAAGGTCCCTGAAGCCCCGGTGTCTCGAGCTGTCTGAGAACAGGGCCATGGCCTACCCAGGCCTGATTTGTGGCAGAAACGCTTTCTCCCCAGGAAGCAAGTCCATTTTCTCACATTAAAAAAGTTGCCTCATCAAATAGGAGTATTTCCTAGTACATGACTCGGACTGAAAAGCTTCTCTGCCTTTCCTCCGTCGGTGACCTTCCCCGTGTTCATCCACACTCACACCTGCACCTTTTTGCTTCCCAGTGTGGGGGGGTGGGGAGCAGGCAGCTCGGCCACTGCCCTTCGCAACCTCGGCCACTGTCCCTCGGGCAAAGACTGGAACCACAGCTGATCTGAGTCTTAGCAAAATGCCCTGGGATCCTCCCAGAACAGGAGAGGACAGTGGCCCTGACATGCCGAAAACCCTCTCCGTCAACCCCACGGTCTCCCCTGGGATGCACTCCTGAGGAAGGAGCTTCCTGCTCCCCTGCTCCGAACAGAGCTGCAGACCACCCCCAGAGCTGGTTCTCTGGCAATGGGGTGTTCCAGCCCCTGCATTGTGGCCAAACAGTACTTTTAGTTATTCTTTCTGGTGTGAGGGACTCAGGTTACTCTTTCACATTCTGTATGAGTAATAAGTGGTCTGAATCTAAAACTGGCTTACTGTATCTTTACTGGCTGAATCAGTTCGCCCTCCTTGCTGCTGGGGCGCCTGCCCCCACCTCTGTTGTCTCTTTTGCAGTTTTCCCTCCTGAAACAACCCTTAAGTACCTTTAAGCAGTGTGACCCCAGCACTCCTGCACGTCTGCAGATCTAGCTGCCATGAGTTTCCTCTCACCCGACAGACTACTCTCACTTCAGCCTCGAGCAAGCTCAAGAAGGCTGTGGCGTGACTGAGTTCTCGGGGCTGAGGTCCCTTCTCTGCCCACTACAGACACAGGGGCTCTGCGGCCACAGGCTGGGCCATATCCGGGGCCTTCACATTGTTCAGGAGATGCTCCCGGGCAACTCTACTTCACGTGGTTTCTCGTATTTTTTACAGTGAGTGTGCATTGTTAGCTTTGTAATCAGGACAACTGTAAATGTTACTGAAACAGATGTGGGAAAGGCCGTGAGAAAGCCTGAAAGACGGGCTCCGCCTCACACCTGTGGCCGCAGGCGGGACACTCACCATACACTTGCAGTCGGTACTCCTGGGTGCGGGTGATGCGGGAGCCCCTCAGGTTCACGTGGGCTCGGTAGGGCCCCGAGTCGTTCCAGCTCAGGTTGCTGATCTGAAGCGAGAAGCCTGGCCCCACCACACTCACACGACCCCAGTACCGGGTGTCTGCCTGGTGGAAGGTGTCTGGCCCTCCTGCTTCTGCCAAGGTTACGGTGGCTATGGCCATGGAGGAGGAACGGGACATCCAAGAGATGCTCTCCACTGGCTGTCCAGCCTGTAGCTGCAGAGGCAGAGTGACAGACCCTCCTAGGGTCCCAGTTACTGTCACAGGGTCTGGCTCCTGCCCGGAAACCCCTGTCCCTGCAGAGACACAGATCAGAAGCTTCAAGGGCAGCCTGACTAAGCCAGAGGCTCACAACAGGCCTGAGAGAGTCAGGGAAGGGATGATTATTCCCATTTTATAGATGAGACCATAGAGACCCAAAGAAATGACGTGGCTTGCCTCAGACGACATAGCTGGCTGCTGGTAGAACAGGGGCACAAGCCAGCCCCTTCCCTTCCTGGCAGAGTGGCCTTCTTCAGCATTTACAGTAAGTAATTCACATGTAAAACAATAATTCATAGAGGCTGGGCTAGGGCTGCAGATGCTGAGTGGAACGGAGAACAAGGAAAGTTTCTGGGAGGCGCTTGGGGGACGAGCTCTGCGGTTACCCAGAGCCACCCTCTTGCTGATCCAGGCAATCGGTCAGAACTCAGCTAGCCCAGCCACACAAGCACGCGCCACCCGGCAGCATCCCACATCATGGCATGTCCAGTCTGTGTTGAGCAGAAGCGAGCTCTGAGGCTCCGCCTGGGTTCTGCGAGCATCTTCCTAGAAGGAAGGCTAGTGCTGGGCTGCCCAAGCAAGATGCAGGGGAGTCAGGGGACAGTCATTCAAGACCAAGCTACTTGGGAGAAGAGCAGAAGCACCACGGCACTAGTCAGACTGCCCAAGTTGAAACCCTTGCAAGGTACTAGCTTGTATGATCTTGGGAGGTGACTTATGCCTCTCTGAGTCCTGGCTTTTTCACCTGTGAAGCAGGGAGTGCCATCTTCCAGGACTCTGTGGTCTTAAATGTTATTCAAGATTCTTGATGTCACTGGAACAAGCTGGTGACTGCACCGTGTTCGCGCTCTGACCGAAACTCACCAGCGCCCTCATCGAGAAATGCAAAAAACCAGTGCTCAGTCGTGTGACTGTTGGAATATTTTTGCAACACTGCCACGCTGTCCCAGGAAACAGAAAATCTGAAACTGACCCAGGTGTGCGGCTCAGTGGTTTGGAGTGGCTCGGGAAGGATCTGGGTCCTGATTCAGAGTGGGACACAAGACCGCCCGCCGCATCACTGTTCCCGGGCCAGGTGGTGAGTCACTTTGCCAAGTTGACCCAAGAAGTCCTGGGAGGGTAGGTGTGGGCCCAAGCAGTGGGAGGGAGCTGCAGTCCTGGGGGACTGGGCACCCCAAGCTGGAGGCAGGTCTGCATTCTGTGCCCCCAGCCAGAGTTCACTCAACAGCCTGGCATCCACGTCTTCTGTGGGGCTACCTTGGCTGCATCCAGAGAATCGTGCACGCCGATGGGAAGCATAGCAGGGCGGCAGGTGTGGGTATCAGCGGCCCCCTCCTCACCCCACGTGGGACCTGAAATCCGGCTGCGGGACCCCCAGGGCGACCGAACAGTGTGGCTCCTCCTCCCACCTCAGACGCAGTAGCGCATCGGGCCTCAGTCAAGGGCTCCTCCCGGGCTGGGCTCCATACTTCCGGTCCAGCCCTGCCCACCCCGGTTTCCTTTAGCCTCTGCGCTTTTGTTGGCTTATTTGGGTTTAAGCATTGACTTCACCCAGATTCGTACAGATGCTGTGTGCATGTCTTCCTGCATAGTTCACAAGCTCCCCAAGGACAGTGATGGATGGGAATGAGTATCTGGGTGCGTTAGGCTCAGGGTTTGCTGCCGTGCGGGTGTGTGGAACCTCTTGGTCTGAATCCTGTTTCTGGATCCAAGTGAGGGGAGACACAGAGGGATCAGATCAGGACACGAATCCCCATGCCAGACACCGTGCCCAGTAGGGTAAACACGTTCTCTTATCTGATGTCCCAAGAAGGTGGGGGGCTCTTCTTCCCATTTGAAAGATTAACATCTAGACACACAAAGAGCTTAAGACACTTGCCCCCAGTCCCCAGCTCAGAAGCAGCAGAAGTTTCATGAAGATCCAAGTTCACCCGACCCCAAAGACGGTGCTCTGTCAACCATGCTGTGTGGCCAGCAGTGGGCTCTCATCGTACCTAATTCCTCCCAGGGACCTGCTGACCCCCATTCCCACCCTACAGCCAGCACAGGACCTGACACACAAGAGCCCCAATGGATGTTTCCAGAACTGAACTGAACTGTGAACATTTTCTAAGGCAGGACCTGTCTTACCCATTATTTGGCCATGTGCCCGGGGGATGCCCCTGTGGGTGGGGACCGCAGAGCACCTGGCCTGGACACCATGGAGAGATGCAAGCTCGCAGATGAGCTTGCCCTGTGTGGGGGTAGGAAAGTGGGGATGAGGGGACCTCGCAGGAATCTTCACGCCAGTTCTGCGGCCGTGGCCGAGGACACGGCTTTCCGAGTTCCCACGGCACCGCTGTATTCCCACAGCCAGCCGTGCTGCCTTCTAGACCGTGCACCAGAAGATGTCCCCTAATCTCCCTGAGCCTCCGTCTGTCATCATAAAATATGTGTAATCCTGTGTGCCTTATCTATATCACAAATCTGTTGTGGGAATCAGAGTTGTTGCTGTTGTCGTGTTGTTGTTTAACTTAGATAAAGGTTCTTTATAAACTGTGATAGGTGACAAGGGCAGGCCACCCAAGATGGGCCACTGGGGCCTACTGATTATTTAAATAAGTGGCTTAAGAGTCAGTCCGCACGAGGACACTCAGACCCTCTGCTGTCCCCTGAAAGCAGGAAACAGATCTCCCGTGTGAAAGGCAGCCTGCCTGGACCAGGAGGGAAGGAGAAGCCTGATCGCCAGAGGTGGGAAAGTTAGAGCCAAGAACGCTTACAAACAACCCTTGTTACTTTTTTACTAATTCACTCCCCCAGCACAAAGTCTGTTCAGAATTCCTTACTAATCAAAGTGCCCAGAGTTAAGTTTTCTTTGTCCTGTCAATTCCTCACAGATTTATTGTCACTTTATCTAAAAAGTACAAAAACTGCCTCTTCAATCATTTCTTTTAGGTCTCAATTTCATTATTGGGCCCCCATGCCCATATCATAAAACCTTGGGTTTTTTTTCTCCTGATAATCTGTCTCACATAAATTTAGTTCTTAGTTCAGGTAGGAGACCTCAAGGGTAAAGAAAAATTTTTCCTTCCCTTCACTGCCGAGTTTTAAATGTATCAAGGGATTCACCAGCCGGCTTACAGGAGAACCCCTTAAGACTAGGGTGGGGACAACCCCAAGGCAGATGACATTCGTAATGACACACACTGGTTTTCCCCTGAAGGAGAATGAAAGCAAAAGCAAGACCAGGGCCTAGCCCCTCACGCAGACTTCTCAAACGCTTCGTTCCCCAACTCTGGTTCCCAAGCCTATTTCTTGCCACCGCTCAGGTCCTCGGGGACAGGAGCAAGCAATAAGAATCTAAAGGGACAGAAACAGCCACTAAGTGTCAGGCTGAGACGCCCTACTGGAGTCATTTTGGGGACACAGTAAGCCCAATTCATGATGAAGGGTCACTCACGGGGGCTGGTGGGAGAGGGAGGAGAGGCAAAGAGACGTAAAAGGATCCTGACTGAAATGGCAAGATGAAGATGGGGCAGGTCCTCTATCTCATGCCCCCACCGTCTGCCTGTGTGGGGATGCCCAGGGCTCCCTGTGACTCGTTAGCAGAGGAAATGTGAGCATGACGAGGTCACAGTGTGGGCCTGCACGGTCTGAGATGGTAGCACGTGCAACACACACACACACACACACACACACACACACACAGCCTGGCTCCCAGAGAGGCGGCACCTTCAGTGAAACTTACCCTTGGCAAGAGAAATGTGCAGCAGGTAGAGGTGCCTGGGAGGCAATGGCAGGAACAGACTTACCCGTGAAAGGACCAAGCAGGAGCAGGAACCCTGGTAGAGAAAGACCCATAGTAGTCACCAGCAGAATGGCCTCCCTCAGGACAGCTGACCAGCTGTGCTTATGTGAATGTCAGCCCACAAATATTTCCTCTTTCTAGAGTTCACCGCAGTAATTGCGTGTAACTTTGAAGTCACATGATGTAGACATGAGGCGACATATGAGAAAGGCCAGGGGAGCTATGACTTAAAAGTCAAAGCTGACAATGTCTCAGCCGTGCTTTAAAGCCTTCAGAAGCTCCCCCATCCCCTACAAGGCAAAATCAGACTCACAGCTCTGGGAGAAGAGGCTTTTCCTGTTCTCTTGCTTCTAGTCAAGCTTGACCTAATGCCATGTCACCACATCTCCCATCTTGGGCTCCAGTCACCACAGACTGTTTCTAGAGTCTCCCCCAAAACCCCCTAGGATTTCTCAGCCCTGTACGTTGACTCCCGCAAATCTGCTTCCTGGGTCACCCAGTCTCTGCCCCCCGCCTCACCCACCACACCCTAGGCTTCCTTTTTCATCCTTCAATTCCCAGCGCTTAGCACAGTGTCGATGCATAACAGGGGCTTCTCACCTACATGGTTGCTGAGCGCATGGGCAGACACTGAGTCACCAGGCAGAGAAAAGCAGGCCGGGAATGGCTCAGAGCTGGGTGCAGTGGAGTGGATATGACGCTTTATGATTTGAATCATGCCTCTGCTGCTCAGTTATGATCTTAGCAAACTAATTCCCCGGCAATAAGACTTCCCCATTATCATTTATTTCCTTGAAGATGCTTTTTGTGCATAAAAAAATTATCCATAAGCTATTTTGTCTTTAAGACTTCATACTCAAGCTTCCCTACGACCCAGCAATCGCACTACTCAGTATTTACCCTAAAGATACAAATGTAGTGATCCAAAGGGGCACGTGCACCCGAATGTTTATAGCAGCAATGTCCACAATAGCCAAACTATGGAAAGAACCTAGATGTCCATCAATGGATGAATGGATAAAGAAGATGTGGTATATATACACAATGGAATACTATGCAGCCATCAAAAGAAATGAAATCTTGCCATTTGTGACGATGTGGATAGCACTAGAGGATATTATGCTTAGCGAAATTAGTCAGAGAAAGACAATATTCCTATGATCTCCCTGATATGAGGAAATGGAGATGTAATGTGGGGGCTTAGCGGGGGAGGAAAAGAATAAATGAAACAAGATGAGATCGGGAGGGAGACAAACCATAAGAGACTCTTAATCTCACAAAACAAACTGAGGGTTGCCAGAGGAAGGAGGGGTGTTGGGAGAGGGAGTTGGGGTTATGGACATTGGGGAGGGTGTGTGCTATGGTGAGTGCTGTGAAGTGTGTAAATCTGGCGATTCACAGACCTGTACCCCTGGGGATAAAAATACATTATATGTTAATTTAAAATTTTTTTTAAAAAGACTTCATACTCAGTTTACAAAAAAAATACAAACAAACAAATTTACAACCTTGGCCAGCCTTAAGTGCAATTCAGCTTATGAATCACATTCTGTTTACAAATCTGGCTGCATTTAACCTCCTTTGGGTGACTATTGATCGTATTTGACTCACTTTACAAGTTTATGAATTGATTTCTTTAAGGACTTTAAATCTCTCTATTGAATGTAATGTACTTAGTTTCCTTTTAAAGTACTTTCTTTTTTTCAGAGTTGAAAACAGATTTTATGCTACAGTGCTTCTGCTTGTTCTTCTTCTTTTAATATATAAGATATAAATATACTTTTAATACTATTATTTTTACTCCCAGAGAGTTAACACACAGGAGAGTTAAGTCGGTTTCGGGTACACAATATAGGCATTCAGCGCTTCCACGCGTCTCCTGGCCCATCCCCAACACCTCTTACCCCCACCCCCCAACCACTTTGGATAAAGTATTTGAATCAATAAATAAGATGCCCCCAAATATTTTTTTAAAAGCTTATAAATCTAGTACACCAAACTTATAAGTAGGGCAATTCTTTTTTATTTTGGGGGGGTTGTAATTATTTATTTGACAGAGAGAGAACGAGCAAACACATAAGCAAGAGGAGCAGCAGAGGGGAGGGAGAAACAGGCTCTCCGCTGAGCAGGGAGCCCGACGCAGGGCTCCATCCCAGGACCCCAGGATCATGAAGCAGATGCTTAACCAACTGAGCTACCCAGACGCCTCATAAATAGGGTAATTCTTAAGTAGTCTTCGAATATTCAGTATTTGACATAGACTTAGGTTCCCCGGCAATAGCGTTGCATGGTTACAGATGGCCACTGCATGTGCAGTGAACATAACGTACAGATGTGTCCAGTCATGATGTTGTACCCCCAAAACTCATGTAACATTGTCTGCTAACTGTACTTCAACAGAAATTTATTAATTAAAATAAAATAAAATCACAAATGCAAATCAATTACTCAAATACGTAGTTCAAATTGGAACCACGAACGATTACTTTAATAAGCTGAATGTCTCAAATAATACATATATGTAAGTAAAAAGTACTAACTGATACCTTGAACATGCCTACTCTGAATTCCTTATCTTTCCAGCACTGAAAGGTTCATAAAGGACACAGTTATGTCATCTCCACTCCTGCTGTTTTCGCCTCATCAACAAAGGTTGCTTAAACACCAGAAACATTACTGAGATTTCAGCTGTTGGTACCTAGCCAGGTCCCTTTGTTTATGTCCTCTGAAAGGCTGGTCTCAGGTGCTTGGGTGGCTCACTTGGTTAAGCATCCGACCCTTGTTTTCAGCTCAGGTCATCATTTCATGGTTGTGGGACGGAGTCCTGTAGCAGGCTGTGCACTCAGCAGGGAGTCTGCTTGAAGATTCTCTCCCTCTGCCCTCCCCCGATCCCAGAGAGAGAGAGAGAGAGAGAGTATGTGTGTGTGTGTGTGTGTGTGTGTGTGTGTGTGTGTGTGTGTGTATGCACTCTCCTTCTCTCAAATAAATAAATAAATAAATCTAAAAAAAAAAAAGAAGAAGAAGAAGGCTGGTCTCATAGCCTGTGTCCCTCAATTCAACTTGCCACACTGTGATATCACCTAATTCTTTCTTCGCTTTACTCTAACTGTAGCCCTTGATTTGATGTTACATTTCTTTCAGCTCTTAAGATATTTAACTATCTTTCCATTGAGGTGTAAGAAGTTTGAAACTTGTTGAAATTCTGTATTCTTTTCATATTGTTCCAATCTGCAGGAGTATAAACATGTAAAAACCCCCACATAATACTCAAAGTGAAGTTAAAAAAAAACATACAGTTGTGTAAAAGGCAGGGTCATCTTCGTTGCAAATTTAATGAAGGGCCTGTTAGAACTAGTGGTGACTGTAAGCAGCAGAACTTGGGACAGTGACTGCAGAATCCAAATCACAGCCCGGGCCGAGATTTGATGATACCTGGGGGCAATGCCCGGTAGATGGGTGATTCTGGCACCTGTGCCTCTGCCTGGCTGAGTTCCTGGGACAGCAGAAGGAATTCCAGAAATTTCCAGCTATCTGCTCACATTTACTGACCTGGACCAAGGACACGGAGAAGCTGAAAATAACCAACTCCACCTGCCTCCTCCCTGAATCCCAGCACGAGATGTCTGCGGCCACAGCTCACTGAGAATAGTAGCCCTCGCTGTGTGAAGTCGGGGACTGGGTGAGCCCAGGACACATTGACCAACTGCATTATATCAAAATTCATATTCTTTTAGGTTTTTACTTACTTCAATGCTTATACTTTAATTCTATGTATCACAGACTGCCCGTCCGGGTTCACCACTACCATGGTTATTTGAAGGACGTCTACCTTCAGTTTCTTCGTCTCTAAAATGAGGATGGCAGGAGTACCAACCAAATAAGGTTGGCTTGAGGATTAGAAGGAAACTTACATAAAGCACAAAGCATCACTCATAGTCATTACTCAGTAAATGTTAGCAATGATTTTTATTATCATCAGTGTCCTCGAACCAGCTCCCACGCAGAGTGTGGCAGCTCTCGTGCTCTTACCTGGGCTCCTTAACAACTCCCTACTTGTCCCCTTAGCACAGTCCCATTCCTTGTATCCCGTCCCCACTTGGAGCAAGCTTCCAAACGGGTCCTTGAATAACACTGCACCCCTGTTTAAAAACACCTGCTAGGGGCACCTGAGTGGCTCAGGGGGTTAAAGCCTCTGCCTTCGGCTCAGGTCATGATCCTGGAGTCCTCGGATCAAGCCCCATGTCCGGCTCTTTGCTCAGCGGGGAGGCTGCTTCTTCCTCTCTCTCTGCCTGCCTCTCTGCCTACTCGTGATCTCTCTCTCTGTGTCAAATAAATAAATAAAATCTTTAAAAAAAAAAAAAAACACCTGCTAGATGGAGGAAGGGCACTAGGAAGGGCACATGAGACAATGTACACTCTGTGTCATACGCAACTGATAAAATATGGAACACGACATCGGAAACTAATGATGGCTAATTGAATATGTTGGCTAGTTGAATTCTAATTAAAAAAAAAAAAAACCTGCCTACCAGATGCTCTCTGCCTCTAGTCTGATGTCTTGGTGAGTTTGTGCTGCCGTAACAGCAGTGCCAGAGACGGGGACTTATAAACAGCAGAGCTTGACTTCTGACAGTTCTGACGGAGGCGGGGAGGTCGAGGGATGGAAGCACCAGTAACTCAGCATCCGGAGAGGCCCCACCTCCTGAGTCATAGACGGTGTCTTCGCACTCTCCCCTCACGCGGCCGGGGTCTCTTGCAGGCAGACACTAATTCTGTACATGAGGGCTCTACGCTCATGACCTAATCACCTCTCAAAAGCCCCGCCTCCTAATGCCACCCCTTTGGAAATAAGACTTCAACATATGAATTTGGGGAACGGGACACAAATTTTGAGTTCGTAGTATCGGGTTATAAGACCCTTGATCTGGGCTCCAGAGACCGCTCCTGGCCATGCGTCCTGCAGTTCTCTCTAGACAGCCACACTCCAGCCCCAGGGCCAGGACTAGCGGGATGCAAGAGAGGCACCTGCCGCACAAAATTTAAGGAGGCCTCGCTCTGAAGCTTGCATGTGCCCTCTGATGGCAGGTGCCTGCCGTCCTCGTGGTCCGCTCTCTCCCTCCGTCCCATCTCCCAGACTTCCTGGGCTCAAATTCTTGTTTTTAAAAATGTCAGAATAAGCCACTTAGCCTCTCTGTACCGAGGCTTCCTCATCTACAAAACGGGGGTGATAAAAATACCGATCTCCTCAAGCTGTCATGTGGACTAAATGAGTCCGTGCGTGTCCACTGTCAGGGGGTCCAGCACCTGACACGCACTCACTGAATGTCACCTGACACTCCCCACTCCGTTTTCCTGCACTTTTCCTTCCAAGTCCTCTCCTGCTACAACCTCAGCAAACACACAATCTGAATCTCAAGACACCAACTAGTCACCGTTTAACCAGACACTGTACATCCCCCATTTAAAAAGTCAATTTCCGGGATGCCTGGGTGGCTCAGTTGGTTAAGCGGCTGCCTTCGGCTCAAGTCATGATTCCAGCATCCTGGGATCGAGTCCTACATCGGGCTCCTTGCTCGGCAGGGAGCCTGCTTCTCCCTCTGCCTCTAGCCTGCCACTCTGTCTGCCTGTGCTTGCGCTCTGTATCTCTCTCTCTAACAAATAAATAAAAATCTTTAAAAAAAAAAAAAAAAAAAAAAAGTCAGTTTCCCGGGGCACCTGGGTGGCTCAGTCAGTTCGCGTGTGACACTTGATCTCAGCTCAGGTCTTGATCTCAGGGTTGTGAGTTCGAGCCCCGCACTGAGCTCTACACTGGGTGTGGAGCCTACTTAAAAAAAAAAAAAAGAAAGAAAGAAAGAAAAGGAAAGGAAAGGAAAGAAAAGAAAAGAAAAGTCTGTTTCCCACACCCGGATAAAGGGAATGATGCCATCCCCCCGGCCTGCCGACTGCACATCCCGGCCTGGCGACTGCACAGCCCAGCCTGCCGACTGCACAGCTGCCCCTAGAAGCTTCCATCCTCAAGGCAGCTTTGACGGCCCTTCCTTCCTACCAGTGAAAATCCTCCCGGTTGTACGGGACGAGAAGGCAAATGCAAACCAGCTTCGCAAAGCAAAACAGTGAGTTCACTGGGCCATGCTGTTTGTTATCCATTGCTGCGTAACAAATTGCAGAACTTTGCAGCTTAGAATAAGATTTATTACCTCACGGTCTCTCGGGATCAGCCAACCAGGCACAGCCTAGCTGGTGCCTCTGGGTCCCGGTGTCTCACCAAGCACCAGTCAAGCATGGGCGAGGTTGCCGACCTCCCTGGGCAGGCACGGCCTCCCGGGGGCTCTGAAGTCCTCATGAACTGTTGGCAGAGACATGCGCGCCTTGCTGGGTCTGGGCTGGCGCTCTCCCCTGGCTCCTCGCCTTGAGGCCTCCGGCTCACAACACAATACCTGGCTCCGGGCAAAGGGACCTGGGGGTGGGAGAGAGGGAGAGAGACACGGAGATGGAAGACACAACCTTTTGGCACCTAATCTCAGAAGTGACAGCTTATCACCACGGCCACGTTCTCCTGGGTAGCAGCAAGCCAGGACACCAGCCCCACAAGGAGAAGAGACCCATACGGGAGCACCTGGCTGGCTCAGTCGGTAGAGCGCACTCCTCTCGACCTTGGGGTGGCTGCGCAGCCCACGCGAGCGGGAGGAGCCTAAGGTGCCCGTTACAGACAGCGCTCGCCCAACCAGACACACGCGTGCACAGGACTCTGTGTTACGTAAGTGCTTCCTCTTTCAGCCGGAGATCCACAAACAAATCATCATGGCAGGCCCCAAGCGACACCCGGATGACTCGGCTCTCCCGTCCTCCAGTAAACCACAGAAGACCAAGACACACATGTTCTTTTCCTTTCTCTGGACCCGTCTCCTCTTCCTGCCAGTGGGTAAGTCCCCGTTATGGCCACTGCCCCTCACTGGCGGTGTCCCTCCGGGGCTGGTCACATTGTTCGCCGGAGTTCTTGTTGGTAAAATTTAGAAACTCCTCTCCTTGTGATAGTTCGTCTGTGGGTTCCACGTTATTCTTATGTACGTGTGCGTGCACGCAGGCATGTGAGCATGTACGTGTGTGAACGTGTACGCGTGTTAGCGTGTACGTGTGTGAGCATGTGCATCTGTGAGCGGGTACGTGTGAGCATGTGCGTGTGTGAGCATGTGCGTGTGTGAGCGTGTACGTGGGGGGGTGGGGGGGGGGGCGTGTGCGTGTGTCAGCCTGTGCATAGTCATTCACCGTGAGTAGGTGACGTTCTGGCCCCTGTCTCAAATAACTCTCAAATAACTATGTTCCTCTCACTCTGACATTTTCCCGCTAAGGAATGCTGAGTGATGAGTTTGTTCCCTGTACAATGTGGATAAAATCCACAGAGAGATACATGAAAATTCTGGTGACAAGCCACCCCCTTTTCTGGGAACATATTGAACTGCTGGAACTTCTTTCTACATCTGCCATGTTCGTCAGATGTCCCAAACCGGGGGCTTCCCTTGCGGTCTGGAGATGGCCTGGGGGCCCTGGGCTGGGTGGTTTCTCTCCGAATGTCCTTTTCTCCCCACATCCTACCTCCCCGTCCAGGCCCAAGTCCTGCTATTTTCTGGAAACATCTCTCAGCAGCATGGCCAGTGGGCAGAGCTGACTCAGTACCCCAGGGAGGGTCTCAGTCCCCTGGGACAGTGACCTCTACCGTCCCTCTGGGAATACAATTTTCCTCAGGACCGTGGAGGGTAGCACAGTTAGCCTAGGGATCTGAGCGCAGGGGGGTGGACGGGTGGCAGTGAGGGGAGCTCTAGAAAACCTCCAGATGCATGCTCAGGGGCAGGGCCGAGACCCTGGGGCTGGGTTCCGATCTAATCTCTTTTCACTTTGCATCTCATCTTTGCTTGCCATAAAAACATGACAAGCATCATGGTTCCTTGTAGTCACACCCAACTCTTGGGGTGCTACCTGGCTGTGTTGGATAAACCAGAAGTTCACCATCTAATGTCACTCAAGCCTCAGATGAACAACAAGTAAATTTCAAGGTAAAGAGGCATCTCCCTCTATCTAGCTCCGCGGATTGGGGATGACCTCAAACTTCACTGTCTTGGTCTAGCAGGGAGTTTCTCTGATGCCTTTGTGTCTCCAGGGAATGGTTTCAGGAACTTGGGAAGCAGTAGGGTGCCAAGTTCTTCCACTTTGGTATGTCAAGGAGAAAGAATGTCCTGTCCCCTTCAAGGTCCTTTTAGCTGGACTAAGAACCAAGTTGACATGAGACAGATTAACAGAAAAAAAAAATAAAATTTAATGACATATATGTGAGGAGTCCACACAGACAAGGAAATTCCAAAGACCCTCAGGCAAAATGAGGTATCTACGTCATCCCAGACGAAGGAGAAGGCGGCAGGGGTCTGGGACCTCCGAGGGAAGGAGGGCAGTTCACAGGGCAGTGCAGAGAACAGAAGATGTACGGTCATTAGAGGTTTGTCCTGCTGTGCAGAACGGTCACTCAGATAAAATTCATCTCTGCTGGTAACCCTTATTCTGGGAAAGATCCCCAGTTCAGATTCTTCTGTGTAGTTCAGGCAAAGGCAAAAGTTTCTCTGGAGCCCACATGGTCTTGATTGCCTTCGGTTTGGAATAGTCTTCATGCCAAAGTGGCCCACCTCAGGGCAGCCCATCCTCTGCCCCTACAAATATCAGAAACATTTGAAATTAAATCTTTGCTCCATTGTTTCCTAGCTGTGTGAGCCTCAGTTTCTTAAACATAGAATGTGATTAGTAAGACATATCATGCAAGACTCTCTTGTACCTGAAAAATGTTATCTGTAAGCAAGCACTTGGCATGTAGCTGGGAGAAGTTGATTGTTATAATAATCACTAAATGCACTATTTGGAAACTATTGAAGGTGGGGAAGCCAAATTCAGTTATCACAATCATTGTACACCCTTTTATTATTTGCCAAATGGCGTAGTTCAAAATAAGATGGCTGATGCCTGGGACTTCTGTCCCTGCACTGGGAGTCACGGAGCATCGTAGCATTGTTTGCTGCAGCAGTAGCAGGATTCGCACACGAACCACAGCTCTCTTCTCCTGCTGACAGTCTGTGTGCCTTGCTTTGATGTGAGGAGACACGGGTGCGTCATATGTGCCCAGCCAAGACTCCGGCCCTTCTGGGTTCCTGGGATGGAGGGTGGTCAGAGCTCTCGGCCTCCACCTTCCGGGACATCATGTACATGGAATCTGGGCTCTGCAGCTGACCAACCTGTCATCTAAACAAGTGGCTAAAACTCCCAAAATTTTAGCTCCCTTTCTGTAAACATGAGCTTATTTTCAGGTAATTTTGAGGACTGAATGAGGTCACTTCTACACAGTGCTAGTTGTCGTAGGAATCATAAACAGTATCTTTCAGAGGTGAAGAGCTCTCTTTCGAGTAACTTCAAACCAGCATCACACGAACCCAGTTTCTGCTTTCTGACTGCCCCCAGAATCTTCCTGAACTGACCTAGACTAACTTGTCCAAAGTCCCTAGTCCTGCATCCTCCTAGCTACTTCCCTACAAGGTCCAAGTGCTTGGCTGATGTGGGTAGAGAATCACGCCCCGGTCCCCAGCCCTGTACCAGTCTACACCAGTCTAGGGGTCTCATCTGTGTACCTGCATAACTCTGTACACTCTGGGCCTTCAGAGCACACCTCAGTCTCTTCCCGTCTCTCCAGGCTTCAGATTTTCCTTTCTCTCCAACATTTTCTACTTACTTTCAAAGCAGATTCCTGGAGTAATCTGGGTCCTGAACCCATCTGATTGGATCTGGATCAAATTTGATCAGAGGACTCTCCAGAGCCTCAGAAGCTCTTGAATCTGGGAATACACACTGAGGTCCCCCAGCAGACACTCACAGGGCCCCTGCAAGGAAATGAGCGGCCTCGGACCGATGCTGGGCCTATGGAAGCCATGGTAACAATGTACATCAGGGATCTGGGTCTTTCTCGAGATGAGGAAATCAGGAGCAGAATCCTTGCTACGTAACTATTCCCAACCCCAAACCTTGTTCCTAAGGACAGACCAGATTTCCCTGGCCAAGACAAAGCCAGTCTGAGATCCCCTGGACAATGAGGGAAAGGAAGAGTGAGATTGAGATGAGAAATGGTCCTTTTGTGGCCGGCGTTTTATTATGAAAATTCTTGAACACAGAGAAAACTTGAAAGAATTTTGCACTAACACTCCCATGCTTCCCACCCTGGCGCTACCATTACTTTCACATCACTTGCCTTCCCCTACGCCTGTCCATCTATCCACCCTGCTAGCCATCCATCAATCCGTCTCATTTTTTAAAAAATGCTTCCTTTTTACTTGCTTTGTTCTTTACGGTTTACAGCAACCTATTTTATTCCATCTCTACCATATCCCTAAAGGAAGATAGCATAGGTGTGAACATTTTCTGTCTTCTAGATGAGTAACTGATTCTCAGAGCAATTCAAAAACTCACCCCAAGTCACCAGCCTAATTTCCACATTGGGACAGAAAACTAGAAAGTCTGTTTAACTGATTTTGTAGATGCGTTTATAAGACAGAGTGTTTTTTAAGTGAGGGAATGAAGGAATGATTCTGCTGGGCAATGAGCCTAGAGGAAGGAGGGCAGGAATTTCATTTCATTTCTCAACATCTGTCATTTGTTCCCAGTATGTTTTTATAGAATGAATGAATGAAGGCTGACTTGAGGAGTCCAGCTACTTCTTCTCCAAATCCCTCTTCTGTCTCTGCAGGGCTAGGAGCCTCTGAAAAGCACTCAACCTCAGCAGTGGTGCCCGGGATTCTAGGGGGTTTGGTGATTTTCCCCCTGAACATTTCAGTAGACACAGCGTTTGAGAATGTCGCCTGGAGTGGTCCCCAAGGCACTCTTGCTTTCGTAACTGCAGAAAAACAGATTTTCATCACAGCCAAAAGCTACCAGGACCGACTAAACATCAGTGGGGACAGTTACTCCTTGCATCTCAGCAGCCTGACTTTGGAAGATGCTGGACCCTACAAAGCCCAGATAAACCGGAAGACTTCTGCAGTCACCACTGACAAGACATTTATACTGTACGTCTATGGTGAGTTC
Organism: Mustela lutreola; assembly: GCF_030435805.1. NCBI lineage: Eukaryota > Metazoa > Chordata > Mammalia > Carnivora > Mustelidae > Mustela > Mustela lutreola. The sequence continues at coordinate 70,722,636 of NC_081303.1, read as the reverse complement.
CAGAGAGTTTCCATGGGTTTTAGTATTTTGTTTGTTTGTTTATTTATTTAAGATTTTATGTGTTTATTTTGAGAAGGAGGCAGGCAGAGGGAGAGAGAGACTCTGAGCGGACTCCACGCAGGGCTCACTTTTATGAACCCAGATCATGACCTGAGCTGGACTCAGCCAGATGTTCAACCGGCTAAGCCACCTAGGCACCCCGAACTTTTATTTTTTTTAAAGATTTATTTGTTTATTTGTTTGTTTGTTTGTTTGAGAAAGAGAGAGAGAGAGGGGCAGAGAGAAAGCACACATTGGAGGAGGGGCAGAGGGAGAAGAACAAGCAGGTTCCCCGCTGAGCACAGAGCTGGACGTGGGCTCAGTCCCAGGACCCTGAGATCATGACCTGAGGCAAAGGCAGTAGCTTAACCCACTGAGCCACCCAGGTGCCCCTAATCTTTTATTTTTAAAAGCAGATTTTTTTTCTTCCTAGGTGTTTATCTCTCTAGGACAAATAGGGCCACCATGTTGGTCCTTTTCATGCAGTTCCATAAATACAGATGTCAGAGTGAAAACACAGCCAAAATGTGTTTTAAACCATTTGTGTTCTCTTTTCTGCAACTCTGTTAATACCCTTCACCCATCTGTACTAGCTAGCTTGCTGGGTTTGCCATAACAATATACCACTGCCTCGGTGGCTTAAACCACGGAAGCTTATTTTCACAGTTTTGGAGAGTGGAAGCCCAAGATCAGGGTGTCAGCAGGCTGGGTTTCTACTGAGACCTTGCTACTAGGCTTGCAGATAGCTGCCTGTTTTGATATGTCCTTGTATGGCCATCCCTCTGTCTGTGTCCTCTATGTCCTAATCTCCTCTTCTTATAAAGACACCAGTCATTTTGGATTAGGGACCGTTCTCATGACCTCATTTTAACGTAATGGCCTCTATCTCCAAATACAGTCCTATATCCAAATAAAATCATGTTCTGAGGTACTGGGAATTAGGGCTTCAAGATATGAACTCTGGGAAGACACAGTTCAGCTTAACTGTGTAGTTTGACCTTTCTATCAGGTAGTTTGACCTTTTTTATTGATTTGTTGAGTGCTCTGCATATGTTAAAGAAATGGAATACTTTGCAGGGAATAGAAACAGAATGAATGAGCTCCATATGTACCAACCTGCAGCAATTTCTAAGTCACATTGATAGCTTGTTTTAATTCCAGCACCAGGAACGCACAGTGCTATGTTAGCTTCACGTGTGCCCTATGGTGAATCCGCACTTCCGTACATCACCCTCGGCCGGTTCTGAGAAGTGTGCTCTTAATCCCCTCCCTGAGTCCGCCCATGCCCTACTCGACCGCTGGCACCGTCAGTGTGTTCTCTGTCGTTAAGAATCTGTTTTTTGGTTTGTGCTTTTTTCCTTTGTTCATTTTATTTCTTAAATCCCACATATGAGTGAAATCATATGGTTTTTGTCTTTCTCTGACTGACTGATTTCACTTAGCAAAATTCTCTCTAGAACCATCCATGTTGTTACAAATGACAAGACTCCATTCCTTTCATGGGGCGCCTGGGTGGCTCAATTGTTCAGCATCTGCCTTCGGCTGAGGTCATGATCCCACAGTCCTGGGATCGAGCCCCACATCGGGCTCCGTGCTCAGCCTACTTCACCCTCTCCCACTCCCCCTGCTTGTGTTCCCTCTCTTGCTGTCTCTTTCTCTGTGTCAAAAAAATAAACAAAATCTTTAGAAAAATGATTTCATTCCTTCTTATGGCTTACTAATACTCATATATATATATTGTATATGTATGTATGTGTGTGCATATATATGTATATGTATATATTTGTGTATATGTATGTGTATATACATACATATGTATGTATGTATGTATATACATATGTGTATATATGTATATACATATATGTGTGCATATTTGTGTGTATGCATACATGTATGTGAGTGTATATGTATGTGTACACATACATATACACACATATATACATATATGTATATGTATATGTATACACATATATATTCTTTATATATATATATTATTTATCCTTTCATCTATCTATAGACACTTGGGCTGCTTCTGTAATTCGGCTATTGCAAATAATGCTGTTATGAACACAAGGGTGCATATATCTTTTCAAATTAGTGTTTTCATATTCTTTGCGCAAATACCCAGTACTGGAATTTTCTGTTTCTTTATGATTTAGTTTGGGGAGGGTATATGTTCCTAGGAATTTGTCCATTTCCTCTAGATCCTCCAATTTGTGGGCATATAATTTTTCATAATATTCTTTATAATCCTTTGTATTTCTGTGGTGTGAGTTATTGTTTCTCCTCTTTCATTTCTGATTTTGTTTATTTGAGTCTTCTCTCTCGCTCTCTTTCTCTCCTCCTCCTTTCTCCCATAGACTCGCTAAAGGTTTATCAATATTGTTGATATTTTCTTTCTTTAAAAAAATATTTATTTATTTATTTATTGGAGAGAGAAAGAGACAGCACAAACAGGGGGAACAGCAGAATGATAGGGAGAAGCAGGCCTCCTGCTAAGCAGGGAGCCTGATGAAGGCCTCAATCCCAAGACTCTGGGCCCAAGACAGACCCTTAACTGGCTAAACATTGGATCAGACGAATCTAACAGATATATTCAGAACATTTTATCCTAAAACAGCAGAATACACATTCATTTCAAGTGCACGTGGAACATTCTTCAGAGTAGGTCACATACTAGGACACTAAACAAGTCTCAACAAGTTCAAAAAGATCAAAGTCATACCATGCATCTTTTCTGACAACAACACTATGAAACTAGAAATCAATCACAAGAAAATATTTGCAAAGAACACAGATACGTGGAGGTTACATAACATGCTACTAAACAATGAATGGGTCAACCAAGAAGTCAAAGAGGAAATCAAATGTACATGGAGACAAAGAAAAAGGGAAGAGTCCAAAATCTTTGGGATGCGGCCAAAGCTGTTCTAAGAAGGAAGTTTATAGCAATATAGGCCTACCTCAAGAAGCAAGAAAACTCAAAGAAAGAACCTAACTTCACACCTAAAGGAGCTAGAAAAAGAAGAACAAACAAAACACAAAACCAGTAGAAGGAAGGAATCATCGATATTAGAACAGAAATAAAGAGAAGCTTAAAAACCAACAGAACAGATCAATGGAACCAGGATCTGGTTCTTTGAAAAGATCAATGTGGGGCCTGGGTGGCTCAGTGGGTTAAGAGCTATTTGTGCTCGTGTTGTTAGTGGCCAGTCGCGGGCTGCCTGGGCTTGAGTGGAGTCAGAGCAGACATTTGCCAGAAATGCAATAGCACTGAATTACAGAGTGATTTCCTTGTTTTGTTCCCTGAGACTCTTTCTTTGGTGGACAGGGCCTGCCCTCAGACCAGATGTTGGTCCCAAACCCATTGCTGTGGCCATGTTGGAGTGTGTGTTTGTGTGTGTGTGTGTGTGTGTGTGTGTGTGTTGTGTGTGGTCATCTCATCTTCCCTTCCCCCTGGGACGGGAAGTGCCTGGGACTTTGGAGTGCTGGCCCCTGCTGGTACTGCTTGCACACTGTCAGGTTTGAGGCACTACTTTGGATGGGCTCTGGCCGGGAGCACACTGGACAAGTCAGGACCACAGGAGAACTCAGGGGCAAGCTGGGCAGCGTATCAAGCTTTGCTTCTCCCCCTCCAAGCAGGCTGCAGGAGGGGACCTGTAGCAAAGGGGACCCAGGCAAGCTGGGTTGCAGGAAGCAAATCTGCAGAAGCGGGGGCTGGGTGGAGGGCAAGGTGTCTGGTGTTAGCAAGGGGTGTGCAAGTCTGCGGTGGGAGCAGGTCTGCAAAGGAGGCATGACAGGGAGGGGTATGTCTACAGGAGAATGCAGGGGTCGGGTGAGCTGTTAGCAAGTTAGGTATTGCATGTTGGCACTGTACTGGTTCCCACAGGTGTCCATGTGTCTAGCGAGGTGGGGTGGGGACAGGGGAAGGAAATGATGTCCTCTAGCTCCTTTGTTCCTGGAGAAGTCTGCGCGTGATCTCTGCCCCTCCAGAACATGTTCTGAGATTAGTAAACAAGTCTCCTTCCCACATATTCCAGGTGATTTTTCAAACTGCTGCTACTGTCCTGGGGGGCAGGGGGAGTGCTGTTTGTTGTGCTGCCTCTTTATAGACAGGGATGCAGTTTCCTTTCCCCCTCCCAGAGCCCAGCCAGCCCATTTTTAAAGTTCCAGGTGTTAAGCCGCTGCTGATTGTAAGAACTCACGAAATCAGGCCCCTCTGGTTTTCCAAACCAAATGTTATGAGGATTCCTCTTCCTTGTGTGAGAGTGTTTCTGTCCGTCCTCTGCACCCACACTATCCCTCCATCCTGTGGACGGTCCTGTGGGTCCATAAGTTCCCAACTGCGCCTCTGCCTTTCTTACCCTCTTTGCGGTGACCTCTTCTATACATTTAGCTGTGGAGCCTTAGTTCTGCTGGTCCGCAGGGCATTTTCTGGGTTATTCACATGGATGCGGGTGTTATCCAGTTGTATCCATGGGACAAGTGAGCTTAGGGTCCTTCTACTCTGCCGTCTTCCCCAGAAAGCCAACATATAATTAAATTTTTAAAGGCTTCAGGACAGTGTGTGTGTATATAATAGTAATATACAGTATATATAATAGTAATATCTAGTATACATATACTTATATAGTATACTATCATGTGGGTGTCTATATCTAGAATATTTCTGGAAAAATCAACAGGAAGTTCTTAGCATAATTCTTGGGGAGAGGAAACAAGTATCTGGGAACAAGAAAGCTTGCTTTTTAAACTATGTACGCTTTTTTGTATCCTTTCAATTTTATGTATTATCAATTCCCCCAAAAAAGCACACTTAAACACACACACACACACACACACACACACGCTGTGGACAGAGGAAATGGAACAAAAGGGAAAGAAAGGACCGGAAGAAGGTCTGAAAGCACCATGGCCATAAATTCCAACCAAAAGACAAAAGCAACTCCAAATTCTAGAGGCAGAACTCCCTGCTGCACAGAGTTTGGGGCTGATTCATTTGTGCATTTATTCACCAAACATGCAAGAGAGACTTCCAAGGACGGGCCAGTCAGGTGTTAGTATTTGGGCACAGGCATTGGCCCTGTCCTGAAGGAGTTCATGTACTGTTGGGGAGACAGAGGAGTAATCGGACTGGTGTCTCGCTGAGTCATGGAGGTAACACTCTTTGGGGATTTACGGGAGTGTAGAAGAGGGGCACTCAGTCCAGGCTGCGGGGGAAACTAAGAGAAAACTTCCCCTGGAACAGGTATTCTGGCTCTTCCTTCTGTCCCTGGGTCTTCTATCATCACCAGCCTCTTCTCCCAGCTGTGTCCTGCTGCTGAAGGGATCTGAGTAATCTCCTTGTTGCTGTTGTCCCTACAGAGCAGGTGCCGGAGCCTCAAGTCATCGTGAAGTCTGTGAACATGTCCGACAGTGGCTCCTGCAACGTTACCTTGATTTGCTCTGTGGAGACGGCGGGGATAAGTGTTCTGTACAGCTGGACCCTGCAGGACACGCAGGCTTCTGAATCGCAGGAGGGCTCCACTGTCATCATCCGCTGGACGCTGTGTGACCCAGACCTGCAATACACCTGCACAGCCAGGAACCCGGTCAGCCAGAGCACCTCCAGCCCCGTCCGCGCCCGGCAGTTCTGTATAGGTACAGGCTCCACTTGGGCCCTCCAGGGGATTTCAGAGATGGTCTGAGCAGTCATGGAGTCTAAACCGCCAGGGTTCTGGCAGGACACGGGTGGAGTGAGGACGAAGACAGGCTTGAAGAATCTTGTTCTCACCCTCTGGGGTCTGAGAGAGACTGGCAGGGCACCTGGAAGCTCCCAGGGAACTCTGAAACCTTAAAGATAAAGCAAGGGAAGGGAAGGGAAGATGGATGAAGAGATCTAATTTGTTCTTTCTTTAGCTGGAGGTATCCCCCGTGGTCTCCTCAGAAGGACAGGGAGGGCGAGGGAGGCCTGAGTGTGCAAAAGGCAGAGCCAGGTGCATATCTGTCCATGACAAGTGTCGAGCAGGGAGGCCTTGTCAGAGGAAGGGAAAGGGGGTGTGGGCAGGAGAGCTTCTGGGGCTTCAATCTCCTTCAGGCAGGCTGAGGGTTTAGGGAAGAGACCCAATGACTGAAGCCCCAATGTCTCATCTCTGATTGCAGCTCCAGGACCCTCCAGAGGAGAGTCGATAGGGGAGACAGTAGTGGGGATCCTGGGGGAGTCAGTCACCCTGCCCCTAACACTCTCGGCCAGTCATGCCGGAGAGAACGTCATCTGGATGTTCAACACGTCTATTATCAGCAAAGAGCGGAGAGCAGCAGCAACAGCTGATCCACTCATGAAGTTCAAGGATGCCAATATGAACTCCAGCCAAGACTACTCCCTGATGATTGGCCGGCTAAAGATGGAGAATGCTGGCCACTACCATGCCTACGTGTGCTCCCAGGCCTCCGGAGTCATCAGCACAAAACACATCACGCTGCATGTCTATGGTGAGTTTCTGAGCAGAGTACTCGTCATTACATTCCTCCCCTGGGATGTTTCTCCTTCCTCTTTGCTCCTTTCCCTGCCTCCCCAAATACCTCAGATCACTAGCACAGCTTTTGAGTCCAGACAAGTCAACTCACCGGAGGGAAAATTTCCAGCCAGCAGCTGGGCAGGAACTGCTTGCCAAGTCCCCCTTCTGCTAAGCTCGAGGTTGGCCTCCGCCACCCAACCTGCAGTGCTTGTCCCTGTCCTGCACTGCTTGTCAGGTGGATCTCAGAGCTCTTCCACCCGCATTTTTATAGAAGAGTATCCTTGTAGATAAGGGCACAGCAGGCTCGAGAGGACAAAGAGAAGACTGAGGAGAAAGGCTTTAGTATCCAAAGACCCTCTGACCTCCAAGAGGGATGGCTGCTTGGCTCTCCCGAGTGTGAGGGACAGAACTTGCAGTCTTTCTCCTCAGGCTTGGGCCTTGCAGGAGCTTGGCTTGACAGCTGGGTTTACATTTGCCACCTGCTTCAGCTGTACCACCCAGACACGGTCATCACATCCCCTACCTGGGTTTGTTGGTGTCTACTTATCTGTGGAGACTCACGGAGCATGGTCCTGTTAGAATATGCTGGAAGTCAGCTAGTCCACATCTATGGCATGCCATGACTCAACTATTAAAAAAAGAGAAAGAAGATTAAGTGAAAATAATAATAAATTAGGCATCACTAGTGCCAGTGTTATATTTCTTTTAAAATCGCTAACACTTATTGAGCACTAACTCTATGTCAGAGCGGCACTCAGCTCTTCACCCTTTATCTCCTGAGTAAAGATGGCCGATGATGGAACCTCAACAGGTAAGCCTTCAAGTCCTCAGAGTGCATGAGACGTTGTACCTACCTGTATTGACGGGTTTGCTGGTTCTTCACAGGGTACGCTATGGAGTGATGTGATGTCTTTCTTTTTCCAGTTTTTATTTTGACTCCTTTGTTTAACATCTGAGCATCAAAGGCCCATAGTGGTGAAGGGGTATGTCTGAGATTCCATGGCTGCCAAGAGAAAGGCCAGGTGCATTCCAAAATTCCTGTGCCTCCTGGAGGCACTTTCTCAGCCCTAAGGTGGTGCCAACACCCAACTTCAGGAGTGTGTTCTGAATGAGTGAGGATATGGTGACTGCCCAGCAGGCAGGCCTGACTCCACATTAGGTCTGTCTTTCTCCTCACACAGGGAGATTGAAGAAGCCAAAAATTACCGGGCATCCTGGGCTTGCTAAGGATGGTATCTGCAGGGTCAACCTGACATGCTCAGTGGAGGACAATGGATACAACGTGACATACAGATGGGCCCCCCTACAAAAAGGAACCTTCGAATCCCAAGAGGGACCTCACCTCAATGTCTCTTGGACACGTGGTGCAAATCACCCCAACATCACATGCATCGCCAGCAACCCTGTCAGCAGCAGCTCCCAGCAGTTTCTTCCTGGCGACATCTGTCCAGGTTACCGTTTATCTCTGCTCAGCCAGACTTCAGGGACCGGGACGTTGGTATCCAAGTGTTCGCAGTCTGAGTGGTTCTTTATGAAATGCAGTGAGAGAGTGTGGACAAGAGTGGGCAAGAGCAGGACATTCCGGCAGAAATATAATGGGAGTCCCTCGTGTCATTCACACTTTCTAATAGCCACATTAGATAAAGTCAAAAGAAGCAAGTAAAACTAACCTTAATAATATGTTTTATTTAACCCACTAAATCCAAAATATCACCGTTTTGGATTATATTCAATACAATTACCGTTGAGATAACTTACATTTCTTGTTGTACTAAGCTTCTGAAATCCAGTATGGATTTTGCACTAACAGCACATCTCCGTTCAGATGACAAATTTCCATGGGAAGCATTCCGTCTGTATTCAGATTTCATAAAAGTGACAGTTGAAAAAAATAGCTTTACATATCCAAGTTGTCCCAAACCTACTTACCATTTTTCAATAAGAAATTAAATCGCCATGTTTCTATTTCCATTTTAATTTTTTAGAAATTAAATAAAGTAAACAATTTAGTTCTTCAGTCATACTGGCCACATTCCAAGGGCTTAGAGCATGGGTTGTGGCTACCATACATGGACAGCACAGTGTCAGAAGTTAGTGGAGATGAGTTGATTGAAATGGATCGGTGAAGGAAGGCAGACCACGAGGGAACACAGACTCTGAGTGGCTAGAAAGGAAGCCCTAGGGTCTCTCCCTAGATGCCAGGTACTATTCTAGGACCATGCGCATTTTAACACAATTAGCTTCACAATAATCCTACACAGCAAATACCCTTACTATCCTCCGTTACATGAAGACACTGAGACTCAGAAAGGATTAGGGACTTGCTCAATGTCACAAAACAAAATCACGAGTGGAACCCTGAGTTCTGTGCTCTGTTCTGTTCTAGAAGGAAGTAGAAAAAGAGAGGTTTACCTGGGAGGTGATAACTCTAGGTCAGGCTGGCAGATGGATTTAGAGCCCTACGAGGTAGAAATCTTGACTCCGTCTTGAGCCTAGAACTGCCCTTACACCATTTACAGAGAGGAGCAGTGTAGTGTGATGGATAAGCATGTCTTAGGTAGAACCAGGCAGCCTACATTCAAATCCTGTCTAAGTATTTAAAACTCTGTGACACTGGGCAAAGCATGTTATCTCTCTACCTAGGGACAGTGTCTACCTTAAGCACTGCTATAATTTCTAGCCCAGAACAATGCCTACTCAATAAATAGTTGTAGAATGAATGAATGAAAAGGAATATTTCCTGCGATAGCATGAGATTTTAAGAGGCCATTTTGCTTTTTTTTTTTTTTAAGATGGACATTATGCTTTGTCCATTGCTTGTTCCAACCTTCTTGTCATTATTTGTATTAATGTCATTCATTTCCTCTTCAAAGGGCCTGAGAGGAACACAGAGCTTTACACTGGACTCTTGATAGCCAGCATCCTGTTCTTTGGGATCTTCATCTGGTACATTTGGAAGCAAAAAATACCATGTGGGTTTCTGAGATCACTGCACGTGCCAGCACCAGACCACATCCCTGGGACCTTCGGAGGCTTGTCTGCCCTCTCCTGGTCCCCTCTTACCCCTACTCTCCCAAAACTTCATTTCTTCTCCTCCTGATGTGGGAGAGGGCTGTTCGTTGGGACTCTAAATTTAGTTACAAATCGCTGAAGCCCAACTCAAACTACCTTTGGTGGGGGGGGCAGTGAAGAAGGTGTGATTCATTATTTTGGGACTCACATAATCAATCTTTGGGGAAGAAAGGGAAGGAGCTGGCCTTAGGGACAAATGTTACCAGAGAGTTAAAAATCAGGGCCCTCCATCTCTCACCCTTACTTTACTCTTTGAGCTGAGGGGCAGGGATGGGGGTGGGCTGTGCCACAACACAGCAGTTGGTAGCTCCAGGCTGGTATCTACTAAGAGATATGCCACCAGGAAGAGAAAAAAGATGTTTCCCTCCAACTCCAACTTGAAAGATCTCTAGTTGGTGCAGCCTTGGCTCATGTGACCATTGATTGGACCAACTACTGTGGCCAGCGGGATTAGCTATTATGATTGGCAGCTCCCTTGGAATTTCGTATTGCAGGGGAAATGGAACAGTTCCCGAAAGAGCATATTGGGTAGAACACATAAGATCCCTGCAGCAATTCCTACAAGACGCAAACGAACCTGAGAAGTGGCCACCACAGAGGGGACAGAGGGACGGCAGGAGGCTCCAGGGCCCTCTCTTCATTTGAAAATGACCTTGGGACTCTGGCCACCTGTCCTGTGGGTTCCTACTCATGTCAGGGTTCACCCCCTCCCTAGAGCGTTTTTCTTGTGTTTGTCTCTGGAAATCTCTCCCCGTCTCCTTTGTCACTTAGAATCACACGTCTCTCTACAAACAGACCTATTGCTAAGTCTTCTCTACCTTGGTTTGTCAGGTTCAGACCCAGCCTCCAGCTCCAGCTCCACTGAAACCCCAGCAGACGCACCAGGTAATATCACCAATGACACGGGCTGCGGGGTCCCTGGGCCAGATGGAAGCTCCAAAGCCTGACAATTTATTCAGTATGATCTGTCAATCTGCAACACGGGGCATCACCCAGGAGCTTGTTAGAAATTCCAGTTTGGGGCACCACCCCAGATACCGAACTCTAGTCTGCATCTCAAGGTGAATCATATGCTTGTTAAAGTTTGAGAAGTTATGTGGCTTGGAGAAAGAAAGTTTGGGGAACAGAAATCAGAGCCAGGACGGACTCCAGAAACATGATAACCAGAGATAGGGGAGGCGGCCTGGCCTCTGGGATCTGTAGGGTTCCTCCGGCATTATCATCCTTTAAATGTGGGCTCCGATGAGGATGGAGTTATTTTCCTCACTCCAAGAATGGAGGAACAAAGGCTGGATAGAATGGTAAAATTTGCAGCAGGAGCAAAACTAAAACCTATTTAAAATTAAAACCCATAAGATTTCATAGGACACCTATTGCCCAAGAACATCCCTGAGGCAGTGGTTTTCCAATTTTTAAAAAAGCTAAGGAATGCTTTCTTTGAACAAAATATGGTGCAACATCCCAACAACACAAAGTATGCAAAAGTAGAATTGTCCTGATAGGCGTTGGAGTGCTGAGATGAGATGCCTGCGTCTTACCACCCCTGCTTCCCATGGCTCCGTATCCTCCATTACCACCCTGAACTCTAAGCTCTGGAATTCTAAGGAATTCCCAAACTCCCCCCACTGGGACAAACCCTGCTATTAAAAAAAAACCATGTAACCTCTCATGGAAGAGATCCCCCGAAGAGATGGAAAGCGGGGTTGGGTGGGATGCCGGCAGCTCAAGGAATCCAACAGTGTGGGCCTTTGGGATGGGAAAACATTACCAAGAGAAAGGGACCAAGAAGTAGGAATGACGGTAAGGGTGGAGGTTCTCACCGGCTCCTTCCTCACAACCTGGGGGAAGACCCTGGTCTCCCCCAGCCTGTGCCATTGTGCCTTTGTGATCTGGGCACAGGAGAGGGAGTAAGGAAGTGTTGGGGACACCACTGCCATCCCTGATCTTCCTCGCTCCCCAGCACCTCCCAAGGTCTGCTTCTCTAACCTCCCTAGCATCTCTTCAAAGTCTCCTCTTCTTGGGGCACCCGGGTGGCTCCATTGTTAGGCGTCTGCCTTCAGCCCGGGCCTTGATTCCGGGTCCTGGGATCAAGTCCCATGTTGGGCTCCTGCTCTGTGAGGAGCCTGCTTCTCTCTCTCCCACTCCCACGGCTTATGTTCCCTCTCTGGCTGTCTCGCTGCCTATCAAATAAATAAAATCTATTTTTTAAAAGGGAGGGAGGAAGGAAGGAAGGACAGACGGAATCAAAGTGTCCTCTTCTCCAGATCTTTGGTCACTACCAAGGTTCATTGTGTCACAATTTTTCTGTTTACTGAGCAGGGATTTTTTAACTGAAAAATCGTATATTCTCATGGTATACAATTAAATCTCCTTCCCAATCCCAATCTCCTGGTCCCTCCCCCCACATCTTTCATCGTTAAGATGCATTTCTAAATCTTTTTGGGGTCTTTAATGCATTTATGGGCATTAAATAGGTTTGTGCGTATGTGTTTGTGTATATGTGTGTGTGTGTAGGTGCCTTTCTTTTAGTTACACGTATGGGAGAAATCTACAGCATTTTCCTGAACCTGGCTTTTTTTAACTTAACAGAATATCCTAGTAATACTGACATATGTAAGACTGATTCCTATTTATTCTATCCTACGGATGTACCTTAATTTATTTAACTAGTCCTCATTAACAGACATTCCCATTCCTTATTATTTCTTCCCTAAAAGTATAACAGTTTCCTAACTGGCCTTTCCTTCCCCAGGGTTTCTCTTTTCTATCCCTTCTGCTCACTACCTTGCAAAGCTCAACTCTGACTGCTCTAAAGCCATCAATGGCTCCTCATGGCCTTTGTTTGTTATTCAAAAGTCACTAAAACCTAGGGGCCAAGTGTGTGTGTTCTGAGGCCAGGCGGTCCTGTGTTTGAATCTTGACTCTGCTCATAAGTGACGTTGGGCACTTCAATCTCTATGCATCGGTTTCCTTACCTTGAAAATAAGTGCGCCCAGTCCTTAGAGTTGCTGTGAGTACTGAGTGGGTCAGTGCCAACACTGTGCACTCAAGAGGTGGTAATTACTCTTATATTCTCATTCACTCTTTAGCCAGACCACCCTTTACCTACGTTTTTCCTATGCAGGTTTTGAGTATTAGTTTGGAGTATTAGCTAAGAACATCAGATCCTGACCCCACCGCTTACTCGGGCAAATATTTAACCCTTATGGGCTACATAAATGTAGTTTTTGTGTCATGGGATTTCATGCAGACTGAATACATTTAGGATGGAGTATTTAGGATGCTGTCTGATACATATAAGGCACTTGGTACGTGTGAACCATTATTATTCTACACTCAGACCAAATAGTCCCCTTGATGTGTCCCCAAAGGCAGCTAAACATGCACCTGGTGTACCAACGAATTGTTCAACACAGGGGCCCACTCTGATTGTCTTGCATCCATTGCACCTGTTAAATGTTTTGAACACCTTGATCATACTGCTTCTTCAACCAACGACAGCCTGTCACTCATCAAAATCCCAGCCCTCCGTCAAGGCCCACCTCAATCCCACCAACTTCCTGAGTTCTTCTCTGCTTCCTAACCCGAGACCAAGTCCTCACCTTTTCCTGACACTTGTCACGTCCCCCTTGCCAGAGCCGGGCTTGCATTCACTGATCTCCGTATGGATCTGACCCCCTGCTGGACAGTGTCCTCCTTCAAGAGCAGGTCTAATGGCCTCTTTGTGTTTTCCCAGACCACACAGTGTGGCACTCAGGGTGGCTTAGCCTGCAGAGCCAGTTCGGCTCACAGAGCGTTGCTAAGTCCCTCCCGTGTCACCCTCCATGAACATTTACCCAAGAGAAATGAGTGAATCCCTGAAAGGAGGAAGGAAGGGAGAGTAGAACAGAGTCCGCTGTGGGGACACAGGACAACCTCTCTTTCAGTTCCTTAGGCCTCACTTGGAGTAGAGATCAGAGCAGGTCGGATCCTTGCACAAAACAAGAAAGAGGTAGGGGCTGGCACACTTTCTAACCCAGCCACACAATGTGTTCGAAACTCACTACTGACCACACACCGTGCACTATGCTCTCCCAAGGGTGTCAGAAGCTGGACACTTTCTCTGAGACTGCCCAGCAACAGCACAGGCCCAGCTCCGACAGCAGCTCTGACAGCAGTGAAACAATGGAGAAGGACCGGGAGAGTTCGGGCATACCCAAGGCTGGGAGGCACCATGAGTATGACTTGCTCACTCAGGAGGACAACAGATCTGACTCATCATCTGGGGGGCAAGCAGAGTATGATCTTGTCACTCCAGAAAGCACGGTGCCTGCACCTGAGGACAACACAGTGTATATGCAAATAGTCGTCAACTTGCAGGTGAGCCCTTTGGATCAGTACACCTTCCCTCCTCCTCCACTTCTAGAACCATCCAATAACTGTGATGACTAGTCCCTCCAAACGGGGGCCAGAACCAGCAGCACATGGGCAGATAGCTGTGGCTCTATCCATGTTCACCAAACCTTGGGGTCCCTTGGAGTGAAGGTGATTATCCTCAGCTCCCAATCTTGGGCCATTGATAAGGGAGGTGGGAGCACCCAGAGCACTTCCCCACTGCACGGAGGCAGCCACCAACCTCTGAATGAAACCTAAACCTCGTGGGGTATCCCCTCTCCTGAAGGGCTGAACGTGAAACCCTGGAAAGCTCTTATCTGGTGATTACAGATACTCTGATGTTGGTCTATTACAGGGAAATACCCCAGTTCCTGAGCAGAAGGAGAGTTCAGCCACAGTCTACAGCTGTATACAGATACCTCAGAAGGTGAGAACAGTTTTCTCTGTATCCCAGGGTTCCTAAAGCAAGGAACTATTACACAGACCATTTTAACCGAAAGTCCTAGATCGCCATGGAAAGGAGCTGAAGTTCTCTCCACTACACATCCCCCTGACACACTCCAGGGTCAACAGAAATGCTTAAACAAATACTTCTGATTCACATCTGTTTGGCCAAAGGCTGAATGTTTCTAATTGATTTAATAATGTTTTGTATTGATTATTCTTAACACTGACCGGAATGAGAAGCTATAAACACAAATGCTGCATGATCTATGTATATTTCCAAATTTACTTCCAACCCTTAATCCACCAGTACGGCAATTTCCCAAAACAACTGGAAATTAGCCAATAGTCCAATGTCAAGATTTTTTGGAAAATGTGCTATTAACTATAATACATTGGTTTTATTGTGATGTTGAAAGGTCCCTTAATGGTAGAATTTACCATTAAATAAGAAGAACTAACTTTCATAACAAGTTTATAAAACATGGACAAACATATTCTCATGTGATCCCTAGGACACCTCTACAAATGTGTTATCATCCACATTTTCTAGCAAAAGAAGCTGAGATTCGCAGAAGCTAAGTTTGCCTAAGGTCATACAGACAGTAGTTGGACTTTCAGTATTAAAAACCAGAAAGAGGGCTCCTGGGTGGCTCAGTAGGTTAGAGCCTCTGCCTTCCTTCGGCTCAGGTCATGATCCCAGGGTCCTGGGATTGAGCCCCACGTCAGGTCCCTTCTCAGGGGGAATCTGCTCCTGCCTCTCCCTCTGCTGCTCCCTCTGCTGTGTGCGCGCTCTCCCTCTCTCTCTCTCTATGTCAAATAAATAAAATATTTTAAAAATATAAAAATACAGGGTACTTGGGTGGCTCAGTCAGTTAAGCATCTGCCTTCGGCTCAGGTCGTGATCTCAGGGTCCTGGGACTGTGCCACACACTAGGGTCCCTGCTCAGCTGGGGAGTCTGCTTCTCCCTCCCTCTCTCCTTCTGTCTCTCTCTCAAATAAAATATTTGTAAAACAATACATATATATATAAGTAAATAAAAACCACAAAGAGCTTTAAAATAATCCTGAATAACCTTAACCAATTAACCTTGACCTGAATCCAGCTGCCTGCTCCGCTTTCACTTCCCTGAAAAGATTGAGTTCATATATACTTTTTGTTTTCAGATCTCCCCCAGAATTCCTTCCCTGTTTTTCCTCCTTGTTTTAACATGCCCAAACAAAAAATTTTTAAAGATCTATTTGCTTATTTTGCTGAACGAGGGTGCAGAGGGAGAGAGAGAATCTTAAGCAGACTCCCTGCTAAGCACAGAGCCAGGCACATAGCCCTTTCTCACGACCCTGAGATCATGACCCGAGCCGAAATCAAGTCAGACGTTCAACGGACTGAGCCACCCAGGCACCCGCAAACAAGATTTTAAAAAAGAAAAACTCAAAGGTTTTCAGTTATGCTACTTCTCTGTGAGTGATGCATCAATCAATAGATATTTATTGAACATCTTGAGTGTGTCTAGAATTAGGCTAGATACTATGGGATTTAGATACGGTGAAGGCACTATCCTTAACCTTGAAGACCTGTTATCTTATCTGGCTGTCAGTGGAAGAGGCATGGAGAAGATTCAATCACCTAGAAGGGAAATGAAAACACTCTACATACTACTTGTGAGGTGTGCCATTCCCAAGGGTTTTCCAGACATTGAAAGTGGGAGGTATCATTGCACTGAGGTCGACAGGAAAGACTTCATGGGAAAAAACAAAAACAAAAAACTAACTTGTGTTGGACCTTAAAAGGTGGCTAGAACTTGGTCGGTAAGCATCTGTGCGGTATGCAGCTCCGCTCAGCCATCATCTACGCATGTCCTGCCTTGTGGAAGGTCGCCTATGCTTAGCCAACAAGGTACTTCGCCTGTGGCCTTGAGACCTCATCTGTACGTTACACTATACTCCCAAAGCTGCTTTCTACTCCAACCTGGCCCTTTGTGTTTGGGTCACTACTGGTCTATCTTAAAGTCATGGACATCAGTCCCTACTCGGAGTTTCAGAATGGCCTTGAGTCACCACTGGTCTGGTGGGTCCTGCGTGGTTCACACACCACCCCAGGGACTCCCTCACTCACAACCTAAGTGGACAGGAGTGTGTTTCCTCAGCTGGGGTCTTGACAGAATTTACCCCTTGCCTTCAGAATTTTCAGGACCACGAGTCCTCACTCTGGGTCCCCTGAGACTGTCATTGCCTACTTGGTCAGGAACTTCTCAAACCTGCCTGAGCCGTTACTTTCTGACACTGTCTCTGCACGGTATCTCGAAGGTTTATGCCGTTCCCGAGCTGTTCCTGACGCCCGGCCGGCCCTCCTCTCTGCACCAGCTCACACCTCACCTTCTCCTTGGGGCCTTCCCTGAACGAAGAGTCCTCAGAACCCTGGGAACGTGAAGTCTGAGAGTCTGAACCATTACTTTACGGCAGAACCTCTGCCACCTGGAATGTCTTTCTCTAGATGTTTGTCTTGCTTCTCCAGCCAGGGCAGAGACTGAGCTCATTAGACAGTAGCTTCTTGAGAGCAAGGCCTTTTATTGCATTTCTGTATCCCCTCAACGTGCTGCACTAAACTGCCCTCTATCTGCCTTACAGAGAGCCTTGCCCGCTTCCCAGTATGAGGTTCTCCAGAAATGCCTGCAGCCGGCCTGATGGACTATTCCATCCCAGGGCCAGTCCATCTGACCTGACTTCTACAGCACGGACCAGTCTTAGCCTGGCCGGACCTTCCTCTCGCAGCAGCACAGGGCCGAGGAAACCAGGGCTTCCCGGGCTTTGTTAACAATATGCTTTGTGTCTTTTGGCTCACAGGGGGTGCCACCACCACAACAGAATGATCCTGAGTCTTCTGAAATCCCTACCTATGAAAATTTCACCTGAAAAGAAAAGCAGCTGCTGCTTCTCTCCCTGTAGTTGGAAAATCTCCTGGAAGGTGTAAGGCCTGGAGCTCTTATAGACAGAAGCACTTCAGAACTGCCTTTAGTGTCTCCAAGATACCTGAATTTGACGCGCCCCCTTCCCCCCACCCCTGTGACTTCCCAAATCTATGAATAGATCAGACACAGGCTCAGTCTTGGAGTCCCCGGCCTTCAAGAAGTCCTTGCTCCGTCCGTCCCCTTGTGTGCTTCTACAGTTTGGAGGCACCAACTCAGGATTCTGCCACGACTGGTCCAACGTTGTTGGAAGGACCCTGGACCTTCACCCCATCTTCTAAACAGCTGCTAAAATGAATCCAATGGATATTCTCACTCATGGACACAAAGACCCCTGTAAAATCATGTCCACTGTAGTAGCTTTTTAAATAAAAGGACAGAAACAACTTAAATGTCCATTTAGTAGGAATGTGGTTAAATGTGTAATGGCGAACCCATGCGACAGCAAGCCCTGCCACTTCTGTAAAGAAAGGAAAGACCAGGGGGGCCTGGGGGCCCAGTGGCTAAGCGTCTGCCTTCAGCTGGGGTGTTGACCTGTGAGCCTGCTTCTCCCTCTTCCTCTGCCGTTCCCCCTGCTTGTGCTCTCTCACTCTCACTCTCACTGTCAAATAAACAAATTAAATCTTAGAAAGAGAGAGAGAGAGGAAGGAAGGAGGAAGGAAAGAAGGGAGGACCTGTATGTGCTAATGTGGAAGGACAAAGGACAAAGCAGCAGCCCAGGACAGTGTGTATCACAGGCTACCGGTTAGATGAAGAAGAAGCGTGTATCTATATGCTCGAATAGTTGTACAAAAGATCCGAAAGGAAAGACAAAGTCCTTATCAGTGGCTGCCTCCAGGGAGTGAACTGGGTCGTTGCTTTTACCTTATACTTCTTTGTCCTGTGGATTTCTGTTTTTAACTACATATGGGTATCACTCTCTTGATGTATTTGTAAGTGCTTACAATGCCTCTTCCATATAAGCTTCCCATATTTACCTCAAAGAACTTCTCCTGTCATCGTCAGGTCCAACCGTAGCATCGCTCCTTCCCCCCAGCTGCGGCTCCGCCCCATCCCCACGCCTGTACGTTGCACTACCTTGACTTACATTCATGACACTGTAGTGAACGTTTGTGTCTCTGCACCTAGAAGCTCACATATGTCCTTAACGTTGTGCTTCTGCTGTTGTGCTCTCCTGCATGTGTCCTGTGGAGTCCGTATGCTTTCTGTGTCCTGCAGTGGTTCCTCCCGGGGACCAAGCAGTGCTTTATACACAGCAGGAGCTTAATTTCTGCTTCTTCACTGGCTGGTCATTGCACGGATAATTATCCTCGTAAGGCATTACTACAGAAGCTCAGTAAAGACACACAATATGATAACGCTGTGCATTATCACACTCTAGAATACAGCATCCCCAAAAGTCCTGGGAGAAACCACGGGGTCTCTTCTGCTCCTTTAATAAGCTGCAACTCAGGCTGCACGAAAGGCCGGGTCAGTGTCAGTGTCTCTGGTGTTCATCTGAACTGTTCCTGCTCCCATCGTTTCCAGCTCCCTCTGCTCACCAAACTCCTGACTCGAGCGCTGAGTTGCCAGTATGTGCCTTGGAGCCCCCAGGCTCCTTTTGCGTATGTTTTCCTGGTTTTTACCCTTGACACCTGCTCCAAAATGTGGTCCGCCCACACTTGTCTCCAGGAGGAAGCTAGCTGGCCAGCCAACGAGCCCCGAGGGGAGAGGGATCAGGAGGGCAGGAGATGAACAAGGTTAAGCTGTGGCTATGCTCCATGAGACTGAATGGCCTGGGGTCTGGGGACTCTGGGATCCTCTGCTCCAGTGTGAACAAGGCTGGAAGACACCGATAACTTGCAAGGAATCCAGGCCCCTCTCCAGGAGGAACTAAACAGACTTGTGTTTACTGATGGACACAAGTGCCCTTTGGCTGCTATAGAGAGGAAAAGTACAGAATATGGAAGGGTCACAAAAATTTAACTCAGAAAAGAAATTTAGAATGCCTCTGAATGATAGCATGGTTTTGTATTGAATTCCCATGTTAAATACAGAGGGGACAACTGAGGAACCAGGCTCCATGCGATAGCCACAGCTGGGGTCTCTGAGTGGGACCTCTTCTAGCTCACACGCATCCCCTTACTGGGCTCAGCCAGAGTCTCATCTCTTGTCCCCACAGCCTCGTGGAAGAGACTGACCTGAGACTCAGGGGAGCCCAGCAGGGGTCTAGTTCCCAGCTGCTCAGCCGGCTGAACCCTTGCTCCAGCATACGCCGTGGGGAGCACTGGTCAGGACTCAGAACTTAAAGAGAATATGTTTCTACTTGTGAAGAATTTGTGAAGACGCTAAAACAGATTTCTAATAATGTGTTTTTGTAAATCATACATCATACCGTAGGCAAAGCTGGTCTCACTGTCCAGCTATTAGGACAGCACGGGCTCAGGGTGATCTTTCCACTCAGAGGTCAGCTTGCTCTGAACCTTCTACTCTCAATCCTGCCCTCTCTCCCTCGTGATCAAGGGGCCAGAAGTAAGGGTTTAATGTGTGGTGGGGGGAGTGGGGTTTCCTCTGTGTCAGAGTAAAGCCTAGGCCCGGGCCTCCTGGAGAAGCTGCCAGTGGCTCACAGCTAGTTAGTCCATCCTCACGGTGGGGGGCTGTTTCTCTTTCTCTGCGTCACCCTATCTTTCCTCCCTCTTTGGAAGATGGGCCTGGGCAAGGGGGGAGTCTAGAAACGTGGTCTTTCCTGATTAGAGAGGAGGAAAGATGAGTCACACATTAGAAAACCAGAGGAAGGGTTCGTAATGCTAGTAATAATAGCAGCCTGCATCGGCATAGCACTTGATACACTCGCTGTGCGGCTGTCGACTTGCTTTGCAGTCTTTGATGAACTACCCAATGGTCTACTCATTCTCATCCAATCTGTAAGTTAGAGATATTATTTAACAGACTCGCTCTTACTAGAAATCATTTTCCAAAAACAAGACATAGACTATAAAAAACTCCCATGTCCTCTCTAAACTGTGCTCCATTCTGTAGACTCATGCGGTATCATCCATGGCGCTGATTCCCAAAGCAACGCTGGGACGTTAAGGGAGGGGCGAACGGCTCCAGCAGCTAGGAATACACGCAGAAGTTCTCCAGCTCCCTGCGGCTCAGTCGGGCAGGGTTCTGGGCTTTGAGGTGTGTCTTTCCAACCTGTGGAAGAAATGAAGAACTTTAGACCCTCACCCGCGAAGAGATCCTCATAGCATCCTTGAGAGGCATCAATTATTACCCCCATTTTACAGATTAAGAAAATGAAGCTTGGAGTTGGAGAACAAAGAACATAAAGGAGGAGCTTGAAACCGGTTCTTCTGGCTCCGATTCTAGTGTTTCCTTAACAAGGACCCAGCCCTCGGTTGCACTGGCCCACACGGTGTCCTCTACAGCCCTGGGCTGTCCAGCTGGCTTTGATGTGGGGCTACAGCTGAAATGCCAGGGACTCGAGCAGGCACCCACCTACCTTCTCCCTTGGGACCACCGGCAGCATCTTTATGGGGCCACAGGTGGAAGCTCCGATGTACCATGAGGCTAGTGGGTGGGAATGCCCTCCATGCCTCAAATTCTTCTGGGTATAACGGGAAGTATAATTATACCTACCTCATGGCATTCTATGCGGATTAAATGAGATAATTCACATGATCCCACTAGCAGGCTACCGAACACATCATACACCCTAAATAACCATTAAGAGGCAAAGGGAGGAGCAGGGAGCCTGACCCTGAGATCATGACTTGGGCCACAGACGCTTACTGACTGAGTCACCCAGGGGCCCCCCAGGGATCTTCTTACCCACATTTTCGTTTTAGAGACGAAGAAACTGAGGTCCAAGGAAAGTAGGGGTTTAATTCAAGGTCAGAGAATGGATTAGGGTTGGACTCTTATTAGGGAGCTTGAATTTTAAATTAGGGCTGTCCTCCAGCTAGTTCCCCAGCTGGGGGCTGTACATTGGACATGTCTCCTTTCCACGGGTGTGTGGGACAAGGGTGCAGAGAAGGGAGGATAAATAAATCTTAATGATTTTCCAAAGTTAGCAAGCAATTGGGAACCATTCTGGGGCATAGATCATCTTAAGCTGATTCTGGAATGGACACTGTAAAGTAACCATTGAGCCTGGTGGCTCCATTGAGGTCATTTAGAGAAGGGAAAATAGGGACCCCCCCACCCCAATTGTATGCTGTCTCTCTCCCTCAAATAAATAAAATCTTTAAAAAAAGAAAAGAAGATCCCTAAAATCTCTACAACTCTGAGACTCCATGCATGGCCTTTTCACGAGTGTTCAACTTCCAGGCTTTTCTATGGGCCCTGAACCCATTCAGAAGGAGCTCTAGGATCTCACCTCTTCATAGATGGTATAACTGAAGGAAGAGCTCTGGTTCTTCTTCTTGGATTCAGACTGGAAATTCAGAGGGTAAAGAGTGCTTAACTTCGAGTCAGGAAACGTCCCATTCCTCTCTAATGAGAGAGGTCCCCAAAGAGACTCAGGGCCGCCTCAAAAAAAATCCCTGAACCCACAGCCAGGGATGAATAGAATCTCCTACCCCAAGAGTAAGTAATGGGGTTTATGGTTTCCAGAGAAGGCACAATACACACTCACTGAACCCAAGTCAGAAGTTGGTATCCCGCACCCACATACCTCTCAGATCCACACTCACACACATGCCCAGCGCACGCACACATACACATACGCATGTGTCCTCAGACCATGCATCTCATCAACACATCATACACATCACACACACACACACACACACACACACACACACCCCCCTAGTGTAAGCATTTCTAGCACACACATCCCTGACCGTGGTGAATCCCTAGAAACACTGGAATTCAGAGGCACTCGCAGTCCTAGGTAGAGTCTCCTTAACAGCAGCAAGTACATGACCGTGATGCCTGTGACCATCCCCAGGACCATGCCCTGCAGCATAGAACTGAAATGTAACTATCTCTCATGGTGGGATCTGGAGGGATTGAATGACATATTAGAAGGCGGGTGAATAAAAAGTCTGAAAATCTGTTTTAAGCCTCTCCCCCATTTGACCCCCACCCGAGGTACTCAAGGCTCCTACAGTGCAGCATATTCCCAACTTCCTGTACTACCGTGTTAGGTTTATGTTGTCCTGCTGTGACCCCATGTTGTCCTGCTGTGACCCCAGCCTTGGAAATACCGTTCTTCCCACTCCCCTCCCACTCAAGGTTAAAGATCACCATGGGCACCAGGTTCACCAAAGAGCTGTGAGCTCAGCTTGGAGCCCCTCAGGATTTGAGGGGGCTGTGATGGGTTGCCTCAGCTCACCAACCAGCAGATGCCTGGCTAGAACCTTATCCGGTTTCCTGCAAGTCAACACTGTGTCTCTCTAGGTCTGGGCTACTCCTCTGGCTCTGGGCTATCTTCCCCCACATCTGAAACCCCTCTAGTATCCCTCCGTAGCCTCAGCTGGCCTACTAAGGATGGCGTGGTCTCTCTGGACAAAGTACCACCTTTCTGTCTGATTGTCCTTGTCCCGTAGAAACTCCTAGAGACTCCTTTGATCCGCTGTTCTCTTAGTCTCAGAGCTGTGCTTTTTCTCCAAACAGAATCGCAAAAGCATTTCTAGTTGACCCATTAACATTTCAATCCAGCCATTGAAACCCATCTGCTCAGATCCACACAAGGGAAGATAGCTCACAGGGCAGTGCGCCCATACTCGGCAAGCTCCCGTGCGCGTGCAGATCCACACCTGCCTCCCAAGCACTGGAGGAGGAGACTCACCTTCCGGGAAGGCTGTACCAGCGCATACAACGTATTTGCTTCTTGTGATGTGGGAGCCGAGGACTAAGAAGGAGAGAAATAAAAGCCTTTCAGAAGCATGGATCCAGCAGAATCCTAGGGAGGGAGGTCATCTCTTCCACCCCTCCCCCCAACCCTGCCCAGACAGACTCTCTAAGCACTAGTGAAAAGAACCCTGGACCCAGGAGGTCAGACAACCCGATGGCACTCACTCTGTGTAAGTGTTCTCCCCTAACGCTTACGCTACACCTACATGAGAGGAATGATCATCATCAGCCCCTTCTACAGATACGGCTCCAAAAAGGTAAATGGCCCAAGTCAGACAGTATATTCACAGTAGAAGCAGGATTTAAACCCCAGACTCACCGGATGTCTTTCCTCAACACATCAATGCCTCCCGTTGGCAACATGCCTTCCTTCTCTGCACCTGAACCAGGTGTCCTCAGAGAAAGGTAGCCATCCGCTTTCTAAGGAGCCCCAGAGGAAGAGGCTCCTTCTCGCTCCACATCTCAGTCGGAGACGAGCTCTCCCTTGCACTTACTGAGATTCCTCTTGTGGGAATCCAACGCGACTAAAGCCAGAAAACTAGCAGGTGTCCGTCACTCTTACATCTCTCTTTAATGCTCTTGGACTTTGACCCACTGTCAGTGAGTCACATGACCTTATGGGGAGCAGGAGGGGGTACCCCCCAACTTCCCTCTGTCTCCACTTTCTCCTTCTCTTGATCTTTCTCTGAAGCCTATCACTATCCCCCCAGGGATTTTCTCTGCCCGGCAGCTTAGCCACCAAACCGAAGAGGTTACTGCTTCAGGACTTAATTAATTATTTAAAAAATAAAAAATAAATGTCATATTTATTAGAAATTTTTCATCACTAACCACCAAGAGGCAGAGTTTCCCCTGAGAGAGATGCCCCAGCCTGGGTTATCGAAAATGTCATTTTAGCTGTCAAAATTAGAGAATGCTTCTCCAGTTTATGGTGAATTTCTATAACCCCAGAATGTTGGAGGCAGGGAGAGGGCAGGGGGAATGGGAGGCTCAGAAGCCCTTTAGCTCAGTTCTGTGGCCTAGAACACACTAGTTAACCTGTGTCTGCCTCCTCATCTGCAAAATGGAGGTTGGATTAGACCCAGTTCATGAGGCTGTTTTGTGAGATTCATGAAGAAAAGAGACATAGTAAGTACATAATAAATGTTATTGTTGGGTGCCTGGGTGGCTTAGTCAGTTAAACATCTGCCTTCAGTGCAGGCCATGATCCCAGGGTCCTGGGGTAGAGCCCCATGGCAGGCTCCCTGCCCAGCAGGAAACCTGCTTCTCTCTCTCCCTCTGCCTCTCTCCCCTGCTTGTGCTTCCTTCCCCTCTCTGTATCCCTAGCAAATAAATAAATTTTTAAAAATTGTTATTGTTAAGGCATAATAAGATAAAAGAGGACAACACAGACACATTCTTCCCTGAAAACAAGTATAATAAGGAGCAGAAATGAAAACAAAACAAAACAAACACACTACAGGGTCCCCAAGTATTGAAAGTAGCGGGGAAGAGAAAACAGAAGCCAAGTCCCCTGACAAGCTTCCTCCCCCTACGGGCTGTCTGGGCCACGCCTGCCACCAGGCATGGACGGGCAATGAAGACCTACACCAGACTCTCAAGCTCTGTTCAGTTCTGCCAAGACACTCCAGAACCACAGAGATCTTTTCCAACATCTTAATGCAGCTGAGGCCACGCCGTCCTTTAGACCCTAGGAGGATCCAAGCTCTTTTCTGTCATTCAGGAGTGTGAGCTTCTGGAAGGCCTTAGGAAGCCCCATAGACAGGCCTGGAATGGATTCGAGAAGCCATCGCGTACCTGGGACTGGATCATGGAGTAGATGGTGCTTCCTTCCCCGGGGGGATTCTGCCTCTGCGTCTGCACAAGAAAGAGTAAAGGGGTGCGGGGTCGGATGGCTGTGTCTCTCCAGATGGGGGCTGGGTGAGAAGACACAGAGCAAACAAGAGGGCGCCCGGAAGCTAGTGAAGGAGGTGGTCACCAGTCACCCCAGGATAGGGAGCGACAGTAGAGAGAGCAACTCACTGCAGTAGTTACTGTCCCATGCAAGGATCCCCCCAGGTGTGAAGGCATTGCACAGGGTGACCCTGTCCGCGGGGGCTCCGATCACGGGCTTTACCTCGGTAACTTAGAAACTCGTCTTTGCTGACTTCTCAGCCAGATTTGCCACATAACCATCAAGCCCTGAGCAAGGCTGTGATCTGAGCCTCACCTCAGGGCCTGTGCCTACCTCAGAGGCCTTCACTGTTTTAAAGCCCCTTCTCTAGATCCAGCCTTGGTGCAGAGTTTGCCCTAGGCCTGAAGTCAGCCCCTGGGCAGCTGCAGAGCTGAGTGAAGCCTTGGACCGAGGCCGAAGGCAGGGAGACCAAGCCTTTCCTGTTCCCCTCCTGCCCACAGGAGTCAGGGTTGGAGGTGTTTTACCCCTGAGCGCCTATTGCCAGGTTGGGCTCGAACAGGGAGCCAGAGGGGGCCAGCAAGAGGAAGGAGCTCAGAGCAGCAGGAAATCGCCCGCTGTCCTGGGAGCTCGACAGTCATGGGCATCTGGCAAGAAACGAGAGTGGGGTGTCTCCAGAAAGGTCAGAACAGGGCCCCAGAGTAAAAGCACAGGAACTTGAGATTTAGGCCTTCAGACCAAACCCCGAAACCCACAGGGAGAAGCCAGCAAAGGATGGGGCCACAGAGGGAGGAGCTCCTGAGTCAGAGGCAGAGGCCTAAATCCCCAAGAGATTTTTTTCCCTTTTTCTTTTTCTTTTTTCTTCTTTTTTTAAATAATTTTTTTTTTATTTTTTTATAAACATATAATGTATTATTAGCCCGAGGGGTACCGGTCTGTGAATCGCCAGGTTGACACACTTCACAGCACTCACCAGGGCCCAAGAAATTTCTTATCCTCTGATTAGCTCTTTTCCACTCTTCCCCGGAATTTACCTAAATGCTGATGACCTAGAAGATGACCTGAAGTCATCCTCATTTTGTGGGAGGAAAGGCAATGTGTCGCAAGCCTCTGAGCTTCTAGCTGTCGGTAGGCAAATTTGTTCTCGGGCATTCGTCAGTGGCTGGTCGTGATGGGAGAGACAGAGTCTCCTTCGTGTCCGTGAAGGGGCAAAGGAAAGGGGCCGGGGAAGCTGCCCCGATTCCTGATTCCCACGGGGCCCAGACCTGAGGGAAGAGGCTTGCCTGTTCCACAAGGTCTCACACGTGGGATAAAGCGGGAGATCCCAGCACGCTGACTTTCCGTCTCTCCGCCTCAGGTGGAGCCAGGGAATGGGGTGGGAAGAAGGCCCTTCCATCCCTCCCACCCTCCCGGCTGGCCAGGGAGGCCCTGCCTTCCCCTAGACCTGTCACCACTTCCTGCCCTGCTTAAGGGCAGGCAGTGGAGCTGCGCCCTACAGTGCCCTCCCCGACTCCACCCTGCAGGCCGGCAGAACTGGCCACTCCCTGCGGAGGCTGGCTTGGAGAGGTTCTTCGTGGATTCTCGGAGGAAGCCACTTTGTCTCCTCAGTTTTGTGCTAAACTGGTTTCTCGCTCGGGCATCTCAGCCAGACTCAGGCCTCTTCCCAAAATGTTGTGGACGCAGACCACTGAGCTAGCTCCAACATTGTTATGCATTGGCTGGTCAGGCTGGCTTCCATCACACCCAGGGCAACAATAGAGGGACCCACAAAAGTAAACTTGGACATGCATGGGCATGAGAATTTGTGGCCAGACACAAAATGCAAGGAAGCTGGATTCTTCTTGGGTCTTGGCGCAGCCGGGGAGACTAGGCAGAAGCGACGACACCAGGCGGCCATCACCCCGGGAGGCAAGAGCAGCATTCTGCCCTCTTCCGTGGACTTGTTGGGCTCCATCCTTCTCAGCAGGTTCTCCCTTGTTTTCTGCTTGTCCTCCACAGCCAGAGCCAGGAGGGTGATGGGAAGACAGAAGGGAGGGCTGAGGACCACTTTGAGAAGACACTTATGTGGCACCCTTTGTCTCCCTTCTCCTAATGACCATCCTCCCAAAAGCATCTTCCAGGCTAACGGAGACAGACCCCCAGCCCCTCGTGTACCGTACTTGACTACACCTGTTTTGCAAGTTGTTGACATCTTCATAAACTGTCAGAGGTTCCCCTGGGATGATATCTGTGGAAGAAAAGCAGCAAAGACAGAGCTGCAGAGCCCTCCAGAGGGCATCCTGTCCCGGCTTCTGCTTCTCACAGTCCCACCTCCATCCCAGATGGCCAAGACCTTGAGAAAGATTCTAGAAAGGAGGCAGACTAGTGCCCTCCCCAGGATGCCCACAGGAGCAACAATCAGGCAACAGAGGAGTCCGTCAGGCTGGGCAGCCCCCCAACAAACCAGCCCCCTGCAAACATCCCCGAGGTCCCTCAGTAGGTATGACCTGGGAAAAAGGGCCCAGTAGCTTTCCCTCCCCCAAACCTGCACACACATGTCCCAACGCTCCAGAGGAAAAGCAGGTGCTGTGCTCCCAGGCACGTGCCACTGGGGACACCAGGTCAGGCAACAGCACCTCCTGGGGACCAGCACTTACGGGACTGCTTCCTCTTCCTCCTCCACACACAGAAGCAGATGAGGGTGACCAGGAGCAGGATGATTAGAGAAATCACGATGAACACCAAGTAGTCCACAGAGGTGTGTTCTAGGACACGGAAAGCATGAGGCCTGAACTTTCAGTCTCTCTCTCCCCCTTCCCACCTGTTGGCCAGAGGACTGGTTTCAGACCTGCACTCCCCCCTCACACCCCACTGATTGCACCATCAACCCTGTCTCCCCACAGTTGGGTGACTTCCCCTGACTGATGCTAAGGGCATGGATACCAGTGTCTGACAGGCCTGGCTCTGTGCCCTTGGGCAACTTCCTCAACCTCTCTGAGCCTCCATCTTCTCACTTATAAAAGGAGATGATGTTATTTGCATAAGGGGGTAGATCGTATGATCTAATATATGTAAAGCAGTGGGCACAGCACATGAGACATATATTCATTCTTTTGCTAACTCAACAAAACACGCTGCGCCCCACTCTGTGTCCGGCAGCCCTCCCTTCCCCTTCCTGCCACTCCCCTTCCTCGTGTGAACTTCCACATTGCACATCTGTGTCATAGGCGTAGCATGGCGAGGGAGCCCGTGGACAAGGGAAGAAGGGGAAGGAGTTTTGCGTCCCAGGTGCTCGCTGGTGAGGCTCTTCACAAGCATAACCTCACCTACTCTTACCAGCAATCCTGGGAAATTCGTCTTATCATCCCCACTTTACCCAAGAGAAAAACTGAAGCTCAGAGAGGGTAAGGAATCTTCCCGAGATCACAGAGCTAGTGAATAATGAAACCCTAGCTGACATGACCCAAAAGCCAGGGTTCTTGTCACTCCAAATTGCTTCAGCTTGTTGGTTGCTTTTTTTTTTTTTTCCCCTAGGAATGCCTAGTTTTGTTGCCTGTATTGGGCTGTAAGTTTCTTAAGGACAGGGACAGCAAGTGGGTTTTTCCCTGTAATGCCTTTGCTGATGACACTTTAATTCTTTATTTATCTGATAAAAATTGGTGCAAACTTAACCCAAGATAAGTCTTAGGATGACCACAGGCAATAAACCAAGAACTCTCCCAGGAACCTTGTGATCAAACTGACTTTCCCATGGCCCAGGGCACTGTTGTACCCCATTGTCACCTCCTGGGGAACTACATGGCTCAGGGAAGTTACCCTTCCCTGGGAGGAGGAAACATGTCTCCATCAGTCTGTCAGAGGAAGGAAGTGATGACCAGCAGCCAGAGCAGGGCCGTGACCCACCAAACAACTAAGCTTTCCTTACAAGGAAAACTCACATCTCCTAGGATTCTTGGTGGGGATAACTATCTTCTCAGACTAAGCTACACCTGGCTTATGGGAACTCTGTGCCCAGAGACCAGGACCACCCCAGGGAGGGGCTGCAAGGCACTTGAGGAGGCAACCAAGGGGCCTTATACCCAAGCATCTCTGGCATGAGTCTGATTATGGGGTCCACCATTTTCAGCCCCTATTAGTGCAAAGTGCTCCACTCACGCTTGTTGTCACAGCTCTGGGAGAAGGTGTGGTTTACCCAGCTGACCGGGTTGCTGACGTTGCAGGTGTAGTTTTCCAAGCTGTTGACATCAATCTGCTCCTCCAGTTTGCTGAGATTGTTTGGGATCTCGATCAGCTCCTTCCCTCTATACCAAACATAGCTCACGTGGCCACCTCCGGAGACTGAGCAGGACAGCGACACCTGGCATTTCCCTCCATTCAGGACCTTTGTCTTCCCCACTGCTTCAAGGGTCCCTACAGGATCTGGAAGCAGAGATTCTGATCAGAAAGGCACTGGAAATAAAAACCTTGCAGGGGGTCAGAGGGGCAGGCCGAGCAGTCCTAGGGACTCACCAAATACAGAAACCCGGAACCGGTGATGTTTGACTTTCCCACTGTCATCAGTTACCTCCAGGAGGTACAGGCCACTGTCCCTCGGCTGAGCTGCTTTGATGAGAAGAGTTAAACTCTCTTCCCTAAAATCGAAGATCTCTTTTAAATCGTCAGTCCACGTTTCAATCTTACTCTTCCAAGTCAGTATCACGGAAGTCTTTGAAGTTGAGTTCCTCTGTATCTTCCATTTCACAGAGTTTATGTGCTTTGTCTGTGTTGTGGGGGGTTGTAGGGAGAGTTGCATTCCCGAGAGTCCAACCACAGGTTCAGCAGAATCTAGGGATTCCAGAAAAAAGAACCCAGGCTGGAGGCCGCAGGAAGGGCGCCACCCTGAGCATAGCAGGCAGTTGGATATGACTCCCCTTGAGCCAAGAGGAAGGGGGCATGTGTGAGGAGACCAGAGCCTGAGAGAACCTGGAAGTGTACTTCCCTTTCCTGCCTCCCCGCTCCCCGCGCTCCGGGCCCCTCCTCTGAAGGAGCCCACCAACCGGGAAAAATAGTTAAAACCCCCGACTTCTTTCTGTGGGGCAGCAGGTTTTAAACACTTCATGTAAAATTTATAAAATACTTTACATAAAGTTTATAAAACACTTTTATATAAAGCTATATAAAAATATTTTAACCAGGGCACCTGGGTGGCTCAGTGGGTTAAGCCTCTGCTTTCAGCTCAGGTTACGATCTCAGGGTCCTGGGATCGA
Source organism: Mustela lutreola (assembly GCF_030435805.1). Classification (NCBI taxonomy): domain Eukaryota; kingdom Metazoa; phylum Chordata; class Mammalia; order Carnivora; family Mustelidae; genus Mustela; species Mustela lutreola. Next base: position 70,692,287 of record NC_081303.1, on the reverse strand, counting down.
GTCCCGCATCGGGCTCTCTGCTCAGCAGGGAGCCTGCTTCCTCCTCTCTCTCTGTCTGCCTCTCTGCCTACTTGTGATCTCTGTCTGTCAAATAAGTAAATAAAATCTTAAAAAAAAATTTTTTAACCACATTTAACTATGTGGTTTTCTTGGTTTTGTTCTTGTTTTTAAATTTTATTTATTTACTTCACAGAGAAAGACACAGCGAGAGAGGGAACACAAGCAGGAGGAGTGGGAGAGGGAGAAGCAGGCTTCCTGGTGAGCAGGGAGGCTGATGCGGGGCTCAATCCCAGGACGCTGGGATCATGACCTGAGCTGAAAAGCAGACGCTTAATGACTGAGCCCCCCAGGCGCCCCTTAACTATGTGTTTTAACAATGACCTTGTAAGAGTTTTATCCCTATTTTACAGGTGGGAAAAAAACTGAGCAGAAATTACCGAAAAGTAATTAGCCCAAGTTACACAGCAAAAAAGATGAGCTTGAAATCCAGTCAGTTTAGAGGCTGTAGAGGAGGCGTTTTTAACCATAATGTTATAAACACTGTATCTGACGTGACTCCCTCCCCACAGAGCTAAAGCAACCACCAGTGACTGCAGGAAATTCTGAACGGCCAAACCTAGTAAGATGAACCCTCCAAACTGAACTCATAGCTCCCTCCCCTGTCTTCCTATAGAGCTCGATTCATAATCCTCTCTTGTAACACTTAACACACCAAACTGGGGTCATTTCTCATTAAGGTTTGCCAATTTTGTAGTCACTAGAAAGTCTCCACAGCAATTGCTCCCTTAAGAATAATTAGAGAAAAATAAAACGACACAGCCTTGATATATGCCCGCGGTTGTCCTCTCTAGAGATCAAGATGTGTGCTAATTAAAATGAGGCTGTGACATAGAGCTGCTATCTTTTGCCTCCCGGAGGAAAGACCAGCGCAGTCAGGAAAGGAAAATGGAAGTTGCAGTGGCCATTTTTGGCAGGGAAGCTGTGTGGTCACATAGAAAATGCTGGAAATGAAAAGGTCCACCGGGGAGGGTCAGAAAGTATTTGGAGGAGAGAATAGGATACAAGGATTGTTATGTGAACAGATCTGTTAAAATGGAGGACATTGGGAGGAGAGCAATGGAGAGGGGGATTTTTAGATATCCACTTGCGTTATAAACACGTTCACTCCCAACCACATCTTCACCCTGGCATTTCCTCAGAGTAAATAATTAAAGAAACTTGAAAAAAGAAAGAAAGAAAGAAAGAAGTTACTCGGTTGATAGATTATATTTCTTTGCTCTTGACACTCCTAAGAATAAAATACATAGGGTTCCGGGCTCTGGGCTGGCTCAGTCAAGAGAGCAGACTCTCGATCTCGGGTTTGTAAGTTTGAGCCCCACGTTGGGTGTAGAGATTAAGCCTCTGCCTTCCACTCAGGTCATGATCTCAGGATCGAGCTCCACATCGGGCTCTCTGCTCGGAAGGGAGTCTGCCTCCCTCTCTCTCTCTCTGCCTGCCTCTCTGCCTACTTGGATGTCTCTCTATCAAATAAATAAATAAAATCTTTAAACACACACACACACACACGCACAGGGTTCCCATTCATATTTCCATGATTGAACTGGCTCTGTCCATTGCCAAACCAGAAACCGGCTCTGCATTTGTCTCCCATGGTCCTACAAATGCAAGAGGCACAATGACGCATTGCACAGAGAACCTGAGATCAATCCCCACTGGTTACAATCCACAGTGTGACCAGGGCCCTGAAGAGTTGGGGCCCCTTTGTGTATCAGACATGGTTCCTGACTCCAAAGAATCTGTGATCTGAAAGCAGAACATACTTTTATTCCACAGCATAACTGTTTTATTCTTAACAGTTGAGATAAATAATCATCTAAAAAAATCTAATTCTGATCATGAAGACCACATTAAGACATGCTAACCAACCCTCCCACTGAGAATAACTAGGGAAAAAATGGGCAAAGTATAAAAGCATATTGCTAACGGCATCAGGGAGCTAATAAAGCAGTGGAATATAACAGGGCCAAGATTTGGAAGGAGAAAACTCGGAGAGGCGAAGCTAGAATTTTTGACTCCTGTTCCCAGAAGGCTTGCAATAAACTCAAGGAACTAAAAGAACACAGAGTTCAGGGATCTCATGTTAAGAAGAAGTGGGTATACTGGGTCACCTGGGTGGCTTAGTTGGTTAAGCTTCCAACTGTTGATTTTGGCTCAGGTCATGATCTGAGGGTTCTGAGATGGAGCCCTGCATCAGGCTCTGGGCTCAGCATGAAGTCTACTTGAGGATTCTCTCTCTCCCTCTTCCTCTGTCCCTTCCCCTCCAACCCTCTCTCTCTCCCTCTCTCTAATAAGTAAATAAAATCTTTAGGGGCACCTGGGTGGCTCAATTGATTAAGCATCTGCCTTGTGCTCAGGTCATCATCCCAGGGTCCCCAAGTCGGGCTACCTATTCTGTGAAGAGTCTGCTTCTCCCTCTCCCTCTGTCCTTCCTCCTGCTTGTGCTTTCTCTCTGTCAAATAAATAAGTAAAATCTTAAAAGGATAAAAATATAAATTATTCCTGGAGGAAAATACCATCAACATGAGCATTAAATTATTTCTAAAATTTACAGATTTGCATGCAAATGTCCAAAATGAAATAAAAAACTAACAAGAATAAGGAGAGGAAACATGTCCAAAACTTAAAAGAAAAAATAACTAATAGAATTAGGCTCAAGGAGCATTTAGATAACTCTGTCATTATGTTTAATGTTTCAAGGAATTAAAATTTAAAGTTTGAGAACTCCAGCAGAAAATCAGTGTGATAGAATGCAAAAATGACTATGCCCCTTGCAAAGTGACTTTGTAGCTCCACCCATCATCAAAGAGATAAGGCTCACTTTCCTATCTCCAGTAACTGGGCTGGCCTTTTGAATACAATGCAGCATAAATGACATTGTGCCAGGGTCACCTGGGTGGCTCAGTCAGTTAAACATCTGACTTCAGCTCAGAACATGATCTCAGGGTCCTGGAATTGAGCCCGGCACTGGGCTTCATGCTCAGCCCAGAGTCTGTTGCTCCCTCTCCCTCTTCCACTACCACCCCACCCGTGTGCACACTCGCTCTCTCTCTCTCTCTCTCTCTCTGTCTTCCTCTCTCTCAAATAAATAAATAAAATCTTTTTTAAAAAGAGTCAGAGAGACAGACAGACAGAAAGGACACAGAGAAAAGGGAGATGGAAAATAATTATACAGGATGCCTGGGTGGCTCATTTGGTTATGCGTCTTCCTTCAGCTCAGGTCATGATCCTAGGGTCCTAGGATTAAGCCCCAAGTCAGGCTCCCTGATCAGTGGGGAGTCTGCTTCTCCCTCTCCCTAGGCCTGCTGTTCTCCCTGCTTGTGCACTCTCTCTCTCTCTCTCTCTGTATTAAATAAATAAATAAAATCTTTTAAAAAGAAGAAAGAAAGAAAAGAAGGAAGGAAGGAAGGAAGGAAGGAAGGAAGGAAGGAAGGAAGGAAGGAAAAAAGAATTATACAACAGAGGATCAACAAGCCATTTTTTTATTTCATAAAAAATCAAAGTATGGTAAATGCATAGGTCGATTGATCAAAAGAAATGTGAGGGGCGCCTGGGTGGCTCAGTGGGTTAAGCCGCTGCCTTCGGCTCAGGTCATGATCTCAGGGTCCTGGGATCGAGTCCCGCATCGGGCTCTCTGCTCAGCAGGGAGCCTGTTTCCTCCTCCTCTCTCTCTCTGCCTGCCTCTCTACCTACTTGTGATCTCTCTCCGTCAAATAAATAAATAAAATCTTTAAAAAAAAAAAAAAAAAAAAAAAAAAAGAAATGTGAAAAGATACAAATAAGCAATATTGGGATTTTTTAAAGATATCACCACAGATCCTACAGATATTAAGATCTCAAGAGTTATAAACTGCTTTCCATCAGTAAATTTTAAAATTGAGATTAAATAGAAAATTTCTATGAAGTAAATTGAATCTATACTGAAAAACTTTCTCACAAAGTAAACTCCAGACCTAGTTAGCATCACTGGTTAACTCTACAAAATATTTAAAAAGATTTAACTCCAATCTTACCCAAATGCTTTCAGAGATAGAAGTAGCTAATGCTTCCAAACTTGTTTTATGAGGTTAGCATATTTATTAGTTTGACACCAAAATCTGCAAGTATATCACAAGAGAAGAAAATCAAAGGCTCTTTCACTCAGAAACAGGGGTGCAAAAATCCTAAGCAAAAGAATAGCAAACAAAATAGCAAAACACATAAACAAGAAAGTGTGGCCTGTTTACAAGGGAGAAAAAGAAAGTAACCATGAAGAATCATAAACATTGGACTTAATAGAAAAAAAGCAATTTTTTTTTTGAAGTAGGCTCCATGCCCAGTATGGAGCCAACGTGAGGCTTGAACTCATGATCCTGAGATCAAGACCTGAACTGATAACAAGGTCTGAGCCACCGTGGCATCCCTAGTCAAAAACTTTATTCAACTGTCTGAAATATGCTCAAAGAGGCAAAAGAAACTATAGACAAAGAATTAAAGGAATCCAGATGACTGATGTTTCAATAAAGAAAATACTAATAAATAGAAATTATAAGAGGGAATCAAATAGAAATTCTGGAGCTTAAAAGTATAATAACTGAAATGAAAGGTTCACTGGAGAGCTTCAACAGCACAACTAGGTCAACTGAAATGATTCAAGTCGAGGAACAGACAGAGAAAAGAATGAAGAAAAATAAATCGAGCCTAAGAGACATGAAGGATGCCAGCAAATATACCCACATGAGCATAATGGGAGTCCCAAAAAGACAGTAAAGAGACAAAGGGGCAGAAAGAAATAATGGCCCAGAACTTCCCAAATTCAATAAAAGACACAAATATACACATCCAAGAATGTGTATATGAACTCAATGAACTCCAACTAAGTTAAACACAAGAGATTCATACCAAGATACATTCTAAAATGTCAAAAGCCAAAGACAGAGAATCTTGAAAACAACAAGAGAGAAGCTATTTGTCATGCACAAGGTCTCCCCAGTAAGACTAATAATTAGTTTCTCTTCGGAAACCATGAGAGTGGAAAGCAGTGAGATGACACATGTAAAGTTCTGAAAGCTTGTTAAGACTCTCAACTAAAAATTCTATCTCCAGGGGTGCCTGAGTGGCTCAGTGGGTTAAAGCCTCTGCCTTCAGCTGAGGTCATGATCTCACGGTCCTGGGATCGAGCCCTGCATGGGGCTCTCTGCTCAGCAGGGAGCCTGCTTCCTCCTCTCTCTGCCTGCCTCTCTGCCTCTGTCTCTGCCAAAGAAATAAATAAAATCTTTTTTTTAAAAAAAAGTGCTTAAAAAAAAAGAATTCTATCTCCAACAAAATTATCTTGCAAAAAAATGAAGGACCAATGACAGCATTCCCAGACAAAGAAACATTGGGAGTTATTCCTAACAGATCTTTAGGCATGCCTAGAGAGATAAGACACCAGGCAGTTACTCGAAGCCACGTGAAGACATAGAGAACAGTGCTAAAGGGAATTACATAGGTAATTATTACAGCCAGTATTATTGCATTTTTGGTTTGTGATTGTTTTTTACAACGCGAAAAAAAATAAGTGCTTAAAACAACAATTATAAATCTATGTTAATAGACACACAATGCATAAAGATGTCATTTGTGACAACATAATGTGGGGAAGAGTTGGTAGTCATCCAAACTAGCCCCACTCCCTATTCTCCAGAGAGGAGACAGGGGCTGGGGACAGAGGTAACAATCAATCATGCCTATATGAGGAAGCCTCCATAAAATACCAATAGCACAGGTTTTAGGGGACTTCTAAGTAGTTAAACACATCCCACTGGGAGGATGACACACCCCAACTCCATGGGGACAGAAGCTCCTGCACTTGGGACCCCTCCCCCAGACCTTGCCGTATTATCTCTTCATCCGTACCCTTTATAGTATCCCTTTAAAAGTTGGTAAACATAGGTGTTTCCCTGAGTTCTGTGAGCTGCTCCAGCATATTAATCAAACCATTCTATCTTGGTTGTAGGTCGTTCGATCTATAACCAGTTGGTCAGAAGCACAACCAGGGCTTGAAAACCAGACTGGCATCTGAAGCAGGAAGCCACAGTTTTGTGGGACTGAGCCCTGAACTTGTGGGATCTGACGCTATCTCTGGGCAAACAGTGTCAGAATCGAGTTGAATTATAGGTCACCTAGCTAGTGTTACAGAGAACTGCTTGTGAAAACCCCCCACAGTTGATGGTGGAAGTGTTAAAAGTGAAGTAATGAAGTGTGAGTAGTGAAGGAGTTACAGAGGAAAGGAAGACAGAGGACAAAAGACAAGAAGACAAAACTGGGTGGCATTGCAATGTAGTTTTTAAAATGCAAAGGAAGGGACACCTGGGTGGCTGAGTCATTAAGCATCTGCCTTCGCTTCAGGTCATGATCCCAGGGTCCTCAGATAGAGCCCCACATCAGGCTCCCTGCTCAGCAGGAAGCCTTCTTCTCCCTCTCCCACTCCCACTGTTCGTGTTCCTCTCTTGCTGTGTGGGTCTCTCTCTTAAATAAATAAATAAAATCTTTAAAAAAATAAAATAAAATGCAAAGGAAATGAACTAGGAGTAGAAATCCGGCAGAAAAAGAGAGGTTTAAAGAAAGGTCAGAGATGTCATTAGGGAGAAGCAGGTCCTGGCTGCCCCGTGGATGAAGTGGTGATGTCCAGAGCACACAGGAAAGGACAAGCCAAGCAAGAAGTGAATGGGTTTCCTTATGGGAGTAAACAAGGTGGTTGACATTGGGGAACCCCTCACTAGTGTCTCTGACATTGAGGAATAGTTGGCAGTTGGCTGGAACCCCTCACTGGCATGTTCTTTCTTGCAGAAGGAGGGTGTGGGTTGACGGAGCCAGTGACCATAGAACTGGCCCTCAACAAGACGGCGAAGGTCTAGAATCCTCTCTCTGGGGAATGGGAGATGCTGAGGGCCAGATACAAGGATTCCCAGAACACCCAGGGCCTGGCTGAGATTGGAGGCTCTGAATCAGGAGTTGATCTGTGGTGTGGAACTTTCTACTGCAGCCCTCACCAGCCTGATGTGGGGAGGAGGTGGACGGTCAGAGTGGGGCAGGACTGGAAGGGGATAGGGGCAGGATGTTGTGGGGAAGAAATGATGGAAAAGCAAACAGACAAGGTACTATATGCTGGGGGCTGCAACTCATTCACTGTTCTGGAGGGCTTAGATGCCAAAAGGGGAGATAAGAAACACTAGTATGAAAACATAACTTCTGATACTCTATGTGAAAAGCCAAAAGGACTCCAGTAAAAAACTGCTAGAACTCATTCAGAAATTCAGTAAAGTGGTAGAATATAAAAATCAATGCACAGAAATCAGTTGCATTTCTATACACCAACAATGAGACAAAAGAGAAAGAAATTAAGGAGTTGATCCCATTTACAATTGCACCCAAAACCATAAGATACCTAGGAATAAACCTAACCAAAGAGGCAAATGATCCATACTCAGAAAATTATAGAACACTCATAAAAGAAATTGAGGAAGACACAAAGAAATGGAAAAATGTTCCATGCTCAAGGATTGGAAAAACAAATGCTATTAAAATGTCTACACTACCTACAGCAATCAACACATTTGATGTAATGCCTATCAAAATACCATCAACTTTCTTCACAGAGCTGGAACAAATAATCCTAAAATTTGTATAGAATCAGGAAAGACCCTGAATAGCCAAAGGAATGTTGGAAAAGAAAAGCAAAGCTGGTGGTATCCCAATTCTGGACTTCAAGCTCTATTACAAAGCTGTAATCATCTGGACAGTATGGTACTGGCACAAAGACACAGAGATCAATGGGAATAGAATAGAGAACCCAGAAATGGACCCTCACCTCTATGGTCAACTAATCTTTGACAAAGCAGGAAATAATATTCATTAGAAAAAAGACAGTCTCTTCAACAAAAGATGTTGGGAAAATTGGACAGCAACATGCTGGACCATTTCCTTATATCACACACAAAAATAGACTCAAAATGGATGAAAGACCTCAATGTGAGACAGAAATTTATCAAAATCCTTGAGGAAAACATAGGCAGCAACCTCTGTGACTTCAGCCACAACAAATTCTTCTTAGAAAAATCTCCAAAGGCAAGGGAAACAAAGACAAAAATGAACTATTGGGACTTCTTCAAGATAAAAAGCTTTTGCACACCAAGAGAAACAGTCAACAAAACCAAAAGACAACTGACAGAATGGGACAAGATATTTGCAAATGACATCAGATAAAGAGCTAGTATCCAAGGGCACCTGGGTGGCTCAGTGGGTTAAACCTTTACCTTCAGCTCAGGTCATGATCTCAGGGTCCTGGGATCAAGCCCTGCATCGGGCTCTCTGCTCAGCGGGGAGCCTGCTTCTCTCTCCACCTCTGCCTGCCTCGATGCCTACTTGTGATCTCTGTCTGTCAAATAAATAAACTCTTAAAAAAAAAAAAAAAAAAAGAGCTAGTATCCAAAATCTATAAAGAACTTCTCAAACTCAACACCCAACGAACAAATAATCCAACCAAGAAATGGGCAGAAAACATGAACAGACATTTCTGCAAAGAAGACATTCAGATGGCCAAGAGACACATGAAAAAGTGCACAACATCATTTGGCATCAGGGAAATACAAATCAAAACCATAATGAGATTCCACCTCACACGAGTCAGAATGGCTAAAATTAACAAGTCAGAAAACAACAGATGTTGGTAAGGATATGGAGAAAGGGGAACCTTCCTACACTGTTGGTGGGATTGCAAGCTGGTGCAGCCACTCAAACAGTATGGAGGTTCCTCAAAAAGTTGAAAATAGAGCTAGCCAGGCGCCTGGGTGGCTCAGTGGTTGGGTAACTGCCTTCAGCTCAGGTCATGATCCCAGAGTCCCAGGATCGAGTCCTGCATTGGGCTCCCAGATCCACGGGGAGTCTGCTTCTCCCCTCTCATGCTTTCTCTCAAATAAATAAATAAATAAAAATCTTTTTAAAAAAAGAAAGAAAGAAGGAAAAGAAAATAGAGCTGCCCTATGACCCAGCAATCACACTACTGGGTATTTACCCCAAAGATACAAACATAGTGATCTAAAGGGGCACATGCACCCAAATGTTTATAGCAGCAATGTCCACAATAGTCAAACTATGGAAAGAGCCCAGATGTCCATCGACAGATGAATGGATAAAGAAGATGTGAGACAGATATAGATATAGATATAGATATAGATATAGATATAGATAATGGAATGTTATGCAGCCACCAAAAAGAATGAAATCTTGCCATTTGCAATGATATGGATGGAACAAGAGTGCATTACGCTAAGGGAAAGAAGTCAGTCAAAGACAATTATCACATGATCTCAGTGATATGTGGAATTTAAGAAACAAGGCAGAGGATCATAGGGGAGAGAGGAAAAAAATGAAGCAAGACGGAACCAGAGAGGGAGACAAACCATAAAAGACTATTAATCATAGGAAAGAAACTGAGAGTTGGTGGAGGGTAGGGGGGTGGGAGGATCGGGTACCTGGGGGGCGGACATTGTGGGGGGAGAGTATGGGTTGTAACGAGCATTGGGTATTATACAAGACTGATGGATCACAGACCTATACCCCTGACACAAATAATTTTTAAAAAAGAAAACATAAGTTCCTCACAAGTTAGCCCATGCTGAGTGAGAGATGGAGGAGACTCTGACAAAAAGGACTAGCTTGTTCAGAGGGGAGAGGCCACAGCAGATTCCGGTGGTCAGGGAGGCCCTGGGGCTGCCACCACTGCTGCTGTTACTGTTCAGCAGCTTTGGGGCCCCTCTTCCGGTGGTTGAGAAGAAATGGAGTAAGACAGCAGCTCTGCAGAGGGAGAGCAGAGGTGAGGTGATTGGCTCTATTGCCTCCTCAGGAAGCAACGGGCAGCGAGCAGGGAGGGTGGCCAAGGAGACAATCTGGCCAGCAGCCTCCAAGGCCATGCATTGTCCACAGTCAGCTCAGCCAACTCTGACCTGGACTGCTGGTGGAGGAGGGGTGAGGGCCGAGTGCCGGGAGCGGGTGAGGGAAAGTCTCAGAGCAGCATACTTTACCAGCCAACAAAAGGATGTTGAGGTTTTTCTCAGCTCTGGGTTGTGCCACCAGGCTTGGGATGAAGGCAAAAGAGGGGCCACCTGCTGAGGACTGAGTGAGTAGAGCCCAGTAAGATCCCAGAAGTGCTGGGGGCAGGGACAGCCCCAGTCAAGGCAAAAACCATAAAGTAGATAAAGCACCCTCAAGGGCCCACATCCCACTTTATCTCCCCTCTTTCTTCACCTAACCCCACACTTGGGGGCTTCATTGGCCATACTGACTCCTCTCCTCAGACAATCCAACCCCCTGACCTCTATCGACCTTACTCAATCCATGCCCCTCAACTCCTTGTATCAGTTAACTCAATCAGCTCGTTTAGGCAATCTTTCTCCAAACTAACAGGTGCATTTGCTTTTCATTTCCTGTCCAAACCCTGTGTGCTTTTCCCTACTTCCAGTCAGCTGTTCCCTCTACTTACATCATCTTTCCTCCTTATCCCTACCTCCTGAGCGATTCTGCATGCATCAGGGCCACAGGCCACACCACTCCCCGCCAGAAGGAATCTCCATTTTCTCAGGTCCCTTTGTGCTCTAACTGGGTCTCATCTTTTGGTGACACTTCCCTTATAATCATTGCTGCACATGCTCCTTTTCCTCTGTCTGAAAGATTCTTTTTTTTTTTTTTTTAATTTATTTGAAAAGACAGAGCACAAGCAGGGGGAGCAGCCGTGGGAGGGGGAGAACTAGGCGTTCCACTGAGCAGGGATCTCATGTGGGGCTCAATCCCAGGATTCCGGGACCATGACCTGAGCCACAGGCAGACCCCTCAACTGACTGAGCCACCTAGCTGCCCCTGTCTGAAAGATTCTTAAGGATACAATCAACATGTTTCATCAACAGAATCTTGTATAGTTCTTAGAACATAGTAAATGCTTAATGAAGTTAGTTAGTTAATTAATTAATTAATTAAAATTCAATAATGCATCTCAGCTAAGGCCCAGAAACAAGTGCACTGTAGGACTTCCGTGCAGAACACCGGGAAGGCTGCAGAGAGGTGGGTCCCTTGGTTTCAGCCTTTGCCTTCCAGGCTCCACACACCTGCACCCTCACTTCCCATTTGCAGGACCTCAAAAAAGAAGCCAGCAGCCCTGAAACATCATGGGATTCTCATATACTGCTTGGTTCAACCACCTTGGCAAACAGTTGGCCAACATCTGCTGCAAGTCTGTACACATGCCCTATGATTCTATACCTAGAGACATGCTCAACAGACATGCATATATAAAAGTGTGTACAATAGGCTGCTAGCACCATTATTATAATGGGGGCGGGGGGAAACAGCCAAAAGATTCATCAATAGCAGAAGGGATGAATAAACTTCTGCATGGTCATACACGGAAAAGCCATGAAATGACCAGGTACAAGTAATAACACAGGTAAATTTCATCAGATGCTGAACAGAAGAAGACAAACATAGAGCACACACCATATAATACCCTTTATAGATAGGCCAAACTAACCTATGATGTCAAAAGTCAGAATAGTGGTCGTATTTGTGAAAGGGAGAGGAGCTAATGAGTGGAGAGAACGTGTGGTAATTACACAAGCATGTTCATTTAACAGTAACATATGGAGATGTCCGTTTCTCTTTTTTATATATTTTGTTTATTTATTCATGAGAGACAGAGACAGGGAGGCAGAGGCAGAGGAAGAAGCAGTCTCCCCACGGAGCAGGGACCCCAACACGGGACTCAATCCCTGGACCCTGGGACCACGACCCAAGCCAAAGGCAGATGCTCAACCACCTGAGCCACCAGGGCACCCCCGAGATGTATGTTTCTAATTTTGTATGCTTTTCTGTACATGGGTCACACTTTAATAAAAATGTCTATTGGGGCCCCTGGGTGGCTCAGCGGGTGGTGTCCAACTCTTGATTTTGACTCAGGTCATGATCTCAGGGGGGTAAGGTCAAGCCCCATGTTGGGCTCTGTGCTGAGTATGTACCGTGCTTAAGATTCTCTCTCTTGTTCTCCCTCTGCCCCACCCTGCTCATGCTCTCGCTCTCTTGTTCTTTCTCTTTCTCAAAATAATAAAAAGTAAATAAAATTAAAATTTTAAATGTCCGCTTATAAAGACAATGGCCTAGCAATCCTTGGAGCGACTTCTACGGAATCGGTTCCCTCCAGGACGATGCTGCAGCCCTGAGTCCCCCGAGTCCCCGTCTGTCCCCCGTACCCAACAGCTTCACCATTCCCTTGGTTTCAGGGGAGGTGTAGTGAGGAAGAGATAAACAGCTACAGTCTTCTTGGAACATGCCTGGATCCCAGCCAGAGTAGTCAGAATCAGAGGCTCCTTCCCGAGAAGAGAACATTTCAACACAGTCTGTAAGAACAGCCGGCAAGCGTGCCTTACCGCTAATCCATGAGATGCTACCCTGCCCTTCCGTTTTGTCTGCGGGCCCTATGCATCCAGTCCCCAGTGTGGGTGCCCCCAGAATCCACAGCCGAACCTGAATTTAGGGCCCAGACCCACTCCTATGGGCAGCATTTGGAAGGTCCTTGCTGCTCAACGTATCTGACCCCAAACTCCTCCAAATCAGCTTCTAAGATACCTAAAAACTATTCATTTATTCACTTGGTTAACATTTTGAGTATCTATTGTGTGGGCACTTTGTAGTGCACTCATGACAGCTGTAATTATATGTTGAGTCCTGTGCTAGAGGTTAGCTCTGTGAACGAGGGGCCCAGGTACCGATTCACCATCGAATTCTTTTTTTTTTTTTTTTTTTTTTTAAAGATTTTATTTATTTATTTGTCAGAGCGAGCGAGAGCAAGCACAGGCAGACAGAGTGGAAGGCAGAGTCAGAGGGAGAAGCAGGCTCCCTGCGGAGCAAGGAGCCCGATGTGGGACTCGATCCCAGGACGCTGGGATCATGACCTGAGCCGAAGGCAGCTGCTTAACCAACTGAGCCACCCAGGCGTCCCTCACCATCGAATTCTTAACACCTAGCCCCGGGCCTGGCCCAAAGGTGTTCAAGCACATCAGGGAAGGACTAGGAATTGAGAAGGAGATATCCCTGTGAAAATCTTAGAATATTTCACGTTGTACAATGTAATAATAGTATTAAGTGTCTTGAACACTTGTTCTTTTAAGTTTAAAAATGTTTCATTCTCCCAAAGATCCCAGTTATGACAATGAGAAAACCCTCAGAAAAGAGTCACCCATTAAAACATTGTCTCAGGTGCCCAGGTGGCTCAGTCAGTTAAGTGTCTACTTTCAGCTCAGGTCATAATCCCAGGGTCCTGGGATGGGGCTCCCTGCTCAATGGGGAGCCTACTTCTCTCTCTCCCTGTCCCCTGCTTGTGCTCTCTCTCTCTCGAATAAAAAAAATAAAATCTTTAAATCTTTAAAAATAAATAAAACATCATCTCATCCAAGATGTTCTTTTTTTTTTTAATATACTTATTTATTTACTTATTTTAGAGAGAGGGAGCAAAAGAGAGTACAGAAGCTGAGTGCAGGGAGAGAGGCAGAGGGAGAAGCAGACTCCCCGATGAACAGAGAGCCTGGTGCAGGGCTCCATCCCAAGAGCCGGAGATCGTGACCTGGACTGAAGGCAGACACTTAACCAACTGAGCCACCCGGGTGCCCCTCATCCAAGATTTTCTTTTTCTTTTCTTTTTTTTTTTTTTTTAAGATTTTATTCATTCATGAGAGAGAAAAAGCATGAGAATGAAGGGGCAGGAAGAGGAAGAAGCAGGCTCCCCATGGAGGAGGAAGCCCAACTCGGGTTTCAATCCCAGGACCCCGAGATCATGACCAGAGCCAAAGGCAGATGCCTAACCGACTGAGCCACCTGCGGCACCCCTCAGGATTTTCTAACTCGCTCTGACTCAAATAATTAGCCAAGAAATTAGTCTCTCTTCTTGACTCTGATCACAAAACAAAGTGAAACATAGACTCTACCTCCAAAAAACTGAGTAACACGAGGGACATTTGGGAGGACTTGGTATAAGAACTTTCTAAGAGTATTTTAATACCATAGCTCACCTAATGCTCACACATCTCTGTGGAGCACGCACCATGCTGGACTTCACCTTATGAATGGAAAACTGAGAAACAAGAGGTTAATTAGCTTCTTCAAGACCACAGAGGAAGTATGTTTAAAATCTAGAACAGCTTCTCTCAATGAAACTCACCAATAGACAGATAAACTCTCACTTTATTCTGTGGATTAAAGGGTCCACCCACCATTCATTCAGCAAGTATTTACTGAGACGCTAACTGTACCAGATACTGTTCTAGAGGCTGAAGATGCAGCCGTGAACGAGAAAGAACAATGTCCTGGCCTCAAGAATCTTACATTCTGGTGAGGTAAAGAGGAGCGTGGGAGACAGAAAAGAAAACAAAGCAGTTAACAGTAGAGTGTGAGATGTGAGTCGTGTGAGAACAGTCCCGTGGAGATGAGGACCACGGAGAGGAAGATAAGGCATTACAGGATGGTGGGGTTGACCCTGGAGAAAACCAAATGCAAAGCCACGGAGTGCCGTGTGCTCCAGGAGCAGCAGGTCAGGGATGCTGAACGCCGGGTGTGCAAGAAAGGAGAGAGGAACACGGGGCGCAGGGCGTGCAAGAAATGGGGGAGGGGCGTCAAGGAAGATAGATCACGTAGCCCATTGCGAAACGTGTGGCTTTTCCTCTGCAGTCAGAAGCCTTCTGAAAATACTCTGCAGACCTCGAGAGTGATAGGAGCTTCTTACTTATATATTATGCTCATTAAATTCTTCAGCAAGCCAAGTTAAAAAAAAAAAAAAAAAAAAAAGATTCCACGGCCATCATGTGTCCTGATGGGAGGCTCTGAAAGAGACACAGCATCGCTTGTGTGGTAGCCCCGCCCAAAAGACATAGCCCAGCTCACATGAGCAAACCTCACACAAACCCACATTCAGGAGCCTTCCACAGAACTACTGACTGGTACTTCGCAAAAATGTCAAAGTCATGAAAGACAAAGAAAGGCTGGGAAATTGTTATAGATCAGAAGATAGTTAAAGCCTCTGCCTTCAGCTCCGGTCATGATCTCAGGGTCCTGGGATTGAGCCCCGCATCGGGCTCTCAGCTCAGCAGGGAGCCTGTGTCCCCCTATCCCTCTCCCTGCCTTTCTGCCTACTTGTGATCTCTGTCAAATAAATAAATAAAATATTAAAAAAAAAAAAAAAGAACAAAAAAAAAAAAAAAAAAAACGGGGTGCCTGGCTGGTTCAGTCAACAGAGCATGCAACTCTTGATCTCGGAGTTGTGAGTTCAAGCCCCACATTGGGTGCCGAAGCTTACTTTAAAAACATTTTTTTAATAAAAAAATAAAACACATAAGAGAAAAAGACCTAACAAGTGAATGTAATACATGATCCTAATTGGATTCTGCACTGAGGAGGGGAGAATGCCATAAAGCATATGATTGGAACAATTGGTAATATTTAAATATGGTTTGTGTATTTGATTCTATGAATGTTAGATTTACTAAATTTGATAATTGTGCTGATATGATATAATATGACATGGGAATGCCCATGTTCTTAGAAGAATCATACTACAAAATTCACTCTCAAATGGGTCAGCAAAAATTATCATCATACTTTTTAAAATATTTTTTAATTTAAATTTTGTTAGTTAACATACTTACTATCCATTTATATGCACATACCTATAAGGGGACAGAGAGAAATAAAGCAAATGTGATAAAATGTTTACAACTGGGTGAAGGAAATATAAGAATTCTTTGTACTATACCTGCAACTTCTCTGGAACTCTGAAATTATTATTTTAAACTTTTTATCTTAAAAGTCTTAAAAACTATG
Source organism: Mustela lutreola (assembly GCF_030435805.1). NCBI lineage: Eukaryota > Metazoa > Chordata > Mammalia > Carnivora > Mustelidae > Mustela > Mustela lutreola. The sequence goes on along the minus strand of NC_081303.1, from coordinate 70,676,354 downwards.
GGACACCTGGGTGGCTCAGTCGGTGAAGTGTCTGCCTTTGGCTCCCGTCATGATCTCAGGGTCCTGGGATCCAGCCCCCTGCTCAGCAGGGAGCCGGCTCCTCCCTCTCCCTCTGCCCCTCCCCCGCTCCTTCTCTCTCCCCTCTCAATCTCTCTCTCAAATAAATAAATAAAATCTTCCTTAAAATAAATAAATAAATAAAAATAATAAAGGTTTAAAAACTTTTAAAATAAAAGTTTAAAAATTAAAACAAACGGAGCAGCAGTTTCGTCAGCTTACAGCAGGCCAGCCCCACAAACACGGGGAGTAGCCAGAAGAGAGAGAAGTTCCCCAAGGTCAAAGCCCATCAGCCTGTGCCCACACCCTGGCGGGGCCAGTTCCGTCCTCCGCCCCACCCCAATGTTCCCCGCAGTGGATGTGCTCCACCACGCCCCGAAGCATGGACCTGGGGCAGCCTCGGTCTCCTGCCCCACCGGCTCATCATCCCAGACCCCCTCAACTCTGGCATCCAGACCTTCCTGACTGCTCCCTGTCCCAGCACTCTCTGCCCTTCTCTGCCTGTATTTGTTCAGATTTGTAAATACAAATGCATGTGTCATAACCATCTGTCTCCCCCAGTCCTCTGGAGCCTAGACGGTGCCTTGGGGACATAAGAGTATCCGCAGTGTGTCTGCACCCGGCTTCTAACAGGCCTTGGACCAACACTACCCTGTGCCCCACTTCCTTCCCTGTTCACCCAGAATGTGTCCTCCGCTCGCTCCCTCCCCCTTGATGCCCCTGGAAGAGCCACTGACCTAGAATGCAGACTCCCATCTCAGAGCACCCTTGACACCAGGGCTGGAGGAGTGGGGAGCAGCCTTCAGCCGAGATCTCTCCAAGCTGAGTTTTCCATGTGCTCTTCCTGATACTGTCTCCTTCCTCCCCCTTCTCCACCTCCTGCTCCAAGCCAACATTTCCCTACTAATTCTCATGTTCTTGGAGCTTCTGGGCTGCTGGAGACTGCTGGGGGGTGGGGGACCAGGCCATTCAGGTAGCGTGGCTGTTGGTCGTGCCTCCTCCTTGCTCAGCTTCCCTGCCTCGGGGAGCAATCTGTCAGTCTCTGCTTTCCAGAACCACCCAACTTCCTTACAGAAACCCAAGCCCAGGGACCACTTCTCTCTGCTGGTAATCCCGCCACTTAGAGATATTTCCTTTGTCCATCTTACAATCAGCAGAGAGGACACTTTCTCCCCATTACACAGAAAGATAAACTGAGGCCCGGGGAAAGGAGTCTCCTTGCCCCAGGCCACCTGGATTCCTGAAGTCATGGCCAGACCCCCTTCTCGAGGACCTCCCAACCTGCTGCCAGCCTGTTTGCTGTGCCCTAGCCAGAGCTGTCAGGAGCAGCTCAACATCGCCCTTCCAGGTGACCTTGGAAATGGCATAATCCAGGGGCTGTGGGTTCTGTTCTCCCTGGCTGGGGGCTCTGGCCCCAAGTCCATGCTATCCCCCACCGCATGCCAGGCTGGGCCTCCTTACCTTGGGCCTGATGCCCGTTGAGGAGCAGGAGGAGTGTGAGGACGAGAGCTTGTCCCAGCATCCCCAGAGGACGGAGTGGTCGGCCGGCTCCTCGCCCACCGGACGCTCTGCTCCCGCCCAGGCTCAGCAGCAACCCGCCAGCTGGAGGCTGACGCGGAGCAGAACTGCCTCGCTGTTTGTCCGGCCACAATTTCCTCAACTCAAGGCTGTTCTCAGCAGCTGAGAGCGAGCAAGGCCACGGAGAAAGCCCCAGTACCTGGACGTGGTCCTACACTTCACAAGCTGAACTTTCAAATTTGGCCTCAAGTGGGCGGGTGCTGGGTTCTCAGTGACTCACAAAACCAGCTTCAAAATCCTGTCCTCGCTCTGCCCCGGTCAGGCTGCCTCCTTCAGGGACAGAGGTGAAGAAATGTTCCGGCTGTCTCCATCCTGCTGGCAATATGGAGAAACCGCCCGTAGGCAAGGGGACCAAAGAGTCAGTATGTCAGACAGTCCCATTCCAACAGGCACAGTGAACGTGGGAGGAGGGGGCTGGGGGGTGTGGCTGAGAAGTGGAGCCCTGGGTAAGGGGGTGCATGTTGAAGGAAAGGAGCAGGGACCCCAGGAAGATCTAAGACCCCGGGGAGGCTGTGTGAGTGGATAGCCAGGTTTACGCACCTGCAACCTGAAATGTCTTTACGTGGATTTGCTTTCGCTCATCTCCTGTCTGTGCTTCTACTTTCCCTCCTTTCCTCTTCCACTTTCCCACGGTGCTTCTCTCTTCCTTCTCTTGCCTTCTCTCACCCACACAGCAACCGAACTCATCTTTGCTGCCCTCCCCTGTGCGCACTTCGCTTCTGCACTCCACGAAGGCCAGGAAGCTTTGACCCTTCTTAGGCCCCCACAGAGGGGGAGAGGTAGGGGCTCCCCACCTTCCCAGAAAGCATTTGCTTTAAGGCCATACCCCAGGGCTCCTTGATTTTTTTTTCTTTCTTCTGCTTTCCCCTCAGCTGCAAATACTTTCAGTTCCCTTCCGGTCAGCCCTTCTTCTTTTTTCCCATTCTTTGATCCATTTCCAATGACCCCATCCGAGGCTGGGCTCACGGGAGGCCGACGGCAGCCTCCGCTACCAGTGAAGAAAGCAGGGTCCTCTGGACAGAGCACAGATTTGGAGACTAGAGGGACAGTTCAGCGACTTAACAACCTGCGTGACCCTGGCCAAGTTGCTTTCTCAGCCTGTGGGGTCAGTCCTTGGCTTGTGTTTCTCACAATCAATAACTTGTGGTTTGATTCCTCAAATCAATAACTGTAGCTGAAAGTGCGCACGAAAAAGAATTCTGGACACAAGTAAGTGCCGTTTTCTTTTCTTTTTCTTTTTCTTTTCTTTTTTTTTTTTTAAGATTGATTGATTGATTGGGAGAGAAAGAGAGCAAATGGGGATAGGGGCAGAGGGAGGAGAAAGAAGATCTCCAAAAGACTCCCGGCTGAGCAGGGAGTCTAGCTCTCATGACCCTGAAAACATGACCTGAGCCAAAATCAAGACTTTGATGTTTGAGCAACGGAGCAACCCAGGGGCCCCTCTTTTCCTTCTTTTCATGTTATTTTTATTTTAAGTCCTGCATCACTTATTCCCACTGGCTCCATGGTTATTCCGCTCTGCCAAGGGGCAGTCCCTCACCCCTGCAGAGCTTCCGCAGAGCCTATCTGGCCATGCCCTTGACTTTGAGAAGTCCCGCTTATGACATAATGCACCATGTAAGTAAGGTACATCTCCTGCTACGACAGATCGAGGACGAACTCCAACAGTTCAAAGCATAAACATTTGTTCATCTGCTTCACTGATCCTGACCCCAACACCGGCTCTACCCTTTCTCCACGCGTCACAGGGATACCTACCATTCCCTGGACGCTGAACTGGGAGCAGACATATCATTCTGTCTTGTGGTCTTGTTAGCTAGAATGCAACGGGAAGTTACTCAAATAAGAGCTGAAAGCTATCAGCAAAAGGGAGGAGGGGAAGGGGCAAAAGCAAGGAAGGAATGTGTTTCGTTTTGCAGAACCAACAGTTCTAGCCAAAGAGATGCCCAACTAGATGTTTCATCTGAGAGCCCCTTGCTAGATGTGTCCCCCCTGATAGCCCCTTATATGAGTCATTGACTTGGATTGGAGCTGAGGACCTTTGCAGAAGCCCCCCTGAGTTGTCCTGAAGTTAACTGTAGCTCATTAGAATACTAACATCTCCTCCTACAGGCGGTTTTCTGCCACTTTTTGAACGTATGATGTATGCACCAGAATGCTGACATGCTAGGCTTGTGCCATTGAACAGCCTGCTTTTGTAAGATCCCCATTCCTGTCTCCTAACACAGTGAATGAGCTCCTGTCTCCTAATGCACTGAGTGAAAGCATCCTGTACTAACCCCACGGGAGACAGCACGCTGAGAGCTATTTCCCTGTCTCCTTACTTATAATAAGTAATGAAAAGTTCTTCGCTTTCAACATTGCCTTGGGTTGTATTCCATTTCATGCACCCCAAGCAGTGAACCTCTTGAGCTCAGTTACAGTCTACACATTGCCCTGCCTGCCCCGACCGCTTCATCCTGAAGTCTGTGCTCTCGTTAGTGTTTCCAGAACCTGGCCTGGTGTCTGGTGCTTAGTAGTTGGTCACAGAGTGCTGAGTGCTGAAAGAATGAATGACTTCCTAAAGAAAGCATATCATGAGATACTCTGGTGAGCTAAAGCGTGATGATCCTGCCTCCATGGGATTTATACCCTGCCCTGCAGGGTCCTGTACAGAGGGTCCCTCTGTGTAATTCAGCCACTTTAGCATGAACACCCAAGACCCTACAGAGGCCACATAAATTCAGAGACTCCCATAGCCCCACATTCCCTGCATAATCTCCAGGTCTCTGTAAGTCGGGGACATTGAAAAGTCAGTGGCCATCCAGGAATTAAATGTTCACCAACCCCCACCCTCTCATCCTTCCTTTTCTCGAATCATACTTCCATCATCTTTCACTGAGTCTAAGTTATTCTAGTATAACCCAACTAAAGTTCACGAGTCCCCCAGACCACCCACTATAAGTTTGGAGTCCCTAGGACCACCTTTCGTTCTGATAATTCATTAGAAGGCACTTAAACAACAATTTTTTAAATGATTCTTTTTATTATTATTATTTAATTTAGTTGTTTGAGAAAGAGAGAGGGAAGGAGGGAGAGAGCATGAGGTGGGGAATGTGATAGGCAGAGGGAGAAGCAGGCTCCCGCGGAACTCAGTCCTAGGACCCTGGGATCATGACCCAAGCTGAAGGCAGACGCTTAACCAACTGAGCCACCCAGCCACCCCAACAATCATTAACACATGATTACTCACACCCTTTGACCTAGCAGGTCCCCTCTTTGAATTTATCCAACAGAAATACTCTCATGCACCAAAAACACTTTCACAAATGCCCAAAGATAGGTAAGATTCTTCCTTACAGCAATGTTCAGTAAAAAACTAGAAATAGCCAAACTGTTAATTAGTAGCAAAGAGTTGGGGGGAAATGGTGTATTGATTCTATACTACAGTATATTAAGAAACCTTTAAAAAGAGTAAGATGGGGGCGCCTGGGTGGCTCAGTCAGTTAAGCATCCAACTCTTGATTTTGGCTCAAGTCATGATCTCAGGGTCATGAGATCCAGCCCCACATCGGCCTCCACGTTCAGCAGGGAGTCTGCTTGAGATTCTCTCCCTCACCCCCACCCCGCTTGTGCTCACTCTCTCTTGCTCTCTCTCAAATAAATAAGGATTTCACTTTTTTAAAATAAAATAAAAAGAATAAGACAAATGTATATTTACACACATTAAGCTCTAAGACAAGAGCACCTGGATGGCTGTCGGTTAAGCCGCTGCCTTCAGCCCAGGTCATGATCTCAGGGTCCTAGAATCAAACTCCACATCGGGCTCTCTGCTCGGTGGGAAGCCTACTTCTCCCTTTCTCTCTGCCCCTGCTTGTGTTCCCTCTCTCCCTGTGTCTCTCTCTGTCAAATAAATTAGTTAAGTCTTTTAAAAAAAAAAAAAAAAAGGTCTAAGACATTCACAAGGCAATGTGCATAATATAATTCTGTTTAGGTGGACAGAACTAAGTGTGTGAATTTATGTTCTCTGAATAGTTGTAAATCAGAGAAATATGCCCAAGGGAAAACAATCATAACAATCTTTTGATAAAGAAACAGAATTTTAAGGAGGATTGACTGAGAGTGTGACTGGCTTTTTATTCTTACGTATTTTACAATGGCTATATCATGTGTATGATGACTGAAAATATCAGTTCTCCAAGTTTCCACATTTTCAACTACATAACATAAGACCAGTACTTTAGAGTTTTCCAGAGATACAGAGTAACTAGGAGACATGTAGACACAAATGCAGAGATAGAGATAAAGATGGAGGTAGAGATTTATTATAAAGAATTGGTTCATGCAATTATGGAGGCTGGCAAGTCCGAAATCTGCAGAGCCCATGTCCCAGTTCAAAGGCCATCGAGCAGGAGAATTATCTCTTACTTGTAGGAGGGGAAGACTTTTGTTCTATTCAGGCCTTCGACTGATCAGATAGGGCCCACCTACATTGGGGAGAGCAATCTGCTTTACTCAGCCAACCATTTAAGTGTTAAATTCATACAGTGTCCAGGTAGCTCAGTTGGTTAAGCATCTGACTTTTTAAAAAAGATTTTATTTATTTATTTGACAGAGAGAGAATGAGAGCACAAGCAGGTGGAGTGGCAGGCAGAGCAGGGACTCTGCGATCATGGCTTGAGCCAAAAGTAGATCACCCAGGAACCCCAAGCATCTGATTCTTGATTTCAGCTCAGGTCATAATATCAAGGATATGGAATCAAGCCCTACCTCAGGCTATATGCTTAGTGAGGAATCAGCTTCTCTTCCTCTCCCTATACCCCTCTCCTCTCTAAAATAAATAAATAAATCTTTAAATGTTAATCTCATCTAAAATTCTTTCATAGAAACATCCAGAATAATGTTTAACTAAATATCTGTGTACCCTGTGGTCCAATCAGACTGACATAAAAAATTCACCATCACAATCAATGACCAAACATTCATTGTGATTAATCTGTCTATTGGCTGGTTTTAAGAAAGCAAAACTTTATGATCTAAATATATTATCCAAGTGAATTACTGTAACTGTTTTTAGAAATAGTAATCCATTTTTATTTTTTAATAATAATTTTTCATTTTAGAATTCCATTAAATTTTAAAATATCCGGGGCGCCTGGGTGGCTCAGTGGGTTAAGCTGCTGCCTTCAACTCAGATCATGATCTCAGGGTCCTGAGATCAAGTCCCACATCGGGCTCTCTGCTCAGCAGGAAGCCTGCTTCCTCCTCTCTCTCTCTGCCTGCCTCTCTGCCTACTTGTGATCTCTCTCTGTCAAATAAATAAATAAAATCTTTTTAAAAAACTTTTTTAAATATCCCTACCCATTGACACGTATTAACCAGCGTTCCTAGTCCAGGGCTCATCTCACGACACAGTCTGCTTTTTCTTGTTCTTTAGAAAAAGTGAAATGTGCTAATCCAGCTCTGGACATTGATCTTTGCTTTCACCTGTCAGAGTTTTGGAGTCCGGCATTCCCCTTACTCCTGAGAAGGTTGTCCTCGCAGCTGTTATCCTGAGAAGTCTGAAGGATGTATGTAATGGTACGGCCTCAGTCACAAAAAGTATTACAGTCACTACTTGTGGGGTGCAGTGGTAGGTGATGATGAGGCCAAGGAAGAGTACAAAAGCTTAAGGGCTGCAGTGTAAGAGAAAAAATTTGAGCCTGGCGCACTTGGCTGGCTCAGTCAGTAGACCATGCGACTCTTTGTCTCAGTGTAATGAGTTCGAGCCCCACCTTGGGCATGAAGTCTACTTTAAAAAATAATGAGATAAGGGCACCTGGGTGGCTCAGTCAGTTAAGCGACTCCCTTTGGCTCAGGTCATGATCTCGGGGTCCTGGGATTGAGCCCTGCATCAGGATCCCTGCTCAGCAAGGAGTCAGCTTCTCCCTCTTCATCTGCCCCTCTGCCTGCCTGTGCTCTCCTGTGCTCTCTCTCTGTCAAATAAATAAATAAAATCTTTATTAAAAAAAAAAAAAAAAAAGGAAAAAGAAAACCAAGTTACAGGTAGAACTGGGACTGAGCTGAAAGCCTGAGCACAACTGACCACATCAAGGGAACTGCTGGAACATAAGAGCAACTTTTATATACTTTTGCTGGGAGAAGCAGGGGAAAGAAAGGAGAAAATGGGAGCCGGAGGCCTGAAGCGAGTCAGTCATTATCTTGCAGGTTTCTGGCAAGTCTTCCTAAATGCAATGGGCCTGTGGTCTCCAAGATCAGGAGTAATGACTCCCACTGCTAGAAGTCCCGTCTTCCAGGCTTGGTGAGAGTCTCCACCGGAACTAGAGAAAAATCCTTGGAACCTGTTGGGGAAATGTAAGAGTGAATCCCAGAGCCAGTGATGGCAGCTGAGATGGACTCTAGGCTTGCTTTGTGAGGACCCAGATCCATGAATTAGAAGGGATGCCAAGCTGAGATACAAAATACAAAATGTTGTCCTAGGGACAACAAGGAGACAGCAGGTGGGCACCTGGGTGGCTCAGCTGACTCTTGGTTTTGGTTCATGGTTGTGAAATCAAGCCCATGTTGAGTGTGGAGTCTGCTTGAAATTCTCTCTCTCCCTGTCCTGCTGCCCCTCCCCAACCCTCTAAAAAAAGGGGGGGGGGGGGAGACAGAGCAGTAAACACTCCCAGTCGACACTTAGGTGCTCCAGGTCTAGGGGGTGACCAACAGACCATGAATCAATGCCTCAGGCTCCCTAATGGATGAGTAATGAAGAAACCTCTCTGTCTTTGATCAGCACAAGTCTGGGCCATCTGGGGACTTCCTTCCCAGGCTGCACAGCCATCAGGAGCATGTCGGGGAGACTGGCTATAAAGGAGGGATTGGAAAGGGTGTTCAAAGACCACCAGTGAGCAGCTAGTGAAAGGGGAAGTTCTACTCTAGGACCCCAGGAAAACAGGAAACATTCTTATCTGAAACTGCAGAAGAAGAAAGAAAGCAGTCGTCACTAAATGAGAATTCATGATCTTTATTTCCCAACCACCTGAGTGAGCACTGTCTGTGCTTCTGAAGCCATGGCTGAGTTCTGGACAAGTACAGCCATTATTCTGGCCCTTTCTCTCTCCGTCTTTCTCACAAAGGCTAGAGCACTGCTTCTCCTTCTGTGTACGTTTACCTTCTTTGGGCCTCCACTTTGCCAGAAGAAAACCAGCCAGTTACTGTTTATTTGTTGGGTGTGATGACATTCAGGTTCAGGTGAAATTGGAGGAAGGCAATATTCCCACCGAGAAGATCAAGATTTTTAAAAGCAATACACAGGGGGCGCCTGGGTGGCTCAGTGGGTTGAGCCTCTACCTTCGGCTCAGGTCATGATCCCAGGGGCCTGGGATCGAGTCCCGCATAGGGCTCTCTGCTCAGCAGGGAGCCTGCTTCTCCTCATTTCTCTCTCTGTCTGTCTCTCTGCCTATTTGTGATCTCTCTCTCTGTCAAATAAATAAATAAAATCTTTTAAAAGCAATACACAGGACAGCAAATGACCTGCTGGAGCCCCATCTGAGTCAAGGACCCAGGAACTGAAGAGAACGATCCATATCAGGGCTCATCTCGGGAACAAGGACCTGCTGCTCTGGCTCCTGCATGGAGAAATTGCTCTGTCAGAGAATTGAAGGCCAGCTCCCTGACACTAGCAATATGGTGTAGGAAATGGGACTCCACCTCTGCTGCTCTGCGCTAGAACGAGGTGTTTCTACAGGGGCCCCTGGCTGCCTCAGTCCATGGAGCACGTGACTGTTGATCTTGGGGTCATGATTTTGTGTCCTGCACTGGGTATAGAGATCACTTAAAAATAAAATCTTTTTTTTTTTTAAGGTGTTTCTGGAACACCTGGGTGGTTCAGTCAGTTAAGTGTCTGCCGTCAGCTCAGGTCACAATCCTGGAGGCCCCAGGATCAAGCCCCACGTCAGGCTCCCTGCTCGGCAGGGAGTCTGCTTCCTCCTCTGCCTCTAATCCCACTCATGCTCTCTCCCTCTCTCAAATAAATAAAAATCTCTTTTAAAAGATTTTAAAATTGGGATGCCTGGGTGGCTCAATGGGTTAAGCCTCTGCCTCCAGCCCAGGTCCTGGTCTCAGGGTCCTGGGATCAAGCCCCGCATCCAGCTCTCAGCGGGGAGCCTGCTTCCCCCTCTCTCTCTGCCTGCCCCTCTGCCTACCTGTGATCTCTCTCTCTGTCAAATGAATTAATAATATCTTTAAAAAAATTTTTTTAATTTCAAAAAGGTGTTTCTACGTAAAAAAAAATGAAGTCTTCACAAATCACAGGAGAAATGCATCACTGAATTGCTTTATACGATGGAGAGATAATTAAATATAAACTTGTCTTATTCGTTAGTATCTTTTCATATGTAGTGTAAATCAGAATCAGATTATATGCTGAGATTTTTTTTTCGATGCATTACTATATCAGAGTGCTTTACAAAAAAGAAAACAAAAATAGAATGACTCCGAGGTGCCCTGCCACCTAGTCTGCGAACTGTACCAATTTTGTGAATTATAATATAGAAGATCAAAATAAAGCCTTTTTTTTTTTTTTAAGATTTTATTTATTTGACAGAGAGAGAGAGACAGCGAGAGAGGGAACACAAGCAGGGGGAGCGCGAGAGGGCGAAGCAGGCTTCCCGACGAGCAGGGAGCCGGATGTGGAGGTCGAATCCAGGACCCCAGGATCATGACCTGAGCTAAAGGCAGACGCTTAAGACTGAGCCACGCAGACGCCCCCAAAATCAAGGCTTTACCAATAAGGTGATTTATTCAAGCCCATGTTCCCTCTCACTCTTCAAGTCGTGTCACATTAGTGTCTCTAAAAACAAGAGTGTGTGATCACACGTCAGTATCCTAACCCGAAACTTAACAACTGACAACGTGGCAAACCTTCACCCTGGAGCATTGTCTTCTGTTTCAGGTCCTCGTCTGTCTTGTAGAATCCGGATCAGTGCCTCCGTGCAGTTACCCCGCCATGCGGGCTGCACATGCCCACAGACCCACCCAACACACCACGGGAGCTGAAGAGCCCAGACTGGATTTCGGGTTCCCCTCGGAGTTCCCCTTTTCCTTCCCCAACCCCACGCCGCTCCCACTTCCCTACATTAACTGTTCTTGCAAAGCTCTCAGAGTCTTTCTGGTACACCTGCCCTTCGAGGTGTCCCGGCTGCTGCTGCTTAGTGCGCATGTGCGCTTTCTGCACGCTAGGACGGAGCCTTGGGAATCACACGCTTTGACCTGCCCTCACCCCACTCTCCCCTGACGATTCTCTCCTGTCTTCCGTCCCAGCTGTACAACCCAGCACAGGTCCAGGCAGTTAGAAACACCACTAGTTGTTGAAAATAGATCAACTCCTAAAGCATCATTTCAGGTTTATAATTCCCTAGCAGACACTTTTGTTGCCTTGTGTTTCGAATTTAGTAATTCTTTTCGAATGACATCAAAGGCCAACTTTGGGGTCTTGGACCCTAGAAATGTGACTCCCAATCTCTTTTTCAAGTCGCAAAAATAACAGTTTATCTCTCTCTTCCAGATCCTTTTCTTTTCTAAATGCTGTGATTCCTCCTGCCCTGTTTGTCTTTTTGCTCTTAATTTGTTGAATCTTTAAAGTTTTGCTTGTTCTCCTGGCTGCAGCTCAGCTGCCAATTCTGCATGCACATTGTTTAGGACAGTCATGCTTCTCGTGTATCTTAAGCACTTTTGTGTGTGTGTGTCTGTGTCTGTGTGTGTATCTGCATACACAACAGTAACACTTGTTTTAGTTACTTACTTCTACTTAATTACTTAATTACTTAAAACTGGGGCACCTGGGTGGCTCAGTCAGTTAAGAGGCTGACACTGGATTTTGGCGGCTCCGATCGTGGGATTGACCCCCATACTGCTTGTCCCTCTCCCTCTGTTCCCCCTCCTGCTCCCTCTCTCCCTCAAACAAATAAATAAAATCTTTAAAAATAACAATAACTACTTAAACCCTATCCACCCCACTTGGAATCCCACCAGCCTAAACTTCTAGATACTACTGATGAAATAACAGGACCAATGCGCAGTGCTTTGTGAAAGACCAATGGAATTCTTGTTTTTCTATCATTTCAACCATTACTGAGGTCTTAGTCTTATCTACAGTGAAAGCCAGTGAATTCTCCTCAGAAGTGATAGTGCAGAGAAACCGTGCCACAGATGGAAGCATAGTCTGCCTAGCGGAGCTGCTTTTCTCATTCTTTAGGGAATTTGCTGTGGGATCCTACAGTTATTCACTTCTTTGAAATTTCAAGGTAACGGAACAAGAGAAATAGTAAACCTTTCATTCTCCTTCTCCACTTCTCTATGTTCCCAAGATTTCGAACTTTCTTTAAATGCATCTGGCGGGGCACCTGGGTGGCTCCATTGTTAAGCGTCTGCCTTTGGCTCAGGTCATGATCCCAGGGTCCTAGGATCAAACCCTGCATCGGGTTCCCTGCTTAGCGGGAAGCCTGCTTCTCTCTCTCCCACTCCCCCTGCTTGTATTCCCTCTCTCACTGTGTCTCTTTCTGTCAAATAAACACAAATCTTTTTTTAAAAAATATCTTTGGCATATCCAAAAAGAATAATAAAAATAGTAATAGTAACAATAATGAATAAATAAACAAATAAATGTATTTGACAGCCATTACAACAGTTTTACCCAACCTCATTTCTTTGAATAATCAAAATCCCAAGTGAAGTGCTCTGACAATAACAATTTTTCACTGTAAAGCGTAGCTATTTTCAGCAAAAGCTCCTGAATATAGCAAACTAATACAGACCACATACTTTTCTTATTTCCTAATCCTATGCTACTCAGAAAAGACCAGAAAAATCTTTATCATTGAGAATTCTTGTTCCTCAACAAATACCATCAATAAGTAAAAGTAGGGACGCCTGAGTGGCTCATTGGGTTAAGCCGCTGCCTTCAGCCCAGGTCATGATCCTAGGTCCTGGAATCGAGTTCCGCATCAGGCTCCTTGCTTGGTGGGGAGCCTGCTTCTCTCTCTGCCTCTGCATGCCACTCTACCTGCTTGTGCGCTCTCTCTCTCTCTCTCTATCTCTCTCTGACAAATAAATAAATAAAACCTTTTTAAAAAATTTTTTTAAAAATTTTTTAAAAATAAGTAAAAGTATAAGATAATACATTGAGAGAATATATAACTAACAAAGGATTAGTGTCAATTAATACTAATATATAAAATATTTTTATTAATCAGTAAGAAGAAAGGATAATCCAGTAGAAAATTCTGCAGAATATACAAACGAGCACTCCATAGAGAAAGAGAAACATATGGCCAATAAACATATGAAAATATATTCAACCTCCCTAGGAATGGAGAAATGCAAATTCAGAGTATAATTGACAACAATAAAGAAGGCTGATGACTCCAAGTATTCAAGAGCATGTGGATCAACTGAACAGTTGTATATTGCTGATGAAAGTGTAAATTGGTACAATTTTTTGGAAAAAAATTTGAGGGCACCTGGGTGCCTCAGTGGGTTAAGCCTCTGCCTTTGGCTCAGGTCATGATCTCAGGGTCCTGGGATCGAGCCCCACGTCAGGCTCTCTGCTCAGTGGGGAGCCTGCTTCCTCCTCTCTCTCTGCCTGCCTCTCTGCCTACTTGTGATCTCTGTCTGTTAAATAAATAAAATCTTTAAAAAAAAAAAAAAAGAAATGTGAGCACATATGTACCTGGAGACACACCCAACAATGCTCCTAGCAGCATTGTTCTTCATTGGGGAAAAAAATCTGGAAACAAAACAAATGCTCAAAAACAGAGTAGCAGAAAAAATGTGCTGTATTCATAAAATGATATATATACATAGTATTGAAAATGAATGTATGAGGGGTGCCTGGGTGGCTGAGTTGGTTGGGCGTCTGACTCTTGATTTTAGCTCAGGTCATGAACTCAGGGTGATGAGATAGAGCCCTGTGTGAGCTCCGTGCTCAGCGGGGAGTCTGCTTCTCTCCCTTTTCCTGTACCTCTGGCCCGTCCCCCACTCACACGCTCTCTCTCTTTCTCTCTCTGTCTCTCTCTCTTTCTAAAATAAAGAAAACAAATCTTTTAAAAAAGAAAGAGGGCGCCTGGGTGGCTCAGTGGGTTAAAGCCTCTGCCTTCGGCTCAGGTCATGATCTCAGAGTCCTGAGATTGAGCCCCACATCGGGCTCTCTGCTTGGTGGGGAGCCTGCTTCCCCCTCTCTCTCTGCCTGCCTCTCTGCCTACTTGTGATCTCTGTCTGTGAAATAAATAAATAAAATCTTCAAAAAAAAGAAAAAGAAAGGAAATGAACATAGGAATGTGTAACAGCATAGGGTAATCATAGTTATATATCAAAGGAAAAAAGGATGTTCCAAAGACAATATATAGTATGTTCATATAGTAGTTTGAAATTAAACAATGTATCACTTAAGCATATGTGTGATGTGGATGCCTGTGTGTGATTGTTAAAAAGTAATTTAAACAATAGAATAATCAACACAAAATCAGACAACATCTACTACTGAGGGAGAAGCAAGGAGGGGTCGAGTGATCTAGAGAAACACCTGGGTAGGTGTAGGTTAATAATAACATTCCAGTTCTTGGGTTGTGTAGTGGTTCACAGAAGACAGAGAGACAGGGAGGGAAGGACATAAGGAAGGAGAAATGTCCCAGTTTCTATTTAAAAAAAAAAAAAGAAGAATTGAAAACAGACTCAGGTAGTCTATGCCAATATTCACTGCAGCATTTTTTACAGTGGTCAGAATGGGGAACACCCCAAGTGTCCCACAGAGATGACCATATCCAATGACTGGATAAATACATTTTATACATTTTATAGCATACAATGGATAAGCAAGGACAAAATTCTTTTTTTCCTTTAAGGTTGCATTTAGTTAATTGACAAAGAGAGTGAGAGAGCACCAGCAGGGGGAACAGCAGAGAGAGAAGCAGGCTAACCGCCAAGCAGGGAGCCCAACACGGGGCTCCATCCCAGGACCCCGGGATCACGACCTGAGCTGAAGGCAGACGCTTAATGACGGAGCCACCCCAGTGTCCAGGAATGAAATTCTGACAGACATCACAACGTGGATAAGTCTTGAAAACATCATGCTAAGTGAAATAAGTCAGACACAAAAGGGTAAATATTGTGTGATTCCATTTACGTGAAGGACTTAGGGTAGACAAATTCCTAGAGACAAAGAGAACAAAGAACCCCACGGCTGGCGGATGGAAGGAACGTGGAGTTATTGCTTCACAGGCACAGAGTTTCTGTTTGGGGTGATGAACGGTTTGAGAAATAAACAGTGGTCATCGTTGCACAATGTTGTGAAGATGATTAATACCACTGAACTCTACACATAAAGATGATTAAAATGGCAAATTTTGTAGTATATACAGTTTACCACAATTTTAAACAACAGCCTCTCAGAGGACAAAAACCTGATTGCCCTGCCTTTTTTTTTTTTTTTTTTTCAAGCAGGCTCCATACCCAGCGTGGAGCCCCACGCAGGGCTTGAACTCACAACCCTGAGATCAAGACCTGAGCTGAGATCAAGAGCCGGATGCTTCATCAGCTGAGCCATCAGGGGCCCCTGCCCTGCCTATTTAAATTCTTCTTCACTCACCGCGTGCACCACGGCTCCCCTGTTTGATTTCCTTGCAGCCTCTGGGCAGAGGTGGAGACAGAGAAGAACAGGCCCGTGTTTCCGGCGGAGTAGTGACCACAGCCAGAGAAGACGCAGACTTTCAGTCTTACTGCATATTTGACACAACAACCAGCCTCTCCTTGCTCCGAGCCCCAAACCATCGCACCTCTGCAGCAGAACCTGTGAGGTGAGGCCCTGAGACTCCCAGCATCGTCGCCACTCCGCTTCTCTGATGCCTTGTCCAGCGCCGGCTTCCTTCCTGCCCCGGCCATACACCGTGATGCTCCCGCGAGGCCCTGCCCTGGGGACTGGACAGTCCAGGAAATCAGGAACTCACATCCAGACGAGTTGCTGAGAAGTTAACAGAAAATTACATGGAGAAGAATAAGTGATAAAAGATGAGCCCTGGAGAAGAGAAGAGAGACACCGAGGTGGGACAGAACAGAGAGGCCGCACGGGGGGCAAGTGGCTAACCACATCTGAGCCTCAGTTTCCTCACACCTAAAATGGAGCCAATACACACGATGTTGTGAAGATCAAGGGAGGTGACATTTAGAAAGATGCTTTAGTTCTCTAAAAAAAAACAGTGAAGAGAAATACAAATCGAAAATGCCTTTATTAGGGGCGCCTGGGTGGCTCAGTCATTAAGCGTCTGCCTTCAGCTCAGGTCATGACCCCAGAGTCCTGGGATCAAGCCCCACGTCACTGGGAAGCCTGCTTCTCCCTCTCCCACTCTCCCTGCTGTGTTCTCTCTCTTGCTGTGTCTCTGTCAAATAAATATATAAAGATATATATTTTTTAATGCCATTGTTATTCTCGTTGTGGAGAGAACAGTCCTGGGCACAACACGACCACACAGCTCCCTCTGGAAACCCCGAGGCTAAAGTCACTGAAGTGGGGAGTGGCTGGGAGGAGACACAGTTCTTTCCAGAGCCTCCTCCGGGCCACACAGAGACAGAGCCTAGACCCATTCCAGGTTCCGCCAACCCCCTAACTGCTGCAGGCCAGATAACACCAGAGGCCATGAATCAGCACTAAGCCTACAGCTCAAGCCGACAGCAGGAGGAGGCCTCTGTGCGTCTCAAAGACATCCTCTCTGGCCCCAAGAGACCAGGACCATGGGGAGCCTCGAGTAGGGGATTCCTGGACCTGAGGATTTCCCTCAAAGAAAACAGATGAAAAAAAGACCAGTAAGAGCTGATATTGTTTTGGGGGGTTTTTGTGTGTTTCTTTTTTTTTTTTTTCCTTAAAGATTTTATTTTGAAGTAATTGCTACACCCAATGTGGGGCTCAAACCTCCAGATCAAGAGCCCCACACTCTACTGAATAAGCCCGCCAGGTGCCCCTTTTATGTCTTACAAAATAAAAACATTCTGAGGTATCTGGGTGGGCCAGTCAGCTAGGCATCTGACCCTTGATTTCAGCTCAGGTCGTGATCTCAGGGTCTGAGATCGAGCCCCACATTAGACTGCGTGCTCAGAGCGAAGTTGGCCTGGGATTCTCTCTCTCTCTCCCTCTGCCCCTCCCCATGCTTGTGCACTCTCTCTCTCATTCTCTCTTTCTCTCTCTCTCTCTCTCAAATAAATAAATAATTGTCTTTTTTTAAAAACAACAAAGTAAAAACATCTTTTTAAATTAAATAGCAACCATCATTATCATTTTATTTAAAAAAGGAAATTTGGGGGTACCGGGGTGGGTCACTTGGTTAAGCGACTGCCTTCAGGCCAGGTCATGATCCTGGGGTCCTGGGATCAAGCCTCATGTCAGACTCCTTGCTCGGTGGGAAGTCTGCTTCTCCCTCTCACTCTGACCCTCCCCCCTGCTCATGCTTGCTAGCTCTCTCTCAAATGAATAAACAAAAAAAAATTTTTTTTTAAAAGGAAATTTTAACAACAAAATAAGAACATAATCATCTCACAATAAATATAAACATTTAGCTGAATTAAATTTAACTTCATAAAAAGACTGTACTTTGTCCTTAATGTCCTCATTTTGCAACAAGCTGGTGAGATGAGCACCAGGGAAGAAACAGCATTGGAGAATAATTCAGCACAAACTGCCTCCAATGCCTCTAGCCTCCTCCCCACCACGCCTCTATCAGAGAACCGAGCGGTCCCTCCCCAGTGACACCACAGACGAAACACATAATGTTATTAAAGCACAGAGAGTACTGCAGTTCTTAAAAAAAGGTTGCCTCTATTTTGCTAAGGTGCTGCGCACTTTGTAGGCTCAAAGTACTTCTTGCCTTCTTCCCTCATGCGCACCTCCCGGACGCACACACAATACTCAGATACATTGAGAAAAGAAGAAAGGACAGCCCCCAAGAAGAAAGTCTTCAAAGAAAATTTATGCTTCTTTGGTCCTTTCTTTTATTGATTCTAAGACACATTTTTTTCATGTCTTGACATCTTTAAGAGCACTGTGCATTCCCTTCTCTGTGGTATAGTCACGGAACAATCGATGTGTGCAGTTGACGGCACCTAAGAGTCTGGGGAAGTGGTAGCTCTAATCTTAGGGACACCACCCGTTCTGACCACTATCATCCAGACACAACCGTGAATGTGTCCCACTGATCTTACGTCCTATTTCCTCCTAAATCCGTTCCCCACCCCACCTTCCCCACACCCCACCACTCTGACACAAATTTGGCTCAGGTCTGGATCAGTTAGGATGCTGTCAGCTGTGACTAATCGAAATCCCACCTCAAAGTGGCTTAAACACAAAGCAAACAAATCGCCTCACCAGATGGGAAATCCAGAGCCTGGCAGCTTGGGCTTCATCCACTCAACAGCATTATGATGTCTTCAAGGGCCCTACTGTTCTCCCCACCCCGGCTGCACCCTCTGGCTGAGGGAGACGTCTGCTAGAGTTCCCAACATCACCCACCTACCACTTTGCCAGGGCTGCCCTAATGAAATGCCCAGAGTGGGGGCGCTGAAACAACAGAAATGCGTTTTCTCATGGTTCTGCGGGCTGGAAGTCCATGATCTAGGTGTCGGCAGGTCTGGTTTCTCCTGAGGCCTCTCTCCTCAGCTTGCAGATGGCGCCCTCCTCGCCATGGCCTCGTGTGGCCTCTGCACATCCCTAATGACCCTGTGTGTCCACATTTCCTCTTCTCTCAAGCACCCCAGTCAGATTGGATTAGCACCCACTCAAATGGCCTCATGTTAACTCAGTCACCTGTCTGCAGACCCTGTCCCCAGATAGTCACATTCAGACGTACGAGGGTTAGGACTCTGACATACGAATTTGGGAGAACACAGTTCAACCCATAACAACCTATATGTCAAACAAATGTCCAGAGGGCAGAGGACCCTCTCCTCCTGTGGCTCCCTTACAGAGGTAAGGAAGCTTCTTCCCGAGGCCCGCACACTTTTCCTCATGCCTCATTGACCAGAAATGGGTCAGATGCCCACTCGTGGGGCACCTGGCTGGCTCAGTCCCTGGAGCATGTGACTCTTCCTCTCAGGGTCGTGAGTTACAAGCCCCACATTGGGCATAAAGCTTACTGTAAAAAAAAAAAAAAAGTGCCCACTCTCGAACCAACCTCTGGCCAGGATGGTGGAACCACCCTGATTGCTTCAAATTAATCATCTGGAATGGGACTGGTGCTGGCAAGCCCTATAACAAGGCCCTCTGGTGGCCTCCACTTCTGAAATCGTCTCCTGACAATTTCTAAACCTCTTCTGTGTCCAGTACCGGCCCCCTCCACCCCTCATCCATACAGCTGTCAACAAAGATCCTTACAAGACAGGAACCACCTCCGCCATCCCACTAAAACATCCACATGGTCTGCGAAAGCACCAAGCCGGAACTCTGCACCATAGAGTGCCGGGCAGTCACCTATTGCCACATAACAAACCGCTCCAAGACTCAGTGGCTTAAAAGAGCCATCATTTCCTTCTTTTTTTTTTTTTTAAGATTTTTACAATTTGAGAGAGAGCGACATGTACGCATGTGGGAGGGGCGGAGAGAGAGGGACCGGCAGACCCTGCAGAGTGTGGAGCTCCATGACACAGGCTTTGATCCCAGAACCCCGAGATCACAGCTGAGCCACCCAGGCACCCCAAAACAGCAGTCATTTCTTTTTGCTCATGATTCTGCACTGTGGACAGAGCTCGGTGGGTTGGCTTGTTTCTGGGACGTGCACCTTCCCTTTTCTTCAGTCACTTCTCCATCTCTCCTTCCTCCATGTTCCTTCCCCTCAGCACAGCTTGGCCCCTCTCCCTCCCTTCCCTTCCTCTTCTGCTTTTCACTTTCTTTATCTGCTGACCCTTCCGTCGGTCACACCCCTTCCCCTCTCCGCCCAGAATTGTCCCTGTTCCTCAGACTTCAACCGTTCTCGGCCGCTCTCTCTCCCAGGCAGGAGATGCACCACGGGACATGGGGCAGAGACTTCCCAGTCTCTGCCCCCACACCTCTTAGAGAATTGGGGTAAAGAGGTAGGCAGAGTGACCACAAGTGACACAGATTCGAATCATTTCTCACCTCTCTTCCCTCCTTTCCTCATCCCCAGGCCCCAGAATCTGCTCCTCTCCAGTCATGTTGGCACGCGAATCTTGTCCACAGGCTTTCCTTTGTGGAGGACCCAGGCTAAGATACATCGCCCCTGAGATGGCGCTGGAAACAGGCTGTCAGGTGGGGTTTGGAGCTGAACTGTTCACTTATCCAAAAGGAGTAGTGGCCCCACTGCTGCTGGTCAGTGGGATTCCTTTAACACCCAGCGCTGGTCCTCACCAACTTTCTCTTCTTCACTTTGGGCCCTTTTGCCTTTTTTAAAAAGATTTAATTTATTTATTTGTCAGGGAGAGTGCGGGCACAAGCAAAGCAGGCAGAGGGGGAAGCAGGCTCCCCGCCGAGCAGGGACCCTGATGCACGGCTGGCTCCCAGGACCCCAGGATCATGACCCAAACCGAAGACAGATGCTTCACAGACTGAGCCACCCAGGCACCCCCCTTTCATGCATTTTAGATCAGCTCCTCTGATCACTGAACTTCCTTGTGCTCTGGAAGACGGGAACCAGCGCTGGCAGTGTAGAGGGGCTGAGGGAGTGAGGGAAGGGTTACGAGGTTCCAATCATAGCCAACGCCTCTTTCCGCCACACATCAGCCTAAACGCCATGGCAGGGCCGAGTCTGAGGTTGTGGGTGTTGACAAGCTGGAAATTATTGGGATGAGGGGGAGGGTTGGTAAGAGTGTAAAAGGAGGAATAAATAACGGCTTTTAATAAAGGATTGCTGTTTGTGGGCTCAGATTTATCGCCAGTGGCCAGCCAGTCCATGTCAAAACAACTCAGAATGTGCTTGAGGCAAAAGACTTGATGGGATGCGTATGCACCGAGAGAGAAAAGCATGGAAGGAAGGTCTCCCCACAAACTCACATCCAGCCCAGCTTCTCCAAGTGATTGGTTTATGCTTCATTGTTAAAAAGAAAACCCTGGGGTGCCTGGGTGTCTCAGTTAAGCGTCTGCCTTCAGCTCAGGTCATGATCCCAGGGTCTTGAAATCGAGCCCCACATCGGGCTCCCTGCTCAGCAGGAAGTCTGCTTCTCCCTCTCCCTCTGCTCCACACCTCTGCTCACGCTCTCTCCTACCCTCCCTCTCAAATAAATATTTTTTTAAAAAGGGGAGGGGCGTCTGGGTGGCTCAGTGAGTTGGGCCGCTGCCTTCGGCTCGGGTCATGATCTCGGGGTCCTGCGATCCGGCTCTCTGCTCGGCAGGGAGCCTGCTTCCCTCTCTCTCTCTCTGCCTGCCTCTCTGCCTACTTGTGATCTCTGTCTGTCAAATAAATAAATAAAATCTTAAAAAAAAAAAACTTTACTGTACAAAACTAACACACATATGAAAAAGAAGATAAAACATAAATACATAAAACAAGTGGTAACTGAACCTCTCAAGGTAATCCCTTCATAATAAAAATATTGAGTCACTACGTTGTACACCTGAAAGTAATATTGTGCTGTATGTCAATTATCATTCAATAAATAAATAAATAAAAATAAAACGATTTTTAAAAGATGTTAATTATCTATTTATGTGAAAGAAGGACCGCACTAGAGTGGGGGTGGAGGCAGAGAGAGAAGGGGAAGCAGGCTCCAGCCTGAGCAGGGAAGCCCGACAAGGTTCCATCCCACAACCCTGGGATCACGACCTGAGCTGAAGGCAGATGTTTAATCAACTGAGCCACCCAGATGCCGCAAAGTAAAAGAAGATTTAAAATAAATTTAAAAAAAATAAAATATCTCAGGGGTTCCCAGCTGGCTCAGTCAGTGGAACGGTTGACTCTTGATCTAGGGGTCATGAGTTTGAGTCCCACGTTGGGCATAGAGATTACTTTAAAATAAATAAATTAAACCAAATTAGTAAATAAATAAATAAATAAGATGTCTCAATTTCCCTTGCATCCAGAATCGGAAATAAGTGTATCCATGTTGCAACATCATTGCTACAACTGTTGTAAGACATTAGAATTCCATGTCAAAGCTCTTGACAGTTTCCAATTCTTTTAGTTAAATAGCGAAACAAATGCGCTTGCCATTATGCTCCGGATCTAGCAGTCAGCGCAACAGTGCTGACTTTTTTCCTCGTTTTCCTCCATCTAGCCACTGTGTGGTCGTCACTCCATGCTCTGCCATTCCCCGGGGGTGTGAGGAGTTTTTTCCTCCTTCCTTTCTATCCTTATTCCCCCCGATGATCTGTGTCTTTTTGCCATTAAACATCAAGGTGTCCGATATCCTTGGATACTGAGAGTCTATGTTTACCTTTGCAAATCCTTCAAAAAGACTTGAACAGTATTATGTCTCCTGGGTTCTCTATGCTGGTGTCCTATGTAGATGACCTCAGCCTCTAACTCAACAGATGCCTACCAGTGGGACTCAACAATTTTGCTCTCCTCTCTCATTTAAAAGGGCCACAAGGTGGGGCACCCAGGTGGCTCAGTAGGTCGGGCATCTGCCTTTGCCCCAGTCATGATCCTGGGGGGTCCTGGGATAGAGCCCCACGTCAGGCTCCCTGCTCAGCTCCCTCTCCCTCTGCCATTCCCCCGTTTGTGCTCTCTGGCTCTTCCTTATCTCTCTATCAAATAAATAAATAAAAATCTTTAAAAGGGCCATAGGGTTTTTTGGGTTTTTTTTTTAAGATTTTATTTATTTATTTGACAGAAAGATCACAAGTAGGCAGAGAGGCAGGCAGAGAGAGAGAGAGAGGGAGAAGCAGGCTCCCTGCTGAGCAGAGAGCCTGATGCGGGGCTCGATCCCAGGACCCTGGGATCATGACCTGAGCCAAAGGCAGAGGCTTAACCCACTGAACCACCCAGGCCCCCGGCCAGAAGGTTTCTAAGGAAAAATTAACAATTCTGTTTGACCTGAATCTATTACCCGTGCCATGTCTTTTCACACAACAGCCCAATACTTCCCAGCAGAAGCCATGCTCAAGGTCCTGAGGACATGTCCAATTTCACCATGATGCATCTTTCAGGCATGGCTGCCTATTATTAACAAAAATACTGGGTATTCTTCAACTGCTCACTCTTTAATACAAGTGACTGGAGCGGAGCGTGGCTGCTGAATTGGAAGAAAAATGATCCCCCCTCCAACAGGGCTTATCCTGATGAGGATAAGAACTCTCCTTCTTTTGACAGGAGAAGATAGAATCGCCTTGGGTGGGATGATTGTAGGTCATAGAGACAAGCAACGACCTGTTGCCTAATCCAGGCCTTTTCTGGACGCTGGAAAGCTGGACAGCTCCCTGTCCGCGAGCTGTAGCCACCCATGTGATTCTGGGAGACAGACCCTTTAGCTTGATAGTTCTATAAATAGTCTAGCTCCTCTGGAGCTGGTATTCATCAAAGGACACAGTGACTTCAACATTTTAAATGCTACCAGATAATTCAAAAGAGCTCCAAGTCTTTCCTTGCTTAAGATCAAAAACTGTAAGAAATACTAAAATTGAATTAAAGACAAAAATAAACGAGTTGAACCAGTGGAGTGTGATGTTTTGAATAATGACAAATCCCCAAGATGTCTTAGGGAGACAGAAACTTCTGGATACGAACTTAATTTTATAAGACAAATGGAGATATTTTTCTTGATTTACAAATAACAGTGTGTGCCTTGAATGAGGACAGGGAGGCAGGTCAGAAAGTGACATGTTGGGGTGCCTGGATGGCTCAGTGGGTTAAGCCGCTGCCTTCAGCTCAGGTCATGATCTCAGGGTCCTGGGATGGAGCCCTGTATCAGGCTCTCTGCTCGGCAGGGAGCCTGCTTCCTCCTCTCTCTCTGCCTGCCTCTCTTCCTGCTTGTCATCTCTCTCCGTCAAATAAATAAATAAATCTTTAAAAAAAAAAAAAGAAAGAAAGAAAGTGACATGTTGTCCAGCTTGTCACTCAGCACCTTCCTGTACCAAAGAGCTCTTGTAGGTCAAAAATGTTATGATAACAAAAACACAGCAGTGATTATCTCTGGGCAGGGGCTTAGGGATCTGGGGTGAGTGTCTGTAGGGAGGGGTCCTGGGAAGCTTGTGGGGTCTGCCACCTCCCACCTTTCTGGATCATGGGATCAAGCCCCACATTGGGCTCCCTGCTCAGTAGGGAGTCTGCTTCTCTCTGTGTCTCCCTCTGCCCTCCCCTCTGCTCTCACCCACTCTCTCTTAAATAAATAAATGTTTTAAAATAAAAAACAGATTTTCTATTTCTCAAAAATAATTTTAAAAAATTAAATTAAAAGCTGTTGTTCCTTGACCTGCCCAGCGTGCCTGCCGCGGGAGAGACCCACCGTACACGCGGGCGTCCCTCGGCTGGAACTGGGACTCCGAGCCAGAACAAGGCCATGTGATGATGCTCTGGCTGCTGTGAAATGCAAAGCCTTTGTCCCAGTCTTGGCGTCTGTGTTGTGCCAGCATCCAGGAAACTGTGGCAGGCTAACCCATTAATTGACAAGTGCGGGGAAATCTCGGACTCACCAGAGCTCCTGCCACCACCGTTAAGTGTCCCCTGGAACACAGCTTTCTCCCCGTGCTCAGGCAACATCTGCTTTGGCTGGGTGGTCATAAAAGCCTCAAGAATCATGCTAGAAACCTCCTCAGGTAGAAGCTGGAGCAGGAACAGACTGTAGCAGCAGGTGGATGTCCCCCCCCGATGCCCAGGACTGGCACCCATGATGGTGGCTTCAGGGAGAGGATGCTGGCTTGGTTTAAGACTCACCACCTGTTCTTCGGCAAATTTCTTGGGCTTCTTTGCAGCTTCTACGGGAAGAAAGGGAAAAGGCATAGGCTGTGTTCCCCTGGGACATCTCATGAGAATGGGCCACTGTTAGAGGATGTGAGAATATGTTTCTGTAACAGTCTGGTGCCACAAATATCTTCCCTCCTGGCCACCAGCTCCCAGCTGCTGTCCCCTCAGCGGGCCACCGCGAGGCCATGAGGCCCCCAAGGTCAATGCTCTCTCTGCTGAGGCCATCTGATCCACTCTCCAACACAGGCGCAAGCCCTGGATTCTTCTGCTCAGCTAAATAAAAGTGAAAACTATCAGTAGGCTGATGGTGAAAAATGGAATCGGGAAGATGGGGACCAGAGGATCCGAGGATGTTTCCTGGATACAGCACTGACCACACTGCTCTCTCTGGAAATCCCAAGGCTAAGGCTTTAGGAGCAGGAACAGCCAGGAGGGCACACAGCCCTTTCCTTCTCACCCCTGAGCCCCTTCCCAGCCACACACAGAGTGAGGGTCCAGCAAGACATGCCTTAGCTACCTAACACCTTGATGGCTTCAGACCAGACCCCAGGAGAAGCCAGTGGTCAATATCTAGACCAATCTCAAGTGCAGCTTCTGGGCATCTCCGCGACTGCCCCTCTGGCCCAGGACTTCAGCATCCAGACCAGCTCTGCTCCCTCCACTCCCCTGCACCCTGAGCTGGAGAGCGGTGCCCGGTGAGTGCCACGCCTGCACTCTACCCTCTAGTGGCCACGGGGAGGAACAGCAGGAAGCTGAATCTCCATTGTCCTCAAAGGGGAAAGGAGATGCCCGAGGTCACTGGCTGGTCTTCTCTCTTACTCCCATCTTTTTGTGGATGGTTGAAGACTTTTCATAGTGATGCAAAAACCAAGCCATGTTCCTACAACCATTTAAATGTTTACTGCAGTCAAAATTATACTGGATCCTTATTTGTACGGCCTCTTGTTGTACACTCCCTGAATTCAGTTATTATCTTGGCAGAAGACTTCAGTCCTAACGCCCAGCACCAGAGAGTGCTGTCTATGGGCTACAGCAAGGAGCCCCTCCCCCAGGAATGCCCCGCTAATAGCATCCTCTTCTGTGTGGGCTGGGGTGCAAAGGTGTGGAAGCACTGACCCAGCAAGATTCAAAAAAAGTGGGTTGAATTAAATCAGATTCCATGAGTGAATTAATGAATGAACTCAAAGTACCAGCTTTGCCTCTTTTTTTTTTTTAAAGATTTTATTTATTTATTTCACAAACAGAGATCACAAGTAGGCAGAGAGGCAGGAGGAAGCAGGCTCGAAGCAGAGAGCCCCATGTGGGGCTGGATCCCAGGACCCCGAGATCATGACCTGAGTCGAAGGCAGAGGCTTTAACCCACTGAGCCACCCAGGTGCCCCATCAGCTTTGCCTCTTAATAACTGCAAACCACCAGCCTCTCCAAGCCTTGATTTTTCCAACTGCAAGAGAAAGAATTTGCAGGGTTATGAGAATTAACAAGGAAGGGCTGCCTGGCATAAGTAAAAGCTATAAAACATTATGTACATTTAATTATTACCTTTGACATTCACAGTTACCCCACCGTTTCCCTAACTGACCACTCTCTTCACCCTCACTTCCCTGCCATATACCCTGCTCTCATCCACAAACAATTCTTCAGACACCTTTCCCCCCCAAAATCTCTCCACATTAAAAACGTCATGGACAGCTCCCCTTTGCCTACTAGGTCAAGTCTAAACTCCTGCCATAAAGATCTTGGTCACCTGGCCGTCACTCCTTCTGTTTTCCATGAATCCCACACTGGATTCCATGAATCCCACATTGGAGGGGCGGGGGGGTTAGGGAGGGCTCCAAGTCCAAGGTACATGAGCCACTAGGGGCTATAAGGTCCCAGGGTCAGCCTATATTAGGCAGAAGTTTACCCAGGGAAGTCAGAAGCAATAGCACAGAGGGGCAAGTTCAGTAGATGAAGCAGAGAGGCTAAAGTCAGAGCAGCAGAAACAGCATCAGAATTGGATTTAGGTGGGGAACCTGGGTGGCTCAGTCAGTTACATAGCTGACATCTCAGCCCAGGTCTCGGGCATGAGTTCAAGCCCCGCATTGAGCTCCACACCCAGCATGGAACCTACTTAAAAAAAAAAAAAAAAAAGGCCGCCTGGGTGGCTCAGTCGGTTAAGCCACTGCCTTTGACTCAGGTCATGATCCCAGGGTCCTGAGATGGAGTCCCACATCAGGCTTCTTGCTCAGGGGAAGCCTGCTTCTCTCTCTCTGCCTCTCCCTGCCACTTTGCCTGCTTGTGCTCTCTCTCTCTCTGACAAGTAAATAAATAAAATCTTTCAAAAAAAGAAAAAGAAAAAAGAATGGGATTTAGGGGCAGGGGAAGGACATAAGCCATGTATTTTAATAAGGATGGGCTCAGTTACACTGTCTTAACAAACAACCTCCAAACCCCAGTAGCTTAACACAACAGAGACTTGTTATTTGTGAATGCAAAGTCAGCAGCGGGTCTGGTGTGGGGTGACTCATGGTAACTGTCTTCCATGAGGCAGACTTGACTGCGGAAGGGATGCTAATATTTGGCGGAGGGTGCAGACTTTGCTTTGCTTCAGCCTGGAAGAGAAACTTGTCACTTTTGCTCGTACCTCACTGTCCGCAATTAGTCAAACCACCCCACCTTATTTGGGGAGGACTGGTCCATGTGGCTAAGGCGGTAGAATCCAAAAATGTCACCCACTGGGGGAGGGGCTCCATGGGGGATGGGTACTAAAGACAGGCACTTGTTAGGATGAGCACTGGGTGTCCATGTAAGTGAGGAATCACTGAACTCTACTTCTGAAACCAGTATTACACTAGATGCTCACTAACTCGAATTTAAATAAAAATTTGAAGAAAAAAAAGTCACCCACAATCCCTCCCCTCCCTACACGGAGGTCACCCCTCCCATCAACAGTGCAGCCTGCTTCTCCTCTCCCTAAATTGGGGCTGGCGTGGTGACCTCCCTTGACCAAGAGAATGTAGCAGGAAGGACAAAAGTGCAGCCCTCAAGCCCTTCTGTTTTTGCTCTCTTGGAACCCAGCCCAAACCCTGGAGGCCCATGGAGGAGAATGAAGGAGCCCCCTCAGAGTTCCCAGCTGAATGCAGCGGCAGAAGCCACCTGTCTGACAGGGAATGAGATGCATCGCTCAGTCAACACACAGAATCCAGAGAAATAACCCAAATGTCCATCTGTCCCTGAGCTGACCCCTTCAGCTCGCTAAGCAACAGAAATCGACAAGAGGCGGGGGCTTCTGGATGGCTGGGTTGGTGAACTCTTGATTTCGGCTCAGGTCATGATCTCAGTGCTGCGCCTGAGATGGAGCCCGAGGTTGGCCTCTGCACTCAACGTGGAGCCTGCTTGAGGTCCTACCCCCACCGCCACCCCCGCCTCCACCCTCCACTCTCTATCAATAAATAAATCAACTCTTTCAAAAAACAGAAAAAAGAAACTGAGAAAAGACCAAATGGAGTCTCAGGCAAGGCTTTATTGGGGTTTTTGCTTGAGCACAAGGGAGGCAGCACAGAGAATCTTCAGGCAGACTCCCTGAGGTGATCAGGGAGAGCTTTTAAAGAAACTTAGGTGCTGGGAATGCCGTCCATTTCTGTGTCAGGAAGGACTTGGGGTGCTCCTGGGGGGCTCAGTCATTAGGCATCTGCCTTGGCTCAGGTCATGATCCCAGGGTCCTGGGATGGAAGCCTGCTTCTCCCTCACCCTCTCCCCCTGCTTGTGTTCTCTCTCTCGCTGTGTCTCTTTCTCTGTCAAATAAATAAGTAAAACCTTAAAAAAGAAAAAAGAAAAAAAAAAAGGAAGGACTTTGGGTTTGAGCATCTCTTCAGCGTAGAAGAAAATAACAACCACAGCTTCCGGAGTTTCGATGAAACCTCAGATAAGAGGCCAACAGCCCCCGGGTCTGTGACTTCACATTTTGGGGGCATTCGTTGTATCCCTGAGGGTTCCAACCTTCTGTAAGTGTGGGGTGGCCACAAACCAGGAAAGGGCATACGCAGATTTCTATAGAAACGACGAGTCCGTGAAAGATTTTGAGAGACCAAGAGGCTGGTATGTTTCAGAGTGCAAAGTGATTTTGGAATGTGAAGAGCTTCTTTGGGTTGAGTTCCATTGAAGTTTGTCCCTGGCCTGTGTTCCTGAACTATGGAACGTGAGTACCGGGTTATGGAATAGCTTCTCTTGATAAATGAACAACTAACAAGTACTGTGGGCAGAAAAGGAAGGATAGAAGGAAAGAAGGAAGGAAGGAAGGAGGAGAGAAGAGGTGGGGAAGGTGACGAGGAAGCACGTGGATGTAGGGATTCGTCAGCACCCATGCGCTGAAGGGTCATGCCTCTTCATGCATGGTCATGTCTAACTAGCCTGTTAAATCTCCACCCCTGAGCATGACTTTTACTGTTATAATGAAGGGGAAAGTCCATGAAAGATCAGCAGTAGCGTCCATCTGGGAGCAGACTGGTCTGGTCCCATCCTTGCCAGTCTTCAGAGCCCATGTGCTCCTCTCAGTAACCATTTTCCCTTTGCAGTCCCCCGAGATGCTACTCCAGAGCCCTGAGTTTCAGCCTTTTCTCTTCCTTATGGAGGCAGCCAAAGAACGCTGGATTCTGCGGTCGGGGCTGAGGGGACCCAAGTCCAGTCTCTCCGTCTCACAGATGATAGATAAATAAAATACGGCAAATCCACGACACGGAATATTATTTGGTGATTAAAAAGGGTTAATTTTCAGACACCTGCTACAAGAAGGATGAACCATTTATGTGAAATGTGCACAAGAGACAGATGCATACAGACAGGAAGTAGGTCAGTGGTTGCCTAGGCCTGGAGGGAGCTGGGAGCGGACACCAGGTGCGACTGCGGTGGGTGTGGGTGTTTTGGGGGTGATGGAAATGTTCTAAAACGGAGTATGGCCACGGTTACACGACGCTATGGATACACTAAAAACCATTAAATTGGGGGCGCCTGGGTGGCTCAGTCATTAAGTGTCTGCCTTCGGCTCAGGTCAGGATTCCCGAGTCCTAGGATGAGCCCCACGTCGGGCTCCCTGGTAGGTGGGAAGCCTGCTTCTCCCTCTCCCACTCCCCCTGCTTGAGTCCTTCTCTCGCTGTGTCTCTCTCTGTCAAATAAATAAATAAAATCTTTTAAAAAATGTCTAAAAGAAAAAGCAATTCACAGCTTTGCTACCCTAAGAACATTTTGTATTCATTCTTACCATCTCTCAATTTTTGACTATAACTTTTCTCACACAGATGTAATTATAAAATGGATGTTATTTTACATCCTCATTAGGGCCATGCATAAAATCATAAACATTATTCATGCTTTTACACGTTCTTCATAACTGTCATTTTTAATAGCTGCATATATTTCATTGGCTTTTGTGTTCTAACTTAACTTGCTGACTGTTGAGGATCTGGTTGCTTTCCAACTTTTTCCTCTTACAAAGCATGCTACAACTAATATCTTCCACATTTGTCCGTATAGGATCTTTTGCTTCTGTTTAATTATATCCTTAGGGCAGATTCCCAGGAGAGGGATTCCTGAACTTCAGAACGTGAACAGTTTTATGGCCATTGAAAGGTGAGGCTGTAATGCATCCAGAAAAAGGTTGTGACCACGCACACGACCTCCACCAGTCCACTGATGCGCCCCTTTCCCAAAGTGTCCCCACCCTGATGAAAGAGTGTAATTTTGTTTGTGTTTGTGTCTTGCTATAAACTAAGCCATGCAAAATAAGACTCTCAATTTAAATGCCGCTTATAATTTCCTGTCTTCTATATGAAGAAAAATGGGAGCATTTTTCTTCACTCTGGGTCACCTAACACAAGAAGGACTCCTCACGTGGAGCTCCCACATTGGACCAGAGGGACCCACCCAGTGGAAATGTAACCTGCAGAGGATCCCCAGCAGGGTATGCCTCCAAAACACAGGACTGGAGTGAGATTCCCGTGTGTGCGGAAAATCAGACTGCATTGTGAGTCAAGAATGAAGAGAAACGTGGACTGTAGCTAGCAAACTTCTCCTGCAGAAGCTACGACTGTGCTCAGGGGCACATCCTTAAATAGAGCATCACCTGTTTGCTCGGGCTGCCCTAACCCAACACCAAAGATTTGTGCAGAGCTTGTGCAGAAACTTACTTTCTCACAATTCCGGAGGGAGCTGGCAAGTCCAAGATCACAAGATGTGGGCACATTTGATTTCTACTGGAGCTTCTCTCCTTGACCTACAAAGGGACCTCCTTGACCTAGCAGTGTCCTCACAAGGTCATCCCTGGGTCTGCATTTATGTCCTCATTTCCTCTTATAAGAACCAGAGTCACACCGGGTTAGGGTCTACCCTAATGACATCATTTACCTTGATTACCTCTTTATAGGGCCTATCTCCAAACACAGCCATCTTCACAGTCATCTTGCTGGGCTGGCAATCTGTGGTGACCAGCTGACTAGACTGTGTGGTGTCCCCATGGGTCCAAGTTTCCACTAGGACGAAGAGCCACCTGAACCCAGGGTCACCAGAGGGGCAGCTATGGGGGGGGTGGGTAGAAGGAGGAGTGTGAGGAGAAGTGGTGCGAGAAATCCGCAACCGCGTGGGCCCCAGGGTTGGGGAAGTGCAGGCATCCTGTGGTGGGGCTGGTTTTAGATTGGAGATGTGTACCCATGGGTGGTGTCCTAGGAGTTTTGCCGCTGTGGGAGTTGTGAGAATAACAGTATGGGGGCTGGTCCACCTGGGCTGTAAGGACTTTGGGTGAAGTTCTCATAGGAGAACTTGGTCCCCAGGATTTAGGGCCTGGGGGAAAGAAATCTCTGCCAAGGCTGTTGGGGGCAGGGATGGTTGCATCTGCACGAGCCCTGAGGAGGCTCTAAGAGGGTCTGATAAGGCAGACAGGACAGGAGGGTGGGGGAGCGGCAGGCAGGTTGTGACTGAGCAGGAAGGGCTGCTGTACAGGAGCTCAAAGGGGCTGAGTCCTAATGGGCTGCAAGGAGAGGCCCTAAGATGGGTGCTAGTGGGAGAAGGGTTGGCCTAGAGAGGCGGGTTTCAAGAGTGCATTTGGTGAGTTGTTCCTTGAGGAGGCCATTGGCCTCTCGACCTTACGCGAGGATTGGGGGTGGTAGGGGATATGGAGTTTCCGGGTGATGTTGAGGCTCTCAGAGATTTGTTGTGTGATGCTGGAGATGAAGGCCAGTCCGTTGTCCGATTGTAGGGTTCAAGGGAGTCCAAATCTCGGGATGACGTGTTCAATGAGAACCGCGGCAATCACGTCTGTTGTTTCCCTAGTGGTGGGGAATGCCTCGATCCAGCCTGTGAAAATGTCCACAAAAGTTAGTAAGTATCTAAAGGTTTTGTGTTGAGGCATGTGAGTGAAGTCAAGTTGCCAGTCCTCCCCTGGCTGATGCCCTCTGAGCTGGTGGGTGGGTCCCGGTCTGAGGAGGTGGCCCTGGGCGTTGACCGCAAAACAGGTTCTGCAGGCCTGGTGTACCTCCTTAGTGGTCTTTTGGAGGAGGGGGTGGTGAAAGAGGTTAGAGAAATTGGTATAGGGCCTTTGGACCGATGCGGAGAGACTGGTGGATGTCAGTAATGAGGGTGTGGATTAGGCTGTTCATGTGGGCAATTTTGTCCTGGAAAAAATGCCATCCCTTGTCACCCAACCTGCCACCTCATGTTTTGGGGGCCCGAGTCTCCTCATCAGTGTAGGAGGGACTGCGGGGAGTGTTAAGAAAGAGGAGAGGGGCTGGAGAGGAGTTTAAGGCCGTCAGTTGGGCAATAGAGTCGGCCTTGTCATTCCCCAAAGAGATGGGTTCCTTGGAGGCCTGATGGCCATGGCAGTGGATAATAGCCACCCCGTAGGGTGATTGAGAGCCTCGAGGACTTTGGCAATAAGAGGCCCGTTGACTATGGGAGTTCCCCTGATCGTGAGAAATGCCCTTTCTCACCAGAGGACAGAGTGAGTGTCGGTAATAAGGAAAGCCTATTTGGAGTCAGTATAAATAGTGACCCATTGTCCCTCACATAAGTGAAGGGCCCTGGTGAGAGCCACAAGTTCTGCCTTTTGAGAAGTAGTCCCAGTGGGAAGGGGGGCCGCTTCTATGTCAACGTCCAGAGCGACCACTGCATAGGCCACGTGTGGCTGTCCATCCAGCGCTGTGTGGGAGCTCCCAACATGAACAGAGTGCGATCGGGGTCAGGCAGTGGCTGGTTCGAAAGTCCTGGATGGGAGGGACAGAGTTCTTCCAGGAGTTGAGAGCAGGAGTGGGAAGGAGTGTGGGTAGACGAAGGTGTCGACAAGAGAGTGGCGGGATTTAGGCGAGGGGAGACAGAGTGTGACCTGCGGGTTTTCTATGACTAGCAAGTGGTAGAGTTGGGGAAGGAGTGAGTTGTGCCAAGGATTTGTGGCTGACTAAGTCCATTAGTCGATGGGGGGCGAAGGCCGTGAGGGGCTGTCCTAAGGTAAGTTTGAGGGCCTCTTTTGTCAGAGGCGGCTGCTGCTAGGGCCCTGAGGCAGGGCTGCCATCCCTAGGTGGTGACATCTAGTTGCTTGGAGAGTTAATGGGGATAAGGAGACCCTGCTGCCGGAGGCAGTCGATGATGGGCTTAAGTTGTCACCTGTGGGTTGTTACTATAGATCTGGAAATGTCCCATACCTGCGGGTCCACGGAAGGGAGACAGCCTAGGATAGAGAACAAGTCAGAGGGGCGTAGAGGGAGCACGAGGTGAGCAGAAGTCGAGGGAGAGGGAGACAGACGAATGGTGGCCTGAGGTTTGTGGGGGATGTCCCTGCTTAGTAGGGGAACAGGGCAGGAAGGTATGAAGAGGAAGAAGTGTGAGAAGGGGAACCCATCCAGGCTGCACATAAGGGGTGGGGTGGCCTTTGGAGTGGAGAAGTACCATCGATTCCCATAACTGCAACTGGGGAGGGACGAGTAGGACCCGAGTAGGAAGGCAGGACAGAATAGGTAGCCCCCATGTCCAACAGAAAGGAAATGGACTTACCCACTACCTGGAGCGTGACCCTGGGCTCGGCATGGGTGAGAGGAGTGTCCGAGTCTGGGCTCCGTCAGTCATCCTCCAATCCGAGAAATTGGAAGGCAGGACTTATCGTCTCAGGGTCTCCCCTGTGTGGAGACGCTGGGAATCCCCCGAGGCTGGGGCAGTCCGATTTCCAGTGGCCCATCATGCGGCATCGCGGGCACAGCCTAGTAGGCGCTTTTGGATTGGGGCAGTGACGGGCCCAGTGTCCCTCAGCTCCGCACTTGAAACAGGCCCCCAGAGGGACGCAGTTAGGTGCTCCCTTCTGTTGACCGCAGAACCTGCCGGCCTCAGGGCTGCTACCAGGGCTTGGGTCTGCAGTTGGACCTTCTGTTGGAGTCTGGCGTGGCACTTAAGTTCTGCTGCCTCCTCTCGGGAGTTAAAGACTTTAAATGCCATTTTCACCAGATCAGAAATGGGAGTTTGAGGGCCCTCCTCCACTTTCTGACTGAGAAATAAAGTGGGTAGCTAAAACGGTCGCCCCTGCCAGAGAGGCCGGGTCTAGGCGAGTGTGTTGAGTCAGCGCCTCAGTAAGTCGGTTAAGAAACATGGCCGGGTTTTCATTGGGTTCCTGAATGATTTCCCTTCACAAGCCTTCTACAACTTTCCTTTGCATTCGGGTTTTGTCCCAAACAACCATCTCATTTAGGACAAAATTACCTCCTTTTACTTTCAACAAACTGTACTCCCGTTCCTTAAATCTTTCTTACATATCTTCTACTTTCCTACATACAGAGTTGCTTCCTTTATTTCCATCAGTCTTACAGTTCACAGAATTTTGTACTCTTAGAAAGACCTTTAGTTATTAACCTCGAGTCAGTTATTAATCAATTGTGAACGGTTACAACAGAATTCTTCAGATGCCAATTTATGAATCAGTTAAGCACAGACCATGCTTACCAACAGATTTAAATATTCTTATTTTCTTTGCTCTGAGAAGTCAAAAGCACAAACCTATGTTCAGTAATCAATGACTTGGCATTTTATCCTCTTTGGAAAAGACCTAAATGTCCAACAAATTTAATCTCATTTGTCATCCAAGCAAAACTTTAAACTTTCAGGTTACCAAAGACTTTGAAAGCTATCTCAGCAATTACCCATTAAAACTTTGAGACAGACAGTTAACCATCAGTTTAGTCATTTCTTTGCTAATAGATTTTAACAAATAACATAAGCTTATTTGACCTTCAGTAAACTTTGATTGCAGTTTCACGTTTACTGCTAATAACTTTGTCAGGAGTTGGGATAGGAGTGGGGAGGGGCAGGGGGAGGGGTGGATAAGGGCGCCGGTTCAGAAATCCTGAACATAAGGGACCTTGGCCCATCTGCCTTGGTGTCTGCTGAGGTTATTTAGGTCCATGAGAATCTGAAAATTAAACTTGCCTGCTGGAGGCCATTGGGACCAATTGTCTAATTGGTATTGTGGCCAGGCGACAATACAGTAACATCATTTCTCAAGTCCTGGTCCAGTTCCAGGGTTCTGAGATTGGCCAACAGACCTAAAACACCCCCGGGATGTTTTAGGGTCAAATGTGGATTGGGAGTTCCCCATGATTCATTGCCGGGCAACCCAAGGGCTGGAGGAAGGTGTCCCCTCGTCCACCACTGGGTTGCAGAAAAACTGTGTCGAC
Organism: Mustela lutreola; assembly: GCF_030435805.1. NCBI lineage: Eukaryota > Metazoa > Chordata > Mammalia > Carnivora > Mustelidae > Mustela > Mustela lutreola. The sequence continues at coordinate 70,641,186 of NC_081303.1, read as the reverse complement.
TGCCGTAGAGATTAGGACGCCTCCCAGCCTCTCGGAGTCACGGAGGTCACCTGGTGACCGGCGGGGTCCGCCCTGACGTGGCCGCAATTAGGGCAGGGCTTTCCGGACGGAGGTGCGGAATCTGGGGAAACTCACCACAGCTTCGGAAGTGGCATTTGGAAAGGCAGATCCAGGTCCAATTAGGGCAGGGCTTTCCGGACGGAGGTGCGGAATCTGGGGAAACTCACCACAGCTTCGGAAGTGGCATTTGGAAAGGCAGATCCAGGTCTGGCTAGGAGAGGAGAGAGCCTCCTTACCGGGGTGGGGGTTCAATCTCCTCCCAGGTTTCATGGCACCAAATGTAAAGTTTCACAGGCAAGGTGGGCGCAAGGCAAGATCTATTAAAGGCATCTCCGGCGAAGTCTGAGGGCTCAGGAGAAGGGGAGCCAGGAAAGTTGCTCCGGGAGGAGGTGGGCACCCTCGGGACTCCGGAAAGGGGAGTGGGGGAAGTCGCACTAGGAGGGAGTTGGCGGGGGTCTTTTATCAGGCCAAGGTAGGGCATGGGCTCACATCCATATATGGTAGGGTATTTGGTGATCAAAGGGTATGGGGTGGGGGGTCCTGATACTTCTGTTTCCTGCATAGGTATCGGGCTACCTATCCTTTTGGCGGGAGAGTCAGGGGTTTAAGGAAAGGGGGGAGGGGGCTGGGAGATTTCTGTTGTTCCTCCTGCACTCCCAGAGCCTGCCGACCCAACAGGGCTCAAACTCACAACCCCAGGATCAAGAGTCCCGTCCCGTACCAAAGCCAGCCAGGAGCCCTGTGATACTTTTATTTTTTTAAGATTTATTTATTTATTTGAGAGAAAGGGGTGGGGGAGGGGGCAGGGCAGAGAGAGAATCTCAAGCAGACCATGCTGTAATTGATGGTGGAGCTTATCCCAGGACCCTGAGATCAAGACCTGAGCCAAATCAAGTCTGGTGGCTTAAGCCACCCAGGCATCCTGAAAAGCTTTTTGTTTTTATTTTTGCTTTTAAGGTAAAATCATGGCTCCCGTAGAAATACAAAAGAAGGATGGAAAGAAAGAAGGGAGGGAGGGAGCGAGGAGGGAAGGTGTTAACTAATTAATGAATTAGTGTTAATTAATTAACTAATTAATGAATTAGTCATACAGGACAAGAATGTAATTGATGGAAATCACCTCCCTTCTACAGAGGCAAACCCAATCAGATCAGTACCAGATAAAAATCATTCGCATTTCTTGGACCATCACATCAACATCAGACTTCCCAGTTAACTCCTTTCCCCACAGAGTTGCAAAACAGTCAGAGATAATGAGGAATACACACTTCTCAGAGACCACAAACCCCGAAGAGGGTCCTCTGGTCTAGACAGTTGCTCGGTATTTGCCATTTCAGAATCCTTCACAATTTTTCTTACCTAGCTGCAAGAATTTGGGTAGCAAAAGTCCCAAGCTGTTTCTTATTTTCTGAGTGTATTCCTTTGCCCCGAGCTTCCCTCCAAGCCCTGTTCCTCTGTATCCTGGTGGCTGGCAACAAAGGTCTCTGGAGCAGTGCTTGCTTTTGGCTGGTTGCCGAGGCCAATGGGCTATGAATCCTGTCACCATCTACCCACCACACGCATGCTCTAGGGCTTTGCCACCACACTGCCCACAAGAGCCAGGTGATGAAGACTCTCTCTTTGACCACACTACTGTGAGATACTCTCCAACCCATGGATTGCTTCCTAGTAAAATAAGGGACTTGAAGTTCATTACTAAATTGTGTTGGGCTGGCAGGAAGGGGGCTACCAAAGATGGTGAAAGTTCCCGCCACAAGACCTGAGCTCGGACAGGAGAACAAAGGCCCAAGCAGGAACCTGAGACCCCCGCCCCGGGCTCCTGTGGACCAATGGGATCCGGATGAGCAGCGGGATATCCAAATAAGGGAAACTTGCCCAAAGACCCCCTGAGCTTTCCCCAAGACCCCTTAAAAGCCCCCTCCTCCCTGCCTTGGGCGCGACTTCCGCCACTCTGCTTTCCAGAGTGGCGGAACCTCGCCCGAGGGTGCCCACCTCCTCCCGGCGCAACTTTCCTGGCTCCCCTTCTCCTGAGCCCTGAAACTTCGCTGGAGAGCGTTTTTAATAAATCTTGCCTTGCACCCACTTTGCCTGGTGTTGTGTTTATCTCGCCGGAAAAAACTTTACAAATTGTGTTCATTTTTGCTGTCCAATATGCCTTAATTTCTAATTTCCTGCTTCTGGAGACTTCTCCCTTTAATCAGTCACTTAGTGGTTCTTAAAGTTTGACCCCTCACCCAGCACATTGAACCATCTCTAGAAGTACCTTCTCCCAAAATGTGCAGCCCGGACTTGAGACCTTGGCCATGCTGTGTTTGTCTCTTGAGTGTGGTTTCCAGACTATCCTAGCCCAATCGTGACCAATGCTCAGCTCCTTCTCACAACTATGGGAGTCTCTTGGCAAGCACTCCCATGTAATTCCAGTTCTTTCACACTGATTTATTTTTTTTTAATATTTTACTTATTTATTTGAGCAAGAGAGAGGAAAAGACCACGAGTAGGGTGAAAGGCAGAGAGAGAAGTAGACGCCCTGCTGAGTGGGGAGCCCGATGCCAGCACCCTGGCACCATGACTGAGCTGAAGGCAGACTCTTAACTGATTGTGTTGGGTCCATGGTCAAAGGAGCGAGACTGATACAAAGCGAACGTCAAGCAAAGCTTTATTTCGCGCCAAGCATCAAGAATCAAACTGACTAGCGAGGGCCATCTCTTGCAAAGAGGCGACCCCTCCCAGCCTCACAGACTAACTTTTATAGAGTAAAGGTCATGTGGTTGAGCCTGGCCACACACAGGTGGCCAACTGAATTACAATTCACCCTATAGTAGCTATTTGAACTAGCCTATCACTCTGGTCAGAATTGGTGCCCAAAAGGCAGGGCCCACATTCTTGGGTGGTTAGGGAGGTGCTTTCCTGATTGGATGTCTCCACCTGGCTTGACTCAAGTGGCTTGACTCCACCTTGACTTGTATTCTGGGCTCTGTTACCTCCCCCTGACCTGACACGTTCTGGTATATGGGCTCTGTTATCAGGGTCTGGTCAGTCATATTTTTCTGGTTTCCCAGACTTGTTTCTAAGTAAGTTCCGGGGGGGGGGGGGGGGGGCGCGGCAGGGTCAATCTAAGTTTACTGCATAAACTACAAAATGGCTCACTCTGGCTAAGCAGGCCCTTACAATGGAGCCACCCAGGAGCCCTCACTGAGTTATTTTTTTATCTGCAAAACATTAACATGGTTCTGTTCAAAAGAAAACCAAATGGTGTCACTTAGGTTAAGGCCCCAAGTCAGTAGACCAAAACTTACTGCCTAAGCTAACAGTCGTTTCAACCACCCCCAGAAATCTAACCTCTAACCAGTCAACAAAGGACTTCCGGGTAAGCACTAGGAATTTTACTGATGGACCCCTACCACTCTTAGGAGACTACCTTGCCTAAAGCAATAGATTCTTTATTAATTCCTTTTTCCCATGCCCTCTCTACCTTTAAACTAAGCACCAGACAAGTGTCTGACCAGACCGCTTTTTTTTTTTAAGATTTTATCTATTTACTTGACAGAGACAGAGAGTTCACAGTAGGCAGAGAGGCAGGCAGAGAGAGAGGGGGAAGCAGGCTCCCCGCTGAGCAGAGAGCACGATGCGGGGCTCATCCCAGGACCCTGAGATCATGACCTGAGCCAAAGGCAGAGGCTTAACCCACTGAGCCAGCCAGGTGCCCCCCCCACCTTTAAAAACCTTTCAATTTCTGTAGCCCTTGCAAGTAGAGCGCCCCTCTACTTGGGAGAAGTGGTGCTTCCTATTCACGACTTGATTAATAAAACCCATTAGGTATTTTAAAATTTACTCAGTTGAGGGGCACCTGGGCAGCTCAGTCAGTCAAGTGTCTGCCTCTGCTCAGGTCAGGACCTGAGAATCCAGTCCCACAGTCCCACACAGGGCTAAGCAGGGGGTCTGCTTCTCCCTCTCCCTCTGCCTGCTGCTTCCCCGGGCTTGTGTGCTCTCTCTCTAACAAATAAATAAATAAAGCCTTTAAAAACATGAAATTTACTCAGTTGAGGGGCACTTGGGTGACCTGGTTGAGCATCCAACTCCTGATTTCAGGTCAGGTCTTGATTTCAGGGTCGGTGGTTCAAGCCCCATGCTGGGCTCCCTGCTGAGCATGGAGCCGAATTTTTTTTTTAATTAAAAAAAATTTAATTACTCAGTTGAATTTTTACTATTTAACAGTTCCAAAAGCCAAAACTAGACAAACGGCCGCTCAGAGAAGTAAACTCCTTGTCCTCTTTCACCCTAATCTTATTATCACCTCTTATAGATAACCGGTCTCATTAATTTTATCATCCTGTGTGTTTCCGCAAAAATAATACAGTATGCCTTCTTACTTTATCTCCTTTTCTTACAACAAAGGTAGCCTTGCTTTTTTTTTTTTTTTTCATTTAGCAAATATATCCTGGAAAATACTTCAAATCAGTTAATACAAATTGTCGAGAAGGAAATTTTTTTTCCTTATTCTCTTCTAAGTTCTTTGTTCTAAAAATTAAATGGATATAAAACAGATTAACAGGGGGAAAAAATCAAGCAGAAGTTTACTGATATATACTTCCTGTATACAAGGGAACACCTAGGAAAATCACCTTAAAGGATAAAGAAGCTGTTGGGGGTGAGGAGTCCATTATCGGAGAGACCTAGAGAAGCACAGTAAACAAGACTTAAGGTTGTCATGCAGATTCCCTCTTCGGGATACAAGCCCCAGAGACACCCTTACAAATGGAGATTTCCCTTATAAATGCAAATATCTCTTACAAAAGGGTCACTTCTCGGTTTTCACAGGTTTTCACAGCTTCTCCTCGGCTTGCAAGTCCTTAAAAATAACCATTTTTTAAAAACCAGTATGCCGGAGGCATACTTTGGGGTGGGATATTTTCTCCCCTTCAAAATCTTTTTTTTTTTTTTTACAGTTGCATTGGATCTCATTGTATGAATATATCATAGGTAATTGAACCAAATGCCTACATATTTGAACTTTGGGGGGTAGTTTCCAATATATTGCAATTACAAATAATGCCGCGATTAAATAAATTTGTGTACATGTATTTTTGTATTGTTAAGAGCTCAAGCTTCAGAATCAATTCCCAGATATAGGGCTGCCAGGTTAAACGTTCAATGTATATGTTGTTTCATTAAGATGCTGCCACATTGCTCCTCGTCACAGTTATACCTTTCTGTATCCCCACCAACAATACCAGTACTTCTTTCCCCACAGCCTTGCCAAATCGAGCATCAATCACGTGAAGGGAAGCAGAATGTCACCGCCAAAAATGCCTCTTTGGCATAAAAATGACCTCGAGCGGGATGTTTTAAGGAAACATAGTCTGCAGGAAAAGCTCTGAAAAATAGGTAGATGTGACCTTTTGTAAGAGATATTTGCATTTATAAGGGAAATTTCCATATGTAAGGGTGTCTCCCGCACTGCACCAGGAAGAGGGGAGGGGCCTAATCACTAGAAACTTTTATCTTTAGAGAAGTTCAAAACTTAAATCTGTATAACCTCCTTACCCTGGTTTATCGTGCTTACCTGAAAAGCTTCCTAAAGAATGGCTCCTCCACCCCCACCCCCACCCCCGCCGCCCCAACGTCTTTGTCTTTAGCTGGAGTATTTAAGATGCTGACTCAGCTCTCTTGGGGAAGTTACTCAGTTTTGCTGGGTATCTCAAGCACACAGGAGGTATACATGTTATTAAACTTGTTCTCCTGTTAAACTGTCTTCTATTAAAAAGGGGTCTCTCCCAAGAACCTAGAAGAGTAAAGGAAAGTTATTTTCCTCCCCTACACAAACATTTTAACTTTCCTCCGTCTGATGGGTGAGATGAACTATTTTTATTCCCTTTTGCTTAACTTACCTCCTGAAAACCCTGCCCGTAACTTAGCATCGCAAAGGAAGGGCCTTGCCAGAAGGGTCTAGCTCCCCCTGGTGGCAGCATCCAGTTGCAGGAAAAGTACCCTTTCTGCACGGATACCTGCCCTTGCACTTACCCTTACCTATTAAATTTCCTGTCCTTTCTTCTCTAATAAGCCTGCATCCCAATCCATTTCCTTGGGCTGCAGCACGTGCCACACTCCAAACTTTTTGAGTTGAGTACTAAACCAGTCTGCACCTGTGGGAGCAGAAGGCAAGCTGAGGACAGAGCCCAAGCTGACACCCCGGAGACTCCCATCCCCAAACTCCCAGGTGACATTCCTCAGTCACTCTCAGCTGCCCTAAAACCAAGGGAAGGAAAAACAAACGGTTCGCTTACAGAGATCACAGTCCAGCAAGACAGGAGTCTCCCTCGGTTTACAGAATGTCTTCGTGATTTACAAGAAAAAAGCATTCTTATCAATAACTTAATTTCCAGAAGGGAACTCCCCACTGTCTTCATGTTAATGCTCTTCTAGAGGGAAGAACAACGTTGGCAGTTCAAGGCCTCCAATATCTTGTAGGTCCTCTTTAACATACAAAAATTCTTTTGAAAACCTCCCTTTTTCCTCACCCCCAACTCCCAAGAATATAATCAGTCACCTCTCACAATCCTGGGGCAGCAGCTCTTTCTGCCCACGGGTCCTGTTCCCCTGCTTTAATAAACCACCATTTTGCACCAGAGACGTGTCAAGAATCCTTTCTTGGCTGTGGGCTCCAGACCTCACCCCACCGAACCTCAGCTATATTCAAAAACCCACACCATTTGCTGTCTATGTTAGGTGACCTGACTATAAGGCCTGCATTATCAGACCTTAGTATTCTACAAAACTCTGCCCAGAAGATGAAGTTGCAGGTAATTAGACATCCCAACTAAGCCTCATTAGAGTAAAATGGCTCTTCAAACAACGGTGGTTAGGAAACTCTCCCCTACCTGCTGCAGAGGCCCCACCACAATGACTTAGTTTAAACCAGACTTCAGGGGGAGACTCAGTTGTTAAGCATCTGCCTTGGGCTTGGGTCATGATCAAGTCCTGGGATCGGTCCCACATCCGACTTTCTGCTCTGTGAGGAGTCCGCTTCTCCCTCTCCCACTCCCCCTGCTTGTGTTTTCTCTCTTACTATCTCTCTCTGTGTCAAATAAATAAAATCTTTAAAAAAAAAAATTAAAAAAAAAAAAAAGACTCCAAAACTCTCAACATCTTACCTTTGCCTGCCCCCGCCGAGCCTCTACTTTCTCAACGTTGTTCTTCCCCCAGCTACAGGAGACAATCAAGCCAGCTTCACTTTCTGGATGGTGATTTTCAGGGATTTGGCAGGGAGCCAGCATTCAACTTAAGACAGCAAGCAATAAAAAATAAAATTTGTGGTGCCTGGGTGGCTCAGTTGGTTAAGCATCCTACCCTTGAACTCAGCTCAGGTCTTGATCTCAGGGTTGTGAGCTCTAGCTCCACTGGGCTCCCTAGTTTAACAAAACAAAAACAAACAAAAAAAGACAGCAAGCAAGCAGGGCCTCTGTCACTAAGTTCCAGACTGGGAAAGGTACAGGAATTTTCCTTTGTCTTGCCAGAAATTGTGTTCACTTTTTTTACCAACCTTATTTCACAAATCTACCTGCAGTTTTGTCCTTTTGCCTATAGACTCTTTAAAATGTTAGAGGATGTCTTCATCTATTAGGGCTGCCACAACCACAGAACATAGATTGGGTGGCTTGTAAACAACAGAAATTTACGACTCACAGTTCTACAGCTGGAAGTCTGGGATGAGAATGCCGATAGAATTAGCAAAGACCCTCTTCCAGAACACGGACTTTTTTGCTTTTGTTTTTAAGTAATCCTTTTACCCAGTGTGGGGCTCGAACTCACAACTCAGAGATCAAGAGTCACAGGCTCTTTTGACTGAGCCAGCAGGCACCCCCAGAATACAGGTTTCTTGCTGGGTCCTCACATGGCAGAAGGGGTAGGGAGTTTTCTGGCACTTCTCTGATAACACACTAATCCTAGCGGCTCCACACTCAAGCCACAACCTCCTCCCAAAGGCCCCGCTTCTTCATACCATCCCCTTTAGAGGCTAGAACTTCCACAGAGGAATCTGGACAGAACACAACCAGCCAGACTATGTCAGAGAGCAACCTGTAGACCACCTAGAACTTAGCTCTATGCTAGCGTTGGGGGCTAGAGGTTGTGAGCACCTGCTCCCTCCATAATGCACTCTTCTCCTTTCTTTCTTTCTTTCTTTCTTTCTTTCTTTCTTTCTTTCTTTCTTTCTTTTTTTTTTACCCCCTGCTCAATTCCACATGCCCAAGGCCAAAGGTGACACCATCAGGCCATGACTTAGGACTAAAAAAATTTTTCAGTGAACAGAGAAATTTCCCAACATCCATAAGGAATGCTTTCTTGAAATCTCCAATCCGTCCTAGGATTTGAAGGCACTGGTGGGAGCCGCATGCTGGAGCCCCAGACTGTACTCCCCCAGGCACGACACTCACAATGAATTCTGGTAAGTGGTGCCTCAGGTCCCAAGTGAGTTTGTGAACCTGGGAGGTGGTGCCTCCTGACATGGGTTCTCTTATTTACCAATGGACCAAAAAGCATTCTGGAGTTTTGTAGAGTGACAGCGCTGGGGAGGCTTAGGAAAGCCTTCCTATATCTCTTTCCATACAGGTAACTAGCTTCTGTAATCTTGGTACAGGCAGCAAAGACTGTTCTTTCCAAATCGGGCTCTGGAGCCTGTCTATCCAGCTGACATTCTGGTACCACTTACATACAACTGTAGGACCCTGGGCAGAGCATTGAACCTCCACCTGCCTCCAATCCTCACCTGAAAATACAGATAATAACAGTGTCTCCTCTTGGGTGAAGTATTAAATGAGTTCATGCCTTTAAAGCACTTAGAACAGGGATGCCTGGGTGGCTCAGTCAGTGAAGTGTTTGCCTTAGGCTCAGATCATGTAGGATGGAGTCCTGCGTCAGGCTCCCTGCTCAGCAGGGAGCGTGCTTCTCCCTCTGCCTGCAGCTCCCCCTGCTGGTGCTCTCATTCTCTCTCTGACAATCAAATAAATAACATCTGTCTAAATAAATAAATAAGGCCTGTAGAACAGTGCCTGGCACTATTTGGACTCTAGGTTAACTACTATGCTGAAAGGCACTAAGCAAATACAGCTCCAAGCTCCTGCCCTCCAACCAGATTGTTGCTCCCTGTGGAACAACTTCAGCTACATCACTTCTTCTGTGACTCCTAAATTTGCAGCTCCATATAGGGAAAATAGAAGATGACCACTTTTCACCTAAATTGGCTTATCTCAAGCTCTAAAGAGTATGCATCCTTCTCACATCTTTTTTAATCTATGATGGTTCTTTCTTAAGATTTTTTTTTTTTTTAAAGTAATCTCTATGCCCATCGTGGGGATCAAAGTTCCAAATGCCCCAATCTACTGCTAATGCCACCTTTCTCAGCCTGGACATCCTTAAGGATTTCAACCTGTGCTTCATAGAATACTCCCCTCCAAAAAAATACACACTGAAGCATGGAAGAATATGCCACCCCAAAAGATGCCACTCAGATATATTAAAATTTTGAGCTGAAGGCAGCTAAGAAGTAGATACAAAAGAAGCTCTCTGCCCTTCCCCTATCGACTTAATGGCAGGACATCAATTTGTAAAATTGTCTCTCCCACCAGGAGGACAGAAGTTAATCACTGGTGACAGCTCTAGAACCTTAGCCCAGAGATGGCACCAGAAGAACTTACATAACAACCCTTACAAAACAGCCATTATCAGGGCTCCTGCCTGCTTAGTCACTAAAGCATGCAACTCCATCTTGGGGTTGTGAGTTCAAGCCCCATGTTAGGTGTTGTTAGGTGTAGAGATTAATTTAAAGAGAAATTAATAAGTAAAGTGATTACATAGGGAAGAAAAAATTATATATTAAAAAAAAAATGTAGCCCTTATCTTCCATTCATTTTCTGCACATATTTATTTTCCCATAATTTGCTCCCCTAGAAATTCTTTTTCCTTTGTCTTGTCACATATCTAAAAATGTGTTATTCTTTTGTTAAGATGCTACAGAAGCCCAAGTCGTCATCGTCGTCATTGTTGTTGTTGTTGTTGTTCTTCTTCTTCTTTAATAATCTTTTCATCCAACATGGAGCTCAAAATCACAACCCTGAGATCAGGAGTCACATGCTCTACCAACGGAACCAGTTGGGCACCCCACAGAAGCCTGAGTTCTAACCCACTACTTTGAGTTACTCATCTCAGAGGGCTCCCATGTAATTTCGTGATATGCTGGTTGATATACTTGTTAGTCTGGGGCCGCCTGAGTGGCTCAGTAAGTTCAGGGTCAGGCTCTTGATTTCAGCTCAGGTCATGATCTCAGGGTCATGAAATCAAACCCCATATCAGGCTCTGCGCTCAGCAGGGAGTCTGCTTGAGATTCTCTCAGTCTTGCTCTGCTCCCCACCCCTAACCCCTGCTCTCTCTAAAGTAAATATATTTACTTGTTAATTTGCCTTTTGCACTCTGAATCACAGGTCCCCTACCTGAGAACCTAGGAGGGTAGATGGAAAAATGCTTTTTCTTCCCCTACCATAGACATTGACTGCAGGTGTTCTGTTTGCAAATAATTAAAGTTACAACCTCTTTGGAATGTTGCCCAAACATTGGTGGAAAGGGGTGAGGAAGGTCTGAACCTTGGGAGTTATTGTTGCTCCTCATCTATCCCCTTGGCTACACTCTCCCTGCCAAGGACCTTCCAAGGGCAGGTAAAGAGATCTCATTCTCAGCACTTAGATTTTTTGTGTGCAGGTAGTCTTCCAGGGAGTTTCAATGTGCTCCTTATTGGCCACCTAAGCAGAGGTAGGAATAGCACTCAACCCAGGAGCTCAGCCACCTAGAAAGGACTCCGTATGCCAGAGATAAGTAAATGAGTCCACTTCATTATTTTTCTTGGCCCTGCACCCTGTTCTGCTGTCTCCACTGCCCACAAACCAACAACAAAATGTTCGTGGTGCCAACCTTTAAAAATTCAGAGTCTGAGATCCTCTGTCCACCGTTCCCCTCCTGCTTATTTTCATTTGGCTTACATACAAATAACAAGAGGTAACAATACTGACAGCCAACAGAGCAGCTCTTTAGTTATCTCAATTTACCTCATTCAAATTTTGGAATGGGATACTTACTCATTCACCATTTAGTGATTGGCATAATGTACCAGACACTGGACACATACAATAACACAGGCTCCCCACCCTTAAGGAAGTTGGTGACATCATCTAAGGAGCTATAAATAATAGATTTATTACTGAAAACTATTGCATTATTTCCACATAGTTTAATAACTAACTAGGAATCAACTAGAAACAGAAACTGAATATAGGTGTTGTTCTAAAATGACTTAGGTGGCTGGATTGTTTGGGTAGCGCAGTTGGTTAAGCATCTGCCTTTGGCTCAGGTCATGATCTCAGGGTCCTGGGATCAAGCTCCATGTTGGGCTCCCTGCTAAGCGGAGAATCTGCTTCTCCCTCTCCCTCTGTTCCTCCCCCCTGTTCGTGCTCTCTCTCCCTCAAATAAATAAATAAAATCTTTTCAAAAAATAATAAAATACGGGGCACCTGGGTGGCTCAGTGGGTTAAGCCGCTGCCTTCGGCTCAGGTCATGATCTCTCGTCCCGGGATCGAGTCCCGCATCGGGCTCTCTGCTCGGCAGGGAGCCTGCTTCCTCCTCTCTCTCTCTCTGCCTGCCTCTCTGCCTACTTGTGATCTCTCTCTGTCAAATAAATAAATAAAATCTTAAAATAATAATAATAATAATAATAATAATAATAAAATAAAATGGCTCAGTCAGATGAGTATCAGAATCTTGATTTCAGGGGAGCCTGATTGGCTCAGTGGGTTAAGCATTTGCCTTTGGCTCAGGTCATGATCTCAGGGTCCTAGGATCGAGCCCCACAGCAGGCTCTCTGCTCAGCAGGGAGCCTGCTTCCCTTCCTCTCTCTCTGTCTGCCTCTCTGCCTACTTGTGATCTCTGTCTGTCAAATGAATAAATAAAATCTTAAAAAAAAAAAAAACTAACAACTGCTTAAAAAAAAAAAAAAAACCGATAGGGGTGCCTGGGTGGCTCAGTGGGTTAAAGCTGCTGCCTTCGGCTCAGGTCATGATCTCAGGGTCCTGGGATCGAGCCCCGCGTTGGGCTCTCTGCTCAGCAGGGAGCCTGCTTCCTCCTCTCTCTCTCTCTGCCTGCCTCTCTGCCTGCTTGTTATCTCTCTCTGTCAAATAAATAAATAAAATCTTAAAAAAAAAAAAGATGAGTGGATAAATCTTTTTAAAAATAAAATAAAATAAATAACTCAATGGGTATGGATCTCTCCATCAGTTAGACCTTCCTCCCCATCACTGCTCACTGGCATATTGATTTTTCCCTTCCCTCCTTTCTCTCCTGCGCCCTCTGATGATTTCACTTTATACTTGTCCAGCTCCACCCACTCTGTCTTGAGTTCCTTTCTCCCTAGAGAGGTTACAGACCTGGACCAAAGGAATCTTAGTCTGCATTCAAAACCAAATGGAGTTACCTCTTATGAGAACTGAGTGATGTATAGAATTGTTGAATCACTATATTGTATACCTACAATTAATACAACACTGTATGTTAACTATACTGAAATTAAAATGACTTAATTAGAGGGGCACCTGGATGGCTCAATTAAGTGTCCAACTCTTGTCTTCAGCTCAGGTCATGATCTTAGGGTCCTGAGACTGAGCTTGGGATTCTCCCCCTCTGCTCAGGAGTGTGTACACATGCTCTCCCTCTCTCTCTCTTAAATAAATATAATGCCTAAGTAACCAAAAATCATTTAAAAATAATAAAATAACTTAATTAGAAAAAGATGGGGTCAGGCACTTTCTTTTAACCTCAAGTAAAATACTAATTGCTGTCCCATCACCTGTTCTTGTGCAGCCTAGGGTCTAAGATTGCTTTTTACATTTCTACGTAATGGGGAAAAAACCAAAAGGTCATTACTTTATGACATGGAAATTTTGAAATTCACATTTTTATGTGCATAAATGAAGTTTTTAAAAAAGATTTTATTTATTTATTTGACAGACAGAGATCACAAGTAGGCAGAGAAGCAGGCAGAGAGAGGAGGAAGCAGGTTCCCCGCTGAGCAGAGAGCCCGATGTGGAGCTCGATCCCAGAACCCTGGGATCACGACCCGAGCCGAGGGCAGAGGCTTTAACCCACTGAGCCACCCAGGCACCCCCATAAACGAAGTTTTAATGGAACACAGCCATGTTCATTCACAGTCTATGCATGTTTTCTTGCTATACAAAGTTGTATAGAGACTGTATGTCTAAAAGTCTAAAAAAATTTCTATGAAGGTATCTTTGAGCTTGCCGGGTGAATGCCCACATGCTGAGCTGGAAAAATTTATGGGCAAGAAGTTATCGTTGGAATTAAATGGTAGCAGCTACATCTAAGGAATATCATGATTGGACCCCTTCATGAAATCTGTGAGGATGAGCGTGCGAAGTGGCGGCCAGTGGGAGACAGAGCAACACTGGAATGATGATAATTGGAGGAATGACTATCATCACAGTAGGAGCCTTCCACAGAGTATGAACTAAACCAGAATATAAACCAGAGAAATCAAATGCGGCCATGTCTTTTTTCTACAGCACGTTTTAATGCAATATAAAAATTAGGTCAAGCACATTTCTTATTAAACTTTTTTTGTTAAATAAACTTTTGTAATACTTATAAAAATTTTATTCTCTGGTCATTTGCTGTAAATTTGCCAACATCTGGCTTAAAATACCCAGTTTGAAAGCAATCATGCTCAGCTCTTGTGTGATGTAACATAAAGTGCTTTCCAGATCTTGCCTCATTTGATTCTAAAAACGTCACAGGCTGGGTATTACCACCATTTGTTAGGTGACAAGATACTGACAGAGAAAACTCTGCCAACATCAAAGGGGGGAGTCAAGCACGGTCCGCGACTCCAAAGCTGGCCCTCACCATGCTCCTGAGAGCTCTGAAGAGCACAGTCTGAATTATAAGCTGTCTCCTTCAGACATCTAGCCACTGGTCCTAATTTTCTTCCTTGAGCCATCCATACAGTAATCTTTAAAATCTATAGGCCATAATTTTGTCTTCCTAGAGTCTTTGACTCTTACCTTGCTGTCGACTCTTTTATACCATCAGCGTCATGTTTATGAACAGGTTCCAGTTGGTCTATAGTCCAAGATCTTGAAGTGTGGCACCTCAAGAAGCTGATACGGGGGTAAATGCCATCAGCAGACGGACTGCCTAGTTCCAGATGCTCTACATTTTCCCATCTTTTTTTTTTTTTAAAGATTTTATTTATTTATTTGACAGACAGAGATCACAAGTAGGCAGAGAGGCAGGCAGAGAGAGAGGAGGAAGCAGGCTCCCTGCTGAGCAGAGAGCCCGATGTGGGGCTCGATCCCAGGACCCTGAGATCACGACCTGAGCCGAAGGCAGCGGCTTAACCCACTGAGCCACCCAGGCGCCCCGAGATTTTATTTTTAATTCCAGTGTAGCTAATACAGTGTCGTATTATCAGGTGCACAACTTCATGTATTTCAGCAGTCAAGAGAGATGGACTCACTCCCCTTCACCTGTTTCACCCGTAGCCCCCACCCGCCTCCCCTCTGGTATCCACGTTTGTTCCATCGAGATGTTTTTGAATTCTCATTCTGCAAGCTGATGTTGCTCTTCTCTTTGCCGTCCACAAATATATGCATGCCTTGCCTCTGTGTCACTGGCAAACGTGCAGTGGCTTTATCCTTCATTCCAGAAGGTGGCACTCTTAAGCTATTCTGTCCTATAGGTGCTTTTGGGACGTCAGACTCAAGTGACCGTCACAGTTGGGGGTGGGGGGCAGGGAGCCCAGGTGGACATCATTACTTTCAATGTCCTCTCTCTGAACACCCACACATCCACTTCTAAAAAGAAAGTGAACTTGTTTCCAGCTCCTCCTCTTTTCGAATTCTTTCCCTTTCGGAACCTTCTCTCCCAGCTCTCTTGAATCCCAGACCTTTCACTTGCCGAATACTGGTTGTGAATTTGGTCAAGTTACTTAGCGTTTGTGCCTCTTTTCCCCACCTGTGCAATAGAGAAATTGGTAATACCAGTAAATAATTGAATGGGTGATAATAATCATTCAACAAGTTCCCCCTCAAGAAAGAAAAATTCCCAGTTCATTAAATTTTTACAGCTAATACCAAAGGGGTAATAAATCAAAGGATCTACAGAACTAGAGCTTTTTTTTTCCTTAAAGTTGCATTTTTCTTCACTTATTCCCCTTAAGTTGTCCCATACCTCCATAAAACATACTTGTCCCTTCATTCTGAAATGGACCAAACCTATTTCCCTCCTGTTCTTCCTCTATAGATTCTGTTCTAAAGTTGTTTTTTAAGTAGGCTCCATGCCCAGTGGGCAGCCCAGTGCAGGGCTTGAACTCAGGACCCTAGATCAAGACCAGAGCTGAGATCAAAAGTTGGTCACTTAACCACCCCTTTTTAAGATTTTAAGTAATCTTTACATCCAACATGGGGCTGAAACCTACAACCTACAACCCCCAAATCAAGGGGTATATGTCCCACCAACTGAGCCAGCCAGGTGCCCCGTCTGTAGAATCTGTTAAGACAGAACACATCCTGGGGCACCTGGGTGGCTCGGAGAGAATGATCCCAGGGTCCAGGGATGAGCCCTGGGTCAGGCTCCTTGCTCAGTGGGAAGCCTGCTTCTCCCTCCCCCACTTACTCCCCACCACTCCCCCAACTTGTGTTGTCAAATAAACAAAATCTTAAAAAAAAAAAAAAAAAAAAAAGCAGACATCCTTGACAATCATTTTCTCCCCAGTCACACTGGGTTTGTCTCTCAAAACACCTGTCTCCATAGAACTGCTTCCCCCAGGTGCTACTTCAATTTAAGAGAATGTCCATTTGCATCAACCCCATTCAGGCACAGGCCAACTCTTAGGTTTAAGACACATTATCAGGCTCTGTGGAAGGATTCCTCAAATCTCTTAATAAGGCTATCAGGAAGATTCTGAATTTCCAAGTCACTCCAAAGACCCTCTTCTTTTAACACAGACCCTCAGGATTTTAAACAAACTCAATGTGAAAAATAAACATTTATTACAAAAATGAGTTTTGACATTTCAAAATGAAAACAAGACAAGGTGTTTTCCAACTCATAGAGGCTGCGGTAAGCTGCAGAAGTAAATCCCAAGGCCGGTAATAAAGGACTCCAGCTCACCACAAGCCACTGAGGGAGTGAGGAACCCTTCCCCTCAGACTTAAAGGAACAATGAATCACCTACCTCTGCTTTCCTGTGGTGTTTTCTCTCTGCAACCCCCCCGCCCCCATCTCGCAAGCAAGACCCAAAGCTGAAACATACTTTAAAAATCTCACTTACTGAACCGTTCCATAATCCCTACTTTTATTGTTTCATTAAATTTTATTTCCATCTGGAATATTTACTTTTTATTGGTGCATGACCCTTAACTGATGGTCTGGTTGGTTTCGTTTTTCCTTTTGGATTCTTGATAGAACACTCGATTCTGTTAGGGATTTCCAGATAAGGGAATAAAACATGGCCAAGTGGGGCTCAGCGTCCTCCACAGAAAGAAGCAACGTCAGCCCTGGGAAACCCCGTACTTGCCCTCTTGCTGGTTAATGGACTGGGGGGGCCGTGGTAGATGGGGAAACAGAAATCTAAGGGCAGAAAAGGCTCCGGATGGACAGAAGGAAGCAACGACAGGCAGGCCGCCCTGCTCACTGCTGCTCACTCCCACCCAACCACCCAGTCTTCTGTCCTGCTCTCAAAACGGTCTTTTCCTCAAACAGCCCCCCCCCCACCATCCAGCTTAAATAAAGTAGTAATTGCTGCTTTAAACTACTACTAAAGAAGAACTTCTTCAAAAGGTTTGAGGAATCCTCCTGCCTCGGGCTCTGGAGCTTCCCCACAGCCGCAGATTAGTCTGTTAACGCATCTGGCTGGCAGAGGGGAGGTGGGCACATTCTCCTCCCACGCGGTGGAGGAGACCCTGCAGAAGCCCCGAGCACCGGCTCGGCTTCCCCGGGGCACCCTCCAGCAGAAGGCTCTGCCTCTGCCACAAGAGGGCTCTAGACTGAGGGTCGGACGCCCAGAGGCTCCACTTGGGACAGGAACCAGGAAGGGGTGGGACAGGGAGCCGGGACCAGGCCAGGTTGCAGGCAAATGGCGCTTCGGGCAGCTTCCCGTTTGTACAACGGAGCCCGGGAACCTCACTTCCCCACTTCCCACAGCAAGAAGCTCTGATAAACCAAGGTTTTATTTCCAGCAACATCCAAACACACACCAACAAAATCTCACCGAAGAGCCACGAAGCCCTCCTGCACACACGGGATTTCAGCAACTGAGACCACGCACGCAGGCACACACGCGCTCCGCAAAGGGCTCAGAGCTCCTGCACACATTCCCACCGCCCTGCAGACGTATCCCAACAGCGTCCGCCCAGCTGCTGCAGCCAACGGCGACAGTCTGAGCTTCCAGCTCCAGCTTCCTTTTCTCTGTGGTTTTAAAGCGCTTCTGCTCCGTGTCCCCTGAAAGCTGGCTGTGCTCTCCACACAGAACCAAAGCTCCTGTTTTTTTCCCCGAAGACACAGCTGGTGCCGGTCTGCTTGTGTCGAGGACAGTGCAAGAGGATCGCAGTGGCACTTCCCGAGGGAAGACAGAACAAACGGGGTGCGGTCCCCAAGCAACCTGTCAGCCGTCAGCAGCTCGGTCTCCAGTCTCCACCCTGGAACCGCAGATACCTCCTCAGCAGGAGGAAAGGGCCGGGGATAAGCTCAAGGTCACTACTCCTGGGCCCTGACACGGTTGGGGTGGGTGGGTAGAGAGTGCCTGCCACTGTTGCCGCCTGCCTGGAGGGAGGTCAACGCGTATCAATCAGGACTCCTGCCCGATCCCTCACAGGGATGGGGATCGAAAGCTTTAAACAAGTCCCAGACCACTCAGCAGTGGTGGGAACAGAGGGGAGGGGCAGAAGGAAGGGGCCACAGCCGACATTATTAAAAAAAAAACAAAACAAAACAAAAAAACACATCCTAACTAAGATAAAAGTGGGGACCCTTGTGGGGCTAGAAGACACGTAAGGCATTCTGTGAAAGTACAGATATCATGGGCCAGAGTCTGGTAGCACCAGCGTAAGGCAAGCACAGAGGACAGGAGGTAAGCTGGACCAGGGTCACACCAGGAACGACGAAGTCTGTCTGAACTCCCCCTGGGGAAACAGAGACATCAAATCAACTCTATCCTGGCCTTTAGCTGCTCATCTCCCGCGCGGGGGACACAGGCCAGAAGCCCCCTCTTTGTCCCAGGGTAGCACACTCACTTCGCTGCGGGCACTGGGCTGGCTGTAAATCGCCTTCTTACTCGAGGTCCTGCAGACAAGCCAGAGGATGGAGATGCTCAGTCCCTAGTGCTCCCCTTAGCCGCTGCTCGCCAGCGGGGGAGGCTGGACTCAGCGTCACAGAAGCACAGAGTTCTCAGACTACAGGGACAGGTAGAGAGCCGGATGTCCGCCCACACGGGGCTGCCCCCACCTCCGTCTCCAGCCCCTTCCCCTGGGCCCATCTCAGCTTCAAACCACAGGCGTCCACGTTCTCAACCTCAGGGATCCCCACGACGGCACCTCACTCACCCTTTCTTTGTTCCTGAAAGAGAAGAACCGGGACCATGAGCAAGAGCAGGGCAGAAGCAGGCCGGACACGCAAGAGAGGGGAAACAGCACGCAGGCGGTAAGTGGCGCTCACCCGGGAGAGAACCCCGCACGTGTGGGCTCACTATCCGCTCTGTGCTCAGGAGGCACCCAAGAACCGTGCCCTGAAACGGGGGCGATAAAAAGGACAGCCTCTGAGGGCAGATACTCACTGTCAAAGTAGCCTCGTCTATAGGCGAACCAGATGCCCAAAATCAAGAATCCAAGGAGAATGAGCGTCACAAGGACAGCTGCCACGATGCCCCCCACGTTCAACTCCGCTATGGGACACAAACGAGAGGTCAGGGCCCTGACGGCTCACTCCCACTGCTGACACCACCACCGACGCCAGGAGGGAGAGCAGACCCCGACCCCGACCCCCACCCCAGGTCCACGCGCCCGCCGCCGCTCCGCACACCCGCGCTCACCGGCCTCCATGCGCACAGCGTCTGACCGCATGGGGGTCCCGTGACCGTTCTGTGCCTGACACATGTACTCGCCGGAGTCAGAGGCTGACACGGGGTTGAAGACCTGGAGGGAAGAAAACAGGTGGCTTCCTGCCCGAGAAGCCAAGGACCTACTTCTGCTTTTTCGTGTGTTTTTTTTTTCCGTGTGTGTTTTAAGTTCTACGCCCAACGTGGAGCTTGAACTCACGACCCCGAGACCAAGACGCGCAAGCCTCCAGTGACGGAGTCAGCCAGGTGCACCTCAGTTTTTGCTTCTTAACTGCACTAGCGGTGACAAATCACATCACGTTACTTTCAGGTGTACGACAGGATGACTCCACTGTTCTACGCGTTATGCAGTGTTCATCCCGCCATGTGTCCAAGTGCCCATCTTTGGTCTCTTGACCCCGAAGCCAAATCCACCTGTAGCTACTCCTCCCCACCTTCAAGGGTTCTGTCAGTGCCCCCGCCCCCCCCCGCTACCCCAACCCTACCAGCTCCCCGGTCTTGTGATCCAGGCTATAGGAGGAGTTGCTGAAGGCGCGGCTGCTCTTGGGGTCCGTGGGCATCATGACCCCATCCTTGTACCAGGAGAACTCGGACGGGGGAGAGCCGTCCTTCTCCGAGCAGGTCAGCACTGCCCGACTCCCGATGGTGGCCGAGGACGGGATGCTGACAGTAGGCTTGGATGGAGGCACTGTAAGGGGACAGAAGGGGCTGAGCCCAGGTCAGAGGGCACTGCCTAGAGGCTACACCGCTGATACCCCATTCCTCAGCTCTGGCCTCCAACCCACACCATGCCCTCAGCCTCCCCCACCCAGGGGCTCAGCCCCTCTCTGCCGGCACCGGGACGCTGAATGCCCCCAGCCAGAAGCGTCCTCACCATCAGGGAGCTCCGAAGCTCACCAGAGCCTGTGAGGGTTTAGGGAAGCAATGAATGCCAAGACCACACAGAAAAGGTGTGGCGCATACCAAGCACGACGAGCTTGACGGTGACCTCCCCATAGGTGTTGCCGCCTTCGTCGGAGACCATACACGTATACGTGCCCGTGTCTTTCCGGGTCACAGAATGGAAAGTGATGCCACTGTGTGAGAAGGTAACTCGGTCCTCATAGGAAGCTACCAGGAGAGAGGAAGGACAGGCTGAATGAGTCGGGGAGATGAGAGACGCCGGCGATGGTGGCAGGACAGGCATGTGCCCCAGGCCGCAGCTCTCCCCTGGAATCCAGGCCCATCAGTCCCTCCACAGCCGGGACCATCAGAAAGGAAGGAGAACAACTCACCTGTGATCTTGTTGTTATAGCAGACGAGGCTGGTGATGTCACCTTGGGCAAACTTCCACTCCACGCGGGGAGAGGAGAAGCCGGAGTAGGAGCAGGACAGCTTGGCGGCTGCAGACGGGACAGAAGTGAAGAGGAGGAAGGAGCAGCAGCACATGGGAAAGGGGAAAAGGCCCCCAACAGCGGCCCGTGCTGGATGCTCTCCAAGTCCCTGGGGACCTGCACCTGCTCCCGCCCGCCCCAGACCCCCACCCCCGAGCTGCCCTGCACTCACGTTTGTTCTCAGCAACGGAGACTTCCCGTTCCGACGTGTACACCGCCCCCCTGCTCAGCGCCGAGCCTGAGGAGGACAGGGGCAGCCCCATCAGGAGGGGACAGAAGAGCATCCCCGCTGACGGGGCTTCGGAGGCTGGGCACCTCCCATGGCTTCTCCAAGGTGAGGAGATTCTGTGATCCAAGCTCCTCCTGGGTCTCACATCGCCAATATCCTAAACATTTTCTTTAACTGCTTTCTGCCATAACGGCAGGCCAATCCTTCCATTATCAATGGAAATGAAGTATTTCTTTCGAATGTAATTTCTTTTACTCCTTCTGTTTCCCTCTACAACTCCCAATAATCTTTTTAATTTTTTTTTTAAGATTTTATATATTTATTTGAGAGAGAGACAGAGCACAAGCAGGGGTAGATGCAGGGGGAGAGGGAAAAGCAGGCTCCCCGTTAAGCGGGGACCCCAACATGGGACTCGATCCCAGGCGCCGGGATCATGACCTGAGCCAAAGGCAGACGCTTCACCAACTGAGCCACCCAGGAGCCCCAGCAACTCCCAATAATCTAATTGGATTCCTACTCATCCAAGAACAGCTTCCGCACTGACATTTCATGGTTCAGAGAAAGCTTCTCAACAAATAATTAATTGCAACCACTTGTCAGACACTCCTGGCAGGAAGCCAGCAAAGCTGGAGACGGGGAAGGCGGGGAGGGGAGGCGGGGAGGGGGGGAAGGGGGGAGGGAGACAGGAGGCAGGGAGTCGTGGAGGGAGGGAGGGAAGGAGCAATAATGAGGATAATAACAACACTTGACATTTGTAGGGCATTTTGTGCTTTTTAAAGTGTTTTCACATGCATTACATCGTTTGATCCTTGAAAGAAGCGTGGCAGATCAGCAGGACAAGTGTTATTATCCAGTTTTACACGAGGAACCAAGCCAATGAGAAGGAAAGAATCGTGCCTAAGATCACACAGCCGGGCCTGAGAGGGAGCCAGGACCAGGCCTGGGCGAGATCCTCCCCCAAGAATCTCCTCCTGCCCAGTGGAGAAGGAAAGGAAGACATGGTGTGTACTGGGGGGAAGGGCTGGGGCAGGGGGGTGGGGGGGTGGGGGGGGCAGGGCTAACCAAGTGCGGCCACCACGGCCAGTGGCGGGGAAGGGGGTCCAGCACTCGACAGGCAGCACCAGAGACAGACTCTGGGAGAGCCAGACTCGGCTGCAGACCTGCACTTGCACAAACATCCCATTCAGGGTTTCCACGCTCAACCAACCACCAAGTGTGCGTTCGTTATAATTCTAAGAGTCCGTCTTCCTTAGATTAATGCGAGCACATTCTGCCTCTCTGTGATTACTCACGTAACTGAATTCAGTCTGGTGACTTCTGAGCCTCCTTTTTCTCACCTGAAACACTTAAGGTTTGAACTAGATGTTCTCTAAAGTCCTTGAGGGGTTTTGTTTTTGGTTTTGTTTTCGAACTAATATATAAAGAGTGCTTTTATACAGGGGTGCCTAGTAGCTCAGTCGGTTAAGCATCTGCCTTCAGCTCAGGTCATGATCCTGGGGTTCTGGGACTGAGTCCTGCATCAGGCTCCCTGCTCGGCACAGAGCCTGCTTCTCCCTCTGCCTCTGCCTCTGCCTACGGCTCCCTCTGATTGTGTTCTCTCTCTCTCTCTGACAAATAAAATAAAATAAAATCTTTAAATAAATTAAATTAAATTTTAGAAATACTTTTATACATTTTTCTCAACTTGACACAACACCGTGAATTAGTCCAGATTAAGTTTCTCTCTCTCCCATTTTACGTATGAGAAAATTATATATCTAAAAAGTTAAGGGGCTAGCCCATGTTTTCGTAACTATACAAGACCAGAGCTCAGATGAGCACACAGCTTCCCCCGTCACTCTCTTTTCTCCCTTTTTACTTTTATTTTTTAAAGATTTTTTATTTATCAGAGAGAGAGCGAGCTGGGGGAAGGGGCAGCTGAGCAGGGAGCCTGACTCGGGGCTCGGTCTCACCACCCGGAGATCATGACCTGAGCCGAAACCAAGAGTCTGACACAACTGCCTGAGCCACCCCGATGCCCTTTCCCCTTTTCATACCGCACTTTTATAAGCCATGCGGTTCCTCAGAAAAGCCATGGCTTAATGGGGGCAGACTACACAATAAATGTTATTCTTTTAAAAGTCAGGTCCGTTTCACCTGTGAATTATCTCTAATAGTATTATTACATTGTATCTGTACAACATTGGGCATTACATTTTAATGTCAAATTTACAACCAAACGTAATGAGAGACAAGAAACGAAATCACACAGCCTTCACTTAATTGAAAACTGGGCACACTGACATTCTTACTCAGCTGTTATTGGGAATGCTGATAATGAAATGTTTTGATTTTCGCCCCAGTCAGCCTCCTCTGCTTTGATGATGGGAACTCTGTTTTTAAGATCCTCAAATGTTACAGCTTGCTACCTGTGATGTGCGGCAGGATGCTCGAGCAGGATCTCCCTTCAGGAATGAAGGACTAGTTTTCCAGCTGCTGGGACTTCTGCCAGATGAGGCCCTCGGCCCCCAGCCCTTCTGGGGACAGACAGCACACTGCCGGGCCCAGGGCATGCCTGGCACAAGGGCAGGGGCAGTGCCCCAGCAATGAATGAGAGCAGGAGGGCAGCTCCAGAGAGCCCCAGCTCTACTGCCCTGATGCCCCAACCCCCCAACTTGGGAAAACACAGAAAGGCTATTCCCACCCCAAAGCTCTGCTGGGGAACAGGCTGAGGCTTCGATACAACTGAACTTCTCCCTCTGCCCAGTCCTGCTTCCCTTCCCTTCCCTAGGTGTGGACCCCAAGAGCACTCCCTAATAAATGTCTTGGTTCAGTAATTGACATCTCAGGGTCAGTACCTGCCACACCCCCCCCACCTCCCTCAGAGGCAGGATCGCAGCTGACCTCCTGTGGCCTGACCTCCAATACGCAAGCTCTACTGTGCTTGCGAGTCGCTGCATGCCCTGGCCGGGCCTCACACCGCACGCCCTCCACACCTCACCATCGTGGACCACTCCCCAGCCCCCCCCCCCACCCGGCCTCCGCTCGTCCCTCCTGAACAAGCCTCTGGAACCAGGCTGCCTGACTCAAATCCCAGCTCTGGGACCTCCTAGGCTGAGGGACCCGGGCAGGCTACCTTAGTCACTCTGAACCTCGGTTCACCCATCTGTAAAATGGGGATAATAACAGTTTCTACATCAAAGGCCTGTGGTTAAGAGTTAAACAAGCTAATACAAATAAAATGCCTACAACAGGAAGCACCAAGTAACTAACTACTTTATCTTCTATTATTATTATTATTATCCTCATCTGCCCATAGATCCTCTGTACACACTTATTTTTCTGACCTCACAGTTTCTTCAGTAAGACATATAAATAGGGCACCTGGGTGACTCAGTGGGTTAAGCCTCTGCTTTTGGCTCAGGTCATGATCTCAGGGTCCTGGGATTGAGCCCCGCGTCTGGCTCTCTGTCTGCCTCTCTGCCTACTTGTGACTTCTCTCTCTCTCTGTCAAATAAATAAATAAAATCTTTTCAAAAAAGACATATAAATAAATATAAACTCTGCCTGCAAAATGCTGATGTCCCAGCCCACCAAACCACTGTCCTCTCTCATGGTATCTGCCTTGAAAAGGCTAACTCTTTTCTAGAACTTTCAGATAGACCAGCAGAGCAGAGAGCGGCCCTCACTGCACCCGACCTCCATCAGGACACTGCAGTCCCCCTCCGACTGTCCTCATCTATTTCGTATTCCCCTTGCCCCGTCATGCCCCCCACTCCTCTGCCCTGAAGCCTGGACCCGTACTTGGCTCACGACACACACTCAGATGCCCCCCACTCATGCACGTGCTAAACAAAGCAGAAGGAAAATTTGTCCTTTTCATGGTGATGCTTGATCTACTCTAAATTCACAATAAGAAAAGCCACAAAACTCAAAGGCCTCAGTCGATGTTTGGCCCTTCCCTGTGCACTGAGCCTGCCCTCAGCCTCCTGCTCCTCCCTCCACAGGCCTCCTGGGGGTTCCAGCCCCACACACTGGTTCACTGCTCAGCCTATTGCAGTAGTCTTGGGCTCTCACGTTGGAAGTAAAACTGCTTTTACTAAGATCACCAGCTATGGCATTCCTCAATTCTAAGAAGCCCTGATTATATGATTTACATTGATTTAATAACAGCTTCTTGGGGGGACATCGTATTAAATGCACGCCTAGGCCCTGCAGACGGCTGCCTTCCCCGAAAATGACTCCGGCGGCACCTGGGCAGCTCTGTCGATTGAGCACCTGACTCTCGACCTTGGCTCAGGTCATGATCTCAGGGCTGTAAGATGGAGCCCTGAATCAGGCTCCCAGCTCAGCACAAAGCCTGCCTGAAATTCTCTCTCTCTCTCTCTCAAAATAAATAGGTAGAGAGGTAGGCAGAGAGAGAGAGGAAGGGAAGCAGGCTCCCTGCTGAGCAAAGAGCCCGGTGCAGGGTTCAATCCCAAGACCCTGGCATCATGACCTGAGCCGAAGGCAGAGGCTTTAATTCACCGAGCCACCCAGGCACCCCTGATAAATAAAATCTTAAAAAGAAGTCACTCAGCCCCTAAGTTTCTGTGTGCCGCCCCCTCTGGTCCTCCCGCCGCTCTGAATTGGCTCGCTCTCCTTTTTGAATCTTGCTTCTTCTGTCAATACCTTAACATGAGTGATTCCCAGCACTGCATCTCAGGCCTCTTTTCCCTCCCACACTCTCTCTAGGAAATCTCAAACACAGCCCGAAATTCATCTGCACCCACCTGGGGACAGCTCCGGTGCCCACCTCCCAGCACAGCCGCAGGTGCCTACCTGTCCAGGGCTGAGCCTCCTCCGGCCCTCTCCCCCAGGACTTCACACACCCTGTCCCGCATCAGCCTCCACCCCCGACCCCCGCTCCCCTCTCCAGGCTGGTGGTATCACCATCTACTACTTGCTCACTCAAACGGGAAGCCTTCCGCAGTCACCGTCTCTCCCTCACTCTTGTCAATCCCACAGCAAGCGCTGCGCCGTCCATTCCGACCACCGCTGTTTAGTACCACCAACATCTGAAGGATTGCGACTGGTGTCTCGGGTAAACTTGCTTTTCGTCTTCTTTAGTCTTGACCCATTCAAATCCGTCCTCCACTCCACTGCCTGAGGAAGAGCTGGTATTTCCTGAGCGCTTACTGTGTGCGAGGCACTGCTACAAGCATATTACCTGGATGTTCCTTTATCCCTACAACAACCTCGAGACTTGGGTGATACTATTATTATCATCTCCATTTTTCTTTAAAGATTTACTTGTGTATTTGAGAGAGAAAGAGAATGAACTTCCAGCAGACTCCCGCTGAGTGTGGAGCCCAAGGCAGAGCTCGATCCTAAGACCCTGAGATCATGACCT
Source organism: Mustela lutreola (assembly GCF_030435805.1). Classification (NCBI taxonomy): domain Eukaryota; kingdom Metazoa; phylum Chordata; class Mammalia; order Carnivora; family Mustelidae; genus Mustela; species Mustela lutreola. Next base: position 70,614,988 of record NC_081303.1, on the reverse strand, counting down.
GAGCTGAAACCCAGAGTCTGCGATTAACCGATTAACCTTTAACCGATTAACCGACTGAGCCACCCAGGAGGCCCTGCCCTCTCTGTTTGCTAACCCAGGGAAACTGAGGCCCCAGGCAGCTAAGTGGTGGTGCATATTCAAATCGAGGCAGCTGGATACCATACACCCTTCCTAAAAACACACATCTAACACTTGCTTCAAGTTTTCAAGGATCGCATATTGCCTCTCAAGAGAAAATCCAGACTCTTCACCCAGGCAAGTGGTCTAGCACTACCTGCCCCTCTGGTAAGTCTCTACCCTTTCAGCTTCTCCTCCAGCGGCAGAGACTCCTTCAAACTCCCAGCAAAGGGCCCTTTCCCAAGCTCTGCTTTGCTCCTGCCGCTCCAGCTCTGCGGAGCACCCTTTCCCCTTTCTTCATCTGGTCAGCAGCTGCGCATCCGCACTGTTGCCCAAGGAATGACCCACCCACCCCCAATCCTACCAGAGCTGGCTTCAGACCTGGCTTCCGACCTCATTCCTCGTTCTGAGGCTTTAACTACCCCAGGCGAAACACTTCCCACTCTAATGACATCATCTGTGCCAGCGGACGGCTCCCCTACCAGACAGCAAACCCCCAGGGAGCAGGCACCGTGTGTTATTTATTATTCTGGGTACTCAGCACTTCAGCATAATGCCTGGTACGAGTTGACATTGAACAACTCAGAGTCTTAACAAATTAGGTCATAGCAGACCATTCACTACCACATCTACTTGTTAAAGTTTATCTACAAAGATAAGCCCATTTTTCAAGCTGGCAGACAGGGTAGGCCCAAATGAAAAACAAACTTGACCCACAGCTCAATTTTTTTTTAAAGTTTAATAAACTGTTCTACTTTCAGGGGGGGAAATGATGCTTTTCCATTAATTTATTTCTTTTCTATTTTTTTCTTTTTAAGATTTTGTTTATTTGAGAGACAGAGCAGGAGCGAGGGGAGTGGGGCAGAGGGAGAGGGAGAAGCAACTCCCTGCTGAGCAGAGAGCCCAGCTCGGAGCTTAACTCCAGGACCCCTAGGATCACAACGAGAGCCAAAGGCAGACTCCAGACTGAGCCACCCAGGTGCCCCTCCATTAATCTTTTTCTTCAACTTAGCTTCAGAACTTAATAATTAAATGGTCTGGTTTTTTGTTAAGATTTCTTTCATTTTTAAGTGATCTCTACACACAACGTGGGGCTCAAATTCACAACCCCGGGATCAAGAGTTACACACTCCACTGACTGAGCCCACCAGGTACCCCCCCCCAAATTAAGTGTTGTTGTTTTGTTTTGTTTTTTTTAAAGATTTTATTTATTTATTTAACAGAGATCACAAGTAGGCAGAGTGAGAGGAAGGGAAGCAGGCTCCCCGCTAAGCAGAGAGCCGGATGCGGGCTCGATCCCAGGACCCTGAGATCACCACCTGAGCCGAAGGCAGAGGCTTAACCCACTGAGCCACCCAGGTGCCCCAAGTGTTTTAAAATCTCGTAGTTTTTAAACAGTCTCCAAACTTCTCTGCACATGCGCAATTCCCAACAGCCATTTTGCAACAAGGCCTGATTTCGGCCCCTGGTTGCAGAAGGTCTGTAGGCGCCCCCATGCACAAGGTAGAGGCTGCTTTTCTGCACCCATGCAAGTGTGCAAGACAGAAGTGCAAGTGCCAGGAGGTTGTTGATGCAAGCAGAGGGGCACCTGAGGGGCCCAGTCAGGGAAGGGGTTGCCTTCCTATCGGGTCATGATCTCAGGATCCTGGGATAGAGCCCTGCATCGGGCTCCCTGCTGAGCCCAGAGTCTAAGTCTCCCTCCCCCTCTCCCTCTGCCCCCCTACCCCTGCTCATACTCTCTCACTCTCTCTTTTGAATAAATATACAAAAGCTTAAAAAAAAAAAAAAAAAAAGCATCCAACTCCTGATCTCGACTCAGGTCCTGACTTCACAGCCCACAAGATCAACAAGCCGGAGGCAGGCTCCGCCCTCGGTGGGGAGTCCCCCTGTCCCACCCCCCACTCACACCTGCTCCTGCTCCTCTCTCTCTCTCAAATAAACAAATCTTTTTAAAAATGATAAAAAATAAAACAGCAGAAGAAAGTGGGGGAAGATGTGAATCCATTTAAAACACCTCCACCCTCTTCACGACAGATACAACCGAGAGGCGCCAAAGAAGCCCAGGTCAGTAGAGGAGGAGATCCTGGGTGTTTTTTTTTTTTTTTTTTAAGATTTTATTTACTTATTTGAGAGAGAGAGAGAGGACACGTGGGGGTATAGAAGGCAGAGGGAGCAGGTCCCAACTGAGCACAGAGCCCCATGTGGGGCTCGATCCCAGGAATCTGGGATCATGACCCGAGCTGAAGGCAGACGCTCCACTGACTGAGCCTCCCAGGAGCTCCAGAGGAGATGCTCATCAGAGCACTGCCCCTTCTGCAGAGGGAGTCTCCACAATGGTTTATGCTTGTTAGGGACGGAACTGTGATCCCCCTAAACCTCCATACCTCAAAATAGGGCTGTATTTGGAGATGTGGCCTTTCACAAAATGATTAAGTTAAAATAAGGCCCTTGGGACATGTCCTAATCCGATCTAACCAGTGTCTTTTATACAGAGAGACAGCAAAAGTGCCTCCCGCAGAGAAGACCACCAGCGAAGAGTGTGGTTTCAGAGGAACAGAGGCCGTCAGCCCTGTAGTCTTGAACTTCCAGACTGCAGAACTGTGAGAAAACAAATCACTGTTGGGGCGCCTGGGTGGCTCAGTCCATTAGGCATCTGATTTAAGCTCAGGTCCTGATCCCAGAGTCCTGGGACTGAATCCTGCGTCCAGCTCTGAGCTCAGCCCGGAGTCTGCTTCTCCCTCTCTTCTGCCCCTCTCCCGCCTCATGCTCTCCCCTTCTCAAATCAATAAATCTTCAAAAAAATTTTTAATTAAAAAAATCTTTAAAATTAAAAAGAAAATAAATAACTGTTGTTTAAGCCCCAGTCTGTGATCTTTTCTGATGGCGGACCAGGTGCATGAATACACAGGTCTACGTTGAATTTCAGCAGTGGACATTCTGGCTGAATCCCCAGTGACGACAAAGACAAACTTGACCTAGGTTTGTGATGACATTTCCACACAGTGCAAGAGTCAACATTCTGCAGAGCAAAGGAAACCATCATCAAATGAAAAGGCAACCTACTGAATGGGAGAAAAATTTTGAAAGTCGCCTATCTAATAAAGGATTACTATTCAAAAAATTGAGAACATATAAAGAACTCACAACTCAATAGCAACAAACGCCACAGAATCCATTTAAAAAATGGGCACAGGGGCACCTGAGTGGCTCAGTGGGTTGAGCCGCTGCCTTCGGCTCAGGTCATGGTCTCGGGTTCCCGGGATCAGGTCCCGCATCGGGCTCTCTGCTCGGTGGGGAGCCTGCTTCCTCCTCTCTCTCTCCGCCTGCCTCTCTGCCTACTTGTGATCTCTCTCTGTCAAATAAATAAATAAAACCTTTAAAAAAAAATGGGCACAGATCTGAATTGATGTTTTTCCGAAGAACTACAGACAGCCAGCAGGTACATGAAAAGATGCTCAACATCATGCATTTCAGGGAAGGCAAATCAAAACCACGATGAAATGTCATTTCACGTTATTATCAAAAGACAAGACGTAACAAGTATTGGTAAAGATGCAGAGAGGGAACTCTCGTGCACTGCTGGCAGGGATGCAAATTGGTGCAGCCAACACGGAATACAGTTCGGGGCGCCTCAGGAAAGTAAAAACAGAACTACCCTAGGATCCAGCAATTCCACTACTGGGTGTCTCCAAAGAAAATAAATCCACTCCTTTGAAAAGATACACGCACCTCTATGTTGGCTGTAGTATTATTTACAATAGCCAAGATATGGAAACCACCTAGGTGTCCATTCATGAATGAATGGATAAAGAATATGTGGTCCATGTATACAATGTTTTATTACTCAGCCACAAAAAAGAATGATACCTTGCCATTTGGGTTAACATGGATAGACTCTGAGGCCATTATGCTAAAGGAAATACGTCAGACAGAGAAGGACAAATACCATAGGATCTCATGTATATGTGGGATCTACATTTATCTATTTATTTATTTTATTATTACTATTTTTTTTTAGATTTTTATTTATTTGACAGAGAGAGACACAGCAAGAGAAGGAACACAAGCAGGGGAAGTGGGAGAGGGAGAAGCAGGCTCTCCGCCAAGCAGGGAGCCCAATGAAGGGCTCAATCCCAGGACCCCAGGATCATGACCTGGGCTGAAGGCAGACACCCAATGTCTGAGCCACCCAGGTACCCCTACATTTATTTTTTTTTAAATGACTGTATTTATTTATTTATTTATTTGACAGAGAGATCCTGGAGTCTAGGCAAGTCTGATAAATCTCCAGGAGAGAAAAAGGGCAGGAGGAAAGGCCAGCACAGGTGACCTGGTGAGGACTGGAGCTGCCAGCAGTAGGTAGGCAGCGGCACAAGGGGGTGGAAGTGGAAGCGCAAGAGAAAGGGAGCCGAGGTGGTGATGTAGCCATTAATACTTCAATCAATCCCTGCATGCTTTCATACAATTCAGAAGAGAGCTGATGGTGTAGAAATCTGTAAGACGGAGTGTATAGTTCTTGAAAATCGCTATGTATCTGAATAATAAAACTGTGACAAATTGTATTTTCCAAAATAGACATATGGATCTTCATGTTTATTTCATCCCACATGCTTTTCTTACACTGTGACTTGAGTCTCGGTTCCCTCCTCTTGAATCCTGGCAAGGTCTTGGGACTGCCTCGACCAATGGAGGTTCATGGCAGAAATGGCACAGTGAGCCCTCCCATTAAGGTTGGTGCCCTATGCATTTTTTTTTAAAGATTTTATTTATTTATTTAAGAGAGAGAGAGCGAGCATGAATGGTGAGGAGTAACAAGGAAAGGGAGAAGCAGACTCCCTGAAAGGGGAGCCCAATGTAGGGCTCAATCCCAGGACCCCGAGATCAAGCCCAAGCTAAAGGCAGACACTCAACCAAGCCACCCAGGGGTCCGCACTGTCTCCTTAGATTCTTTTTTTTTTTTTAAGTTTTATTTATTTGTTTGTCAGAGATTGAGAGAGAGGAGCAAGAGCAAGCACAGGCAGCCAGAGTGGCAGCAGAGGCAGAGGGAGAAGCAGGCTTCCTGCGGAGCAAGGAGCCGGATGTGGGACTCGATCCCAGGTTGCTGGGATCATGACCTGAGCGAAGGCAGCCGCCTGAGCCACCCAGGTGTCCCTGTCTCTTTAGATTCTAATCACAAAAACGCTGTGAGACAAGTACTACTGTTATCATCTCATTTCAGATGAGAACACTGAGCTTAGAACAGTTGTCCAAAATCACACGGCTACAAACAGCAAAGTAAGACGGGCATCCTATTTCAATGTGGGGCTCAAACTCATCACCTGGGGATTAAGAGTCTTACAACTCTACCAACTGAGCCAGCCAGGTGCCCCATGGTGGAAAGGGAATCTTAACCCAAGTCTGTCTAATTCTGAGGCTCCAAAACTATGACACTACAGATCATCTCCATCAGACCAAGGAAAGCCCACCCAACCTCCAAGACCCTGTTCAAATGCCCCTTGATCCATGATGACTTTCCCCAGTCAACATTAATCTCTCCCCAAATTCCAGAAATGTAGTCTAAGAAAATAAGCTTAAAGATATGTGTACAGGGTGGCACCTGGGTGGCTTAGTGGGCTAAAGCCTCTGCCTTCAGCTCAGGTCATGATCCCAGGGTTCTGGGATGGAGCCCTGCTCAGCAGGGAACCCGCTTCCCTCTCTCTCTCTGCCTGCCTCTCTGCCTACTTGTGATCTCCGTCTGTCAGATAAATAAATAAATAAAAATCTTAAAAAAAAACAAAAGCAGCAGCTGTTTAAAAAAAAGATGTATGTCCAGGGAGAATTTCACATTATTATTCATTATTCAGTATTCGTATTATTTAGCGCAGCGGAAGAAAAAAACCTGAAAGTCCGACAAAAGGTGAACAGTTCGTTCTGACATAGCCATGCAGTAGAATACTACAGAATGGAATTTGTTTAAAGCCCACTTTGCTTAAAAATACATGTACATATTATTTAAGGTATATATACATATATACTATATAATTCATAGAGAAGACTACAATTAAACACCAGTACTGTTTATCTCTTGATAATAGGATCACATGTAATTTTTAGTTTCTCTATATTCCCGTTTTCCCATTTTTCTGCACTGAACACATATTATTTCTTAATAAAAATGTATCTCTTTACTCGTATGCCCCCAAAACACTCTGTACTTTGATGACTGTGCCTGGCACATTCTGCTGTTTTTGGCTTAGTCAGTGCATGTCGTAGTTCCTTGGGAAGAGAATCCAAGCTCTCTGTGCTTCTCCGGCTCCGAGCACTGTGCTTTGCCCCGAGAAGCATTCTGTGCCCCCCACTGAAGCTCGCCGTGATGAGAAGGTGGTCACAGAGGGCAAAGGTGTCCACACTTAACAGAACCCACCACCAACCACCCCTGTACAGGCAATCAAACCCACCACAGGGAAGCTCCTCCCTTTTGCTGCTTTATCAAGAAACCTTATTTCCTTTATACATCCTGTTAATTATTAGAATGTTCCTTAAGCTGCTTTTGTGCCATGAGTTTGTTTGAATTCCATGGGGTTTTGTTGTTCGTTTTTTTTAAAGGGAAGGAAAAGGAGGGAAACCAGCCAGCCGGCCTCTCTGGTTTTCTCTACGAATTCACCCAAACTTCCCCTCTACGCATCCGAGCTCCACAGGACCCTCCCGCCGTAAGGAAGTTGGAGCGGCGGAATGAGGAGGAAGAGCCAGGGCGTCTGGTTCTGAAAGGATACTCCGTTTACCTAACGTGGGTTCCCTGAGCTTCCCTCAGGACTTCTTGAGATGTTATTCACTGCTCTATTCCTACTCTCTAGCACAGTGCTCAAAACCCTGCAGACACCCATGTTTCCTAGACTAACAAATGCATTTGGCAAAGCAGTCCTATCAGAACCTGGACCCAGTCGGGGCGCCTGGGTGGCTCAGTGGGTTAAAGCCTCTGCCTTCAGCTCAGGTCACGATCCCGGGGTCCTGGGATGGAGCCCCACATCATGCTCTCTGCTCAGCAGGGAGCCTGCTCCGCGCCCCACCCCCCGCCCTGCCTCTATGCCTACTTGTGATCTCTGTCAAATAAATAAATAAAATCCTAAAAAAAAAAAAAAAAAAAAAGAACCTGGACCTAGGGCTTCTGCCCCCGGTTTCCCCTTTCCTCCCCACCAGTCACTCTGTAAAGAAGAAACTTGCTCCTGAAGGTTAGGGTAGAACAGATAAGGAATGCGTGGGCAAGAGGAAGGCTCTGCGAGCCCAGCAACAGGTGGGCTGAGCCTAAACCGCCCTTCTTGGCTGCACCTGGAGTGACGTCAGAGGTGGAACGGCCCTCAGGACAGCAGAAGATGGATTAGCAGTGTGGGACAGGAAAGCTTTCACTTCATGGTTCCCTCCTGCCCTCTCTCTGCAGAATTCCCATTTCTAGTTCTACCTGCTCCGCTCCTCCCCTTCCCCACCCATCTCCCCAGTACTAGGGAAGGTTGTGCCCCACCCGCACAGGGCTCTCTCCAGGGGCCTGGCGTCAAGCTTCCTTGTCAGCCAGCTGCTTCCTCCTGCCCTAACCCCAACGTTGCGAAACTAATGCCACAGCCGGACTTTAGACAGAAACCCTGCTTATCAGGGAGTCCCAGACAGATGAATTCTGGGTTTTCAATGCCTGGACAAGCCCAGTGTGCATCCACTCACGTGGCTTCCCACCATCTGCCCCCCCTCACAGTGCTGTACCCTCTTTCACAATTACATCTGACAAGTGGTCATCCAGATCTTTCCTGAACCACTGAAAGGGAAACAAATGAGTTTAGAGGCCCCCACAGTCTCTCAATACTAACAGATGTGAAAACTATGCTCCATTATTTCCTACTCAATCGTGCAAAATGGGTGTAGCTTTTCAATCTACAATCTTGAATCATAACAAAGGTGTCAGCCCTTTTGGTGTCCACAGAACAGGTGGCCCTTGACTGGGTGACTTGCAGGGGCACGGTGGGCAGCGGTGGGATCTTTTTTTTTTTTTTTTAAAGATTTTATTTATTTATTTGACAGAGAGAAATCACAAGTAGACAGAGAGGCAGGCAGAGAGGGGGGGGGGGAAGCAGGCTCCCCGCTGAGCAGAGAGCCCGATGCGGGACTCGATCCCAGGACCCTGAGATCATGACCTGAGCCGAAGGCAGCGGCTTAACCCACTGAGCCACCCAGGCGCCCATGGGATCTTAAAGACCAAGACCACAACGCCCCTAATGCCAACCGGGAAAGACCTCCAGGACATCCCAAGTGAAATAAACAAGGTGCCTGAGATAACACAATGTCTGTAGTGTGTATCAATGTATCAACCTGTTCTAAGTAAATAAAACTTTTTTATTCTTTTATTTACAGGTGTTCTACCCCAAACCAAAACTGGCCTGGAGACCCCAGACATGCCCAGGTGACAAAGACACTAGCGAGAAACACCGAGAAGTGAAAGCATCCTGGAGCCGGGAGGTAGACAGAGGGAGGCACTGGAACTCCACTACCGCGCATTTGCACCATTTGCACATTTCCCAGTTCCTAGTTCCGGCTGAGCTCCGTCAGCCACTAGGTTTCAGGTTTCGAGGGACCGTCTCTGAGGAGTAAATTCAGCTGGCTAGCAGAGGGACGGAAGAGAAGTGACTCACCAGTTGTAGTTGGAGGCAAAGCTGAACAGCAAAGGTGAAAGGGCCTGAGTCAGAAGCATCAGCGGAGGAGACCAGCACACAGACTGACTCAGACACGGGGCAGCCGCTCCTGCCTTCTGGAATGTCAGGTGGGGTCCCCCACTCAAGTGGGATTGGGGGAGAGAACAAGGGTTCCAACCCAGGTTCTCCTTCTTCCCCTTGGTTACATGAGAAGTCATGCTATTCACACATGACCCTGTGCCGGGGAGATGGCTGGAAACTTTTCCAAGTGCAGGCTCCCCAGGGAGTGGGAGACGGTGCTTCTGGTCACTGGCTGTGCTTTCCCAGACCTCATTCCCTCAGTATGCGGGCTCCAATTCCTGGAGCAGCTCAGGCTTTCCTCTCCACAAGGCTTCCCAGGCTGGGGTTGGGCCTTTGCTTGACGTGAGCATATTCTGTCCTTTCTTCCTCCCTGATGGCAGGGCCCGCGATGAGCAATAGCCATAGTGGGAGAAGAAGGAACACAAGGGCACCCACATATGCTCCAGACATCCCAGGTCCAGAGGACAGACCAGACACCCAGGAAAGAACCCTTACCTTTTTAACCTTTGCCATTTGGGATCTAGCAGGGGGATACATTGCTTCCTTTGACCAACTCTCCTGGGGCAGTATTATTTCCTCCTCACAAAATCCAAAGGGGTTAACAGCTGCCCAATAATAGTTATCCCTTCCTGTACAGGTAATGTAGCTATTATCCTGGTCGACCCAAAGGGCAAGTATCATTACTCCTGCTCCACAGATAGAAAGACTGGGCACTAGCCTAAGATCACAAATAAGGCAGAGAGCCAAACTAGAACCCCGTGAGGTCACCTGATTCCTATTTCCATCCTCACTGTAGTAATCAAATCACTCCCCCTGGGGTCCAGCCACATTGAAATGTGACATGGTCACTTCCCAGGACCCACAGTCCTGTCAAGCTAATGCAACAGGCCTCAGGCTCCATTTGAATCCCTGAACAGACTAGAGGACACTCCCAAGGTCAGGATGGGGGCTATCCCAACTCTTTCTGTGCCAGTATGTGCTTATTGGGGTAAGTCACAATGCCGAAAATGAGAGAAAAAAGAAAGAGGAAAAGGAAGAAAGATGCTGGCTTTGGAAAGCTTGTAAGCCCAACACACATGGTCAGACAATGCCAGTGATGGGAAACTTCAGGCCGGGGGGAGGGGGGGCAGGGAGGTGGGGGATGGGAGGTTGAGTATCACCAGGAGGACCACCCAGAACCAAAGAAGAACCATGGGTGTCCTGAGCAGTTTGAAGATACAGGCAGAAGTAAGAAAGGCGAAGAACAGGAAAAGAGCAGCAACTCAATCAAAGAGGAAAGTGGAGGCTGAGAATGAAAGGGACAAGGGAGAGAAGGCAGGAGAGTGGACCCGGGGCGTTATCCCAAGCTGATGTTTGAGATCATGGTTCCTGTGCCACAGGGTGCTTGAGATGCTGGATCCAGCAGTGGAAAAAGGAGAAGGGGCTCAGGAAAAATTGGTTCCATTCCCAGGTCCTTTCGTCAATCTGGAAAAGTCATTTCCCCTCTTCAGACCTATTTCCGTATCTGCACAATAGGGAGAGGATCAGACTTGCTTCTGGTCCAGTTTACCCCAAGAGCTTCTGTTTTTGTGAAAAGAGACAAAGGAGCTGTCTAAGAGCAGGGAATCCATTTCCACCCTTCAAACCTGAACAAAATGAACTGCCCTATTACCACCGATGCTGATTGTGACTGTTCATTTCTTTTACCTTTCCTAAAGCACAGACCTCGAGGGAAAAACAAAGATTCCTACAGATCACATACACAAGAATCCACGGAGGCACGGGCACTCAAGAATCTGACGGATCAAGCTGGGGACCCAGGCTGCCTCACGAGGTGACCCTAAACACACACTCGGTCCCGCCCAAACCTATCTATAGACAGCCGTGTGCCCCCGCAAGTGAGCCTCATTGTTCCACAGGAAGGGGAGTTTACAAAGGAAACAAAAACTCCCAGGAGCGGCTGGGGGAGGGCAGAGCCCTGGCTCTGAGAAGGACCCAGCCAACCCACAGGCAGGTCCTCCCCCTGGGAATAGTCACTCCGTCAACAACACTTAGGAAGGACTCTCGAGGTAGCTTCCCCAGGAAGGAACTTGAAGTCCCTGCTCCGAGAAAGGCGATATTTCAAATTTATTTCCTCTTCGGAGTTTGCAGCCAGACACTTTTCCCAGAACAACCACCACCACCCCAAAGATCCAGGGGAGCTAAAGAGAGCCCCTCAGCAACAGCCAGGCAAAGAGATGCCCACCGCACCTGACCTCCATTAGACCTTCCCTGAGGACAGTCAGCGGTGCCAGGCTCAGGCTTCTCTCGGGTTGTGAGCTGTTGGTCGGGCGCCTGCTGGGGGGCAGGATGGCCCTTCCCAGGCGCGTGTGGAGGGGCACGCCTGGGTGGATGTGCGCAGGGCTCCCCCCAAGGAGTGAGGCTGGGGGAGGTGGGGCTACCCCCTCCGTAGTTTCTGGCTTCGTGCGGAGGCCGCGGCCCCCTCCCGGGGGTTCTAAGGGGACGGGTGTGGGGGAGGGGAGCCAGCCAGCGCCAGAGTGAGGGGGAGGGGAGGCAGCGGAGGGGAGGGAAGGAAAGGGGGACCAGGAGGGTGAGGCTGGCAGGTTTCTCAACTCCTCCCCTCCCGCGGGCGAGAGGCGTGGGGAGCGCCTCCTTCCAACCTCTGCCCCGACCCACCGATTCCTCCCGAAACTCCGGGAACTTACACAGGATGACCGATGTGAAGAGAAGCAGCTGCTTCCTCCCGGCTCTCGCCTCTGTCCCCATCACGATCAGGGTCCCGACACGACGCGGCCGCAGGAGCCCCGCGCAGAGACACAGCTTCAGCCACCGCCGCTCCGGGACTAAACTGCGGCCGCCAGGTTGGGCCCCGCCCGGCCCCGCCCCCCGCGACGACTGGCCGGCGCCCCGGCCCCGCGCGCTCCGATTGGTGCAGGGAGCCGCCACTCCGTTGAGTGACTCACCGCCGCCAGGTGCGACCTCTCGCACTCGGAGCGCCGGGCGCCCTGCCAAGCCCCAGCCGCCTCTGATTGGCCCAGGGGACTGTCGCGTCAGAGGCCGGGGCTCACCTTCCGCAGGTGAGGACACCCTGATTGGGCGGCGATCCCGAAGTAGGGACTTTCCGACTGGCTGGGTCCTGAGGCAGAGCGGGGGGCGGAGGGGCTACCTCGAAGGAGGAGGGAGGGGAAGCCGTGGACCCGCCTCGCCGCGTTTTCCTGGGTTTGTGTTTGGGTGTAAACTGTACGGAACCGTTGGCCGGTGAAAAACACACATTCATAGGCAGGGGTGGGGGGAGAGGGGGCGCCTGGGTGGCTCAGTCCTTAAGCGCCTGCCTTCGGCTGGGGTCCTGATCCCGGGTCCTGGGATCCAGCCCCGCGTGGGGCTCCCTGCTCAGCGGGAAGCCTGCTTCTCCCTCTCCCACTCCCCCCTGCTTGAGTTCCCTCTCTCGCTGTGTCTCTCTCTGTCCAATAAATAAGTAAAATCTAAGTCAACCAGAGAAAGACAGTTACTATATGATCTCTCTGATAGGAGGAATTGGGTGGGGGGTGGGGGGGGAGAGATAGGGTGATGGACCCTGGGACCGGTCTGTGCTATGCTGAGTGCTGTGGAATGTGGAAGCCTGATGATTCACAGACATGTACCCCTGGGGCAAATAATACATTATATGTTAATTAAAATATTTTTTTAATTTAAAAATAAATAAACAAGTAAAATCTTTTAAAAGGGGGGGGGGGGGTGTGGGGAGAGGACTGGGACGTACGTGGAATGATGCCTTGACAGAATTCTCCAACCCCGGACCCCATTCACAGCATTAAGCTTGGAGCGGACTACACAGAAGAAAGGAAGGAGAAGGGGAAGGGAGACTTCAGCCCCAAAGTGGGTAAAGCAGGATTATATTCTCTCAAGAACTTTCAACACCCAATATATACACCAGACACACCCAGGTGATACAAATGGACCTACAGACAGATGTTCTGTAAACCTCGCTGTGAGTGACGGCAGTTGTCCCTTACCCATGTTCCATCCATCAGCAGAGCCCTGCATTTTAAAATTGTTGTTCTCTCTGTGACTAAGTTGGGTGCTACGCCCCCTCTTGCCAGAGGCTGTGTTAATACTCTAGCTTCCTCTTATATTGTGTCTCTTTTCATTGAAACTCATGCTCAACATCGTTACTATTTCTAGCTTTTATTTTACAATGGTTTAATTTTTTAAAATATTTTATTTCTTTATTTGACAGAGAGAGATCGCAAGCAGGCAGAGAAGCAGGCAGAGAGGGGGAGGCAGGCTTCCCGCTGAGCAGAGAGCCCAATGCAGGGCTCAATCCCAGGACCCTGGGCCCATGACCTGAGCCAAAGGCAGAGGCTTTAACCCATTGAGCCAGCCAGGTGACCCTACAATGATTTAATTTTAACAGATCTTGCATGTTGGACAAATTCCTGAACATTATTGCATTGCAAGTAAGAAGCCCACACCTTTATGCAAAATGGTAATATTTTTCAACCTTTTGCTTCTCCCACTTTTTCTATCAATCCTTGGTCCGCTCTAGTTCCACTCAGTTTAAAACAATGGTTATCAGGGCACCTGGGGGGCTCAGTCATTAAGCTCTGCCTTTGGCTCAGGTCATGATCCTGGGGTCCTGGGATAGAGCCCCGCATTGGGCTCCCTGCTTCATAGGAAGTTGCTTCGCCCTCTCTCACTTCCCCTGCTTGTATTCTCTTTTTCTCTGTGTCTCTATCAAATAAATAAAAAAAATTTTTTTAAGATTTTATTTATTTATTTGACAGAGAGAAATCACAAGTAGATGGAGAGGCAGGCAGAGAGAGAGAGAGAGAGAGAGGGAAGCAGGCTCCCTGCTGAGCAGAGAGCCCGATGCGGGACTCGATCCCAGGACCCTGAGATCATGACCTGAGCCGAAGGCAGCGGCTTAACCCACTGAGCCACCCAGGCGCCCCTAAATAAAATTTTTTTAAAAAATAAAATAATGGTTATCAAGCGCCTGGTGGGTGCTATAGGGAAGGAAATACAGATAAATATAAATCACAGTCTTTGACTTCAAATGGCTTACTCTCTACTTTCAAGACTTAATACAGGAAACAAGACAATATGTTACCAAAAGGAACCTCATGTTACTAAATCGAAACAAATCCTTGGGTGCCTGCCATGTGCAAAGTTCTGTTCTTTACCCTCAAAGGAATGTAGCCTTGAGATACAAGGGGAGGGAAGAACGGGGGAGGGAACCAATCACTGGGGGCTGTGCGTGTCAGAGAAAACTTCAAGATGGGGAACTTGAGCAGGAGGTTAGAGGAGCTCCAGTACTGATCTGGAGTCTCTAGCAGGAAGGGTCATCTTAGAGGTTGAGTCATCTTCTTGCCCTAGATAGGAAGATCCATACAACCACAGAGAGTTTATACAGCCTCTGCTTAAACTCTTCTGAAAATTGTTAAGGCGGACCATTCTGCTTTTTGTACAACTCCTTTTTTTTTTTTTTAAGATTTTATTTATTTATTTGTCAGACAGATCACAAGCAGGCAGAGAGGCAGGCAGAGAGAGAGGGGAGGAAGCAGGCTCCCCACTGAGCAGAGAGCCAGAATCAGAACTCAATCCTAGGACCCTGAGATCACGTCCTGAGCCTAAGGCAGAGGCTCAACCCACTGAGCCACCTAGGCGCCCCAGTACAACTCTTAACTGTTAAAATATCCTTTCTGGAGTCTGCTTCCTAGTAACTTCCAGCCTCTGCTCTCTGGCGTTAGACAAAATCATCTCATTATTCTTTGCCAATGACAGCCCTTCCTTCAAATATTTTAAGATTCTTTTATGAGCCTTCTAAGTCTTTCCTTCTCCAAGCTAAACATCTTTAAATCCTTTGAAGAGTTTTCATTTGGTATGGTTTCAGAAGTCTCCCCCTCACTCCCACTATCCCCCTACCCCTATAACGCGCCCCCCCACCCCCGTGGGTCTGTAGATAATCTCTTGTTTTTTACTGTACCAAGATCTGAGCCAGGCACTGGAGAAACCACCTCTCCCTGAGAGGGACAGATCTCAATTCAAATCCAGTCCCCGGCTTCTAGCTGGTCTTCCGCCAGCTCACATCGCTGAAAATTTCTGCATCCCGAAAGTAGCTATGATAGTAATACCTTCCAGCAAAACAAGGATTAAATAATATAACATATATAATATGCTCAGTGCAGCACATGGTCCATTTTAAGCCCTGCCATGATGGCTGTTTCCATCACTTGTACTTACAGCATGAGAATGCGGTCACAATTATAATAACCCTCACACCACTGAGTTAGCAACAGTCAACTTGTGGCAAACTAAAAGCCATGAGTGAAAATAATTATTTTCTCTTGGACTACTACTAAATCAGGTCTTCCATACCCTATACTTGGGCAGTTGTTTCTTTTTCTGTTATTTTAAGATTTTACTTATTTTTTTGACAGAGAGAAATCGCGAGAGAGGGAACACAAGCAGGGGGAGTGGGAGAGGGAGAACAAGTGCTGTTGTTCCTTAGCTAAAGTACATTTGCTTTTAACCTTATTCAATTTCTTTTTTTTTTTTTTTTGCTTTGAAAATGAAATATTAAGAAAAGTAGACATAAAAGTACTGTCAGTGGGGGGCGCCTGGGTGGCTCAGTGGGTTAAGCCACTGCCTTTGGCTCAGGTCATGATCTCAGGGTCCTGGGATTGAGCCCCACATGGGGCTCTTTGCTCAGCAGGAAGCCTGCTTCTCTCTCTCTCTCTCTCTGCCTGCCTCTCTGCCTACCTGTGACCTTTCTCTGTCAAATAAATAAATAAAATCTTTGAAAAAAAAAAGTACTGTCAATGATTAAAATTAAATGAAAAAAGTAAATACAAATAGTACGTATCCTCGTTATTTCTATACAAATACTTGTGTGTAAGTATAAAGCATGAAAGTAATTTTGGACCGTGCAAATGATTAGATATTCTCCAGGTTCCTTTTCCCATAAAGTTGCTTATGTAAATAATAAGTTCATAAATCTCATTGTCATTGACATTTGTTTCTTTTGTTTTTTTTTTTTTTTTAATTAGACAGAGATCACAAGTAGGCAAAGACATAGACAGAGAGAGAGAGGAGGAAGCAGGCTCCCCGCTGAGTAGAGAGCCCAATGCGGGGCTAGATCCCAGGACCCCGGGATCGTGACCCGAGCCAAGGCAGAGGCTCTACCCCAATGAGCCACCCAGGAGCCCCAGACATTTGTTTCTTGTAGTTTTTTTTTTTTTCCCCATTCCTTTTGGGAGGGAGCAATCCAAATGAGACACAAGTCATATAGTCTTTTTTTTTTTTTTAAGCTTTTATTTATTTATTTGAGAGAGAGCACCAGCTGGAGGAAGGGCCGAGGGAGAGAGAGAAGTAGACACCCCACTGAGCTGGGAGCCTGAAATGGGGCTCAATCCCAGGATCCTGGGATCATGACATGAACTGAACACAGACACTTAACCGAGTGAGGCACCCAGTGCCCCCATAGACTTTTTTAAAAGGAAAAGATTTTGTAATTTTCAGACTGGTGAGTTTGCCTGCAAAATAGGAAATTCTGGAAGAGATTATTAAATATAAATCTCAATTCTGTGACCCAATACATTAGTAGTGGCCCCTGAAGTTCTGTTATATGCAAGCTTCGTAAGCATGCTTGCTATGGCATACTCCAATAGGTTAATAAAAATACTGAACAAGGTCCTAGTTGAAAACAGAATCCAGAAGTGACCTCCTTCCAGGCTGGCACAGTACACTAACACACCAACAGCATTCCAGGTACTGATACTCCCACACGCTCCTGTGGAGAGATGCCACATTTCTGTCATATATACGTCTTGGGGACACCTTGAGTTTTACAAGCAATCCTGATAAGTCATTTTGCTTTGGTCTCTAGGAAAACCAAATCCAAATCCTCGATTCAAGTCCAAAAACTGATATGCATTCCTGACTCCATCCGACTTTATCCTGACTTCATCCAGCTCTCCTGACTGTGCTCTTCCATTTTCCCTTTGCCTTGACATATTTTTTAAAAACCCTTTTATCTTTTTTTTGAAATGCAAAGTTTTGTGCACGTACAAACACGGGTAGTGACATCCTTCCCTTCAGGAATAAGGACTGACTGCCCCAGTTGTTGGCTTCTTTGGGAGTTGTCTTCACTAAAGAGAGGCATCTAGTCCAAAGGCACAGCCCTTCCCGGGGTCACCGATATCTAATGACTATTGCCCGTGTGTCATTCACGGGTCATCTTGGAAGTTTCAGTGAAGTAGTGGCGTAGGCAATAAAACCTGCACGGAGTAGGCGGAGGAGCAAGTGTAAATTAAGGAAATAAAGACGGGGACTACAAACAGTTGAACCCAGACCTTGGTGGGAGGACAACAGAGAAAAGGAGCAGCCACCTGCAGGGCAGTGGCGGAAGTCAGAGGAAGCATTTCGTTTGCATGGAAACACTGTATGCAAATAGCAATGATCCAGCAGAAAGGAAAAAAACCCATCCAGGCTGTGGGAGAAAGAGGAAACAGTTGCAGTACCAAGTTCTTGAGGAGAAAGGAGGTAAGATGCTCAAGTTGAGTATTAAGAGGGAGGGGCGCCTGGGTGGCTCAGTGGGTTAAAGCCTCTGCCTTCAGCTAAGGTCATGGTCCCGGGGTCATGGGATCGAGCCCCGCATGGGCTCCCTGCTCAGCAGGGAGCCTGCTTCCTCCTCTCTCTCTGCCTGCCTCTCTGCCTACTTGTGATCTCTGTCTGTCAAATAAATAAATA
This sequence comes from Mustela lutreola, assembly GCF_030435805.1. Lineage (NCBI taxonomy): Eukaryota > Metazoa > Chordata > Mammalia > Carnivora > Mustelidae > Mustela > Mustela lutreola. The sequence continues at coordinate 70,597,409 of NC_081303.1, read as the reverse complement.
AAATCTTTTAAAAAAAAAAAAAAGTATTAAGAGGGAGCAGAGCTAACCAGTCTTCGTAACAAAAGGGAAATGCTTGGTACAGTTGGTTCTTTTGTTCATGGGAAGCTGACTGCTTTCTGTACTCCGTGGAGTATAAGGCAAATCATTCGCAAAGAGTGCAGAAGAAAAAGGAAATTCGAGATATCTAAGGCCGGAGGACAGGGAGCGCTCGGGGCCACCACACTCCCACAAGTATGGTGAGCGTTCCTAGAACCTGCCAGACTTTCGGTGACAACTGCGGCGAGGACCAGCCCACAAAGTGACGCAGTAGGAGAAGGGCAGAAGATCCTCTGAAGGCTCGTAGGAAGTGACATGATGACAGGAAGCAGATGCAGATGGCCAGGGTGGGCAGACGAAGCTCATTTTCCAGTGAAAGGTATCAAAGTGCAAAGGAGATAGCATTGAGGTTTCAATGTGCTAAGCCCAACTGCAGATCTAAGAACAAGCTGGTGTTAGGAGACTCCAGCATTTTGATTTGGGAGGAGATAAGAAGGAGAACCAGCCCTGAGGGAGCCATCCGCTGCCTTTGGCTGAGGTCGTGATCTCAGAGTCCTGGGATCAGCCCCAAGTAGGGCTCTCTGCTCAGTGGGGGGCCTTTTTTCCCCCCCAACCTCCCCCTGCCCCCGCCTGCCTCTCCGCCTCCTTGTGATCTCTGTCAAATAAATGAATAAAATCTTTATTTTTTTAAAAAAGGTTTTATTTATTTATTTGACAGACAAAGATCACAAGGAGGCAGAGAGGCAGAGAGGAAGGGAAGCAGGCTCCCTGCTTAGCAGAGAGCCCGATGTGGGGCTTGATCCCCGGATACTGGGATCACGACCTGAGCTGAAGGCAGAGGCTTTAACCCACTGAGCCACCCAGACGCCCCTGTAACAACGCATCTTGAAGATTCTTCCCGAGTACAGGGAGAGCTTCCTCATTCTTTTCTCCAGTTACATAATACTCTGTTGTATGCTTACGATGTTTCTTTAGCCAGTTTTAACTTAGAGGCATCTGGATTACTTCCAGCCTTTTGCTAACGTGGGTAATGAAATGAGTAAACATGCACGGCTATCATTCCACGGGGGTGGAAGCTTGTTTGTAGGATAAATCTCCAGAAATGCGAACACTGGCTTGGTTAAAGGTATATGAAGATATTGACAAAAAGTGCTCCCTACAGTTTGTACCCATTTATAGTTACATAATCTATTAGTGTATCTATTCTGCCATAGTCTTGCAAGAGAGGGCTTTATCAAACATTTGCATTTTTGTTAATCTGATTAATGTGAATTAAAACTTCCATTTAGTTTTAATTTGTGTATCTCAAACTGAGTGTCCCCTAACTTAAGAGTTATGTGTATTCTGTGAACTGTCTCTTCACATGTTTTGCTCATTTTTTATTGGGGTAGTCTTTTTCTAATCCATTTGTAAGGGTTCTTTATACGTTCAGAAATTAGACCTTTGTATACACTCTGAGTTGATTTTTCCCCCAGTTGGCTGTTTGTCTTTTGACTCAATTTGTGTGATATTTGTCTATCTTTGCCAGGCAGGCAGAAGGCTTTCGGTTGCTTGCTTCGTACTTTATCTGCGTTTTCTTTTTTCTTGCTTGCTTGCTTTTTTCTTTTTTTCTAAAGATTTTATTCATTTATTTGATAGTGAGACAGCGAGAGAGGGAACACAAGCAAGGGGAGTGGGAGAGGGAGAAGTAGGCCTCTCGCGGAGCAGAGAGCCTGATGTAGGGCTCAGTCCAAGAACCCTGGGATCATGACCTGAGCGGAAGGCAGACGCTTAACGACAGCCACCCAGGTGCCCCTTGATCAGTCTTTTCTTTAATGGCTTCTAAATTTTGACTCAAAGTTAAAAATATCTTCCCCACTTTAAGATAATGGAAGAATTCTTTGTGTATTAATTTCTTTGAGATAAACTTGACATATAATGTTAGGTTCAGATATATAATAATGATTCCATATTTGTATACAGTATGAAATGACCTCTAATCTAGTTAATATCTGTTACCATATGTAGTTACGAATTTTCTTTTTCTTGTGATGAGGATTTTTAAGATCTACTCCCTTTACAACTTTCAAATATGCAAAACAGTATGAAAGAATTCTGGATAGTTTCCATTTTTACTTTAAATTTTTAATTCAGGGACGCCTGGGTGGCTCAGTGGGTTAAGCCTCTGCCTTCTGCTCAGGTCATGATCCCAGGGTCCTGGGATCGAGCCCCACATTGGACTTCCTGCTCAGTGGAGAGCCTGCTTCCTCCTCTCTCTCTCTGCCTGCCTCTCTGTCTACTTGTGCTCTATCTCTCTGTAAAATAAATAAATAAAAATCTTTAAAAAAAAAAAAAAAAGAAAAAGAAAAAGAAAAAAAATTTTAATCCATATTATCCATTTGAAATTTAGTTTGGTGTATGGTGTGGGTTATGGATCTCATCTCTCTATCCATGGCTGTTGTTTTAATTACTAACAGTCACTCCCCTTCACTGATGTTCTTTTTCTAGCTTTTCTAGCTATTCTTAATTTCACCTAAATGGATGTATTTAGGAAGTTGAATCTTCTCATCCAAGAATCTTTAAGTCTTTTCTTTTGTATAAGACCTTTTTAAAGTTTTTTTTTTTCATTGTGTTTTAACATTTCCTTTTTATAGGACTTGAACTTTTTTTTTAAGATTTTTTTTTTTTTTTTTTTTTTTTTTAGGAAATCTCTACACGCAACATGGGGCTCAAGCTCACAGTCCCAAGGTGAAGAATTGCACGCTCCACCAACTAAGCCAGCCAGGCGCCCCATGGTCTTGAACCTTTTTTAAAAGATTTTATTTATTAATTCAGAGAGAGTGCATGAGGTGCGGGGGTGGCGGGGGAGGAGCTGAGGGAGAGAGAGAATCTCAAGTAGGCTCTGCAAAGCACAGAACCAGTCCCGGGCATGATCCTACCGCCCCAAGATCATGACCTGAGCTGAAATCAAGAGTCGGAGGCTTAACTGACTGAGTCACTCAGGTGCCCCTTGAACTTTCTTGATAAGTTTACTCCTAGTTATGCAAAGGAATGAGATAATGATGAACCACACATAGAATCTACTGGAGTAGGAGGAAAACAAAAGAATAACTAAATAATAAATGGCAACATTTTGGTAAGGTCAATGGATCGGATGACTTGATAGGTTTTTTTTTTTTCCCCATTCCTTTTGGGAGGGAGCAATCCAAATGAGACACAAGTCATATAGTCTTTTTTTTTTTTTTAAGCTTTTATTTATTTATTTGAGAGAGAGCACCAGCTGGAGGAAGGGCCGAGGGAGAGAGAGAAGTAGACACCCCACTGAGCTGGGAGCCTGAAATGGGGCTCAATCCCAGGATCCTGGGATCATGACATGAACTGAACACAGACACTTAACCGAGTGAGGCACCCAGTGCCCCCATAGACTTTTTTAAAAGGAAAAGATTTTGTAATTTTCAGACTGGTGAGTTTGCCTGCAAAATAGGAAATTCTGGAAGAGATTATTAAATATAAATCTCAATTCTGTGACCCAATACATTAGTAGTGGCCCCTGAAGTTCTGTTATATGCAAGCTTCGTAAGCATGCTTGCTATGGCATACTCCAATAGGTTAATAAAAATACTGAACAAGGTCCTAGTTGAAAACAGAATCCAGAAGTGACCTCCTTCCAGGCTGGCACAGTACACTAACACACCAACAGCATTCCAGGTACTGATACTCCCACACGCTCCTGTGGAGAGATGCCACATTTCTGTCATATATACGTCTTGGGGACACCTTGAGTTTTACAAGCAATCCTGATAAGTCATTTTGCTTTGGTCTCTAGGAAAACCAAATCCAAATCCTCGATTCAAGTCCAAAAACTGATATGCATTCCTGACTCCATCCGACTTTATCCTGACTTCATCCAGCTCTCCTGACTGTGCTCTTCCATTTTCCCTTTGCCTTGACATATTTTTTAAAAACCCTTTTATCTTTTTTTTGAAATGCAAAGTTTTGTGCACGTACAAACACGGGTAGTGACATCCTTCCCTTCAGGAATAAGGACTGACTGCCCCAGTTGTTGGCTTCTTTGGGAGTTGTCTTCACTAAAGAGAGGCATCTAGTCCAAAGGCACAGCCCTTCCCGGGGTCACCGATATCTAATGACTATTGCCCGTGTGTCATTCACGGGTCATCTTGGAAGTTTCAGTGAAGTAGTGGCGTAGGCAATAAAACCTGCACGGAGTAGGCGGAGGAGCAAGTGTAAATTAAGGAAATAAAGACGGGGACTACAAACAGTTGAACCCAGACCTTGGTGGGAGGACAACAGAGAAAAGGAGCAGCCACCTGCAGGGCAGTGGCGGAAGTCAGAGGAAGCATTTCGTTTGCATGGAAACACTGTATGCAAATAGCAATGATCCAGCAGAAAGGAAAAAAACCCATCCAGGCTGTGGGAGAAAGAGGAAACAGTTGCAGTACCAAGTTCTTGAGGAGAAAGGAGGTAAGATGCTCAAGTTGAGTATTAAGAGGGAGGGGCGCCTGGGTGGCTCAGTGGGTTAAAGCCTCTGCCTTCAGCTAAGGTCATGGTCCCGGGGTCATGGGATCGAGCCCCGCATGGGCTCCCTGCTCAGCAGGGAGCCTGCTTCCTCCTCTCTCTCTGCCTGCCTCTCTGCCTACTTGTGATCTCTGTCTGTCAAATAAATAAATAAAATCTTTTAAAAAAAAAAAAAAGTATTAAGAGGGAGCAGAGCTAACCAGTCTTCGTAACAAAAGGGAAATGCTTGGTACAGTTGGTTCTTTTGTTCATGGGAAGCTGACTGCTTTCTGTACTCCGTGGAGTATAAGGCAAATCATTCGCAAAGAGTGCAGAAGAAAAAGGAAATTCGAGATATCTAAGGCCGGAGGACAGGGAGCGCTCGGGGCCACCACACTCCCACAAGTATGGTGAGCGTTCCTAGAACCTGCCAGACTTTCGGTGACAACTGCGGCGAGGACCAGCCCACAAAGTGACGCAGTAGGAGAAGGGCAGAAGATCCTCTGAAGGCTCGTAGGAAGTGACATGATGACAGGAAGCAGATGCAGATGGCCAGGGTGGGCAGACGAAGCTCATTTTCCAGTGAAAGGTATCAAAGTGCAAAGGAGATAGCATTGAGGTTTCAATGTGCTAAGCCCAACTGCAGATCTAAGAACAAGCTGGTGTTAGGAGACTCCAGCATTTTGATTTGGGAGGAGATAAGAAGGAGAACCAGCCCTGAGGGAGCCATCCGCTGCCTTTGGCTGAGGTCGTGATCTCAGAGTCCTGGGATCAGCCCCAAGTAGGGCTCTCTGCTCAGTGGGGGGCCTTTTTTCCCCCCCAACCTCCCCCTGCCCCCGCCTGCCTCTCCGCCTCCTTGTGATCTCTGTCAAATAAATGAATAAAATCTTTATTTTTTTAAAAAAGGTTTTATTTATTTATTTGACAGACAAAGATCACAAGGAGGCAGAGAGGCAGAGAGGAAGGGAAGCAGGCTCCCTGCTTAGCAGAGAGCCCGATGTGGGGCTTGATCCCCGGATACTGGGATCACGACCTGAGCTGAAGGCAGAGGCTTTAACCCACTGAGCCACCCAGACGCCCCTGTAACAACGCATCTTGAAGATTCTTCCCGAGTACAGGGAGAGCTTCCTCATTCTTTTCTCCAGTTACATAATACTCTGTTGTATGCTTACGATGTTTCTTTAGCCAGTTTTAACTTAGAGGCATCTGGATTACTTCCAGCCTTTTGCTAACGTGGGTAATGAAATGAGTAAACATGCACGGCTATCATTCCACGGGGGTGGAAGCTTGTTTGTAGGATAAATCTCCAGAAATGCGAACACTGGCTTGGTTAAAGGTATATGAAGATATTGACAAAAAGTGCTCCCTACAGTTTGTACCCATTTATAGTTACATAATCTATTAGTATATCTATTCTGCCATAGTCTTGCAAGAGAGGGCTTTATCAAACATTTGCATTTTTGTTAATCTGATTAATGTGAATTAAAACTTCCATTTAGTTTTAATTTGTGTATCTCAAACTGAGTGTCCCCTAACTTAAGAGTTATGTGTATTCTGTGAACTGTCTCTTCACATGTTTTGCTCATTTTTTATTGGGGTAGTCTTTTTCTAATCCATTTGTAAGGGTTCTTTATACGTTCAGAAATTAGACCTTTGTATACACTCTGAGTTGATTTTTCCCCCAGTTGGCTGTTTGTCTTTTGACTCAATTTGTGTGATATTTGTCTATCTTTGCCAGGCAGGCAGAAGGCTTTCGGTTGCTTGCTTCGTACTTTATCTGCGTTTTCTTTTTTCTTGCTTGCTTGCTTTTTTCTTTTTTTCTAAAGATTTTATTCATTTATTTGATAGTGAGACAGCGAGAGAGGGAACACAAGCAAGGGGAGTGGGAGAGGGAGAAGTAGGCCTCTCGCAGAGCAGAGAGCCTGATGTAGGGCTCAGTCCAAGAACCCTGGGATCATGACCTGAGCGGAAGGCAGACGCTTAACGACAGCCACCCAGGTGCCCCTTGATCAGTCTTTTCTTTAATGGCTTCTAAATTTTGACTCAAAGTTAAAAATATCTTCCCCACTTTAAGATAATGGAAGAATTCTTTGTGTATTAATTTCTTTGAGATAAACTTGACATATAATGTTAGGTTCAGATATATAATAATGATTCCATATTTGTATACAGTATGAAATGACCTCTAATCTAGTTAATATCTGTTACCATATGTAGTTACGAATTTTCTTTTTCTTGTGATGAGGATTTTTAAGATCTACTCCCTTTACAACTTTCAAATATGCAAAACAGTATGAAAGAATTCTGGATAGTTTCCATTTTTACTTTAAATTTTTAATTCAGGGACGCCTGGGTGGCTCAGTGGGTTAAGCCTCTGCCTTCTGCTCAGGTCATGATCCCAGGGTCCTGGGATCGAGCCCCACATTGGACTTCCTGCTCAGTGGAGAGCCTGCTTCCTCCTCTCTCTCTCTGCCTGCCTCTCTGTCTACTTGTGCTCTATCTCTCTGTAAAATAAATAAATAAAAATCTTTAAAAAAAAAAAAAAAAGAAAAAGAAAAAGAAAAAAAATTTTAATCCATATTATCCATTTGAAATTTAGTTTGGTGTATGGTGTGGGTTATGGATCTCATCTCTCTATCCATGGCTGTTGTTTTAATTACTAACAGTCACTCCCCTTCACTGATGTTCTTTTTCTAGCTTTTCTAGCTATTCTTAATTTCACCTAAATGGATGTATTTAGGAAGTTGAATCTTCTCATCCAAGAATCTTTAAGTCTTTTCTTTTGTATAAGACCTTTTTAAAGTTTTTTTTTTTCATTGTGTTTTAACATTTCCTTTTTATAGGACTTGAACTTTTTTTTTAAGATTTTTTTTTTTTTTTTTTTTTTTTTTAGGAAATCTCTACACGCAACATGGGGCTCAAGCTCACAGTCCCAAGGTGAAGAATTGCACGCTCCACCAACTAAGCCAGCCAGGCGCCCCATGGTCTTGAACCTTTTTTAAAAGATTTTATTTATTAATTCAGAGAGAGTGCATGAGGTGCGGGGGTGGCGGGGGAGGAGCTGAGGGAGAGAGAGAATCTCAAGTAGGCTCTGCAAAGCACAGAACCAGTCCCGGGCATGATCCTACCGCCCCAAGATCATGACCTGAGCTGAAATCAAGAGTCGGAGGCTTAACTGACTGAGTCACTCAGGTGCCCCTTGAACTTTCTTGATAAGTTTACTCCTAGTTATGCAAAGGAATGAGATAATGATGAACCACACATAGAATCTACTGGAGTAGGAGGAAAACAAAAGAATAACTAAATAATAAATGGCAACATTTTGGTAAGGTCAATGGATCGGATGACTTGATAGGTTGCGGAATGATTAGGAATGAGAATGCGAGCAGAATGCATGAGTGGGAAGGCTATCCTATCCCACTGGGAAGTCTGACAACTCAACTTTTTTTTTTTTAAGATTTTATTTTTTGGGCGCCTGGGTGGCTCAGTGGGTTAAGCCGCTGCCTTCGGCTCAGGTCATGATCTCAGGGACCTGGGATCGAGTCCCGCATCGGGCTCTCTGCTCAGCAGGGAGCCTGCTTCCCCCTCTCTCTCTCTCTCTCTCTCTCCCTCTCTCTGCCTGCCTCTCCATCTACTTGTGATTTCTCTCTGTCAAATAAATAAATAAAATCTTTTAAAAAAATAAAAAAAAAAAAAAAGATTTTATTTTTTATTTTTTTTTAAAGATTTTATTTATTTATTTGAGAGAGAGACAGTGAGAGAGAGCATGAGCGAGGAGAAGGTCAGAGGGACAAGCAGACTCCCCATGGAGCTGGGAGCCTGATGCGGGACTCGATCCCGGGACTCCGGGATCATGACCCGAGCCGAAGGCAGTCGTCCAACCAACTGAGCCACCCAGGCGCCCCTAAGATTTTATTTTTAAGTCATCTCTACACCCAATGTGGGGCTCAAACCCATAACCCTGAGTTTGAGAGTCACTGGCTCCACCAACTGAGCCAGCCAGGCACCCCAACAACCCAACTTTCTTGACTCAGATTCTCTTTAGAGTCTCTAGCCATGAGTTTGCTCACATTTCCTTTCAGTCTTAAAAATCTGCTTTCCTGGGCGCCTGGGTGGCTCAGCGGGTTAAGGCCTCTGCCTTCGGCCCGGGTCATGATCCCAGGACCCTGGGATCGAGCCCCGCATCGGGCTCTCTGCTCAGTGCAGAGCCTGCTTCTCTCTCTCTCTCTCTGCCTGCCTCTCTGCCTACTTGTGTTCTCTATCAAATAAATAAATAAAATATTTTAAAAAAAAATCTGCTTTCCTATAGTCCACTTCTTGTGTCTAACTGTGCTTAGTTTCTCCTCTTTGGGTAATAGGAATTGCAGGACACATGAATGTAAATCCCATGTAAGCACTGACCAGAATGAAGCTGGTGTACTTGTCCTAGTATCAGACAAAACAGACTTTGGGGTGAAGTGAAGAGGACATAATGAGGAAAGGATCCATGAAGGCAGAAGCATTACAGTTCTAAATGTGTACAGTCTACTAACACAGCCGCCAAATAGAGATCAGAGAACTAAATGGAGAAATAGGCAAATCCCTATCAGGGTGACAGATTTAAACATACCTCTGTAAGAAGCGGAGAGAACAAGCAGCCAAGAAAATTCTAGAGGGAAGTATAGATGTGAACATAATTAATTAACTGAACCTGACTGACATTTAGAGAACCCTGTAGCCCAAAACTGCAAAATATACCCTCTTTTCAAGTGTTCATGGAACATACACAAAAATTGACTGTACAATTGGCCAAAAGGCAAGTTGCAACAGAATTTAAATCCATGTGTACAGTGTAAGTTTTCTGACCACAGTGGTGCTAAATGAGTATGTCCACATTTTAAAAATCCATCCAGCTGCACACTTATATCTGGCTCTTCTATTACATATATTTTCTTTGTACTATGACATACATTCCTGCAGCCTGTCACAAGTTCCCTTCCACCAAGTATCAAAATACCTATGCTATTTTATATACCTCTTTGTGTTTATTACTTGCCTGTATATGTCTCTAAATCCCCATGTACATGGCACGTACTTTACATATATTGTCCTAATAAACTTCCACAACTATCCAAAGAGATGTCTTTTAACCCCCATTTTGCAGATAAAGAAAGTGAGAGTTGGAATAGCTAAAAAGTAAGTGGTGGTGGCCACTATGTAGCCTTTGCTTGTTACATAATTACACGCTACCCTTAGAAGTAACTCCTATAAGCCAGGTTCTGGTGGAGTTGTCCGCCATAAAAAATGGAAATCAGCAAAGGCAGAGAGCCATTGAAGTTACAAGACAGCATCCTAAGTGTGTATCGTATCTCGTTCTCCCAGTTTTCGTGTCCTTCATGGAATCCAGTTATATAATATTTTCTGGTTATTTTTCTCCCTTTTCCTTCAGTTTTAAAGCCCTCTGGATGAGGACAGCAAGTGTCCTGCCAAATACATTCTTCTAATTCTTGTGAAATTCAGAATAATAACAGAAGAGACTGGAAACTTCCCAAACAGGGGAAATGGTGAGCAAATGCCAGGGTCAGGAGGGAGTCAAGTCTATTTAGGCCACTAAGTGGTGGTGGCAGGTGCAGAACGAGAAGTTTGGATAGGCAGGGTGACGCCAGATTCCAGCTACCGATTGCTGAAAAGACCAGGCCAAGACATGTGCCTGAGCCATTAGGCAACAAGGACTTATTATAAATTATCAACTCCGACCAGAAGATAAAAATGTTATTTTTTAATTTTATTTTTTAAGATTTTTAAGTTATCTCTACACCCAATGTGATGCCCAAACTCACAACCCTGAGATTGAGAGCCACATGCCCCACTGACTGAGCCAACCAGGCACCCCAAGAAATCAATTCTCTTTTTAAGTAAGCTCTATGTCTCCTGCTGAGACTCACCACCCTGTGATCAGATCTCATGCTCTGCTGACTGAGCTAGCCAGGCACCCAAAAATGTTATTTTAAGATTGTTCAGGTGGCGATGTTTCAAAAAGGCTGAAATTGGAAGATTCTGGAAGTTGGCAGGCTGATAAGGCTCGTCCAGAGCCTACTGAGAATTTGTGTCGTTGCTGTGGGGCTCTGCAGGTCAGGGACTGCTAGCTGGTTCCTGCCTTGAAGGAGCTCCAGTCAACTGGGAGGGGTTAACAACAAAACTGTCAGGTGGTGGATAGGACATGGGTAGGGGCAGAAAAAGTCTGGGGAGAGGGAAGAGCTCGGTGTGGTCTGGAAAGAAAGGCAGAGAAGGCAAGGGGACGGAGATCTGGTAGACCCCGGCCCCCCAGGCTCACCTGCCAAAATAGTTAATGAGGAAAGGGAAGAACTTTACAGGGCAAAGTAATGGGTTGGAACAGCCTATCAAGATTATGAACGAAACAGTTAATGAGGGAGAAAGGAATGTTCTCTTAACATCGATGATCAGGCCAGAGGGCACGATCGGTCCTGCAGCAGGCCAGCTCGGTTTACCTCCAGGACCCTCTCTGACCCTCACTGGCTAAACAGAAGAATTCAAATCATGTAGGTTGGCAGGCTGGAATGGGAGCTAAAAAGCTAGTTTATGGTGATAGAAGACAGAAGAGATCAAGGATGTGGCACCTGGGTGGCTCAGGTGGTTCAGCATCTGCTTCATTTCAGGTCATAAACCTGGGGTCCTGGGATGGAGCCCCGTATCATGCTCCCTGCTCAGTGAGGAGTTTGCTCCTCCCCCAAGCTTGTTCTTCTGTCTCAAATGAATAAAATCTTAAAGAAGAAAGGAAGGAAGGAAGGAAGGAAGGAAGGAAGGAAGGAAGGAAGGAAGAAAAGATCCCCGTCTCTCTCTGTGCTCCTGCTCTTTCTCAAATAAATAAAATCTTTAAAACACACACACACATGCACACACACACACAGTTGTTATAGAAAGAGAATCATCATCTCAGGAAACTGCTGAATGGAAGTGGAAAGGGTCTTCAGAAAAATTCTGGGGTTTTCTGTGTCCTAGATCTTATCAGGATAGTAGTTATAAGCGAGCATACAATTGTCAAAACTCAATGAACTGAACACTTAACTGCATTTTATTGTAGGAAAAATACACTTCAAAAAAGAGAGAGAGAGAGAGATTATAATATTTGAGAAGGGGAGGGAAGCGACCTCTTTGCAAACAAAGAGGTAAACTAGACCCCAGGAAAACCTTCCAACCAGTCTGAGAGCCAAAGGGATGTGGGTATTCAAGGAAGGGAGAACGGGTACCTTTTTGCCAAACCTTGGCCTAGACTCCCTTATTTCAATTTCTCTGCAGACCCAACACTACCCACCTAAGTTCAGATGGAGCGGCTGTGGTTTGCCCCGGGAAAGGAAGGGAGAGCCATGAGAAGCTAGAGAGCCCCGACGGAACGGCAGATTTTATGGTAGTGCAGGGTGGGCTGTGATGTAAAATCGTAGCAGGGCCTGGGTCCTCCAGCCCAAGAGGCAGAAGGGGAGAGAAAGGCAAGGAATGCAGGCTATGTCCAAAGGGATTTCTCGGAAACTTGAAAATTCAGAAAATTGGGCCCATCTGTAACCCAACTTTCTCTTCCACAAATAAAGGAATAGAATTTTATTCATTTATATTTTTTATTTGGAAGTAGTCTCTACACCCAACATGGGGCTCGAACTTCCAAGCCCCGGATCTAGAGCAGCATGCTCTACAGACCTGCCGGCCAAGCACCTCAAGGAATGAAAGCTTCTAATACCAAACTGAGGAAGTCAGAGCTCTGATGTGAAAATACATGAAAGGTCGGGGAAGACATGCATGGAATTGCGCTGCACACGCAAGGGAAGTTATACCCCGACTGCGTAGTGTTGAAGGTCTGTCAGCAAGCTTTCTCACTCCATCAGTTTTGTTCGATCCAGTGCTGGATCAAAGAGCAGCATTAATAGAAACTGGGGCCTGTCTTTGGTGGCGCCGGAGTCCCCCCTCCTCACACCTGCAATCCATGTCCGACAGACTTGTGGGCATGAAGAGTGACATCCATCGCTCACTACTGGGCACCGCCCTTTGGTTTCCTCAAGCCAGTGACAAACTCTCAGGGAGGTGAGGTTGGGGCTAGGGACCCAAAGGTCTGGGGCAAGGGCAGGCAAACTGCATCTAGGAAGGACTAGAGAGTAAAAGTGTTAGGATCTGAAGGACATATAGTCCCTGTCGCTCTGTTCTGCCATTTTTGCAGAGAAGCAGCCAGAGACCATTTGTCACGAATAGTCACGGAAGCTGAGGGAGGCCTGTCTGCTGAGCTTGGAAGCAATGGGCTCGGCTCCAGACGGCGCATCACATTCACTGCAAAGGCTCACAAAACCACTACCACCCAGGTCCCACCCCCAAGATTCCAAATCTCCGATAGCGCCCAAACGTTTTTTTTCTTTTTTTTTTTTTTAATTTGTTTGCTTTTAGGTACCAAGTGATTCTGATGTGTATCCTGGGCTGAAAACAATTGTTCTAGGGGTGCCTGGGTGGCCCAGTCCAGTGACGCATCTGCCCTCAGCTCAGGTCATGATCATGCCCCGCATCAGGCCCTCTGCTCACTGGGGAGTTGCTTCTCTGTCTCTCTCTGTGCTCCTGCTCTTTCCCAAATAAATAAAATCTTTAAAACACACACACACGCGCACACACACACAGTTGTTATAGAAAGAGAATCCTCATCTCAGGAAACTGCTGGCGTTGGGTGGGCATGGGGAGTACAGGGTGCGGGACAGATGAATGGAGAAGGACCAGGGGCTGAACCGAAGCCCAGATCAAGATTAGGACTATTTGGCATCCACCTGACACATTCAGTGCTTCCAGGATTTTTATTAAATTATCTTTATTTGATACGCTTGTGTGCTCAGTGCTGTAAGGAGCTGCCCATTCTAAGTCTGCCCCTTCCCCACCCTTGGTTAGGGTTTTTGGCCATGGGAGTGGGGGAGAGGGGGTCATCAGTAAGCCATCTTCCACCTAATCTTCTTTCTGGGACCATTCTCTATAGGCTCCTGCGTAGTTTCGAGCGCTGTGGAAACAAAGTGGGTGAGGAAGGACTGGTCTGGGAGGCCGTCCCCAGTCCCTGTCCAGCTAGCACCGAGCCTTCCCCCTACCCTGTGTATCCAAGGCCTTGGGCCAGCTGCGTGGCCTGCAAGCCCCGCCTGCCCATCTGACAGAAGAAAATGAGGTTCTCCTCTTCTAGCTTCGGCTTCTCGGCGGAATACAAAGCCTGGAAAGCAGCGGGCTCCATCTGCAGGGCACTTTCCAGCTCAGATACTGGGAGGAGTCGAGGGGAGAGAAAGGAGAGCCGGCAGTGGGCGATATCAGGTTCAGACCCGGCCTGGAAGGACTGGGTCCTGCGGCCCCAGCAAATCTTCAGAAGGCCCTAGGAGGCCCACTCCCACTCCCCTCCAACCTCCAGGACCAGACAGGCCCACCTGCGCGGGAAGGCAGCCAAAGAGCTGAACGGGAGCCCTCTCCCCAGCAGTGAGAAGCGGCGGGCGGGTAGCCAGCCTTGGGGAGGTCAAGGTAGAAAAGCGGGTCCGCCCCTTCCTCGCCGCCTGTTACCCGCTCAAACTGGAAGAGCCAGTTCCGCTGCCAGGATTCGCCTCCCACCAGCCCTTCTCCAGGAAGCTGGGGTAGGGGGTCTTGAGAGGAATAAAGGGCCCCCCGGGACCGTGCATTCGCCCACGCGGCCCTAGGAGCCCCCTCCTGGACGGCCTCTAGGCCACCCGCGCGGGCGTCCCCTCTGTCCCATACCCGGGATGTTGAGCGCCCCCGGGATGCTCCCCGCTGCCGCCTCCTCCCGAGATCTCACATCGATGAGCCGGGCCCGGCCCGAGGCCAGGAGCGAACGCAGTTCAGGGAGCGAGACCGTGGGCGCTGAGGAAGGAGGCACGAGAGCCCTGAGCGGGGCGGGCTGCCCGGAACGGCCGCGCGGCGCCCCTCCATCGGGCGGCGCCCCAGCCCGGGGACGCGGGCGTGCGGGCCCCGGAGCCGCGCCCCGCCGCTGCACCTCCTCCCGCGGGTCCGCAGGTAGGTCGGGACGAGGTCCCAGGTTTGTCCCCGCAGGTACCTCCGGCCATGGTGCGCGCAGCCACCGCGAGCCACAGGAATGCGGCGCCGGGCCGCCCCCTTGGTGCCCGCAGCATCTTCCCCGCCCTCCCGGAGCCGGGACCGGAACCGGAAGTGGAGGCCCCGCCCCCGCCGCACCTGTTCGCGGATACCAGCCGGCCGGGGACCGTTCTGCGATTGCCCCGCGCGGGCGGGGGTAACCATACGCTGGTCCGGCCCAGGCACAGGCAGTCAGGGTAAGGACCACAGGAGCCAACACCCCACCCTAACCTCGGCCCAACCCCTACAGGGCAAAACGCAACGCGCCTCCCGCGCGCCCGCCCCGGGACCCACAAAAGGACGAAAACCAGGGATGACAGTGGCTCTGAACGTTTTATCTTAAAAAAAAGAAGAAGAAGAAAAAAGAAAGGAAAGAAAGAAAAAGAAAATGAAAATCCATCCCCACGAGGGGAAGGCCCCACGCGGGCCCCGGTCTGTTGTTCTCCCTGGCTCCGGAGACTTCTGCACAGGCCTCGGCTGCTTGCCCGCCGATCGTCTCTTCCTGGGGCAACAGCCGCTGCTAAGCAGCCTGTTCCCCACTTCTGGCTAAAGCCTAATCCCCAGAGTCCTCAAGTGCACAGCTGAGCTCCGGGGGAAGTGGAAGCGCCCGAGTCCTGGGGCAAGCCAGAGCATCGCTTGTGGTCAAAGACCCTTTGCCGGCACTGTCAGCAGGCACAGGGCGAGCCCCCACGTCCTGTGTGTCCGGTATCCAGCGCGGGGACAGCACATGCATCTGCGGGAGCACAAGGGCCCCGGGGGTTGGGTGGGGGGCTGTGTGGCGGGCGGGGCCAGGCTGTCAGTGCGCCCCCAAGTGTGTGTTTCACACTGGCAGGCAGCTCTGTCTGGGGCCTGGGTTCAAAGCCATGCCGTCTCAACTCCCCCGGAGCCCTCTCCAGAAGCGGGCAGTGAAGGAAAGGGGCAGGGGGTTATTAGCCTGTTGCTCCTGGGCTAGGTGCAGTTCTCGGAAAGGGGTGGCGGGACCCAAACCCCCCAAGTCCCCACAGTTAATTGCTGTCATTCTTGATGACGACCTCGACTCCGTGGTGCCGCAGCTGAGCTCGGAGCAGCAGGTTCTTGTTTTTCAGATCTTCCACCTGACATGGAAAAGGGGGCCACGGAGAGAGTGAGGAGAAAAACTGGCCCAGCCAAACCCCCGACCAGATTCAGACCCCCGCTGGTGATGGGGAAAAAGATGAAGGCCTCTCTATGGACACCTGAGGCAGGTGTCCCACAGCAGCTCGCTGGCCATGGACTTGGGGAGGGGTCTGACCTGCTGTCGGAGCACGTCGTTGTCCAGCTGCAGCTGGTCAAGCCCCTGCAGTTCTTCTGACAACCGGTGGTTACTCTGTCGAAGCTCCTGGATGTAATCACAGGCTTTGGACAGAATTCCACCTTTACTCTGCAAGAAAAGGCAAGGGAAATGAGGATTAAAATAGGTGCTACCTGGTTCGCCTTCCCGTGGCGCACTCACACTCTGAACCTCATCTTCCCCTAAGGACAGTGGCAGAACGTTTCACAAGGATACAGGAACCTTGGAGAAAGGTCAGCAGGAATTCCTGCCATGTGCCCTCGCTACCATGTCTGGAAACACCACCAGGAGACAAAAGCCAGGCATCCTGCCCACTACCAGGGTCCTTCCATGACCTGGCCAGACTTGGTGCTCTCCATGGAGCAGTCCGGGACGATCTTGGACAGCTGCACTATCCAGTTGTTAATCTTGTCTCGGCGGCGGCGTTCAACTAGGGGGCAAAAGGGAGGACAAGGTGACTCGGTGAGAACTCACCACAGGCCTCGTCGAGCTACCGGAGCCCTCCTGCTCAGACACCGCGGCTGTCCCCAACCCCACCAACTAGTACCCACCTTCATTGTGCTGAGCCCTGCGTTTCTCATCCCGAGTTGTCCTGGGAGCTTCTGACTTCCTGATGACAAACCCAGGGTGGCCAGAGTGAGGAAAGGACAAAAAATAAGATTAGAGGTTAGGGTCAGGAATGACACAGGAGTTGGTAGGGATCGAGACCACCACGGCAACGGAGAAGGAGCGGGGGCTACTCACGGGGAATAAGGGTGAGTCCTGGGGGCAATGGAGCGCTGGCTTCCTCCCTGCAACACTTCTTGGGGTGACATCATCACAAAGAATTGGCCTGTGAAGGTGGAGGGTAGGCTGTCAGGACGTGGGACTTAGGAACCGCATCACGCTCTGAGGCCAAGGTCCTAGGATCCTCCTCTGGAGGGATTCTCCTCTGGAGGGATCCTTCCTCCTAGGATCCTTCTGGATCCTCCTGCTGGAAGGGCAGCCCCAAACTCACTGCCTGCCCAGGTCTCGGTGAGCATTAAGGGGCCCCAGGAAAGGCCCACCCCTGATTCTAGCCCCTCCGGTCCGCAACCCCACGCAGCTCACCGGTGCCGGGAGGGGTTGCCTGCCCCAGCAGGGCCTCCGAGCCTTGGGTAGTAACAACAGCTGCTGTACTCCCCGATGTGGTACCCCCTGCCCCATCCCCTACTGCAGTGCTGGGGAAATAAGTATAGTGAGTCTCGGCGGCTGTCCCCTCTGTGTCAACAGCATCGTCACTGGTGAATGCACCCTGGATCACCGCCTGCGGAGGGGAACAACAGAACAGAGTCCAGTGTCTGTCAGGTGCTTCCCACTGAGCTACCCCGAAGCTTCTATCCCTGGGGGGAAGGAGGGAGAAACGTCCAGAAAGGGAAAACCTGGTGCCTTGGGACAACGCAACCCCACCTCGCCACCTCCAGCCCCGCCCCGATCTCACAAGTTTGGCTTCACCTTCCCCTTCCGAGCTCCAGGCCCCTCACCAGCCCAGGCCCCCATACCTGGGTCATGGACTGAGTGGCAGGATAGCCACTGATGGCGCCAGTCCCTTCAGTCTGGCCATCCAGCTGCCCCTCAGACACCTGGATCACCCTGTACATCACCTAGAAGCAGGAGGACATCGGAAAGTGGGGAGAGAGAATACAGGAGTCAATGCTGGGGACCCCAGGCCTCTTATAAAGCTTCTCTAAGACAGAGCCCCGAAATAAGAGTGCTTCAGGGACAAAGCTTCAGCCATTCCCTCTTCCGTCCCCAGAGGTTTTGGCCAAGCCTCCACCCCACTCGGATCTACTCCAAACCTCCTCCCCCTAGCCCCTCCCCCCCACCCCGCAGGCATCCCCGTGGTCACCGCCTCCTCCAAGCCAGGTCTCCCCCCCCCCCCCCATAGGCTCACTACCTCCCTCAACCCCAACCCCCCGGTAACACCTGCAGGCAGCTGGCCCCCTCCCTTACCTGGCCCCCATTCTCAGTTCGGAAGACGTACTTGACGTTGGGGTCAGGGAAGGTGGCAGCTGACTGGATGCTGGCAATAGCCACGCTGGTGGGGTCCTCCCCAGTTGCCACTGCACCTGAGTTAGACGAGCGAGGAAGAAGCCTGCCCTGCGACTTACTGCCTCTCTCCCCCTTCCCAGCTGCAGGTCACTCAGAAGGACCAGGGTGCATGGCAGATGCGCCCATGGGGGATGGGGAGAGGCCAAGCTGGGCTCCTGGGCTCAGGTCTGTTTCGACCACTCACCCTCCTGAATCTGCACTGTCCCCTCTTCCGCTTCAGCTGTTTTCTGCTGCCTGTTTGTGACGGGACAAAGGAAAGAAGGAGGGAAGAAGGGAAGAAAAAGTTCACTGACCCAGTAACATACGGCTTCCAGACTCGATGGCATTCCCAACTGACGCTGGGTTAGGTTAGAATAACAACAGCTGGTATTTACTGAGTGTTTACTGTGGGCACAGCACTGAGCTAAGCACTTAACACACGTTATTATTCAGCACTCAGAACAGCACAGTGGGGCAAGCAGCGCATTCTGTGGATGAGACACCAGACCACGCAGCTGGTCAGCGACGGGGCTGAGATCAGAATCTAGGTCTGCCCGACTCCAGGGCCAGCGCTCTTAGCCGTTCTGCATCCTCCCGGCCTCCCGTCTCCCGCCCGCCGCTTCTTCACTCACCCCTTCATCTCTCTGTAAGGCGGCACATCCGAGGAGCCGGGCCTTCTTTGGAGTCTTCGAATCTCCTGCCTCACAGGCTTGAGTGCTAAGTCCTGACAGAAATCAGGGAGTTTGCAGCTGAGTCCAGGAAACTGAATAGTCTCTGTTTCAAGAAGTGGGGCTCCAGGAAGACTCAGCCAAGAACATAATGCAATCAATCTACAGAGGACAGTCGGTTTTCTCCATTCTGATGCTGAGAAGTGGGCTTGGGTGGTTGAAAAAGCAGCCCTACAGTGTTTCTCAGCCCTCCATTATCGCTTCAAGTCACAGTCTTTATACTTAAAGACGGAGGAACAACATATTTCTGGGGGGACCATGACTAAAGTTAGCACGATACGCCATGTTTAGACCACCACTATCAAAAACCAGGGCCACTGGACACTGGGGCTTCTTCCAGTTTCTGAGCCACATACAGGACCCAAAAATTTCTGTTCTCACACCTAGGAAGGGGAAACCTCCCTGAACCATAAAGAACATAGTTGGCCCCCTTGGGCCTCATTCTACTTGGCCCCTTGGGCTCCTGCTTTGGAGTGTCTGGATTTATGTCATTTGTTAGATACCCTCAAGTCCAAGTGTGTCATTTGCAAGCCCCTTCTGTTTCCTTCACCAAGCCTTCCCCTAGAACAACACAGTTGCTAAAATGTTGCCATGACAAGTCCAAGTCAACTGAACCTCAGCAAGAAGGGAAAAAACTCCAGGTTCAAGGTTCGGAAGGAGAGACAATGGAAAAGGAACTCATTTGCACGGTGCCCGCCTTAGGACCCTGACACCCAGCCAAGAGGACAGGAAAAACAATGAGCTGAGACTGATGCCTCCAGAGAGATACAGCTACCCTGTACAAAGGAACACATTTATCCCCGCACGAACGGTAAGATTTTGGTGTAGTCTGCACCCAGAAGGTCCCCGAAACCTTTCCTATCTAGGGAAAAATCTTCAGCGGATGGGCCCTGGAAAGTCCACATCGAAGGAAAGCGTTGACCAAAACAAACAAACAAACAAACAAAAAAAACCAAAACCCAGAAAACAAAAACAAAAAAGGAAAAAAGAAAAAGAACTGAAAGTGAAACTGTCCGGAGGAAGTCACGCTGCCAGAAGATCCCAGTCCCGAAGGGGAAGCAGCGCCAGCGCTGCGGGACCACCTACCTGTCCATCCTCCAACCGCCGGAGGCAGCGGCCCCCCGAGGCTTCTGCGCTGACCGCGGGAGGAGGCGAGGGGAGAGACGGCCGGGCACCGGAGGCGTCTCTACCGCCCACAGCTGTCAGCCGGGGGCGGCCTCGGAGGACGCCCAGCAGCCGGGTCAGGCCGCTTATTCCAATCTTAGCTGGACATCCGGAAGCATTTCCTGGGCGTTAGGGGATGCGACACGGAAACGCGGCCGGGCAGTCGTGGCGTGCGCGCTCGGGCCGGGAGGGCCCGGCGAGAGCCCCTGCTAAGTCTGGACACAAAGGGGGAAACCACCAAGTCCCCAAGAAGCCCGGCGCCCCGACCGTGCCCGCGCGGGCGGCGTCTCCCCGCAGGGCCCGCGGCCGGCAGGCGCGAGCCCGCGAGCCCGCGAGCCCGGGAGCCCGGGCGGCCGCCGCGCTCGCCCCGCGACCCCGCGCTGCGCTCGGCGGCCAGGAACGGGCGCGGGGCTCGGCGGGCTCGCGGTCCCGGCCGGCGGCTGGCAGCGCAGGAGGGCGGGGACGCGCGCGCTCGGGGGCGGGGAGAGCGCTCGGCCCACAAAGGGGGGCGGGCGAGCGAGGAGCGGGCACGGCCCCCTCCCTCAAAACAAAGGCTTCCTCCCCGGGAGGCCCGCCGCCTGAAAACGAGAGCGGAGTCAAGGCTGCCCTGCCTACGGGCCCACCCGGCCTCCGGACCCCCGACTCGCGGCCGGGCCCGAACTCACCGGCCGAGGCCGCCGAGGCCGCGGATCTCCCCTGACCGAGCTCTGCCTCTCCCGGACTCGGCGAGCTCTCCATGGACAGCTGCTCATGCGCACTCCCGGCCTGCGGCCATGTTGGTGAGGGGCGGAAGTATCTCTCTGGACCCGCCCAGCCTCCTCAGCCTCTGAGCTGCCCCACTTCCGGTCCTTCCCTCCTGATGGGGCGGAAAGATGCCTATGGGTGGGGATGTCGCCGGGGAGGAGAAGAAGGAACTTCCTGGGATCCCCCGAGAGGGACATTGAAGACTTCGTCGCTTTCGGCAAGAAAGACAGACGACTAATGTGTGCTAGCCTCTTCCTACCGAACAGGGCGTTTTTACTGGTAGAAGGGAGCGAGGCTGGCTCCGATGGAGGGAAGGACGTCGGACGGAGGCGCCATCTTTAACAAGGGCTACTTGGGAGGCCATCTTGGACCAGGACCCTGATTTGGCGTCCACTGGCGAGGAGGACGGTTCTGCGTAGGCTCTTTTGTACTAGCGTCTGCAGCTACTACCCAAAGACGCCCAGAGCTTCCAGTTTTTGCGAGGCTTTCAGCTGCTGTGAGAAGGACCTTGATTCCCAGTCTTCTCGGTTGAGACTTAGCCGTGGAGGCACCGGAGACCCGGAGTGTGCTGTGATGACAAGAGTTTAGCCTCTGGAGCCAGACGCGCTCGGATCTGCAACCTGCTTGATCAGCCTCCCTAACTGACCTCACTGTACAGGTCTCCTCTCCGGAAAATGGAGATCCCGGTACCAACCTTGCGAATTGTCACGTGGAGTAACTAAAACCAAGGGCACAGATTGTTTGCTTGTAGAGTACGCAGCCTGTGCTGATAGAGAGCGAGCATTATGTAAATACCAGTTTCTCTTCCTCGTTTCCTGGCCACCGTGAACCTAGCTCTAGTTTCTAGCCACAGGTCTCCGTGACAACGACAGAGGAAGAGCACCCAGACAACTGCGAAAGGACGTTTTGCCAAATGTGAAAATGCGATCCCTATCACCTAAGACTCTATTAAGCATAATGAGACTCCACACTGTTTACATATAAAAGTATAACTTTTATTCTGAGACATTGCTTCTAACTAGAACAGAATCTGCAGCCCCAGCCTGTCTGGAGAAGCAGTCCCATGGCCTGAGTTATGCCGCTCCCCTTCCCCGAAATAGGAGGAAGTTATTCCGAAGGAAAAATGAGAAGCCAGGGAGATCCGTACAAGACCTCTCTTCCTAAAGGGGACTGGAGGCAGACAGTAGGGATGCTGGAAAGGGGGCCAGTCCGGCATTTGAGGCCCGAGGTCTTCAACGAGCCCCTTGACGTGGTCCTCCTAATCTAGAGCTAGGAGGGTCTGGAGGAATCCAAGAGTAGAGTCAGGATGGGCAGTTCAGAAGTGTTTGTGTGTGACAGGCTCTGATGTGGCCCTTTCCTCCCCTCCTCCACCCTGGACTTGCATGAAGGGAAGTGCACAGCCTCAGAGGAGAGCAGGCACTTTGCAGAGTTCCCTCTTCATTCTTCATGTTGAGAAACCTCTTAAGTATTCCGCCTACTCTTTGTTTCCTTTGACCAAGGCCCCAGTCCCTGGTAACAGGGTTTTGGTGACTTTCTTGGGAATATTCTAAGGGATAAGTGCTTTGTGTCTGAAACAAACTCAGGTAAACCAACTGAGGCAATGCTTCCCACAGTCAAGAAGAGAAGCTGGAGGGTCAAAGCCTATGGTGTTGGGCACTACAGCTGCTCAGGCTGCAGAAGAGACAGCTAGTTTGGGATCCTCGAGATTGGAGACCACCTACTACCCTCTTTGCCCAGTGCTATGGTCCTTCTCACAGTTCCTCACCTCTCCCAGGGGTAGCCTGTGTTTCAAATGCATATGATCGGCGCTGTGGGGACAGAAGAGGGTCAGGGGGCTGGTGTTCCCTGGGGGGCAGACTATGCCGACTCCGGTGTCCAGACCCTTCTGTGTCTTCGGGTGGGAGCTCCAGGTAGCTAAGTGGCCGAGGAGAATAGGCAGGGATCATACTACAGGGGGAGGTTCTGGGGATGAGGCTATAGTCCCCACCCCCAGTACAGGTCTGGGTCCGCCGAACTCCCTGAGCCTCAGTCCTCTGACGATCCCGGGCCAGGGCCACAGCAGCATCAAAAGAAAGACTGCCTCCATTCCTCCAAGAGGAACGGGAGGCTCTGGACCCCCAAGCCCTTTCCCCAGGAGTCCCATCGAGCCGACCAGGCCTTGGGCATGGGTTTGCAGGTGCCACATGGATCTTGCTACACATTGCACTAGGCATCTTGGCAAATTGTGGTTTGGGGGGCACCACGGGCACAGAGCGGATCTGTTGGACCTGAACCAGGGAGGAAGCCAGGCGCATGCCCACACCGCTAGGTGAGCCAAGAGGACAGGGGCACAGATTGCAGCCCTCTGGACTGGGCTGCCCCTCAGGCTCCATCTCCTCTAGCTGGGGTGGCTGTGGGGTTGCCTCAGAGGACTGGGAATTGCCCCCTTTGGCACTGTCAGTCTCCAGGGACTCTGCGTGTGACCCTTCAGGAGGGGAGTCCTTTCCTAAATGGTCACCTCCAGCCCTCTGGTCTCCCTCAGACTCTCCATCCCCACTCTCCCTGTCCATGCTGACCTCTCCTCCTCCAGCTGCTGCTTCTGGGCTTCTGCGATCTTCACCGTCTCCTCGGTCTTCTCTTACCTCTTGGTCCCTCTGCCCCTCCTGCCCTTTAACCTCATCCTCTCTGGCTTCTTCTGCCTCTTGTTTGTGTACAACTTCCCAGCTCTCCTCAGCAACTTGGTTTTCCTGGACCCCACACTCTGGGTCGCTTCTGGCTCGTACCTGGCCTTCCTGGCCTTCCTGAGCCTCTTCCTCTCTCTCAGTCTTCCTTTCCATCTCCTTGCCTTTGCTCGGCTCTCCTTCTGTTCCCTCCACATCCTGAGCTTCCTTCATACTCTCATTCTCCTGCTGGCTTTTAGACTCCTCTCCCTTGGCCTCTGTCTCTTTCCCACTCCCTTCTCTCAAACTGACCATCTCTTGGCTTTCCGCAGCCTTCCCTCCTTCCTCGCCGGTCTCTCCATCGTCCCCCTCGCTCTCCGGACTCCCCTCAGCCTCCTCCCTGAGGGCCCATGTGTTCTCAGGGTCAGCCTCCTTGGCCTCCCCTCCTTTGCAGCATGCATCTTCTCCCTCGGCCTGCCCTGGAGCCTCCTGTCTCCCACACCCTGCTGTCTCTTCCTCCGGACTTCTGGAACCCTGCCAGGTTGGGGGTTTGGGCATCAGAAGGGGACTTAGGTCATCATAGGCACTCAGGAAGACTTCCTCCCCACTTTCCTCTTCTCCTTCGGGCCTGGGGGCAGCAGAGTCCGGCGAACAGCAGCTGGGGGCCAAGACAAACTGCGCCTCATCCAGGGACAGGTCATCTAGGGGTGGCTCCACGGAGAACTCCTCCACCTGCAGACATAGCACTGGAGCTCAGGACCAGGTGGCCCTGTCCACCCTCTGGCTTCCTCACCACCCTCAAACCCAGCACAGCTCCTCCTTACCTGAGGCCCAACTCGCAAGAGCTCCTCCAGGTAGCCCATCCCAGGGTCGTCCTCCCCAGGGGAGAAGGCTGCTCCTGCTGCTCCTGCCTGGGCCACCTCCCCATCCTCCACCCCCACCCACTCAGGCTCTGAGCTGCTTGAGTCCTCTAGGAAGGAGAAGGAATCCTGCACCTCCTGGGACAGGCAGTCCTCCAGGGCAGGGGCCATGTCCTCTGGGCCACTGTCAGCCAGGGGACCTGTGGCCGAACTTGCCTCCAACTTCTCATCTGTTGGAAGGAAAACATGTCAGGAACACAAAGGTCAAGACCAGCCTTGACCCTTTCCAATGCAGATCTTCCTATCATTACTGCCATTTCAGGCCCAACCTCCCAGCCTAGGTACTCCATGTGGCTGACCCTCTCAGCTCAGTATCCCTGACTCCTGGCTTATAGCTGCCTTGCTGAGCTCCTACCAGGTGCCAGGCACCACGCTGTACCTTTCACAACACCTTATCTAATTTCACCCCCACAAAACAGCTCTATAATGTAGGATGTTTATCATTATTTTAAATATGAGGAAAATAAGACTCAGATTTGTCCAAGATCCTAGCTCGGTCACCTCCAACTGAAATGTATAACAAATAGCTTAACCTAGGTCCCCTGTCCTACTGCAAGCAACAATAACTGTGTCACAAGATTAGGAGAGAATGAAATAAGCTGATGCTTGCAAAGTCCTAATCATGGCACCCAGCACATAGTAAGCCTTCAGTAAATGTTAGCTGTTAGTATTAATACCATTATTATTATAACATCATCTATTGTATATCCTCACCTTGTACTTAGTGATCCCTACTGTATATATCTGACACAGACTCCCATTCTTGGGTATATCAGTGACCTGAAGGATGCCAGAGATCCCCTCTCCATGAACCACAGAACCTGGTGATATTACCAGATCCCTCCAACCCGGTATCCAGGAAGGCAGCTGAAGGTGACCATCCAAAGCCCGGGACCCGAGGCCTCTGCCATCCCCAGGACAGATCCCTGGCACCAGAGCTTCAGCTTAGGGTTCTAGCCCCTTCTCCAAGTTCTGAGAGATCCCTGAGTCCTCACCTGGGGGGCCAGGGCCAGGGCCAGGCCCAGGGCCAGAGGCAGGGCTTGGCCGGGGCTGTAGGGCGGGGCACTCAAGGCCACGGGTGAGTCTGGCCAAGGAGACGTTAGAGATGATATTTGGGGGCACGTTGAGGATAGAGGTGATGTGTAGTGGGAGGTTGACATTGTAGGGGTCTGAGATGTGCACCCCAACACAGCGCTCTGCACGGCTACAGCCCCCAGCACGGATTGCTGACCGCCCCGCTCGTGGCGTGCCTGGCTCAGAATTCGTGCCGCCCAGGGCCTCTGCCTCAGGCTCCTGTTCACCTTCTGCTGCCTCTGCAGAATCATTCTCCAAGCTATCCGGCAGCAGTGGGCTTGGCCGGGGACTGCCAGGTCCCACCAGCACCTCTGGCTCTGCGGAGGAGAGAGAAGAGAGTAACCTCAGCCGCAAGTGGCCCGGACACCTCGGGAAGGCTCTGGAGAATGCCCCCTGCTTTCTCAGGCCTGAGAGCCAGGACAGTTGGAAGGCACCCGGCCGAGCTTCCCTGGGCCACTCCTGCGCATGTTCCACAGCCAGCTCAGCACCTACACTTACTCAGGAACCCCCTTCCCTCCATGAAGATACACTCACTGGCCCCATCAGTGCCCCCCACCTCCACAAACACACACCACCCTGGACCTCTCTGTACACTCAGAGGCACACACCCACTGATCAGATGATAAACTCACTACTAACCCTAGCATCTGGGACTCTGGCTGGTGCATAACAGGAGCTCATTATGTATTTTTGCAAATAATGAGCACATCTGGCCACGTGTACAGACACACAAGCACACAGGAATGCACACACAATGGGCTCACCCATAATACTATTCCTTGGCTGACACATTCTCAGACAGGCTTGCACATGGGTATTCACCTGCCTACACTTGCACGTATGTATACACACACACACACACACACACACACACACACACCAAGGGCACACCTAGACTCACCATCGCTGGCCCCAGCTGCAGCACTCAGTGAGTCCATGCTCTTGGCTGGCCGCAGAGTCCCCTTATCAGATTTGTCCTCTGCAAGACACGGATGTTTGTAGAGCCGGGGCCTCGTATGCCTTCAGCAGAGCTCCCCCTACCTCTCTTCAGACTCACCTCTGTCCTCAGCCCCCCGGGGGAGTTTACGTTTGGTCTCATGGCCAGAGCGACCCAAATTGAAGATAGATCTCCACTTCCTGACCTTCAAAGATCCCTTTCTCCTGGAGGGAATAGAGAGAACATGAGGGTTGGGCCTGGTGGTCAGTGCAGGAGAGGGGCCCAGGAAGGGGGCCTTACTTGTGCTCTGCAAGCTCAATGATAGTGTGGTAGGGCCGCATCTGTGGGGGTCCATCACCAGCCTGCAGGATGCTAGGCAGGTGGCAGGGCAGGGACCTGGGCATGAGGTCCTCGGGGCTGGCTGATGCCCGGGCCCCTGGAAGTGATCGCCATCCACTTTCCATCTCCCCACCTAGGAAAAGAAGAGGAATTGGCCGGGCAAGAACAGAGGTGAGAGAGGGCTTCAGGTATCCAGCTCCTCACAGCCCCCTCCCACTCACCAACTAACTAGCTGATTGGGGATATACTCGGAAGCCTTTGGAGGCAGATGCTCCATGTCTAGCTCCTCAAGAGGGAATCCTCAGTGGGAGGTTTGTGCGGGGAAGGGGGGTGTCTTGGTGGCTCAGTCAGTTCAGCATCTGCTTTTGGCTTGGGTCATGATCTCCAGGTTCTGGGATTGAGTCCCACATCAGGCTCTCTGCTCAGTGGGGAGCCTGCTTCTACCTCTTCCCCTGCTTGTGCTCTCTCTGTCTCTGTCTCTCAAGTGAATAAATTAAAAATAATAATAATAAAGGAATCCCAGGGATAAGGGGTAGGAGATCCCAGGACATTGGTGCGTTAGGGGTGGGAATAATCAGTCAGTAGCCCTGAGAACCCAGATGGCACTTAGCAGGAGGGGGCTGCTCAAGTACCGACCACACCATCATCTCCGTAGCGTCTTCTCCACGGGACCATAAGCAACATCCCTCTGTGACTCAGTTCCCTCACGTGCAGAACACGGAGACTGAACTAGGTGACCTCTAAGGCCCTCTGTCACCTTGACATGACTCCCCAGAGTGTGGTGGCGTGGTGGGTGGCACACTGACCAGAGAGAGCGGCGCCCCCGAAGAGCTGGTCCACGTGCGTGAGGATGAACTCGACCACAATGGACTGCACACGCACCTCCATGAAGGCTGCTGTCCCATTGAAGCCCGAGGCCTCTATGTCCTTGGACCTGTGGCAATATGGAGTTACTCCCCTGCAGTCCCGCCACACTTCCCCATCCGAATTCTCCAATAATAGCCTACCCCTTCTCCCCTGCACGCCCTTAACCTCCTCCCGACCTCTTCAACTACCTGCGTGATTCAAGTCTCAGTGCCACTCCCTTCGGGAAGCCCTCTCGGACACCCCCCTCAGAATTAATCTCTACTTCTTTTGCACACAGGAGTGCGCTGTTATAATAGCTCTCAGGACTTCTCAGAGTTGGCCCGGCACACAGAGATATGCAGGCCAGTTCTCCAGGAGACTGTAAGATGTTTGCTCAACAAACATTCCACAAGGACTCTTCCTGTTCCAATCCCCGAGCTCAGTGATACAGTGTAAGAAGACACAAAGGCCTTGTGTCCAGTGGGTGAACCCCATCCCACTCGATGTACTTCGGAACCCTCCTGTTTCTCCCTGGGCTCCACGAGACCCCCGCAGCCCTCTCCAGTGCACCTGCGCAGCCACACCCATTCCTGGAGCCACCTCTGGGGGCTCAGCCTGGATCCCACCCACTGCTCCTGCCATGCCCACCTCAGCAGGTTGGGGGCCCACACGATGGCCAGGTTGCGGGCATGCATGTTGGTCTGAGCACTGAATGAGGCCATGTGCACCAGATGTCGCATGAGGAACTCCAGGGTCCTGCAGAAAGGAGGCATTGGGGCCAGGGGTCGGACGGAGGGATGGAGGTCAGGAGGCCGATGAGACAAGGGCTGTCTGGGCATGGTTGGGACTCCGGGAGCCGGGGATCCACACGCACCTATAGTTGGGGACAGGGAGTTCTCGAAGCACTTCTAGGATCTTGACCAAGCGCTCAGGCTCCAGCTGCACTCCCACGGCATCCTGATTGGGAGGAAGTGTTCAAGAAACAAGGAAGCACTGCCCCTGCCTACTCCTGGGAGCACTGAGCCCAACTCCCGCAAACAATGCTGGGCTGTGCCTCGCCCCATCCCCCACCCCAGATCCTTCAGAGGACACTGACATACCAGGCGGAGCTCAGAATTTGGGGCCCACAAGGCCTGCAGCTGGGTCTTGGCTATGCCACTCAGTAGCTTGGTGACCTCGAGCACCTTCCTGCCAGTCTCCCTCAGCACCCTCCTCAGAAGGCCCCGATTCAGGATCCCCTTAGCAACCCCTCCCTGTGGGTGCTCCCGGGCTATGGGGTTATTCCAAGGTGCCCAGGAAGGCAAGTGCCCACCCAGGCTAACCCGTGCGGGCTGAGTGCGATGAGCTGCTGTTCTGGATTTCTAAATGCTATTCTGTTCGGTAAAAATGCAACTTATTTTTTAAATGTTACTGAATTCAAGAGAGCATTTCTGTCACATGTCTTCTTATTCAAAAGAGGCTCGACATACAATCTGCTCCTGGAGGGGCAGGCCTGAAAAAGGGTTGGCTTCTGAGAAGGGCTCCCATTCTCTTAAACGTAAGGACGCTGTGGTCTAGGTGATTTCCAAGGGCCCTCGGCTCTCGGCCTGGGTTCTGCCTTCCCCGAGTCCCACCCCTGTGCTATGTGTGATCTGCAGGCTGATGGAGGAAGGGCCAAGAGAAGACAGACTCGAAGGCGCAGGTAGCAGCCCTCCCGGCCCCCCTGCACAACCCATGGAGGGACTTTGCAGGGAGGGACCTCTTCGTTCTCATGTGGTCTCAGTCATCGAGCATCACAGGACCCTGTCTGCCACTGGACGCACTCGGGAGATCAAAGCCTCCCCAGCGGTTGTCCCTCCGCCTTGGGTCCCTCCTTGCCTCGCCTCTCAACTCACCGCGAACTTGTCGTAGAGGCGGTAAGTGAGCAGGGGGTCTGGCAGCTCTCTGAAATAGGCCTTGCACAGGGACGAGACGCAGTGAATGTCTTGCAGGTAAACATCTTTGCGCAGGTCTGGCTTCCGCTCTGCCTCGAACTCCTGCCTGGGGAGGTGGAGCGTGGTCAGGAGTGGTGGGGCCAGGGCCCGTGCACGTGGGGCACAGCCGCCACGTGCACGGGCCCTGGAAGAAGGCTGTGGGACACGTGTGTAGGTGAGGCAGCGGGTGTAGATGGATAGCACACGGGGTTGTGGGGGGAGGACTAGGGACGTGGGCTGTGTGTGAACACGGAGACGTGTCAGGGATGTAACTGTGGGTGTTGCATAGCAAGGTTGGGGTACGGAGGATTCAAGAAAAGCGGAGAGATGAATGTACATGTGTTTCTGGGTACGTGTAAAGATGGAGGCGTGTAACTCTCAGAAGGAAACATTGAGTGTAAATTTTCACGACCTTGGAAGAGGCAACAGTTTCTTAGATAAGACACCAAAAGCACAAGCAGCCCAAGAAAAAGCAGATACATTGAACAGCAAGTGACAAACTCCTGTGTGTCAGAGGACACGACGGAGAAAGCAAAGACAATCCACAGAATGGAAGAAAATCAGAGATTTGGTAAGTGTTTAATATGCGGAATATATCAGGGCACCTGGGTGTCTCAGTTGTTAAGCGTCTGCCTTTGGCTCAGGTCATGATCCAGGGGTCCTGGGACAGAGCCTCTTGTCAGGCTCCCTGCTCAGCGGGGATCTGCTTCTCCCTCTCCCTCTGCCCCACTCCCCCCGCTTCCGCTCTCTCTCGCTCACTCTTTCTCTCTCTCATAAATGAATAAAATCTTTTTTTTTTAAGTGTTTTTTTATTTTTTTAAAGATTGTATTATTTACTTAAGAGAGAGAGATCACAAGTAGGCAGAGAGGCAGGCAGAGAGAGAGGAGGAAGCAGGCTCCCCACTGAGCAAGGAGCCCCATGTGGGGCTCAATCCCAGGACCCTGAGATCATGACCTGAGCTGAAGGCAGAGGCTTTAACCCACTGAGCCACCCAGGCGCCCCAATGAATAAAATCTTTTTTTAAAAAATCCAGAATTTATAAAGAATTCTTACAACTCAAAGGAAACAAATAACCTAATTTAAAAATGAGCCAGGTGGGGCACTGGGGTGGCTCAGTCATTAAGCATCTGCCTTTGGCTCAGATCATGATCCCAGGGTCCTGGGATTGAGCCCCCCCATGGGGCTCCTTGCTCAGTGGGAAGCCTGCTTCTCTCTCTCCCACCTCCCCTGCTTGTGTTCCCTCTGTGTCTCTCTCTGTCAAATAAATAAAATATTTTTTAAAATAAGTAAGTGAGGGGCGCCTGGGTGGCTCAGCAGGTTAAATCTTTTGCCTTCGACTCAGGTCATGGTCCCAGGGTCCTGGGATGGAGCCCCGCATCAGGCTCTCTGCTCAGCGGGGAGCCTGCTTCCTCCTCTCTCTCTGCCTGCCTCTCTGCCTACTTGTGATCTCTGTCTGTCAAATAACTAAAATCTTTGAAAAAAAAAAAAGTAAGTATGCAAATAAATTAAAAAAAAAAAATGAGCCAGGGGTTGGAATAGAAAGTTCTCCAAAGAAGACATGAAGTATAAGTGACTCTTAATCTCACAAAACAAACTGAGGGTTGCTGGGGGGAGGGGGGTTGGGAGAAGGGAGTGGGATTATGGACATTGGGGAGGGTATGCGCTTTGGTGAGTGCTGTGAAGTGTGTAAACCTGGTGATTCACAGACCTGTACCCCTGGGGATAAAAATATATGTTTCTAAAAAATAAAAAATTAAAAAAAAAAAAAAAAGAAGACATGAAGTAAGTCATCTGTTCGCTACCAGAGAAGAGCCAAGAAGTGGAAACCACCCAAATATTCATCGACTGACGGACGGACAAACAAAATATGATTCCGTCACACAAAGAGATGAAGGCCAACATCTGAGACAATCCGCATGAGCCCTAAAAACAAACTAAGGGAAAGAGCCACACACAAAAGTTTCCAATTATACAATTCCATTTATCTGAAACGTGCAGAAAAGACACATTCGTAGAGATAGAAAGCAGACTAGTGGTTTCGAGAGGCTGAGGGAAAGGAGAAACATGGAGTGACTGCTTTTGGGTGTTTCTTTTGGGGTTGAGGAAATGTTCTGGAATTCGATAGTGGTGATTGCGGTGTGACCTTGTCATTGTAGTAAAAAAATCACTGAATTGCCCATTTTTAAAGAGTGAGTTTTATGCTATGTGAATTATAGCCCCAAATGTTTAAGCTGGGTGGTTGGACGGGGGAGCGGAGACATATGTGTCTGTGTAGACACATGCATGCCAGCCTGGCGGGAAATGGGGTGCATGGTTTCCGTCTTTCCTGAGGAGTCCGGAGCTCCTCCCTTAGACAGCACCCAGCACCCATGTTTCCTTCTACCCACTGCCCTCGCCCCTCTGGCTCCCTGGCCTCCCAGCCCATAGAGCTCTCCCCTCATTGCCTGACTCACCGGAGCTTCTGGATGTTGGAAGACACCCCCGAGAGGCGGTAGATGCCGTCCACCACTCCGTACTCCTCCACAAACTCCGCACAGCTCTTCAGCACCTGTGGCACTGGGGACACGGACGGAGCAGAGAGAGAGAAATCAGGTCTGGGAGGTCAGGGGACCTGAGAGACAGAGGGAAGGGGTTCGAGGGACTGGAAGCAGAGCTCATGAATAAAAACTTGTCAGACGGATTCTTAGAAGACATCAGCTCTCGCCTGTGCATCTCTCTGAGATCTCTCTGCCCAGGGAGTCCAGAGCCTCTGCCTAAATCCCCCCAAGGGAGGGGAAGCCCCCTGGCTCTCCAGGTTGCCCATTCCCATTAGAAAGCTCTGCCTTCGTGGAACTGAAATTTGTTGCTCTGTAATTACTACTTGGTTTCCAGAATTTTCCAAGAGGCAGCCGTCTGGTTGGAAGGGTGCTCAGAGTAGCAGGACAGGTCTCGGAAGTACACTTATTAAACACTCTGTGTATAAGATGAAGGAACATTCGTTGTCCTGACCCAAAAGGGGCAGAGCTGACGGGGACTATCGTGAAGCACCCCGTCTCAGAAGCAAGTGTGTGGGCGTCAGGTCTGTCACAGGAAAGTACACAAAATTGGGACAGGTCAGGTCAGGAGAGAAACACCTGTGTGCCCATTTCCAGATAAGAAAACTGAGGGTCAAAGAAGTAACAAGTGCCCAGTACCACCCAGCTAGGGCCAGCATCCAAATCCAAGTGCGCAAAAAGTTGTATTCTCTCTCCCGACCTGGGCCCCCTCTGCTGTTACTAGACTGTAAGCTCCTTAAGGACAAGATCTCATTGTGACTTTTTTTTTTTTTTGGTCCCCTCTCTGAGTAACCAATCTGATGTCTCATGTTTTCTGACATGGTGTCTCAGACACAGGAAACTCTAACCCAGGGGTGAGCTCCCATCTTCACGAGGCCACATGTTTCTCCTTCTGAAGCCTTCCCTGCCTTAAATCATTGCTTCACCCCAGTCTCCACTGCTCACCTCACAGGTCTAGAATGAAGTATAAACTCAGCGCAGGGTGTTTAAACCCTTCACCAACCAGACCCCGCTGTTGTCCCGGTCTGAGAGCCAGTCACGCCTCCCACACACCCTCCCATCCAGACGATGGGAAAACCAGAGGAAACCCTCTCCTGTGTCAGTGTCAGAGCTGTTTCTCCTCAGCCATCTATTTTTTTTTTTTTTTCTGCTGGGTTTTCTGAGTCTTACTCCTGACGATGTTTATCTCTTTACTCGAATCACTAGGAAGCTCAGAGCCGTATCCAGAAACCATGTAGCATTACATGATACGCATTTCCGGAGACCGATCTCACCTGCTCCTCTTGTTTCTCCTTCAACCCAATTCCCTCAGTCATTTTATTCCACCCTTTCATAAAATTTTGGGATTTGGATCACAACTTTACCACAGTTTTGTGTACCTCCCTGTGACAGAGCTGAATTCCATGCACCCGCTAACCCCCACACTTCCAGCCCAAGTTCTTGGTGGAATTGAGTAATTAAGTAAGATGGAAATAGAGGATGAAGGGAGAAATCCATGAGCCCATCAACCACGACTGTAAACCCTCCTTGTATGAGCCGGTGTCCACACCCTTTGTCCTCCTGCACCCCAGAGCCAGGAACTTGGGTGAGACCAGGAAGGCATGGGGGTGGAGAATTTCAGGAGGCACCCAGTCCTAGGGCTGTGCACGTGGCAACTGCGCGCACACACAACCTTGGGAGTGAGAGCATCCCTAAGAAAGAGCTGCCAGTCTCTAAATTCCAGGCCCACTCATCTCAGGATTGAGTTCAAGCTCCACACTGGGGGTAAAGACTACTAAAATAGGGGCACCTGGGTGGCTTGGTCAGTCGTTAAGCATCTGCCTTCAGCTCAGGTCATAATCCCGGGATCCTGGGATGGAGCCCCGCGTTGGACTCCCTGCTACCTCCCTCTTCCCTTCCCCTGCTTGTGCTCCCTCTCTCACTGTGTCTCTCTCTGTCAGATAAATAAATAAAATCTTTTTAAAAAAGATTACTAAAATAAATAAACTTAGAAAGGAAAGAAAGAAAGAAAGAAAGAAAGAAAGAAAGAAAGAAAGAAAGAAAGAAAAAATTAAAAAGGCACCCAGGCACTGGTTGCAGCCCCAAGAGTGAGGGCTTTGTTAAATTTCATGCCCTGTTCCTTTCTCTTGTCCTCAGTTCTAGCGCTATAGTTCACTCCCCATCCCTCCTTCCAAGACCTGGGCCCCTTTGCCAGCCTCGCCCTACCCTCAGGTCCCCAACCCTGAATGCAGAAGCGGGGTGGACCCTTCTCCCTTGGCTGCTGCTTGACGCTCAGGTTACTAATGGCACCTCAGCTCTTTGGGCCACCATGACACTCTGTTGACGCATAGCCCAGGATCACCTAAAGCCTGGGCTCTCTCCACAGGACGGCAACCAAGCCAGATCTCCCCCCCTCGTGCCCTTGTCTGTGGATTTTGGATCTCCTGAAAAGACCCTTATAGGGGCACCTGTGTGGCTCAGTAGGCTAAGCATCTCCTGCCTTTGGCACCAGTTTTGATCTCAGGGTCCTGAGATGGAGCCTGGTGCCTGGCTCCGTGCTGGGCGGGGAGCCTCTTAATGGTCTCTCTCTCCCTCTCCCTCTCCCTCTGCCCCTCCCCCCACCTCTCTAAACAAAAAAAAAGAAAAAAGAAAAAGAAGGTATTCAAGAGCCTAAGGAATCAGAGCCGCAGAGGAAAGGAAGACAGGAAGACAGGGCCGAGGTATGGGGCCAAGGAATGGAGACGTCAGGGAATGCGGCCTGGGAAGAGGGCCCCGAGTTTAGAGACCGGCAGAATCCGAAACCTGAACAAGGCAGCCAAGAGAGAGAGTCTGGGAAAAGGAAGAACTCAGAACAGGTCGGGCTTGGAGAAGGAAATGACCACCTTCCTAGGGCCGGGAGCGGGGAGAGGGCGCTGAGACCGAGCAGATGAGCGCGGGGAGAATTAAGCTAACCAGGGAGGATAAATTAAGCAGGAACACAGATCTCCACAAGTGTGGCCTTGATTCTGTGCGGACTCTTGGGTTAAAGGGAACAGCCATAGCCAGGCTGGCTCGGGCTCTGTCCTCTCACTTCCCACCTGTCTGGGGTTGGGGGGGGGGGGATGGGGAGAGGCTGCCCCTGTTGCATAGGGTGCTGGACATCCTGCCACCCTTGAGCTCAGGTAAGGTTCTGAGGAGGGGCAGGACGGGCTTCTCTCCTCCTCCAGAGTCCTCCAGGACCAGACGTCTAAGCCTTCCAGAGAACGGGCCCCTCACCGGCCGGGAAGGCAGACAGAGGCCGGAGGGGATACCGGATCCGGGGTGGGGGTCTATGTTTCAGCACTGGGCTGCCAGGGGCCACAGAGCAGTGCAGCACAGGGATGAGACCGAACTGAGAGTTTGCAGAAAGCTGGAAGAATGTCAGCCCCATTGAATCCTGTGGCCCTTGGCCAAGAGTCCTGGTTCTTAAGAGGAGTCCATGAGCCGGGCTCTGCAGGAGGGGAAGAGAAAGGCAGAGCAGGGCCTCCACAGCTGAAGCTGTGTAAGCTTCTACTCTGGGGCCCGGGGTTTCCCTTAACCTGGGCGGGTGGGGATGGGGGCCTCTGGGGGAGGAGAAAAGGGGAAGGAGGTGTTTGGGGACAAGGGGGCGGGGCTAAGGGCAGGAAATGAGCTAGGAACCACCATCACCTTCCCCTCCTCGACAGGAGCCACAGCCCAGAGCAGCAGAGAGGACAAAGAGGAAATGACAGATTGGGGTGGGGTGTTGGGGGGGGGGGAACGTGCCCTGCTCTGGGAGGAGCTCCAAGTGCCAAAAACAAGCTGGACTGGGCAGCCAGGGTCCCTGCGGTCAACTTCAAATCAAATCCAGCTCCGTTCACCAGGGGCTGCTCCATGCCAGATTGAGCCCAGGACTGCCCCTGCTCCTGCTGGCTTCCGAGCCCCTCTAGGGAACCCAGGGAGACAGTAGACAGGCCCCAAAGACAGCCCCACACCCACTCCTTTGCACCCTGTACCCCTACCCTCCAACCAGCCTCAGGCATCTCTTTTAGCCAACTAGCGCCCCCCCCCATTTCAGCAGCTTCTCCCCCTGCCCTCTGCTTTGAACCTGTCCCTCCTGTGCCCAGGGAGGGCCATGGAGACTGTGGGAGGTCCCAGCCCACGCCCTCACCGGCAGCCCAGCAAGGCTGCATGAGGGTCGGAGCGCCGGAGCCCCTCAACCACGTTCCTGGACGCTCTTCTCCGACCAGGAAACCCCCGTCCTCCCGTGCGCCACCGTCAGACTCTCCTAAGAGCCCTTCTCCGGGCTCCTTCCAATTCAGGCCCAAGGATCCTCCCTTGGCCTTTCCATCACTCCTCCGCTGGCCGCGTCGTCCCCGCAGCCTCCGGCTCTGTCCCCAGCAGTGGTGCCGTCGCCTCTCTTTTGCCTGCTTCTCTCGGTCTCTCATCTCTCCATCCTCTCCGCGCCCCCCAGCCTCCCCATGCCCAGGTAGTTACACAAGGGGGCTCCCCGGCCTTCTCCGCTCAGCCACGTTTCCTGTAGCACCTGCTCCTCGGGCTCCTGGGTGCTGACTCCACACCACTGCCCCGAGCACCGGGGTGCTGCCTCTGCCCCTCGCTCCGTGCCCCCCACCCCACAGCTGCCCTGAGCCGCCTCCTTACCCTCCTGGCCCGAACGCTGCAGCTGCTCCTGCAAGTCACACCCGAACACCCTCTCCTTCGAGCTGCCCTTCTTCTTTCCCTTTTGCCGAGACTTCATGGCTGGAGCCCCCGGGGGCCCTGGCCCAGCCCCCTCTGCCCCCCCCAAGACCTTTGCCCTACCAGTCCCCCATAGGATCCTAAGCCGGCCTCTGGGCTTGGCCCGGCCCCAGGGGGCAGGGCTCCAAACTGGGGAGGGTGGAGGGTGGCCTGGGCAACAGGCAGTGGCTCCTGCCTCTGCCTCTGGGGCCCCCGGCTACACGGAAGTAGCTGTGGAAGAGGAAGCTGCCAGGACCCTGAAGAAGCTGGGTCTCGTGGCCCAGGCTGGCACTCGCCCCTCTGGCCCAGCTCAGCCCTAGGGGAGCAGGAAGCTGTGCAGCTCCTCCAACCCGCTTCCTGTTAGAGCATCTTTGCAACCACAGGGCCTGGGGTGGGGGAGGCAGCTGACATTCACATCCTCAACCCATCACTGGGACTTCGCTCATTGGTCAAGGCCACGTGACGTCAGAGCCCCAGGGTGGGGTGGTGGCGCCTGGGGCGTAGGCAGGTGACTGACACCCTTAGAGACCAAGATTTGGGGGGTCGGGGCAAAGCCCAGAGGCTGGCCCAAGAGCCAGGTGGCCCAGTGCCCTGCAAGGGGAGGGAGGATGCCCGGGCTCAGCCCCAGACGGGCCCGTGACCTCAGCCCAGGCACGTTACCTTGCCGAGCCTCAGTGTCCACACGTGTGATCATGAAGAGGGTAAACTGGGTAACCTTTAATCCTTCCAGCTCTTTCTGTGGAACTCACTTAAGTGTCAGCCTCTTTGTCTGTAAAGAATGGAATCTCCTGCCCGCCTCCCAGGTCTGTTTTGGGGAAACTCCAATGTGACCCAGGAGTGACAGCACCACCCACGGGGGCGCTGGCTGTGCCGGAAGGGGCTTTTCACTCTATCCGCCTACCCGGGAACTCTCAGCGGCGGCCCAGGGCGTCTCGTTCCCTTCCCCTCCCGGCCACTACCGTCCCAGTCCCAGCCCCTCCCCTACGTGGGGCCACGGGAAGGCTGGTGCCGAAGGGTGCTGAGTGGTTCAGGGCTCACATAGTCCAAGGGTGAGAGACGAACCAGGCACAACAGCTTTTATCTGTTTATTTAAAAACAGAATATCATTTTATGTACAAATATGCACATATTTACACAAAATGTACAGACTAAGACCCCAGATCTTTGGGCTCCACATTCAAATTCCTGGGCTGGCTGGGGAGCAGGGGATGGCGTCTCTCTGTTGGTCCAGAAATCCAGAGGATTTCAGGCAAGCAGGGTTCGGGCACACAACCTAGGTGTTCTGGCTGAGCGTATTCAAGTGGATCAGGTGACAATCCACAGTGTCCGACCCCAGTCCAGACCAGCAGAAACCGTGGGAAGAGCCCCAAGGGAGTGATCCCGAGGCTCCTGGGGGAAAGGAGACATTCTTGTCCCCAGCAACTCCTTCACACCACCCTAACTCCCCCTCCCTCGGGCTGTAATCACTACCCTATTTCCCTGACACCACAACCAAACCAGGAGCCCTTGTCCCCCAGTCTCTGCAACCCCCCCACCCCGACCCCGAGGGACCACAGACCACTGTGGATGCAGTGAGGAGAGAGGCGGCTGGGGGAGGGGCCGGGACCCCACCCTGTCCTCCTGCAGCCAGGGACCCCACAGCGCCAGGCTCCCACCCAGGAGACCGCCTCAATTCAAGTGCTTTCGAAGAAGCACCTTTCCAAAGCCCGGGCATGGACCCCTTGCCAGGGTCTGAGCAAGGTCCAGGTTTGCTGACTTCCCATGGCGGCTGGCCTCGAGCTAAGCCAACCAAGTAATAACAAACATCCAGATAAATCAAAAGTTTTTTTTGCTTTTGTTTTTGTTTTTAAAGATGTGTTTTCTCTTATTAAAGTATTTGGAGCAGTATTCTTTGAAGAAGCTCCCCCAGCAGGCTTAGGTATAGAAAATATGCACATGCAGCAGGCCCAGACGCCAGCAGAGGCCACCAGAGAACACCGGAAGGCCAAGGGCTTCTCCAGTAAGAGCGCTAGTCCCTGGCTGTCCCCTGGGCCGGCCACTTCAACATGTGCCCCTGGGCTCCCCAGTGGTGGGAGCCCGGCTCCCCAACTCAGGAGGCCGGAATCCAGTTCCAGCTCTGCCTGCACACCTGGGTCGGACCCACAGTCTCCGCCTCTCGCCTCCAACCTCTGCGTCATTAATACTGCTCTGGGGTCTGAGGGGATAACCTGGGCTTCCAGGTAGAGGGCACATAGCCACGCCATACACAAGCCAAGCCCATCTTAGTTCACTTGGCCTGTCACACACACACACGCACACACGCATGCACACGCACACACGCACAGGGTCTGTGAACAGTCACACAATCGTGTGTGTGCACACGTACACACCGGAGGGCGAGGAGGGCTCAACCGGCAGAGCCCCACCCTCGCCGAACAGGAGGGTTGGAGGAATAGGTTGAGCAGTCAGTGGGATGGGGAGCAGCTTCCTCAAGAAACAAGGTGTGTAGGGAGGCCCCGGTGATGAGTAGAGATTCCCCAGGTCAGCAGAAGGAGCCGGGTTCAGGGGAGGGAGGCAGGCCTGGGTCAGACCAGATGCCCCCGCCCATTGATGTAGATGCCATTGCCCGTGGGTTTGGCCCGCAGGGTCCCATTCTCTTGAACGAAATGGTTCATGGCGTGTTTGATGCCTTCATCCCGGTCTTCCTCCTCCTCGGCCCGCCCAGAGCCCGGAGACAGCAGTTCTGTCTGTGTTTCGATCTCCCTCACCGTGGTCAGTGTGGAGTAACTGCGGCCCTCTGGCTCTTCACTCTGGACACCGAGGGCGGAGGGTGCGTCAGGAACCCAGGCGGGGCCACCAGACGGGATGGGCGGCGGGGGCAGGGAGGGAGCCAAAGGGTCAGAGGTGAGGCGAAAGCTCCGGGGCTCGGAGCTGGGGCCCGGGAGCGAGTGTCCGGCACGGGGAAGGACGGCGGGAGACACAGGCACGGCAGACGTGCGGGGGCAGAGACACAGGGACTGGGGCGGGGCCGCAGGCCGGCCACCTCCGGGAGCAGGAGAGGGGCCTGAGGAGAGCAGTGGGGACGCCGGTGGGGCCGGGGGCCTCACCATCACAGAGCAGCTACTGTTGTCCTTGAGACTATCAGGGTGGCCCTCGGCTCTCAGCCCTACACTCTCCTCCGGCTGTGGGTCCCGGACACGGGGGAGGAGTCAGAACAGGGCTCCCCGTCCTCCCTCGTCACCTCTTCCCCCAGCCCGACCTGTGCATTCTCCCTGACACGGGCATCCCCCGCCAACCACTCAGCCTCACCCGGAACCGCGGCAGCGGATGGTGGCTCTCAGCACAGCCCCCAGGCCCGGGGCAGCCGCACCCCCAGGTCCCCCACGCCAGCCCCCGCTGCGAGTCAGGGGCCGGACCCCGGGGAAGGCTGTGCTCCTGGTGCGCAGAGGGACCCCCAGCCCCGGGGATGCACCCAACCCCGGCACGCACCTGGCTCCTGGGGTCCGCGTGATGGGAATGCAGCCTCCGGATGGAGTTCTCCCTGGTCAGGGTCAACTCCTCCTCACTGGGAAAGACAGGCTCCCGTTAGCTGCTGACGCAGGTCCTGGGCTCCCAGCATGGGCCCAGCTGTGGCCAAGCCTATGTGAGACGGCGCTGGGGAGGGCGGGTGCTGTGCTGTCCCCATGCATGAGTGAGTGGCTGCAGGTGACAGCGTGTGTGTGCGCGCGTGTGCTGGAGTGTATGTGCTCGGTGATGCCCGGGCATCCGAACTGGACCCTCACTCAGCAGTGCGGTTGTGCCCCTCTGGCTGTGGTCCAAACCCTTCCCACTTCCCGAAGCCCTTGGACCACCTCCCGACCACAAGCTCCCAGTCTCCCCTCTCTCCCCTGGCCTGGCCCCCACCTCCCGCTCACCTGGTCTTTGCTCCCAGCTTAGCTCCACCCGCCGGGGACAGGCGGTACTCACTACTTCTGGGTCATCTGCTGAGCCTTGCGCCGGTGGTACCGAGACATGAGCAGCACCACGACGACCAGGAGGCAGAAGAGGAGGGCGGCGATCACACCCACCACCACCACAGAGGCCGACACCAGGTCCACCTGCTTCCCGGG
The DNA here is from genome assembly GCF_030435805.1 of Mustela lutreola. Taxonomy (NCBI): domain Eukaryota; kingdom Metazoa; phylum Chordata; class Mammalia; order Carnivora; family Mustelidae; genus Mustela; species Mustela lutreola. The sequence continues at coordinate 70,556,762 of NC_081303.1, read as the reverse complement.
GGCATCCTGAGGGTCTGCCAGGGACAGGCCTCTGTCTAAGGAGGATGCTCAGACCCCTGACCCACCTGCAGCCCTCACAAACCCTGCAGCCTGGTCCTCCCCGAATACATTCCAAACCACCGGCTCAGCCTGACCCTCTGCAAAGTAGTCGCGCAGCCCCGTCCCCCCCAATCAGCACTCCCACAGTTCACCCTCTCTGTCTTGTTTGCTAGTGGCCCTCCAGGCCCTTGGCCCAGCACCCGCCACCCCCCTAACCCCCGCCCCGTGTCTGCCCTGGGTGCTCACCAAGAACATCCACAGTGACCTGAGAGTCCCTGGAGGAGAGCTCATTGCTGACGTGGCACACGTAGATGCCACTATGCTCTGTGGTCAGCGGAGGAAAGCCCAGCGTGTCCCCTTCCGCTCGGACCCCGCTGGGCAGGGGCCCGTCCAACCTGGAGGACAGGGAAGCTGGGGCGGGTGGAGGCTGCCACCACCCGACGTGCCTGGGCAGCTCTCCACCTCCCTCCCCCATGACGTCACCCAGAGCCGCTGGCTGTTCCCACGGTGCCCCTCCCTCCCCTGGGCAGGTCCAGGCAGAGGCCCCTTCTCCCCGCCGCCCAGCCTGACCCGGGCACCCCCCACACACACCCGGGGAAGATCCACACGCGAGCCATCCCACAGGCTCCCACAGGCCTCAAGCCATCTGGCGCCGGGCACCAGGCCGACATGGTCTGAGGGCCACACGACAGGACACCCCTTTCCTATCTGGGCTCAGCCGTACTTGGAAAATGTGACCGCACGCCCCAGCACCCGGCATCCCTAACGTCAGGACATTGGAGCGGAGCCCGAGGCACAAGGTCACGTGCACGGCTCAGCGTACAAGAGCGCGCCTGTCGGGGGCTCCCATGGGGGCGGCTGACCCCTCCCCGAGCCCCTGGACGGCTCTGACCCGATCGGGCGGAGGCGCCAGCCATTCTTGGGGGTCATGGTGTCGCTTTAAGAGCAGTCACAGCCAGCTCTAGCTTTTTGTCTCGCCCACTATAGGCACTCACCTAAATACATAAAATGCTAATATTTAAGATAGCGTATTGTATGTCATAATTCTAAAGTTAGGGGGAAAAAACCCCCAAGGACTTACTGTCTTACTCCCTCCCAGTGACCATGTATGGTAGACTTCCTGGTAGGAGTTAATGATAATGTCCTTGTGACCACAGGTAATCTTGCACAGGTCTGGGCATGGGCCCCCATGAATCTGGGGTTCAGGATAGATAGTCCCAGCCCATAAGGTGCACATGGCAGCCCAGTAAGGCAGGGACTGTCCCCCGGGGCTAGGCCCTTACCGTGTCCAGTTGTACGAGGGTGGGGGGTGCCCTTCGCTCAGGCACTTGAGAGTGGCTCCTTCTTTGCCAACCTGCCACAGCTTCTGGTCTTCAAGGCCCCTCACCGAGGCCTCAGCGAGGACTGGCATGGGAGGTGGGAGGAGAAAGCAGGGGATTGAGGCTTTTCTCAGGCCATCAAGCTGGTCCTCGAAGGCGCCGAACCTGGCCTGCCCACCCTGGCTGGGTCCTTGCGGCACGGCCCCCTCCCCTCTCCGAGCTCCCTGTCCATATTGATTCTTCTGGGCGATGAGCCTCCAAGTCCCTCGGAAAAGATTCACACTTTTTCTGAATCCCTGTGGTTGGTTGCCCGCGGTGGGCGAGTCACAGAACAGGTGTTGCATAAACGCTCCCTGATTTTCCAAAGGCTCAATGATCCTGCTCATTCACATATCTCTTTAACAACCATTTGCTGAGGACCTACTTTGGGCCAGATGCAGAGTTAGTATGAACAGAAAAGAGTCCTCCGCCCGAAGAGGCTGAGACCTGAATGCCAGGAAAACCCTATCTGCCACTCCCTGAGGACCATCTAAAGCTCTCTGTGTGTGAGGGCCTTGGCCTTCGTGGCTTCTGATTCCGATCACAGCCCTGTCAAGTCCATATAATGACACTCCTGCCGCTGCCGGGGACAAGGCAGACAAACAAGACTGAGTAACAGCTGGTAGGTAGCGGAAGGAGGGCTTGTCCAACCAGCACGAGGGCCACGCGGTGTGGCCGGCGGCCCTCGGCAAGCCTGTCTGTCTGCACGTATTTCAAAACGGGTTTTCAATCCTGTGTTTCTACCCAATTCTCCCCACAACCCTGCGGAGCAGCGCAATCTCCCTTGTAAATAAGGTCCGAAGGTCAGAGCAGTCTGAGTGATCCCTCAAGGTCATCCGGGACGGGCTCATCTCCCTTTGCACCAATGCTCTCTCGGCCACACAAGGGGGCCTTCGGGATCCAGCCTGGCCAGGCTGCGGTGGCTCAGAGTCTTTCTTCCCAAGATCCATGTACTCACAGGCCACATGGAGGACGTGGGTGATCCTCTGGTCCTGGAGCAGGCCGGGGTGGGACACCACGCAGGTGAGCGGTTGCCCATTCATGCTGCGGCTGGGCACCAGGTGGAACTCGGACGTGACAGCCGCTGAGCGGGAGTGCTTGAACGAGCGGCTGGACGCGGTGCCCTTGACCTCCGTGTCCCAGGTCACGCTGGGGGCTGGGCTGCCCTCTGCTGTGCAGGAGGCTGCGAGCGTCAGGCCCTGGCCCTCTTCTAGCGCGGGACCGGGGTTCAGAGAGGGCAGGGGAGGCACTGCGGGTGGCGGGAGGCAAGGATCGAGGTCAGCACACCCACCAGGAGGCCCTGCCCTGTCCCAGCTGTGTCTTGCACAGGCAAACGTTTTCTGGCCCTTTTTCTTCTCTTATTTCACCAACATAGACACCAGATGAGTGGTAGAATTTCAGCTGACTTCGTACCTTTCTCTATTATTTGATTTTTTTTTTTATCATGAGCATGGATCATTTTTTAAAAAACTAGTGAAGTAAACAAAAAGCTAATCAGACAACATCTGTACCCTAATAATCACAGCCACCACCTCCAAAGCACTCATTATGTGCGGGGTATTGTGCTGAACACTTCATAAATGTTATTTCATTTAATCCTGTCAACAGACCAGCAAAATAGGGATCATTACCCCTGAGTTACAAGAGAGGACACTGAAGCTTGGGCAGGTGAAATCATTTGTCCCAGATCATCAGCTGTGAGGGGAGGAAGCCAAGATTCACACTCGGCATTTTCACCCCCAAGGCTAGTGTTACTAAGTTCCACGTGGATAAGGGGAAACTAAAGGTCTTTATTTTTTATCTTCCTAACATGTCCAGCTCAAGCTCAGAATGGAAAAGACTTAACTAGACCACAGGTCTGGGGCATCTGTGGACCACAAGTGCCCACAGTGCAGAGCAGTGGTTGAAAAGTGATTGTGATCTCCAATCCAGCCTCATTCACAGAAGGTCCAGACCGAGAAAGGTATCAGCCACGCTAGTCAAAGCTGGGTCTGTGTGTCCCTATCTCAGACCCATGATTTTGTTTGTTTGTTTCCTTTATATTTTATTCATGTATTTGGGAGAAAGAGAGCACAAGCAGAGGGAGAAGCAGGCTACCCCAGTGAGCAGGGAGCCCAATGCGGGTCTTGATCCACAGGACCCTAGGATAGTGACCTGAGCCTAAGCAGACCCTTAACCCTCTGAGCCACCCAGGCTCCCATCAGCCCCATGTTTTAAAACCATGGAACCCAGGATGGCAAGAGAAGCTGTGAATGAGTGGTTTTGGTAGAACTGTCGCAGAAACTAGCAAATGTAGCTTCCAGAAGAGGAGATGGGAGGTGGGCTGGGGAGAGGAAAGGCCTCTGAAAGGCCGGGGTGCAGAACCTCTGGAAGGCCGGGGTGCAGAACCTCTGGAAGGCTGGGGGTGCAGAAGGCGGAATGAGTCTGGGCCTCCTTGCTTCCGAAGGCCAGAGTGACCAAAGTGTGAGTGCTGGGGGAGTGCTGTGAGTGTGCAGGTCAACAGAAGGAAGAATGTTCTAATAAATGGATTCTTCCCCAAGGCTGACAAAGCTGTAGGTAGCAAGCTGTTGAGGTCACTTGGAGAGAATTTCGAGACTGGGTGGGAGGACGGACTGGGTGAGGCCTCCTCGCCCCCGCAGGGCCCTCCCCCTTAGTCTTGCTCTCCCTCGGCCCCGTGCAATTCTGCAGACCCCGTCTCTGCGTCCCCGGGCCCCTGCCTTCGAAGGCGCGCGCTGCGCGGACCTGGGGCAACTGCACCCGCGGCACCCCCCAACCGCCCCCGGCGCCCCCACTTACCCAGCACGCGGAGCCGCAGCCGCGCCTGGAAGCTGCCCGCGGGGAAGGTGCTGACGCGGCACTCGTATTCGCCCTCGTCGGCCTGCACCGCGTTGCGCAGGAGCACGGAGCCATCCAGGGGGCTCCGTGGCGGGGGCGGCTGCTCCACGCGGCCCTCATAGGCCGCGCCCACGTGCAGCCCGTATTGGATATGCAGCAGCGCTAGCTCCCGAGGGCCCTCGCCCGCGTCCACCCGAGCCCAGGCCACCTGCCCCACCTGCTCGCCGGGGTCCCCTCGGTAGAAGCAGGGCAGCTTGGCGTCCTGGCCCAACACCACGGTCACCAGGTCCGAGGTCTCCAGCTCGCCCGGCCGGCACCGGCCTGCAGGGGGCGGACAGGAGCGGCCAAGATTAGGGGTGTCGCAGGAACCGGGGTGGGGGGGCGAGGGTGGGGACACACTTATGCATGATAACAGAGAAGGCCACCAGAACTCACTTTGTGCTTGCCAAGCACCTTCTGTCCATTACCTCATTAGATCCACAAAACCTGCCCAAGAGGTGGGCGTCATTATCACCATTTAACAGATGAGGAAACTGAGACCCAGAGACAGGAAGTGCTTGCCTAAGGCTACCGGGTCCCTGGCTGCAAGAGTCACACCCTCTTCCAGCCCAGGATTGTGTCTCGGGGAATCCTGAGGTGGGAGGCTCTAACTGAAAGAGAGATACCCAGCTTCTGCCCTCGGGGAGCTCATGGTCCTGTCCCAGAAATGGATTTTACGCGGAAAAGACAGGGGAAGCCTGCGACAAACTTTCACAGAAGGTTCCACCTACCAAGGGGAGGTGGGGCAGGGAAATGAATGTTTTCAGGAGGTGTGGCCAAGAGCCAAGGCAGGGGTCGAAAACAGCACTGGTCAAAAACAGCTGGCTTCTACGATGGGGCATGTAGTGTGGGAAGGGTCCAGCCCAAGAAGCCTTTCAAAACATTCTTTTCATGGCTTGAAGATGAGAGACCTGGATTCCCAGAGAGAAGAAGGTATTCTCTGTGGGAGGAATGGCACGAACCAAGGCTCAGAGACAGGAATGAGCAAGTCACAGAAGAACAGAGAGGCCCCAGGTCAGAGACCCAGAGAGATGAGGTCAGGGCAGACACACGGCGACAGGGTCAGGACCGGGGCCAGGAGCAGAGGACCAGAGACAGGGACCAGCGAGGAAGTGTGCATCCACAAGGCTCCCCGGTGTCGCTATCATGTCCCCTCATTTTCCAAGAAGGATCCCTTCCTTGCCCTCATGTCACCTAAGATCTGTTCAGAAAGAAGCAGTAGATTTGGGGACAAATATGGAAACGTGGGACAGATTCGGGTCTAGTGCCCAGTGGTGTGTGGCAGGCTAGCTGTGGGATGGGACAGTCACTGGGGACCTGAGTCCTGTGGGAGAGCCGCATGCAGGCGTCAAGGAGGACCAGAATGGGGAGAGACCTGGAAAGGAATTCCGGGTGCGGGGCCGAGGTGGGCAGACCTGAGGGCTGGAGAGGCTGGCTGGTGCAGGAAGCAGAGAGGGAAGGACACACCTCAGGCAGAGGGTGTGTGTGGAGCTTGAGTGGGACACGAGGTCAGGCCTGCCACACCAGGCAGAGGAGGTCCTGGGGAATCAGTGCAGTGAGGGGCCAGGGGCGACGTGCCCTCCAACGGGAAAGCAGGGACGCTGAAGACCAGAGACACTAGGAACGTTCGTGCTGTGTGACGGGGGGGGGGGGGGGGCGGGGGGCATGGCGGCGGGGGGGCGCCCCTGGGAGACTGGGCAGGATTTGATCACTGACCAGAAGGAGAGATGAAAGACAAAAGACAAAGACAAGTCCCTGGTTTCTAGGCTGAGTGACTCAGGAGGGAGGCAGGGCCTGGGGCAGCTTGGGGTCAGGGAGACATCCACGGGGAGCTATGGAATAAAGCGTGGGAAGCACAGTGTAGGGGCAGAGTAGGGGCTCTGCCTGGGGTGGCGAGAGCTCCTTGCCTTGGAACGGACATCCCGCAGCCCCTGCCTCTGGCCAGCACTGCACACGCCTCGCGCACCCTGGGCCCCTCCTGGAAGGCCCTCCTCCCTGTCTGGTAGCTCCGCTCGTCGGGGCTGGGACTAGTCATCCTTTAGGACTCCGCTTAGACATCACTTCCTCCGAGAGTCCTCCCTCCCCCACCCCCATCCCGACCTCGGGCAGGGCGAGGTGCCCTCCCCTGTTCTGCCCTGGCACCCTGCTCTCGCCTCACCAGAGTCCTGCATCCCCCGGATGGCGTTCGCTCTTTTCTTGTCTGCCAGTCCCACTGGACAGAGCTCCCCGAGACATCACGGTGGGAAACCTGGTTTCTGATTTAGCGCTCAGTGGCACTTAATGGGTGTCCGATTCATTTTATTGACTGAATGAATGAATGAGAGAGAAAGAGAGAGAGGCAGAAGAAGGAAAAGGTAGAAGGAAGAGGAATGAGTCTTCAGCTGGGCTGGGCAGACAGGGAAGGGGTTGGCACGGCAACCAGGGGTGTGGGCTGGATAGGCTGGCTACCTGGGTCTGTGGCTACAGGGAGCAGCTCTGCACCGCACAGAGGGAGAAAGAAGCGAGGCGGGGGTGGTGGGTGCAGTTCTCCAGGGAGAAGGTGAAGCCCCACGAGAGTGGACCAGAGGGTTCCAGGGACTCAGAGCCCGGGCCAGGGGCAGGGGGTCCCACGGCCCTGCCAGCAGGGGCGGAGGGAGGATGCCGTTGGGAGGACCCGAACAGGACGGGACAGACCTGCAGGGCCAGATACCAGGGCCCTGACCTGCCTAAGCTGGTCTTGGTCCCACCCAGCCCAGCCTGGGGAGTCCAGCTAACTACCCGCACCCCTTCCAGACACCTCCTCCCGGCACTGGGGTGAGCCAGGCTGCCAAGGAAGGGCTGGAGGTGGGCTTGAGATAGGGGATCACCCCCAGCACAAGCTCCGCTTCAGATGCTGCTGTCTGTGGGCGCCGGGATTCCAAGCCCTGGTCCACTGGACCGCTCTAACCTCCCTAAAGACTCTTTCTGGGATGATGTCTGATGGCATATTTCCATCCCTATCCCTACCCTTGCCAACCATCTGCCCCTCTCCACAACTGATCAGCCAGGTTTTCCCTGACACATACCTTCTTTAGGGTACAAGGCATAAATGCCTTAGTCGTAACCCTCCCAGTCCCTCCCAGTCCCTCCCTGTGAGTCCAGGATCCCCGCTCCCCAGTAACAAGCAGGAGCCCTGCAGGATGAGGTAGTAGGCAAACAGGGGAGTCCCTTCAGGACTCTCCCACAGCCCCCCACTGTCCTAATCCACTGTTCAGCAGGAGCACACTCTCCTCCAGTTCACGTGCACACACACACACACACACACACATACTTGCACACATGTACACGCAAGTGTGCTCCGGCTACAAAGGAAGAAGAGGGAACTTGGGATCTAGGATCCCTGCCTGGGATAACTGGACCCAGAAGCCCAGACTTCCAGGCCAGGGCAGGCCAGGACTGCCTCCTCCTTCTCTCCCCCACCCAGTGCCCGCCCGGCGTCAGCATGATGATGTCACCAGAGCAAAGGAGACACACCGCCTGCCTGGTGAGGTCACCCTGCGGGCATGTGGTTGCTGGGCCCGGCCAAGACCACGGACCCTTCTACTCCAGATCGTTTGCTGAGGCCGGTGGGCTGTGCTGGCTGGTCACTCCCCCCTCTGACCGTCCCCACCCCTCCTCCCAGGGGAGCCCCGGGACGCTGGTCAGGAGCCGTAGTGATTCAGACGCTGCCGCACGGTGCCTAGCCGCAGCCGCCACCAGCCACCACCTTGCGCAAGGGAAGGAACAGGCCCAACTGGCCAGACGGGATCCCTGCCCTCAGCCTCCCCCACCCCTGGCCGGGCCCCCACGGGCCTCTTTGTGGCCCTGCCCTCCGTGTACCCCGCCCGCTCCCAGACAAGCCCTCCATTCCTGTCCTGGGCTGGCTGCTGGCTCCCCTATACCAGGCCTGGGTCTCAACCTCCCTCTCTGGGTGAGGCCCCGCCTCCGATCTCCGGAGGGGACACTGAGGCAGGCAGCCACGGATGGCAGAGTCTTTGGGAAAGGAGGCTCTCCTCCAGGGGGGGGACTTTCTCCATCAGCATCCCAGCTGGTGCAGATGGGGTGGGGACACGCAGGGGGCCTGGAGGAGGGTGTGCCAGGAGGGGGAGGGAGTCCGTGGGAGCCCCCACGTGTAGGGCATCTTCAGGAGAGGGCCTGGCAGGTCTCAGCGCGGGGCTCACCGGTGAGGCCGGCACCTTCCGCGAACTGGGGAGTGTTTCACACTCGTGTGTGCTCACAGCTCATCGTTAGGGAAATGGAGGTGCTTGTCTGCGCGGGGAGAGGGGAGCCGTGGAGTGGCAAGTGCGGGCGAACGTATGCGCAGACACGACTCCGTGCACGGCTCTCATGTCCGCGTGCACGGCGCGCGTCCTCAGCCCGCGGGGCTCTGAACACCGAGGAAATATTTTGATGTCGGGTTCTCCTGGCTCCGCGTGTCTGGCTGTCTTAGCTGCCCTCCGTCAGGGGCATATGGCTCTGTTTCTTCACCTCTGCATCTCAGCTGGAGTGTTGCCAGGCACCCCTCCCCACCTCACCCCAGACTTGAGGGCAGATTCATCTCAGGTGGAGGTAGGTACCCAGAGATGAGGTCACTGTCCCTCCAGGTGATGGGAAATTGCCATCCAGGACTCCCCAGCAGAGCAAAACAAAAGCTCACCCTACCCTTGCTCCTCAGGTTCCTACTAGAAGGACTCCCACCTTTGTCACCACTCCCCCACTCCCCAAGTGCCCCCCCAGCCCCTGGGGGGGCCCCCCCAGGAGCCCTCTCTCTCCCTGGGAATCTGTCAGGCCTCTGCTGCCGCTGCTCCTGCCACCACCAGAAAAACCAGCTCTAGCTCCAGGCCTGGGGTGAGGGCTGTCTGGTGTGGGTTTGGTGGGAAGGGGGAGTCGTTCCTAGGGCTAAGGGGAGGGGTCCAAGCTGTGCAGGGGCTCATTCTCCTTTGTTAACACTTGCTGCCCTCGCCCCACAGCAGCGGCCTCTACCAGACAGAGCAGGAATCCGTGGGAGAGTCTGGGGTGAGACAGAGGACCCGGGAGGAGCCCTGAAGCCCCCCCTGTGGGACGGGTGGCAGCAACAACCTGGGAGCCCATTTTCTTCCACCCTTCCCCCCACAACCTTGGCCTTGGCTAAGGATCTCAGAAAACTGGGAGATTCTCCCTCCGCCTTCTTCCCAGCCCCTCACTTAGCCCCCATGGTCCTAAGCCCCCCAGCTTAGTGAGAGCTTCCCAACCCGGGCAAAGTGCCCGCCCACAGATTAGTGTCTGGGGAGGGGGCCACACCGATGCCAGGGGGGAGGCGAGAACAATGCGGGGGACAGGCCTCGAGGCAGCCCGGCTCTGGCCCAGACACAGCTCCCAGCGCAGATAAGTCCCCTAAACCCCCCCGGAGCCAGAGTCTGAGCCCGGCTGAGTCACCACAACAGCCACACTGTGGGTGGGAGACCCAGAATTCAGCGTCTCTCAAACTCCTGAGATCCTAGCCGTCCCCCACCTTGAAATCCTGCCACCCCCCCCCAAAGTGGGGGCTAGCTCTGCCTCACCCCACATCATCCCTCAACCCAGCTCTTGGGACTCAACCAGTTTTAAAGGCAAGCAGGGAGGGGGATGCCCAGCGAACCTGGGGAAAAACTCCTGAGACCAGAGGCCCCCCGTCCCGTGGAAGATGGATCCAGTCCCCCTCCTTCACAGGCCCCCAGTTCTAAACTTGACCTTCAACCTTCGGTGAGATTCAGTGTCAGACCCAGCTCCTCTGCTCCTTTCCCTCCTGACTCAGGTCCACACCCCACTCCCAGCCCTTCGCTCAACTAGGCTTTGGTCAGTCCCAGGGGAAGTCGTGGGGGCCAGAAAGTCCAGGCCCCTCCCTTCACGCGGCTGCTCCCCACGGGGGCCGTCCTCCTCGGCCTGCAGCGCTCCAGGGCCCCGACACCCCGACGCTGCGATCTAAAAGCTGGGACCATGGGCTAGGGGCAAACTCCTCTGCCATCTCTGGAGCTGGGGACCCCTTAGCCCAGCTCCCCTGAAACACTATGGTGGGACCAAGGTCACTGGGGCCACAGGGCTTCCATGGGATTCTCCTAGCCACAGGGCTTCCGTGGGATTCTCCTAGTCTCCGCCACCTTGGGTGGGGAAGCTGGCCTCCCCTGCTGGCTTCCCTAGGTCTGGGTACCTCCTGCCCGACTAGGCCTGCCCCCCTCGGCCTGCCCCCCTCTGTAAACAGGAGTAGAAAAGCAAGGATGGGGCCCCTCCCTTTCTAGGAAACTAACCTCCGGTAGAAAGCTGATCCTAATCCTCGGAGGGCAGGCCATAGAATTCAGGGAAGCCCTCACCCTCTGGTCTTACAGGACCCAGTGGGCCCAGAAAAAGAGTAAGGAACAGGCATCTAGTGGAGGGGTGCCTATAGATTTGGGCCCCTGGGCCCTGGGGCAGGAGATGGGGAAGGGAGAAGGGAGGGGACCTCACCCGGAAACTCATCCCATTAAGGAGAGACAAAGAGCTGTGGTGTCAGGCGTCTCCCTGGCAGGGGTGGGGCAGGGCCCTGAGGCTCAGAGCTCTAATGGCCGGGAGTTGGGGAGGGTGGGCACTGATTTGCAGCCAGTCAGGGGCAGAAGGCAGCATCCAGAGTATAGGTCCCCTTGGTCCCCCCACCCAAGAGATGGGTCAGGACAGCCCTGCTGTCACGTGGCTGGACTGACCACTTCCTCCAGCACCCAGCACCGACCGCCCCCGCCCCCCTGCCCCAGTCAGGGGCTGAACAGCCACAAAGCCCTAGGCCTACAAAGCTGGAAGGTCCATGGAGATCAGCAGGTCCTACCTCCTGGTCTGCTGAAGTCCACACTCTCAGCTGCCCAAGGTCACCTAGCAAATTCATAGCAGAAATGGGGCCAGAATGCAAGACTCCTGACCTCCTGTCCAAAACTTTTTCAGAAACAAAAACAGTCCTGCTTCCTGGGGGGTTACCCAGAGAGGAGCCAGAATGGGGGTGGTGGTGGAGGGGGTCACCAGGCTGGGAACTGAGCTCCAGGCTTCAGAGTACCCTCCAACCCTGCACACGTCCTGGCAGCCCCAGCGGAGTGGTGGCTGGCTGGGCACCGGGTCCCCGGGATAATCCTGGGGCCAGGATGTTCCCATAGCCATAGCTCCCCCCCCAATCAGGCAGCGAGCAAGGTCAGGGTGATGCCCTGACTACAGGATGCCTCCTTGCCCCTTCCCTGGGCTTCTCAGCAAGAACAGCTTTGTGTCCTGGAGAACAAAAGCGGGGACCCAATGTGTTCCCCACTCTGTCTCCAGCAGCTAGCACCCCAGCTGCACCCAGCATCCACCCAGACGTGCGAGCCTTTAATGGGCAAGGTGCTGGGAGATGAGGACACTCACCTTGGTCATACTTCTAACACTCGTCATCTTTTTCTTTTTTTTTTTTTTTTGAGGGAGAGCGAGGCAGAGAGTGTGTGAGCAGTGGGTGGGGAAGGGAGAAACGGAGGGGTAGAGAGAAAATCTTAAGCAGACTCCATGCCCAGTGTGAGCCCAGTGCAGAGCCCAACACGGGCCTCGATCTCACGGCCCTGAAATCATGACCTAAGCTGAAGTCAAGAGTCTGACGCTGAACTGACTGAGCCACCCGGGTGCCCCTAACATACAGTCATCTTAAGATGTCATTTGCCTACCTTTTTCTCTTAGGTAGTTTTCCTGTCTGCAAAATGAGGCAGTTCTAGCGGGGGCCTGTCCAGCCCCTTCCATGTCCTGAGACCCCATGATGCCATCATTCCGGGGTGGGTAGATCCCACAGGAGAACGGCTGCCAATTTCCCTGGCCCCAGGGACCGGACCCCACCCTCTGAGCCTGAGCAGGTGAGGAGGGTCGTCTGGAAAATGGGAATTGAGATGGCGTGGGAGGCAGGGGTTGAAGCTCAGTATCCTGTGATTGGAGGCTGGCCAACGACCCGTCGCCCCCATTAGAAGATCAGAGCAAGTGTGGCACCCACCCACCCGCACATCTGTGCCTCATTCTCCCCCCAGCTTCAGCGAGGGACAGAGACGGGAATCACTGCAGTGCACTGCTCAACAATGAGATTCCTTTGCAGCTGGGCCTGGGGCCATCCGGACAGGGCTCTGTCTTCCAAGGACAAAGATTCCTCATTTACTCATTACCCTGGAAGCAGCCTAGGGAATCCCACTGTGGTCTCACTGTGCACCCGCGGGCATAGACACACACGCACTCTCTCTCTCTGCCTCTCTGAAGATTATAAATTCCGGTAACTCGTACGCATCAGGCAAGAGTAACAGAAGGCATCTAGTCAAGGAAATAAGGGGAGAGGGAATAAACAAAAGGAGGCCACACCCCGTCTAGAAGGTTCCCTACCCTAGACCCCCCTTCATCCAAGTATCACGCCCAACTGACCACCCAGACGGTTAACAGTGTGCCCAGGGAGAGAGAGGGGCCGGAGTGGAGGAGCTTCCAGCTCCCCAGCTGTCTCCCAGCAGGTGCTCTGGTCTCGGAACTCTCGGACATCAGGGAGCGGGGAGAAGGAAACAGGAACGCCCTGTCTCCTCTCTGGGCATCAGGCTTCCTACCTCTGATGATTCTAAACCGGCTCAGCCCTGAGTCAGCCCAGCACCAGTCAGCAGTTTTGGAGCCTGGGGGGCGGGCGAAGGAGCCTCCAGGGAGCCCTGGGGTGAGAGGGTCCCTACCTGCTCCCCCTACCCTGCCCACCTGCCCGGGCCACCATGTCTTGTTTCTTAGGCGAGGCTACGGCAGAGGTGATCGGGGAATCCAGACAGGGCGACATGGCCTGGGGCTGAAAGAGGGTACGAAGGGGAAGAGCGACCCCGGCTCTGCGGGGGGCCCTACTGGCAAGTGGGGGCGGGAGAGGCAGATCGGTTCGGCAGTCCAGAGTCAGAGGAAAGAGAATGTTTACGTGTATGCGCGTGTATGTGTGTGTGCGTGTGTGTGCGTGTGTAAATGTGTACTGGCTTGGCCTCAGAAGCCAGGGTCCTGATGGCTCAGGCAAGTCCTACCTGTAAATGATGCCAGCAGCAGCAGCAGCAGCAGGGCCTCGGGCCCCCACATCTCGGCTCCCAGGGACAGGGGCATCGTTCAGAAGGCGGAGCTGCCCGGTGTTTCTGAAGTTCCACCGAGTTCTCCCTGGGAGCCGGCTCTAGAGCTGGAGAGGGCACCGACCGGGAGACAGGAGATCACGGCGTCTTCAGGCCTGAACACACCTGCCTGTCCCTCTGGGGTCCAGCCCTGCTGTGCCCACCCAGCTAGAGCTACCCCCCAAAGGCCGTGATCGGGAGCTCGGAGCTCCCCTAGAGCTGCTTCCCACGCCGTGGCCAACAACGATGGCAGAAACCTGGGAACCTGCTCAGCAGGTCAGAACAGGTGCGTCTCCGGGGGTTGGGCCTGGCACGGAGACGCAGCAGCCGCCGCCCCCATGGCCTGGGCTAGCTAATGGGCGCCAGTGAGGGAGGGAAGAAGCAAGGACCTGGTGGGGAGGGAGGGGGGGGAGGGGGATCCCGTCGTCGGCTCCAGGCTTTACCTGGCAGCATGGAAGAGGCTGAGAAGGGAGAGGCAAGGTGCGGGGCGGGGGGTGGGGGGCTGGGAGGGGTCGAAGAAGGCCCAGGGTGGCTCAAAGAGGGAGGCACTAGGCCAGGAGGAACAGGGGCAAGGCCCTTGTGGGTGGAAAGGAACCCAAGCATCCCACACCCCGGCCAGCTTTGCTGCCTCCCCAGGGCCTTGCCAAGTTCCCCAGTCACCTGGAGGGGTTCAGCCTGGATGCTGAGAATCAAAGACCGGAACTGAGAAGTCCGGTACTGGCCCAAATGAGAGAAGAGGCCCAGAGAGGGGACCAGGCTTGCTGGAGGATAGACAGCTTCGATAGTAACAGGGTTTTCTCAGGCATCTCGATCCCTGAGACAGGGATCGAGTTCAAAGATCCCGGAGAAGGAGCTTAGGTGGGGCCCTCCTCCATCCCACATTCTGTAGCAGAAGCCTAAGGACTGACGGAGAAATTAGCCCCCGCCTCCTGGCCTCTCTAGCGGGACTCTCTCAGCTTCAGCACCTCCGGTCACCCCGCCAGGAGTCCCAAAAGCGCATCAGCATAACTCTCCATGGTTCATTTTACCCTTTTACCCCATGGTCATGTCATGAGAGCACATCCGGACTTTGTGAGGGTAATCTTTTTTTTTTTTTTTTTTTTTTTTTTAAGATTTTATTTATTTATTTGACAGAGAGAAATCACAAGTAGATGGAGAGGCAGGCAGAGAGAGAGGGAAGCAGGCTCTCTGCTGAGCAGAGATCCCGATGCGGGACTTGATCCCAGGATCCTGAGATCATGACCTGAGCCGAAGGCAGCGGCTTAACCCACTGAGCCACCCAGGCGCCCTGTGAGGGTAATCTTCATTTCAATACTCTGTCCTTGAATCCTTGTAAATATATGTACTCACACTCGTAAGACCTCGAGCATCAAATGCCACCACCAAGTCAAAGACAAAACCCTCCTGGCCAGTCTGGGGTAGCCAGGGGAAGGGAGCCAGCTCCCGTAAAACCGTAAAAACCGGGTGAAGGAGAGGGACAAGCTCATGGGCAGACTGGGGTTAAGAAAACCAGGTAAATACGGAGGGAAACATGAGAAAAGAAAATATAGGTTAAATCTGGGAGCAGGACCCTTTTGCCTGGCCAGAGGCGGGAAGGAGGACTCCAGAGCAAGAAGGGAACGTCATCTCGTGGGAGGGTCTCCCACACCCCACAGCCCACGCCCTCAACTCTGCCAAAATCAAATTCATCTTTCCAAACGGACCTCAAGGGCCACATCATTCACGAAGCTTTCTCAGCTCCTCCCACCCGAAATGAATCTTTCTCCCTCTGTTCTTCCCCAGTCTCTGCTAGTCCCTTTATTATAGCTTGTGTCCCCATAATTTGTGCACATCTTATCTCCTTTACTAAATGTAAGCTTTGGTTCACGAAGCATGGATTGGAGCCTGCTGCGTGCCAGGGACTCGGCAAATATGTGAAGCTTTAGGGACGGGACCAGAGCCGGGGTCTGTGAGCTGCTGGAACATCAGGCTTGTTTAATGACCTCATCTCCGTCACCCCTGCTAGGTCAGCCCGCAGCACTTGGTGGGCACTGAACACATTTTTGTCGGAGGCAAATGGTGAATTGGTGAGTGAAGGGATGTCAGTATGGAATGGGTGGTCCAGGAGGGCCAGTAAAAGGGGAGATCCCGACTCTCCTGAACCTGGGCCGTCACCCAGACTCGCACCCCCGCCTCTGGACCATGACCCCCTACTCCGGTCCAGATCCAGCTCCCGGCAGTGGCCATACTGGTGACCTCTTCTTCGAGGACTATTTCCAGCAGGTCAGGGGTGGCCTCGAGGGCCAGGCCAGATGCCCGAACTCCCCAGTTTCTCTCCGTCTCCACCTTGGCAAACCCCCTCCCCTCCTTAGGACGCAGGTCCCTGCCTGTGCCCGAGGAAGAGCCTCACCCCGATGCCGCTTTGAGATCCGCTGCAGCAGGGGTGGAGCAGGGCCAGGGGGGATGGGAGGGGGGAGCATCCTGTGTTATAATTATAATTATCACACCTTGGATCCTATCGCATGGTTTCAGAGGAGCTCCTTTCCTTCCCACGGATTCACCCCTCCTGGTCCAGGAAACCGGAGGAGAAACTGAGGCATGGGTGTGGGAGAGCAGTGAGGTCACAGGGTGGGCATCCCGCTCCTGTATCCCCCGCCACCCCTGCCTTCCCGTTCTCAGGATACCCCCACCCCTCCACAGTGCCACTGGCCAGAAGTCTGCGAGCCCCTCCGTTACTCACCCCTGCTCTGGCCATATGGAGCACTGAGGGGAGGTGGGACTTACCAAGGCCAGGATGTCCCCAGGGCAGTCAGGCCAGGCAGCCGCTCCTGGCTTTGGCTTGAGGTAGGAGTCTGGCCCCCCTCACCCAGGGATCCCCAAGTCGCTCTTCGTGCCCTGGTGCATCTCACGAGAGCCATGCTCTTGGGGGAACGGGTCCTCACACTTAGGCCTGCCCTTCCCTCCTCTGAGACGAGGCCTCGGGGAGGGCAGATTCCAGGGCTGGGGCTGGAAGAAAATCCTGGCTGGGGGAAGCCTTCTAGACCAGTGCCTGATTTCCTGGGTTCTGTTCTTTCTTCCTGATTGAAACCCTATTCCCCTCGTGCTTCACGCCCAGGCGGCTTCTTGAGCGTGTGTACCATCTGGGCGGCAACACCGTGCCTGCCTGCCTTAGTTTACCCACAGACACTCAGTGGGCACCTCTTTGCGGAAGCTCCAGGGAGGGGACAGGGACACCTCGCATGCAGTCGCTGCCCTCCAGGAGCCCTCAGGGAGGCGAGCCGGGAAACAAAGCACGGAACGCTGTACCCCGCCAACCTGTGTTCCCTTCGTGTCTCTGTGCACCTGCCGCGTCCACACTTGGGGCTGTTGCCGTCAGCACGACAGCCGACATGCACAGTCTGCGTGTGTCCAGGCGTCTGGTTACAGCTCATCTCTGTCCCCATGGCAGGCTGCACACCTAAGCCAAACCGGTCGGAGTGGGTTGTGCTGAAATTTTTTGTTTGTGTCAATGGGACGTGGATGTGAGTCAGGGAGGGACAGGGATGGGTGGGGTGGGGAGAGGAGTGAGAGTGAGGGTCAAGCCCTGCGAGGCTGGGGAGGAGCTGGTCAAGGCGGGGGAAGGGCCGGGCTGGGGGCGGTCGGGTGCGTGGGTTGGGGTAGGAGTCAATCAGAGAGCTCCTTAATGAGTAACAGCCCTAGTCCAGTGAGATCAGAGAAGAGTCGGAGGCTTGGGGGGGCGGGACGGGGGGAGACCCTCAGGCTTTGGGAGAGAGGAGAGTGGATTATAAATCAGAGTGTCCCCCCAGTGGGGACAAAAGGTCTGTGACCCATGTCTGTCTAGCTTTGTTTCTCCGTGTCGTAGGAAGCCGCCTCTGATCTGCTCATTGCCTCGGTCTCTCCGGTTTGTAGAGAAAGGGTTTGGGCGTGCTGACGGACACTGTGGTGGAAGATTGCGGACGCGGGAACTGATGCTGTGCCCCAGGACCAAGGCTGTTTCAAGCTTTAAGCTTGCTTCTCCTCCTTCCGAGGATGCCCCCCACATGCAGAGATCCCATACAGAGAACAGGTTCCGGCAGCTTTTCCTCCCCTGGAAAACACGTTTGCCCCCTGGGGCTGGCGCATCACGGTGCCCATGTTAGGACAGTGGCATCCTGTTTTCCAAGAGATTTCATCTGAAGCTTCCGTCCGACACGTGCTGCGCTGTTTCTATCTCCCCAGGCTGCAGGCTCCGTGAAGCCTAGTCCCCAGCCCCATTCCTTCCCGGCAGCCACACTTCCTGGTTGCCTCCCAACTCCCTTGGAGCTCAGGGGGCTGGAGTTGCTTGTCCCTAAAGAGGTCTACAGCTGGAGTGACCCACCGGGGGCCGTGGCTCAGCAAAAGGCACATGTGGACCCCGTTCCTTCTGGGATGGGGTGCAGAATCCCCTCCACCCGGCTCTCACTCCACGGGCTCCGCAGGCACCGGCAAATACATATGAACTCAGGGACGGGGGCCTGGAGTAAGAGAGAGATGCTTTGATTCTTTGACCCTGGGTCTCTGGATGGCCGGGCACTTTTAGAAGGCTCCAGAAATAGGTCATGGCAGGTCTAGGACAAGAGAGGGAGCCCTCATGGAAATCAGAGTCTTCCCGGCAGTGACAGCAGCGGCAGGAGATACAGCAGCAAGGAGTAGGCGCAAAGTCAGGCAGGGTCCTGGGAGCCTGGTGAGAGAACGGCTCCTAGTGAGGACCCCAAGCTGGGCTCCCCTGCGCTCTCCCGGTCTCCACCCCAACCACAGAAGGCGCCAGGCTCCTCCCGGGAAGCCCACCTGCTGGGAAACGGGGAGGCAGCCCCCAGGGGCCAGCCGGCTCGGCTCGCAGAGCCCACACTGCCAGGGGCGCCTTTGGGAAGCTCCAGGCCTTTGGCGCTTCTCCCGCTCATCCAAACCCTCTTCCAAACGCTCGGCTTGGACGCAGCGGGTCTGCTGTCTCTGCCAACCAGACAGCCTGAGCCACTTCCTGGCCACCGGCCTGCGCTCCTGTCACTCCCGCTCCTGTCACTCCCGACTCAGCCGCCCCCGCCCCCGCCCCCGCCCCCGGGGGGGAAGCAAGCCTGCCCAGGCGCTACAATCCAGCCTCAACCTGGGACCAGGCAGTGCGGGTGGCAGGGCGGCTGAGGAGTCCAGGAGGCCCAGGGCTGTGGGGAGCCTGGAAGGGCTGGGAGCTTCTCCAAGAGTGGGGAAGGCCCTGAGGGCAAAGGCGAGCGTTCCTGGCGGGGAGGCCTGAGAGGAGCAGGGCCAAGGCAGAGAGGACGGGAGGGTGAGGGCGACACCAGTGGGATGGGGGAGGAACTGGCGACTCCCGAAATTTGAGGGCAGAATTTCTTTTGAAGTGTGTTGGCGCATCTTCCTTCTGCGTGGCCCGGAATGGCCGCCTGCCGGTCTCATGAACCCAAGGTCCGTCCTGTTCTCCCCTCCAAGACCCAGACCCCGGGAAGCAGGGACCCGTTCTCCTAGTCCCCAGACACCCCCAAGGCCTCACTCCCACTGCCCTTGGATACGGGGCCGCAACCCCGCCTGTTTGCAGCCCCGCAGACAGTGAGGCTGGGAGACGTCCAGGTCTGCGGCCGAAGCAGGGGCAGGCCTCTGACTCCCCTCCGAGCAACCCCCCGCACCCAAGAGGCACCACAGGCCTCACCTTGCAGACAGCCCTAGTCCCTGCCCTCCAGCATCACCCTGAAGCCTTTCTGAGACTATTTCACTTTCAATTCTAGAAGTGGCATTTAAAAAAAAAAAAAAGGGAGGGCTAGGGAACAAGAAACAGAGTTCCTTCCTGTGATAGTTTGCAAGATCCAGAGGCACTGGTCCATGAGCCAGAAGGAAAGGGTAGAGGAGCAGAGACGGGTCTAACTCCCCCTGCCAGCTTGCTTCCCTCCTGGGCCCGGGCCTCCCTGCTCTAAGGTCTCTTGTGGGTCAGTCCTACTCCCTGGAAAGGGCCCGTACACTGTAGCTCACTCAGTCCTCGTCAGGAACCCATACCCTAAGACTGTGCCCGGGGACAGTCCACAGTCTACAACACAGCCAAAGGGGAGACGCCTGGCCACTCCTGGAAGGTTCCAAAGCAAAGTCAGACAGTTGGCTCTGTTAACCAGGACAGAGAGAGAGAGAGAGAAGGGCAGACTCAGAGAGAGAAACACAAAAGTAGAACTGGCAAGAGACAGATCTCGGGGCACAGGGATACAAGCAGACACCAAGAGAAAGAAAGGACTGGGGGAGAGGGAGACAGACGCAGAGGAATGATGAGGGTAATTCAAAGAGACAAAGAAGCTGAGACAAAGTCTGAAACGGACCTAGGAAGACTAAAGAGAAATTTCTGAATGCCTCCTTCCTCCTACTTCCCTCTTCTGCTCTCAATTTCAACCGCTCCACATGGACCCAGTGACATTTACCTATTCAGATTCGCCAAGTCCCTTAGCAATTCAGGTTTTCCCCCATTCTTAGCGCCCCTCCACTGTCCTCGAATCTCCTGATTGCCCCCACCCCCACCTCTCTGCACACCATCCCACCTTTCTCTCCACGAGCCCTCAGGACCTGGCCTCTTGTCATCTCTTTTCCTAGCCATCCCTCTGTCCTTCTGTCCATCCCTGTCCTTATTCTGGCTGAACTAAGAGCAAAGAGCTAGAATTAGGGCCAACAAGGCATGGGGCCAGGCAGTCCACTGGCCAGAATGAGCTGGGGAAAAACACAGAAAGTCAGAGGACAAGGGAGAAAGGGGCGGTTGGGGGGAACGACACAGGCAGAAGGGTTGGAGTCTGGAGAGCATCTCCCTGAACGGTGCTGAGAACCGGACACGGCTCCAGGGTCAGGGCGAAGTTCAGGGAACTAGAAAACAGAGTCGGAGTTCTGTGAAGGACTGAGGCGAGCAGGTGGTGATCTGGGGCTGGGACCGACGACGTCGGGGCCTGGGAAGCTGGGCTGTAGGCCCCCTCGCTCACCAGAAACAGCCACCTGAGGCCCAACTCAGAGGACCCTGTCGGGACGGGGAGACCGTGAGGACGATCTGCCGCCAGCCCCCTCTCCTGCGCAGAGGCTGTCCCTGTCCCTGGCCCTAGCAGGGGAAGCAGGGCCAGAGAAGGAGGGGCCCTTCTGTTCTCACACAGTCCCCTTTCAGATCTCTCCTTCACTTTATCCGAATGCTGCTTCCTTCCTGGAGCACGGACAGAGCCATTGCGGACCGCTCCAGATGCTGCTCCGGGTGTAAAGTAGACGTCCGGCAAAGGCAGCCCGACTTTTCTTTTTTTGTCTTGTTCTTCCCTCTCTCACTTTCCCCTGGGTTCTTTTCCGCCTCCTCCAAGATACGGGCTTGACTCCCGGAGAAGGCAGGGGAGGGGAGTGACGGGCAGCTCATCTCCTGGGTCTCTGTCATGGAAAAAAGGCCTCTAAGACACTAGATGGACTGGGAGTGGGGGTGGGGGGCAGCCAAAGAGTGTGTGAGGTTCAGGTTCTATGTGCAAGCCAAGTGCTAAGGGCTGAGGCCGCAGAGTCAGAGTGGAAGCCTGGAGGGGGAACAGCAGCTGTGAGGGAGAAGCTGGAAAGGCCCCTGGGGTGGGGAGTTCCCTGTTCTACTCAGTAGAGGCAGAAAATGAGTCTGTGCCCGGGCATCTGGCTGGGTCGGTCAGTGGAGCAGTAACTGTTGATCTTGGGGTTGTGGGCTTGAGCCCCAAGTTGGGTATAGAGGTTACTTTAAAAAAATAAAAGCTTTGCGGGGAAAAAGGGAAGGAAATGAGCCTGGCAACATGGGCATATAGGCCACCAAGGGCCACCCCCCAGGCAACTCGTTGCCTAAATCCTAGGAGCATGACAGATTTCAGATGGGCTGTTAGGAGGGTGGCTGACTCTCAGATTTCAGTCAGGGACATTATAAGTTGGGGGTCTGGGAGGCACCTGGGTGGCTTCGTGCGTCTGACTCCTGGTTTTGGCTCAGGTCATGATCCGGAGGTCCTGAGAGGGAGGCCTGTGTCAGGCTCTGCCTCTGCCCTCAGTTCCGACCGCCTCTCTTCCTTGCCCTCTGCCCCTTGCTCACTCGTGCTCTCTCTCTCTCTCTCAAATAATAAATAAAACTTAAAAAAAAAAAAGTTGGTGATTTTTTTAGAGATTTTGTTCCCATGATCTGGGAAAACTGAGGACCCTCTCTGTTAGACCCCGCAGACCCCGGGAAATCTGGAAATGAACGGGCAGTGACTTTCAAAGCTCTTATGGGGTCTCGGCTTCAGGGACAGGTGGGAAACAGGTACTGTGACCTTCCGGTCTCTGTCCCTTCCTGCCCATACTCTGTCCATGCTGTTTTCTCCGAGGGCCAGAAGCTAGGGTCAGAGGCCTGTGCCATCAGACCCCCGAATTCCACGTCCGCCGCACTGCAGCCCGGGAAACTCGATGCCTCCATCCTGGGGCATGATGGGGAATGAGCTGATGCACAGAAACCAAAGGTAGAAGCAGCAGCCAGCCTCCCGTCGGCAGCCCGGCGCTGGGGACACGCGTTCGGCTTCTGCCCCACACTGCTTCTGCGGAGGAGAAACCTGTCTGCAGCCAGATTTAGTCGGCTTGGCTCTGGGCCTCTCCGATCCTCACTGGGTCCTCCCGGAGGGACAGAGCTGGGAAGAGGCTCGGGGACTGGCTGGAATTAGAGGGAGACGCCAGGGAGGGGCGCCGGCCCTTCATCTCCAGTTCCAGATGCCACCGCACCTCAGTCTCCTGGCGCTGCGTGGGCCTAAGAGGCGAGCGGAGATCGGGAAAGATTCTCCCCAGGGTTAGGAGTGAGTTCTCCGAGGCGGGCGCATCCTCCCTCACCCGCCGGCCAACCCCGCGCACGCGACGTCGCGCCCCGAGAGGCGGGCTCCGGCGCCCCCTAGCGGCCAGAGCGGAGCGGCTGCTCCCGCAGCGGCGCGGGCAGGGACCAGCTTCCGAGAGACCCCGCGACACGCAGCCCACAGCACGGTGACAGTGAGAACGCGGAGGCGGCCTAGAGAGACTCACCCTGAGAGTGGGGCGCACGGCCGGGACCAGAACCCAAGTCTCCTGACTCCCAGGCCAGGGCCCGGCCGTCCGCGGCCTCGCCCTCGCCCTCCTCCCTGGGGAGCGCAGGTGCGGTTAGAAGCCGGTGTCGCTCTCGCCCCTGCAGAGCCCCGCCTGCACCTCAGATCAGCTCGCAGCTCTGATAACGCAGCAGTCCCGCGGGGGGGCGGGGGACCCGGCCGCGATCGGACCGCCGGCGGCTGACAGTCTTCCAGGATTGTCCCGGACCTCGCCCAGAGGCCGGCGCCCTCCCGCAGCGACCCGGGTCTCCGGTCTCCACGGTAACCCGTGCTTTGCGACCTTCACTTTGCAGCGGTCGCGCTGCCGGTGCGGCGGCGGTTGCTGGGCGACCAGGGAGCGGCGGGGAGCCAGGGACCCCGGCGTCCCGGGGTGGGGGTGGGGTGGGGGCGGCATGGCGCTGGCGGGGTCCCCGGGGGGTGCGGGCTGGACCTGGCGGCCGGTGGCTCGGGACGCGCTGCTGGCGAGAGCCTTCCACTCGTGCACTGAGCTGCAGGGCCGCTTCTACCTGGTGGGGGGCCTCCCGGGCGGGGGGGCGACAGAGCCAAGCGGCGACACGGTGGTCTTCGACCCGGCCGCGGGACAGGCCGTGCAGCTGGGCGCCCGGGGCTGCCCGCGGCGCAGCCACCATGACGCGGCGCCCGTGGGCGGCCGCTGGCTCTGCGTGGTGGGGGGCTGGGACGGGGCGCGCCGCCTGGCCACGGTGGCCGCCCTGGACACGGAGCGCGGAGTGTGGGAGGCGTGGAGCGCGGCCCCCGGCAGCCGGCCCCCTGCCGGCCTCAGCAGCCACACCTGCACCCGCGTCTCGGACCGAGAGCTGCGGGTGGCGGGCCGGGAGGGCGGGACCCGCACTCAGCGCCGCTACGGAAGCATCTACACGTTGAGGCTGGACCCCAGCGCCCGCACCTACTGGTACGCCCCCCGCCCAAACCCTGCCCCCAACGTGTCACCCGCCCTGCATCTCTGCTCTAGAAAAGCGAAGGCTCGGCGGGAGCGCGCACGCTCTCCACATCCTGACCTCCCTCCCCCCGCAGCCACCCTGACGGGGAGAGCGGAGCGCGCTCCCTGCGGGTGTTCCCTCCTGTCCTCTGCCCACAGCTGCGTCCCGGCCTCCTTCCCGCGCTTGCCACCAGAGAGGCCAAGGGAACAGGCAGGACAGCCCTCCTCTCTTCTGGACAACCCAACTCAGGCCCGAACTTCTGCACACCCCCAGCTATAAGGAAGAGGGCTGCCACACAGCCTCCCGCTCGGGTCACTGCGCCGCCCTGCTCCCGACCTCGGGGCACCCCCCTGCTCACCAGCTGCTTCTCTTTGGGGGCTGCAACTCCGCGGAACCAGAAGTAGCAGGGCACTGGGGTCAGGGGAAAATTAAGGTAGTATCTGCTCACATGTTGCTGAGGGTGGAGGGGGCTGAAATGGCGAGGCCCAAATCCTTCCAGCCAACCCCTTCTTTCTCCCCAAAGGAGGAACCACCTGCAGCGCCCCGTTTGATGGAACAGCTTGCCAGGCTTGTGAGCACGGGGCAGGGCTCCCGGCAGGGGCCCCGGGGCCTGCGGCATCACTCATGCTCTGTGGTGGGGCCCTTCGCTGTGCTCTTTGGTGGAGAAACTCTGACCAGGGCCAGAGACACCATCTGCAATGACCTCTACGTCTATGACACCCGTGAGGGGCGCTGGTGGAGGGGGGCAGAAGGTGGGGAGGTGGGAGCCCGGGAGAACCTGCAGGCGTGGAAAGGATGGGTGAGGTAGGGAGGAGCAAAAATGAATCGGCAAGATAAAGGAATACACAGCGTATTAAACTGTGAGGAGGCCCACAATCAAGTGAGGAGGGAAAAAAATGGGCAAACCTTCCGTCTTGTGAGGAACAGAAGCCCCACGGTGCCAAAATGCTGCGACCTCAATGAGCACTTTCTTACCCACCAGGCAAGTCCCCTTCTCTGTGGTTCCACTTCCCCAGTGCAGACCACGGGCTGAAACGTGTGGGCCATCGGACCTGCCTTTGGAACGATCAGCTTTACCTGGTTGGGGGTTTTGGTGAGGACGGGAGGACACCGAGGCCACAGGTTTGCGTCCTGGACCTATTTATCTAAAGAGCAGTGCCAAGACACAAGCCTCTGCTTTGTGGCAAACTCATAAAGCATCATCCCCAGAGCTATCTGCCTCACTTCAAATGCTTATTAAATTTCAACCTGAGAGTCAACATTTGTCTGTGAGTCTTTTTGTGGGAAGGGCAGTCAACAAGCAGCCACATCTTTATTTGCAAGGGAAAGGATAAAATATGGGACCTCCTCTTGTTTGTGAGCCTGATGGACCCAAACTCCCCAAGTCCTAGGCTTGCCATGCCTCATGCAAATCCCACCCCTAACACTGGGAGAAAGCTTCAGGCTAGAGCTGAGCATTCTGACCAAAACATTTAATTAACAAAAAAATATTACAATAGCAGAGAAAATAATAATAATAACAATAAAGAGAAATTAGGAGAAGTGGGAGTCAGGGTAGAAAAAAATGCAAAGGCCTTGGTCCCTAGGAGACCAACACTCCCGCTGAGCTGGACTTAGCTCCGGCCCCTTCCGAGCTCTCCTTGGCTGGCGGCTTCTCATCCTCCCCCACCAGACGAATGTTGTGCTTTTCCCGGAATTCATTTAATTCTCTTCCCTTTGCCTGAAGCTGCTGTGTGAGTGCCTCAATGATCTTCTGTATCTAGAGGGAAAGCGACAGGGATTACAGAACAGGATTTTAGCACTCCCTGCCCCTGGCTGGGATGGCTGGCAGTGGCTGGGGACTGACAGAAGGGTGATACCTTGGGCCTCACCCAGTATTGACAGCAGAGCCCAGACCCTGGAAGTCTGCCTCTCTCAAAAAACCAAAAGTGATTTATAGACTTTAATGTACATAAGAACCACCTGGGCTGTGGCTGTTTTTAAAACGCCACTCCATGGGGTACCTGGCTGGCTCGTTGGTAAAGCATATGACTCCTGATCTCAGGCTTGTGGGTTCAAGCCCCACGCTGGGCACAGAGATTACTTAAAAAAAAAAAAAAAAAAAAAAAAAAGCCACTCCACAGGCCCCACCTCTAACTGTCCTGAATCAGTGGGTCCAAAAATGGTATAAAAATATCATTTTTTAAAAAAGATTTTAATTTATTTATTTGAGAGAGGGAGAGAGCATGAGAAGCGAGAAAGTCAGAGGGAGAAGCAGACGCCCCGTGGAGATGGGAGCCGGATGCGTAACTCCATCCTAGGACTCCAGAATCATGACCTGAGCCGAAGGCAGTTGCTTAACCAACTGAGCCACCTGGGTGCCCCAGGAAGCTGCACTTATTTTTTTAAAGATTTTATTTATTTATTTGACAGAGATCACAAGTAGGCAGAGTGTCAGGCAGAGAGGGGGTGGGGAAGCAGGCTTCCTGATCCCCAAAGAGGCCGATGCAGGGCTCGATCCGAGGACTCTGGGACCATGACCTGAGCTGAAGGCAGAGGCTTTAACCCACTGAGCCAGGCGCCCCAGGAAGCAGCATTTTAGATGGTCGTCCAGAGGACCCGGATGCAGGCATCCACGGACTACACTGGGAGAAACACGGCTCTCGCCGCCTCCTCTCCCCCAGCTCAGCCAGGTCCCAGGGCGCAGGGCGAGAGGCTGGCAGCGTGCACTACTGCCGTCTGAGTCTAGACTTAGAGCATCCTAACAAGCACAGGCCGACAGGCTGCTTACACGGTCTTTAACAGGGGCTCCTACCTGCTCGCCTGCACCCGGCTCCCCTCCGCTCCCCTCCATGCCCCTCGGGCGGCTCCGCTCACCTGCTCCTTGTTGTTCTCCAGGGCCGGCAGCACCTCTTTGACCGTCCGCTCCACCAGTACGCCTCCCACCATGCGGTAGCACTTGCGGGCCTCATCCACCTCCTTCAGGGTGTCGATCACCAAGCTGCGGGGTGGGTGGGTGGGGGGAGCGGGCGGCTCTGAGCAGTTGGCCCACCCCGCGGCGACCGCCCGGCCCACTCTCCCGTCACTGGCTGCTCCCCCACCTCCTCACCTGTGCTCGTTCAACTCCATCTCCAGCTCAGCGGCTTTGGACGCCAGCCCCCGCTGCTCCTGCCGAAGGCGGTTGAAGCCAGCGATCACCTTAGAAGAGGAGAAAGCGAAGTGAGAGAGGAGACGGCGGACATGGCAGAGGCTCCAGCAAAACACAGAAGGGAAGCTCTGGACACTACCTCGGAAAAGGGGTAGAATCCAAGTCTGTAATTCCTGCCGTTAATCTGTCCGAATTCCACTCTCAACGCTTCCGGAGAGCCCACTGCGACTGGGAACTTGCCCGCCCCTCCTGCAGCTTCCAGGTGGTGAGGGACAGACGCAGGTGCTACAGATGGGGGGGTGCGGGGAGGAGAGCTCCCCCAGGAGCTCGGACTTGCAGGGAGAGAAGGCTGTGACCTAAGGCTCCGTAGTGAGGAACTCTCGTCGTAACCCTCGTTCGGGTCCGCCCAGGGCAACTGCCCTTCCTGAGCTCGGGGGCTGCTTGTGGGGCTACTAGTCACAGGACCCACGCTCCCTGGCCACGGGGGTGGCGACCTATCCTATACCAGAGCTTCTGTTCAGGAACTGATGGGGGAGAGACAAACAGGTTGGGAAGACAGCAGGCGCGAAGACAACTGTCGCGCACAGATGATCCTCGGTTCCTCTTCCTGAAATCCCCAAAGCTGCCCTAGTTCTTGAACTCGGTGTGACCCAGTTCTTGAACCTCTCTTTTCATTGTGTTCAATTCTCTGAAAGACCCACTAGCCTTCCGAAATACTGCTTAAAAAGAAACCCAAAAAGTTGGCCAGAGTCTGTTTCTGTAGCCTAGAAACCCTCACTAACACAGGCTCTTGGAGACGCACTGCCCTCCCTGAAGCCTGCAGGATGAGAAACGGGGGGGGGGGGGGGGGGGGGGAGAAATGGGTGCAGGGGAGGCGCAGGAAGTCGTGTATGTAAAAGCCAGAGGAATAATCACCGCCAGCTTCTTGCTCCCCAGAAAGGGAGCAGGGAATTAAAACGGCGTGGAAACCTGACCGGGCACCACGATCACCATCCCTGTGACTCTCAGTACAGGGCTCGGAGGACGGTTTGGCGAGAATATCACAGGAAGGGCAGAAAATGTAACGAGGGCAGAAAATTACAGGGGTGGGTGGGAGGGGAGCGGAAAAGAGAAGGAAAACCTGGGGCCCGGAGACAAAAGGCCAGGTTTCGGGGTCTGTCTCTGCCACGTACCAGCTCCAAGGCCTCAGATACTCTATCTTCCGGCTCTCAACCCTGGCTACTCGTCAGCATCCCCAGGGGAGTGAAAGTGTAGAAAAGTGGCGCCTCTGGACATTTACACAATCACTGGGTAAGGCCCAGGCTTCAGTTTTTCTTTCTTTTCTTTTCTTTCTTTCTTTTTTTTTTTTTTTTAAAGATTTTATTTACTTATTTTTAGAGAAAAAGAGAGAGAGAGTGCCACAAGCATGCAGGGGCGGGGCAGCGGGAAAGAGAGAATCCCCAGCTGACTGCACTGAGCCCGGAGCCTGGGGCTCCATCCCATGATCCTGAGATCCTGACCTGAGCCGAAATCAAGAGTGTGAGAAGTGGGACACTACCTGCCCCAGACCTCGGTATTTGTCAAAGCCCTCCCACATAACCGTAACGTGCACCCAGAACTGAGAACCGCGGCTTGCCCACTCTGAGCCTTAGTTCCTACATGTGAAACGCACACGGGACCTACTCTATTGAGCTCGAGTATGAAAGGACTCTGTACGCAGTAAAGTACATTCGCTACTATCACGGCCCTCTCTCCAACCCCCACCGCCCCGCTCCAGCCCCCGCCCTGGCTCCGCCGCCTGAACTGGCCTAAACTGCTGCCGGAGCCTGCTCTCCTACTCACATCATGTCCAAGCTCACCACCACTAAGGACCAACCACCTGAACCTCACTAGGATCTTCTATCTCTAGCTCTCCCTGCAAGGCTCATCTACAGCTAGTAAGATCCTAATGGCCACCCCAACATCTTCTACTGCTCAAAAAGCCAAGGAACGGGTCTGACAAGGACCCTTGCCACTCGAGTGGTGAGCTGCCCCCAATCTGTCCATCTCCCTCCCCCCGCCGTCCACTCGTTCCAACAGATGCCTTGAAAATCTAAATCCTCTATAAGCCTCTCTCCCTTCGCCTCCACTGTCTATACCAAACTATTCCATTTATAGTTAGCTTTTTCTTCGCTGTCAATATTACAGATCAAAATAATTTTACCTATGAAAATTCCATAACTAAACCAGATTCTAGGTGCTCCCCTAGCGCCCCGATGACCCACTCTTCTGGACAAATGTTGTTAAATACACCAATGAAATCAGCTGAAGAGTCTAAGATTTCTGAGGCCTGAACTTCTTTTCCTTAATAATTAGTAAGAATCGGGGTGCCTGGGCGGCTCTGCCTTCGGATTGGGTCATGATCCCAGGGTCCTGGGATCAAGCCCCAAATCGGGCTCTCTGCTCAGCAGGGAGCCTTCTTCCCCCTCTCTCTCTGCCTGCCTCTCTGCCTACTTGTGATTTCTGTCTGTCAAATAAATAAATAAAACCTTAAAAAAAAATTAGTAAGAACCTACTTCTCAACCACCAATTTAACATAACTAAAGGCAAAAGAGAGACTTTTTTTTTTAATTCCAATTTTTCTTCAAACATTCTTGCTAATTAACAACCCCTATTTCCTCCTGGTCCAGTTTATGAGCCTGTAATCAAATGTCAAACTAGAATAAATCTATTTAAATGTATGAGTTATCCACAGTTACTATGGAAAATTCCAGCCATTGGTGCCCTTAAAGAAAATGAAATCTCTTAGCAGCTGACTGTAACCTAACTGGAAATTAGATGCCAAATAAACTGGTATTAATGTGCCATCTCTGGGCTCTGCCCCATAATGAAGACAGAGGCTGTGATGCAGCCCCACATTCTTCCTGTTAAAATACAACTTTTCTTTTTTTTTAAGATTTTATTTATTTATTTGACAGAGAGAGAGAGATAACAAGTAGGCAGAGTGTAAGGGGGAAGCAAGCTCACTGCCGAGCCGAGAGCCTGATGTGGGGCTCCATCCCAGGACCCTGAGATCATGACCTGAGCCGAAGGCAGAGGCTTAACCCACTGAGCCACCCAGACGCCCCCAAATACAACTTTTCTAATGATCTTCTCCCCTAGGGCTAGAATTAAATTTCCTTCTCTTTCCCTTATTCCTGTTCTCCTGAAGTTGTCTGCTATAATCAGGGATGGCCAGGTTACTGCTGACTCTCTCCGCCCTACTAAACTCATCATCTTACATTTGTAAACCTCCCTACTGAGAAAGAATCCAATTAAATTAAAATACCAGCTGTTTATTCTATTCAAAAGTAACTTCAATCCTGGTAACTATGCAGAGCTCTTCACATTCTCCTAAATGGAATGTACAAGCATTCCTTTTTATCCCTCAGCTTTACTGAGATGTAACCGCCACATGACATTGTGTAAGTCTAAGGCATACGAGATTATGATTTGTGTACATACCGTGAAATGATTACCAAAATAAAATTAGTCAACACATCCCGTATGTTAACCCCTTCCATGTGCTCACATATAAATGCGCATCATGTCTGGACGGTTCAGTCAGTTCAATGTCTGCCTCTTGATTTGGGCCTAGGGTCATAAGGGTCACAAGATGGAGCCCCACGTCAGGTTCTGTGCTGAGCGTGGAGCCTGCTTAGGGTTCTCTCTCCCACTCGCCCTGCCCCTCTTCCTCACTCGAGTGTATGTGGGACCCGCTCTCTAAACATATATAATAATAACAATAATAATAATAATAAAAGCATATTAGGGCACCTGGGTGGCTCAGGAGGTTAAGTGTCTGCCTTCAGCTCAGGTCATAATCCCAGGGTCTTGGGATCGAGTCCTACTTCGAGCCCCACAAAGGGCGCTCTGCTTAGCGGGGAGCCTGCTCCTCTCTCTACACCTACTTGTGTTCTCTCATTCTCTGTCAAATAAATAAAATCTTTTAAAAAAAATTAAAAATATCAATCTCCCTGCTCAGCAAGGAGTCTGCTTCTCCCTCTGACCCTTCCCCTCTCATGCTCTCTCTCAAATATAAATATAATCTTTTAAAAATAAAGAAGAAAAAAAACCTAAAAATAAAATAAAACATATCAATTCCTTAAATTTTTGTTTAAAGATTTTATTTACTTATTTGAGAGAGAGAAAGTGAGAGACAGCATAAGTAGAGGTGGAGGGCTGAGGGAGAGAAGCAGACTCCCCGCTGAGCAGGGAGCCCGACACGGGACTTGATCCCAGGATCCTGGGATCACAACCTCAGCCAAAGGCAGATGCTTAACCACCTGAGCCACCCAGGCTCCCCCCCCCCTAAATTTTTCTGGTAGAAAATTTTTCCAATTCTCTTGTGTTCCTAATTTTCAACCATGCAGCCTGCCTTCAAAATAAGCTTTACTGTTAACCATTTTTGAAATTTTAAATATGCAAATACAACCTCTTTTTAAATACCTATTTTTTCCACAGTCCTACAGTAATATACCTTCCTCCCACAGTTTGTAAGTAAAAGAGCACCACTATCTGCCAAGCACTCTGCTCCTCTTTATCTCACTTAATTCTAAAATAAAAACACATTATAAGACATGTACTTCACTTTACAGATCAGCAGACCGAGGCTGGTGGGGTGTGGGTAAGAAAATAACACAGGGAGCCAGTACTTCCACCCAGGTTTGTTGAACTCTAAGAATCCATTTTCTACTGATGTATTTCTACCGGCTTGTCATATTATCACCTCTCATTAAGGTCAAACTGGGTGAGGGAAGGGGGGCGGCAGGCACTGGCCAGCTCAGTCAGCAAAGCCTAAGACTCTTGATCTCAGGGTTGTGAGTTCCAGTCCCATTCTGGATGTAGAGATTAGTGAAAAAAGAAAATCTCAAAAAAATACATCAAGGGCGCCTGGATGGCTCAGTGGGTTAAGCAGTTGACTTCAGCTCAGGTCATGACCCAGCAGGCGCCGTGCTCAGTGGGGGGTCTGTTTCCCCCACTCCCTTTGCCCTACCCCTGCTCATGCTCTCTCTCTCTCTCTCTCTAATAAATAAATAAATAAATAAAATCTTAAAAAAAAAAAAAGTCAAACTATTTTCGTTTGATTTAAATGTTCCCTTTTCTCTCTCTTTTTTTAATTTAATCAATACCATATAGTGTTGGTAACTTCAGGAAAAATCTGTAATCATTAGCTTTACCTCCAAAATGTCCTTTGGTCTGCTTACCTACATGATGTTTACTCTTATAGGGTTCAGTGAAGAACAGAACAATAGGTCAAGAATTATGACTAGATTCACATGGAAAAGCATTTTCTGGGGTGTCACTCACTAAATATCCTCTTTTCAGTTCAGTGCCCCCTTTCCTGACATACTCAACTATGAAGAAAATGTCTTTGACCAGAGGCTCCTGGGTGGCTCAGTTCAGAGTCTCCCTTTGGCTCAGGACATGATCTTGGAGTCCTGGGATCAAGCCCCACGTTCTCAGGCTCCCAGATCAGCTGGGAGTCTGCCTGTCCCTCTCGCTCTGTATATGCTTGTGTGTACCCACACACACACTCTCTCTCTAATAAAGAAATAAAATAAAATCTTTTTTTAAAAAAGAAAACATCCTTGACCTTAATACTCCAACAAATAATGGTTCTCAGCCCTTCCCTTCATCTTCTTTTAGGATTATTCCGGACTCACTGCCTCCTTTCCTCGCCTCCCATTCACTCCCAAGCCAACTCCCAAACTGCCTTCTCTCTATCACTAGCTATGAAACTATCGCTACTTAGTAAACTGTCCTCTCAAAAATCACAAATGGCCTCGTACCATATTCAACAATTTTTTTCTCAATTTTCACTCTGCCTCTCTACTCTCTTTTTAAAAGATTTTATTTATTCGACAGACAGAGATCACAAGTAGGCAGAGAGGCAGGCAGAGGAGGGGGTGGGGGGCAGGCTCCTTGTCAAGCAGAGAACCCAATGCAGGGGCTCGATCCCAGGACCCTGAGATCATGATCTGAGCCGAAGGCAGAGGCTGGCCCTCTACTCTCTTCCTTTAAGGAGCAACACGGCAGGTGGAAATAGCCCAGACTTGGGTCCGACATGGGTTCATATCCTAGTTTTCCCTGTTGTTTGGCCAGTTACTAATTTTTCTCTTGGTTTCCTCATTTTTAAAATAGATCTCATATATGGATATACCATATATCCCGCATGGTATACCATAATGTTTCTTTTTTTTTTTTTTTTTTTAAGATTTTATTTATTTATTTGACAGAGAGAGAGATCACAAGCAGGCAGAGAGGCAGGCAGAGAGAGAGGAGGAAGCAGGCTCCCTGCTGAGCAGAGAGCCCGATGCGGGGCTCGATTCCAGGACCCCGAGATCATGACCTGAGCCGAAGGCAGCGGCTTAACCACTGAGCCACCCAGGTGCCCCTACCATGATGTTTCTAAACATTAGCACTACTGATATTCTGGGCAGGAGAATAATTTCTTATGGGGGAGCTGTCCTGAGCAATGCAGGAGATTCAGCAAGCTCTCTGCTTCTACCCACTGAGAGCCAGAAGCAGTTCCTACTTGTGACAACAAAAAACGTCTCCAAGATTACCACATTTCTCCAGGCGCAAAGTCAAAGCTGAAAACCACTGCCTCAGGATAACAAGGAGAACTAAACTGAGGGAACATGTCCAGTGCACAATACAAGGAAGGTTCTCCTCTCTCTTTTATTTATTTATTTATTTATTTATTTTTAAAAAGATTTTATTTATTTGACAGACAGAGATTACAAGTAGGCAGAGAGAGTGAGAGAGAGAGAGGAGGAAGCAAGCTCCCTGCTGAGCAGAGAGCCCGACATGGGATCTCGGGATCAGGACCCTGGGATCATGACCTGAGCCAAAGGTAGGGGCTTTAACCCACTGAGCCACCCAGGCACCTCCTCTTCTCTCTTTTAGCTTCCAGGGCCCTTCAGTTCTTTTGATCTCCTACCTCTCTTAATACTCCTTCCTGGGACGCCTGGGTGGCTCAGTTGGTTGAGCTGCTGCCTTCAGCTCAGGTCGTAATCCCAGGCTTCTGGGATAGAGTCCCGTATCTGGTTCCTAGCTCGGCAGGTTGCCTGCTTCTCTCTCGGCCTTTGCCTGCCATTCTGCCTGCTTGTGTGCACGCACTGTCTCTATGATAAATAAATAAAATCTTAAAAAAACAAAAACAAAAAAACCACTCCCTTCCTCTTTCTGAAGTTCTTCCTCTCATCCCCATCATGGAGACAGGATCTAAGATTCTTTTCATAGTACTTTCTTTATGACCTAGACCATTTCAATTGGTATCTTAGCTACTTCTATAGCTTCAACAATTGCCTTTATTCTACTGCCTGCAAACCCAGGCCTTCTCAGAAATTCTAGACCCATAGTTAAATGTTAGAAGAAGGAGCCCTGAAGTCGGTCAGAAATGGCTTCACAATCTAACCATGAGCAAGTTATCTCTTATTCAAACCTGTTTCTTCACCAGTAACATGAAGACAGGGGCGCCTGGGGGACTCAGTGGGTTAAATCTCTGCTTTTCGGCTCAGGTCATGGTCTCAGGGTCCTGGGATGGAGCCCCGAACCGGGCTCTCTGCTCAGCAGAGAGCCAGCTCCCTCCCGCCACCCCACCTGCCTCTCTGCCTACTTGTGATCTCTCTCTTTCAAATAAATAAGTAAAAATCTAAAACAAACAAAAACATAAAGGAGGGGGAGAAACCTCCTTTGGAGTGTATCAAAGGATATATTCCATAAAGGTAATAGTAGTTAATTTTGGATACGAGAATCATGGGCAATTTATTTCTTATTTTGTACTTTTTCCTGTGTTCTCTACATTTCCACAAAGAACATATCTTATTTTATGTAACAGAAAAATAACAACAGTATACCAGACATCCTTCTGTGACTCCCTCACCGCTTACATTAAAAAGTTCCAAATTCTGGGGCGCCTGGGTGGCTCAGTGGGTTAAGCCGCTGCCTTCGGCTCAGGTCATGATCTCAGGGTCCTGGGATCGAGTCCCACATCGGGCTCTCTGCTCAGCAGGAGCCTGCTTCCTCCTCTCTCTCTGCCTGCCTCTCTGCCTACTTGTGATCTCTCTCTGTCAAATAAATAAAATCTTTAAAACAAACAAAAAAAAGTTCCAAATTCTTTGTCATGCAAAGATTCAGCTTGCTTTAAGGACATCTTTCTTATACCTCATGATTTAGCTAAACTAACCAGTCCCTGTACTTTGCATCAGCCTGTGCTTTCCCTAGCTCTCCTCTTATCCTATTCCCTAATATCCTATTTCCATTACCACCTGCTCAAATCTATCCAATCCTTCAGGCTTAGCTCAAACATCTCTAAAAGGATCATATATAAATGGGAAAGTATGTCTGTCTGATTCTCAAATCACTCCCTCAATTGAAAGCCCTACTCTTCCAGTTACTGACTCTGGGTAAGTTAAAGTGTCTGAAATGCAAATGTCCTTATCTAGAAAGGGAGGGCAATATAACCTACTCCAAGTAGCAGCAATTAAATAACAGATCAAAAAGCAAGTAAAGCACCGAGTACAGCGCCACTTCCTTCCACCTTGTTTACAAGGGACACGTGCAGCTCACATTTGCAGGAGTGATAAATGTGTGTGTGTGTGTGTGTATTTTTTTAAGAAGTCATCTCTAGGCCCAACATGGGGCTTGAACTCACCACCCTATGATCAAGAATCACATGCACTACCTACTGAGCCAGCCAGACACCCCAATAAATCTTTTATCTTTTACCCAGTGTTCTCTCTGGAACACAAAGGCCACAGAACATTAAGCAAAACAGCCTCAGAACTCAATTATCACAACTGCTCAATTTCTTTTGAGGGCTTCCTTTCTCCATAACCCTTAAATATTGGTCCCACCCTTCTTCTGCTTCTTTTTTCACTTTCTGTACAAAGCCTAGATGATTTTGCCCATAACCATGACTTTGTCTACCATCCATAAGCTTAAAATTCTCTAATCTGTATCTCAGACTCAGATTTCTGTAACTCAAGATTTATAAGTCAGGGGTGCCTGGGTGGCTCAGTGGGTTAAGCCTCTGCCTTCGGCTCAGGTCATGATCTCAGGATTCTGGGATCAAGCCCCGAATCCGGATCTCTTCTCAGCAGGGAGCCTGCCCCCCCCATCTGCCTGCCTCTCTTGTGCTTCTCTCTGTCAAATAAATAAATAAAATCTTAAAAAAAAAAAAAAAAAAAACCCAAACTCAAAACCCCAAACTAAACTTACTTCCCCACCCCCACCCCAACATTTCCTATCTGCCTACATTCCCTATGACACCCGCATCCATCAAAGACAGAAATCTGAGAAACGTCCTAGATTCCTATCCCTTTTTCTTCACATTGAAGGTCTGCATTCCATCCTATATTTTAAGTCTGTCTACCTGCACCCTAAACACGCCCGGCAGGTTCATGCCTCAGTGATTTTAAGTACATGAGTCCCTCTACCCAGGAAATTCTCTACTTCCTTCTTTGCTTGACTAACTTCTCTCATCCTTTAGAATTGAATTGAAGGATTATCTCTTCCAGAAAAACAAACACACTCTATTCCAGTCACCGTGCAAAAACACTTTGCATGCATTTCTTGTCTAATAATCCAAACAGTGATGAGATATGCACCATTATATTTTTACAGGAGGGCAAGGTGAGAGAAGTAACTCATGGAAGGTCATCTACACATAATAAATAGTAGATATCTGATTCAAACACAGATCTGCCAAACCTCAGAGCACTTCTTACGCTCTTAGCCACCCCACTATACCACAGCTCCCGTTTCCCACCCACTCCTCAAATCCCATAACCTCCTACTTAGTTAGACAGTCCCTTTTCTAGCTGGCATAAAGAGGGGCCTGTGCAGAATATTGTACATCTCTGCTGTTTGGTTTCTCTTTTCTCAAATGAGTCTGTGAGCGATCCTGAAAACAAGGCCTACTTCATGTATCTGCTTCCCTGTACCAAGCAGAGGGCCTAGCACATAGTAGAGCCTCAGAAAATATTAGGTTCCTTCTCCCTTCCCTTCCACCACAACTCCCCACCCCGGAGGGTAGAAACTATCCTTTCACTCCTTCACAAAATCCCACAGCACTTTGTACCTGTTAGGACACTCATCCTCTGCCCCATGTTAGCATTTTGTACGTCTTATTTTACGATGAGCTCCTTGACTGCATGTGGCAATTCGAAAAATCTTTATGTAGATGGCTTTGCCTGTAGTCACTGCTCAACAAATGACTGCTAAGTGAGCCTGTAATTAAAAGAGCCGTTCCGTTTTCCTTTCTATCATGTAGATTTCTTCCCACCTCTAGTCAACACTAGCCCCACCACTGGCAAACCATGGCTCCCACGCCACAAAAGGCTTTCTGAGTTATTTATCAAACGTCTCCCGATGCTAGACACTGGGGGAAATGCAAACTCGGGTTAGAAAAGGGTTTCTGGTCGCTAAAGAAATTCAATCTAATAATGACTTGCGAGTCAAAATAGTATGGAACGCTACACTGTTCAAGTATGTGAGTCACGTGGCTCTGCAGAGCGAGGGCGACTGTCAACGTGGTTTCAGGGTCACGTAACAGACCGCACAACCAGCCCGTTGACGAGTCCCCCGGGGTTCGTTACGAGCTGCCTGGCCCAGCCTATCCGGTTTGAGGGTGCGGGGAAGTGGGGAAAGCGACGACCCATCTCCCCTCACCACTGTGCATCCTCCCACACCCCGCATCTCCGGGCTCTGGGCCTCCCGCCGGCGCACCCAACACCCCAAGGGAGGCGTGGCCTTCACCTACCAACCCTCGGGCTCTCTCCCGGGGGGCTCGGCCGGCTCCTCCAAGGACCCTCCCCTCTCTAGGCGGCCTCGCAAAGGTGGGGCCGGGCCGAGGCCTGCACCAGCCACAGGCTCCCCCCTCTCCCCGCATCGACTCCGGAGCCGGCTCGGTTTTCCTCCTTCGCGTTCTCCGCTCCTCACCTGCTCTGCCGACACCGCCCCTTTGCCCGCGCCGCTACCGCTGCTCTTGCCGGTGCGACCGCTGCTCTCCGCCATCTTCGTCGCCTGCTGGGCTTCCGGCGTGCGCGGCCCCGCCCCGCCGTGCGTCACATCCGGCCTGGGAGTTACCGCCCACTCGCCCGGGTGCCGGTGCTTGCAGGCTGCGGTTCGGTTCGGATCCTGCGGATGGTTGTGGCCGAAGCTTCATGTAGGACCTGCTGCCTATTCCGCCGGCCGCGGTGAATTCCGCCTGCAGTGCTTTAACTTGTGCCACAGAGACACTGCCCCTGGGAGAGGCGGAAAGGACGGGTTAACTGGAGCGTGGGGACGCGGGTTGGGATCTGCGTGGGTGCCAGTGCCCTCTGCCCTCCACGGGTGGCGGGGAACCGGGAAGGTGAACTTCCGCTCCGAGATGGCGGGGTGAGGGGTGGAATACGCTTGGAGCAGCAAAGCTCTGCAGGTGCGCAGGCGAGGAGAGAGGCTGGGGAAAAAAGCGAGGAAGTTTCTTGGAGACTTGAACCGCGGATGCGTTCCGCTCGGGAACAGGGCTTCAGTCTAGTACAGATCCCTGGAGGTCCAGGTACTCGGGCGCCGAGCAAAGCCCTTTCCTCCATCTTCCCACTTTATGATCTCTTTCTGTAGCCCATAATTACTCACACTAAAGAGGGTTTTGAAGACTTGGGGGGTTTTACTGGGAGGGCCCTGATTCAGCCTCACAGTATGAAGAGAGAGGTCAGAGAATCCTAGAAATACACTGCTTGAGGGAGCGGTTGGCTTCCTGATTTCTCACCTTCCTCAGGCTGGGCTTCATCGTCAGGCCTCCTCACCAGTTCCTGTCCCTTCTTCTGTGTCCTGGACTCCGGATACCTCGACTCTCAGTACTTTGTGCACAGCCCAGGTAACATGTTTTGCTCATTCCTCAGTGCCTGTCACTTAGTAGATGCTCCAGAAATGTTTGTTAAATGAATAGAGGGTGGGAAACACGGGAGTATCAGCCATTCACAGAACATTTCATCAGTGGGTGCCCTGAGGAGAAGAAATCAAAGGGCCCTGCAGCCCTCCTGCAAGCCCATTTGGGACCCTTACTATTCCATTTCCCCATTCTGAGATATCTGAGTCCTGCCTGTGCCAACTCACAGGGCCAGAGCCATGGCTACCTCCTCCTCTTCCTGGGAACTACCGCTGGTGGCTGTGTGCCAGGTAACATCAACACCGGACAAGCAGGAGAACTTCAAAACATGCGCTGAGCTTGTTCGAGAGGCTGCGAGACTGGGTGCTTGCCTCGCCTTCCTGCCTGAGGCATTTGACTTCATTGCAAGGGACCCTGCAGAGACACTACACTTGTCTGAGCCACTGGGTGGGAACCTTTTGGGAGAATATACCCAGCTTGCCAGGTATTGGGGAAAAGGGGGAGGGAAAGATAGTTTCTCTGTTGGGCAGTGTCCCCAGATTGCTAGACAGGAGGGCAGAACATTGAGAAGAGTTGCCAGTGTTACCTCCTCCCCCTTGCCTTCCTCCCCCACCCCCCAGGGAGTGTGGACTCTGGCTGTCCTTGGGTGGTTTCCACGAGCGGGGCCAAGACTGGGAGCAGACTCAGAAAATCTACAATTGTCACGTGCTTCTGAACGACAAGGGTGAGACTTTGTAACTCTTTAGCCATCTCTTTCCTGGCTCTTCCAGCTAAACCAACATTCTGCAGAATTATTTCTCACCTCGGTCTGTTTTCCTTGGTCAAGAGTTTTAGGGGTGTTTGTGCCTCTGATCCTAGCTTATGAGCTAGCCCCCCTGGGAGGAGAGGAACTAAGCTGGGCTTCTAGAACACCAGCACTGAGTATTCCTTCTCCCTCTTCCTCCAGGGTCAGTGGTGGCCACTTACAGGAAGACCCATCTGTGTGATGTGGAGATTCCGGGACAGGGGCCTATGCATGAGAGCGACTCTACCATTCCTGGGCCCAGTCTGGAGTCTCCTGTCAGTACACCAGCAGGCAAGGTGGGAGCTGTAAAAGGATGAGGCGGGGAAGAGGAAAATAGATGTACTTCGAAGTAATAGAGGATGGCAAGCCCTAAGGAGTGGGGTAGGCGGCGGGTATGCCTAGATGCTATGACAAACGGTTCAGGGGCATTAGGCTGTTTTTCATTACAGATTGGTCTAGCTATCTGCTATGATATGCGGTTTCCAGAACTCTCTCTGGCACTGGCTCAGGCTGGAGCAGAAATACTTACCTACCCTTCAGCTTTTGGATCTGTTACAGGCCCAGCCCACTGGGAGGTAAAAGGACCCCTCTTCAAAACATAAGGGCCTTCAGGGCGCCTGGAGGGTGCAGTCAGTTGAGCATTCGAATCTTGGTTTCAGCTCAGGTCATGATCTGGGGGTTGTGGGATCGAGCCCTGCATCGGGCTCTGTACTCAGTGCAGAGTCTGCTTGGGATTCTTCCTCCCTCTGCCCCTCCTACTTGGGCTCTCTCCCTCTCTCAAATAAATAATCCAATCTTTAAAAACAAAACGAAACAAAAAAAAAACCTCACACACAAACATACGTGCCTTCTTTGAACTTCATTCTCCTCCCTTGGCCCTACCAGCTGAAGGGTTTTCTTCCCCTCTCCACCTAGTGGGAAAGTCATTCCCTAGACTGTTGCCTCTCATTATGCTGAAGAATAATTAACATAGTAAATCATTCCCAGGCAATTATCAGAATGGTCACAACGAATGGACTGGCCTGTAATGTTCCTCACCTATCAGTTACCCACTAGCTGCTGCCTACCTAAGTGAACACACATCTCCCCCCAACCCCCAGGTATTGCTGCGGGCCCGTGCCATTGAAACCCAGTGCTACGTGGTGGCGGCAGCACAGTGTGGACGCCACCATGAGAAGAGAGCAAGCTATGGCCACAGCATGGTGGTG
The DNA here is from genome assembly GCF_030435805.1 of Mustela lutreola. Lineage (NCBI taxonomy): Eukaryota > Metazoa > Chordata > Mammalia > Carnivora > Mustelidae > Mustela > Mustela lutreola. The sequence continues at coordinate 70,516,426 of NC_081303.1, read as the reverse complement.
GATCCCTGGGGAACGGTGGTGGCCCGCTGCCCTGAAGGACCAGGCCTCTGCCTTGCCCGGATCGACCTCCGTTACCTGCGGCAGTTGCGCCAACACCTGCCCGTGTTCCAGCACCGCAGGCCTGACCTCTATGGCAGTCTGGGCCACCCGCCGTCTTAAGACTTTGACTTCCGGGAGTTGAGACTCCCGTGTGAGCTGGTGTGGCTGTGACTTGAAGGCAGGACCCAGGCGTGGCTCCCCTCACCTGGAGAACCTTGCCTCTCTCCACGGGCCATAGGCTCGGCTTCTTGGGAAAGAAGAAACTTTCACCTGAGCTCAGATTTCAGTTTCAGAAAGGTGGAATTTTATATAGTCACTGTTTATTTCATGAAAACTGAGGTTCTGCTGAGGGCTGAGCAGCACTGGCATTGAAAAAAATAGAATCATCATAAAGTCTGTGTCCGGACATCTCCTTTGGGAGCTCAAGGGGGAGGTGGTGGGGCACCAGTGGGACCAGGCTCTAGCGCTAGGCCTCCTGGCTCACTCGCCATGCCTCCCTACCCACATAAAAGTGCAACACTCAGTGCATGGCCCAGCCCCGCGCTCCGAAGCTTGGGGGTGGGGGTGGGCTAGAGACCGGGGAAGGAAAGAGAAGACAGGAGGTGATTCTCAACGGCTTCGTTTGCACCTGTGATGCCCTTTGGCCCAGCCAGAAGAAAGCCAAGGGGAAAGGGCTGCAGGCTACATGATTTATTTTCACTTGAACATGGAAGGGACGTCTCACTCTCCCCCTTCCCCTTCTCAGGGGGAGTGGACTTTAATCAGCACCCCCTTCTCCGTCCACCCTGTCGGGAGGGGCAACGTGGCTGACCCAGTCCTCTTACCCAGTCCTCCCTTGAAGAGGGTTTGGCAAAGGGGACAAAGGACAAAGCCGCCCCGGGCAGAGGTCTGCAGCCCTGCAACGGAGGGCCGGGGCGGAGAGGAGCAGCACCAGAGGCCAGGAGAGCGCGGAAAGGGCCACAGCTTCATTTTTTAAAAATTCTGTAATTTGGGAGAGGGTGGTGATTCGTTTCCAAAATACACTTCAGAGTCCCACCTTCCACACAGCTCCCTTACTCACAGCCCTTTGGTTTTTTCAGACAAAACTGAAGAGCCCTCATAAAGCCAGAAGTACGGATAACCCCGCAACGCACCCAAAAGCAGTGTTCACTTCCGACCCTTACAGAGACTGACTACGTGCCGTAGCCTTGCTTCTCCCTCTGCGTTTGTCGTACGGCTCAGTGGCAAGGCGGCTGTAGAGACACACGTTAGGAGGGTACGTGGAAAAGGGAAACAAAGGGGAGGCCCAGGCATGTGGGTGCAGGGAGGGGTGGGGAACACCACTTCCATTTTCGTCTCTTCCTTTAGAAAAGAAAAAAAAAAAAAAAGGCAGGGGTGTGATTGGTCGGAAGGGCAGAGAACAAACCCCAGAACAGTATGTACGCCCCAGAGGCGGGCGGTGGGACTAGTCCCCCGAGCGGAGAGAGGGAAGGTCAGGGCAGTGCCTGCAGCATCAAGTTCCTCAGGAGCTTCTGCCGGCCCAGCTCGTAGTCCTCCTCGTCCACGTTCACCAGCAGCTTGATGGCTTCGTGGCCCACAGCCTGCTTGAGGGAGTCTGTGATAAAGACGCCTTTAAGCGCCTCTAGTAGCGAGCCGTTGATGTAGTCGCGCCAGAATGCGTCGAGGTAGGTGAGCTCGGAGAACTTGATGTCACAGATGATGGAGCCCAGGTCCCGAGACTTGAGGATGGTGTTGGCCTGGTTAAAGCGCTCAAACTGGCGCTCCAGTGGGTCCTGCTTGTTAGAGAACACGTTGCCCTGCAGAGCGGTCTCATGCTGGCAGTACTCGGCCCGGACCCGTAGTCTGATGTCTGGGCGGACAGAAGACATGTACACGGAGTTGCAGTGAGGGGGCGCGGACAACCCGCGCGCCAAAGGGGAAACTGAACACCTGGGCGGGGAAGCTGGTTGCCTCGCCTGCCCGCTTCTCTGCTTCTCCCAGGATGACTTCTTGTCTATGTACCTCCGAAATCCTTGCCTTGACACCAGAGTTTCCCTCAAACGGGCCAAGCTTGGGGCAGGTTATGGCCACCGCTCACTAGCAGCACCTTACTTCTAGGAGATCCCCCTCCTAACAGGCACCCGAGTTACTTCTAGTACTCGGTCATGCCTGGTTCACCCGACAGTAAGGATGTGGTAACGGCGTCCCTCTGCTGTGGTATTAACTAGACGGAGCCGAGAGGTACTGCCACAGAGACCGAGGAGTTCTCTCCCCAGAGACTCACTATTCCATCCCAGCAAGTCATTCAACCGCTCGACCCCAGCCTTACACCGCCCGGTACCGCAGCAGTTCTGCCTCCCCCTCAGGTTCCCTCCGCCTCTAGAGCCCTCGCAGCAGCTGCGTTTCCCTTCAAGTCTACGCCGCCTCTAGCGCCCTTCAACTTCCTCACCACATGTCTGCTTTTCCTTGGGGTCCGGCGTTACTGACTTCCGGCGTTTTCGCTGGCTCCCGAGGGTGGCTCTCCCTCGAGCTGGCCGCTTGCTACACATCTGAGGGCCCGAAGTGGGGCAGCACACCACAGGATAGTGGGGAGGCACTGACCAGAGGGCAGAAGGGAAAAAAACAGTATGGTAAAAGCAGAAACGTAAATACTTCCCTTGGAATGAGAAAAGAATCGTTTAGACTTAGCACTAAAAGCTCTATCAGTAAGGTGACCTGAAAAGAGGACAAAACATGGGGACAGTTTCGGGACCCAGGTGACGCGTTAACACTTCACCCGATTTTTATGGGGTTAGATCCTGGGGGGTAGAGGGGGTGGGCAGCCGTGAGAGATACACAGTATCTTTTCAGGCTGGCAGAGCTGGGCAAAGGATGGGCTTGGTGTCTTTTTTTTTTTTTTGGGAGAAAAAGACTGTGAGTGCAGGGAGGAGGGGCAAGAGGGAGAGTGAGAAGACAGAAAATCTCCAGCAATCTCCCCAGAGAGCAAGAAGCGCAACGCGGGGCTCAATCCCACAGCCCCGAGAGCATGACCCGAGCCTAAACCAAGAGTCGGATGCTCAACCGACCGTGCCACCCAGGTGCACCCCCTTTTCTTTAAGCCCTACACCCAACACGGGGCTCCATATCATGACCTCAAGATCGAGAGTCGTGCGCTCTACTGAGCGGGCCAGGCGCCCGGGTGTCTTCTTTCTTGGAGACGAACATTAGGAGAGTTACTGTTTTCTTACCTGTTTTGGGGGGTTGTGGAGGCCTCGGTTCTGGATCACTGAGGGCTCTGGGGGTCACATAGCGAATGGATGTCTCCTCCAGATACTTGTCTACAAGATCGGGGCACACTATAGGAGGGGAGGAAGTCATTCAGGAAAAGATCCAGCCCTCCCTCCTAACTCGTCTCCCCTCTCGTCCCAGGGAGCCCCCAGGGTCAACACCCCGTCCCGCCTGGGTTCCCCAGCTGCTCGGCCCGGCCTCCCCCAAGCCCGCGTGGCCTCCGGGCCCTGCTCACCAGCCCGCCTCCGCTTGAGGGTGACATAGGGCAGCAGGTCGTGGCGCGTGATGATGCGCAGCAGCTGCAGCACCTGGCGAAAGTTACTCTCATCACAGCGGCCCTGGCGCTCCAACGCCAGTAAGAAGTCACGTCCGTCGCGGATGAGGCCCCGCTCGTGGTCATCGATGACATCAACAAAGAGGAAAGAAAGGACGCGCACATCTCTGTGCGTCAGGTGGGTGCCCACTATGTCGAACATGCGGTGCAGGCTGTACAGCCCGTGCTCCTGCTCGCCGCGCTCTTCTGGCCACACCTGGCTCGCCTGCCGCTTCAGGCCCGCCATGCTGGGGGCTCAGGCGCGCGAGGCTTTCCAGAATCCCTGCGCAGCGGCTGCGATCCCCAGCGTACTGCAAGCACAAGGAGAGAACCTGTGAGCTACTCGAGGGCCAGAAATGGTCTCATTCACTCGTCTATCCCCAGCCCTGACACAGGGCCTGGCATGGGGTAATGCTCTGTAAGTATTGGTTGAAAAATAAAGCCTAGAGCTCGCCCATCCGACAGAGGTTGTCCTAAGTCCTAAGTCACTTTCCGTAAGAGAGAACGTTCTCTGCAATTTCCATGCAGCATATTCAGCGGGAGTTGCTATTAGATGTTCCCCCGATTGTTCTCCTGTGCCCCAAATACTCTTTTCGGTCCCTTGTGCTCTTCCTCCCACCCCCCAACTGGCTCACCTCTTAAATGTAGGCAAAACTGAAAAGAAGGAGACAGTTCACTCTAAACTAACATGGAGGTTGCAGCAGATGAACTTACAGACCAGAGGGAGACAGACAGTCTTTGGGCTGAGAACTAGTTTCAGGTCTACCTGTGTCATTAGCAAGCCGTGGAGCTGAGAGACCTTATGTGAGTCACTGCCCCCCCACACCAAAACATGAATGAAAGTACTCTCCAGACTTGTCAAGGGTCCAATTAGAAAATACATGTGAAATCGCTGTGCCAACAGAAAGAGATTTCTTTCTTTTTTTTTTTTTTTTAAAGATTTTTATTCATTTATTTGACAGACAGAGATCACAAGTAGGCAGAGAGGCAGATAGAGAGGGGGAAGCAGGCTCCCTGCTCAGCAGAGAGCCCGATGTGATCCCAGGACCCTGAGATCATGACCCGAGCCGAAGGCAGAGGCCTTAACCCACTGAGCCACCCAGGCGCCCCCAGAAAGAGATTTCATAGAGACAAGCAGCCTCGACCTCTGCGGCCCAGACCCATCCCCCACAATCCCATCCTCATTTTTCCTACAATCTAACCAAGTTCAGAAGCGTAACTGCACAGGAGGTTAATATCAGTGCTATTCACCCAAACTCATGGATTCAAATCAGCAAACATTAATAAGCTCAAAGCTCCCACATGAGCTCTTCTAATTCTCCTATGCCAGGTGTACTCCCTTGATGTCTACACACCATGTGGCTATACCCCTCCTAACCTTCCCTCCTGGTTGGCATCTGCCCATTCCCTCACAATGAATGACAGCAGCCTGACATACGTTCTATAATTTGTTTTTTTTTTTTTAAGATTTTTATTTATTTGACAGAGAGATCACAAGTAGGCAGAGAGGCAGGTTTAAAGAGAGCGGGGGAAGCAGGCTCCCTGCTGAGCAGAGAGCCCAATGCGGAGCTCAATCCCAGGACCCTGAGATCATGACCTAAGCCAAAGGCAGAGGCTCAACTCACTGAGCCACCCCTATCATTTGGTATTTGATTCACAAAGTTCCACTGTCAAGCTAGGTACTGTCAATGACCAGCCAGTAACCAAGCCTCAAGTTAGGAGGCTTCTGTGTCCACGCTGGTCATGCACGCGTGCCGCTCCACCAGACCGTGCCACCCAACGCTGCTGCGCCCTGGCCACGGCTCCAGTCACGTGATTCATCATAAGCTCCTGTTGAAGCCACTTCTGAGTATGTCTTCAATCCCCTCACCTTTCCACGGCCACTGCCCTGGTTCAGGTCCAATAATCTCTCTCCGGGACTATGGTTAATACCCTCTTCAGGGGCTCTCCTTACCAACAGTCTTAACCGACCTAAATCCATTCTCCACATCCCGCTGAATTAGCTATCTAAAACGCACAACCGAGGGGCACCTGAGTGGCACAGTCGGTCAAGCATCCGACTCTTGCTTTCTGCTCAGGTCATGATCCCAGGGTCCTGGGACAGAGCCCCGCATCAGGCTCCACGCTTAGCGCAGGGTCTGCTTGAGAGTCTTTCTCTCTCTCTCTCCCTCCATCCCTCCTGCTCGTGCTCGCTCTCTAAAACAACTAAGTAAAATCTGTAGAAAAATAAATAAAATGCACAACTGACCACATCCCTTTTCTGCTTAAGACCTATCTACAGCCTCCTCTTTACCTACAAGAACACCGGTAAACTCCTTCCACAGCACACGAAACCTCTGAGATCAGGCCCTGCCTACCCCTCCAACCTCATAACCCACTTTTTATTTTCCCCCCTTACCAGTTTGTTTATAGCTCAAATATAGCATGCGGTTCCTTTCCCTGTCCCTTTCTTCAGCTTGTTCCTTTTGCTGGAATGCCCCTCTCCCTCCACTGTCCCATGTATGCCCCATCACCACCCTTTTGCAGATGGCTAACTCCTACTCATGCTTTAAAAGTCAGCTCAGACACCATCTTCAAATTCAGTCTCCGCACCTCCATGCCAGGCTAAGTAGTCCTCTTCTGTGCTCCTACGGAACATCATGTGTACTCCCTTTAAACCCCTATCAAAGTGTACTAAAACTATCCGTGTATTCATTATCCTAGTAGACCTTAAAGAACTCATGTAGATGGACTCAGTCATACTCATCTTTACATCCCCAGTGCCTAGCAATGGCTGGAGACTGGCACTTAGTACTCACAACCTCCTGAACTGAACTTAGTCTCCAGGACATCATCACAAGCAATACTGATAAACTCCTACAAGTCCGAGAGAGGACTCTGGTAGAAACCGATACACAGAACCTCGTTACCTGCATACACTCCAGTTAGCCTCCTCCACACTGTGCAGGACTACCCACTCCCCAGCACCTCTTCAACAACAGGACAGGCTGCCCTATTTTACACACCAAGAAACTGAGGCTAGGTTAAGAAAGAGAATAAAAACAATAAGCTGCTTCAGAAGAGTCAAGCTAATGGGCTCTGTGAAAACTAAAGAGCACGTAGGACCTGGTCCTCTCTTCCTCAATAATCCTAAAACAGACACAGAGACTCCTTCCCTTAAGAAAAGGGGAGGTGCACCCTGGAATCACTTAGCCCTGTATCATGGGCTCTGATATGTGGATAAGAAAAATAGCTCGTATCTGCTTGTAAGAACCCAGATGCCCCACCCCCCACCCCGAGTGTAGGCAACAGCTGGGAAAACCGCTGCCCTACTACGGGCTGGTTTTCTCTGCCTCCTCTCCTTTCACCTGTTGTAGTTTCTGGTACGAACAGGGGGGACGGGGTGGGGGACTGAAGGAAAGGAACTCCTTGCTCATAGCAGGCAACATGAGAAAACTGAGCCTCCCTAGACCTCTCCCTGTTCCCCATCCCACCTGTTCCTTTTGGCCAGCTGCTGGCTGCAAGGAGCCCAGAAAAAGCAGATGGGAAGGTTTCACATTCGATCAATCCAAAGGGCAGGTGGCTAGAGAGCTCCCGAATTCAAAGGGTCCCGACTATAAACGCCCAGAAGGGAAGGAATATTGTCCCCACATACCTTCCCCCTGGAAAATGAGGCCAAATACAGGAAAGTGCTACGGTCCTAATCACGGATCAATGGATGCAATTCTCTAACAGGCCTCTCTCCTCTGAGGGTTAACTCTCTAGATTTGAGGGAAAAAACAGCCACCTTTAAGTTCTAGATCCCAGGCTGGATCACTCAAAGTGCCAGGAAATATCAGAGCTTCTAGGTCAGTGTTTCTCAACCAGGGAGGATTCTGCCCCCCCTTCCCCAGGGGAAGTGCAGCAATGTTGGGAGACATTTTAGACCATGACAACTGGACGGGGCAGGGGACCGGGCTACTGGCCTGCGCCAAACAGAGGCCGTGGATGCTTCTAAACATCTTATAATGCACAGGACAGCCCCCGCGACACAAAATTATCCAGCCCAAAATGTCGATAATGATGGATGCCTCGGTGGCTCGGTCAGTTAACTGTCTGCCTTCGGCTTGGGGCATGATTCCGTGGTTCTGGGATCAAACCCTGTGTTGTGGGGATCTCCCTACTCAGTGGGGAGTCTGCTTCTCCTTCTCCCTCTGCCCCTCCCCCGCCATGTTTACACACGCACACATGCGCATGCGTTGCTCTCAAATAAATAAAATCTTAAAAAAAAAAAATGCTGATGCTGAGCAACCCTATTGTAGATGGACCATGATGAAGGGTCAAAAGAAGAGAGACAGCATGTCACTTTCCACCCTAGATCTAGAGAGGGAAGCCACTGGGTCCTTCCGACCCAAACCCATCTAACAATATTCCAGAAGAAAAGCAAAGCCAGTCAGACACAGACTTATTTAACTCCCAAGTTCAAGAGCACTAAGGAGTTCCATCCCACTCCAACCCTGGCTTCTCTATCACCTGCTGTTGCCATTCAGGTGAGCAGCAAGTGGTGAGGCTATACTCTCTTCTGCCCCATCCCGGGAGGTGGAATGTGACCTAGTTCAAGCTGGACCTCTGTGAAGATAAGAGAAATGCCATCCTCTGCAAGACAAACAAAAAGGATCTGGCACTTAACCCTCGCAGCCATCTTTAAAGTCCTGAAACTCGACCAGCTGCAGACCCTTCCTTGTTCAACTGCTGATCAGACATTCTGCTTACTCAATGAAGCAAAATGTAGAAGAAGTGTAAGTTTCCCAAGGCCATGTCCTTGAAAGAAATGTCAGGAGGCTGACATGCAGGCTAAGAGGCAGCCCCCCCACCCCCGCCCAGTTACTTATCGTCTAGGATGGGGAGTTCACTCATTTGGCAATCCAGATGGGGTTCCAAGAATCTATCTAACTTCAGCATTAAAAGAACATGGCCAACTTCTTCTTCAACCAAAATATACTCAGCTTTTTGTGGCAGTGAAGCTTGGGAACACAGCTTAAAATATACAGAGATCCTAGATGAAAGATAGCAGAGTAGTAAGAAGAACGTGCCCCCTGTAAATAGATTAAAAAGAACTCCTAAGTCCTGGTGTCTGAAATATGGCCAGATATCAAGAGACAAAACACTCCAGTCAAGGATAACTTATCCCGCCGGCTGGTTTGGGTCCGTTTGAGAACCTAATATGATTCCCCCGTTACAGTTTCCCAGTTTTTTTATTATTATTTTTTTTTACCCCAAGAATAATTTTTTATTCCCAGGAATTGCTGCATTTCCTGGAGTTGTAGTTTTTTGTGTGTTTTCTTTAGGGAGGTCCAAACCAGCCAAGTGCCAACAGTATATGTATCTACAGAACAGCCTATCAGGTTTCCACTTCCAAGCAGTCTAGTCTCATCCTAACCAGGAAGGACATCTGTGGTTTTTGAGGTACTTGACTCTCTTGGAAGCCCATAGAGGACAGTCATGTGGAAGACACACAGAAAAGAGGGATGCCTGGGTGGCTCAGTTGGTTAAGCATCTGCCTTGGGCTCAGGTCATGATCTTGGAGTCCAGGGATCGGGCCCCACATTGTGCTCCCTGCTTGCTGGGAACCTGCTTCTCTTTCCTCCCTGCTCGTGCTTTCTCTCATTGCCTCTCTACAAAATAAATAAAATCTTAAAAATATATATATATAAAGAATGATCTCTTGAAATGAAGACAAAACTCTAGTTTTATCTCAACAGAGATGACATCTATATTTTCAGAAAACCAGAAGTATTTGAATCTCTCTCTGAAGCCCTTAGGGAGGAAAGTCATGTGGAAGAAGTAAAAAAGAGGGATGTCTTGAAACTTGGAATGAAAACATGGAAAAGCTTCAAAATGACTGAGAGATAGTCAGAGATTTCTTGCTGGTGGGACAGCAAAAACGTAACCAAATATCTGGAAGTCAGAATTACATAGTATGTGGGGCGCCTGGGTGGCTCAGTCAGTTTAGCGTCTGCCTTCACCTCAGGTCCTGATCCCAGGGTCCTGGGATCAAGCCCCACATCGGGCTCCCTGCTCGGTGGGGAGCCTGCTTCTCTCTCCCTTAGCCTGCTGCTCCCCCTGCTTGAGCGCGTGCTCGCTCTCTCTCTCTCTGCCAAATAAATAAATAAAATCTTTAAAAAAATTTTTTTTTAAAGAATTACATAGTATGTTTTCAATAGGAAGATTCCAGGAACCCTGAACAACTAGAAAAAAGTGTAAGCTAGAGAAAAAGCCTTCCCATGGAAGGTGCCCTCCTCACCCCCTGCAACCCTTCAAGGGTAAATTAGTAGCCGATTGTGTTAGAGTACAATGTTCCATATGTTAAACAATGTTTCTATCTGAGCTGACCAAAATGACTAGATAATAACAAACCAAAGCTGGGGGCTTGCAGCCAAACAGGTAACTTTTGCTCTGTTTTCCTTCCTACCAATCTCCAGTTACCCAGAAAGACAGTGACTGCAACAGACCTCATTCACTCTGCTGGGTAGGTGAAAACTCATTTTCCCAGCATCTAACCCATTACTGGGCTCGACCCCAATACATTTCTCACGCCACTGCCATTCATTCCCTTCCATTGTTCAAAAACAAAAAAAAGTTCCAGACTTACCTTTGCAAGAAACTTAATTTCCCAGGTCTCTTCCTAGCACAAGGGTGGAAGCCAGCAGCAAAACAAAAACAAATGGGGGGGGGGGGGAGTGAGTTTTCAAGCTTTATTTTTGAAACATCAAAGGCCCAAAGAGTTACTCTTGGTTACAAAAATACACAGACACCCTAAAGCCATTTCAATTAAAATGATCCACTCAGAGCTAAATGAAAGAACTCACCCCCAACCAACTCCCCAGGCTTCCCCTAACTCTCTACTAACAGAGTCACAAAACAGTACCAACTCCCAAGAATTTACAGCCTCAGTGGTTCATGGCAACTTATGGGCAATTCAACAACTTGTGGGAAAACCAATTATCTTCCGCTACCTTCTCACCTGACCCCTCAATTCCTTAGGAGATCCACCTATTTTGTTACAATATTAACACTGACTTTCAATTTTAGGGAGAAGGGGGGGGTCAGGGAAATGGTTACAGCTGAAGAAGGCGCTTTCTATCACTTCGCTTGTCAGAGCAGAGCTATCCTCCAAATTCTGTCTTCCGCCCTTTCCCTTAGCACACAGTACGGACAAAACAGCCACCAGGGCTGCATCCACTCATACATCTACATTTCACCAGGGAACATTTTCTATATGCGAATACTGACCCCTCCCTCTTAGCGCTTAAACAGCAAAAGAAAGGTCTGGACATTAAAGCACTCATTTAATTATCCCGGTTGCCTAGATGCCACCCTGTTTTCTGTTCCCTTTCTCAGACTGCCAGAGCCTCCACCCTGGCATACAGGGGTCCAACTCAGCTCGGCTGTTTCCCCATTCTTACCCTGCTAATTGCTAGAAACTAGAAAAGTCCTTTACTCCTTCTACACTTTGGTGGCGGTGACACTGGCTTCCCCATTTCCCCTTCTTTGGGTAACCAGGAAAAACAAGGGAGCAGTAAGTCCCGGAGCCTTTGGAAAGCAAACCCAGTTGAGCTCTCATCCAACCCCAATTCTCTTGGCCATTCCCTTCTGCCCTTCCCACCCTATTAAAAGCTAAAGGCCTGGCAATTAGAATTGGTTGCAACTGATGCCGCTTAACTCTGCTCTCTCTCTCTTCCTTGGGGGGGGGGGGGCGGGGAGGGAAACCCCTAACCTCCCTCACCCGTGCAGCTCCAATGTCCTGTCTCCCAGCCCATTCCCCTTCCTCCCAAACTTTCCTCCTAGACTCTCACTTTCCCCATTCCCTCGTCACACCGCCCCGCTCTCCATTCCCCCAAACCTCCGTGCTCTCCTTTTCCACCCAAATTCTCCCCTAGGCCCTTCCCCCTCCCACCTCCAATGTAACACTTTCAAAACCTCCCCCCAAACGCCTGAAGTCCCCTCCTCACCCCTTCCCACCTCCTCACAACACCGCTCTCCAGAGTCCAGTCCCTCCCACCACATGCCACCAGCCCCTTCCCCTTCGCACCCCCGGCCGCTCCCTCCCGCGCCCACCGCCCTCAATCCGGCGGGATCGCAGCCCCACTCCCACCTCGGCCGCGCCAACACCCCCGGCCCGGCCCGGCCCTTGTTGACGCCCCTCCCCGCGCCCACTCCCCCGCCTCGCCCCTGCTCTCTCCCACAGTTGCCACCTCCCCCGCACGCCCCCTCGGCCGCTCCCCTCCCCCACCTCGCAGCGTCCCGTCACCTCCCTCTCTCGAGGTTCTCGGGCTGGACGTCGCCTCCGCCTCCCCCTCCACTTTCCTTCCCCAAGCCCTCCGCGGCCCCGCCCGGCCCCGCCCCGTCCCGCTCGCCTCCCCCTCCCCACTCCGCCGCCCCGCCGCCTCACTCTCGGCTCAGGCTCGGCGCCGCCATGTTGGATCCATCCGCGCCGCCCTCCCGTCCCGTCGCACGCCGCCGCATCCGGGCCCCGGCCGCCGCCGCCGCCACCGCCGCCGCCGCCGCGGGCGTGGGGGAGGGGGGGCGGCCTCGTCCTGAGCAGCGCCTCCCGGAACTTGGCCGGTTAGCGGCGGCTTCGAGACCATAGTGAGGCATGAGCCGGGGTGGCCATGCTAGGTGAGGGCAGCCTGGCAGCGGCCTTACCCCGGGCGTGGATAGCTTCAGTGTGGGAAGGGAGACTGGAGACTGGCCGCCATCTTGCTTTGGGGCAAGCGGGCACCGCAGGTTCTTCCTGACGGCGGCTTCGGGGCCCTAGTGAGGAGGCAGTGAGGGTTGCGTCCTCGAGTGTGAGAACATTGGGGGCGCCAGAGCTGGCTCCGTCGACTTCAAGACCCATCGAAAGACTGGGACCAGCAGCCATGACTCATAAGGGCGGAATACTGCGAGGGGCGAACGGCCCCGCGAACTTCGGGAAAGGGTCACGATCGGGATTTGACCTTTGCCCCGAACTTCCGGTACATCCGGACGTTCGGTAAACCTCCGTCCGGAGCTGAAAGTGCTGCCTGCATGCCCCCTCGGATTTCGTTCTTTGAGCGTTTGCCTGTTAAGCGCCCGCTTCCCGGACTGGCGGGAGACGGGGCTGGGGGGCCGGGTACGTCCTGGAGCTGTCAGCGGCGTGTTGGTTAAAGGAGGTAATAAATGAGGCCCGTGAGAATGGGAGGGAGCGATTACGCAAGGCCTTGTCAGTGCGTTGATTTTACCCGAAGGGCAGCGAGTCAACGTTGAAGAGCCTTGGCAGGGAAGTGAACAACTGTATTTGCATTTTTAAAAGATCGCTGGTTGCAGTGGGGAGAATGGGTAGGACGGAACGAAGTTAGGGGCCAGAACAGTTGGGAAGCTCTTCTCCAGCGAGAGACGGCTGTGGTCTGACCCAGAGGAGGGAGACTGCGGATGGGAAGAAACATCGGAAATGGGGATGAGGCAGAGCTTAGTCCCCAGTGTATTGAGTTGGGTAACCGAAGAAAAGTGATGCCATTTTTTCTTTGGTTTGGGGAGAGAGGATGAGTTTAGGGGAGCTATTAGTTTAGATACCCACTCATGGGACAGTCGAATATGAGATACGTGGGTTGGAAGCCCCAAAGTTTGGGGCGCGTGCGCGAGCGAGCGTGTGAACATAGGTGTGGAAGCCAGGGACGTGGATAAGACGGTCTAGAGAGGAGTATCTGCATCTGGAGAATGAGATGAGGGCAGAAAACAGAGAAAGGGACACTGAAAAGGGGCAGACAGAAAGGGAAAAAATAATCCAAGAGTGAAGTACCAGGGAAACCGGTCAGAGGGTTAAAGGTAACAGGTTAGGGTTACAGTGTGTCCATTGGGTATTGCAAGAGGAAGTCCTTTGGTAATTTTGGAGAAAGTTGTTTCAGAGATACTGTGGGATAGAAACCAGAGTGAAGTAAACCGAGTGACTGGAAATGGACAATATAGAAAAAGTTTTCTGATGGTGTTGACTGTAAAAAAGAGGCTAGCCCGTAGGGTGTAGCATGAGTCAGGATTCCACAAAAAGGGGAGGACTTTTAGATCCCCTGTGGGACAGTCAGACCTATGGTACCAATGGCAATTGAATACACAGATCTGAATAAGGGAGAATTAAATGGAAATTACTAAATGGAAAGAAAAGCATGAGTAGAAGAATACAGATGGCACATTTACACAGGCATTTAACAGTTAACCATGGGGGCACCTCGGGGCTCAGTCGGTTAAGTGTCTGCTTTCCGTTCAGGTCATGATACCAGAGTCTTGCGATCCCTCTGGCTCACTCATGCCCTCGCTCAAATAAACAAGATTTTTTTTAAAGTCACCATGAAGAATGGGCCTGGGGAGGATGAAGGAAGAAGATTTCTACTTATTATTTTAGATCCATCTTCACTGTTTGAATTTGTTTTACTATGTACATATATTACTTTTATAGAAAGCTACTTTTTTAAAACTCCAGTGATGTATAGGCCAGAAATTCTGAATCACCAACATTTCAGTGGCACTTGAAGCCGTGGATTTGGGCAAACTCCAGAGAACAGCAGAGGGCTAAGAAGAGTGCTCTGGGGGAATTCCAACATTTGTAATATGTGAAGAGGAGTCCTTGGAGAATCTTTGAAAAGGAACAGCCAATGAGAAGAATAAAAATTAAGTGACGATTCTTATAGAATATGAGGAAAGAGAGTGTTTTTTTTTTCTTTAAGATTTTATTTATTTATTTGAGGGGGGGGCTAGGAAGAGGGAGAAGCAGACACCTCGCTGAACAGGGAGCCCAATGCCAGCCTGGAGGCTCCATCCAGACCCCTGGATCATGACCTGAGCTAAGGCAGATGCTTAACCAACTGAGCCACCCAGGCACCCAGGAAGAGAGCGTTTCAAGAGGATCAGAGTTGTTAAAAGTGTCACATATCCCCAGAAAGGCAGCTAATAGGAAAGGTGGCTTTAGGTCCAGACCTAATTTTCCTCGAAGCTTGGTCAAATCCAGCTCGTGAACCTTCCCCCAGATATTACGAGGGATTTGAGCCCTGTGCTGTTCTGCCCTTACGGATCATGGCTGCCAGTTCCAGTCTTTCAAGGGACCTTGAAGCCACCTCTGACCCCACCAGTGCTGCCTCTCCTGATCCTTACTATGGCACTGAAGCTGCTATCAAGATGAACCGGAGCGGGGGCGGGGTGGAGGTGCCTGGGTGGCACAGTCAGTTGAGCCCCTGCCTTTGGCTCAGGTCATGATCTCGGGTCTTGGGATTGAGTTCCACATTGGGCTCCCTACTCAGCGAGGAGCCTGCTTCTCCCTCTCCCTCCCTCCCTGCTTGTGCTCTGTCTCCCAAATAAATAAATAAAATCTTTAAAAAAAGAAAGAAAAACCTGTGTGAGGGTGCCTGGCTGGCCTAGTGGGTAGAGCATTCAGCTCTTCATCTCGAGATTGTGAGTTGAAGCCTCACATTGGGTGTAAAGGTTACTTGAAAAAATAAAATAAAAAATAAATTGGAGCTGGATTAGCTCTTTAGAAAAAAAAAAAAGGAAGAAAAAAGAAAAGACAGACCTGTGTTGCAAGAACTGATGAAGATAAGGAATTTAAAGTATAGGTTGGAGTTGAGAAGGTCAAACAGTAACTAGGGAAAAAATACATGTAAATAAAAATAAATTCATTTTAAAAAAAAGAAGAAGTAACTAGGAGTCATACAGCTTTTCCTAAAACCACCCAGAATGAGAGGAAGAGCTGGCTGAGAGGTTACTGAACAAGATGCTGATGTCCACAAGCATGAGGGCTAAAGGGTAAAGGAGCCAGTGGCATCGGCTTCAAGGAGGAATGAGTTTTGCAAGAAAATGAAAGCACAGTTGTCTGGAGATGAACAGCCTCTGCTTTCGAAGGTTGCGTCCATTAGACAAAGTCGGAATTTCTACCCCACTCATTTCCCCCTGAGCCCACCGGAACTCTGTTCCTTTGTACGCAGCCTCCTCTCCAGCCGGGTGTTCTTCACAGAATGCTCCCTGGTTTTTCCCGGAGGAAGACTCATCAGGACGCAGACAGCTGTGATGTTCCTTGACTTGAGCTCGTAGCCCTTCCTTGGAGCTTCAGCCAAGAAATCATCCCTCTGGCTTTCCGACACGGGCCGCTTCAGCTTGATCCGATTCCCCTCCTCCTCTGCTTCTCAACACTGTCCCCACAGCTGTCTCTTCTTCGGTGCCGTCTGTAACCTTTCACGTGCTCCCAGTTCCACTGTGTCCTGCCTGTTGTTCGTTCTTAACTCGCTAATGCTCAGTGATTAGAAAGCATTTTTTCTGAACTTGGGAAAATCTCTATCTTTGTCACTTCTGCTTATTGGTCCTATTTTTCCCTCTCAGCTACATGTCAGTGCTCCAGATAGCTGCTGTGTCCCCACTAAATGTTTTTTTTCCAAATCAACGATCGTACCAATTCAAATAGTAGTTGTTGTACCTTTGTTGATCTGAATGCTCTGTTAGGACTGCTTGTCCCAGTCCACGCTGTTCCCCAGCTCTGCCAAAATTAAAATCTTTACAGAACAGACATTCCCTTAAAGAAGATTCCGCTGTTGTGGCGCCTGGGTGGCTCAGTGGGTTAAGCCTCTGCCTTCTGCTCAGGGTCTTGGGATCGAGCCCCACATCGGGCTCTCTGCTCAGCAGGGAGCCTGCTTCCTCCTCTCTCTCTGCCTGCCTCTCTGCCTACTTGTGATCTCTGTCTGTCAAATAAATAAATAAAATCTTTAAAAAAAAAAAAAAAGATTCCACTGTTAACAACCCACTGTTCTAAGTATCTTCTTGACTCTTCCAGGGCCATTCTTTTTTTTTTTTTTTTAAAGATTTTATTTATTTGACAGAGATCACAAGCAGGCAGAGAGGCAGGCAGAGAGAGAGAGAGAGAGAGAGAGAGAGAGAGAAGCAGGCTCCCCACTGAGCAGAGAGCCCGATATGGGACTCGATCCCAGGACCCTGAGATCATGACCTGAGCCGAAGGCAGCGGCTTAACCCACTGAGCCACCCAGGCGCCCTTCCAGGGCCATTCTGACTCCCATATCCCTGTCCCCTTTACTCTTGAACTTCATCCTACAGCAGCTTACCTTTCTGTTCTCTCTTGTTCTTGGATCCCCATGAACTGCAGGCTGTTCCTGTTACTCATTTTCACCCAACATTTGACTAGCTCCAAACTTCATTTCAGCTTCAAACCCAACTATAAGCCAAACTCTAAGCTAGAATTCCGGTGTCTCCTCGCTCCTGGATAGAAGAAGGAGGGCCACCGTCACTGAATCGTAATGATCTTCCTAAAACGCTCCTTAACCGGCTCCCTTTTTTTGTTCCCCTGCTCTGACTTTAACCAATAAGTCTTTGGACGAGTTCCTTAATTTCTCTGAGCTTTTTTCATCTGTAAAAGGGAAAATACAACATCCACCCCATAGGTCATTATTTTAATGATTATATGAAATTAACATATGAGCTTTAGCATACAGCCCAGCCCATAGTAAGTATTCTATAAATGTTACCCAATATTTAGGTGCTACCCTTCTCCCTGGTTTCAGAAACTTCCCAGGTTCTTTTTCAGTGCTCTCTGCTGCCCCCGTGGGGACAACTTCTGAGTCACTGGTATCCGACAGGCCCTGCCGCAAAAGAGCCCTCTCTTATGCCAACCTCCCTTGCTAATTAGAGAATCAGTTCTTGGTTGGTTGGTCAAATAAAAAATGCTTTATATTCCAGCCCATTTTCTGTCTTTCTAAAAGAATGTGTCAGGGGTCGCCTGGGCAGCTTAGTCGTTAGGCATCTGCGTTCGGCTCAGGTCATGGTCCCAGTGTTCTGGGATCGAGCCCCAAGTGGGCTATCTGTTCAGTAGAGAGCCTGCTTCACCCTCTCTCTCTACCTGCCTCTCTGCCTAGTTGTGACCTCACTCTCTGTGTTAAATAAATAAATAAAATCTTTAAAAACAAAAAAGCAAAACAAAACAAAAAAAAAAAATACTGTCTGTGACATTCTCCTAGCTTTATTAATTTAGTAACACTGGCGAGGCACCTGGCTGGCATCAGTTGGTTAAGCATCTGCCTTTGGCTCAGGTCATGGCCCTGCGGTGCTGTGATCAAGCCTGGCATTGGGTTCCCTGCTCAGCTGGGCGCCTGCTTCTACCTCCCCTCCCTACACCCCCACCCCCGCCACCGGCCACTCATGCTCTGGCTCATGCTCTCGAAAACAAAATCCTTTTTTAAGAAGATTTTTAATTTATTCATTTGAGACAGAGAGAGCACAAGCAGGGCAGAGGGGCAGTGGCAGACGGAGAAGCAGGCTCCCCAGTGAGCAGGGAGCCCAATGCGGGGCTGGATCACAGCATCCCAAGATCATGACCTGAGCTGAAGGCAGATGCTTAACTGTCTGATGCCAACCAGGCATCCCAATAAATAAAATCTTAAAAAAAAAAAAAAGATTTGGAGCACTTGGGTGGTTCAGTCAGGCATCCAACTCTAGGTTTTGACTCAGGTCATAGGTTGTGGGATTGAGCCCTACAGCTGCAGCCCTTACCCCCAACTTTGCAGGCTTCCTGATCAGTGGGGATTCTGCTTGAAAGATTCCCTCCCTCTGCCCTTCCTCCCACTCATGTTCTCTCTCTTTCTCTCTCAAAGCAAATAAATTGTTCAGTTGGTTAAGCAGCTGCCTTCGGCTCAGGTTATGATCCCAGCGTCCTGGGATCGAGTCCCACATCGGGCTCCTTGCTCGGCAGGGAGTCTGCTTCTCCCTCTGCCTCTGCCTGCCATTCTGTCTGCCTGTGTTCACTCTCTCTCCCTCTGTCTCTCTCTGACAAATAAATTTTAAAAAGATCTTAAAAAAAAAAAAAAAAACCCTAGGGGCACTTGGGTGTCTCAGTCGTTAAGTGTGCTTGCTCAGTGTCCTTGCTCAGTGGGGAGCGGACTTCTCCGTCTCCTGCTCCTCCTGCTTGTATTCCCTCTCACTGTCTCTCTGTCTGTGAAATAAATGAGTAAAATCTTAAAAACAAAACTCTAGTAACACGGGCAAGGAAAGTCATTCAGTCGTTTATTTAATAAGTATGATAACCATCTACTGATGTCAGATGCTGTGATAGGCATACAGGAGGGACACACAGTGGTGAACAAAACAGACATGTCTTCATGGAGCTCACTAAGGAAAGAGAAATATTCTAAATTGAGATAGGGGCTATGAAGAAAAGGAACAGAGGCTGCAACAGGAAAATGAATGATCTGGGAAGGTCTCCTGTTGAGGTGACATGGAAACGGAGACCAGAGGGCCAAGACAGAGCCAGTATCTTGCGGAGAATGGGGAGGGGTATCCTAGGCTGAGGACACCTGCAAAAAGTCCAAAGGCAAGAGAGACCCGACACCCTGGGAGCCTGGATGACCGTGGGCATCTGGAAACCACAGCCTTCTTTCCCATTGCTCGTAGATCACTCTTTAATAACTCCTCCATAATTTTACTAAGAATCAATAATCTTTTCTTTATTTTTTATTTTTTTTTTTTTAAGATTTTATTTATTTATTTGACAGAGAGAGACCACAAGCAGGCAGAGAGGCAGGCAGAGAGAGAGGAGGAAGCAGGCTCCCTGCTGAGCAGAGAGCCCGACGTGGGACTCGATCCCAGCACCCTGAGACCATGACCTGAGCCGAAGGCAGCGGCCTAACCCACTGAGCCACCCAGGCGCCCAATAATCTTTTCTTTAATTTCCAGAATTCACCATCTAGAATTTCCCTCTTTGAAAATGTGGACATTTGCCATATTGTGAGTTCTTTAGATTATATAAAGGGGACACAATATCACTTACATAATAACTTCTGATTTCTAGAATACCATGTGTCCAGGGCCTGAACTCATTTAAAATGCTAAGAATCCTGTTACTATTTTAGTTTATCATTAATTAACTTACAACTAACAGAAATAAGTTTCCTCCTCATATTTCATCATTTCCTCATGTTCCAAGCTGTAGCTATTTATATACATTTTTATATTGCTAAAATAATAATGTAATTAGCTTTATTGCAGATGATATCTTATTTACCTAGGCAACTCGTGAGAATCCACTTTAAAATTACTACAAATAATAGTAGAATTTAGTTAAGTGGGAGGAAAGTAACATGCAGAAATAAATATCCTTTACATATATAAACAGTAAGTTAAAGATGTAATTAAAGAAAAGACTCCATAGCAACAAAACAGATAAAATGCCTAGGAATAACCTTAACAAGAATGTGCAGGATCTGTCTGAATTTTAAAATGCTACCCACATAAAAGAAAACTTGAACAAATGGAAAGTAACATCATGTTCTTGGATAGAGAGAATGAATATATAATGATGTCACTTTCCCAAAGTTGTCTATAAATTTAATATGATCTGTAGAAAAATATTGGCAGGATTTTTTAAAAGTAATTTTTAAAGATTCTATTTATTTATTTGAGAGCGAGAGAAAGAGAGTGCAAGCCGGTTGGGGTGAGGAGCAGAGGGAGAGATAAGCAGGCTCCCCACTGAACAGGGAGCCTGATGTAGGGTGTGATCCCAGGACCCTGAGACCATGGCCTAAGCTGTAGGCAGATGCTTAACCACCTGAGTCACAAAGGTGCTCCTTTGCAGAATTTTTAAAATTAGGGGTGCCTGAATGGCTCAGTGGGTTAAGCCTCTCCCTTCGGCTCAGGTCATGATCTCAGGGTCCTGGGATCGAGCCCTGCATCAGGCTCTCAGCAGAAAGCCTGTTTCCGCCTCTCTCTGCCTGCTGCTCTGCCTACTTCTGATATCTCTCTCTGTGTGTCAAATAAATAAATAAAAAATATTTTTAAAAAGGATTTTTAAAAATAAAATAAGTAGGGCGCCTGGGTGGCTCAGTGGGTTAAGCCGCTGCCTTCAGCTCAGGTCATGATCTCAGGGTCCTGGGATCGAGTCCCATATCGGGCTCTCTGCTCAGTGGGGAGCCTGCTTCTCTCTCTCTCTCTCTCTCTGCCTGCCTCTCTGCCTACTTGTGATCTCTGTCAAATAAATAAATAAAATTTTTTAAAAAAATAAAATAAGTATATTTTAAGTTCACAGGGAGAAATAAAGAAGTAACAAATAGAAGCTAGCCCAACCAGAGAGAAAAAATGTATTCCAAAGCTACAATAATTAAAACAATGGGATAACACCCTATGGACAACTTGATGGAACAGAAGTGAAAAGACCTAAATACATATAGAAATTTTATATTGATAAAGGTGTCACCTTAGATCAGTGCAAAGAATCTGTGTTAGGACAACTGAATCAACATCTAGGGAAAAAATGTTGGATCTCTACATCACACCCTTCACCAAAACTAATTCCATATACATTAATAGCCAATCACAATTAATGTAAAGTACTAGAAACTAAAACATAAGGGCACAAAATGAAAAAGTAAAAGAATGGCAAAAGACCCACCATGCAAACAGAAAACAAAAGAAAATTATGTAATGACAGATACAGTAGATTTCAAGCCAAAACCAGTACTAGAAATAAAGGGCATTTCATATCAATAAGTTCAACTTACCAGAAACCTGTAAACTTAAATGCATTTAATACTTTCAAATTATAAAAAACAAAACAAAAAAAAAAAAAACTTTCAAATTATATGGAGGAACAGAGCTACAAGGAAAAAACAATAGACAAATTACAGTCATTATAGGAGACTGAACACATCTCATGGTAAAGAGCATACCTCACTGATAGAGAATATTTCTTTTAGAATCAATAGACCAAAAAAAAAAAAAAAAAAAAAAAATCAGTACGGATACAAACAAGGAGAGCAGCAAACTGAATTCAGCAAGCATAGATAGTTCACTGTAACAGGCAATTGCGAATTATAAATTATCTTCCTTTTTGTTTGTTTCATTTTTTAAAAATTTCAGTTAATAAACATATAGTGTAATATTGGTTTCAGGAGTAGGATTTAGTGATTCATTGCCTACATATAACGCCCAACGCTTATCACAACTGCCTTCCTTAATATCCATCAGCCACTTAGCTCATCCCCAACCCTACAAATTATTTTTAAGCACACTTGGGACATTTTAAAAAACTGACATATTGTGCTATAAAGCAAATTTCAACAAATTTTGGAGGATTTAAAATATACAGTGTTTCTTGCTCTCATACAGTTCAGCTACAAATCAGTAACAAGGTAACTGAGAAAGTCTATTTAGAAATTAGGAAACAGGGCGCCTGGGTGGCTCAGTGGGTTAAGCCACTGCCTTCGGCTCAGGTCATGATCTCAGGGTCCTGGGATCAAGTCCCGCACCGGGCTCTCTGCTCAGCAGGGAGCCTGCTTCCCTCTCTCTCTGCCTGCCTCTCCATCTGCTTGTGATTTCTCTCTGTCAAATAAATAAATAAAATCTTTAAAAAAAAAAAAAAAAAGAAATTAGGAAACAATTTTAAATAACTCCCCAAATTATGACTGAAGTTAGAGAATAATTGGAACTCAATGATAATAAAAATAGTACGTGCCAAAGTTTACAGGATGGGGCTACAGCTGTGTTTTAACAAGAAAATGTGTAGTCTTAAGTGCACATATTAGGAAAAAAGAAAAGCTGAAAATGTACAAGGCTTGCATTATCTCTAGAACCAAGAATAGTAAATTAAATCCAAAGAGAGTGGAAAAAAGAAAGTGCGCACAAAAAGATGTCTGGAAGGATATATACTCAAAATGATAGCAGTTTTTAATCTCTTGGGGTAGGATTTTTTTTTTTTTAAAGATTTACTTATTGGACAGAGGGAGACCACAAGTAGGCAGAGAGGCAGGCAGAGAGAGAGAGGAGGAAGCAGGCTCCCCGCTGAGCAGGGAGCCTGATGTGGGGCTTGATCCCAGGACCCTGGGATTATGACCTGAGCCAAAGGCAGAGGCTTAACCCACTGAGCCACCCAGGTGCCTCACTTGGGGTAGAATTAATTAATTTAATTTTTCTGTATCATTTAAGTAAGGCACAAGAAACAAAGCCATTTCCGTTTTAAGGGGGAAAAGCAGTAGAGGAAAACATGGGACAATCTTTTTGTTGTTGTAACTGTTGGTGTAGTCTCTATACCCAACGTGGGGCTTGAACTCATGATCCTGAGATCAAGGGCCACTCTCTCTAAACACTGAGCCAGCCAAGTGCCCTGAGGGATAATCTAGACTATTACGGTGACATACCCGAAGCTTTAAGCAAAAAGCCTGATAAACTCAAACTCATATATGAAAAATTTATACATGGTTAAAGATATCATGAAGGGGCTCCAGGATGGCTCAGTCAGTAAAGCATCTGACATCATGGTTTTAGCTCCAGTTATGATCTCAGAGTCCTGGGATGGAGCCCTACTTCCGTCCAGCTCCCTGCCCAATGCAGAGTCTGCTTCTCCCTCTCCCTCTGCTTGTGTGCTCTATCTCAAATAAATAAATAAAATCCTTTTTATAAAAATATTTTATTTATTTACTTGACAGAGAGAGACACAGCAAGATGGGGAATGCAAGCAGAGAAGTGGGAAAGGGAGAAGCAGGCTTCCTGCTGAGTAGGGAGCCTGATGCAGGGCATGATCCCAGGACCCTGGGATCATGACCAGAGCCAAAGGCAGATGCTTAATGACTGAGCCACCCAGATACCACAATAAATAAAATCTTTAAAAATACCGTGAAGAGAAGCAAAGACTGATAATAAACTGGGAAGATTATTTACAACTCATCACAAATGTCTAATTGCTTTGATACAATAACAACAAACCCTCACACAAATCACTGAGAAAAAATGAATAGTAATTGAAAAGAGGTAAAGGATATAAGAATTTATAGAAAAGAGGAAATACAAATGAATGCTAAACCTCTCAGAAGACACTTAGCCAGGGGGCCTCACTGGCTCAACTGGTAGAGCATGTGACTCTTGATCTTGAGATCTCAAGTTCAAGCCCCACGTTGGGCACAGAGCTTACTTATTTAAAACAAAACAAAACAAAAAACGATCTTGAGATTCCACTTCAATCAAGGAATTGGCAAAAACAACTGTTACTAAAAATGCTTTGTTTTGGAGGAAACCTTGTTATTTTTTTAATTGCCAATGGTAATACGAATTGGTTTAATCTTTATAGAGGGCCATTTGGCAATATTTAACAAAATTTAAAATGCACACATCTTTTGAGGCAACAGTTCCATATCTGAGTATTTATTGCACATGTGCAAAATGGTGGGTGGACAAGGCTATTAACTACAGAACTGTTTGTAATAACATGAAACTGAACACAGTCTATCCATTCACTAGGGTCTGGTTGAATAACTTATGGTGGTAGATCCCAACAGTGGGATGTATCTACTGCAGAAGAAGAGGGGGGAAAGAGAGAAGGAAAAGAAAAATGAGATAGTGTTAAATGCATTAATATGGAACAGCCTCCAAGATATATTATTCAGTGAGAAAAGGAAAGTGCAGAAATATGTATAGTATGCTCCCATTTGTGTAAAAGTTTTAAAAGAGTATATATGTGTATAGATATTGATTAGTGCATAGAATATTTTTGGAGGGATGTACAAAAAACTAGCTGGAGGAGGGGGCCCCTGGAGAAGGGAACTAAGCAGCCAAGGAATGGGATAAGAGGGAGACTAACATTTGACTCTATATCCTTTTGTACCTTTGAATTTTGAGCAGGTGCATGGGTTAGCTATTCAAAAGCAAATATTTGGGGCCCCTAGGTGGCTCAGTTGTTGAGTGTCTACCTTCAGCTTAGGTCATGATCCAGCTCCCTGCTCAGCAGGATGTACTTCTTCCTCTCCCACTCCCCCTGCTTGTGATCCCTCATATGAAATATTTTCTCTTGCCTTCCTGCCTTACTTGTGCTGTCTTTCTAGAATGACAGATTTCCCCCACTCTCTCCTTGTCGGTGTATCCAGTATACTCATCCTAAGAGTTCTAGTTCAAATGACATCAGCCTTACCCTATTCTCTGAGGCATTGTTACTCAGAATGCATTTTGTATGTTTCCAGAACAGAGATTTTTTGTTTTATGGTGATTGTCTACAAATAAGTTTCTTCCCACCAAAGACTATGTCTTTCCATCTTTGTCAGCAACTTTCAAATATACAATACCATATTACTAACTATAGTTACCATGCTCTACATTAGGTCCTCAGAATTTATTCTTCTTATTAGATATTTTGCATCCTTTGACCTGTATTTCTCCATTGTTCCCTCACCCCATCAGCAAAGTCTTGTGACAATGAAATCAAAAGCCTCATTCCAAATCTCTGTACTCTATACCACACAACAGTGCCTACACCCGAAAGCGGACGAATTTTTATTTCACTTTGAAGAGTGGTGTCTAGTGAGATATTATAAAGTTTTGCCTTAGCTTTCTCCAATATAATTTTTTAAAAGACATTTATTTATTTATTTATTTGAGAGAGAGAGAGAGAGAGAACACAAGATGTGGAGGGAGAGGGACAAAGAGGGACAAGCCGACTTGGTGCCAGGCACTCACTGGATCCCACTGCCTGGAGACCAAGACCTGAACTGAAACCAAGAGTCGGACCCCCAACCAACTGAGGTTCCCAGGCACCCCCAACATGTAATGTTTTAGAGAAAGTAACATATAGCATTCTAATGAACACAGAAAAAGCATTTGGAAAAAATGCAACATATATTTATGATAAAAACCCTCACACCAAGATAGAAAGAACTTTCTTAACCCAATGAAGAGCATCTGAATAGCTTACAGCTCTCATCGTACTTAATGAAAAAAGATGATGCTTTCCCCCCTAAAATCAGAGTAAGACAAGGATCTGTGCTCTGAAAACGTTTATTCAACACTGTCCTGGAAGTTACAGCCATTAGAAATTAAGATATAGCATGCTTATAATTAAGATATAGCTTTGGAGATGGACTACAGAATTTGATGATTAATAGAATATCCAAAATTACTGCTACAGGCTGGATGATTAACAGAATAAACCTCTCAGCAACTTTCAAATATGTAACAGTATGTTACTAGCTATAGTTACCATGCTCTCCATTAGGTCCTCAGAATTTATTCTTTTTATTAGAAATTTTGCACCCTTTGACCTATATTTCTCCATTGAAATATAAATTAAAGCCAAAACTAATGTATTTAGGTAGAAAAAGCAACAGGAAGATACAAAATTCTGCAAAAGCATTGCCAGTACCTACTGCGCGCCGTGTACTACAATCCTCACTAGGGGATTTGATTCCGGAGTTAAAAAAAAAAAAAAAAAGTCTAGGCAGGACTAAGGCAACTTTTCCTGCGACCCCTCAACTCCTTTAGCCCTGATTAAGAATTCTCTAATTCGATACTGTTAATTCCTCAGGACCCAACCTGTCTACTATACTTTGATTCTCCAAAGTTCCCAACAATTAGCACGAGTTTAATGCCCTTCTATCGGGTGGCCTCTGAGCCACACTACACGGAAGCTAACGAACCTTCTTCAATCTGTGAACAGCGCGTTTCAGGAAGACAGCGCCTGGCACGGCGCCTCGAACAGCCGAAAATCTAACAACCCGGCCGAGTCTGGGAAGGCTTCCGAGTTTTCGGAGATCACGTCTCTGAGCATGAGCGGAAGTCACCTTTTGGGCAGTCAGTCTGCGGGTTTTTTTCAAATGTTAGGTACCATATTAAGGAGCAATCAACTTCACTCTGCTTTCCCCGTGGCACCCACAAGCAAGTGACCAGGTGACAAATTACTTTCGTTACAGGAAAATAAAGACCGCACTCAAGGAAGTCCTCAGGCAGCCCAAACCACCCCGTCTTCCCATAGTAAAGATGGCGGCCCCCGGAGCGTAGACTGCAGGCAGTACCACTTCCGCATTTTCCTTGCGCCCTCGTCCAACATGGCCGACGAGGCCACCCGGCGTGTGGTGTCCGAGATCCCGGTGCTGAAGACTAACGCCGGCCCTCGAGATCGTGAGTTGTGGGTGCAGCGACTCAAAGAGGAATATCAGTCTCTTATCCGGGTTAGTTGTGCCTCTGCGGCCGGCCGCGTCGCAGAAGGGTTGCGGGTAATCAGGTGTCCTTAAGAATAGGCTCCGTGTGGAAGTCGCTTCCGGTTATAAACTTTAACTCCCAGATTCATAGAAGGTGGACAGTTGTGGGGCTGGGGGGATCTAAGGAGGTATGGGAGGGAGGAGGCCAAAGAAACTCAGTTTAGGAGCCCCGGTGCGGCCCAAACAGCTGTTATTTTGGGGGGCACGTCCTCCCGGAAGGTGACGTGTCCTTCTGGCTTCAGGTGTTCTGTCTCCTGGAGGTAGGGGAGGTGGTCCAGAGGAATTCCTGGGGCCCTAAGTCCCAGTCGTTTCTCTCTGTTCCCTCTTTTACCGTTCCTGTGAGAGAAGCACGCTAGGCCTGAAAAGTAAAGTAAGCGTTAGTTGCAGAGAGTTGAGGAGTTGAGCTCACAGTTAGGAATGAGCCATCTTCTCGGCAAATCTCTCTTCTGTGGGAAGAGAAGACGGTCTGTCTTCCTCGCGGTGGCCTCTGCCTGTTTCAAAAGCCAGCAGCTCTCCTGACACGAGTATTTGTTTCCACTAACCCCCCCCCACCTCCCCACCCCCCCCACCCCCCCACCCCCGCCCCATGTGTACACCTAGCATCTGGGGATGGGGTCCAAAGCTGAATTGGGTGGAACCTACTGAGATAAATGAAACAAATCATTATAACATGAAGAGGAGAGAGAGGGAGGGATGGCTAGGATGTTCTGAGGGCAGAAGGTGAGATTCCTAAATCACCCTGGGTCTGGTCGGGAAAGGATTCATAAAAGAGGCAGTGCTTGAGCTTCAAGGGTAAACCTAAGTTAGCCTGATAAACAGGGTAAGAGGGGGATGTTCACGGCAAAAGGAATAGCATGAGCAAAAGCATGGAAGTTACAAATGGCATGATGTGTATAAAGAAACATAAGTAGTTCAGAGTTGCTAAAGCATCAAGCGTAGGGCAGGGAGTGGTAGACAAGGCTTGAGAGATAGGCTTGAGTACTTGAGTACTTGAATACCTCGAAGGTGCTGGGATACCTTTAAAGTATCTTAAGCTGAGGAGTGATGTGCTCAGATTGGATTTAGACCAATCACAGTGAGTAGAGAGGAACAAAGAATTAAAAGAGGTAAGATTGAAGGCAGGAAACAAATTAGGCAGCTGTCATTAAGCCAGGCAAAAGAAAGATGATGACCCCAACTGAATAGTTATTGTGAGGCTAGAAGAGGTAGATCTCAAGAACGTTCAGAAGGTAAAATCAGCAGTACATCCTGAAGGTTTGGTGGAGAGGAGAGGAGAGGGAAGGTCAAGGATGATTCCCACTCTTCGGCTTGCATTACTGAGCGAAGTGCTAATACTGTCATCTGAGATTGACGCCATAGAGAAATGGTCTGAAGAACCACGAGGAAGTCCTGAGTTTGAGGTACCTGTGAAATGCAGTTAGAAAGTTCAGTATATAATTGGATACTAGAGTCTGAAGCTCCGAGAGAAATGGTCTAGATTAAAATAAAGAGTCGGGAATCACCAGCACGCGGGTACTGGTCAAAGCCAGGATGCTCTGAGGCTCTGCAGGGAGGGAGGAGGATACCGTAAAACGAGTCGAGGGCTGAGGGCAGACACGATCAGAAGTGAGAAGACAATCCCGGAGATGTCATCTTTTGTCCTTGCTAAACCGAGTGCGACCCAACCATCCTATTCTCTTCTCGGAGCAAGTCTCCCACTTACCAGTGTAACTTTGTCTTCAGCTTTCCTCCTGTCAGAAAAGTGGGGTACAGGGGCGCCTGGGTGGCTCAGTTGTTAAGCCTCTGCCTTCAGCTCAGGTCATGATCCCAGGGTCCTGGGGTCAAACCCCGTGTGGGGCTCTCTGCTCAGTGAGAAGCCTGCCTCTCCCTCTTCCATGACCCCTGCGTGTGTCCCCTCCTCCCAGTCAAATAAATAAAATTTTTAAAAAAATTTTTTAAAAGAAAGAAAAGCTGGGTACATACTAAGGGAGAAAGTAATCACACGCTTTTCTTTTGAGGGAAGAGGGACTGCCTTTGGTCTCAACTCTCCCCCTCAAAGACCTCATTTTCTGCTTTTAGTATGTGGAGAACAACAAGAATGCGGACAATGATTGGTTCCGACTGGAGTCCAACACGGAAGGGACTCGGTAGGCAGACCCTCTTGGGAGTTTTGGGGGTGGGAATCTTAACGTGGCTTGAGCATTGTAATGTCCCAAAGCTCACGCTGGGCCTTCCCTGCCTCCTGGTAGCTGCCTCCGCTCCCACAGCTCCAGAGTTCTCTAATTCCCATCCCATGAGTTTCCCAGAAGAATGGGCAGGTTGGATTGAGGTTTGGTCTTTTTTTTTTTTTTTTTTTGGTCTTTGTTACAGATGGTTTGGAAAATGCTGGTACATCCATGACCTGCTCAAATATGAGTTTGACATTGAGTTTGATGTGAGTATGATGGAATGAGAAGTATGGAGGTTAGTGGAAGGGGAGGTGATGGTTAGCAAGCTAACCTTTCTTGAGGGGATCAAAGAAAGCTTTTAAAATGGGAGGGAAATGCTGAGGTTTGAAGCAAGCATAGATTACAGCTGCTCATCTCCATATTTAGAATTCCCGTGTGTACACACTCTTTGGTGGGGGAGGTAGTGGAGGGTGTCAAACATTTCAGCTCAACCAAGAAATGGGCATTGATTAGATTAGTTCATTTCTATCCTGCTTCTGTTTCATTAAGGCCTTATAATTTCTCCAGATTCCTATCACATATCCTACTACTGCTCCAGAAATTGCAGTCCCTGAACTGGATGGTAAAACAGCAAAGATGTACAGGTAGGCTCAACAGGAGACAGGAAAAGGCCAAAGAGGACTTAGGAGAGAACTCTGAGTCTGGAATTTTCCCACAGTTGGCCTGCCTACAGGGCCTTCTGGCCTCCCTCTGTCAAGTCTGGGCAAAGTACTTAGCTAACTTTGCGCTTGATTCTGCTCCCTACTACTTACCTTGTGCTTCCCAGAGGCTACTGTGCTTTATGGTAAACTTTACATGTCAACACCGTCTTCCTCTTGTCCCTCTCACAGGGGTGGCAAAATATGCCTGACTGATCACTTTAAGCCTTTGTGGGCCAGAAATGTGCCCAAGTTTGGACTAGCTCATCTTATGGCTCTGGGGGTAAGTTTGGGTTATTTGATGCATAAGGGGAGGGGGAGGAATTAGGCACGTAGCAATGTAAGAAAAGTAACTCAGAATAAACAAGGAGTGACAGTGTTTTCCCTGGGCATGTTCCCATAGAATCTCTCTGGGAAGGAGCTTCTGATGGAACAAGAGATGTTGACCAAGTAGTCGTAATCTGACAGGGTCTCCCTTGTATTGCAGCTGGGTCCATGGCTGGCAGTGGAAATCCCCGATCTGATTCAGAAGGGCGTGATTCAGCATAAAGAGAAATGCAGCCAATGAAAGATCAAGCCACTGAGGCAGGACAGAGGGACCTTTAATAGGCTACATTCTTGCTCTCTGTGCATCACTCTTACTCATCCAACCGCTTCCCCCCCATACCACTTCACCCATAATTGTTACTAAGTAGCTGCATCGGGCATGCTGAAAAAAAGAAACAACAGCATTGCTACAGAATTCCTAAGGCTACACAGGGAGGGGAAGGACTGGGGCAATTTGTATGCCTTCCGCAGGTGAAGCAGTGTGAGATCCAGAAAGGCTGGGAGGGCTGAAAGTGGGTGCATAGTCTTTTTGGTTTCTGGAGATAACTCTTCAATAAAAGCTGCTTCCTCTGGTAGTCCGTGGTTCTCATTGGTGGCTGTGAAGAGAGGGTGAGCTGGTTAAGACCCAAGGCACATATACAACTACATAAGTTTGGGAGGAAGGGGGAAATGGAGGATGCTGTGGTCGGGAGTTGGGAAGTGAAAGGAAATCTTGGACTGCTCTGCCTCCTGCTGAGATCTGCTTGCAGAGATCTGCTCGTGTCCTCTAGCGGGGTGCCTACTGCTTTGGTCTGCAAGATGCTTGAGGAATGGTTTTGCAGAACCAGCATTTCCCGTCCTCCAGGGATCTTCCCGTCCCTACGTGGAGTGCTGGATCCTACTCCACTGGTCTGCGAGCTGGACCCAGGCAGTGCAGCTTCCCACACTGGCACCCCTGCTCCCACGGAAGGATCTGTGCTGCAGGCCTGCGGGCCATACTACGATGATGGATCTACATCCCTATAGTTTGAAGCGACGGTTTTAAAACAGTTCAGGGCAGATCTGGGGACCGGCGGTCCTAAAGTTGGCTGCGTTTCCATGGTGTCGGCGGCAGAGCCAAGGGGGCGGGTTCACGCAAGCGCCGTGGAAGCAGGTGGGTGGATTTCGAGTGTGGGTGCGCAGGCGCTGTGAGAGGCGGTGAAGCCGGTGGCCGGTGGTCGGGCGGGACCAACAAAGATGGCGGCGGCCCCTGCGGCGGGAGAGATCTGGGCAACAGCTGCGGCTAAAGCTGCAGCCCGGCCCTCGGGGGGGCTGCACGGGGGTAGTAGGGGGTGGCCCTGAGCTGGGGCTTGGCCCCGGCTGGCCTCCCCCGCCGCCTCACCGGGGGACAGGTACGGGCCGGGGCGCTATGGCGGGGTGGGGGGGGGGGGCGCGGGAAGACTGTTCCGGACCCGAGAGGACGCCCTCCGCAAAGGCAGGGCGCCGGGGGCTCAGCAGGCCTGGGGGACCTGGGCTGGAGGGACAGCATCCATGGACCGCAGGGAATACGCCGCTGGACCCCGTAGCCAATCAGCGGCCCCGGCCTTTCTGCCCTCGAGGGGGGCGGACCCGGCTGAAGCCCTGCTGTGGTGGGAGAGGTGCGGAGATTAGGGTCGGGGCGTCGTTCGTCCTCCCTCCCCGCCACTGCCCCTGAGCCCCGACACCTCGCTGGAGCCTCAGGGGTGGGGGATGGAGTGATTCGCAAGTCATTCATTTAGTCGGCTTCATTTGCAGTCCAGAGGGACAGGGGTTTGAGGGTGGAATGCTGTCTTTGGGTTGTTTTCCTTACATCCACACCCTCATTTGTCCAGAGAGTCTAAGTGACCCAGGGCACATCCCACTTGATTAGCCAGGCGTGGGGGCCCTTGGCATGAGCGTTTAGATCTTAAAGACAGCCGAGATAGAGACTAATATTGGCTTTTCAGTAAAGCTGTATTCTGCAGGTAGGGCCTGAGGAATTTAGAAAGAATCAAAGCGGTGGGCTGCTATCATTCATTCATTTACTCGAAGGATACTAAGTATCGACTTTGTGTCACACACTGTGCTAGATAGTGGGGGTAGGTAGACGTGGTACCTGCCTGCAGTGCATGCAGAAGCTAGTGTGGTAATGTAGGTTCCCTCCTCCCTCCACACTCAAATGCTGACCCTCTCTTCTCCTCCCAGGTCCAGCCTGTGGTGTCCACAATGCCCCAGGCCTCTGAGCACCGCCTGGGCCGGACCCGAGAGCCACCTGTTAATGTCCAGCCCCGAGTGGGGTCCAAGCTACCATTTGCCCCGAGGGCCCGAAGCAAGGAGCGCCGAAACCCAGCCCCTGGGCCGAACCCCATGTTAAGACCTCTGCCTCCCCGGCCAGGTCCCCCTGAGGAACGGCTCAAGAGACTGGAGCTGGGACGGGGACGGACCTCAGGCCCTCGTCGCAGAGGACCCCTTCGGGCAGATCATGGAGTTCCCCTGCCTGGCTCACCACCCCCAACTGTGGCTCTGCCTCTCCCTTCCAGGACCAACCTAGCTCGTTCCAAGTCTGTGAGCAGTGGGGACTTGCGTCCTATGGGGATTGCCTTGGGAGGGCATCGTGGCACTGGAGAACTAGGGGCTGCACTGAGCCGCTTGGCGCTCCGGCCTGAACCTCCCACCCTGAGACGTAGCGCCTCTCTCCGCCGCCTCGGGGGCTTTCCTGGTCCCCCCACCTTGCTCAGTATACGGACGGAGCCCCCTACTTCCCATGGCTCCTTCCACGTCATATCTGCCCGGCCCTCTGAGTCTTTCTACTCCGATGACAAAATGGTGAGGACTTGCCAGCACACGTGGCCTTCCATGCTCATGTTCCTCTGTGCCTCCAGCTTTCTTGCCATCACCTGACTTTCTTTTCCCTCTTTTCCCCCAAGTTCCGATCTCAATCCCTCATTACAGCAGCTTGGACTCTCCACTCCCTCACTTAAGTACCCTCGAGCTTCCAAGACCTTTTTCGGGTTTTCTGCGACTCCCCAGTGTGGTGTGCCATTTCGATCCCCAGGGCATTAACCCAACCATTTGGAATTCTTCTCCGGGTCCCCAGGCCCTTACTCTCCCTTGCTTCACCTTCTCTCCCAGGATGCTGCCTGGGCCTAATTGATCTCTGGAGCTGAAGAGGGGCGGGCTCAGAACATCTGAGTTAGCGTGGTGGCCCATTTCTGAGCTAAGTGAGCTAGGTGGATTGCAGTTGGAGCCATCAGGAGAGGGTTCAGGAAGGGGCCACGGGGGCGGGAGGGGGCTTTGGGGGAAGCAAGGTGGGTGTGGGGAACAGCTGGGCGGCCATGCCTGTGCTCGGGGAGCTCCCCCAGGAGCTACAGCGCCGGCTGGCTGGGCAGAGGAGTAGGTGGGGAACAGGTGGGACAGCCATGGCCGAGTCCGTGGTACACTCAGCTGTGATGGGCTTACTGCTCATGGCCAGTGAGGTAGGGAGCCGCCAAGAGCCCCGTGAGGTACAGGAGGGTGGGAAAGCAGTGGGCAGCGTACTGTTGAAAGGTTCAAGTGCCGGGTGGGATATGTGGGAACCTGCTGACTCGCCTTTGACCTTCCAGGCTCATCACACGCTGCTTCTGGGCTCCGGTCATGTTGGCCTCCGAAATCTGGGGAACACGGTGAGAGCCATCCTCCTGTCTGTCAGTGAAATGGTGCGGGGGGTGTGGCGCTGACCTGGGGAAGGAGAGAGCTGAAGCTCTTCGAGGCTTCCTGTCCCTGGTCAGCAGAAATAATGGCAGTGGGTCTCCTCCCCTCCTCCCCCTCTCCCCCCCCAGTGCTTCCTGAACGCAGTGCTACAGTGTCTGAGCAGCACTCGGCCTCTGCGGGACTTCTGTCTGCGAAGGGACTTCCGGCAAGAGGTGCCTGGAGGGGGTCGAGCCCAAGAGCTCACTGAAGGTGCGGCAGCTGCTCCTGCTCCCACCTTTCCAGTCCTCTCCAGCCTCCGGGACCATCTGCCAATCATGGCAACCCCAACCCTCAAATCTGGCGGCTGTATCTGGTTGTGCTGGTGCCGCTTCCCTGGGAGGTTGTTTTCTACCCTCTGAGCCTCCCTGGGCTTGCCTCTTCCAGTCAGTGACCTCTGTTTCCCCACACCCACCCCAACAGCCTTTGCGGATGTGATCGGTGCCCTGTGGCACCCTGACTCGTGTGAAGCTGTGAATCCTACTCGATTCCGAGCGGTCTTCCAGAAATACGTCCCCTCCTTCTCTGGATACAGGTGGGAGAGCTGGAGGGTATGCTGTTTCTCTCTGGCCACGTCTGGGGCTCAGGCCAAGCAGGGGCCCTGGCAGCATGGCGCGGGACCTTCAGATGTTCTCCGTCCAGGAGAGGGGGACCAATGTCTGAGCACGAGACTGTCTTTGGACAGGGGATGTGGGGAAGGAGGGGAGGACGGGGTCCGTTGCCCACACCCTGTTTCTGGCTGTAGCCAGCAGGATGCCCAAGAGTTCCTGAAGCTTCTCATGGAGCGGCTACACCTGGAAATCAACCGGCGGGGCCGCCGGGCTCCCCCCATCCTGGCCAGCAGTCCTGCTCCCTCTCAGCCCCGCCGAGGAGGAGCTCTGCTGGAAGAACCTGAGCTGAGGTAAGGTCGCTCTTCCCGGTAGTTGCTCCTCAGCATGCCTCGCTTAGGGAACTGAGCTCGTCAAGCCTGAGGATTTGGGGTTCATAGAAACACTCAGCTTAGGAAGTAGTTTGAGAAGCAGTGCCGAAGTAGCTGGGAAAGGAGGCTGAAGGGGGGAGATGGGGTCAGGGGATAGGGTATGGATGTCCCTGGGCCAAGGGAGAGGGGATAGCAACTTTACAGCCAGGAGTATAGAGAGTTTAAAGCCCAGGGAAGTCAGCTGCTCTTTCCTTGTTCCTTCCTTTTCCTCTTCCCTTGGATTCCCCCCAAAAGTCTTCTGAAGCATCACTCCTTTGAGACTTCTCAGAAATGTCGAGTAGGAGCTAGAGTACGGGTGGGGTGCAGGACTGTGTGGGTCATTTCCGTGGTGCCTGGGGTGCCCAGGGATCCCCTTTTCTCACTGGGTGCTCTCCACGTCCCTTAATCTGTGCTAGTGATGACGACCGAGCCAACCTAATGTGGAAGCGTTACCTGGAGAGAGAAGACAGCAAGATTGTGGGTACGGAGCGGGCACGGTCAGTGTGGGAGGTCGTGGGCTTGGGAGAAGAATTGACACCTCAGGGGCGTGGGGACAGGCTAGATGTTGGAAGTGTGGACGGGGTGAGGGGTTTGTTAGGAGAGCCAGCGCTGGGAAAGGAAGGGTTGGGCTGAGGGCTGGGAAGAGATGGGAACCCAAGGAAGCATCTCGGGCACCTCACAGTGACTGTTTCTCCCGCCTCTTCACTTGTCTAGACCTGTTTGTGGGCCAGTTGAAAAGTTGTCTCAAGTGCCAGGCCTGTGGGTATCGCTCCACGACCTTCGAGGTTTTTTGTGACCTGTCCCTGCCCATCCCCAAGGTGGGATTCCAGAGGATTCCAGGGGTGGATGGGACATGGGTTCTGGGACCCTTCCCTACCCACCCCCAGAGCGTGGGAGGGAGCCCGGTGGGTCTCCGAAGTAGAACCTTAGCCTGGATTGATTGAGAAGAGTTGGAGACGGAAATTCAGAACATACTGACCTTTCATTCCCGTTTCCCTGCCTCAGAAAGGATTTGCCGGGGGCAAGGTGTCTCTGCGGGATTGTTTCAGCCTTTTCACCAAGGAAGAAGAGCTAGAGTCAGAGAATGCTCCAGTATGTGGGGTTTCACAAGGGGCGCAGTAAGGGTGGGAGACCTTGCGGGGGCGGGGGGGCGGAGGGGCTAAGGATGGAAGGGGTCACAGGATGCTTTGGTATAGGGAATCGTATTTATAGGTCTGGGCTTGTGTTGGAGTCTCAGGTATGTCCTAATACTCCTCAGGCCGAGGGGAGTAGCCCAGAGGATACAGGAGTCACGGGGAGGTCAGTGAATTTGTACGTGAGTCAGGGAGTCAGAAAAGCCAGTCGAGGAAAGGAGCAGATTAACGTGACATTATTTGACATTTCTTCAGGTGTGTGACCGATGTCGGCAGAAAACACGAAGTACCAAAAAGTTGACAGTACAAAGATTCCCCCGAATCCTTGTGCTCCGTATCCTAATCCTCAAATTCTTCTTTCTCCTATCTGTACCCCCATCCCACATGTTCCATTTGGGAGTTGACCTTTTTCCTACCACACCCGGGGTGTGTTCCCAGAGGGGAGTGGACAGGATTCAAGACCTCAGGCCTCTTCAGAGGCCCTCTGCCTCCCAAATGCTCCTTAACTAGGGCTTAGATCTTAATCGATTTTCTGCCTCCCGAGGCTCCATCAAGAAAAGTTCAGTAGGTGTGGATTTCCCGCTGCAGCGACTGAGCCTGGGGGACTTTGCCAGTGACAAAGCTGGTGAGTCTGGAAGGGAGGGACCTGAAGAGCTCCCCTGAAGGGGAGGGGGTGGGGGCCTGGGCCCTAGCACGGTGCAATTCTGCAATTCTTTGGCCTCCAAACCCCCAGGAAGCCCTGTCTATCAGCTGTATGCCCTCTGCAACCACTCGGGCAGCGTCCACTACGGCCACTACACAGCTCTGTGTCGGTGCCAGACTGGTTGGCATGTCTACAATGACTCTCGGTGAGAATAGCCTCCCACGCCATCCCCGCCCCCTTCCCACTGCAGCTCGCACACTTTGCCCTAATCTGCAGCAGCCCTGGGACAGCAGAATGCCTGGGGGCCCAGATGCTGGGGGGATGATCTGCCGGGGAGGTGGGGATCCACGGGTAAGAGGGGGTCCACGGCAGTGATCCCAACCCCCACCCCGTCTGCCTTCTCCCCAGCGTCTCCCCTGTCAGTGAAAACCAGGTGGCGTCCAGTGAGGGCTACGTTCTGTTCTACCAACTGATGCAGGAGCCACCCCGGTGCCTGTGACACCCCCCCCACCCCCGAAGCCCTGGCACCTGTGAAACCCGTTCAACACCCTTAAGCTCCAGGCTCCCCATTTACCTCAGAGACGTCTATTTTTGTGTCTTTTTAACCGGGGAGGGGGGAGGCGGTGGTTGTAGCGCCCATTATTTTTTTTATTAAAAAGTACCCTTCCACCTGGAGGCTCCCTTGTCTCCCAGCCCCGTGTACAGAGCTCCCAGGCCCCTGCCCGTGTACAGCCCCCAGCCCCTCCACAATCTCACTTTTTGTGAATAAATTTATTAAGAAAAAATGATGTCCTTTTCTGTATTTGTGCTTAGGGGGTGGATACGGAACTGGGCCCAGTTGGGGGCGCCCCCGGCGCCGGGGGGATGTGGGGGGCGTGCCGGACCCGGACGCGCGGGCGCCGACGTTTGCCGGAGCAGCGAAGGTCTGTGTCGGGGAGGGGTGGGGGGAAGAGGGAAGGCGAAGCCGGGCCTGGCGAAGCTGCGGGGAAGCCGGTGCGAGCACTGGGGCGCCGGGTTCTGCCTGGAAGGGGGCTGTCCCCGGAGGGCGAGGCACCGAGGACCCCTGTTGACAAACACGCGGCACGTTGCCGGGCGGCCCCGGCTCCCGTAGGCCCGGGCTGTTGCTAACATCAAGGAGCTGTTTACGGCGCCGCCTCCCCACGGAGCAGCCCCAGGACTCTATCTGCTCTCCCTGCACCCCGCGCTCGCGGGGCCTCCCCCAGGGCCGTCACCCTCCCCGGGCCTGGGAAGCCGGCGGCGGGGCCCGCGGACCCGGCTCCAGCCCGCGCCGCCGCAGCCCTGGGGGCGGGCAGAGGCTGGCCGGGAGCCTTCCCCCGGCTGGCGCCGAAGCAGTTAAGCTTGGCTCCCGGCCTCCGCGGGGTGGGAGGAGCCGCCGCCAGCTCTGTGCTTTCATTGGCTGGCGCGATCCGGGGACTCCTGGGGACCACCAATCCGGAGGCGGGGGATCTCGGGGACCGCGGGGCGGAGCGGACGCCAAGTCCGAGGGTCCGAAGGGGGCTGGCGGAGCGGCGGCCTCCGACCCGCGGGCCGGGGGGGGGGGGGGCCCCGTGGCACCCCGAGCCCTGCGCCCGCAGATAGCGTGGGCGGTGCCCTTATCCGCCTCCCCGGCGAGCGCCTGCCGAGGCCCCGGAGGCCTCTTTCTCCGGTTGCCTCTGCCTCTCGTGGGTGAGTCCTGGGCCCTGGGCGGGACCTCAGTGGCCCCTTCTCGTCCGCCGGCTCCGCCGTAGCTGCCCCCGAGGCGGTGAGTGGCAGGGGTGGAACGTGGGACCTGCGCGGGGGTTTTCTGCAGAGCAGAGTGCCCCCCGGTCAACCTGTCCGATCGCCGCTCTCCCCTAGGCTTCCCAATGGGCCGGACCGTGGTCGTGCTAGGCGGTGGCATCAGCGGCTTGGCCGCCAGTTACCACCTGAGCCGGGCCCCCTGTCCCCCCAAGGTGAGTGCCCCATCGCTCCAGAGGGACCCCCTTTACTACTCTTTTCCCGTTTCCGGCTGAAGGGAGGGCGCCACGTCTTCCCTTGCGTACCCTTCACCCCGCGGCTATAGGCCTTGCGGCGTGTCTCCCCCCTCCCGTCCCCAGGTGGTCCTGGTGGAGGGCAGCGAGCGTCTGGGAGGCTGGATCCGCTCGGTCCGAGGGCCAGGTGATGCTGTCTTTGAACTTGGACCTCGAGGAATTCGGCCCGCGGGAGCCGTGGGAGCCCGGACCCTGCTCCTGGTGAGAGGACGATGGAATGCCCAGGAGGGCTTGCAGAGGGGCCGTCACCAGAGGACAGACTTGGGAGGAAGTGCTGGTGGGCCAGTCCCTTCCTTAGTTTCTCCTCTTCCTGAGGGTGTATGGAGAGCAGATTTCTGAGCTTGGCTTGGACTCAGAAGTGTTGCCTGTCCGGGGAGACCACCCAGCTGCCCAGAACAGGTTCCTGTATGTAGGTGGTGCCCTGCATGCGCTGCCCTCTGGCCTCAGGTAACGCTGTCACCTCCTTGCTGCCCCTCGACCTTGGCCGCATCCTCTCACCCCTTCCACTTCCCCACCTCCCAGTCTGTCAGCCCTCCCAGCAAGAGGAGCCACACGAACGGAAATGACTGTGCCTTCCTCAGTGCAGGGGGCTCTTCCGCCCTTCACCTCCCTTCTCCAAACCTCTGTTTTGGGCTGGGCTGAAGGAGTTGACCACGCCCAGGGGCAAAGACCCTGATGAGACTGTGCACAGTTTTGCCCAGCGCCGCCTTGGACCCGAGGTAACACGGACCAGAGGCCCCCAAATCCCTCTCCTGCTAAACAGCAGCAGAGCCCCCTACTCAGACCTTCCACCTACGGACCTTTCTGTGTCATTTGGGAATATTCTCTCCTTCTCTTCACACCCAGTAGTCCCCAGAACTTAGCGCTGAGAGTGAATGCCTCCACTTCCCTCCTGTTTTTCCGTTATAGTGGGACTGCTCCCTTCCTCGCCCCCAGTCCTGTCCCACCTCCAGTCCCTACTTTGCAGGGGCAGTGGGAGGTCCTCTCTGTGGCTTCTCTTCCTTGGCCTCTCAATCCCAGTCTCGTCCTCAAGGTGGCGTCTCTAGCCATGGACAGTCTCTGCCGAGGAGTGTTTGCAGGCAACAGCCGGGAGCTCAGCATCAGGTCCTGCTTTCCCAGTCTCTTCCAAGCTGAGCAAACCCATCGTTCCGTTTTACTGGGGCTGCTGCTGGGGGCAGGTGAGTGGGGGTTGGTTCAAGGGGTGACGATATTAAGGACCACCGGAGTAAGGGACTGGAGGCCAGGGATGCTGTTTTAATGATCCTTCTTTCCCTCCTGCTCTGCAGGGCGGAGCCCCCAGCCAGACTCGGCACTCATTCGCCAGGCTCGAGCAGAGCGCTGGAGCCAGTGGTCACTGCGGGGAGGGCTGGAGACGTTGCCCCAGGCCCTTTACACCCACCTGACTAGTAGGGGCGT
The DNA here is from genome assembly GCF_030435805.1 of Mustela lutreola. Lineage (NCBI taxonomy): Eukaryota > Metazoa > Chordata > Mammalia > Carnivora > Mustelidae > Mustela > Mustela lutreola. Next base: position 70,476,804 of record NC_081303.1, on the reverse strand, counting down.
CACTGTTCTCAAAGGCCAGCCTGTCTGTGGGCTCAGCCTCCAGGCAGAAGGGCGCTGGAAGGTAGGAGAGCCCCCCGGTGTGTAATGTGTGTGTTTAAGTCTCCATCTTTGCCTAAATGGCCAGGGTTGTTAGGACTTGCTCGTTTTTTTGCCTTAGATCCTGTATGAACATGGGCTATCCTAGGGTCTTAGGCCTTATTAGTGGGCATTTCTCCAAGACCTGTTTGATCCAAGCCTGGGGAGGAGTGCTGTTGGAGAGCGGCTTAGACAGGGGAAGGGACAGCCCAGCTCCCCTGCACATCTCAGGGGCCACACTGGCTTCTGTGTGGCCCACTGCCTAGAGTGACAGCAGTGCGGGCTCTGGGCTGACTTCATCCTGGAGCGCACTTAGTCTCTCCTGCCAGTTTGGTGCCTGGGAATCTGAGAAAAAATTCCCATTATGTCTGTGTCTCACACACGTTTTTCATCCTGTCAGGTGTCCCTAGGGGATGGCAGTCTGGAGGCAGACCACGTGATTAGCGCTGTTCCGGCTTCAGGTAATGGGGTCGCCCCTGTCCCCAGCCAGAATGTGGCTAAGTGTAGCTTCCTGGGCCACCAGGACCACGCCGTGCCTGACGTGGTCGTCTCTGTGAGCGTCTGATCGCAGGGAGCGTCGGTGAGCCCACCGGGCGCGCCTCCTGAAACAGGCCTCTGGCTGCTCTCCCCTAGTGCTCAGCGGGCTGCTCCCTGCCCAGGCCGCACCTCTGGCCTGTGCCCTGCGTGCCATCACTGCCGTGTCCGTGGCTGTGGTGAACCTCCAGTACCGAGGAGCTCGTCTACCTGTGCAGGTACGCGTGGCACAGACCAGCGAGAGCCGCCGTGTGGGGCCACTGGGCACCTTCCTTCCTGACCGGGTCTCTTCCTTCCTCCAGGGATTTGGACATTTGGTGCCATCCTCCGAAGACCCAGGCGTCCTGGGAATCGTGTATGACTCCATTGCTTTTCCTGAGCAGGATGGGAGCCCCCCAGGCCTCCGAGTGACTGTGAGCAGTGGCAGATTTGCTTAGCAGGAGTTTCCAGAGGGCTCCCCTGGGCCCAGTAGGTAAGGCCAGGCTGGTCAGTGCCACATTCTCTCCCTAGGTGATGCTGGGAGGGTCCTGGTTACAGACGCTGGAAGCCAGGGGCTCCGTCTTATCTCAGGAGCTGTTCCAGCAGCAGGCACAGCAGGCAGCTGCCGCCCAGTTAGGACTGAAGGAGCCCCCGAGTCACTGCTTGGTCCACCTGCACAAGGTAAGCGAGGAAGTGCCGCTCAGCTCCCACTGAAGGCAGGGACGGTGTATCTGTTGCTATCTCCTCAAGCTTGGCCATCAGCAACAAAAATGTCCCTGTATCCTCTCTTCTCTCCCCAGAACTGCATCCCCCAGTATACACTAGGCCACTGGCAAAAACTGGGTGAGTTGGGAAAGCGGCTGTGCTGAGGAGGGCAAGGAAATCAGACCCCCGGTGCTAACAGTCCCGTCATCTTCTCCTTCCAGAGGCAGCGACCCAGTTCCTGGCTTCTCAGAGGCTGCCCCTGACTCTGGCTGGAGCCTCCTATGAGGGGGTTGCTGTCAATGACTGTATAGAGAGCGGACGCCAGGCAGCAGCCCGGGCCCTGGGCTCAGAACCTAACAGCTGATCCCCCCCTCCTCCTGGCCATGCTGGCGGCACCTCTTTACCCACGAAAATAAAAGTTGCTGGAGCTTGGCTGGATCTGGTTGTTCCGTCACCTCTGGGCATACGGTGGCAGGGGAAGGAGCAGGTCGCAAGGGGAGGCACGAGGTGCCTGGGAGGCAGCAAGCAGGAGCAGAGGCAAGACAAAGTCCTTTATTAGAAAATATATCAAAATCCCAGCCCCCTGAGCCAGGTCCAGAAGAGGAAGCTACTCGAGCACTGGCAGAAAGTACCCAGGGAGGGGCTTCCTTCACCAAACATACTTCCTCGGAACCATAAATAGAATAAATATTCACAGAGGTCCCGGGAAAAGCCAGATCACTCTTCTCTCCGTGGAAGAGGAAGGGACTTGGGGTCCAGCCCTGCTCTTACCCAGGGGCCAGCGACTCTCAGGAGTCATCACATAAAATCATGACACCAAGGATTCACAGTCATAAGCCCTGGCAGGTGACCCTAGAAAGAGGGACCCCCAGGTCTGAAGGAGCCCAGCTCCAGTCCAGCAGTGAGGAGAGGCCCCGGCCTCCAGCACAGCCCTGGGGTTGCGTCCCCCGCATCCCTCTAAGAGCAGTGAGGACCTGAGGGTGGGGAGAGTACAACCCGTCTGATTCGGTTTCATGATTGAGGTGGGCAGGCAGGACGAGTCAGTGTGAACCGTTGGGGGCTGTGTGGTTGGCAGTAGGTGGAGGGCCGGGCCTGGCTGGGGGCCGGCGCTGCAGCATCTCTTGACGGAAGGCCTGGGAGGAACCAGGCGGGTAACGGGGACCAGAGGGAGTCCGGGGACCCCGAGGGTCCGTTCCAATGTCTGCTGTGATGTTGGTATAGAGAGGACCCAGCTCTCGAGCCAGCAATCGGTATGTCAGCGAGTTCATCCCATCTTGTGTCCAGGAATTCTGGGTACGGACCAGGAGGTCAAATCTGAGGGTCAGAGGTTGGAGAACTAAGGCCCAGAAAGAAACAGCCAGGGACCTAGGGAGCATCAGGATGCAGCGCCTTCCCTGGGGATGCAGCTCCCTGAGCAGCCGCAGCAGCAACCAGGCTGTCCCCCCCTACCTGTGCGGGTTCTCCTCGTTGCCCTTATCACCACGATGCTTCACCATCTTGTAGTGCCCCACGGACGTGGGGGGGCGAGAGATCTTCATCCCAGCCAGGCGCACCCTGCGGGGAAAGTGGGGGCACCTTGGAGGACCCTGCGCGGAGGCAAGCGGCTCTACCTGTTTGCTCCGCCCAGCAAGGAGGCGGCAGCAGGGTTCTGTACAACAACTAGCACTAGCTAGGCAAGGAAAGGGCCACACACTGGAAGAGAGAAAGTCAAACAGAAGGAAAGGCAGGAGAATGTAAAGGCGGGATGCAGCCAAGTAAGTCTGGGCACCTTGGGGCCTCTTAACACCTGGCAGGTAGGTCTGTACCGCCCGCCTTGTTATCTCAGTGGCTCCGAGAAACCGCCCTGGCATTTGTTGGAAAGGACAGGACTAGCCCAGGAGTTACACCCCCAAGCTCAGCAATCCCCACCTAGAACAGCGGCTGCCCTGCCTCGACTTCTCACCCCGCACCACGGGCCTCAGTGTTAGGAAAAGAACAGAACCAAGTCATCAGGACCCCACCTCTGACACACAGAAGCAGAACTGAGATGGCCTGGGCACGTGCTTAAAGAACACATCCATTTAGGAGTCGCTGGGCCCTTTCCACACATACAGAGGGCAAGAATTCAGAGAGGTCATCCCGGAGGACACGAGGGGGGAGGGGAGGCCATGAGTCCAACACAGCAAGCCCAAATTCTCACTCCACTGATAGGAAACTGGGTCAGCTGAGGCTGAAGGTCAAAATGTTTCACATGCTAAAAATGAGCTGGCATCGTGCCAATGGCACAGACTTAAAACCAAAAAGTGATTCTGGGAGACATGGAGCAGAGTCCCTCCTCCCCGGCCCCATAGGAAGTGGTCTGGAGTTACGTTAGCAGAAGGCAGGACTGACTTGTCTCTAGGCCCCATTCCAGCTCTGGAATCTCATGATACTACAGCCCATTGAACTTCTCCTCTCTCCCAGAAACAGAACTCACCAGATCTAGGAGATGGAAGGGTGACAGAGTGGGGAACAGCACGATAAAGCCTGACCTGGGCAGAGAGGAAAAGCTAAGGGAGAGGAATAGGACCAAGGAGCTAAAGGCTGGTGTGAAAGCGCGAGCGCCAGGGGTGGTCTCGGGGGACAGGGATGCAGGCCCCCATGGGGGTGGGAAGCAGTGGCAGGAAGTCTGACCTGGTAGCAATGTCGTCATCCTCACCACCCCAGCCCCAGTATTCATTGGGGAAGCCATTCATCTTCAGGTACTGGTCAGGAGTGAGCGCCGAGACTCCTCCAAAGTACTGGGGGTACGGGAGGCTAGGGAGAGAAAGATCCTTGGGTTCCACGAGTCTTTTGGGGAGACATCCCTACCCCACAACCCCTTCACTCTCCTCCTTCCAATGGAGGGTGGGTGTCCCTACTTCCCGGCACCCTCTCGTGCCCTCTACCTGTATCCAAACTTGTTCATGGCAACAGCAACATGCCGGGGTCCCCGGGGGTCACACACATACAGATTGTGGTCGTTCTCAGGCAGGAGGTCCACGTCATGCAAGAACAGGCAGTCCCACTCCTCATCACGTAGGGCTTCCCGCACCCCAACGTTTAGCAGCTTGGCCCTGTTAAATGTTCCATTTCCAGCCTGGAAGGTAACGGAGAAGAACCAGACTACGTCTATAGGTAGCAGCATGGAAGAGAGGGAGCAGAAGTACCCAAGTGAGAGGAGGGGAATCGAAGGGGGGAAGAGGGGAAGGGCAGTGAAGAGAAAGCCAAACTGCCAAACTGTCATTCTTCCTGCAACAAATCGTTTCAGAGCACCGGGATGGCCTGTTTACTCATGCGCGGCTGTTTAGCACTTAAACCTAACAACCACAGCCATGGAAAACAGGGGTCTATAGGTTTTCATTCTTAGACTCTAGGGGAGTCTAAGAATCTTGTTCAAGGTCACATACGGGACAAATGGCAGAACTGATTTTAATCCAACTCTGTCCAATTCCCAAGTCAACCAAGGAAAAATCCCAGAGAGTACAGGACAGTCAGAGTACCCCGAGCAGAGGAAGGAGGACTCGGGGGCCGACAAGCCGGCAGAGGAGGACCAGGTGCTTCCCCACATTCAACAGTCTCACCCTCTTAAAATGATCGCGGGGACCCACCATCTGAGAGCGGACTGGCATTTCCTCACAGAGTCCTTACCAGAAAGCGGGGGTGGGGGGCTGGGGTACCTGGTGGATGACGTAGATGCCGTAAGCGAGCTGCTGGCGCTGTAGGAAGGGGTGCAGGTGGTAGAGCAGCAGGCGCAGGTGGTGCTCCCGGGCCCGGTGTGGCACGATGATGGCCGTGCGGGAGCGGGGCTCACACCCCGCGGGGCGGTAGCGGCCCCCCGGTTCCACCCGGGGGTTCCTCTCCGCGATCTCTGCCAGTGATGGCACCGGGCTAAAGGACACGGACACAGGACCCACTGTTGGGAGGGAAGGGCCAGGTTAACGGTTGGAAAGAGGGACCTCCAGGGCCTGGGAACGCCGCTGGCCCCAGTGGTCTGGTTCTTGGGCTCTGCTCTCCCAACAGCTTACACCGAGATCACATACACCGTGAGTTTCCCATCATTGGGACAGCTTTGCAAAGTCTGAAAGGTGCGGGTTCTTCACTTAGCCTGCCTTATTTTAGGGTTCCATAACTCCAGCCTCACTAGGTTAGAAGGTCGAGAACACAGGACTTCCAACTAACAAAACAGCGGCCCATCTACAAAGGAAGCAATCCCCGGCCCAAGGCAGGAAGAGCGTAGGAACGGCCGGGCAGTGAAAAGCTGTGGCTCAACCCAGGAGCCCAATCTAAACTCCAAATCTAGAGGCTGCTTATCTCAGCCTCTGCCCACCTCTGGTGACCTTAACCCGGGTCCTAAGCCCCACGCCTGCGCCCTAGCCCTGTCCCCACACCCTGGCCTTCCCTTTCGTTCCCCCTCCCTCTGCACTCACCTAAAAGAGGAGATCGTTCTGGACAGTAGGGTAGACCTTGAGGAGCTGGAGGGGCCCCTGGGGCAACAGGGGCCCCAGGCAGGTGACTGAGGTTACTGTAGACATCATGGGGATGAGAATAGTCAAATGTCGGCCCCTGCTCTCGGCCAAATAGGGCACTGAGGCTTCGGAAGCCCCCCAGTGACAGGTACATCATGACAGCCAGCTGGGAGCCCACCAGCAGGGCCAGTGTGCAGGGCCGCTCCAGCAGCCTCCGCAACATCCTGGGCTCAGGTCTATGGAAGGAGAGAGGAGAACTCTGGGGGCAGGCAGGTGAAGACCAAGCCAGCAGAGATCATCAGTTAAGAACCAAGGTGGTGCCAAGAGTTAAAGAGGAAAAGACGCAAAGATCGAAGTCACAGAAGGGAGCACACAGGTGTACAGTCATGCGTGGAAAAGAAACAGAATGTAACCACCAGCAGCCCTACCTACCACCTGTCATTTCCAGCCCAAGTCTCACTCTCCTCCACCTCCTCCCTGAACCACTCAGGCCAACTACTCTCGGTCCCCACCCCCAAGGATGCTTACATCATTCAGGGCCTTTTCAAAGGAGTCTCTGGAGAACCTCTCTCCCAATTTTAGAGGGGGGTGCGGGGTGGACTCACCTAGGTTCAAGCTGTCTTCTTCGGGATCATGGGGACTTCAGGGGGTCCCGGGGGGGCAGAGATGTGAGGCATTATCTAGATTGGAAATGTCACAGAGGACAGAGCAAGTCTCCATCCAGCACTCCAACAGTGATCCTGAGACTAGCTGGAACAGAAGTGGTCAAGGATAACCACCCACCCAGAGGGGCAGAGATCAAGATCAGGGTGAAACTGGTTTCCCAAGCAGGGGAAGTGAAGGAAAGTGGTTGGAAAGAAAAGGGGAGGACCCAGAGATGCTAGGTCCCTGGCCTCTCCCCCAGCTGCCCTTGAGTGTCAGGTTTACGTGTACGTAACCATTCCCCACCCTGACAGGACCAACCTGTTTGGGGACTGGGGACGGGACTGCTAATGGAGACATTTTTGCCAAGGGGTAAGGCAGGCACGACAGGATTGTGGAACGGCCTCAGGAGAACCCAGGGCAGACTAGGAAACGGGTTCCTTTCCGTTCTTCACGTGCCGAGGAGCCAGCCCCGCAGGTGCAGGGCGCTCGATCACCTGGGAGCTGCAAGCAAACAGCCCCGGAGCGCGACGGGGAGTAGGATGGGGGTGGCGTCCTCCACCTTTTCTATCCTATCCCAGTCCTAGCGGGGCGTAGGGAGGAGGGTTACCGCTAAAAGTGAGAGGGAGTGGGAGGGCCGGGCAGAGCCCGTCGGGGGTACCTGGGCTGGCTCACCTAAGGGGCGTGGTCAGCACTCTGCAGAGGGTCACAGCCCAGTTCTTTCAGAGCACCCCAACCGCCCACCCCAACCGCCCACCCCAGCCTCCTCTTGCATTTGCAATGTGAGCCCACCGGCCTCTGTCCATATTTCCACCTGGGACCCCCTCCCTGCTCCAGCTGGTCTCCAGACTTCCCCCGGAACTTCTCACCCTCCCCGTCGCCCGAACCTTTCTCCCGGGCCTCTCACCCCATCATCCCCAGCCCACATACCTGCTCTTCTGCTTCCCGTCGTCATCGCCACCCCGACAGCCTGGCAGGCATCGTCACCGCCATCTTGGAAGCGGGCGCCGCTGGGCGGGGCCTCGCGTCACGGGGCGGGGCCTCGCGTCACGGGGCGGGGCCTGGTTGGAGCCTCCCGGGCGGGCGGGGCGCGGGGAGGTGGGGGAGGCGGGAGCGCGGCAGGGTGGAGCTGGGCCGCAGGGGAAGCCGGCGCGGGCGCTCTCCGCTCCTGACGGGATGCTCTTTCCCACCCCTCCGACTGGGAGGACAGCAGCTCAAATCAGGACTCTCGCAGGGCCCGGCCTGGCCCAGAGGCCAGTGCGATAGTTTCTGGCGCGTCGCAAAACCTGTCACCGCAGGCCAGCCCGTTCCCGGGGTGTTCGGTGTATCAGAATTGTTTCTTGCTCAGGGTACATTGTTTCGACTGCTCTGGCGCATTATTGTATCCCCATGATGTCCCGCAGGCCTTGATAGAAACGATTAGTTAGTTAATAAAAAATGATGCACTGAGTGAGGAGGGAAGGGCGGCGTCTGCTTTAATGTAAAATTGTGTTTTCCCTGACATTACAGTAAAATGGACGCTCCGTTAGTTTGCAATATGTGTATCCTGTGGCTTCCACTATTGCCTTAGCACGTTGTGTTTCTTAGAAACAGATGTTCACACCCAGGAAACTTAGGATAACTCACAGCGTGTTCTTCCAAAAGGGAGGGATATAAACAATATAGTGAAATAAATATGATTGCCCAGAAATTGCAGCTCATTCACACGTAGACACTTGAGAGAGACTTCCCAGAAGTGATGGTTAATGGGGAACCAGAAGGACTCGTTCTATAGCACATCCATCTGCCTTAAGAGGTTCTGTTTCCCGGAGAGCAGTTCTGCAACTCTGTAAGGAACCGATCCACATGCAGATCTGGACGGATTGAGGTTCAATGCTCAATTGCTGCCTACATTGTGCAATAAACAAAGTAAAACAAAACATAAAACAGTTTTTGCCTCCATGTTCATGCTCAATTTTGCATCCCTGATCCGTAAATATGTGTTCCTCAGATTTCCTTTAAACTACGTATCGGATTGCATTGAACAGACAGAGGTTTCTGGGATTTGTCCTGCAAAACCCGCCACCCCACCCGCAAGTTTGCAGGCACGCTAAGGAATGTTGTTTGCGAGACATAAGTGACCCAAGGAGCCTGGTTAATTGACATTAGTGGGCCTCCAGCTCAGAACTGGCCCTTCTGGTCTGGACGACAAGAGCTATAAATTTGCCTTGCATTCCCTCCATCTCCAGGCTGGGCTGCCCCCCCTCCGTCCCCCAAGGAATCCGGGAGGGGAGGCAAACACACCTAGCCCAGGCTCCTTGAATATGTGAAGACATGATAACACAGGAATGCAGCTCCCTCCAAACTGCACGTAGGCAAACAAATGCTTAATTTCAGACCCCATCATTTGCCCTACAAATACGACCCTTACGGGGAGTCCCCGCTGAGGGGCCTCTCCATCAGCACTTCAGCCTGGCCGACTCCATGGGCCACGCCCTCCCCACCCTCACCAGGAGGTTGGATGTCTTAAGTACCCGGTTTGAGATAAGTCTGTCTTACTCTCCTTTACTGCTTATGGTTGCCTTCATCTATACTCAGATTTTCCTCTCTCTTTTTTTTTTTTTTTTCGGTTTCTATTAGATTTTTATAATATCAATAAAGTGTTTTTTTCCTCTTTGAAACTGAGAGTATAGCTGCTGTGAATCTTTTCTTTAGAACACATATCTGTCAGTTCCTGCATGAGTTACATGTTCATTTTTATCTGGGTATTGATAAAAATTCTGTTCTTGGCCAAACTTTATTTTTCGTTGTTGTTGTTAAAGATTTTATTTATTTATTTGTCAGAGAGAGAGCACAAGCAGAGGAAGAAGCAGGCAGAAGGAGAACATTATGATCAGGTTATGATCTCAGAGTCATGCTGAGCAGAGAGCCCAATTCGGGGCTCGATCCCAGGACCTGGATCATGACCGGACCTGAGCCGATGGCAGAGGTTTTAACCCACTGAGCCACCCAGATGCCCCTTGGCCAAACTTTAGACAGGCTCTGCTAAGGCTTCTTTTTGAATAAGCCTCATCCCTGGACCACTAGCCGCTTTCAGCAAGAATCCAGCTATGTCAGGTTAGCCAGAATCTCCTCATCCTTGAGGTAATTTTCCATCTACTGACCCTCTCATTCCTCTCATTGGCCATACATATTCCCACGTCCTGACTGTATTCAGAGTCAAATTCAACCTCTCTCCGGTTGGGATAGTCTACGCACAGTAGTACTAAAAAAAAGTCTTCCTTACCTCTTGAACAAGTGTCAGAATAATTATCTCTTCAGCAGTGGGAGAATCATAATTTCACCCTTTTCTGAACATTCTATTTTATACATACATATATATATATATATATATATATATATATATATAAACATTTTATTTATTTATTTGACAGATCACAAGTAGGCAGAGAGGCAGGTAGAGAGAGAGGAGGAAGCAGGCTCCCTGCTAAGCAGAGAACCCGATGTGGGGCTCCATCCCAGGACCCTGAGATCATGACCTAAGCCGAAGGCAGAGGCTTAACCCACTGAGCCACCCAGGTGCCTCTGTTTTATATATTTTTAAAGATTTTATTTATTTATTTGAGACAGAGAGAGCACGAGCAGCGGGTAGGGGCAGAGGGAGAGGGAGAAGCAGCCTTTCCACTGAGCAAGGAGCTTGATGAGGGGCTTGATGCCAGGACTCTGGAATCATGACCTTGGGCTGAAAGCAGATGCTTAAATGATGGAGTCACCCCGGGGCCCCAGAACATTGTATTTTAATAGATGGCTAGTGTTCTGGATACAAGAAACCTTAAGTGCAAAAGTCTGAAAAGGAGAAGAAGGGAGGGAGTTTGGGAAATTAAAATGGATCAGTAAGCCTAGCCGGTCCAGTGAAGGGCCTGGTGAGCCAGGAGACAGGACAGGTGAACAGGTGCGAGGCAGTAAAAGGTTCCATAAACTACATAAAAAGAGTGGGTTTTATCCTGAGGGAAGAGGAAGGCAAGAAAGTGCTTGAAACAGAGAGCGCTACTGTCAGAACTTTAGGAAGTTCACTCTGGTGGAAACATGGAGCTTCCACTGGAGTGGTCAAGACTGGACGCCGGGACTCCATTTCGGAGGTCACCACAGAAATCCAGGAGAGAGACGGAGCTCATGCAAAGGAAGGCAATATCAACTGCAGGAGGCAGGCACCTGGGTTGCTCGTGGGTTAAGCTTCTGCCTTAGGCTCTGGCCATGATCCTGGGATCCTGGGATCCAGCCCCAGTGGGGCTCCTTGCTCAGCAGGGAATCTGCTTCCCCCACTCCCTCTGCTTGAGCTCACTTTCTCCCTCTCAAATAAATAAAATCTTAAAAAAAAAAAAAAAAGGCATTATCAGTGGGACTAGAGGGAAAAGGTGGTCTTTGAGGACTTTACAAGACCAGTAGAGCTTGGCGATTGAGCAGATATGCCTACTCAGGGAGTCAGAGGATTCCCCGATTCCTAGTGTGGGCCAGTGGGTGGATGGCGGCTCCTTTCAGTATGAAACAAAACTTGGAAGACGCACATTTGGGTGAAACAGTAGAGATGACAAGTTAATCTTTGGACTTGATGAGCTCGAGATACCAGTGGAGGCCCAAAATGAGACAAAACTGCATTTCAGTATAATCAGCACTGAACCCCACTGGCTGTGTGATGTTGAACAATACATTTTCTGGGTTTCATCTGTAAAACAAACCCCATCTTAAGGGAGGTTTGTGATAATTAGGACTATGAGACAGTGCCGGCAGAAGTTAGATATTCAGTATATCTGAATTTTTTAAAAGATTTTATTTATTTATTTGAGAGAGAAAGAGAGAGTGAGAGAGAGCATGAAAGGGGAGAAGGTCAGAGGGAGAAGCAGAGTCCCCACGAAGCTGGAGCCCAATGTGGGACTCGATCCCATGACTCTGGGATCATAACCTGAGCTGAGGGCAGTCGCTTAACGAACTGAGCCACCCAGGCACCTGAATTTTGAGGACGTATATCTGAATTCTGTACATCTGAATTTTGAGGAGAAAGTGGGAGCCAAGTTAAAAAAAAAAAAAAAGCCTGTTATTTTAAGGAGCTCACTGGGTAGTAGCGAAAACAAACATAGAAAATGGAGGAGCACCTGGGTGGCTCCGTCGGCTCAGAGTCTGAGTCTGACTCTGAACTTTGGCTCAGGTTATGATCTCGGGTGGTGGGGTTGAGCCCCATGTGTCTGGCTCTGAGCTCAACAGGGAGACTACGTGAGATTCTTTCCCTCTCCCTCCCCCTCTGCCCCTCTCCCCACTCTTTCTGTCTCTAAAATAAAGAAATAAATCATTTAAAAAAATGAAAACATGGCTCTCCCCGAAGAACTCTTGTTCCTCCATGGCGTTCAGTTCTCGTAAACTGACCGTCATCATCATCCTTTTTTTTTTTTTTTCCTTAAAGATCTTATTTGTTTGTTTGTTTATAGAGAGTATGAGGGTCAGGCAGAGGGAGCGGGAGAGAGAGAATCCCAAGCAGGAGCGTGGAACCTGACTCAGGCCTGGATCGCACGACCCTAAGATCATGATCTGAGCCAAAATCAAGAGTCAGACATTTAGGGGTGCCTGGATGTCTCAGTCCTTAAGCAACTGCCTTCAACTCAGGTCATGATCCCAAGGTACTGGGATGGAGACCCGCATTGGACTCCCTGCTCAGTGGGGAGCCTGCTTCTCCCTCTCCCACTCCCCCTGCTTGTGTTCCCTCTCTCGCTGTCTCTCTCTCTCTGTCAAATAAACAAATAAAATCTTAAAAAAAAAAAAAGTCAGACGTTTAATTGACTGAGCCCCCCAGATGCCCCCTGACCTTCATCTTCTACCCCAGCTCTCCAACTGCCACGTGCTCCAATTCCCCTGCCTTCATCTGTAAGCTTCCTGTTTCCAAGAACTCGCATGCCCCCTCCACTCACCCTGGCCACTCCCGGGACTTAGTCATCACCTAGAACTGCTCCATCTCCGAAAGCTTAAATTCTAATGTGCTGGTTTTTACCCCAATATCCTATCTTTCTGTTCTGAATAAATCCTGGTGCCCCTAATGGCACCGTCACAACACGCAGTGCAATAGAAGACACCCAGTCTAGTACTCAAAACTGATGCAGAATAATTTACACTTGATCTTAGCCAAAAGGCCGAGAAGCGATGATGCAGAATAATTTAAATCTCTATTTAGTTTCTCAAGGAAACATTGGAGGTTGGGAGAAGGGAGTATGGAGCAGGAGCCCATTGAATACACAGCCCAATGTCTTTAAAATCCTCTCTCCCATTCAGCATTGTCCATTGAGATGGTGGCTTCTCTCCAAGACTCTCCCTTCCAACCCTACTTGGCTCCTTACTGTATTATCCCCCAGCTTCAAGTCCAGGCACTTCATGTGTCTTGGGTTTTGCATAACAGAGAAGAACCCTGGAGCTGGCTTAGCAAGCAGAAACTCTTTCTTCCTCTATCACCATCCTGCTCTCCTTGGGGGCCTCCCAGTCTTACAACTCACTTCTAGAAGGGGAGGCAGACACCTCCTCCAAGAATCCTTCTGTGACCCCATATTCTGGGCTACGCACCCCTCATCTATCATGGCATCTGTCACACTGGTCTCAGCCACCAGATGGTGAACTTTGAGGACAGGAACTACGTCTTCCCTTTTATCATCCCCTGAACGTAACCAAGACCTTTTAGCACAAATGTGACAAGACAGCCCATCTTAGATGGGACCTAGACTCTCCCTTGGTAGAATTATTTTCTTATGCTAATGCAGGAGTAGAAGGGGGGTGCCTGGCAAAAGAAGAGAATTGAGGGGAAGAGAATCAGCACATACTGACACTTACTAGAAGCCATACACGGAGCCAAGCATTTACGCCACTGTATTCTTATGTTCTGACAACCTCTCCATAAGGTAGGTAGTAGTAACACCCATTTTACAGATAAAGAGACCAAGGCTCACAGAGATCAAGTAACTTAAGATCATATCATCACGGGTAAGTAACAAAGCTTAGACTAAGTCTGACTCCAAAAATCCATGTCCTTTTCCAACACTGTGAGAGGAGGATTTGATTCCAGTGTATGACCCAATGGCTTTATAACTGAACAAATGCGGTAAACAGTCAATTCTCCTTGGGAAACTAGGTCAACTAACGTGTTTTCCTCTGACCCATTTTCAGGCCAACATTCTCATATTTTCAGCATTTTTAAAAAAGATTTTATTTATTTGGGGGCCTGGGTGGCTCAGTGGGTTGAGTCGCTGCCTTCGGCTCAGGTTGTGATCTCAGGGTCCTGGGATTGAGTTCCACATCGGGCTCTCTGCTCGGCTAGGGAGCCTGCTTCCTCCTCTCTCTCTGCCTGCCTCTCTGCCTACTTGTGATCTCTCTCTCTCTGTCAAATAAATAAATAAAAATTTTTAAAAAAAGATTTTATTTATTTATTTGGCAGAGAGATCACAAGTAGGCAGAGAGACAGACAGAGAGTGAGGGGGAAGCAGGCTCCCCACTAAGCAGAGAGACTGATGTGGGGCTTGACCCGAGGACCCTGAGACCATGACCTGAGGCGAGGCTTAGGGGAGAGGCTTAACCCTCTGAGCCACCCACGTGCCCCATCATATTTTCAGCTTCTTAACACTTATTACCTTATCAAGAGAATGTGCTGGTGTATGTTTGTGAAGTTGGATGGGCGTATGTCTAAGTGTGTGACTGTGTGTGGACTTGTGTATTACTGGGTTTCTAAGGTCTATTGTTGGTTTCCCAAAGACTTTGAGGGATGACTTAAATGTCCCCCCCCCCCCGCCCTTTCCTTCCTAAGGCTACCTAAGTACTCTACACCTGTCCCTATATAAGGTCCTTTCTGGGGAAATTGTTCAGTATTGTTGCTCCCAGCCCCCTCCTCGACCCCCCGCCCTGTTCCCCCAGCCTTTCTCTGAAGATTTTTAGAAGTGGTGGTTTCCCTCAACTGTCTGCTGGTTAAGTCTTGTTGCCAATGATTTTGGCTTCCCTGCTAGCAACAGTCATTGGGGAAAGTATTCAGTTGGTTCAGAAGCATTCTCTTAGCCAACTAAATATGAATTCATTAAATTTCACTCTCTTCCCCGCTTCTTTCCCTCCAAGCCCTGACCAATGAGACACTGGTACTTGTCACTTGCCATCAATCTGGTATTTCAGAAGACACACTACTGTGATACTACGTGGAGATTAAGGAAGTGGAGTTAGGGATGGGGTGGCGGTGCACATGAGTAGCTCATCCCGAAACCTGGCTTTTCCACCCCCACCACGAAAAATAGAGGTTGAGCAAATGCCCAGATTTCCTCTGCTCTACCCGCAGAGGCAGAGAATCTGAGGGGTAGAAAGAGCTTAGAGAAATCGGCTCGGCTCACTGTTATTGTCAACCTCCCCACCCCAAACACACGCACAACACTCACCACCCCGTAGAATGGTTGTCCAAACTCTGCATGAACTTCCCCAGAGACAGGCCGCTCACGGCGCCCCGCGCACTCCCTGACTGGTCTCTCTTCAGCTCACCATTGTGCCCTCTTTTCCCCTTTAAGACCAGATACTTGGACGGCCTCAGTGCCTGCTTCCTTCCTGTTGCTGAACTGGCCCAAGAAGGCAAGGGGTAGGCCGACTGGGGAGGCGGCATTCACTGTGGCTCTCGCAGGGAGGCATGAAGTCCCTCAACCCTAGCAGCAACTTGTTGGACCTCTGGGTTCAGGATATGAGGCAGCGTCTAGAGCCCGGCTATGGGGAGGCTGGTATGGGGGAGAACATTCCAGAAAGGGATTGGGCCTTGCCTGGGATGGAGGGCTGTGATGCCTGTCCCTTCTCTCTGGGGCGTTAACTCTCTCTTTCCTCCTCTCCCACACACACTCCGTCACAGACATGGCCACTCAATCCCTTTCTGGGAAAAATGTGATGCCGGTCAGAACCCTACTCAGTGAGTGAAGAGCTTCTGGTTAGAATAATACACATGAAAGTGATTTATGAGGCATGAGTTACCACCAGCCCGATGGGAAGACAGGAAGGCCATCGGGGTGACCCATTCCTCAGCCCCGCGGACACTCACCCTCCTTAACCCTCATGGCCACTAAGCCTGGGCTTGGGCTCAGCCTCTGCACGGTCCATCTGGGCCTCACCGTGCATTTCTTTGCATCATCCCACTGCTTGTCTTCGCGGGGGCGCAGCGTGCACCCTCCCCGGTGCAGCGAGGTCCTTCAGTCCCGCCTTGTCTGCGTCTGTACCTTGCATGCACCTGGCACAGAGCTCGGCTTATTGCCTGCCCCGTGAGCTCATAGTCCTTTGACCTGCAAAACACGCTCTTGGCCCAGCTTTGCTAACTAGATGAAGCAGCGGAAGAGCACTCTGACCTTGGCTCCGACTTCCAGTTACACCTCCTTCTGACCTTGGCTCCGACTCCCAGTTACACCTCCTCCAGGCTGGCGGTAGGAGGACAGGAGGGAAAGACAGGCACCAAGCAGCAGGAAGGCCCTGTTCTTGCGGCTGCAGCCAAGGGAGGAGGCACCCAGCAGGCGACGGTAAGTGTGAGGCACCGCCTGGCACAGCCCTCGGGGAGCAAAGTCCAGCCCCAGGGCACACAACCGCAACCTCCACGGCCTGCCTCGAGCCTCTGCCCCAGCTCCACAACCCAAGAATGTCTGGAGGAGCTACGGCCTCCACGTGCGGTGCCTCGAGCTCCCCAGTCTCCCCTCTTGCACCCACCCCAATGTCGTCTTTACCCACGGTTCCTCCCTCACCTCCCCATCCAGGCCCTTCTCCAACCCCCACAGTGCCCCCCAACTGACTGCTGTTGTCCCGGGGTCCACCCGCCTCCCTTTCCCAACCCCGTGGCCTTCACGAGCCACGCAGGATGGCCAACGGACGTCGCCTGCTCAGAAAGAAAGGCTGAGCTCTGTCACGTGTCCCGTCCTCCAGTCAAGTGTGCCACCTCCCGTGAACGCCCAGCTCCCCGCCACCAGAGATGCGCCCCTGAGTCGTTTTCGTGACCCGTTGGACGACCCCCGCCCCCGCCCACCTGGGTCCTGCTCTTCTATATTAAATCCCGCTCTAACCTCACAGCTGCAGAGAAGCGAGCTGTGTTGACACTGGTGGATTCCGGGTGCCCGTCCCAATCACTCAGTAGTCATAAGGGTAACCTCTCACGTGGTTCAGCCTTTACTATTTTGAAAATACTGTATCATTTGTTCCCAGAACAAACTGGTGGGGACAGGCATCAGTAGCCCCTTACACATACGAGCCCCCCACAGCTCAGCATCAGTGACTCCCCCAACACCATGGCCAGTCAGACACTGAGCCCCAGCTCAGACTCAGACTCACGGGCTCCCTTGTCCAGCACTCCCCCTCCGAGGATGATGACGGCCTCAGGGTCCCCCCAAGAGCTTTCATTACTAAGTGTCCGGTGGCTTGGACAGAGCCAGTCCTGTTTTCTTTGTGCCTCCTTGTTCTGGTCAGCTGTGCTTAGAGCCAAGGGTCTATGACATTCTGTTGGTGGGAAGTCTCCGGTGATCAGGGACGCGACTGTCCTGTCTCCGATCCTTCCTGAGAATCCAGGACAGCAGTCTGCCAACCAGAGAAATTTGGCCTGGGGGCGAGGGCAGGTATGACTGGCAAGAGCTTTTCACCTTTGGGGCGCGGCAAACCCCACAGGCAGCAACGTGGGCCCCGCGCTAACCAAGGGCGGCCGCCCCGCATTGGGCACTGACCCAGGGCCCGGCATCATGCAGTTCTTTAATGACATCTTTATTGACATTATTCAGGCCTCACAACACATTTCCACGGGAGGTATTGTTATTGGCAAACGAGGAAACTAATGTTCAGAGACGGAGAGCCACGGTGCAATCCACCTCTGTCCGAGTCCAAAAGGAGCACATAAATAGCAGAAGTCAATAGACATTTTAAAAATATGATAATCCCTTACTCCCTGAAGGTCTATCATACCCTTGACTCTTCCTTTCCCAGAAAGCAGAATTCAGGGAGAGGAAAGCAAGGGCGGGATGTACTTCATACCTGAACCCACCCCCCCACACGCGCGCGCGCACACACAGATCAGTCCTGCCTATGGCCACCACCCTGGATTTCCTAGCCAGGGTGTGGGCTGTGAGGGGTGGAGGTCGTTTTTCCCAGGACCCTAGTCCTCATCCCCTTCCCTGCTGCTAAATAAAAGTGAATAAATACTAAATAAATACAACGGCTCCCCGGCCCCCGGCCCCACTGGCTTCCCCCTCCCTCCCGTGACCAGCAGGGCAGAGAGGGCAGTGTAGATGTGGACAGTGTCCCAGCCCCTTCCATCCACCACCCGTCCCTGCCGTCCAGGGCAGGAAATCAGGGCAGGGCCAGCCTGCGCGTCGGGGGCGGGGAGGAGCGCGGGCCCCATGCTCTCCGCCCCTCCCCGCGGTGTCTGCGTGTCCGCGGGTCCGCGGGAGGCAGCCGCGGAGGCCCCATCTTTCTGCCAACCAGTCCGAGGCCCCGGTGCCCAGCAAGGCAGCGGGGAGGATGAGGTTATTTCCTGCCCGCCCAGGGGCGCCGCCGGAGGATCTCCAGAATTTGAGCCTTGCGGTGCAGCCAGTCCTGCGGAGGGGGGCGCGGTGTGGACGGCGCTGGCCGGGGCACGAAGAAGCTGTAGCGCAGGCGAGCGTTCTGGGGGTTGCCGGCCACCAGGACCTGCAGCGTGAGCGGCTGGGCCAGCGGCCCATGGCCGGCCAGCGTCTCCGAGGCTGCCGTGGCGCCGCTGTAGCGGAGGCTGACGCCCCCGGGCAGGACCACGTCCGTGGGCGAGGGCATTAGCGTGTACTCTCCGTTGAGGGCGTAGGAGCCATCTGGAAGCTTCAGGGCCAGATAGAGACTGCGGACCCCAGGGGACCCCTGCTGCCGGACCAGGATATGTGTGGCCCCCGCAGGGATAGTGACCACGTTGTTGTATCCATACCTGAGCGGAAAGAGAAGGGGGGGGTGGGCTTGCTCAGCATCTTCCCGAATCTCCTCAGCCTTTCTGAGCCGCTTGTCCGATTGTGTGTGAGTCTGTGTGTGCAGAGGCGGTCTCCCCAAACCTACATGAGGGATGCGGCCTGGATCTGAGCTCCTTGCCAATGCGCCCTCCTCCCTCTCGCGTCGAGACCCCTGACTGAGGTGCCCTTCTGAGCCCACCTCTTCCCAGCGGTCCAGTTCCCACTCTCCCTCCAGGAGCAAGTCACCCCCCTCCCCAGGAATCACTCCCTCAGGCCCACCAGGGCCCTCGCAGCAGCCCCAAGCTGCCTGTTGAACACATGGGACACTGTGCTCGAACTCCTTACTCATCCGTCTCCCTCACTGGACTGTCAGCTCTCTGAGAAGGCAGACAATGTCAAGTTCACCTCTGTACCCCAAAAGGACCAGGAAGGAGGAAATCAATAGTGAATGAACCTGAATTTTCTGAAGGAGCCAGACTGTTTACTGCAGCTGGAACCATCCCCACCGCACACCATGCACTTGTCAAACTTCTTTTTGGAGCCAATGACACGGTCACAGCCTGCATGGATACAGCGGCCCTGGACACAGACCGACGAGCTGTCCGGGGAACAGGGAGTCCCATCTACCACCTGCCAAGAGAAGGAGCGATGCAAAGGGTTCTTCCTTAGTCAGGAGGGGTTCGTGAGCCAGACCAGACCCACATCCCACCCAGGAGGGGACGTCAGAAAGGCTGGGTGGGAGGGAACGAAGATGGGGTGTGGGGGGAGTCCCAGCCCTGTGAAGGGGGACTAATCCTAATGATACTAATTCTAAAAGCCACCATTTCCAGAAGACTCCCTCGTAATCGGGCAGTGCCTTATAAACTAGAATATAGTTTATATTCTAAGTGCCTTATAAACTAGAATATAGATCTCCCACACTGTTGGAGGTTTCTAGACACAGAACACTGGTTTAGAAAGATGAAGAGACTCTCCCAAAGATGAGCCCGCTGGCAAGCAAAGGGGCCACGAGGGAAATGGGCAGGTCTGAGTCTCAGCACCAGCCGGGAACCTTGATGGTAGCGACTCGGGCGGCCGCTAGAGGGCGGCCGACGAGCAAGAATGCTGCCCAGGGGAGAGCCCAAACCTCTTCGAGGGCGCGTTCTTTGGGCTTTCACAAGCCGCCCTCTCCCAGAGAAGGGGTGCAGGGATGCCACAGTCTCCAAGACCCCTGTCCAGTGAGCGTCCGGCCTCCCATGAGCCGGACGAGGCCACCCATGTAAGTGACAGAGGAGGCCCACAGAAAGGGGGTCAAAGACTTGCCCAGAAGGCCACATCTGTTCTCAGGCAATAGAGAGATGGGACCTGGGAGACAGAAGAGAGAGAAAAAGAACCCAAAGGAAAGGGGACGGGCTGGAGCTGCCTGACTGGGAACCGATCCAGAGTCTGGGGCCTGGTTTCTAAATATCTGCGGATGGGAAAGTGTGAGTGGACCCTGGGCGGGCCTGGAACGGCCGCGGGAGGGTCTTGGCCATCAGAGAGCAGGGGGCTTCGGGACAGTGAGCACAGCCGGGGCCCCGGGGGCACCTGGTCCTCACCCGTGGTTCCAACACGTAGTAATAGCCCAGGGCCCGGGCCTGGCAGGTAAGCTTGCACTGGTCCCGGGGGGCTACCCCCGTGTAGCGAGGGACCCAGTCCATGGGCCCCGGGAAGCTCTTGAAGAGGTCAGTGCGGTGGTTGAAAGCGGCACACTGCTCGTCACGGAAGGTCAGTGCTGTAGGGGGTGAAACCGGCAGTCAGGGTCCTCTTTGCTCACGACATTCCCCGTGAGCCCCTCCACCTAAGCCCCTCAGAGCTCTAGACAGCCTGGCACCTCTCTCCCCTGCAGACCGCCAGAGAAGGTTCCCGAAGGATGAAGTTACTCCCCTCAACAGCAGGGACTGTCCCCCCACTCCGCCCCGCTCCAGGGACCATAAGTCCTGCTCTACCAGCATCCCCTCCTAATGGCTTCTGCCCCTCCCGCTCCTCACCTGAGCCCGTTGGGCAGTCCTGGGTGTTGCAGGAACGGAAGCGGGTGCGGCGACCCTCGCAGTACTTGCCGCCATTCCGGGGGACCGGCCGCGTGCAGTCCCGGGACGAGAACTGGACGCCACCACCGCAGCTCCGAGAGCAGTCGCCCCATGACCCCCAGGGGCCCCAGCCACCAGCCTGGGGGATCTGCAGAAGCACAGAATGGAGGGGCGGGATCAATACCCTCTCTCTGGGTCGGGGCCGGCCCCAGTCCTTCAGACCCTCTGCTGCGTCCCTGGCGCGGGATCTCACATTGAAGTCCTGCAGCTGGTCCGCGTGGAGGCAGCGGCCCCCCATGCAGGCCTGCGCCGGCCCGCAGGGGGTGCCGTCAGCCCAGGGTGAGTGCTTGGTCTGGCACATGGCATGGCCGTTGAGATGGCCGGAGCACCAGAGAGCAGCACAGGGCGGTGGCAGCTGGGGACAATGGCGTGAGTCGGGCCCAAAGGTCAGCTGGCACTGGCGATCGGCGTCATAGTCCTTGCCAGGGAAAGTCACAGGCAGATGCAGGGGAGCCGCTGGCTTGTCTAAGAGACAGTGCCCTGGGGAGGAGATGGGGCAGGAAGTTAGCAATGGGTTGAGGGAACATTCTAGACTGCTAGCTGAAAATGGGGACTCCCTGAGGCCTGATGGATCCTAGAATTCAAATCCTTGCACTGGAAAAGGTTGTGAATAGCTGATACAACGTATTGAGTACTTATTACGTAATGAGCGTTAGCTAAATGCCTGACCAGCCTTCCTCATTAACCACGGAGAGCAGCTCCAAGGTGGTGATCGTTTCACGCTGGCTTTACCGACCAGCCACACGAAGCTCACACTCACACATCTACACTTGTCTAGGAACAGAATCAGACTGGGAACCCGAAGCGCTAAGTCTTCCGACCTCTTCTAACCGACCACAGACCTCCTGAGTTGGCTTAGTCTCCGCAGCCCTGCCCAGAAGTGGCCACGCTGCCAGGCTTGCACACCTCCAGCGACGGGCAATTACTCCTTTCCCAGCCAGCTTGTTCTCGTGTGAAAGGTTCTGACCCTTAAAAGGTCAGATCTCATTCTATAGCACCAAAAGTTGCCTCTCTTGGCTGTACTATTTAAGCTAGAGGAAGTGGGAACCACACAAAGACAGAGCATTTCTCACCCCATCCCTCACTGCAGAGGAAACCCACTGGAGGCAGGCAGTCTGGCCCTAGCAGAATGTGGCAGAAGAGAAAACACAGTGCAGGGAGCAGGGACGGGGTGCTGCCCGGGGCGGGGGGCTGCCATCTGCTTACCGTAGCCATTGTCCAGGAAGTCAGTGATGAAGCGGGCACTGCAGGGCGACCAGGGCTCCTCGGGGTCCACGTGGGCCATCACAGGAGCCATGACGTGGCGGGAGGTGCTCCCAGGCCCATTCAGACCGACGCATGGTTTTGAGTTGTCATGGAGCATGTTGAAGACGTGACCTGTGACAGCAGAGGCCTTGCTAGGGTTGTAGGGTCCCATCTCTGTGCCCTCAGGGGGCTCCAAGCCCAGAATAACCTGGGTGCAGCTGTGGATGGTCAGATCTATTCCCTACCCCACCCACACTGCCCCCCATCTCCTTCTGGGGCTCCAGTCTGGAGCTCCCACAGCTGTCTCCCCTTCCCCCAAAAACATATGCAGGGCACCTCCCGACCCTCTTTTCCTTTGTAGCCAGCGTTCCTAACCCCGAACCCAGCCACTCCGTCACTGACCCTCCTCAATAACATCTCTTTCGATAGGGGGCCCTCCCCAGACATGCGGGTGCACACACAGCGCTCACGGTAAGTTTCCGCGCACTATCTCATTCAATCAAAAAAAATCTAAATGTCTACACCCACAGCAGAAAAAGTTAATGGCCATGGAGCTAGGCCTGGGCAGGAGGAAGAATCACTCTGTGACCCCTTCCGCCCTCCAGTGAGCTAACTGTCCCCTTCCCCTGCCCTGACGGCTGTCCCAGGCCGCCCTGTTGCCCCGCAGCCCCACTCCCACGTTACCCAGTTCGTGAGCAGCAGTGAAGGCCGACTGGAGCCCGTCGTCCTCCACGATAGCACAGCTCCGAGCCGGGTCACACACAGTGCCCACGTCAGCCATGCCCAGAGTGTCGCAGGTGGAGACCCCACACAGGTCCTGTGGGGAGGTAGCATAGAAGGTGCATGAGGAACCGAGAACCCCGGTCCGCTGGGACGAGATCTAGCTTCATGGGGGACCTGGGCCCCGAGTAGCCAGCGCCGTTGGGACCCGGATGGCATACGGGCAGTGTGGCCGGGGCCGGGTGCCCCATGGAACCCCTCCAGGGGCACCGTTTCCAGCACAGCGGACACAAGGGGCTTCTTGGAGCGGACTGGGACCTCACCTGCCGGGTGAACAGGATGGCCGTGTCAAAGTGGTCAGGGTCCGAGTCCTCGGGGGTGTTGAGTCCCCGCTGCCAGGCGCAGAAGCTGCGCAGGGTCTGGGCGGCACTGGGTCCCACCTGAGGCCCTTCCTCGCCCGGCCCCAGAATCACGAGCCGCGTCACCACCAAGCTGACTGGGTTGCGGATGCTGGGGTGCTTGAAGGCCTTGGCGGCGGCGGCCATGACCGTCAGCAGGTAACGCTTCAGCCCTGCGCCGTGAAACGCTGCCATCTTGTCGTCCGCCACGACCAGGGTCTCCACAAATCTACTCAGCGAAGCGAAGCGCTAGATGGGGAGAGCGGAGGGGAGCATCCTGAGAGAGCCTCCCAGACCCGCGGCTCCTCTCCCCCGCCCCTGCTTTCTGGGTCTGCAACTCAGCAGAGCCAGCCGGGCCCCACACACCCCCGGGGATTCCTGACGGGTCTTGGTTGGCCCTCCCCACCCCCACCCCAAGTTCCAGGGCTTTTGTGGTAACTCAAAGAAATCAGCTGTTGGTTCCAAGGAGGGGAGGGGAAGGGGGATGCCACGTCCCAGGGCAGGGCCGCATGGGAGCCCCAGAGGTGAAAAGCAGCAGGGACTGCCTCTGGGAGGGGCTCCGGGGTCCCCCAGGCCGGAGTGCTCGGGCCCGCAGGCCTGGAGCTAGAGGGCCGGGCTGCAACGTGTCTGCCCTGTGTGGTTGGAGGAACAATTCAGTCAGCAGCTAGGGCCGGGGCCAGATCTCGGCGTGGCGGGTGTGGAGGGAGAGCGGCTGGTCTGGATTAAAGCGAGAGAGGGAGGGAGGGAGGGAAGAAGGGGGAGGCCGGCAGCGGGAGGGGGGAAGGATGGAGCTCAGCGGCCGCAGCCCTGCAGCCAGTGCGCAGCGTGGGAAGGGGACGGGGCAGGGCGCGCGGGCTGTCTTTCCTCCCCGTCTGCTTTTGCCCTACTTTGCAGTTTGCCAGAACTATTTGGAAGACAGCGCCAGAAGCCAGAGGCCAGTCCCTGGGGCTTCAAACCTCAGTCCTTTAGCCGGCAGTGGGGGCGAAAATCAAATTTGGGGCACGGAAAAGAGTCAAGGCCCAGGGGGCTGTTGGGAGAGCTTTCTGGCAGGAGATGGCTCCAGGAGAGTGCCTTGGCCAAGCAGGGCTGGAGTGGGCAGAGGGGTGCCCCTTCCCAGCAGAGAGTCTCTGACCCACCTCTGGGAGCCCTCCTGGGTGTCAGCAGCCTGGCCAGGAGAAGGGCTGGGGCAGGGAGCATCCAGAGCCTTCCCGAGAGAGGAGGCTAGCGGAGAGAGGAGAGGCAGGCAGAAGGCAGGGAAGGAGCAGCAGGGCCAGCAGTGGAAGTGGGTGGGGAGAGGGTGAATAGGGGTCAGTAGGACAGACATGGCGGGAGTGGCTGCAGGACACAGACTCCACGGCTGCCTACCTTGGCTCTTCGAGGGCTGGGGCTGGGATTCCCGGGAGGAGCCTTGACGTTGCACATGGGGCCCTGGCTGCTAGCAGGACTCTTCCGGCGGAGGATGTGAGCCCCAGGGCCCCCGGCAGAGTTAAGGGTGCCTCCCTCCAGGGGCTGGATGTGGAGTTCGGTCCCCCGATACTGCAGCACCCCTAACAGGGCTCCCCCGTCCCAGTGCAGAGATGCCACCGACTCCGGATCTCCGTTGACAGTGCCGGTGAGGTAGGTGCCTGGCTCGGCCCCTCCCAGCAGCTCCGGTGCTTGGCCCAGGTACTGCACCGTCAGCCCCTCGACCCGCACGCCAGGGTCCTGCTCCAGCTCTAGAAGCAGCGTCTCCCCAAAGGCTGGCAAGCGGTACAGAAGCCTGGCAGGAGCACCCGAACCGGGCAGGACGCTACCATTGAGCTTCTCTGGAAACACGATCTCCTCCTCCCTGGGGAGGGGGCTGGCCGGCCGGGCCGAGGGCAGGAGGGAGGCCAGCAGCAGCAGCAGCAGTTGTCCCACTGGCCGACAGTTGGGCACAGTGGGGAGCATTGGGCGAGTGTGGACCCCCCACAGCCAGCACCGCGCCAAGCTCCTCCTGGGATGCCAGTCTGTCCGGGACATGGCACTGGTGCCGCAGCTGCGAGGGATTGAGGCCGTCTGGGCACCCAGTCCTCCCTGCCCTGGCTTTGGAAAGCTCCTCTCTACAGCCTGGGGGCTTGGACTTGTGCCAGGCTCAGAGGCAGAGTTTTCAGAGGGGCTGGGGACCTTCAGAGGAGATGGCGAAAACTTGGCCCCCAGGCTCAGGAGAGGCGCCGAGTGGCCTGGCTCTTCCAAACTCTCCTCTCCTGGGTCTTTGTCGCTCCCTGCCCCTGTCTTCTGCAGCTTCTCTGGCCTCTCCTTCTGGGCTTCCTCAAACTGTCTGGCTTTGCCTCTGTGCCTGTCCTGTCTCTGGCTCCTTCTGCTGTGCCTTTGTCTCTGTCTCTCTCCTCCTCTCGCGCTCGCCCGTGTCTATGTGTCTGGGGGTCTCCCCGTGGGCTCTTCCCAGCCTCTCTCCGCGCGGGCTCTTTTAAGCGTCCTGAGCTTCTGCGATTGGCTGAGCTATAAGCCATTCAGCCAGGAGCTCTGTTGGTAGGACTCAGATGGGTGTTTCATTGCTTCCCAAAAATCCTAGTTTTTGTTTTCCTTAAAAAAAAAAAAAAAAAAATGGGACTTGCCCAGGGGAGGGGAATCTCTAGCAGCCGGATGGATCCCAGGCACAGGGCCAGCTGATGACGTAGCCTTTCCCCAAACCCCACGGTCGGCTCTCAGCTGTCTCTTTCCCTTTTTGGTGGGACAGAGCCCCAAGAGGGGTAGGAAGTAAGGGAAAAGGGCCTGGTCAACACGCACAGAAAGGCCACGGTCCCGGGAGAATTCTCTCTTCCATTCTCTAACCTGGCATGGCCTCCCTTTTCTCAGGGCTTCCTCGAGCTGCCCTCTGCCCCTAGAGGCTGGTTTCCAGAGCTGAGGCAGCTGAGTGAGCTGCCAGGGAAAGACCGTGGGGAACAGGTAAGGAAGCAGCAAGAGGGCAGAACAAAGGAAGGAGGTGGCTGGACTTGGCTCAGGACGGGACTGAGCACTGAGAGAGAGAAAAGCCTGCAGGGACGTGGGACAGGCGCGGAGACAGTGATCAGCGCGGAGACAGTGATCAGGGACTTTACTGCCGAAAGGTAGGACGGGTCTGCTTAGAATGGGCACACGAGCTGGCAGAGCGGAAGGCAGGAGGGGTTAATGACTTTTCCTTTTATAGAAGGAGGATCCAGGGTAGCACCTCCCCTCCTTTCACACTCCTCTCCTTCAAGCTCCCTGCTCCTGAGTTACCACGACCCACCCCCTCCAAAGCCCAGAACAGCCAATCCGACTCCATTCCCCCCAGGGCTCCCCCTCCCCACTTCCTGACTCCCCATTTCCCTGGCCCAGCTCCCAGTAGCTTCCCCCAGGCTCTTGGCCCTGTTCCTACCCACTCCCAACTGCCCTAAATCCTCCCCCAACCTCAAGTCAGCTAGCCCCCAGCACAGAAAGACTTGTTCTCTTAGGAACCCCGCTGCAAGGAAAGTCAGTCCATCCTAGGGAATCCCCACCTGGCTCCCTCCTTTGGCCCCACCTTGCCCTGAGAACACAGTCGTTCCTGGAATATCTAGTGATTTTTTATTTCTCATTCCCCACGGGACGCGGCGAAGGTGGAGGCTGCCCTGTGTATTCAGGGAAATCAGAGTCCTGAAAAATGGGAACCCAGTGCCCGAGGTGGGGAGAGTGTCTAGGAAGGCAGAGACAGTGGTGGGAGAAGGAAGCCAGAGGATTCCCTTGGTTGGGTTCTGGATGGGAGAGAACTCAGCAGAGAGGTCTTGGGGGTAGACGCTCGAGATAAAGAAGTTAAGGGTACAGAAGTAGAGGCAATTTCTGCCCACTCCATGCCACGGCCACTCCTTTCCCCAGGATATCCCCAGGAAAGAGAATGCAGTCAGCGGTTCCTTTCCTTTCCCAGAGGCACATCACCTGCCCCTACCCCCATGCCTCTACCCATTCTCTGCCTTGTCACCTCCTGTCTCCCAGATCATATCCGCCGGAATGCTTCCTTTCCCCCTCCCTTCCTGCTCAGGTCGTGACTACCTGCCCCCGATGCCCACCACTTCCTGAACTGCCCACCATGGCCAGACCACCTCTTGACCCACCATGTGCCCTGACTCTGGTCCTAACCCTGGAGGGGGCTGGGGCTGCGGGAGTCAGACAAAGGACAGGAGACCAGGAGGGGCAGGGCCAAGAGGAGCTATCACCAGAGGACTCTCACTGCCCCTTTCCAACCCCCCATCTGAGATGAGGACAAAGCGGGTGACTAAGCAGTGAAAGACAAAGGGCCTTAGAGTCACAGCAGCAGTGTGTGGGGGTGTCGGCCACAGGGAGAAGGCACAAAAGATGCAGTGTCCTAGGTAGCCTCCCAGGAGCCCTCACCCCAGTATCCCAGCTCAAGTTGCCTCCAGGGCCAAGCAGCTCAGGCTCTATCCTGACTTCTCCGAGGCTGCATTAGGGCAAATAAATGCAGTTCCCTCACCTCCAGCATCGCCCTGCCCCCTCATCCCGTTCACTGCTTCACTGCGTTCCAGCTACAAAGGGAGAGCAGGCTCAGGGAAAGGGTGGGGGGAGTGAGGGAGACAGGGAGGCAGAGCCTCTGCCTGGCTGTGGGGGCTGCCCAGTCCATCCCGGGTCCCAGTCGGTTCCCACAGCCAGGGATGTGGCCCCACCCTTTGGGACGGTTCCCATTAGGTCAACTCCCAGGCTCGAAGTCTGGCTTTCCCCTCTTTCTTCACAACTAAGAATTCCCTGTCTCTGCCACTCTCCTGGTCTGTCTGCCCCACCCTGCAGCACTGCTGGTGGGCTGTCTCAGGGACCCCGTTGGTGGTGGTGGTGGTGGTGGGGGGGGGGATCTGGGGACCGGCCTCTTTCTAGGCTCAGAGTGGGAGGCCTGTGCAAACTCAACGGGTGGCCCAGCTGGAGCTGGGCTGGAAGGCGCAGGGAGCGAGCTGGAACTAGCCTCCAAAGCTGCAAAACTCGAGGTCTCTTCCATGCAGAATTGGGATCAGATTCCTGGAGGCACGGCGTTCCCATGCGATGCCACTGGCCAGGGTCAGAAAGACAGGAGGGAAAAGAGGACTTGACCCAGGCCGGAAGTAGGGAATGAAACATCTCTAAGGGCGCTTCTGTAGCTTCTGGAAACCTGGCAGACATCAGGGTCACCCAGAGGGGACCTCCTCTCCCCAGCTGGGCTGAGGCGGCTGCTCCGCACCCAGCAGCCCGCTCCAATGCTGGTGGCCTTGGCGTGCTCCTCTTTCGTTTTGGTTTGGCGGGCGCTCTCAGACCCGCCCCGCCGCGCTCGGGTCCCCGTTCGCGAGCCCGTTCGGGCCATCTGGAAATGAGCTGGCTCTGTCCGCTCCCAATCTTTTGGCAAAGCCTGGGGCTGGCTGTCCCGGGAGGGCCGGGCTCCGACGCCGCCACCCGGAGCGCGGCTCGGGCAGGGGGCGGGGAGCCGAGCGCCGGGCCCCCGCGGGAGCCGCGACTTGCTCCGGCTCCCGCCTCGGCGAGTCCGCCTCGAGCGGCGAGCACCGTGCGCGGCCGCCGCTCCGAGAGCGAGAGCGAGAGCGGAGCCTCGGCGCGGACGCCGGACGCTGTCGGCTCGTGGCGGCCGCGGCCCCGCCAGCTGCCAGGACGGCGGCCCCGTGCGCCCATCCGCGGGAAGCCGCCAGGGGGCGCGCGGGAGGCACTTCCGCCCGTTCTCCTTCCCGCAGTCCGCGGCGGGGCAAGATGGCGGCGCTGAGGGCTCTGCGCAGCCTCCGGGGCGTCGCGGCCCAGGCGCTGCGGCCCGGAGCCGGGGGCCGGCTGCCGCTGCAGCCCAGCAGGTGAGACTCCCGGCGGCCCTCGACGCGTAGCCCCCGACGCCAGGATTTCTGGGGTCCGGCGCCTCCGCGGGCCTTGTGACCCCCCTAGGAAAGAATGACCCAGGCCTGTGACCCCTCGCCCACGCCTGCTGTCCGGGGCTCCAGCATGCAGTGGCGTCCGCTCCGGCCGAGGGAGGGAAGAGGGGTGAAATCAGCTGGCGGGGGGGGGGGGTCCTGCTCCCGAACGTTAGTGATAGTGTCACCTTCCCCTTGTGCCCTGCTGCTCCCGAATGTCGTCATGAGTGGCGTGTAGCTGGTGAAGTCTCCTTAAACGAGAAGAGGGAAGCACTCCTGGAGTTCAAGGAGGAACACAAACGCAGATACCTTCCCCACGTGCCCCCCCCCCCCCAACGCTGGTCCCCAGAACGACACTCAGGTCTCACCCGGGCTGAGCCAAGGAGTCATGCCCCTCCCCCCGCCCCTGCACCGGCACCGCACACCTCTTCGTCTTGGGTTGCCCTTGAATACACACCTTGCTTGCATTTATAATGCCCCCGGTGGAAATAAGAATGCGGTGAGAAGTTGAAGGAGCTGGGACCCCCAGCCTTGCATGCGTGGGGGTGATGGGTGTAGGGATCCCAATAAGTTGTTAGTAGGAATGGAGATTCTGGAGTTCCAGCTTGTTCTGCTAAAGCTACACTGTGTGCCAGTGACTTGGCATTGGGGCATCCGGGGGACCCTTCCCTGGGTCCACCAGAGAGTGAACGGGAACACAGAAACCAACCACCGTTGAGGCCCTGTGTCTAGGATCTGTCTTTAACTCCACAGAGGTGCTCGGCAGTGGCAGCCAGATGTGGAGTGGGCAGAGCAGTTTGGGGGAGCTGTCATGTACCCCACCAAAGAAACCGCCCACTGGAAGCCTCCACCTTGGAATGGTGAGTTCCCAGAGCCCCTGCCCCGACTCCCACCCAGCCTTGCCCTAAGCTGATTTCTGAGTGCTCTTGAACTCGATGGCAAGGCCAGTTTGGGCCCTCGTCCTTTTTGCTTCTTCCACCAGCACTTCAACACACAGTAACACCGATAATAGGGCAGGTGTTTGTCAGTAGAGAAGGAAAAGAAGAACGTTCCAGGAGAAAAAGAGTAGGTCCTCGTCAGCTTTTGGAGGTCCCTACCAGACTGATATTTTTAGCTTCAGCTTTTTCCAGAGGTTCAGTATATTTCCATCTTCCTTTGGTAGAAAACGTGTTTTTTCCCAGTGGTACCCAAATGCAATCTTCCAGACTACGAAGTATTTTTCCCCATCAAAAGTAGTTCTTCCTTGTGACTTTTTGATTTTGATCAGTGGTACCCACATTTTCCTTAATTTCTCAGGAATGAAACATTTTATTTAGTTACCTTTGGCTCTTTTTTTCTCTCTTGTCCTCCTTAAGTCCAAGAAGTCACCAAACCATGCAGATTCTTTTATAATGTTCCACATCGGACCATCTTGTCCTTTCTTGGTCAGATCTGTTTTGTACTAGACCTTAGTTAGTTACTCAGGCGTCTCCTCACTGGGTTCCTGCCCCTGATCTGGTCCCCCGCCAGCTTTGCAGCACAGTGTAATCACCCCCATCTTCCCCAAACACCATTTTACCATGGCCTTCATTCTCTTGCTCAGAAACCTTCAGAAGAGTTTCCATTACTTTTCAAAAATCTAATAGTAACAGTGGCCGGGTGTTTAACCACGTATCAGGCGTTTGATAGGCATTATTTCACCTAGTTCTCTCAACAACTCCGTGAGAGTGAGACTAGTGTTATGCTACTCTTGAGAAAATCGTGGTGCAGGGAGATCAAAACTTGATCAAGAACACATACATGGCGGGACGCCTGGGTGGCTCAGTTGGTTAAGCAGCTGCCTTCGGCTCAGGTCATGATCCCAGTGTCCTGGGATCGAGTCCCACATCGGGCTCCTTGCTCCGCAGGGAGCCTGCTTCTCCCTCTGACTCTGCCTGTGCTCACTCTCGCTCGCTCTCTCTCTGACAAATAAATAAAGAAAATCTTTAAAAAAAAAAAAAAAAAGAACACATACATGGCTTTGTACTTGGGTCCGTCTGACTCCACTTCACTCCCTGGTGAAGAATTTTGGTTGAAAAGTTAAACTCTGGTATCAGTTCTCTGCTCTCCCGTTTACCGGCGAATGAAGTGCCTGTTTCGTAGCATCACTGTAAGGGTTAAATGGGATCATAACCATCAGAACCAGTTAGTGTAGTGACCGGCCCATGGGAAGTCTGCTGTACGTGTGGTTATTGATACCGATAATTGAAACACTGGCCCCTCCTGTCTGCCCACACTCATCTTCTGCTGATTGGCACAGAAGGAGTTCCGCAGAGATGTCCCTGTTCCCCAGGTTTGACCTTTGTTGATTGCATAGCGTGGGAAGGCTCTCCTGTCTACCTGTTTGAGTCATTCCCAGGCCCTGTTTTTAAAGAACCTCCTCTCATCCCGCCTCCAAGTCTTCACAGCGTTCCTCTCTTCCTTTAAATTCTTGACAGCTGAGCCACTTATTTGGTAACTTGTACATTTGGCCTCTGTTGCCCGTTCCTCCCACGGACTTATTTCCCAATTCAACTGTATGCTTTTTGAGGGTAAACGTTGCCATTCAGTAGTAGTCAGAATTAAGTGCACATTTCCTGATTGGTTGGGCATTCATCAGATAGATTTGGAGTGGATCGTTAGGGTTAAGAATGTGGACTGTGGAGCTGAACACGTTGAGATCAGTCCTGACTCGGCCACTTGCCTGCTCTCTGAGAAGTCATTTACTCTCTGGCTTCAGTTTCACCAATAAAATGAGGATAATAATAGTACCTACTACTCGTGTGGTTGTTAGGGGAATTAAGTTAATTAAAATCAGTGAAGGGCTTAGAGTAGTGCTTGGGACATAGTAAGGACTATATGAATGTTATTAGTACTGTCATCTTTATTTTCTTTTAAAGACTTATTTATTTGCATGCGTGCACACGTGTGTGGGGGACGGGCAGAGGAAGAAAGAGAATTTTTTTTTTTTTTAAAGATTTTATTTACTTATTGGACAGACAGAGATCACAAGTAGGCAGGCAGGCAGGCAGAGAGAGGAGGAAACAGGCTCCCTGCTGAGCAGAGAGCCTGACGTGAGGCTCGATCCCAGGACCTTGGGATCATGACCCGAGCCGAAGGCAGAGGCTTTAACCCACTGAGCCACCCAGGCACCCCGAGAGACAGAATCCTTACACAGACTCTGCAGAGTGCAGGCCCAACTCAGGGCTTGATCCCAGGACCCTGAGATCATGACCTGAGCCAAAAGCAAGAGTTAGCTGCTTGGGGCGCCTGGGTGGCTCAGTGGGTTAAAGCCTCTGCCTTTGGCTCAGGCTCCTGGGATCGAGCCCCGCATGGGGTTCTTTACTCAGCAGGGAACCTGCTCCCCCCTCTCTTTCTTCCTGCCTCTCTGCCTACTTGTGATCTGTCAAATAAATAAATAAAATCTTAAAAAAAAAAAAAAGAGTTAGCTGCTTAACCAACTGGGGTACCCAGGGGCCCCAGTATTACCGTATTTAAAAAGGTATCTGGGAGACACGGAAAGAGGAAGATTCATGCGTGGTCCCTCTTGTCAGGAAATTTAGATCTTCCTCCCCTTTTTCCTGCTGTCTCTTGGGGGCTCTCTAGGGAATTACCATTTGGCTCTGAACTCTTTCCCACTTCTCAGATGTGGACCCTCCAAAGGACACAATGGTGACAAACCTGACCCTGAACTTTGGGCCGCAGCACCCAGCCGCCCACGGAGTCCTGCGGCTCGTGATGGAGCTGAGCGGGGAGATGGTGCGGAAGTGCGACCCCCACATCGGCCTGCTGCACCGAGGCACCGAGAAGCTCATTGAATACAAGACCTATCTGCAGGTGTGGGGGTGCGCGCGGGCCTGCTGACGGGCCCTGGGGATGCCTGGCGCTTTGCCAGTTCGTTGCCCCCAAAGCCCCAGGGGCGGAGGGCGTTGAGGACATGAGGACGGTCTTGGTTGGGAGATGGGGATGTGCCAAGGGCGTGTGACCACAGTTCATCAGTCCATCCAGATGTTGTTTTTTTTTTTTTTTTTTTTAAGATTTTATTTATTTATTTGACAGAGATCACAAGTAGGCAGAGAGGCAGGCAGAGAGAGAGGAGGAAGCAGGCTCCCTGCTGAGCAGAGAGCCCGATGCGGGACTCGATCCCAGGACCCTGAGATCATGACCCGAGCAGAAGGCAGCGGCTCAACCCACCAAGCCACCCAGGCGCCCATCCAGATGTAGTTTACCCAGCAGGAGTGTTTGGCAGCTGGAACACCCACAGCTTTGCTCCAGATGGCTTTTGGCTGGCCCCTTTACCCTTTCTGTGGTGCCTCAGTTTCCCTGCTCTTACATCGAGCTAGTACGTCAAAGCCGGTGTCCCCAGGGACAGGGGAAGTGGCAAGAGACGTCAGCTCCTTAGGAGTAACAGCCGATTCTTGTATCTTCCGGCTGTCCCTGGTCTGTTTTCCAAACACTCCGTGAGTCACAGTGACCGGGAGGGAGTTTGTGGCAGCGTGCCGTTTTGAGGAGAGCTCTGTGACCCGAGTGGTGAGGGTCAGATGGGAAGGAATTGGAGCAGGGACAGGCATCTGAAGTTTTTTCTTACTGTCACGAAGAAAGGTCTTGCTCACAGAGGGTGACGAGGGTAGGGTAGACGCGGCTGACGCGGACGTGATGGCCGCAGAGAGTCCAGGCAGGACTGGTGTCTGGTCCCGGAGTATGGAGCCGCAGGCTGCGGCGTTAACCCATGTCACAGTGACATCAGGGCAAGAACTGGCTGTCCCAAAGACGGGAGACCCAGCCCCGCCTCCTTCCTGGAAGCTGAAGCCTGTTGGGCAGGCGGCTTGAGTAGCTTTCTTGGCATTCTGAGAAAGCACCATTTTCTCCCTGACCAGAAGCCAATGCAGCCCTTCTCGGGGCTCTGTCTTCCGTCAGTCCCTCGCTCCCACCCGGTTACTGCTCAGACTGGTCACCTCTCTCCCTCACTGCGTCACAGGGGCCGTCTCGTGTGAGACGGACGCGGCCGAGGTGCTCCGGAGCAGCTCCCGCCGGCCCGCAAGGGCGGGTGTGGGGATTTGTGACAGCCGTGATCACAAGTTGTAAATTATATGAGCTCACTATTTAATAAATTCTGTCAAGGGCCGAGGTAGGAAGTCCTCAGAGCTTATCCCTTTCTTACTTCCATTTGCTGTGCTCTGGGTCCGCTTCGCAGAAGTACCGTCCGGTGCCGTGTTCAGTTCGCGGCTGAAAGCGGGCCCCGCCGCGTGGATCTTCCCCGTGGAAACCGGCACACGCGGCACATCACGGTTCCCTCCCGCCCCTTCAGAGAGCTCGTTTGTAAACACTCCCCGCGTGTACAGCTGGCCGGAGCATGCTGCCTGCTTCGCTCCGGGGCCTGGAAGGCCTTAGGCAGCACGGACTCCGGAGCCAGCGGACAGCAGTGCGCTCGCAGGCTGCTGGGGGCTCCTGGCCCCACACGGGTGACCCCGGTTCTTGCCTCTTCCCAGGCCCTTCCGTACTTTGACCGGCTGGACTATGTGTCCATGATGTGCAACGAGCAGGCCTACTCACTGGCCGTGGAGAAGCTGCTCAACATCCAGCCTCCGCCCCGGGCGCAGTGGATCCGAGGTAAAGCCGCAGCCCTGCCCGTGGCCCTCCCCGGCCATTGCCTGGCTTGGGAGCATCAACCCCAAGCTTAGTACGCAGACCCCAGACGCTGCGCACAACCGTGTCGGCGTCGTTCCTCGGCTTCTATATCCTTCTCTCCTTGTGGTCCCTCCCTGTGCGCAGTGCTGTTTGGAGAAATCACGCGGCTTTTGAACCACATTATGGCTGTGACAACCCATGCTCTGGACATTGGGGCCATGACCCCTTTCTTCTGGATGTTTGAAGAGAGGGAGAAGGTAAGAGAAGGAGAGGATAGGCATGGGGGTACAAGAAATGGAGAAGGTTCTTGAAGGAGACAAAATTAAAAGGAGAGAGAACATAGAATAGTGAGAGGAAGGAGGTCTTCTTAACTTGGGTTGTGGTTCTTTCTTTCTTTCTTTTTTTTAAGCAGGCTCCTAGCTGAGCAGAGAGCCTTATTCCGGGCTCGATCCCAATACCCTGGGACCATGACCTGAGCTGAAGGCAGAGGCCTTAACCCACTGAGCCACCCAGGCACCCCTCTTTTTTTTTTAATTTTTATTGTTTTAAGATTTTTATTTATTGGAGCTCCTGGGCAGCTCAGTAGGTTAAGCCTCTACCTTTGACTCAGGTTATGGTCCCAGGCTCCTGGGATTGAGCCCCTCGTCGGGCTCTCTGCTCAGTGGGGAGCCTGCTTTCCCCTCTTTCTCTGTCTGCCTCTCTGTCTACTTGTGATCTCTCTCTCTGTCAAATAAATAAAATCGTTTTGTTTTTTTTTTTAAGATTTTGTTTATTTATTTGAACAGAGAGTGAGATCACAAGTAGGTAGAGAGGCAGGCAGAGGCAGAGGGGGAGGCAGGCTCCCTGCTGAGCAGAGAGCCCAATGTGGGGCTTGATCCCAGGACCATGAGACCGTGACCCGAGCCAAAGGCAGAAGCTTAACCTACTGAGCCACTCGGGCACTCCTAAATAAATAAAATCTTAAAAAAAAAGATTTTATTTGTTTGTCAGAGAGCACAAGTAGGGGAAGCGACAGGCAGAGGAAGCGGAGCTTAATCCCTGAACCCTGAGATCATGACCTGAGCTGAAGGCAGATGTGCAATTGACTGAGCCACCCAGGGGCCCCAAACTGGGGTTCTGTTCTTAAGGAACCCAGTGTTGTGAGGGCTTGGGTGGGCACCAGAAGGCAGGGGGCAGGGGGGTGGACCAGCACATTGTTGGACTTGGGGCCCAGGACTTTGTCACTAATTCCCAGTGTGTCCTATCAAGATGTTTGAATTCTACGAGCGCGTGTCTGGGGCCCGGATGCATGCCGCCTACGTCCGCCCAGGAGGCGTGCACCAGGTGAGCCTGAGCCCCTGCCTTCCCTAACCTCCAGCCAGCGCCTATATCCCCTGTGGCCACTGGAGGGCAGCGCGGGCTGATGGAACCGCTGACCCTGTACGTTGGGCGCGCAGAGGCCGAGTCCCGCTCACTACTCTTCTCCATTTGGCTCTTAGGACCTACCCCTTGGGCTTCTGGATGACATTTATGAGTTTTCTAAGAATTTCTCTCTTCGGGTTGATGAGTTGGAAGAGGTAAGATAGGAGCCAGGAGCTGGAGGGGAAAATCCCTCTTTTCCCCTCAAGAAAGGTTCATGGGGTTTTAGTCCTGGTTGTAAAGACGCCAGCGACCTCTGGACGGGTTTGAGGGCGAGCGTTCATGTCCGGTTTCCCCGACCAACAGATGCTGACGAACAACAGGATCTGGCGGAATCGGACAGTGGACATTGGGGTTGTGACTGCCGAAGATGCGCTTAATTATGGGTTTAGGTGAGAGGAATGTGACTTCTGCGCTTGGGGGGGTCCAGCCTGATACCTTGGTTTGGGGAAGGTGTGGCGCCGTCCGTGCCTTGCTCTGAGCCCAGACCCCGCGCCTGGAGGGAAAGGGGAGACTGGGGAAGAGAGAGCGCCTCCTTTCCTGGTTCGAGGAAAGGGACCCTTGTTCCCGTGTCATTCTCCAGCGGAGTGATGCTCCGCGGCTCGGGCATCCAGTGGGACCTGCGGAAGACCCAGCCCTACGATGTTTATGACCAGGTGGACTTCGATGTCCCTATTGGCTCTCGAGGGGACTGCTATGATAGGTAAGGCCAGATCTTCTCCGCTCGTCTTCCAGCTGTTTTCTCCTGTATGGCTTTTTTCTTGGCTACTTTCTGTATTTCTGAATTTTCCAAAAGCTATTGGAGCTGTTGTGTCAAGCTAGGTGATTTTCTAAAGCCATCTTCTTTTACTCTCACTTAGCCTCATCTCTTAGATGGAACTAGTCTGGGCTGCATTTTTGTAGCTGAGAAAGCTGAGGCCTAGATGTTCGAGATCAGCCTGGGGTCTTCCTGTTCGTGGTGGTTGAGACCAGAGTCCTCCCGACCCCGTGCTCTTTCTACTAAGCTCTAAGCTTCACATTCCATTCCTGAATAAGATTGGCTTCTGTTTTCTTTCTTTGTTTTGTTTTTTTTTTTTTTTTAAGATTTTATTTATTTATTTGACAGAGATCACAAGTAGGCAGAGAGGCAGGCAGAGAGAGAGGGGAAGCAGGCTCCCCACTGAGCAGAGAGCCCCATGCGGGGCTCGATCCCAGGACCCTGAGACCATGACCTGAGCTGAAGGCAGAGGTTTAACTCACCGAGCCACCCAGGTGTCCCTTCTGTTTTCTTTTTGAGTCGATTTGACTCTCCCCCGTTCTAGAGTGCAAGAAGTGTCTAAGAGGGGAGGACCGCGGGACATGGGCCGAGAAGATCGGGAGGGCACTTGGGGCAGGAGCCACACCAGAGCCAGAAGACGAGAGGTTTTACCTGGGTGGCCAAGCCGGGCAGAGATGCCGCCCTAGGAGGAAAGAGGGAGGGAGCAAGTCAGCCAGTGCTCTGCGCCGGGGAAGGGGCGCCTTGCCTCCTTCTCTGCCTCACGGCGGCTCCGACAGCCCCTCTCCGGCTCCGACCCCTTCAGGTACCTGTGTCGGGTGGAGGAGATGCGCCAGTCCCTTCGCATCATCTCGCAGTGTCTGAACAAGATGCCTCCCGGAGAGATCAAGGTCGATGACGCCAAAGTTTCTCCGCCTAAGCGAGCAGAGATGAAGGTTGGCTCGGGGGCTGAGAGGAGGGAGAGGGGCCCTCAGCGAGGGGGCAGTGTCCTCCGTTACACCCCGCTTCTCGGTTTTCCTTTTTGAAAGAATTCACTGCGGGAGTCTTCGCCTCTGGAGCTACCTCCGTTCACGGCGTGGGTTTTAGTCTCCCCCCGGGGCGGGGGGGGGGGGGATTTCCCGCGCTGCGGGAGGGGCTGGGAGACACCGGGATCTGGCTCACTGCTGCTCGCTTCCCCCTCTTCCCAGACTTCCATGGAGTCACTGATCCATCACTTCAAGCTGTACACGGAGGGCTACCAAGTCCCCCCGGGGGCCACGTACACTGCCATCGAGGCTCCTAAGGTGAGGAGAGCTGGGGACGGAACGGGCAGCCGGGGCTCTGGGGGCTGGAGACAGGTGAGCCGTCGTCGGCGAGAGGGAGGACCTGCGGGAGAAGAGAGAGGCTTTGTTGGCAGAGAAAAGTCTTCCTGTTAACGGAGGCAGCCGACCTTCTTCTCGGACAGGGAGAGTTTGGGGTGTACCTCGTGTCCGATGGCAGCAGCCGCCCTTACCGGTGCAAGATCAAGGCTCCAGGTTTTGCCCACCTGGTAAGAACCAACCCCAGGGGTTCTCTCTCCACTAAATGAATCAGTCATTAGGGACCTCGGGTGGGATTCTGATGACCTTCTGCTCATCGCACCGGACCCTGTCCCTATCCCTCCAGGCCGGTTTGGACAAGATGTCGAAGGGACACATGCTGGCGGATGTTGTTGCCATCATAGGTACGAGGCCTGTTGTGCGGCCGAGAGGCTGCAGATGAGGGGGTTGGGGGCTCTAACGGGGGCAGAGACTGAACACTTCTGGTCAGAGACAGTGTGCACAGACTCAGATCCTCGGTCTGCCGGGCACAGGAGTGAGTTCTGGATTTTTGGTGATACCACTTTTTTTTCTCCTCCTGCTGATCTCTTAGGTACCCAAGATATTGTGTTTGGAGAAGTGGATCGGTGAGCCGGGGAACAGCGTCCGGGACCCCTGCCTGTCTGCTTCCTCCTCGGAGCCCAGCCGTCCCTGGAAAGGGGCTCTGTGTGTGCGTGTGTGCGTGTGTGTGCGCGCGTGCGCGTGTGTGCGCACACCTGCAGACACTCAGCCGTCAGGCTTTCTGTGCATGTACTAGAAAAGGAGGAATTAGAATAAAGTAGCCGCCTTCTGGCCCCTCTGCCCAAACCTCTGATGTGTCTTTCTCGGGATCTTCCCGTCTTTCGCTTTGTTGGAGAAGTTGAGAACGTGCGTTAACCTACAGCTCTCTATGAGTCTCCTCCGTTCTTGCCAGCTTTTCCTGTTCATCTCCACCCCCTTGTCTGACTCTTGGCCTTCCCACTTCTCCATTCCCCATTTCCTCTTTTCCCCACAGTTCCCCCCGCCCAGATTCGGCCGCCTCCACAAACTGGCAAATGTCTCCCATCAAGACGGGGGCACAGTTCCATGCGGCCGGGGAAAGGCTCTGGTGGGGTCTCAGGGACATTGAAGGGACAGTTCTTCCAGATGTGCCGGACATGGGGTGTCGGCCAGTTTAGATGGCCTTTCTCAGGCAGGGGTGTTCCCCGCCCCCCGCCCCAGCAACCCTTTCCCTGGTGCCTGGGCCTTGGTCACCCAAGGACTGCGGCAGGAGAGCCCAGATCTAACTCCCTTAGTTGGCCCTTCCGGGAGCCGCCTGGGCTCTGGTGCAGGAAGGGGAAGGGGCCAAAGCTGGGGGAAGGCGGGGCAGGAAGGGGGGGAACTCTGTGGTCAGGGAGCCGCTGAGCACAGCTGCGCAGTGCCAGAGCGTTCGATCGCCGGCTCGCGGCCCTTCAGCCCCCGCCCAAGATGGTCCCCGCAGTGGTCTTGCTCCTGCTCCTCCTGGTTGAACAAGCAGGTGAGAGTGTGGGCTGTGGGCCCACGGGCTGGGCCTAGGGTGAGAGCCAAGGGCTTGCGTCTGAGGGCCGAGGCAGGGGAAGACGGGAAAAGGCTGGCAGGTGGGCGCCGGGCTCAGACGGACCCTGAGACCTTGAGGATGGTCCCCTCTGGTCCCTGTCAGGGCACAAGAGTCCTAGTTCCCTGCTTTCACGTCTCCTCACTTTTTCAGGGTTGATCACGGGGAAGGCTTCAGTTGGGCAGGGGAGGTATGACATGAAAAGCCAGCCTGGGGAGAAGCTTCTTTTCCCATGATCAGCGTTTCCTGTGTGGTGCCTTTGGGCTGGCCCGCTGGGA
This sequence comes from Mustela lutreola, assembly GCF_030435805.1. Taxonomy (NCBI): domain Eukaryota; kingdom Metazoa; phylum Chordata; class Mammalia; order Carnivora; family Mustelidae; genus Mustela; species Mustela lutreola. The sequence goes on along the minus strand of NC_081303.1, from coordinate 70,437,167 downwards.
GCTGATCTCAGGCTGGGCGACGAATTCATAAAGCCCCCCTAGGAAAGCGGGAGCCTGTTGTGTCCGGCTTGGCAGTGAGGCAAGGATGGTCAAAGTGGACCTGGTACCTGCTTCCAGGGGCCGCCACCAGCCCAGGCCACTCTGCCAACAGCTGCTGTGAGGGCCGGGGAGGCAGCTTGCAGTGCCCGGTTCTAGAGGCCTGAGCGCCAGCCAAGAAATGGAGGCAGACCCGGGCAGGTCTCAGAGGCTCTGAGGCTCCAGGCACTCGGTTTCTACACTGTTGCTTCTGGCTGCCTGGGGCCTGGCTGTGTGTTTGCATTTTGACGGGGGTTGCAGCTGGGGGCTGGGGAGATGGGGGGTTCGTGAACATCCAGGGAGGTGGGAAATGGAAAGAGACTGGCGGGGGAGTCCGGCAGCCCAGCTGTGAGGTGGAGGGCAGGACTGGCAGGACTGGAGGTGCCAGCCTGCTGCCACCAGGGGAGGAGAAGAGCGGGGGCACCGAGGCAGAAAGGTCCGGACAGAAGCGCCGGAAGCAGAAAACCTGGTTTTGAGCTCCAGCTCTGTCCCTTAGCCTTCTGGCCCTAAAGGAATTACTTAGCTTTTCCGAGCCTGCCGTTCATCCTTGGTAAAATGGTGATAATGATGTTTCCCCCCCACCGACCCGCACCCGGTAGTTTTTCGATTTATGCAATATTGTGGGAAAGAGCGTCGGGACCAGAAGTACCACCCAGCGTCGGCCACGTGCCGGTGAGCCCTTCAGAAAGGGACTCAGGGCAGACTGCAGCTGGGGCTCACACCCTATTTGATTTTTTAAGTTGCATAAAACTTCCTCTCCGGCCCAGAGTGAGTGAGTAACAGGGCAGAGTGCCTGGGGCTGGGATCGGGCTTGTGGTCATCCCCCTCCCCCGACGCCCCGGGGCCCGGGCGTCGGGCAGAGCCTCTCCCCCAGCCGTGCGCCGTCCGGCCGCCGGGATCCGTGAGGCCCAGGGAAGCAGACCCCTGTCCATTTCTGCGCCCACTCTAGCGGGCCAGAGATGCGGACGGAGGCTCAGAGATGACCGATAACCGGGTCCTTGCCTCCCCCCTCCTCGGTTCACATCCTTCCTGTCCAGCCCTCAGCCACAGGTCACAGGACCTAGCAGAGACACTCCTGTGGTTTCTTCAGTGAAATTTGTCGCTGCCTGTCCTTCACCCTACCCCTCTGGGCTGAGGTTTTGCTCTTCGCAGAGTGAACTCAAATGAGTCCCTTGAGGGCTGTGAAGTGCTCACTGGGGCCTGAGGAACCGACAGGGTGGAAAGCAGAGGCCTGGGGGCCCCGGGCGGGGGCGGGGAGGGCTGAGGGGGGCTCCCTCCTCAGCTCTCAGCGCCTGTAGGTTCCATCGCAGCAGGCAGAACACCCCACACTTCCTGTCCCAGCCCTGCCCCAGGGTGAGAGAGAAGGGGGAAAGCCCAGAAAAATAGGATCCAGAGAGGAAGACCCAGTGTGTCTCCTGGGAGATTCCCCGCCAGGCCCGGTCCCACCTGCCGGTTCGGTCCTCCGAGCGCCGGAACCTCCCCGATGCCCCTGACCCTGAGGGCACCCTCTGTCCCCTCAGCCGCCCTGGGAGAGCCTCAGCTCTGCTATATCCTGGATGCCATCCTGTTTTTGTACGGTATCGTCCTCACCCTTCTCTACTGCCGACTTAAGGTAAGGCCGGGGGACGGGGCTGGCTTGGCTTTGAGGTGAGGGAATAACTGGGGATCCCCGTGAAGTTGGGGAGAGATGGGGCTGGGCCTCTACCTTTGCCCTTACCGATGATCTCTCTCCCCTGCTCCAGATCCAGGTGCGGAAGGCAGCCACAGCCAGCCACGAGGTATGGCCCCTTCCACGCCTGGGTGTCACTGCTACAGACTCCCACTGTCCAAGGTCGCCCCCCCGCCCCCTGCGCACCCTGCCACCTAGCCAAGCCCCAAGTAAAATACTCAGCAGGTGATGAGGGAGAGCGGAGAGTGACCCTGAGTATGCGGTGTGTATGCGCATTTGTAGCCCTACGGGCAAACGGGCATTCGTGCCCCAGAGTCCTCACATGAGCGCCCTCTGGCCCCAGTGTCTGGCCAGTCCCAGCCACACACCTCGCTGGGTGGGGAAGAAGAGGCCGAGGAACCCTGAAGGAGGCATGCGTGTCTAATGCCTTGTCCCTTTTGCTTCTGCAGAAATCTGACGGCATTTACACGGTGAGTGAACCTGCCTTCCCCCACCCCAGTCTGGGGAAGTCAACAGGAGAGAGTGGGTTTTCGTGTGATCTTTGAAAGACATAGGGTCTATAGGGGGCCCGACAGGGGGCCTGCAGGGTGCACAAGCCCTGACCATCCTCTGACCTTCACCTCCAGGGCCTGAGCACCCGGAACCAGGAGATGTACGAGACCCTGAAGCATGAGAAACCATCCCAGTAACTTGAGAATAGATGTCCCTGGCCACATCCTTCCCCTCCTCGCTCTCTTCCTAACCCCCATGGTTGACATGACATACGTCCCCCGTTAGTGCCCGCCGACCTTACCTCTGAAATGATGCTACGTCCCCCGTTATTGGACACCGGTGGGTCTTGCTCCCCACCAGACTTCTGCTCAGACGCTAACCATGAACGTGTATATTCTGATCTCACTGCCGTTCCCCACCCCTCTCCTGTCTCCCACTCAACAGTGGAAAGAGAGCATCACCAATAAAGCCGTCAGAACCTGGACTCTATTCGTCTATTTATTGTATCTTTATCACATCATATCTTTATTCAGCCTCTACGAGGCGCTAGGCCGGGGACTGACCACGCCGTTTGGAGTAACGAGCTCCTGACCTCACAGAGCTTACGGTCTGGTAGACTTCAGGGCGAGGCTGCTTGGTCGAGGAGTGAAAGCTGCCTGTGGCTGGGCCAGGGATGACACCGTCGGCCCCGGGTCCAGTGGCATGGAGCTGGAACAGGGGGCGCGTGTCAGGTGTCCAGGCACGTTCAGAAACCGCGGAACCTAAGAAATGACGTCTGCACCCAGCTTGGCTTTCCGTGTGTGGCAACTGGACTGAGGTTGGGCCGTGGAGTAGCCTGGCTGTCCCACCCCAAACAGTGACCAATTCGGACCAGAGGGAGGGTCAGGGAACAGCGTGGGGACAGCGCACAGTAGGCACGCATCTGGACATTAGCGTAGCTGAGAGCAGATGGCGTCTTGAAGCCTTGTGTGATGCTCCTGATGGAAGGTTTTATGGGAACTTGAGTTTTCAGTGGTTTCTGCGGGCAGGAGGAACCTTAGAGGGCCCGATGAGGGCTGGACGTGGGAAAGGCAAAGGGGAACAAAAGGCCTCTGGATGGGAGACGAGCTCCACGTGCCAGGGTGGGCGGCTAAGGAATCGCCCCGGGTCAGGTCCATGCCTGTCCTATTTCCTGCTCGGCCAGGAGCCGGGATTTCCTGTGGTATCTGCATCGCATCAGATGCCGCAGGTTCTACCTCCCAATTCTGCAGCTGCGGCAGAACGGGTCCTGAGTACCCACCCGAGCTGGGTAAGACTTAGCCCTGCACAGCGACTGAAACCCTCCACTATGTTTCCCGCCTCTCTTGCACGGTTGTATCTGCTCGCCAACCCCGGGAGGAAGATCTGGCTCTTTGAAATTAATTAACCTGTTCAAGGGCATCTTGCAAGGGACAGACTGAGCTCTTTGTCCCCACACATCTTTCCGCATGAGAGAAAAACAGAAACTGGGGAAGAAAGGGAAGAATGTCACTATGCATGGTGAGGCCCTTGAAGGCCAGACGAAGACTGATACACGGAGGAAATTGGGAGCCCTGTCCGGTGCCTGGGAAGCAGTGATTTCAGATGAGCTCTGAGTGATGAGCCAGGGTCCAGGGGTAACTGCTTCAAGTGTGGAGTGGGAACCAAGTTACTGGAAAATGCCTCGTCTTCTTCGCGCCCCACGTTGGTATTGTGAGTCTCCCACATCAACCCAGCCTGATTTCCATCCCATTTTGATTTAGTCCGGGAGACCCGTCTGGCCCCGAGCTAACCGTCATGTCTGTGAGTTTCAGATCTGATCACCTGGCTGGTTCTATAAGGGGGTGAGGTTCGAAATGGGTGTTCCCTAGCCAGGGGGTCTAGGTGAGAGATTTTAAATGGAAGGAGGGTTTGAGCACTTTTGGGGGAAGAAAAGCAAATTCTATCTTTTCTGTAGGATGGGGGGAAGCATGGTATTCCCCTGGCTCAGAAGGGAAGCCAGGGTCTCAGGTGACACCTCTGGGCTCATTTATGGGAAGCCTTTTCCTCTTCATAGAATGATCGAGAGGAAGTTCTGGAGGTGGGGGTGCCCTCCTTTTCTGTGATCTCCAGTAGTCTAGGGACTCGGTTTATGAAACTTTCCTGCCTTTCACTGTCCCTTGTGCAGTGCACAGGCTAAGCCTCTGTGCCAAGCAGATAGATCCCATGCTCGGGAAAGATGATTTGGGCATGAAGAAGAATCATAGACACCACTCCTCTATGGTTTCCACCAGCTGTCGCTTCATCCCTCCCTTCATTCCGCACACCAAACCCCTCTCCTAGCAGGGGCAGGCCTCTTGGTCCTGCCCTCACTGATACCCGTTCCTCTCTCAGTCCTCCCAAGCACCAGGTTCACACCTGACTCCTTCAATATTTATTGTAGAAAACAAGGAGCGTGTAGGGGAGAGCACTCTAGACTGGACCGGTGGGTGTTCTAGTGGCCAGCTGGGATAGATGACGATGGTCTGGATGCCTCACTGGGTGGCAGGCTGTTTTTTGAAGTCCATGAAATTGCTCAAGAAGTTGATCAGGTCAACTCCGACCTTCTGGACCAGGGGCATTAGCTGCTCCTGTGTGTTCTCAAAATAAGCCCTGTGTAATCGAAGGATTAGCGGTCAGTGGGAGAGACCCTAGGCACTGGCAGGGGACTCACTGGTGCTGGGAGGTGAGACCCAGCTCCCCAGACTCTAGGGCCTGGGCCATCCTGTTAGGGTAACAGGAGGAGAGGCAAGCCCTCCATCTAGTAGAGGAACAGACCCTAGAGATTAAAAATTTGAAGCCTGGTTCCCGCAGGCCCTATCTGTCCAAGAGGTCTGTGGATCTACGACATGGTGCAGGAATTCATCTCTCCAACTTAAACCTGATCCTCTCCAACCCCCACCCTCGAGCTCCAGCAATCTCCCAGCTTCCCTGCTTTCTCTCTAAAGCTCCCTGGGCCGCGATCCCCTTTCTTTCTTTTCTCTTCTCTTTTCTTTTTTTAAAGATTTTATTTTTTAGCAATCTCTGCACCCAGTGTGGGGCCCAAACTCACAACCCGGAGATCAAGAGTCACACGCTCCACTGGCCACACCAGATGGGTGTGCTCCCCGAGCCCCTTTCACTGAGACTTACTTGGCCTGGGCCTGCAACTCTGGGTCCTTGACCTTCTCCACCAGGTTCTTGCCATAGGTGGCCACCATCTCGAAGTACTGAGAGATTAGGCTCTGCAGATCTGGCTCCTCCGCCTGTCTCCTAACAAGAGCCCCTGCGCATACATGCACACAACACACACAGCTCATCAGCTGGGTCCCCAACAGGGACCTGGCAGAAGGCCAGGTCTCTGTTGGTAGCCAGCCCCCACTACGAGCCCCCTCTCCAAACAGGTTCCCAGCTCCAGGTCTTTGGAGGAGCTCTCTGAACCTTTGAGAGGGAGTGATCTTGCTCTTGCTAGGAGCACTGACAGATGGGAAGCCAGGAACCCTAGAACCTTCTCCTTCTTGGGACCCCTTTCCCTACGACACCCACCTTCAAGGTTACAGACGGCGAGGAGCAGCAGAGTCAGAGCAAGCAGCTTCATGGTGGTAACAGTGGGGATGGTGGCCTGGAAGCAGTTGGGAGTGGGGGAGGAATGAGTTTCAGCCCCTCTCCAGAGACTCCTACCTAGGTGCCCACTCCGACCCGTTTCACTCCCTTCCCACAGTTAAAACCGTGTCCTCTCTGGATCCTGGCCACCCCACTCACTTCCTTACCCTACCTGGTCAGCGTCTCGGTCCTTGCTGTGTCTGGCCTGGCTGGGGAGATGGGGCTATATACATTTCTGCTTCCCCACCCCCCTGTCAGGTGATAGGACTGTGGAAAGGCCCCATGGGACAGGGCCACGTTGGAGTAAACCAGTTGAAGAAATGGGGGAGGAGACGACAAGATTGTGGGAGATCATGGTGATGGAGGCGGGAGGCGTGGGTGTGGGTCTCAGTGGGCGGAGGCCAAGGGGGCATTCTTCGGGCTTACTGACACTCGCTCCTTCGGGGTCTGGGGCTGGCACTCTTTGGATTTGAATGCTGCAGGAAGCAGGATTCCTAGTTTTCTTCCAGAAAGCCCTGACATGTCAAACCCTCAGCCCTTGGTAACTTTGTCCCACTGTGGCCAGATTTCATCTCCCAGCCCTACCCCCTTCACTGCAGCTTGGCAGAGAGGTATTGGCGAACAGAACAAAGGGGAAAGGAATGAAATCGGGGTCAGGGGGCAGGCGAATGAGGATTAGGAGAATGTTGGAGGCCATGGCACCGCACGGTTGGAGTCGTAGATCAAACCAGGCCCTGACTTGTGTCTCCTTTAAAGTCCAGCCGCCTTGATAAGGGGTTAAGGACAGGAAAGTTGAGTAACACTGAGAAAGGGTCTGTGCTGTGTGTCGCGCGCTCGCCTACGTGACTTTCCACACGCTCTCCCTATCGAAGGGAACAAATGTGGTCCGGGTCCTGAATTCTTCATTGGTCCTTGTTGTTCCTGTACTTCCCATGATCCACTCCATGGTTGACTGTAACTTCTTGTAGCTAATGGCATTAGCTGTGATTACCTGGCATCACGAGATTTGTTTGTAGTTAATGTAAGACTTGTTATAGGAACTTGCGGTTGTCTGACTAGATACTGATGTATTATTCCTTCCATTGTGATCTGCCTTATAAATGCTCGTAAGATGTGGAGTAAAATCAGCACTTGGACATCCTCCTCAGAGCTCCTCCTGCCCCCATCTCTTTGTCTCTTAATTTCTTTTCACCATCCTCTTACCCTCACGAATTGTCGTGCCCCAGGCGACAGGAGAATAAGGGTTAGGGTCAGAGGGCAAGTGTGATTGAATCTGTCCTGCTTTCAGTTAATGTGTAATGAGATGAGGGAGAAAACACGAGAGCCCAGAATAACCCTCTTGAGTGCTGATAAACGTGTAGACCCTACCTCCAATAAAACAAATTCAGAAAGTAGCCTCTGCCTTCCCCTTCCCAAATGGCGGGCCCTGGCAAGAAAGGAAGTGAATGAGAGTCTTCTACCAAGGGTAAACGCTGAAGTTCCCTGGTCACTGGATTACCTGGTCATTCTAAGGTGATGGTCAGCCAGTGTGAGTCAACGGGGCCAGAGCATCCCTCTGACCGAGGCCCCAGCCCCAGCGCCAGCTCTGCCTGTGAGGGACGACAAAGGTACATCCCCTAAGCACAAGGCATTTGCGTGAAATCACCTAAACAGATACCTGAAGCATTTGTATCTTTTACCCTTTTGCCCTCAAATTGTACATAGAACATTTTTTTTAAACAATTTTATTTATTTGACAGAGAAAGAGACCCCCATGTAGGAAGAGAGCAGGCAGAAGCAGGCCTCCTGCTGAGCAGAGAGCCTGATGTGGGGCTCAATCCCAGGACCCTGGGACCATGACCTGAGCCAAAGGTAGAGGCTTAACCCACTGAGTCACCCAAGCACTCCATACACAGAACATTCTTGAGAAACGGAGATGGGGGTGTGAGGGCTAGTGAGGGAAGTGACCCTGGGCCAAAAAAATCTTACTCCATCTTCAGTTATTCCTCTGGAGTGCTTAGTATTTGAAGGACACCCCCATTGACTGTCCCTGGTTCTGGAATGGAGTGCGTTTGGGAGGCAGAGTCCATATTCCCAGATTTTATTTGCCTGAGCAATGACGGAAGGGTTCGTCAATGGGGGCAGTTGCTTCACCGAATCATCCTGCTAGAACTAAGGCTGCAAGTCCTGCTCCTCTACCCCAAACTCTCACCCACTCCCAATCCACCAAGAAACTAGAAGGTGAATTTGGAGAGGTGTAGACCTCCGCGTCTCCATGGGGAGGGCTGTACTTGCGAGTAGTACCCATCTGGAGGTTGTGTGCTGTGTACTGTGGGGGGGCTGTGAGGAGTCCCTAAGGGGTTCGAGGTAGGGGCACCTAGGAGCCATAAGAACCAGGGTTCCAACGCAGTATTCACAATCATTCCCTCTGCCACCCTTCACAAAACGGAGGCCTCCAGGCTGTCCCGCGAAAGGACTTGCAGCAGCCCAAGCTCCAAGACGCTCCCTCTGGCGTCTAGGACGTTCCCAGCGTCTTCCCGACCTTCTTGAGGCCGGGCGACCTCAGGCCATCTACCAATCAAGCCCCGCCCGCCTCTGCAGTGCCTGGGTTGGAGCTCTCTGGACCCGACTCTGCCACTCCTTTGCTTCCTTCTCTCCCATTGGCCCCTGGGAGACGGAGGCAGGTTTTCTTTCTTTCTTTTTTTTTTTTTTTAAATCTTCTGGGCAGGGCCCAATCAAGGGAGGGTCGGGTCTTTGATGTCTTTTTTTTTTGCCCGGTTCCAAGATGGCGCTCATGACCACGCTGAGAATGCAGCGTGAAGCCGCAGTCCTGCCATTACTCAAGATGACTGCCCCCATCAAGATGACCGGGGTGTGCCGGGGAAAAAGGGGCAGCATGATAGTCTGAGACGGTAAGGACTATTGCTTCATTGCCAGTCTCGCCTTGGGGTCTAGGAATGAAGAACAGGCAGACTGGGAAGCTGGATGAGGTCTGTGATTGGAGCTAGGATTAGATAATGGGGGAAGGGACGGGGTGACAGGTGGGGTGAAGAAGCAAAGATGGGACGGGAGTGTGCCTGGGGTTCAGTCTCCCCACCGGTGCCCTCTCCCTGCTCTTCCTGTTCCAGGTCTAGCATCGGACCATGTGGAAGTTTCTGGGACTGGGGAGTCGGATGATGGGGGGTGGGACCCGTGCGGGGTAGAGGGAGCAATAGCGTCCTTTCTCAGGCTAATCCCGGCCCCTCCCCTGTTCTCTGGACTGAAATGGGGAACACACTGGGCCTGGCACCGATGGGGGCTTTGCCCCGCCGGAGCCCCCGGCGAGAGGAGCCTCTGCCTAACCCTGGGAGCTTCGATGAGCTGCACCGGCTCTGCAAAGGTGAGAACTTGGCATTTGGGTGTCTCACATTGAAGGGGCAGAGGAGGGGAGGGTCTCGAATGCTGGGTGTCCAGTGATGGGAGCAGGAAAGGGGAGAACCCAGCTGGGGCATCCAGCCTCAGGGAGGATCAGGTGCCCACATGGAGTGGAACATTTCGTGGTAGGACTTGAAAGGAGGTCAGTTCCTCCAAAGTGCTTTCAATAGGATGGAAAGGGGAGACTATGTCTTGGGGTAGGGGTTCCTTGTCTGTGCTCATTCCTCCGCTTCCCCTCCCCTCCACCCCCTTCAGATGTGTTCCCAGCACAGATGGAGGGAGTGAAGCTCGTTGTCAACAAGGTTCTGAGCAGCCATTTCCAGGTGCTCCCACTTCTCTGGCCCTCCTTAAGATCCTCCCTGCCTATCCTCGGACACTCTCCTCCTTGCCTTTGTACTCAAGCCTTAACCAGGCTCCGTGGGACGGATGAGGGAGGATGTGGGGCTCTCTTTACTTCCCTCGCCTGTGGGACTTGTTGCTTTTAGTTTCGGTGACCCTCTGTGTATGTTGGAATGTTTGGGATTCTTGCAAGGCCTTCTGGATGGGGAGGAGGAGAGGAGTGGAACGGGGTTCAGGTGGGTGGGAACATTTTCCTCCTCCACTGACTTCTCTTTCCTCAGGTGGCTCACACCGTGCACATGAGTGCCCTGGGCTTGCCCGGGTATCACCTCCATGCGGCCTATGCAGGAGACTGGCAACTGAGCCCCGCCGAGGTGAGTAGTCCTCACACCCGGGTCATCTCCCTAAAAGCCCACCCAGATCTCAGGTCTAGAGGAGGAGGAAAGCGGGTGTTATGGGGAAAAGCGCACCCAGGACTCGGGACTAGAGGAGGAGGAGTAGGAGTGTGTTACAGGGAAGAGAGTGCAGGGCACCTGCCTCGGTGTTTCCTCCGACGGGAGAGAGTGGGGGAAACGTTTGGGTGAGGAGCCGGAGCCTGTCTCTGTGGCTCCACTAGGGGGCGCTGGGTACTGCTAAAGACACCCTGGCCGGTTGGACGGAAGCTGAGCGTGCCCCCAGCTCAGCCGAGCCGCGTACCCTCTTCAACAGGTGTTCCCCACTGTGGTGGGGGATATGGACAGCAGTGGCAGCCTCAACGCCCAGGTCCTGCTCCTCTTGGCAGAGCGGCTCCGAGCCAAGGCTGTCTTCCAGGTGACCCATGGTTCCTGCCGCGGTCCGCTGAAGCATTTCCCCTTTCTCCATGAGTGTGCTGCGCTGGCGGGGGGCTCCCGGGGCAGGAGCAGGGCTGGAGTGATGGTGCGGGGTGGGAGGGGGAGGCTCTACTCCTTCTTCTGCCTACCCAGACGCAGCAAGCCAAGTTCCTGACGTGGCAGTTTGATGGCGAGTACCGGGGAGATGACTACACAGCCACTCTGACCCTAGGGAATCCTGACCTGATTGGGGAATCGGGTGAGGAACTGGGACGGGGTGCTTTGGATCTTGGCTGCTCACTTGCTGATGTTGGCTCTGTCTCCTCTCCTCCGTACTGTTGAGGGATTAGAAAGTGCTTGGGCCTGGAGGCTGTCCCCGCGACTGACTCCGCGTGACTCCGTGTCTCCCTGCTACCCCACAGTGATCATGGTGGCTCACTTCCTGCAGAGCCTCACCCATCGGCTGGTGCTGGGAGGAGAGCTAGTTTATCACCGGCGGCCAGGCGAGGAGGGCGCCATCCTGACACTGGCTGGAAAGTACTCGGGTACGGGGTGAGGGGGAATAGCGACAGGGAGGGCAGATGCTGACCTCGGTGGGGGTTCCTGGCCTGTGTCCTGCTACAGTAACGCTCCTTGTCTCCTGCATTTTGGTTTTTACAGCGGTGCACTGGGTAGCCACACTGAATGTGGGGTCAGGTGGGGCCCATGCAAGCTATTACCACAGGGCAAACGACCAGGTGAGACTCCCGATGCCAATCCCCCACCCCAGCAAGCCAGTCGTGAGCTTGTGCCCCTGCAGACCTCCACAGGCCCCACTGCCCTGGGATTCTTCCCACCCACGCCACACAGATGCTTCGCGCCCGTGTCCGTTCCGCCGAGCCCCGGTCAGGACTCCTCTGGTCCTCAGTGACACAGATCCTTCCCCCATCCTTGCGCGTGGTTCTCAGGTCCAGGTTGGAGTGGAATTTGAGGCCAACACAAGGCTACAAGACACAACCTTCTCCTTCGGTTACCACCTGACTCTGCCCCAGGCCAACATGGTGTTTAGAGGTGAGGGTTGCTAAGATGGCGTTGGGAGGTGCCGAGGGACTAGGGGGACAGAGGGAGGAGGCAAGCATCCTTCTGACCTTGCTCCTGACCCCCGTCTCTAAGCCTGTGAAATAACCTCGTGCGTATGCTATTCTCCAACAGGCTTGGTGGACAGTAACTGGTGTGTGGGTGCTGTGCTGGAGAAGAAGATGCCCCCCTTGCCCGTCACCCTGGCCCTTGGAGCCTTCCTCAACCACTGGCGCAACAGATTCCACTGTGGCTTCAGCATCACTGTGGGCTGAGGTGCTCCCAGGGCCTGCCCCTCACAGACGCTGGAACCTCCGAGGCAGGTGCCCTAGGGCCAGAGACTAGGCCCCCTCTCCAGAGCGCACCTTGCCGGGTGACCTCTGGGTCCCAGGAGCAGAGCAGGGGATAGGACCGTGCCCTCCTCAGAACTGGAGCCGCCACAGGGGCAGCTGCTGGGGCCGTGGTGTGTGGCCCCCACCTCCGCCACCAGCTCCAAGGTCTTTTTCCCATGCTCTGTGGCTCTGGACTAAGGGAGAAGGAGTAAGGGGTGTGTCTGGCTGACTTTTCTCCCCTCACATCCCCCTTCTTCGTTTTCCTATCAATTAAAGCTCCTAGCTTCTTCCTCTTCAGAGCAGAACAGGCTGCGTGGGATTAGCTCCCTGTCCTGTTTTCCATCCCCGAGTCTAGGGCTGGGAGAGAAGAGCCGAAGGGCTACATCTTTGACCTCAGAAAGTGCCCCCCCAATTCCCAGAAGGAGCTTCTTTACCTCTTAGCCCTGAGGCTTCCTCCTTCCCATCTTCCGTGCTCCCAGAGAACAGCTCTGTCCCTGCGGTCATCCCGCACCAACCCCAAGACTGCATGAAGAGGTCGTTCACTGCTTTCGTCTTTCATTGCAACCACTGTGCTCCGTTCCTACCGGTCCCAACCTCTGGCCCCAGCATTTTCCCCTTTCCAGTCCAACGTGTCCAGATGGGCTGTGGAAGGAGGCATGCGGGGGCCTCAGCTGCAGATCTCCTGGAGCAGCGGCATCATGGCGGACAGGCCCTGGATGTGCTGGATTTGGTACCCGTATGCGTTGTTAATGCTCCGGAGCTCAGCCAACAGGCCCAGCAGCTTCGCGTACAGAAACCTTTGGAGGAGGTAGTGGGGTCACCAGGGAAAGAGGAAACTAAGGTAGCTGAGAGTCTTATCTTGAGGTCCTGCTCCCCTGAGCTTCCCTCAGTGAGGTTAGGTCTGAACACTACAGAAGATCATGCTCTGGTATGACAAATTAGCAAAAATTCCCAAAGTCCCTGAGGTCTTCTCTCCCCTGCCCTTCTTGAATCCAGAGGTCTCAGGGCCAAGTGTGAAGAAAGCCCCAGACTTGGTCAGAACTGCAGCTCTGTGCAATCTATGGATCTGGCCTTCTAGAGCAGGTTCTAGAAGGTGGATGTGTTCTGTGGTCTGAAGCGTCCCTCTTCTGGCCAAACTGGCTCGTTGAGGAACACATGAGAACACGCGGAGCCTACCTCAGAGCCTGGACGGAGCATGGACGGCTGAGCCAGAGCCTGGCTTTGCCCAGGAATCTGAATGACCGTGATAACTTCGCGGGGGGGTGAAAAATTAAAGGAAGGGCCAATGGAGAGGGAGGGGAGGGCCACGGGAAGAGCGACCGAGAATCCTGGAAGGCTGCTTTTAGCCTGGAGTGGACGGCTAAGGTGATGGGTGTCGTCAGTCTCAGGAATGCTATCATACAGAGCCTGCGAGCTACGACTTTGCATCTCTACTGAATAAAAAAAAAAAAATCTGGAAAAAATCAGATGAAACAGCAGTAGGAGCGATTCGGATGCCAGACCCATCTGAGGTGCGAGGGAAGGACTCGGTGCCCCCAAGGAACCTGGTTTCCCAGAGGACAGGACGGCAGAGGCGGTCCCCTGAGCTCTGTTTCCCTTGCCTGCCTGCCTTCCCCGGGTGCAGCCTCCAAGCCCCCAGGCTCCCGCATACCGGTCCCCAGGCCTTGGCGGCTGCCCTTTGATGTAGCTCTGCAGGGTCATTGCCACCACCTCTTGCAGATGATCGATCTCCGCCCTCCGGGTAACCCCAGGCCTATCTGGAAGACAGCGGATGGGAAGGATGGGTGGGGGCGGGCAGGGATCCCCGGGGCTGGGAGTCCGGGCAGGGGTGGAGGAGCAGAAGCTTCTGGGCTTTGGGGGATGCTCACCGGGAGAGAAGAGGGCCATGGCGGCCATGAGCACGTACTCGGGCTCCTGGAGCTGGAGTCGTCTCAGTGTCCCATGAAAGTGAAAGAGCAACTCTAAAAAGTCTTGCTGGAAGCCCGCTGTGGGAGATGCTGGTCTTAGGATCCTCCCGGTCACACTGCCACAGGCCTTACTGCAAAGGACGCGCGCCCGCCCAGGCTCCAGCCCCTCTCACCATGGACGCCGTCTTCCAGCGTATAGCAGAGCGGCCCGCAGAGGAAGTTTTGTGTTTGGAGACAGAAAGTGGTATTGAGTGCGATGTGACAGATTTCGACCGCTGCTCCCTTGAGCAGGGAGATCTGGTCCTCCATGGGCAGGGACCTGAGGGGGGCAGGCAAGAGCCTTTTAGAGAGGGAGAGGAGCTCCCAGTTCTGGCTGAGCTACTTAAGACCAAAGGAGGGAATTCAAGACCCCGTGCTTGGAAAGGCATCAGGAAGGGTTAGCGGGTCAGGGACTAGGGATTGTGTGTGTGTGTGTGTGTGTGTGTGTGTGTGTGTGTGTGTGTGTGTGACTATAATTTATTGGAGTGTTTTCCTCCTGGAAGGTAAGGGGAGGTCACGTACCGGAAGAGAGGCACGTCCTTGGTGAATTTGATGACTTGCTGTACCATGAAGGTGTTGACCTCCGCGAAGTGCGTGAGCAGGGGCAGTTCGGGGACCGGGACGGGCAGGCGCTGGTGATGGATGAACAGATGAGCAGGAGGCTGCAGAGATCGGGGCCTGAGTGAGTGGCCCTAGTCCCAGGGGTCTCTCCAGCCCTGTCTTGGAAGGGCTTCGGGGCCTAGGAGCCTGTGGACGCTGGGGTTCTGGAGAAGCCTCGTCCTCTGTCTTGGGGCGTGGCACACTGCTGCCCCCTCCCTCCGGGCAGCCACCTTGGGTGCCCTTTTGGTCCTCTTTCAGCTCAAAGTCCATGCAAAGGCTCACCCTGAACTGCACGAACTGGTTGAACATGGTGCCCACGTGGCGGCTGTGCGCCCCCAGGAGTGTCCGCACCAGCTCCTCCTGCTCCTTGCTCAGCTGCGCAGGGACTTGCCGGGCCCGCCGCTGGGCCTGCTTTGCCCGCCGTGCTGCCAGGGCTTCTGCCGACAGGATCACTGTGCCCAGGGAAGATGAGGGACGATGCTGCTGAGGTCTGCAGAGGGCATCACTGTCTCTGCCAGCCCCCACCCTCACCCTCTGTCTGGGAGCCCTTGGGCACCGGGTACCCCGTGATGAAGGATGTGGGGAGGGAGTGGCATTCCTGGGGCCTCCTTGGGCTTGGCTGGAGTCCTAGAGGCCCCAGTGGTAAGGGATCCCTGTCCCTCTCCCCAGCCCCGCAGGCCCCGCTGGGGAAAACAAGGCACCACTGGGGGGTGGGGAGGGCTGGAAAATAAAGTAGTCACAGTGAAGGGAGATGTTTGGCTTCTGGGCGACCAGCGAAGAGGGAGAGCTCTTGGTTCCTAAAGCATCACTTTCTGTTTACATAGCCCTAAACGGCAAGGGTTCCAAAGGCTAAATCTCACTGGATGAAACAACCCAGTGGGTAGAGGGTACACAGGCCAGGTGTTATTATCCAGATTTTTCAGACACATAAACAGGTCTACATTCCGGTGGCAGGTCCAAGGTCGCAAAACACTAAAGTGATGCAAGCCAAGATTTTTTGACTCCTACAGTATGCACTGGTCCATATTGAAGAGTAGTGCACTATCAGCAGAAAGCAAGGGCTTGGGAGTCAGAAGAGCTAAACATGGACACTGTAACTTTGTAGCCGAGTGAGCTCCAGTGATATCGTCTGTCAGGAGCAAAGCCTCATTACAGGGCACAGAGAAATGGCACGTGATGATTCCTTCAACAGTTACCACGTACCTACTAGGTGACATGTGCTATACGTGAGACACACACAAGTCAAGCCGTAGGGATATCTAGGGAAAGAAAGCATTCTGGGTGGAGGGGATGACCAGGGCAAAAGTCCCGAGGGGTGGGTGCTGGGTGTGCGTGACAGTGGCACTGAGATCACTGTGGCCCTGAGCGAGGGAGCAAGGTGGGCAGATCAGGAGATAAAATCCGGGAGGCTGTCTGTTGGAGCCAGACCATGAGATCTTGGACTATAAGAGAGATGAGGAGCAGAATAGAAACATCATCTGACTCGTTTCCAAAATCTTAACTCTTCTTGTGGGGAGAACACGCTTTGGGAACAAGGATAAAGCAGAGCGACCTCGTCCGTGGATGCTGGTGTCGGTAGGGGGCCAACTCACTTTCCTTCTTCATGCCAACGTCTAGGCATTTCTGCAACCGGCAGGCTGGGCAGTGGTGTCTCTGGGCCTTGCTGACCTCACATCTTCCAGCAAAGGGGCAGGTGAGACCAGTGCTTTTGTTGACTGTGCGTCTGTGAGAGATGCAGACTTTCGGGAGGGTGGTCACAGATGGCAGTGAACAGGTGGCTACATGAGGGGCTGAGATGACACGGTCTAGAAGGATCTGTGGTGTGGAGACGTGGGCTAATCTGAGCTGTGCCCAAGGGTCCCTAAGGGTGGGTAGGATATACGCCATGTCAAGCACAGGGCACAGGATCCCTGACTTGGTGTTCGCAGGTCGTGGGTAAGGGGCTGTGTCCACAGAACCAACAGCAGCCTTCCCTCTATTATTCTATCACCGATTTATGCAGTGTTGAGGTTGACGAGATGTACCACGCTAGCTACAGGGCAGTTAGCCTCTGAGAGGCAGGAGTAATGTAGGTGGACAAGCTCGGGCATGTGCCACGGCTTAAAGGCTGCGCAGTGGGGAGTCTGGGAGGTGGTTTCTCCCGGGGCCGGGGGCTCTTACCTGAAGAAGCCCTTGCAGCCCTCACAGGTCAGGGCGTGGAAATGGTAGCCTGTGGCTCGGTCCCCGCACACCACACAGCTCCTCGGCCCATCCTCTCCACTGGCCATGGCTTCAGATGTTTCGATGGCTGTCGCAGGCCCCTGGATGTGGGAAGGGTTAGCACCCTGGACGCTCTTCCCCCCTTCTGGGCGACCTCTTCCTGACCCTCTGCATGATCTGCACCTTACTGCTTCTAGTCTCTGGTCCCCAACAGATCCCCTACCTGCTCTTTCTAGGCCTGTCCCCCGCAGGCCGAGGATCTGGTGTGGGCTGCTTCTCCCCAGACTACCATCTGCCCCTGCTTTTCCCTTGGTCTCTGGAGCTGCCAGCGTTTGCAGTCAGGGATTATGACCCTCTGTACCTGGTAAACAAGGAACTTCTGCTATGTGAGAACTGCAGCTGGTCTCTCTGACTACATAGATAGGGCACAGACTCTGGACCTGGGACAAAGGCCCAGGTGGGAGGAGTTCCCAGCATGCCCATGGGGGTAGGTTGCTGGCACCTGAGGAGGGACCCTGTTGGGGAGAGACCTCATGACTAGAAACTGCTGCTCATCAGACCCCGGGGGATCTTCCCTACTGCTGAGCTCCAGGCTCGACCTGTAAGCCTCCTTTGAACCTGGATCTTGGACAAGCTGGGAAGAGAGAGGAGAAACAGAACAAGCTTTTTCACGTGCAGTATGACAATAGTGTAAGAACAGGCATCCCAATTGCACAAGGCTCCCCAAAAGGAAGATTCTTAAAAACAGATCAGGGACAGGTACTCGGGTGGCTCAGTGGGTTAAGCGTCTGCCTTCGGCTCAGGTCATGATCTCAGGTCCTGGGATCGAGGCCCTGTGGGGCTCCCTGCTCAGTAAGAAGCCTGCTTCTCCCTCTCTCTCTGTCCCTCCTACCATTTGTGCTCTCTCTACCTCTCAAGTAAATTAAAAAATCTTGAGAGAGAGAGAGAAAGAGAGACTGGGGTCTGATTAAGAGCTCAAGCAAAGAGCTCGTGAGGTCTACACTTCCTCACTGAGAGGGCTGGGAATGAAATGAGAGCAGCCTCTTAACAAATTAGAGGTGGTGCTTTGGATTGATCTGAGGACTCTGGCCCTGGGCTGGCTTCATGGGCATGGGCCTGTGCAGTCACATAGGACCCTGGCCTAGAGGGATCTTTGATTTGGTTTAATTCTCTGCCATTGCTGTCTTGAAATTCTCCATGGTTTTTGAACAAGGGAATCTGCACTTTCATTTTTCAGTGGGTCCCACAAGTTATGTTCTTTGTCCTGTCTTCAGCCAAGATGAAAGACTTCCAATTAATAGGTTTAAGAATCACAAGTAGGAGTCTTCGGCAGGGTTGTCTAAGTGTTCCATCAACACTGCAGAATATTTTTGCAGGTGTGAGGTGTGTGTGTGTGTGTGTGTGTCTGTGTGTCTGTGTGTCTGTCTGTGTGTCTGTGTGTCTGTTCTCCCAATAGCTATGAACAGCAAAAGTAACTCAAAAGCTATTTGGATATTTTGGGAATGGACAATATATTGGTTACATCTATGTTGGATAAATCTGGTATCATACACACGCTGGAATAAAGTCCGAAGCTGAGTCTTCTAATTTGAAAGGTCTTCACTGCAGATGTCCCCAGGGGTTTGCCCTTTCTGCACTTCTACAATCTTTTCTCACTAGAAATAAGCTTCTTCCTTCCTTCCTTTCTTTCTTTCTTTCTTTCTTTCTTTCTTTCTTTCTCTGGTTCTGTCTTTTTCTTCCATTAAGAGTTCAATTATAATTAACGTTGCCCTAAATTTGAGTTTAAAACCCACGCGCAGGTTGGAGTCATAAAAACAGAGACCGAGGAAAGAGACGGAGCCTTGTTTAGGTCCCCAGAATGGATTGTGTAAACTATTACATTTTGCAGCAAGCAGAGTTCCAGAGGACACAGGTGCTTAGGTCTGCTTCTTGGGAGATGCTGAGCACATGTCGGTGTGTGCATCTGTTGGTGTGCTCGCCTGAGTGTGGCTGTGAGAATGCATGCTAATTCATTTAATCAACAAATATTGACAGAGAACTACTATGTGGTAGACAGGAGGGATGGAAAGACGGACGAGATGCTCTTCTGGCCTTACAGAACCTCGGTGTGCTGGTGAGGAAGACAGCCCTTCGTGCAGATATAAAGAAACATGATCAGATCAAGGATGGTGCTGTGCACAGAGCATATGGGACCACAGAGGAGGGGTACCTAATCCGCTTTGGCAGGAAGGTGTTGAGGAGGAGGCAGGAAAGGCTTCCTGGAGGAGTGACAACTGGGCTGATTTTGAAAGGATCATGAGGAGCTAGGTGAAAACAAAATGCAGTTCAGGCAGAGAGTGCAAGCTGAGAAAGTTCCAGAAGCCAGATACAAAAAGGTGTGTGTGAGGTCGAGCCACAAACAAGCTCTTCTGCTGGAGTCCAGCGTTTTGGATTGGGGGTGGGTGGGGAGGATTCTGGAGAGGTGGGCTAGCAGGCCGAGATGTGGCAAGGCCAGCTCATGGGGGAACCTCCGGTTTCCCAGACTAAGCAGCTTGAGTCCATCAGAAGGCTTTTGAAGAGGAAGCAGAGAAATGACATGAGCAGACCTATTCTGGGTAGATTGATCTTATGCTAAATATCTTAGGTCGCTGGCTGTTTGGAAGACGGATTTGATGGTGCTGGACCCAGGCAAAGGGACCAGTAAGAGAGCTCTTGCCATAATGTCGTTGGGAGAAGATTATGCCTGACCTAGCACGGCGGGAGGCTGCAGAGGAAGAGAGGGTTTTCAGAGATACATGGGAGGGGCAGTCTTTGGAATTTGGTGGCTACTAGCGTATGCTGAGGAAGAGGAAGAGGAGTCACAGATGACTCCAGGTTTCTAGCATGAGGGGTTAAATGGATGGGGGTACCATCTCCTGGCGGAGAGCTGACAGGAGGAGGGCGGTGTTCTGCATACACCCACCAGTTTGTTAGCTGAATTCACTTGGATGTCACACACGCATCTCAGATTTGGTAGGTGTTAAAATGGCGCTGTACAATACCTAAGGCACAAACAATGAAATTAAAAAATATACAAGTAGAACCGCATCAAACTGAAAAACTTCTCCACAGCAAAAGAAACCATCAACAAAAGGAGGGGTACCTGGGTGGCTCAGTGGGTTGGGCCTCTGCCTTCAGCTCAGGTCATGATCTCGGGGGTCCTGGGATCAAGCCCCGCATCGCATCGGGCTCTCTGCTCAGCAGGGAGCCTGCTTCCCCACCCCCACCCCCTGCCTGCTGCTCTGCCTACTTGTGATCTCTGTCTGTCGAATAAATAAATAAAATCTAAAAAAAAAAAAAAAAAAAAAAAGCAAAAGGAAAGGCAACCTACAGAATGGGAGACAATATTTGCAAAGGACACATCCAGTAAGGGGTTCCTATCCAAAGTATATAAGAAACTTAATAACAAAAAGCAAAACCCAAAACCAACCCCCCCCAATAATCTAATTAAAAAGGGATAAAGGACCTGAATAGGCTCCCCCCCCCAATTTATTTATTTAATATTTAAATGGCCACAGGTACATGAAAAGGTACTCAGCATCACTAATCATCAGAGCAACGCAAATCAAAACCACAGTGAGATACCACCTCGCACCAGTCAGAAGGGCCGTCATCAATAAGACAAGAGGTAAAAAATGGTGGTGAGAATGTGAAGCAAGGGAACCCTTGTGTGTGGAAATGTAAATTCATAGCCACCATGGAAAACAGTATGGAAGTTCCTCAAAAAATTAAAAATAGAACTACCATCTGATCCAGCAATTCCGTTTCTGGGTGTATAGCCAAAGCAAATAGCACCTCTGTCCCGGACAGATATGTGAGTCCCTGCGCTCACTGTAGCATTATTTACAGTAGCTAAGATGTGAAAACTGCTTAAGTGTCCACCAAGAGACGGATATAGATGCAAACACACAAACTCACACACACACTGGGATACTATTCAGCCGTAAAAAGAAGGACATCTTGCTGTTTGTGACAACATGGATGGACCTAGAGGGCCTTATGCTAAGCGAAATAAGTCAGGCAGAGAAAGACAAATGTGATTTCTTAAGTGGAATCCAAGACAAAGTCATAGAAACAGAGATCAGATTTTTGGTTGCTAGAGGTGGAGGGTGGAGGAGGTGGGGAGATTGGGTGAAAGTGGTCAAAAGGAGGGGAGCTTGGGGGGCTCAGTTGGTTAAGCACCTACCTTCGCTCAGGTCATGATCCCAAGGTCCTGGAATGGAACCCCATGTTGGGCTCCCTGCTCAGCAGGGAGTCTGCTTCTCCCTCTTCACTTACCATTCCCCCTGCTTGTGTTCTCTTGCTCGTGCTCTCTCTCTCTCAAATAAATAAATAAAATATTTTTTTAAGTGCTCAAAAGGTATAAACTCTTAATTAAAAGATAAAAATATTCTGAGGATGGAATACAGAGCGTGGTGACTCTAGTTAACAATATTGTATGTTTGGAGGTGGCTATGAGAGCAGACCTTAAAAGTTCTCATTATCAAAGGAAAACATTGAGGGCCAGTTCAGGCGAATCATTTCACCATACATACCTACATCAAATCATTAGGTTCTATATCTCAGACTTCTATGATGTTATGTGTCAAGTATATCTTAATAATACTGAAAGAAAAATAAAATGAAAACCATTGTCAACCCTCACTAACTTCTGTATTACATAACTTGGTGACTACCCCAGCATGAGAAAGTGGAAAGCGCTTGAGTTTTGGAGTCATAAGGACTTAGATTTAAGTTCTGACTCAGGCTCTTGACAGCTGAATTACTTTTGGTGCTCCTTCCCTATTTGATGTCACTGAGACCCAGCTCCGTGGGAGTCCGGTCTCACCAGGCTGGGCCAATCCCAGACATGGTAAAGGAGGTTGACTTCCTCCTCCCAGATCCTTGTGACAGGCTCAGGGACTAGTCCAGTTTGATGGAGAGATGCTCTGGGCCAGAGCTGTCCCTTCTCCTGGGCCCCGGGGGGATTATCCTGAGCCTTGTTCTTCTTGCAGGTGCCTTGGGGACCCGCCTCTCTGAGCACCGAGTGAAAGACAGAAAGGCTCCCAGCCTTGGGGCACCTGGCTGGCTCAGTCAAAGAATGAAAGAGCTCTTGATCTGGGGGTGGGGGGGCACCCATGAGTTTGAGTCCCATGTGGGGTGGAGAGAGTGCTTAAATACAACTTAAAAAAAGAAAAAGAAGTGCTCCCAGTCTCGGAGTCTCTCCCACAGAGCAGGACTGAGGCTGGGAGCTGCTGGGCTCTGCCCCCGACCTCCACCGCGAGCAGCGTTCAGGGTGGACCCGTGTTCTTAGCCTTTTCCCACACGCCTGTCCCAGGGGCTGAAAAACATCTGTGTTGGTTATGGCCTGGTGGGTTAAACGCTCTGAACTTCCGTTTTCTAATCTGGAAAAAGGGGGTTAATACCCTCTAGCCAGGTTTGTTGTGAAGATTACGTAAAGGAATATATGTAAAGTTCCTCAGACAGCGTTTGCAGCGCGGAAGGAAGTCGATACATATTCATCCTCTTACCTTCTTCCTTCCCTTCCTCTCCATTGCCACCTGCTCCCAGATGCCAGGCCAGGAGCTGGGGAGTCTCCTCGCCTCCTTTCTCTCCCTTGCTCCCTGAACACGATCAGATGTCGCGCCTGCCGCGCTGTCTCTCCCCCTGACGTGCCCAGCACCTCTTAGCTGAGCTCGGGTCCTCCTCCATTTCTCACTCACTACCGCAGTAACCCATTACATTGTTCTCCCCACGCCCAGCCTCATCTCGTTCCAGCCCATCCCCCATGCCGTTGCTATTTCTAAAATGCAAATTTGATCATGTCTCTTTCCTGCTTAAAATTCTTCATTTGCTTCCCATCACCTTCAGGATAAAATCCAATCTCTTGGGGCGCCTGGGTGGCTCAGTGGATTAAGCCGCTGCCTTCGGCTCAGGTCATGATCTCAGGGTCCTGGGATCGAGTCCCGCATCGGGCTCTCTGCTCAGCAGGGAGCCTGCTTCCTCCTCTCTCTCTCTCTCTCTCTGCCTGCCTCTCTGCCTACTTGTGATTTCTCTCTGTCAAATAAATAAATAAAATCTTTAAAAAAAAAAAAAAAAAAAAAAAAAAAAATCCAATCTCTTTAGCATGTCACACACGGTCCTCTGTGATCTGGCCCCGGTTTCTCACTCTGGCCTCATCTGCTCCAACCCCAGTTCTCTCCCCTCATCCAACACGTCACATTTGGGCTCTCGATGTGCTGAGACATTTAGAGATCCCTGAACACGCGACGCTCGCTCACCTCTGACTCCAGCCCTTGTTTTTCCCTCGGGTTGGAGCGGCCAGACATATCTCCACTTCCAGGTCACCACAATCCCCCTCCTGGGTCCTCCTGATCCACCTGGCCCTTCAGGCCTGAGCACAGAAGATGGCCTCTGGGAGCCTGGGGGTCAGAGCCACACCTCTGCACACACATCTGTCACAACACTTACCACATTGCAGAGCACTTGTCTGTTTCTTTCTGACTCTTGTCGATCAGCTGTGAGTTGGTGAAGTCAAGAACCGCCCCTGTCACTTTTAGATCCGTAGGGCTTATGTGTGAGTGAGCCGGCCAGGGTCTGCATTAAGATTCGACTCAAAGAGCTCACGCTCTTCCCACGTGGCATCACATGTTAGTATTCGGGAATGCATTCCTTCATGTAGCAGGTATTTAATGGAATCTGCTTTATGCCAGGCTTGCTCTAGCAGTGCAGTTCCGTGGGGTTACTGGGATATATTCCTGCCTCCCTCTTCGGTCGCCGGCTTTCAGAGCAGATCCTGATCTTTTGCTATTCTCATTCTCTGATGGGATACTCGTTCGTCTTCTAGTCTGATTCCCGAATCCATTCTCTCCGCAGGTCCCACCTGCCATGTTTGCATTTATGTGTTGCTGACCTTGCGCAGGTAGGTGTCCATGGAGCTGAATTTCCAGGTTCAGCCTGCCTTATCCTGTACAGTACCGCTGCTCCCCGCTCCCCGGGTTCAGGCTCAAACACTTCCCTTCTCTTCTCTTACTTCTCTACACTCACCCAGAGTTATATACTTTGCACAACTGCAGTATCTCCACCTGTTCTCCCTGCTCCGGATCTCTCCCTTGCCAGATTAGTCCTGCTAGAGTAATCTAAACATGCTGTTTGGGCAAGGGTCAGGTTTATGGTCCTTGTTCTGATGTTCAAGGCCCTTCCACATCTCCTGTGGCTTCCCTGTCATCAAACACAATCTTCTTTCATCATTTTTCTCTTGTTAACACCCAGAGGACAGAGAGCTACAACTTTTTTTTTTTTCCTACTTCCCATTTCCTTCCACCATTTGCCTAAATGTTATCCTTCCCTTAAGGCCCAGCCCCGATCCCGTTTTCCCGAGGAAGCTTTTGGCTCTTTCGGGCCAGGACCACGTCTTTCTTCTTTGATCTATTACCATCTACTCTTACACAACCTACATTGTAACTCACTTAGGTAAGGTAATCATTTATGGCCGGTGAGCCAAATCTGGCCTGCTGCCTCTTTTTTGCAGAGCCTATGAGCTA
This sequence comes from Mustela lutreola, assembly GCF_030435805.1. Lineage (NCBI taxonomy): Eukaryota > Metazoa > Chordata > Mammalia > Carnivora > Mustelidae > Mustela > Mustela lutreola. Next base: position 70,413,119 of record NC_081303.1, on the reverse strand, counting down.
AGAATGGTTTTTACATTAAAATTTAAAAAGAAGAAAAAGAATATTTCATGACACATAAAAATTATATGAAATTCACACTTCCGTGTCCACAAATAAAGTTTTATTAGAACAGAGCCGCACTTACGGGCTTATTATTTTGGACTAGTTTCAAGCTGTAGTGGGAGCCGTAAATCATTTCAATAGAGACCATCAGGCCTGAAAAGCTTAACATAGTTACTATTTGACTGTTACAGAGAAAGCTTGCTGATCTCTGATCTAGGATCTTCAATTTTCTTTTTTTTTTTTTTTTTTTTTTTTTTTTTAAAGATTTTATTTATTTATTTGTCAGAGAGAGAGTGAGTGAGAGCGAGCACAGGCAGACAGAGTGGAAGGCAGAGTCAGAGGGAGAAGCAGGCTCCCTGCGGAGCAAGGAGCCCGATGTGGGACTCGATAGGATCTTCAATTTTCTTTCTAATTTTTGCACAGCTGCTTAAGAACTGTGGAGAGACCTGCTTCATCCAAGATAATCTTTTCAGTGCTAATTAGCCATTGATTAGAAAGGGTGGGGGGGGGACCCGAGGAGTAGGCTTCCTAGAGTGAGGAGGAGCTGGCCTAGTTAGAAATTGGCTAACTTAGGCAACCACGTCCCATTGTAAGTAAGTGTCAGAGGATCTCAGGTGAATGGGGGAAAATACTTGATCTTGTCCCCTTCTCTGTTTCGGATCTGGCAGAGAAAGTGTAGAAGCAGATTGGGTGATGTATAGAAGTGTTCAATCACCGTGTACAAACTAATATAACACTGTATGTTAACTATATTGGAATTTTAAAAAATTAAATTAGTGGGGCTCCTGGGCGATTCAGTCTGTTGAGCGTCTGACTCTCGGTTTTGGCTCATGCCATGATCTTGGGGTCTGGAGATCGAGCCCCACCCTGTGTGGGGCTCCATGGTCAGTGTGGGGTCTGTTTGACATTTTGTCTCTTCCTCTCCCTCTGCCCCTACCCCTTCTCACTCTCTCTTGCTCTAAAATAAGTAAAATATATATTTTTAAAGATTTTATTTTATTTATTTGACAGAGAGAGACACAGCAAGAGAGGGAACACAAGCAGGAGGAGTGCGAGAGGGAGAAGCAGGCTTCCTAAAGAGCAGGGAGCCCAATGCAGGGTTTGATCCCAAGACCCTGGGATCATGACCTGAGCCAAAGGCAGCTGCTTAAGGACTGAGCCACCCAGGCAGCCCCTAAAATAAGTAAAATCTTGAAAAAAAAATTTTTTTTTAAGTACTAAGGACAAAGAAAGAAAATGTGAAAGTATAGAGAAGCTAGCTAGAGAAGGGTTATTTGAGGTCTTATCTGAATCTGGTTGTTGAAAAGAGATCAGTGGTTCTTGGCTGAGAGTAGCTCAGCTATTAAATGACTCAGTTAGTACAGGCCATAGAGGAAATGATCAAAAGGGTGTCGTGGCTGAAGCTGAGGGTTTGGTTTTGGCTGCTGAAGCTGTATGTAGGCTAAGAGGTCTTACAATGTCTAGAAGGATCACAGGCAAGAGAGCTTGAAGGATTTCCTTAAAGTAGAAATGAAGGCTAGATATTTAGAGAAGCAGGACTGGCAGTTGAAGTGATCAGGGAGTTCACGACTTCTCCCTACATGTTCTGCTTCTCCTCATTCTGCTCTAACCATACTTTTCCCCTTGAAACTTACATGACATAATTATTAAGTAAAATTCCATCTTCTTGAAAAATACTCTCTACAGATTGGACTGTGGGCTTCATCTTTCACATCTGCTCCCTACACCCCACTTGGCTAGTGGACTCTGGTACTCAAACCCGGACCACCAGATGGGCTGCTCCTTGAAGTGCAGGAGGATGCAAGCTAGACTCCCGGAGCAGGACTTGGATATTGAAACCCATTTTAATGGGAACAATAGGCAAAAAGTCATAATAAGTAAGTTGTTGCATAATACGTGTGTTATACATAGTAAGTAAGTTGTGGTAATAAGTGTGTCTCCTTTTTTTTAATAGTCTTACCATCATGCCTGGTACAGTGGAGGGCACATTATCACAAGGAGACTGAATGCATAAACAGTTGTTGTTGTTTTTTTAAGTAAATTATGACATTTTTGGATTATTTATTTATTTATTATTTAAGACTTTATCTATTTATTAGAGAGAGAGAGATAGTGACAGGGATAGAGAACACAAGCAGGGCGGAGAGGGAGAAGCAGGCTCCCGCTGATGCAGGATTCAATCTCAGGACCGTGGGACTATGACCCTAGCCGAGGGCAGACTCTTAACCCACTGAGCCACCCAGGCTCCCCAGAATAAGCAGTTGTAAATTAACTTTGGTGGGGAGCCCATTACCTATTCAAGAGGATGCTAAGGTACCATCTTTTTTTCCCCTCCATTATATGGGAGGTAAGACTGATGGATTTTTTAAAAAAGATTTTATTTATTTATTTGACAGAGACAATAAGAGAGAGATCACAAGTAGCCATCGAGGCAGGCAGAGACAGAGGGTGAAGCAGGCTCCCTGCCGAGCAGAGAGCCCGTTGCGAGGCTTGGTTCCAGGACCCTGAGACCATGACTGGAGCCGAAGGCAGAGGCTTAACCCACTGAGCCACCCAGGCGCCCCAAGACTGATGGATCTTAAAATGTCTTTCCAGCCCTCAGATCTGTCATATTCCCAAACATACAGGCGCTTCACAGTTTCCCTGTTCTTTGCCACGGAATACGGTCCCCTTGCTCTGTCCGTCTCTCGTCCTTCCTCTCCCTCTTCCTACCCTCTCCTCAGCAGGCTGCCACCCTAGACTAAGTCTTATCTGCAGCACCTCTTGGCTTTACCCTTTCCACTCCTGGTTTCCTGCGTCTCGTGGACCCTCGTGGTTTCCCTCCAGCCCTTCCTTCTCGCTCTCACAAACTCGCACGCTCCCTCCTTCCCTCCTTGGTGCGCGGCCCCTTCCTCTCCCTCCTCGGCGCCCGCTCCTTGGGTTTCCGCGCTCTCAGCCCCCGACGGTCTCCCCCTCCTTCCCGCTCTCGGACCGTCTTACCCTAGTTTGGAAATGCAGCAGACCTCCGGGCCCGCCGCCATTGGGTGCGAGCGGCCGTCACTCTGCGGCAGGAGGCGCTGCCATTGGTCGCGCTGGAGGCGGGTGCGGAGCCGACTATAAAAGGCGGGCCCGGAGGCGGCGCGCAGAGCGGCTCCGACAGGACGGGGTCGGGAGGGGACGCGCGGTGGGAAGCTCGTCGCCCGGAGTCGGGGTGCGGGTTCCGGAGCGGCGGCTCCCCGCGCGAGACAGACTCTGCTCTTCGGCCGGGGCGCGTCCCCCCGAGCCCGACCACCCGCGGCCGTCGCCCGCGCAGCCCCGAGGGCCCCTCGCCTCCCCTGCACGTGCCGCGCCCCGCGCGCCCCGTCCGGCCGCCGCGATGAGCGAGGTGAGCGCGGGCGCTGCCGGGTCCCCGGCTCCGGGCGAGCCCGCGGCGGGAAGGCCGCGGCCCGGGTCCCAGGGAGCGAGGGAGGGCGCGGCAGCCCGGAGCCGCGGAGACCTCCGGGGGCGTCCCACTGCCCCTCCGGGGAAGCTCCCATCTCGGGGCGCTGGGAAACGACTGGAAGACGGAGGCTTCAAGCCCCGCGCCGTGCAGGGAGCTTTTGCTGGGGTAGGGGGGGGGACTTGGGGGCGCGGTGGCTGGAACCGGGTGTAAAGGGGACTGCAGCCTCGGGGGATAAGTCGCCTTCTCGGGATACCACCCTCTGCATCTGCCCTAGGGCTCCGAGGGCACGCGGGCTTCCCTTCGGTCCCCTGACTCCGGGGAGAAACGCTCTTCTGCATCGTCCCTCTCCGAGGGCGGTGCTGCTCTTGCTCTGGTTAGGTAGCCTTCGGCAAGAACGCCAGCCTAGCCCCCTGAGGTGGCCACTTTTCCCCTTTTGGGAAGGGGACATCCAGCCTCCTCTCATTCTGGTGGGAACTAGCCGTCGGAGGGGCCATGTCTGCTATTCCGGAGCCCCTGCATGTCCACTCCCGGGGAGCTGTCCCCTTCAAGAGGGACCTCCTTCTGCAGTACTTGTTACATCCTAGGTCTTCCTGTCACGATCCACCGTGCTTGTCCGAGCCAGAGAGAGTCCACTAATTGGCATTTTTCTCTCTTCCCAGAACACCATTCATAGGTTGGGGGTCAAAGCAGAGACTTGGGAAGACCTCTAACATGGTCTGAATGCATTGGTAGGATTCAGAATCCAGGGTCTTCCTTCCCAAGTGAAGTCAGTATGGACAGGAGCATCACAGGCTTGTTCTGTGCAACCCGGTTCCCAGCATCTTGTGATAAACCCAACTTTTCAGCTGTATGCCAGGTCTCAGCCCTACTACTTATAGCTGTGTGGCTTTAGGCCAGTTCCAAAACCATTCTCTGCTTCAGTGTTTTATCTATAAAATGGGGGGAATACAGATTGTTTTGATTCAATGAGATGATACATGCAAAGCACTTAGGACAGTGGCACAGAGGAGGCACTCAGTCTGCATTAGCTCTGTCCCTGTTTCTTCTTTTCTGCTTTTGAGTATGACAGAATATGACACAAGACTTCTCAAGAAGACCAGGCTCGTGGGCAGGGGGACAGGACCCTGGAGCCTAGGTCTCAGTTCAGATCTTTATCTTTAGTAGGAGCTCTGCTGGCTCCCACCAAAACTGTCGTCCAGGGAGCCAATTAGTGCCGACTGCTATGTTGTCTTGGTTGCCATGTCCACTAAGTTTATCCTGGAACATTTAGCTAGTCTGGGGGCTACAGATGAACTAAAGTGGTTTCTAGTCCCTCAGCTGGTTGTGACTGTGACCATGGCGGCCTTTCTGAGAGAAAAGGGGGAAAATGTATCTCTATCTCTGTCTCTATCTATCTATCTGTCTATCTGTCTATTTCAGCCTTCTTTCCTCTTGCTTCTAACATGAGCAGCCCTGATAGAAGAGAGGTTTTCTTTGCCCTCTTTCTCGCTGAGGGCCAGAGTTCAAGGCCTTAGAAAGTTGCAATTCAAGCCATCCCCTGGGAGTTTGTGATCTGAGGGCCAGGCCAACATGAAGATGTGTGGCTGGCCCGAGTTTTGGGGGGGAAGTGCACAGACTTTCTGTAGGACATTCCACAGGGACTGGCATTTATGGTGGTGTTTGCTGGAGTGACAAAGTGGTTTCGGTGACAGGGAAAACGGTTGGGTGTTTGAGGGGTAAGTCGAGTCTTGACTTACTGGCTGAACTTGGCTGGCCTCACTCAGGAGCTCAGCAGAATGATAACGATCGGACCCTTGGATGGGGACTAGCTCTCCGTGTGTGTGCCGGGCTGCCCAGTCTCCGAGGCTGTCAGATTGAGCTGGTTCTAACCAGCAATTTAGCTGTCAACTCTGCCTTTCAATATGGAGCTGAGCCTGGCTTCGGGGATGAGTCTTTACAAAATCCAGAAGCAGCCACCTGGGAGTACACATAGACTAGCTCTTTCTGAACCAGATCCCCAAAGGGGCTCTGCTTCCCTGGAGCCCGAGACCCAGCCTGTTTTCTTCCTCTGGAAAGAGCTCTGATAAAAAGCGGAAGTATTGCCCGGGGCTCTGGAGCTCTCTGGAGACTCCCGCTTCATTTCTCTCAGTGCATCCCCATGGGGCTCCTTGCTCAGGCAGAAGTGCCCAGCCCAGGAAAGCTCGGTGCACCCCAAATCTTATATAAGCTTCACCTCCCCCACCTGCTTATCTGCTTGCTTCAGAAAAACGGCCTGCCACGAGAGCATCTGGGATCTCATGGAGAGATGTCCATTTCAAGGGAGAGTAAAAGCTGGCGAGCAATCTTCAGACCCTGTGTGCCCGCAGAGCAGGGGTGCTGGTGGGGCTGCTGGGGAGGAGCTCCAGCCCTCTGCTTTGCCTCCGTGGCCGCTCGTTGTCCCTTGCTGTCCCTCAGTACTGCAGCCCGGCATCTCCCTGTCCATGTGCATGTGAATCCGTGCGCAGAGGAGCCGCAGGGCTCATCTCCAGCCTGTCGTATTCACAGCTGCAGGCAGGACCTGACTGCTGTGAATCACAGTCTGTCTCGGAGAGTTTCGTAACTTTTCTTCACCCGGTTCACTGAGGGACGGGAGAGGCGTTCACTCCCTAAGGGCTCTTGCCTCTAAAATCCCTCATCCGGTGCTGGAGCTGCTGCTTCAAGCACGGTCGGCAAGTTCTCCTGTGATCCTGTTGCATTTCTCAACTCAGAAGAGCCCTGCTGGAGGAAGCCCTTGGTGTGGCATTCTGTTGCAAGGGGGGTCTTGGATGGGAACCGCCCTCCTGGTGTCTGTCTCGTGTGTGTGCTGGCAGGGCTGGAGCAAGGAACGGATCCCTGAGAAATCTCCCTAGGAGAGAGCTTAGAGCTGATACCCCTTCTTTATTATTCTGCTTGCTGTCCTCTTTTTTTTTTTTTTTTTTTAAGATTTTATTTATTTATTTGACAGAGAAATAGCCCAAGTAAGCAGAGTGGCAGGCAGAGGGAGAGAGAGAAGCAGATTCTCTGCTGAGCAGGGATCCTGATGTGGGGCTTGATTCGGGGCTTGATCCCAAGACCCTGGAATCATGACCTGAGTCGGAGGCAGCGGCTTAACCAACTGAGCCATCCAGGTGCCCCTGCTTGCTGTCCTCTTAAGTAATAGGAACAGGATGGCACATTTGGGGGGTCACATTCTCTTTCCTGTGCATATCTGCACAGGAAATCCCCACAATGGAAGATTGGTCAGGTTGATATCTTCTGTGAGCCAGTTTTTAGGGAACCTGGTAGGGACTTGGAGGAACTCCCAGTGTCTCTCTCTCTTTCTCTCTCTCTGGTATTTTATTATGATTATGGTTCTAGTGGACATATAAAATAGAAGAGTTAGTTATTTAATATTGGGATACCTTCCACCTCTGGAAATGATCTGTCTTCCAAAGTAAGGGAAACCAGAACTTGGTTCTAGAACTTTCTTTTCCTTTTCTTAGTCACCCATCCCGGTTGTTGTCTCTGGCTGCTTGAGCAGGAGCCTGTCATTGGTGAAGGCGGATGACTGCTGTCTTCTAACCGGGAATATGGACGATTGTTTTTGCTAAGCAGCAGCTGTGATCTGTTACCTCTCAGAATGTCAAGTCTTTATAGGGGCAGGCACCTATAAATAATGTGGCTGGTGTCCAAATATGTAAATCTCATGCCTCTTTGTCTGTCTGTTGCGGGGGGGGGGGTGTCTCTGCTGATGAACGTGATGGAGATGGGGTTGAAGGGGAGAGGCAGGAGGATAGATCGGGTCAGCAATTGTCTTTTCAAGGTGGTGCTTCTATGAATGTCTTTCCCCATTTTCTGTTATTCTGTAGTTCCAAATTTTCTTTCATGAGTCTGTTTTATCATGGAAAAAAAGCTCAGTTTACAAAAATTCTTTAAGACAGAAATATAGGTATATCTTTTACCAAGAGAATCTCAAATAATATACCCAGACATTTTAGTGATATAATTTTAGATTTGTTAAGAAGCCCTAAAGCTCATACAATCCCAGATGAGGAAACTGAGGCCCAAACCGTATGTAAGATGTCACAGTGCTAGAGCCAAGACTAGGACACAGACTTCTCACAGCAAAAGAATTCCATGAGTCCTTTTTATGTGTTACCCTGGTGAGTACAGAATGCTTTAATTTATATGCAACTGTAAAGGAATAGATCACAAGTACTTTCTACAGGGAATCTGAGCAGTGTGATTTAATAAATGCTCAACTAGAGGGTAGAGAGAAAGACCAGCATGAGACAATAGTTAGCAGCAGCAGACATTTGGGTAGAATGCTAGGCAGGCCGAGTACTATCCTCCCTGAGGCAGGATAATGTCTGGTCATCCTGGAAGTGGGTGCCCGAGTGATGCTGGAGGCCCAGAGGCCCCCTTTCGTGGTTCTTAATTCCTGGTGTCCATCATTGATCCCCATAACCTGCAGAGCATCAAGGACCAGAAGGAGCCGTTTTCTTTCTGAAAAGAACTGAGAGCAATGCTCTTAACTCTAACATATTTGACTTGGAGGACCCAGTGCAGGAACAGATAGCTAAGTAAAGCTGGTGTCCCTACTAACTAAACAGGCGCTGAACATTGAGCCCTTCGCTGGGCTTCTTGACTTCCAAAAAGAGTACAAAGGCTTTGGGAGGAAAACTCTAAAAGGGGGAACAGGAGAATGTATTAGACCCGCAAAGTAACTGATGGGAGCCTGCTGGGATCCCGGGATCCTAAGTGTGTGTGGTTTTCTACATCCACACGCTGGACCGGCTGCTCAGAATGCCTTGACTTGTCCCAGAGTTGTTTTACCTGCAAGAGTAAGCAATGTGAGAAGCAGATCCAAAACCACTTTTCTTTTTTTTTTACAAAAATTTTTATTTATTTAATTGACAGAGAGAGAGAGGGAACACAAGTAGGGGGAGTGGAAGAGGGAGAAGCAGCTTCCTGCCAATCCCAGGGTCCTGAGCTGAAGGCAGCCGCTTAATGATGGAGCCATCCAGGCACCCCGCCCCCCCAAACCATCTTTTTCTAAGAGACCCGCATGCCTTGCAGGTGCCTGTAAACAAGTGCCTTGAAACCTGGCCCTCGTCCGCTCTCCTCCCCAGGTCTGACGATCGCTTCATTCCAGGCTGACTCCTGACGGCCTGCCCACCTGGGCTTCCCGGCAGCCCCCGCGCCCCAGGGGAAAGAGGTGCCATTTATCACGCTGTTGTCCCTGGTGCTGCTCCCTCCCACACAAAGCCCTCCAGCTGAGTGTTTGCTTTGTGGGCTGTGGGGGGATTAATACGTTTATTTTGGGACATTAACGCCATGGGTGGGATGCACATTGAAGATTATAGTAATAAATGATGCTTTGGCACTCCCTGCTCTCCCCCACCCCCTGCCCGCGGTATGGGGTAGGAGGCACAGCTCCAAGCCGTGTGCAGAGCAGCACAAATAACCACTCATTAAACCGTGGCAGCCCGTGCTGGGGGGAACGGCCGGGGCTGTTGACTCACTGCATACCAGAAGCTGGCATGGCCAAGGAATTCTGCCTCGGACTCCCGGGGGTGGGGTGGGGAGGTTACTGCTATTCCAGGCAACAGGGCTGGGGTGGCTTGAGGGGACGACCGGGGCTTGGGAGCTCGGCCTCTGCTTGGGTTCTGTTCCCATCGCGGGAGACATCTGAGTTATAAGGTATTTGGGTTGTATTCCTTATTTGAGGAGAAGGATGTGTGTATACAGAGCCAGAAGGAAGCATTCCTCGTTCTCTCTCTGTTATTATCTGGAGGGTGACCTTGAACAAGTCTTTCCGAGGCTGTTTGAGGACTGCAGCTGGTTGCCGTGCTGGAGTGCCGGAAGAATTGGAAGGGCTCCAGTGGCGCTCCTCATAGCAGGCTGGGGTCGCTCCCGGGGCCCCTCAGATGCCCTCCAGGCACCACCTTCATCTAGCATGGAGGTGGGGGACACTCAGTAGGGCAAGAAGGGTCCCTGGAGACCCTCTTCCTCACCACTGGGAAGCAGATGCACTCACTCCCCCTTCACGTGCCGCGCCTCTGAAACAAGCTGGGAGCTGGCAGAGCCTCGGATTTCTGTCAGTACACCAGAGAGGAAGGGGTCTTTTGGGGATCCGATTAGCACTTTTAGGCTTTGGGCCCTTTTGAGGTTTCCCTCTCCTGACCCACAGGAGGGGATTCAGAGCACCTGTGCCTATTCACGTGAGCAGAGCGACTGCCAATGAACTAGAATGTGGATACAATGTGTTTCGTTTGCAAAGCACCCCGGCCGGATCATGCAAATCCAGGCGTGCCGAGGTGCCCCTTTGTTCCTTTTGTTGCTGCTGCTAACACCCCGTGTGGCCGCTTTTCAGAGCCCTGTGGGAAGAGAAGAACAGGGAAACCTGGCTAGTTCACCTTCCCCAAGGTCAGGTCTAACCGAATGCTGGAGCAGAGGGGGTGACACTCTCTTGCCTCTCCTGGTGACACTGGTTGCTGTGGCAACACCATTAAACGATGACAAAGAAAGAAAGGAAGAAACACAGCCGGAGGAGGCAGTAGGAGTCAGGGCCAACAGCGAGAAGGTCCCTCTTTCCCAGTTACCAAGGCCTGACCACTCTCAGGTGCTTTGCCAGGATGACGCCAGCCAAGCAGCCTTCTGAGGAATGGATAGATTTGCACAACCATCTTTATGATTAAAAAAAAAAAATAGTGTGTGTGTCATGTCTTAGGGTTCTTTGAAATGAAATGTGAACCCTTATGGGGGTTCAGGACACCCCTGCTGTGCGCCTGGCGGTGGGGGTGGTGGTGCTCCAGGAGGCTCCAGGCTCCAGAATAGACAGCGGGACAGAATGCAGATTCCGCCCAGTAGACCATCGCCGGGTCCTTTCCCAGAGGCTTAGAGCCCTCGTCAGCTTTTCTGGGGACAAACACAGGGAAGATGGAGACTTTGATTTCCGGCGTCAGTTTACAGTAAAGAGTGTGGTTATGAAGTTACTGCAGTGGCAGGATAAGCCTCATGGGCCCTTAGAGCAATCCTGGGCATCGTCTTTCTTGTTCAGTTCTACATAGTGAAGATCGACTCAGTGGCAACTTTAGGCTTTGATTCCAGGACCTAAAACCCAGGGATTGCACCTACTTTTTGTTTTGTTTTGTTTTAAGATTTATTCATTTATTTGGGGAGGAAAAGGAGATGGAGAGAGAGTCTGAAGCCAACTCTGCAGAGCACGGAACCCTACGCAGGGCCAGTCTCACGACCCTGAAATTGTGACCTGAACCGAAACCAAGAGTCAGACGCTCAACCGACTGAGCCACCCAGGCGCCTCTTGCCCTCTTCTTCTGTATAACCCAGAGTTACTTCACTTCAGAACAGTAACTATTTCATATAAGCTAGGGATTCTAACATACATTGTCTCCAGCTCTTTCATCCTCTGAAATAGACATTATCTCTCTTGTGCAGATGAGAGATCTGGGCACAGCAAGGCCAAGCCATCTGCCCAATGTCACACAGCCGGGAACGGAAGAGCAGGGATTTGAAGAGGGTCAGTGCAGGTCCAGGATACGAACCCAGATCTGTCTAGCTCTACTTAATATGCTATAATGCTTCTGCCAGGAATCTGAGGCTTGCGAAATTTTCATTCACATAACTATAGAGTAACTTCTCTGTGCAAGTCATAGGTTGTTGTTACTGTGACACTCTGATACATGGTAACTGTGGATGTTGCTTTGAAGGGAATGGCAGTCTGGGGAATAGGAAATACACTTCTGGAGACGTTCTCCTTCAACCTCAGCTCCTTTTCAGACACCTAGGTTGAGTTGAGGGAAAGCATTGACCTGACGTCTGATTCTCTTCATCTCTGAGGCCCTCAGCCATCGGGAAACCACTTTGACTGCAGAGACCTGGCTTAGTTGCCAAGGAGAGCAGAAGGGGAGGTCCTTCCACTCATCCCACAAATACGTGTGTATCCTGTGTAAGGCCTTGTGCTAGACCCTGGGGGTACAGCATAGAAGAAGACAGATACAGCCCCTACCCGCATAGGAACTTGCACTGAAGTGGAAGAGAATACATTCGGGTTCTAACTACGGAATCATTACTTAGTTACATAAGTAATAAGTGCTACCAAGAAGAAATCTGGGTGCTATTAAAACATAATGAAGGCCCTTGCTGAGTCTGGGGAGGGGAGAAGAGCTTCCTGGGAGATGGAGCCCTCAAGGGGAGCTCTGAAATAAGCAGGAATTAACCAAATAAAAGGGAAGCAGTGCTAAGAGAACCATGCCCCTAGGTCCTGAGGTGGGAAGGGGCAAGGTATGCTCCAGAGACAAGGTTACTGGAGTAATCAGAGGCTGCAAACGCAGGGTCCTGATGGCCCCGCGAAGGATTTTACTTATTCTACGGGCATCAGTAACCGCTTGGGCTATTGCAGTGGCCCATGTAGGAATCAACCGTCTGAGGGCCGGTGCAGTGGGGAGAAGTGAATGGGGTAAGAGACACTTAGATAAAGTTAACAGGAGTTAATAGCGACCGGATATGGAGTGCGTTGGGAGGAAGGTGTTAAGAAGGCTTTCCAGGTTTCTGGCTCATACAGATGGATGCGATAGAGAATATTTGCAGAAGCCTCAATTGGGTCAGTAGGCTTATGAGTCCAGTTTGAGACACATAGAGCTTGAGGTTTCTTTTTTCTTTTTTAAGATTTTAAAGAAGATTTTAATTATTTATTTGAAGGAGGGAGAAAGAGGAAGAGCAGGAGCTGGGAGTCGGGGGCAGCGAGAGAGGGACCAGCAGACCGGACGCGGGGCTCGATCCCATGACCCTGAGATTGGGACTTGAGCTGGAATCAAGAGACGGTTTTCTCACTGCCTGAGCTACCCAAGCGTCCCTAGAGCTTGAGGTTTCTGTAAACATCCAGTGGAGGTGTTTTGAAACACGGAGGAGAGGTCTGGGAGAGAGAGATGCGCGTGGAGGCCTCAGTGGCGCTGTGTGCAGTGCAGTAGCCTCTAGCTGCACGTCGCTCTCCTCCTTATTAATTATTTGACCAACGATGATTGACTAATTAGTTAAAATTAAATAAAATTATAAGTCTCGGATGCCCGGGTGGCTCATTGGGTTAAAGCCAATGAGCTTTAGGTCATGATCCCAGGGTCCTGGGATCGAGCCCCACATCAGGCTCTTTGCTCAGCGGGGAGGCTGCTTCCCTCTCTCTCTCTCTCTGCCTGCCTCTCTGCCTACTTGTGATCTCTGTCAAAGAAATAAATAAAATCTTAAAAAAAATTATAAGTCTTGTTCCCCGGTTGCACTAGAAACATTGCAAAGTATTCAGTAGCCGCACGTGTTTAGGGGATCGCGTGTATTAGAACGCACAGATAGAAAATGCCACAGAACATTCTACGGCAAGCTTTCTCTGTCATGGGCTGGATACTAAATATTATTCGCTTTGTGGACCTATATGGCCTCTGTCGCAACTATTTAGCTCTGCTGATGTCGTGCGAAAGATAAGTTGTAAACAGTGGGTCCTGCTGCCAAACTGTATTTACAAAAACAGGCTAGAGGCCAGACTTGGTGGCTACCGGACAGAACTGGCAGAAATGATAACAGGTCAGAGGTCCAGGTAGCATCATCTAGGAAGAGAGAGCAGCAGGGGGCTAGCTCTAAACCTGGAGGGCCTCTGGTCCTTAAACATTGGGCAGAAGTGCCCAGAAAGATGGGAGAAAAAGTAGGAAAAAACCATGATGCCTCAGGAGCCAGGGAAAGACTATGGGAGAAGAAAGGTGAAATGATCGAGCCTCGAATGCTTCAAGAGGTCAAGCCAAAGGGAGATCACGCCTTCGCATTTGACTGGATGGCAGGGAGAGTATGGGTTATCTAGGGAGGAATGATTTCTGTGGAGCAGGAGGAGGAGAAGTGAGGCTGAAGTGGGTTGGAGAGTGTGGGAGCTGAGGACGTGGGAGACGGTAGGTGTTCAGAGAGCTCAGCTTTAAGAGAGGGGGGTGGGAGAGGCCGGGCCCCTCCTGCCACCCCACCTTTCTAAGTGGTCCTTCTCAGTCTTGGCCAGCCTGCTGACCGCTCCTTAACTGTTTTCCACACTTAAAACATTAAGGTCTAATTTTGATGCAGTAAAATTGACCTTATCAGTGTATAGTTCTGTGAATCTTTCTTTTAAATATTTATTTATTAAAAAAAGATTTATTTATATCATTTTTGAGACAGAGAGACAGAGCATGTGGGGTGGGGGTGGGCAGAGGGAGAGAGAGAATCCCAAGCAGACTTGTCACTGAGCACAGAGCCGACTCGGGTCTCAGTCTCACGACCCCGAGATCATGACCGGAGCCCAGACTGACTCAGATGCTTAACCGACTCAGCGGTCCAGATGCCCCAGGTCTGTAAACTTGACAAACACGCAGTCATGAAACCACCACCACAATCAAGATACAGAGCAGTTTCATCATCCCTGAATTCCCCACTTCTGCTTCGTAGTCACCCCTCCCGTCACCTCAGCCTTCATCAGGCATTGAGCTGATCTTTCGGTTTTCACTATAGTCTTGCCTTTAGAAGAATGTTGTGCAATTCTTTCATTTAACTTCGTGCCTTTTTTTTTTTTTTTTTTAAAGTAAACTCAGTTGAGGGGCACTTGTGTTGGTTCCAGTTTTTGGTGATTAAAAGTAAAGCTATTACAAACATCCACTTACAGTTTTCTGGGTAGGGGCTTTAATTCCGCTTTGGTAGATACCTAGGAACAGGATTCCTGGTGTTAGCAATAAAGGTGTGACTAACCTGCCCACGTAGTTGCACCATTTTTCATCCCCAGCAACAATGTACGAGAACTGCAGACACTCTGTGTCTCTGCCGGCACTTGGCATTGTCGTTTCAAAGAACCATTCTACTAGGTACGTAATGGTATCTCAGCGTGGTTTCAGTTTGAATTTCCCAAATGACTAATGATGTCATGTATCTTTTCCTGTGCTTGTTTGTCATCCACGCATCTTCTAATGGGAGAAGTCCAAATATCCTGCCCACTTTTACAAACTGCATTCCTGTTACCAGACATTGAAAGGTCTTTATTTATCTGGGATACAAGTCCTTGGTCAAATATGTGATTTGCAAATGTTTTCTTCCAGTCTGTAGCTTGTCTCTTCATTCTCTAAGGACTGTCTTTCAAAGAGCAGTTCTTGTTAAATATTGATAAATAAATATCTATTCTAGTTAAAAATAGAGCCACCCTGTGATCCAGCAATGGCACTACTGGGTATTTAACCAGAGGACACAGAAATACAGATTCAGGGGCGCCTGGGTGGCTCAGTGGGTTAAGCCGCTGCCTTCGGCTCAGGTCATGATCTCAGGGTCCTGGGATCGAGTCCCGCATCGGGCTCTCTGCTCAGCAGGGAGCCTGCTTCCCTCTCTCTCTCTCTCTCTCTGCCTGCCTCTCCATCTACTTGTGATTTCTCTCTGTCAAATAAATAAATAAAATCTTTAAAGAAATACAGATTCAAAGGGGTACACGCACCCCAATGTTTATAGCAGCACTATCTGCACTAGCCAAACTATGGAAAGAGCCCAAATGTCCATTGATGGATGAATGAAAAAGAAGATGTGATACAGGGTGCCTGGGTGGCTCAGTGGATTGGCGCCTCTGCCTTCATCTTGGGTCGTGATCTCGGGGTTCTGGGATCGAGCCCTGGCATCAAACTCTCTGCTCAGCGGGGAGCCTGCTTCCTCCTCTCTCTCTGCCTGCCTCTCTGCCTGCTTGTGATCTCTGTATGTCAAATAAATAAAAATCTTAATAAAAAAAAAAGAAGATGTCTCACACACACACACACACACACACACACACACACGATGGAATACGACTCAGCCATCAAAAAGAATGAAATCTCCCCTTTTGCAATGACGTGGATGGAACTAGAGTGTGTTATACTAAGTGAAATAAGTCAGTCAGAGAAAGACAAATACTATATGATTTCACTCTTATATGGAATTTAAGAAACAAAACAGATGAACATGTGGGAAGGGGTAAAAAGAAAGAAGGAAGCAAACAGAAGAGACTTTTATTGATACAGAACAAACGGAGGGTTGATGGAGGGAGGTGGGGGGGCTAGAAGGGCCATGGGTATTAAGGAGGTACTTACGGTGAGTACTGGGTGTTGTATGTAAGTGATGAATCACTAAATTCTATTCCCCAAACCAATATTACACTATATGTGTAATACAAAGAGCAGTTCTTAATTTTGACAAAGTCTAATTTATAATTTTTTTTCTTTTATGAATTTTATCTTTGGAATATCTAAGAAATCTTTGCCTACCACAAGGTTGCAAATTTTTTTTCTATATTTTCTTCTAGAAGTTTTATAGTTTTAGGTTTTGTATACATTTGGAGTTAATTTTCTTATGAAGTGCAAGGTTTAGATTGAGTTTTTTGGTTGCTGGGTTTTTTTTTTACATGGCTCTTCATATTTTTTGGAAAAGATCCTCCTGACCTTTAAATATTGGGGTTCCTCAACGTGTGGTCTTAGACCTGCTTCTTTTCCCTGTAATGGTAGTTGAAGAAGGAATTCAGATTGAAGAAGCCTTCTTTTCCTGTTTTAAAAAGAGGGAGAGGTGTGTGTGTGTGTGTGTGTTTTAAGATTTTTTTGTTTATTTATTTGAGAGAGAGAGAGGGAGAGAGAGAGAGCGCGAGCATGAGAGGGGGCGGGTCAAAGGGAGAAGCAGACTCCCTGCTCAGCAGGGAGCCTGATGCGGACTGGATCCTGGGACTCCAGGACCATGACCTGAGCCAAAGGTAGTCGCTTAACCAACTGAGTGTTGGACCTCCCAGGCATCCCAGAGGAAGATGTTTTATATATGAGAGTGAGGGGGGCTGACTCTAAGGAGTCCTGAGAAGGGGAGTGGGACCCAAAGCTCCGACGGAAGGACAGGAATTCATCCGAACACTGATGAATGCCCTGGGAGGAGGTATCGTCCAGGAAAGGGAGGCCGTGTGGTGTCGGATCCCACTCTGTGCCCTCAGAGCCTTTCTTTAGGCTAACAGGCCTTGCCTCTCCTTTTCCTCCTCCTCCCGTGGGGAGGGAGAGTCGACAATTTTGAACTGCAGAGGAAACAAGCGTATACTCCTGGGGACCCGTCCGCCGCCGAGATGACGGAATGGAACACTGGGGTACGTCAGGCCCCGAGGGCAGGAGAGGAGGAACACGGGAAGGTAGGCGAGGAAAGCAGGAGGGCCCTCTGGGGGAAGGTGGGGGTGGAGGGGCCTCGCGGCTGCTCATTAGTGTTTGCTGCATGTTGAGAAGTGGGAAACATTTCGTCCGTGTGCACCGTGGGGCTGGGCTTGAACCAGACAACACGCGCGCTAGAAATGCGGAGTAACAGACCTGACGGTGAGCGAGGGAGTCATTCGAAATGGAAACCAGTGGGACGGTCCTACCCACGGAATTCTCAGAACCTGAGCGGGCGAGCATCTGGCCCTGGGAGTGCAGAACATGCCCTCGGGTTATAGCTGTCCCCCGAGGCCAATCTACTGTGTGTCCGGACGCCCACTGCGCACAGGTCAAGATAAAAGAATCAGGGTGGTCAGCTCCGCGTGCGGAGTAGGACTCTGAGTCAGTAGGCATGGTCTGGGATCAGGCTCTATAATAAGATTTCGCCATAATGGGTGGACAGGACACCATTCTCCATGTTCCTGGTAGAACACGGGTGAAGTAGGGCTCGGGACTGGATTGAAAGACCTGCCCTTGACGGTGGGAATGGTGGGACGTCCTAATCCCTAGGACTTTCCTGCCTACCTTCCTTCCTTGGCTAGACTGGGAGAGACCGCATAGCAGCACGGCGTTTGAAAGTGTGGAGTCGAGTCAGACTGTCTTTTTTTTTTTTTATTTGGGAGAGAGTGCGAGAGAACATGAGAACATGAGCCCGGGAGGCGGGCAGGTGGGGGAGGGAGAGGCAGACTCGCCACTGAGCAGGGAGCGCACATGGAGATCGTGATCTGTGCCAAAGGCAGACGCTTAACCAACTGAGCTCCCCAGGCGCCCCAAGGAGTCAGACTGCCTTGATTCAGATTCTGGCTTTGCTACTTCTTAGCTGTTATGACCGTAGGCAAGTTAATGACCCTCTCTTACCTCAGTTTCCATGCCTGTAAAATGAGAATAGTAGCAAGAGCCATCTTATGGGGCTGCCACAGTGACTCAGCGTGCCAGTGTTTGTGGTGTGTGCAGACACGTGACTGGCACATAGGCAGTATTACACATGTGGTTACTAATAGGGCGAGGGGCGGTGGCGTGTGCAGGCCCCGACTCCCTTCGAGATCCCCCGCTGAGTCCCATAAGGAAAAGGAAGGACCTGCCAGGTCACATCACTGTTGTTATTCCTGACCAGAAGGGCGCCCGGGAGTTCGTAATGCATACCTGGCTAGGACGTGAGGCAGAGAGAGTGGAGAAACCCTCCCTGGGCACAGCGATTTGTGGGGCCAGCATCGATGCTGGGGAGGTGGAGTTTGCGGGACAGGGACTCTGACCGAGCAGTGTCTGGTTCGCCCAGAGCAGACCTCGTGCCTCCTCCGTTCACCCACAGCGCAGGGAGTCTGACTGCTTACAGGTGATGTACCAGAGGACCTCGGTTCATCGAATAGCGCTGAGTTTCTGGAAAACAACCCGAGGGTTGGGGCAGAGACCAGGCACCAGTAAAGGGCAGAGAACTAGACAGAGTGTGGGCGCTAACAACCTGTGATCTAACTGTCCCCACCCCCAACCTCAGCAAATCACCAAAACTAAATCTAGAAATCCAGTGTTCCGAGCAGCTATTTTGAGAACTGGCTAGAGAGGGCGGAGGGGCAGGGGGTAGAAGCCTCCTCGTACTACTTTCCCGCGGAAGGCGCCAGGGAGATTTCCAGGGGCCTTGTGAGCAACAGGGGTTTTCTCCTCCTTACAACACCCTTTTCTGGTCTCCCCGGCGCCCTCTTGTACATTTACGGCGAGTGGAGCTGAGAAGCCCTGGAGGACCAGACAGCTGAGCCGTGGCTCCATTCCAGGGTCCATAATCTCAGGAGAGACTCAGGAAGGGGGACAGCTGGCAGGGCAGAGGGGTGGGGAGTGGTGGCCTGGATGGTTCTGTCCTGACACATATTCGGGCTTGGGAGATGGTCAAGATTAGCTCACCCGGGAAGCGAAGTAGAGGAAGAGTCAGCCATCAGAGGGGAGATATTTAGAATTGGGTCCAGATTTTCCTCCAGAGGGGAAGGGCTGGGGTGAGAAGAATTGAGCTGGTGGGTAAAGGGATAGGCTTAGAGTCAGTCAGAGGGATAACAGTTAAAGCCAGGATCAGAGTCGGGGATTTGCCTGGCAATAGAGAAAGTAGGAGTTAACGTCAGAGATCATGGCACTATAGAATTTGCCTCACGACCCATGACTCTTTGGTCTGGACTGTGGACTGTTAGCCTGTCACCCACCCATGGCCTGCTTTTGCAGTGTGGACAAGCCTCTTGCAATGGCGGTGTACCAGAGTGAACCCGGTCACGCGGGTGACTGCTGGGCCATTGTATCGATCGTGTGCAAATAAATAAATAAATAAATAATGACTGGGACCACAGGAAGGTCACAGGGGAAGAAAGCAATGACCAGCCGGTGTCCCAAGAACGACCGTTCTTTTCATGGACCCTTTCTTTGGGCCAAGGGGGATTAGCAGAAACTCCCACAGAGTTTCCAGATTTTTAAATAAATAAACAGATAGATAGATAAGCAGTCTATATCCTTTACAAAATTGGACCATATCATTCCACAACCTACTTTTACAAATGCTTACTTTTTGTTTTCCTTTAAATTATTGTTGTCTCCCCGCCCAACTTTTTATTCAAAAAACTTATCCGAGTTGAAAGAATAATAGTTCAGTGTGCATCCAGATGCTTTTCACCTACATTTGGTCATTGCTGGCACATTGGTGTGTTTGGGCGAGCATGTGACAGTCCTTCAGCTTGTGGAAGTAGTACAGCCTGGTGGCTGAACGCCGAGTTCGTTGCTCTGCAGCCCGAAGTCAGCTCTGCTGGTTTCTAGCTCTGTGGCTTGACCTTGGACACTGTCTTTAACATCTTGAAGCCTCGTCCGTCAATTATAAAATAGGGGTGACACCTCGGAAATTTCAGAGGATTCAATAGGATAATGTTAGGCATGTAATAAATGCTCAGTAAATATTGTTTGGGCGCTTGTCTTATCTCTTCACTCGGTGTGGAAGTTCGGGACAGTCTCATAACTGGTTTCTCTTTACATCCGTGTCCATCACCCTGCTGCGGGCCCTGCGTGCTGCCTGGTATTCCTGCCTGCCGGGACTCACTGTTTCTTACTTTCTTACGTGATCGTCTCACTCGTTCGCTTTTCTCCTCAAACCTTTCCTTTTTTTAAAAACGTTTTCTTTTTTAAGATTTTGTTTATTTATTTGACAGAGAGAGCACAAGCAGGGGGAGCAGCAGGCAGAGGGCGAGGGACAAGCAGATTCCCCACAGAGCAGAAAGCCCAATGCAGGGCTCGATCCCAGGACCCTGACGTCATGACCTGAACCGAAGGCAGACGCTTCGCGGACGAGCCACCCAGACACCCCCAACAAAGTGATTCCCTAAAAACATGTCAAGCCATGTTTCCTTCTGTCCCAAACTTTGTAACGCTTTCCCATCAACTCAGAAAAAAAGTCTAAGCCTTTGCTGTGGTCCAGAGACTTCCATATTCTGGCCGTCCACCCAACTTCCTAACTTCTCTCTCCCTTATTCACCCGGCTCCAGCCATGCTGGCTTTCTTACTCTTCCTTCAGTAGAGCCAGGCACAAAACCTGCCACAGGGCCTTTCCATCTCATGTTTCATCCGCCTAGAAGGCTCTTCTCCCACACATTCACATGGCTCACTTCGATGTCATTCAAGCCTCTGCTCAAATGTCACTCATCTCAGAGGCCTTCCTAGACTACGCTCTTCTGTTTTCCTTCTTGAAGCGTGTCACAACTGGCATCGTTGTTCAATGAGTTCAGGAATTTATTTTGCTTGCTGCTGTGTCTAGAATAATAGTTGGCCTGTGGGAAGCACCGGTACAGTAGTTGGAGAAATGAATCTGATGTTTCTTCTATACTCGGTTAGTGCCTAGAACCAAACACGAGGAAGTGGTTGATGAATATTTATCAAAATTGGGCTTAAATGGCATAATCTACACAGCATGCTCTGGAATTTATCGACTTCTTAAAGCAGAACCCTGATACCTGGCAGTCATTTCACCAAGGTTTGCTTCGGTAAAATGAGGGAAGATGCCGTGTACTCCACGGAACTATTCTAAGGATGAGATACAGAACCTTCGTGAGAAGCCCTCAGTTCCTGTATTTTAGCAAATAGCAAATACTCAGATTGTGAAATGAGTAAACAGACTCCACGTGTACCCAGGAGCCCACGGGTATGACTTGATCTCAAGATGAAGTGTGCTTGAGACAGGAGTGTCCAGATGGAGCAACTCTATTGATACGATTCCGGGGATAGGGAATCACTGTTATTTTAACTTGAACTCTCCATCTGGACAGAGAGGCTAGAAAAAACACACATATCAGTTGACTAATCTAATTCCAAATTCATGGCCTTGGACTGAGGAGGGGGACCCAGTGCTTCCCAGCAATGCTGTACCATCAGTTCCATCACTTTCCTGCTTTCCTTAGACGAGTGTCGCAAAGCTTCTTTCCCCTTTCTTCAAGATCTCTTCCCTGCTCCTCTGGGATGATGACCTTGTTACTATTTTACTTCAAAAACAGAAGCAATGAGAAGAGACCTTGTACATGTCCCCACCTGCCTGCTTGTGGGCCCAAAGCTCTACTTTCCCTCCAGTTACTGCGGGTGATCTGTCCTTATCCTGTTCGGGGCCACCCGCTGCTCATGCACTGGGTCTCATTCTTTCTCCTCCTGCAAGGATCCTCTTTCTGTCCTACCGTTTGTCCTTCTCTACTGAGTCATTTTCTTTCTTTCTTTTTTAGATTTTGTTTATTGGAGAGAGAGAAAGAGAGCAGGAGCACAAGCAGGGGGGCACAGAGGCAGAGGGAGAAGTAGACTCCCCACTGAGCGGAGAGCCTGACATGGGATTTGATCCCAGGACCCTGGGATCATGACCTGAGCCAAGGCAGATGCTTCACCGACTGAGCCACCCAGGCTCCCCTCTCCTGAATCATTTTCATAAAACACAATCTTTCTATAATTTCTGCCATCATGCCCTGTATCCCCCTCAAATATCCCCTGCCGCCATTTTGGGGGAACTTGTTCTCTCTTCGCTGCTTCAGTGTCTCTCCTCCATTTTCCTCACAAACCCATTCTACCCAGACTTTTGCGTCTTGCGCTGTGACTTTTCTTGTCAAAGCCCCCGGTGATTTCCATACAACAAAACCCAGTGGCCCATCCCGGCTGCTTCAGTGTCTCTCCTCCATTTTCCTCACAAACCCATTCTACCCAGACTTTTGCGTCTTGTGCTGTGACTTTTCTTGTCAAAGCCCCCAGTGATATCCATACAACAAAACCCAGTGGCCCATCCCGGCTTATCTTACTTGGCCCACCTGCTGAGTTGGACGCAACCAATCACTCTCTCCTGCTTGAAATAGTTTCTTGACATGCTTTCTAAACCCCTATAATCTCTTGGCTTTCTTCCTACTTGACTTCTCAATTTTTCTCAATTTTTCCTCTTTTTCTACAACCTCTCATCACTGGAATGCCCCAGGATTTGATGCTTTTCCCTTCTTTATCTAACGGTGGTCCCCAGTCCGGTGGCTTTAAATGTCATCCGTAGGTAAATAACGGGCTCATTTATATCTCTAAGCCAGATCCTACTCCCTAACTCCTTTTGGATATCCAGCAGCTTATAAAAACATCTCCTCTTGAGTGATTAATAGGCTTCTCTTTTTCCTTAAACCTGCTGCTCCTGCAGTCTTCTCCATTTCAGGAAATGACAATTCTTTTTTTTTTTTTTTTTTTTTTTCAGTTCCTCGAGTCAAATACTTTGGAGTCATCCTTGACCACTTTCTCAAAAATGCCACTTATCCCACCAACCTAGTCCCTTTGGCCATAGCTTGAAAATATCCCCAGGATTGAGGGGCGCCTGGGTGGCTCAGTGGGTTAAGCCTCTGCCTTTGGCTCAGGTCATGATCTCAGGGTCCTGGGATCGAGCCCCACATCGAGCTCTCTGCTCAGTGGAGAGCCTGCTTCCCTTCCTCTCTCTCTGCCTACTTGTGATCTCTGTCTGTCAAATAAATAAATAAAATCTTTAAAAAAAGAAAATAAACCCAGGATCGAACCCCACCTCACCACCCCCGGTGCCCCTTGTGCAGACCCAAGCAACCGTTATTTCCTGCCTCACTCTCTGCAGGAACCTCCTATCAGGTTTTCCTGCTTCCTCCCTCGTGCCCTCTTTGTGCAAAGTGATGGTCTCCAGTGCCTTCTCATCTCACTTGTGAAAGTCAGACTCCTTAAGAAGACTCCCAAGATCCTACATCATCTGCCCGCCTGAGTTCTCTCTGACCAGTCTCCGTCCCCTTCCTCCTGCTTCCTTCCTCCCTTACTCCAGCTGCATCGGCCTCTTGCTACTGCTCGGATAGGCTCCTCTCACTTCCCACGGCCGTCAGCACCTCCTGCCTGGACTCGGGTAACCCTTCCTCCTTTATCTCTTTTAGCCTTTGGCTCAAATGCCACTTCCAGACAGAATTTTCCTGACCACTCTCGGTAAAACTGTATTTCTCCATTCCCACGAGCACTCACGACCTGCTTCCTGGTCTTTCCTCAGCAACACTTATCACCCCCTAACCTAACATTTTGTTGAATAGTCTCTCTGGATACTAGAATGTAACCCCATGAGGGCAGGGTTTTTTCTGTTTTGTCCTCGCAATGTTCCTAGGACCAATAAATGCTTGTTGAATGAGGGTTTTTTTTTTTAAGATTTTGTTTATTTATCTAACAGAGAGGGACACAGCGAGAGAGGGAACATGAGCAGAGGGAGTGGGAGAGGGAAAAGCAGGCTCCCCGCTGAGCAGGGAGCTCGATGTGCGATGTGCGATGTGCGGCTTGATGCCTGGACCCTGGGATCATGACCTGAGCAGACACCTAACGACTGAGCCACCCAGGCGCCCTTGTTGAATGAGTTTTGAGGACTTTTCTCCCTCTCTCTGATCTTCAGAAGACTGAGGAGTGCACCTGGTAAAAGGAGGACCTGAGAGCGTTGATGATGAGTCTATAGGGACGGCACCTTAATGATTCTATGAACATCTAATACTCGGATTTTTCTTTTCCAGCTGAATACCAAAACATCCCCAGCAACCAACCAGGCACCTGGCCCAGAGGAAAAAGGTGAGTGGTGTCAGGTCTGTTGGTGTGTAGAGCACGTGAATATGGGGATGCCAGGACAGGTAGGGCCATAAGTCTGGACGCTCCTAGAGTCGGATGTAGTTGGAATAAGAATGTGGACAAGCCACTATACCTGTAGGCTTTCTTCCACTTTTTCCTAAAAAGGAAATCTACTGGTATTTACTCCTTGATTCTGGCTCTGTAATGCTTGGAAACAGGCACCGTGATAGAAGGAAGCTCATGAGATTATCCAGCCACTGTCTCAAGCAGAAATTGGGGGAAAGCTGGGTAAAGTCAGTATGCTCTCTTTGAGTTGTAAGACTGAGGAATAAGTGATAATAGATGACATTTGTCCTCTTGGTCTAAGAGTGGCAAAGCTCCTGAGTAAGTTGAGCTACTTCTCAGCCTAGGTACCCCGACTAAGTCTTCCAGGAGAGTAATCAGACATTTCTGGTTCCAGCAAAGATTGTAGAACCTCCCAGAGCCCAGCAGGAAATGGACCCTAACCATCGTATTTGAGGCCTGGAGAAAGGGGCTGGGGCAATGCAGGTTTACTTGTCAGTGACTCTCTCTCAACTATCTGCAGGGAAAGCTGGCAATGCCAAGAAGGCTGAGGAGGAGGAGGAGATTGACATTGACCTGACTGCGCCGGAAACAGAGAAGGCCGCCCTTGCCATCCAGGGCAAGTTCCGGAGATTCCAGAAAAGGAAAAAGGATCCCAGCTCCTGAACCACCAGCCTTGCCCTTCACCTCTTCCCTCTCCCCTTCACCGCAGCCTGACTCCTATGTGTCTTTGTCTCTTGGTCCCTCCAGCCTCTTGTTGAGGCAAGTTCAACCCTTATATATTATTTTCTCTGGTCCCCCCTCCTGCCATCACAACAGTAGAGGCTCAAGGAATGTGGGGGAAGATGAAGAGTTCAATTGGCAGCCACTTGCCCAAGGGCGGACCAGTTTGTCCTTGGGATAAGCCTCCTTGACCAGTACCCGTGCCTGGCCTGTGAGGTTGAAGAGCAGAGGCTGTAAGGCTGAGAGAGGGACCCTGGACAGTGCTGGGGGGAGGGGAGAACCTTCAGAGTAGGGTGCCGGAGGGTGGGCCTAAGCATCGTTCCACCAGTTGCAACAGTCACACTTCAGGTAACGTGTTTCTGCTCTTATGTCCTTCTGCACCAACACACCCACCTTCCCTCCTGTGAGCTAAGCGACAGGGGGGACTGGACCCTCCCTCTGCTCAAGGCAGACCCAGATCAAGCACCTTCCACATTAGTGCATGCTGCGTAGGCGAGTTCCAAGGAAGGAAGCGTGGGGTGGGTGGAGGCCCCAGGGATTTCCGTCACCGTCCAGTCCAGGACCATCGGGGCAGAGGAAGAAGAGGTTTCAGAGGAGCGCGGGCAGGGAGCTGGGCCTAGAGTAGATTTGGGGATGAAAGAAAGGTAAAGGAGACACCCCTGCTGCCGGTAAATGTGGACGAGATGAAGGATTTCTGCTACCCTGCCTACCTCCAGCCTCCCATACCCAGCCATCCTTAGAGGCCACGCCAACCCAGGGACCCCTGGAGTTCCCACCTCCCCCACTGTGCAGTCAGAGCAGAGTGGAATAGCCGCTCTGTGATTCGAGCATGTTGAATCATGATTAAAAACAACAAAACAAAACCCCAGTGGGGTCATCTAGCCTCTACTTCTGTTTTTTCTTGGGACGAATGCGCATGTGGCCTCGGGGAGGGTGGGGGCCTGACCGAGGGACCGACCGCGTAGACCACACCACAGCACAGGAACCAACACTGCCCAAGCAAGCTGTAGACTGAGACCCATCCCTTTCTCCCTCCCACCTCCCCCCTCCCTCGACCTTGCCCTCACCTTGATTCACCGCCCACACAGTCTCTGTATGCTGCTGTCACCAGGTCTCTGTATGCGGCTGTCACCACCCCCGTGCACACCTGCGAGGCTGCTAGCCGCCTTCCCGCTTGCCTTCCCGCTCGCCTTCTGGCTGAAAGCACTCTTGGGATCTATCCTGTGGAAAACAAGCCCCACCTTCCTTGCTGCCTATTCCCAGATGACCGCTCGCTGTCCCTCCTGCTTTGGTTTCCTCCCACACTCCCTCTCCCTCCCACTGTTTCTCTAACGTAGGGGAAGGAGAAGACGACTCTGGGTCAGTAGAGAACACCACTGTCATGCTGAAGATTTTAAACCATGAATTAAATAAAATGACGGCATTCCGGAGAGCTCACACTGCTGAGAACTGGTCTCTATACATTGAGACCGGAAGCCGAATCCTGGAAGATCAAGCAAGAGAAGCTCATTCTCACACACGCTCTTCACGTCTTAGCACTCACCCTTGCTTTCCTGATTCAAGAATACAGGAGCTGAGGGGTCGCCGGGTGGCTCCGTCTGTTGAGTGTCCGGCTCTTGGTTTTGGCTCAGGTTCTGATCTCGGGGTTGTGGGATCGAGCCCCTCTATGGGGCTCTGTGCTCAGCGGGGAGTCTGCTTGAGATTCTCTCCCTCTCCCTTTGCCCCCCTCTCTCCCTTGCTCTCAAATGAATAAAAATAAATGAAAAAACAAACAAAGAATGCTGATGCTGAAACCACGCAGTGGCTGGGTGTAGAAAGCAAGGGACAATAGCCCTGGAAGGAAACCTATACCCGGAAGCTGACCGTTGCCTAGCAAGCCTGTGGCTGCAGGATATTCCATGGACAGGAGATGGGTGTTGGTTGTGCCTCACCTGGGTCTGGCCCTGTGGGCACTGAGGTAAGATAGGTGCTCCCTGTTCCCAGCGATCTGGGCTTCTGAGAGCTGGGGTGCTAAGGAAACAGCAGGGTTGGCCATCAGCCCGCTCCTGTTGGCTCCGCTGCATGGAGGGTTATCAGCCTTTTGGGTTTTTTGCCACACTGATCTAGAGCGTGGTGCTGAAATGATTTTCAGCGTGGCTTTTCAGCCTTCACCATTTTTTGCTTTAGAAGCATTACACTTGCCCTCAAGACGTCTTAAAAGAAAGGGCATTGTAGCAAAAATGCAGTCTGTAGGTTTGGAAAAGACAGTTCTAACCAGAAAGATTTGGGCATCTTTCACGGAGCCAGTGGTAGTTCTCAGTAAAGGTTCTCAAAGCCAGTTCCTCTGGGCCAGCCTGCTTATTCTGGCTGCGCGGGACTCAAATTGACCCTCTTCTCCTCCTGTAGCTCCTCCTTGGCATCCCGGGCTTGGTCTGGGAGCTCTTGCATCGGGCCCCAGAGCCCTATTTCTCTTCCCTGTCCCTCTGGTTCCTGCCGCTGGAGACACAATCCTGGAGTATTCGTCAGTAAGGAATTGTTCTTGGGTGCTTTGATTTGTGGAGCAGAAACTGCAAGTCTGTGGGGACTGGTGAGTGCTCTTCTACTACATGGCTTAGCAGAAGAGGCAGGCAGAAACAGTCAAGGGGAAAAAAAGCAAATTCAGTTGTCACATGTCTTATCACTGACATGCCTTTTGGTGCTTTTCCATCTGTGTTGGGAGGGTGGTTGGGCTGGGAAGGCGACCCTGACGGAAGTGGAAGAGGTCTGGAGAGCTGAGCAGGGGGGATCTTCGGAACATGTCCCCAGAGCCCAGACTTGAAGGTGAAGGTTTTGGGAGAAATTCAGGCAGCTAACGGGGACAAGGATCCTGCTTCCTGGGACAACCTACTTTCAGGGACTTGGAGTCCTTGCTGGGAAGGACCCTTGACCTCTCCTTGATCTGGTCCCAGTATAGAGGCAGCTTTCCCATGTCCATCTCTTTCTCCTGCACTTGACTCCTGCCCTAATGTCCTTTTGGGGAGCTGCCCTTCCTGCCCAATTCTGCCCTCTTGCCCTTGCTGTGTTTCCTTTATTTCTGGGGCTGTTTGCAGTGTGTGTGTATTTGTGTGCGTGTGTGTGTGTGTGTGTGCGCGCGCGCGCGTGTGTGTGTGTGTGTGCGTGGCTATTCTTGGGAGCAAATTTGCTTCTGCTGTACTTGTTCCACGAGACCCAGCCCTTACGGGACTCACTCTCCAGCGACCTGTTCCTTCCTGTTCCTCACCATCTCCTCCCCAAATGCAGCACTTCTGCTGCCTGCACCTCTGAAGACTGAGGGTTCAGAGGTCGGGAAGTTTGTTTTTTTTTTTTCTGGTCTTTTGGGTAGCCGCTCGGACTCGAGATCTACAAAGGCAGGGACTCACAGTCCATAGATGGTCAGAAAGCAAGCCCTTTCTCAAGGGTGCAGGAGACACTCCTTCTTCCTTTCTGGACCACGTCCCTCCTCCACCAGCCGTGTTAGCGACAGCACCCCCTCTTCCATCCAGCATTCTATTTTTTCCTTAGTGTGATGATGATGTTGATGGTGATGATGATGGTGGTGATTGGCTTTTCTTATTCCCCAGTCACCTAGACCTTCAAAGAATGAAACATGGGAGCCATCTCTGCTAGATTAGCTGCGAGCATTCTTACTCACACGCAACTCCGTCAGCTTCAGTTTCTTCGTAGCTGGGGTCCTTAGGAATGTTCATCCCCCAGTTTGGGGTACTCCTTAGCGTAATGCTCCCTGAAGGGCATGAATGGTCATGACCATGTTCGTATCTAAGATTTGTAAATGACTAGTGTCAGGCACTTTTACATGTATCAACTCATGTAATTCTTAGACCCCTATGACATAGATACTATTATCCCCATTTTACACACGAAGAAACTGAGGCACAGAGAGATCAACTAACCTTTCAAAGTGAAGCGAATGGTCAAGCCAGGACAGGAACAGCAGTCTGGCTCTAGACTCTGCTCCTTGTACCACCTTAGGGAGGTACTGGATGAGTAGAGGCAGATAGCCCAGAAAGCATGGATGTTGTCCAGCCAAGTCTGAGGGTAGGGCTCCCCTTAGCTGAGCTCAGGCATATCTACGTGGTCTCTTGTGGCCCACACAGCTAAGATCTGGATCCTCCCTGACCCCCCGCCCTCCTTCCAGGGAAGGACCAGATTTGGCTTTACCGGACTGCTCTGCCAGCCTCCAATCTAGAATTCCATCGGCCCCATCGATCTTATCCAGCCGCCTTCCCTGGTGCCGGATGGCCTGAAACGGAGACTGAAATGGGTCTCAGAGCTTGGGAGGTAGGGCTGGTACATGGGCCTAGGAAGGAGGGAGGGTCAACAGACTCACACGAAGTCTGAGGGTGAGGAGATGAAGGCATCGTGAAAGGAAATCCAACTCTTACTTTAGCTCATGGGAGCGTTCCAGGTCCCATGTGCTCCCCTCAAGCCACTTCAGAACAGGGGGACGTACTGCCCTCTAGGGGATGTTTTGGAAATCCGTCAGGGTCATTTTTTGTTCTCTTCATCTGTGGGGTTTGGGTGGGCATGGAGGAGGGTCTCCTGGTATTCACTCGTGCCTTGGGGCCAAAGACGCTAGGCGTACTGCAGTGACCAGGACAGTGCCGAGCAAAATGCCGCACATCTCACGTGTCTTTTAAAAGTCCCACCGGATAGCAGTGTAGGTGAGTGACCCCCTTATCTGAGGGATCCTCGGACTCAGCTTCATTTTACATATGAACACAAAGTATTTTTTGAGCCATTTTAAACACTGCATTTCCTAGAAATGCAACTAATGTGTAGATTGAAGGAACTTATCATTTGCTTTGTTCAGAACTTTTACCGAGAGTTGCTTACCATTTCAGAAACCCGTGTCACCAGGACACTGCTACCTGTGGTATTTGAGTGGCTGATACTTGTGCTTTTTTTGCTGTTGTGCTCACAAGGATTCTGTATTGGGTTCAAGGCTCTGACTGCTATATTATATGTGTAGTCATACCTGACGTGACATATTAAACTTCTGTCCATTTTTTGGGTGCCTAGGTGGCTCAGTTGGTTAAAATGCTTTCCATTTTATTATAAATTAATTGTTTATTTCACCTTTATAATAGAGTTAGAGTGTTCAATTTACTTTTTTGAAAGTAGGTATCATGGGGCGCCTGGATGGCTCAGTTGCTTAAGCAGCTGCCTTTGGCTCAGGTCATGATCCCAGCGGCTCAGGTCATGATCCCAGCGTCCTGGGATCGAGTCCCATATCGGGCTCCTTGCTAGGCAGGGAACATGCTTCTCCCTCTGTCTCTGCCTGCCTCTCTGCCTACTTGTGATCTCTTGATCTCTCTCTCTCTCTCTCTCTCTCTCTCTCTGACAAATAAATAAATAAATAAATAAAAGAAAAAAGAAAGTAGGTATTCAGTTTGTATTGCATACGATTATTGTTCAGGAGAAAAAAAGGGGCATTGGGAACTGTTGCCCTAAGCCTTTGGAAAGCCAGGCCCAGCATGAGCCTGAAGAGTCAGGACACTGTCTTTCTTCTGTTTGCACACCTTTTCTCTCTAAAAGAGACCCCCAAAGCTTCCAGCTCAGCTGTAAGTCTTTACCATGGGCAGAGCACTTGGAGAGGGACCACAAGATAAATAGTGGGGGGCTTACCTGGGAGCCACTCTTACTGCCTTGAAAGGAAAGTCTTTGCAAGACAAAATGTTCATGTCTGTTTTGTGATGGTGTTGAATTGTGAAGCAGACGGTGATAGACTGAGGTCCGGACCAGTGGATGGTGAGTTAGATCCTCCTCCCTGAGTACATTCTTCTGGGAGAAGCTTCCCCACTTCCTTCAACAGAAAAGAAAAGAAAAGTGATGGAGGTAGAGAATGGTGAGGAGCTAACCTAGTGACATGGCTTACATATATTCTCAATGTCTTCTTTGAAAGGCACCATAGGATAGCTATTAACTTAACAAAACACAAGGGTTTGAGGTCAGATGGTTTGTCCTTGGTTGCAGAGAGCTACCGTAGGAATCAAAACTAGGTCTGGTTTGATGCCAGTTTTAGGTCTTGCAAAAGACAGAGGTGAGTTCCTTCTCCAGACCATTCCCAACCTGTGGTTCTTTTAGAATAGCCAAAGGGATTTAAGTGAGTCAGATTCTGTTGAGTCGTTGTTCTACCTTAAAGCAATATTAAACAACATCCACATGATAGAATCAACCTTCTGCTTATGAGATTGCTGTCTGTCTCTCAGTCTGTGTGTGTGTGTGTGTATGTGTGTGTGTGTGTGTACAGATGCATTTGCTCAGTCCGAGATGTCCTACTCTTGTGAGGGGAACACACCCATGTGGCTTCATCCACACTGGGCAACTACTTCCTAAGGAAGTGTTCTGATCCCTTTTATTTCCATGACTAACCAGGAGTGAGGAAAGCCAGTAAAACTATTATCTTGACGGAGCCTGGCTCAATGGACAAGACACTGCTCTTAGCCTAATTTCTCACAAGGGCTTTGTAAGCATTGCATGTTCCATTTAACTTACTACATGAAAACTGTCTTCTGGGAAGGAGTATGGAACATAGATTTTTTTTTTTCAAGATTTTATTTATTTATTTGACAGACAGAGATCACAAGTAGGCAGAGAGGCAGGCAGAGAGAGAGGAGGAAGCAGGCTCCCCGCTGAGCAGAGAGCCCGATGCGGGGCTCAATCCCAGGACCCTGGGATCATGACCTGAGCCAAAGGCAGAGGCTTAACCCACTGAGCCACCCAGGCGCCCCGGAACATAGATTTTTATATAACTTATTTTTTTCCAGCTTTTTGGGACATATAATTGATCCACAACATTGTATAAGTTTAAGAGTATATAACCCATTGATTTGATACATTGCAAAGTGATGAGGACCATAGTATTGGCTATATTCTTGCTTCATTACATAGTGACCATTTCTTTTTTATGGTGAGAATATTTAACATGTATTCCCGTAACAACATTCAAGTATGTTAGTAGCTACTATCACCGTGTTGTACATTAGACCCCCAGACTTGTTCATCTTATATTGGCATAATTTTTTTTTTTAAAGTAGGCTCCTTGCCCAGCGTGGAGCCCAGCATGGGGCTTGAACTCACAGCCCTGAGATTAAGACCTGAGCTGAAGTCAAGAATCCTATGCTTGACTAACTGAGCCACCCAGGAGCTCCTGGTATAGTTTCTTTTCTTTTCTCTTCTTTTCTTTTTTAAAGATTGTATTTGTTTATATGAAAGAGACACAGTGAGTGAGGGAACACAAGCAGAGGACTGGGAGAGGGAGAAGCAGGCTTCCCGCTAAGCAGGAGTCCCATCCGGGGCTCCATCCCAGGATGCTGGGATCATGACCTGAGCTGAAGGCAGTCGCATTCAACTGAGCTACCCAGGCGCCCCCTGGTATAATTTCTTAATAGTCATTTTGTTAATTCCATTTTTCTAAGAAAAAATACACTAAATTACATGGTGAGTATTAGGAGGGCTTCAGGACTAGAAAGAGAGATCTGATTTAAAATTTTCTAGGTGACCCCAAGGGCACCTTGATGGCTCAGTTGGTTAAGCATCCAACTCTTGATTTCAGCTCAGGTCATAATCTCAGTGTTGTGAGATCAAGCCCTGAATCGAGCTGTCTCTGGGTATAGAGTTTGCTTAAGATCCTCTCTCCCTCTTCCTTTGCCCCTCCCCCACCTCTCTCTCCCGCTCCAAAACAATTAATTTAATTATTATTTTTTTAAAAGGGGTATTTGGTGGTTAAGCCTCCAACTCTTGATTTTGGGTCAGGTCTTGATATTCAGGGTCACGAGATCAAGCCCCATGTCAGGCTCTGCACTGGGCTCACACCTGCTTAAAATTCTCCCTTTCCCTCTGCCCCCACCTCCCATATGCTCTCTCTCTCTCTCTCTCTCTCTCTAAGAAAAAAAAAAAAAAAGGTAAGATCTTTTAGATGACCCCAATGCACTTTTTAAGGAAGGATGCTGTTATTGAAGTCTTTTCTGAATCAGGTAATAACTCTCTTTATTCTCTCACCAATCTAATAATCTGACATTCGGTATTTCTCTTGTATGGGCTCAGCTCCCAATTCCAGCATGCTTGTGTTTCTGTGTATGTGATTGTTCTCACGCCACCAAGCAATTCTCGCCAACACTAGCTGGATGTCCTACAAGTCAACTCAGTTTGTACTTGGGGATAATGTCAAACCCCTCACGTTAAGGGTTTAGTCCTACAGAACTGCTCTCCACCCCCGTCAGATGCCCCTTGCAAGTCCCGGTTTTCATCTATGCCTTTGACCGACTTTCTCTAGGTCATAAGTTTCAACAACATCCTCCTTGGATTTGATTAACTTGCTAGAGGAGCTCACAGAGAAATACTTTACCTACCAGATTATTGGCTTATGAAAGGATAGAACTCTAACACGGCCAGATAGAATAGAAATACAGGGCAGTGTATTACAAGGAATACACTGAATTACAAGTGGAATACAAGGTACTTCCGTGCCCTCTCCAACTACACCACCATCCCCATGTTTCCAAGTGTTTGCCAACCCAGAAGCTCTCTGAACCCCATCCTTCTAGGTTTTTATGGAGGCTTCATTACACAGGCATGATTGGTAAACTCATTGGCCATTGGTGATCAGTTCAACCTCTAAGCCCTCCTCCCCTCCCTGGAGGTCACAGGGATGGGACTGAAAGTTCCTGACCTCTAATCATGTGGTTGCTTCTCCTGGCATCCAGCACTATCTTTAGGTTATGTAAGGGCTTTCTAAATGTCACCTCACTAACATAACAAATGATATCACTATTGTTCTCATCAATTAGGAAATTCCCGGAGTTTTGGAGCTCTATGCCAGAAACAGGACAAAGACCAAAGATGTATTTCTTAATATAAATGTCAAGATAACACATTGATTCTCATTAACAATTATACAACATCACACCCATTTAATAAATTCAGAGGGATTCAGAGGGGTTAGAAAACTCCTTTAAAACCTCAGACCTTGGGGCACCTGGGTGGCTCAGCGGGTTGAGGCCTCTGCCTTCGGCTCAGGTCGTGATCCCAGGGTCCTGGGATCGAGCCCCACATCGGGCTCTCTGCTCGGCAGGGAGCCTGCTTCCACCTCTCTCTCTGCCTGCCCCTCTGCCTGTCAAATAAATAAATAAAATCTTAAAACAAAAAACCTCAGACCTTTTTGACTCCCTAACTAAACATTATACTCTGCTCCTCTAATTGGTCTCCTACACTCAGAAATCGTGTGTGATACAGAGCCCAGGCTTATAAGGCCAGGGCGGAACTCCCTTGAGTGAGCTTAGCAGGAAAAGACCCCAGGACATCAGGTGACTATGGGCCTGAGCTTCCCATCAGAAACCAGCTGTTGTTTTATCCACCGAGCAATAAGATTGGGGGTAGGCAATAGCAGTTTACTGTTAATGGAAGGTCTATATAAAGAACCAAGTTTGAACAGCTCTAGATGTAAGAGTAGGTCACCCAGGATCCTTTGACACTGCTCCTGTTTCTACCAGTGAACACAACGTTTCCATTACACTGGAGGATGAGACAATCACCAGGTCATCTGGGAACCGAGAGGTTCAGGGATGGCTGGTGTGACAGATCCTAATAATCTAGGGGAAATTTGGGTTGCTGGAGCACACTGGGAGTAGGGAAAGCTATTTTTAGCTCTTCCCTGCCTTATAGTAAAGGCTCATGGAAACATGAAGCAACCAAAAAAGAGCCAGGGCACGTGAGAGCTCAGACCTTGAATCAGAAATGGGAGTTTGGGTCACTTTACCCGGTTAAGACCGGGACTGTCTGACCTTCTGGCTGAGGGCAGGGAAATATGGAATGAGTAGTGGAAGCAGGTCCTACATACCCATTTATGGCTTCTTGACCAATCCCAGAAACAAGGACTGTAGTGAACTGACATGTTTTCTATTTGCTGGTTTTGGATATTTGCTTACTTGTCTAAGTCAAGCATTTCCTTCATCTTTTTCTTCTAATTTTTACGTGATCATAGAAATTGTTAAACTCACACGTTAACATCACAATTTAGTCTTCAGGTAACAGAGCATCTAGTGGGACTGTGTTTGAGTCTGAGGGGTGACTAGTGTGGCCAGAGTTGAACACCATGACTGGTCATCTGTTTGAGGGGCCATGAAGAGCTCTGAGAGTGTGTAGTTTGACTATAGCCTCCTTAACCCAACCTCACTCCCACCCACAATCTGTCCAATTTCTTGGACATTTCAAGACAGGGTAGCAAATTCATACATTAAGAGGGGTCAGGCATGGGGTGCCTGGGTGGCTCAGTGGGTTAAAGCCTCTGCCTTCGGCTCGGGTCATGATCATGATCATGGGATCTGCATCGGGCCCTCTGCTCAGCAGAGATCCTGCTTCCTCCTCTCTCTGCCTGCCTCTCTGCCTACCTGTGATCTCTGTCTGTCGAGTAAATAAAATCTTAAAAAAAAAAACAAGAGGGGTCAGGCAGGTAAGGAAATGAGTAGTAAGAATGCAGGCCTCACCTGGAAGGGGGGAACAATATTAGCTTAAGATGATCCTTGCCCTGGGACAATCAAATGCAGATTTAATTTAAATTAAAAAATATACATCGTGTGGGACAAACAAAAGATGTCTTCCAGGTTGTTTCAATCTCTTCTTTTTTAAGATTTTATATTTAAGTAACCTGTGCTCTCTGTCTCTCTCAAATAAAGAAAATCTTTACAAAAGGCGGGGTGGGGCTCAATCAGTTAAGCAGCTCCCCCCAGCCCCTGGAAACCACTTTTCTACTTTCTGTCTCTATGATGTGACAACTCCAAGTACATCATATAAATGGAATTACATAGTATTTGTCTTTGTGACGGGCTTATTTTACATAGCACAGTGTCCTCAAGTTCATTCATGTTGTAGTGTAAGTCAGAATTTCCTTCCTTTCTGAATAACAGTCAATTGTGTGTAGAGTCAATCAACCATGGATGACCATTTGGGTTGCTTCCACCTTTTGAGTATTGTGCATAATACTGCTGTGAACAGTATCTCTTTAAGACCTGGCTTTCCATTCTTTTGGGTATAAGTCTAAAAGCAGAACTGCTGAATGATATGGTAATTCTGTATTTAATTTTTTGAGGAACTCCCCATATTGCTTTCCATGGGGGCTGCACCATTTTACATTCCCACCTACAGAGTACAGGGCTCTAATTGCTCCACATCCTCTACAACGCTGGTTATTTTGTTTTGTTTTGTTTTGTTTGATAGTAGTCATCCTAGTGGGTGTGAAGCCATATCTCATTGTAGGTTTGTTTTTTTTTAAAGATTTTATTTATTTGATAGAGAGAGACACAGGGAGAGAGGGAACACAAGCAGGGGGAGTGGGAGTAACAGGTTTCCCGCTGATCAGGGAGGTCAATGTGGATCTCAATCCCAGGACTCAGGGATCCTGACCTGAGCCGAAGGCAGATGCTTAACGACTAAGTCACCCAGGTGCCCCTCTCATTGTAGTTTTGATTCGCATTTATGCAGTGGAATCTATTAGCCTTTATATTAAAATGAATTTGGGTTAATATTTCTTTTTTTAAAAGTGGAAGATGCCCCTTGAAGTAAATGAAAGCACTCTGGTCTTTGGCAAAGCTGGTGTTGAAATCTTATCTTTAGGGTGCCTGGTGGCTCAGTTGGTTAAGTGCCTGCCTTCAGCAGAGGTCCTTTTTGGGATCGGTCCTGCATTTGGCTCCCTGTTTGACAGGGGTCTGCTTCTCCCTCCACCCCTCCCCCCTACTTGTGATCTCTCTCTGTCTCTCTCTCTCTCACTCTTTCTATCAGGTAAATAAATAAAATCTCTGAAAAAATAAAATCTTATCTTTAACCTCTTAACAAGGTGAAGAGATGACTTGTAGGAGGCTTTTTTTGGGTTTGGTTTTGTTTTGTTTTGCCACCAGTGACCTGCCCTCTTGTCCCCCAGGGAAAATGATATGTATATACGTCTTTCCACAATCATCTAAGTATTCCAGGATATTAATAGTGTGCCTAAAATAGAATACCAACAAACTAGATAGAGGTATTAATAGAATAGTTCAGATAGTGACCAAAGTAAAGTTGTATTTGTGCCTGTTGTAGGGCTGGAATTTATGCTAGTTTGTAAAGTGTAATACTTTAGGCAGGATGTAGAAACATTCTAAAGGACTGATCCGTAATATCTTCATCACACATCAATTTATAGTTTACCAAGTTTTCCATATGCAGGATCTCGTGTGGTTCTCATAAAAATCCTGGAATTAAGAAGGGCAGTTATCTGAGTTTACAAATGCAAAAACAGCCTTACCAAAGTCAAATAACTAGCTGTGGGTCACACAGCTAGTGAGTGGCTGACCTATTTTCAAAATTCAGATTCCAGGGGTGCCTGGGTGGCTCAGTTGGTTGTTAAGCAGCTGCCTTCGGCTCAGGTCATGTTCCCAGTGTCCTAGGATCAAGTGCTCAGGTCATGATCCCAGAGTCCTGGGATAGAGCCCTGCATCAGGCCCCTTGCTCTGCGGGAAGCCTGCTTGCCCCTCTCCCACTCCCCTGCTTGTGTTCCCTCTCTCACTGTCTCTCTCTTTGTCAAATAAATAAAATCTTAAAAAAAAAAAATTCAGATCCTGGGAAAGAGGGAGCCCGTGTTTTAGCTGTGTAAATGCAGAGCCTGACACACAGTTTAGCACGAATTTGTTGAATATGTCTTCTCCTCTGATTTCCGAGTTCTTCCACTTTCCTATGGAAGTCCATACCATAAAGCCAAATTCTTTTTTTTTTTTTTTAAGATATTTTATTTATTCATTTGACAGAGAGAGATCACAAGCAGGCAGAGAGGCAGGCAGAGACACAGGGGGAAGCAGGCTCCCCGCTGAGCAGAGAGCCCGATGCGGGGCTCCATCCCAGGACCCTGAGATCATGACCCGAGCCGAAGGCAGCGGCTTAATCCACGGAGCCCCCCAGGCGCCCCCATAAAGCCGAATTCGTAACTGAAACCAGTAGATGAGGAAGAGGGTTGGGACAGGGCAGGGCTGGGAGAAGGTAGGAGGTTGGGGAAGGGACAGGGACCGGGATATTCCCAGGAGAATGAGGAAACTGGAG
This sequence comes from Mustela lutreola, assembly GCF_030435805.1. NCBI lineage: Eukaryota > Metazoa > Chordata > Mammalia > Carnivora > Mustelidae > Mustela > Mustela lutreola. The sequence continues at coordinate 70,375,496 of NC_081303.1, read as the reverse complement.
ACGGAGGCAGAACTTCTGGAAATGTCAGTGTTTATTAAACATTTAAGGACACTGGGGCTTTGAGAAGAAATATACAGAATGTAGAAAAATCCTAACAATCCCCTCTGGCTGGGAGTGCAGCCTCCCCCCTCCCCCCACCATTTCCCATCTGTTTCTCCTTTCTCTTTGGTTGTTTAAAAACCATTCCTAACTTAATTGGCCCCTCCCCAATCCCTTGGACAAGAGGAATCTTGGCCCCTCTCTGCCTCTCCTTCCCCACGACCTTGAGTCCGGAACAGTGCTCCAAAGCGGTCAGGGGCACCAACCCTGTAGTTGAGGACTGAGCGGCAGGGGCCCCTCTGCTCGGCAGGCTCTCCATTAAGGATTTAATGGGGGAGTGGGGGAAATTGCAAAAACCACATGACGTCATTGGTACTCAGTCATGGGGGAGGGCACAGGCAAACAAACAAAAAGGAATGGATTAAAAAATAAAAAATACCTAAGAACCTAAATCAACCCTGAAGGAGAGTCCGGTCCGGGTGGTCTGGGTGTTAGCTGGGAGGAGCACAGTGTGGAGCTGGGCCACCTGGTGGAGGGGAGGGAGGCTGGGAAAGAAAAGCCGAGGGACAGGCCGGGCACTGCAAGGGATGGAAAGGCCAGGTGGCCTGGGGCTTGGGGCACGGGGTGTCAAGGTCCCTTTCTTCTCGGTGCCGGAGGGATAGGCACCAAACACACAGTCCTTGGGGCCGGTGAAGGGTGGGGGTCGGGCCCTGGGCTCCCAGCAAGCCAGGGAACGAAGGTGGGGAAAGTAGGAGGTGCGGGAGGGATGAACTTGGAATGAAACTTACATCTCAAAGCTCAGGGCAGGGCGGGGCTGGGGAGCTAAGGAGGAAAGCACCTAGACGGGGGCTAAGAGGAGCCTAGGTCCCCCTGCTCTGGCAGGGCCCGGGGGGGTGGTCACTTGTCCGAGTCCAGGCCCATCATGTTCTTGAGGGCGTTCTTGAGGCTGGTTCTGCTGGGGGACTTGACCGCAGGCCGGAGTTCCGAGCTCTGCTCATCCTTCCGTAGCTCCATCTCAATGACCACCACCTGAGGGCCTTTGGCGGGCTCCGCCCCTGCCCCCCGACCCCCCGCCCGGCCCGCTAACCGCTATTTCTTATCCTTGCGAGACTCCCCCAGCCCCTTGGCTTTCTTTTCACTGGCCGCTTTGGTGCTTCTGCTGTGGTCAAGCATGGCGTACAGCACCGGCGTCTGCAGGGAGGGGCGCACGTCCGTGGGTCATTGGCGAGGTCCGATGGGGCGTGACTCCCCACCCCGCCCCTCCCTGCTGCCCCCCCCCCCCCCCGCGCCCCAGCTCCCGCCCGCCCCAGGTCCCACTCACCTGCCGGCCGCGCTTGGAGGAGTCCTTCCCGGCCTTATGCAATTTCCCCTTCTCCATGGCGCTGCAGGGAAAGGGGTTGCGTCGGTTGGCCCCCAGCAGGCCGGAGCCCCATCCAGAGCAGCTCCACCTTCCTCTTCGCCATGGCTCCCAGCCCCCCACACCCTCACTGGAGCATCTGCCCAGATGGGCCACAGTGCGGTTAGAGGCAGGGTTAGCAGGCTGCCCTTACCTGAGCCTCCTCTGCAGGGCCGCCTGTCTGCGCAGCCAGCAGTACCGAATCAGGTAGAAAAGCAGCAGCAGCAACAGCACCACCCCTATGACACCCCCGATCACGGCTCCCAGTACTACCCCGTACCTGGTTGGCACTAGGAGGGGAGGGAAAAGAAGGAACGGAGTGAGCAGGGTCATGCCCCTTTGGGTCTTAGCCCCACACCTGTCCCCTGCTGGCGGCATGTGCAGCTCTCAGCCAAGGCTGCCATCGGCCCACCCTCCCAGAACCCGAAGAGCCATGGCCAGGCATTTTGCCTCTTCCCCCAGCCGGTCAGTCCTCCCCCATACCCGTCCCACCGCGCATTCCCAGACCCCCTCACACCTTTTTCAAAGACATAGAGTGTGACCTGAGAAGTCTTGCCCACTATGTCTGGTGGGTTCTTGACGTCGCAAGTGAAGGTGCCATTGTCACTATAGTCCAGGTTGTGTATGACAATAGAGCCATCCTTCCAGCGAGGGTCCCCTACCCACTGGATGCGCTCTTTGAAGGTCCCCACCTCGTCAATGTAGGGTTGTCCTTTTGCATAGTGGAAGATCTATGAGGGATGAGGGCAAGTATGTGAGTCTAGCCTTAGGGGAAGGGATCCTGGGCTGGAGAGGGTAGCTGGGGTGGGGGAGACAGTGTAGATAGGCTCTAGTCAGATTGCTGCTTGCCTTGCCAAAGTTAAGGTTATAGCTCATAAAGGATTTCCCCACCTCTGCCCAAGTACTCTTTTCTACTGTTCTTTGAAGCCACCCTTTCACTATTCAAACCCAGACTCCCCCAGGCACTCACCGAGATGGCGTCACGCCCCCCCTCAGGCTGGTAGCGCCACGTAAAGGAGATGTCATCTGAGACCCACTCGCTGGACCAGAAGGAGCAGTACAGTGTCACCCGGGAGCCCACCGCACCGTGGACCTCCCTGTCCGTGTAAACCACAATGGCCTGGGCCAGGGGGAGCACTGTAAGCAGAGAGGTGAATCAGATGCACAGGTGTGCCCAACGAGGCATATAGAGGAAGTGAGACCAGTAGGAAGTCAAAGGCTGAGTCAGAGACCATAGCAAAGCTGGGGTAGCTGTGATCTACTCTCAAGCCCAGATCTCTCCGGGCTGACTGAAAAGCTGGGTGGAAACACTGTGTTGGTTCAAGCTCTTTAGCATGTTTATTTTAAAAAAATAAATAAATAAAACCAACAGTAACAGAACTCTCTTGAGGACTTCCAGAAGTTGGATTCTGTCTCCATGTTTCACTTTCTCTTTGGGTCAGTATTTAACTCTTAAGTCACCCCTTAGTTGCAGGCTTTAAGGTTTTTAAAATTTATTGTAAGTTAAAAAAATAAAAATAAAATGTATCAGAAGTTATACAGTAATATATTTTGCATTCTTCTTATAAACTATTCAAACTGCAGAGATACAGCTAGAGTTCCTCTTAATACACACACCCAACCAATTCCTTTCCTGTAGTCCGTCTCATGTATGACTTCTGTTAATCAGTTTAATGTGGAACCTTTTTCTATGTATCAAAGGCAATATAAACTCAACAAACTCAAGAAGTACATGTGCTTATGTGAAATAGTTTTGTTTTATGGAGCTTTCTTTTCTTTTGACATACATTGCATCATATTCTACTTGGTTTTTTTCACTTAAGAATATATATATATATATATATATATATATATATATTTATTTATATATAATCTATCTATCTATCTATCAGAGCTTCCCATGTTAAATCATATGGATCAATCTTATTTTTAACAGCTGTATAGTATTCCACAGCACCACAAACTCAAATTTCTTACAAAAAAAAAAAATGAAAATAACTAAAGAAGTTTTTCCCTGGGTCAGCTGTCCTCACTGCTGAATCCCTGGTCGCCACACAGCTTGCCATTGACAGGGAGGTCAGGGAGGGAAGGATCTTGTAACCTTCTTAGGGGAAGCTGGATACAAAGGAAGATCCCTGAGTCCAGAGCTCAGATGACTCTGCGTGTGAGCCGTCTGTGGTTTGACCCTCCTCACTCTCCTCTTGGCCATTCTGGCCCAGTGCCTCTCCCAAGACTCACCCACACAAGGAAGGCCATTCCAGGGAGATTATGTGTGTGGGCTGGCCCTGGGTGGGGGCAACTGTAGACCCTTTTGTTCTATGGGAGGAGGAGGAAGCAACCAAACAAACAGAGACTCATTGTCTGACCAATGTTGGGGGCTTATGGCACCCCCTACCCGCTAACCCCCCCACCCCTGCTCCATAGTCTCAAATCTCCCACCTCAGCACGAAATATCAGTGACTCACTCCTTACCATTCTCTTGGGAAACCCAAATGCAACAAAAAAGATTATTCATTGGATCTAAGTTCTATTCCCCTGTTCTAACATCAGCCACTGCCCTTCAGTTCTGTTCAATGGTTCCCGGGTGGACATGTTCTGGGACAGAACTCTCTTCCTTATTCTCCAAGGCTCCCTCTCACCATTTCCCTCACTATGGCCTTCTCAACCCCTAGCTTTAACATTTTCTCTGGATGTCCCAGAGTAGGCCAGTACAACACCCAGAAGAGTACAGGTTTAGGACTCCGAGAGCTGACAGCAGAGAACCTTGGCTATTCTGAGCAGTTTTCCCTCGCCCCCAATTTGTCTACTGCTCATCTATTGAACTAGGATTTGGGGCAGTTTGGAGAAGGGAAACATCCACTCCAATAACCCTACTTTGACTTCCCCTCACTCACCCAACATCTGCCATGGGATAAGAAAGGGGTTGGTCAACTCATGAAGCAAGACCACTTTAGATGGTCAAGTTCTTAGAATCTCGTAGACTCTCCCTTCTACTCCACTCACCCACATAATGGACAACGGATCCAAGGGGAGAAACTGAGGCACCCACAGACAAAGGATTGGAGGAGTTGGGACCACAAACCTTGGGCTCCTTCCTTAGATCACATTCCCTGACTTTTCTATTGAGGGAAACTAAGGTTAAGCCCCTCAAACACTACTAGGGAATGCGTAGGGACCAGAACTGGGTGTCAGACCCTGTTCCCTACCACACAATGACACTGTTTCCCACCGGGCCCTCAACATGGCTCTGGGGCCAGGTTACTGCTTTCCAGCCTGGGTCCAGTCAGGTCCACCTCAGGGAAATTCTCTACACTCTTTTATCTTCTCCCTTCACAGAATACCTTTATCGCCTCCCTCCAAACTATATACATATATATTTTTTCCCTCTGAATACAATATCACCTTCCTGCTCCTGCTCGCTCTTCGGTTGCAGGGGGACTGCAGCAAAGGCAGTGACAAGGTTGCTGAGAGGCATCCTGAGCCCCAGGGCCCCCAGACTGGGGCGGCTCCACTTACCCAAAGAGGAGAAGAGCAGCGCAGCCAGGATAGGACTGGGGCTGGACGAGGGAGCCCCAGGAGCCATAGCTGGGCCAGGGGCTAGGGCCCGGAGCGTCTGCGGGGTTGGGAGAGTGGGGGACAGGGAACTGAGCGGGGGGTTCCTGGAATCCGCTTAAAATCCCCTGGAGCCCCAGTATGAGGGGGCTGTCCTGAGCCAGTAACCAATTGCAGCCTGGCATGTGCACTTGAGAGGTGGTGGGGAGGGGGGCAGAGCACAGGGAGCAGAAGGGGCATTGTGTCCTCTGGGTGGAGGGGTGGGGGGGACACATACCACCCCATACACAGAGAGCTTTGTGTCTGCTGGCCTCCCCCTGCCCTGGGCTGGAATGCTGGGGTAGGGGGGGTTGTGAGGGAGAGGGACAGAAAAAGGGACATAAACACACTTCTCTGAGGGACGCATGGGCAGGGGAACCTGAATTCTAAGGTTCCAAGAAGGGGTTCGTTCCTCTGCAGCTTCCTTACCAGAGAATGGCTCCCCCAGAGAATGTGAAAATGGGATATTCCTTGTTTGTTTGTTTCTTTTTGTGATGACTCTGGGTTGCATTCCAGGCTCCTGGAAATGACCAGGTCATCTGGGATTTGTTTTTTTTTTTTTTTTTTTTTCTTCCATCTCCCTGCATCCTGGGTGATTCTTCCCTGATAAAGCTTTTCCCCATTGGAAAGTATCCAGCGAAGAATCCCCTGAGCTTTCCCTCTTCATCAGAGAATTTTCAGTGCCCCATACTGAAGTTCAAGTCCATGTCAATTTAGAACACGGCAACAAAACCATACTGAGTGTCAGCTGTATGTAAAGTATGGGTATGTGGGTAACAGAAAAAGGAATGAAAATTAATTTTCTCCATGAAGAAGTTTAAAATCTAGTTGGGGGGGCAGAGAAGGGAGGATTGGAGAGGACGAACCCATCAATAACCCAATATAATGAACCATGATGCTTGCCACAGCAGAGACATGAACAAAGTGCTGAGAATACCAAGATGGGCTCAACCAGGTCTGCTCAAATATGCGCAATACTTCACAAATGTCAGGGAGATTGTTATGTAACAGAGATTAAAAACAAAAGTAAACCAGGGCACCTGGGTGGCTCAGTCGGTTAAGCATCTCTTGATCTCAGCTCAGGTCTTGATCTCAGGGTTGTGAGTTCAAGCCCCATATTGGGCTCCACGCTGGGTGTGGAGCCTACTTAACAAACAAAGAAATAAAATAAGTGAAGTTCAGAGGAAGGGGGAGTTGTATATAGAAGGCAATATTAGATATGGAATGGGTAGTGATGGTATCCAGGCAGAAGAGCAAAAGCAAAAACAAAGAGGTAGGAAAATGTGTGTGTATGTGTGTGTTTGTATGGGGTAGGTTTGTGAAGTATTGGGCACATTCAAGGCAGATCTTGTGCCCTTCACTTTGACTTGATTTGGGGGAATTTAAAGGAGGTCATAGGAAACAAGTCTGTCCAGGAGAGTTGAAACGAATTGGTGAAGGGCATTAAGTGGCAGACAAAAGAGAGTGGGTTTAATTGGTACATCATAATGTTATAGGATTTTTGCTCCCTTAGTGTCCATGGTTCTTGGTCAGACCACTTCAAAGAACAAAGAGGTAGACCAGAAGAAGAGTGGTGGGCAGCAAAGCAAAATTTATTGAGCAAGAGCATAAAGCTCCCAGGCTGGGGGCTGAGAGGGTTGCCCTCAGAGTTTCTGAGTTTAGGGGTTTTTATCAGCTCTTTTGTGGAATGATCTTAAGCAATCCAGGCCTGTTAAGTCATGCCAATCAGGGCTTTGGTCACGTTATTTCTCTACCTATTAGGTTAATGTCTCTGTGCTGATGGTCTTTTTTTTGCTGACATCTGGGGGGCTTATGTCTTAATTGTCCCTTGCTCATGCTATTGGCAAATGCTTTGTGGTTAATTGCCTTAGTTTAGGACATTTTTGCAGAAGTCATTTCTGCAAAGGCAGCAAAGCAGAATGTCAGTGTGGTTCTGTCTAATCTGAAAAACAGGGTGTTCTGTTTTATCTTAGCTGTCCTGACTCCCATATTTTCTTGTTGGGGACCCCGGCCCTGCCTACCTACCTGGTCCAACTAACTCTTAACAATAAGAATTTCCCGAAGGTTTTGGAGTGATATATGGGGTTAGGGATGGGAGTGTTTACATAGTCAGAGCTGAGTTTTAAAACACACCCCACCAAAAAAAAAATCATTCAGACCAAAGCTCTCCTGAGTGTTGCCTCCCCTTTGAAATGTTCTCCCTTCTTTCTTTCCCTTTCTTTCTCTGACCTCCTCCTGCTTATTTTTAAGATTAACCCAGGTGGGCACGCCTGGGTGGCTCAGTGGGTTAAAGCCTCTGCCTTTGGCTCAGGTCATGATCTCAAGGAGCTTGCTTCCTCCTCTCTCTGCCTGCCTCTCCGCCTACTTGTGATCTCTGTCAAATAAATAAATAAAATCTTTATTATTATTTTTTTAAGATTTTATTTATTTATTTGAGAGAGAGACAGGGAGAGAGAGCATGAGCGAGGAGAAGGGCAGAGAGAGAAGCAGACTCCCCGTGGAGCTGGGAGCCCGATGCGGGACTTGATGTGGGACTCGATCTCGGGACTCCGAGATCATGACCTGAGCTGAAGGCAGTTGTCCAACCAACTGAGCCACCCAGGCGTCCCAATAAAATCTTTAAAAAAAAAAAAAAAAAAAAAAAAAGATTAGCCCGGGTGATAAGGGGCTTGACTTAATGTCTTGTTTGAATTTCAATGTGACTAATTTCCATCAATTATGGGCCCTACAGGTTAATTTGAGGAGGGAGGCCGCTGTTGTTCCTGAAGTGGAATCACTGCAGGTTGACCTAGAAAGCCACAGTCTCCTGGTACCTACCTGTCATCTCCTTACACAGGAGATGGTGGGTTCTGTGAATACTATTGGGTTTGGATTGTGGAACTCTAAGTACAGGACTTGATGATAAACTCCACAGGGAAAATCATCAGTGAATGTTCAGGGCATGTTGTAGTCAATTATACCTTCCTAACCGCACCTCCCAGTGGCAAATAATCACTTTTTGCTTTGACCCCCTCACCCTTTTTACCCATAGTTCTTTCATGGGATTGTTACTTTCTTTTTTGTATTTATTTACTTACTGATCCTGATAAGACTATAAACTTCTTGAGGAAAATTACATGTTTGTATCATTGAATCCCCTAAAGCCCTTTCATATACTCGGGCAAAAAGTTAATACATATTAAGTGAAATTATTCAAAGAGCTAAGTGAAAGAGGCATGCATTGGATTTGTTAATGTGAAGAGCCAGAAGGCCGAAGTAGGATCAATGACTGGAAGTTTAACACCAGAAAACTGCATTTTATTTTATTTTATTATTTTTGAAGATTTTATTTGTAAATAGTCTCTACACCCAACCTGGGCCTTGAACTCCCAATGCTAAGATCGAGAGTCACATGCTCCACCTACAGAGCCAGCCACATACCCCCAGAAAACTCTACTTTAATTTAGCAACTTTCTAATGATTAAACTGTTCACTATATGAAACTTGAGTTTTGAGGTAACCATTACCGAATGCGTTCGAGCAGAGTCCTGAAGACCAGTGGCCCTAAGTGTTGAAGAAGAGATTTCTGCACTGGATAAAAAATCAGGCCCAAGAGCCTCTAAGGTCTCTCCCAGCCCAGAAGTCTATAAAAGTGCTTTCTTTGTCAAGTATTATAGAAATGCAAAATGGTATTTTCATTTGGTGAAGAAATAAGTGAATTTGTGCTATTTAAATCCTGAAAGAAGTGCGGGAGGGCTAAATATAAATGAGATCCGAATATTAATGTAGCTGAAGTCTTAGTAGGAGTTGCGCGTCGCTCCTTCACTCCCACCCCCCCGCAAAACGAGACTCAAGAACTTATTCACTTTTCTATTCTTCTCACTCCCCTTTTCTTCCTTAAGTCACAAGTGTTCTGCAATTGATCACTGTGCTTGGGTTCCTCAAAACTGCACGCGCGCGCGCACACACACACACACACGCGTGTGCGTGTGTTTAAAAATCAAAAGCGAGCTTCTCCCCCACCCCGGGTTCCTCTAGCTGTGGGTGTCACCCACATAGCCTTGAAACAAGGAACAAGAGAGCGCTGTGTTTGGCTCGTGGGCGTCCGGCCCAGGCGGGAGCTCAAGCGCAGGAACTGCGGGGCACAAAGCTAACGCAGGTGGATAGAGGCGGCTCCCTTGTCTGGGGATGGCGGTCTGCGTCGTCTCGCGCTGCTTCCTCAGCTTGGGTCTCAACTTGTGTATCCCTCCCTGCCCTGGCCAAGCCTCCCATTAGAACGGGATGGAGCCCGTTTCCGTGGGTGCCTTGCGGCCCTATCTGGGAAGCAGGTGGAGCGAACTAGACGGAGGAGTCCCTGGTGAAGAATCAGGACAAGTCAGATGTTCCACAAAATGAATTCTGTTCGCAGGTAAAACGCATACTGCAGAGTCCGAGTCCGCTCCGTTTCTGCAGAAGCCCTGGCAAGTCCTTCTGGAAGACAACGGAGGGGAACGGGAAAAAGGAGACAGAACAAAACTGCGTACAGGGGCGCCCCCAACCTTTATAAAGAGCTCGTGCTGTCACGTGACAGAGACCCCGCCCTAAGGCGGCGGGGGCGTTCAACGTCACTTCCGTCCAGGCCGGAACTCAAGATGGCTGCGCTCTTGTTGAGGTGACTTTAGCCTGGGGCTGGGAGTCGTTGTCCGCGGCCCTCGGGAGGCCGGCGCTGTCCCTCACGTCTTGCTGACGGGTGTTTGCCCCGTGCCTGGGCAGGGAAAGGGCCCACGGGTGTGCGTGCCACGCGCTGTGGAATCCTAGGGCCCCTTCCCTCCCCCCAGCCGCTCCGGTATTCGGGGTCACCGGCCCGTTATCTCGCCCCTACTGCCTACCGACAGGTCGCGCGGCTGTCGCCCCTTCCACTTCCCCCCAAGCTCCAGTACTTTTTCCCCAGGTGGCGCTGGGCCGCTCCCAGAGCCAAGCTCCGAGGCCGTCAAGTTATGATTTGGAGGTCAGCGGATCATCCGCTAGGACTCCGACGTCTTACTCAGGAATTGGGCCTCGGGGACAGGGATCGTGGTGTGCTCTGTCTTTGCTTATACCTGCCGCAAACGCCAGTGCTGGCTGTGAGCGGGCACAGTCCGAGTCCCTCACGGGCCCCTGGCGGAGGGGATAGGAGGCCTAGAGCCTTACGGCGCTGGCGATTAGCAACAGCGCCGGTAGCGGTCGCTCCGCCGCCCCACAGCAGCCCGGCTAATTCAGTTGTAATTTCTCTTTGCGTTTGGGGTGAGAAGGGAGGGGGAGTGGATGTCTCAGTTTTTCCATACGAGGTCATTCACTGTCCGGAGTACTCTAGATTTCCTTCCATTCTGAGCTGTCCTCTTTCTAGGTTTCATTCTCTACTCGGAGCCCTTATAGACGCAGCAACTTCAGTGACTTTAGACCCTCTTGGTACAAAGGCCAGCACAGTTTCGTGCCAGGCCTATTTTTGGAAACTGTTGCTGTGGAAAGTTAGTTTTAATGTTGTTGAGATTTAATTCCTGATTTCCCCAAATGTCTTCTCATTTCTTTTTCCACTAGAGTCACCCAGTATAAAAATAGAGGGACTTTGTGGGTGCCTGGGTGGCTCAGTGGGTTAAGCCGCTGCCTTCGGCTCAGGTCATGATCTCAGGGTCCTGGGATCGAGTCCCGCATCGGGCTCTCTGCTCAGCAGGGAGCCTGCTTCCCTCTCTCTCTCTCTGGCTGCCTCTCTGTCTACTTGTGATTTCTCTCTGTCAAATTAATAAATAAAATCTTAAAAAAAAAAAAAATAGAGGGACTTTGTTTAGTTTTTCTCTGTGACAAAATGATTCCTCTTGCAGTGGAGATCAGGAATGGGTTACTTTAATCCATCATTTTCCTCCCTGTCTCTTATTTCCAAATGTATCTCCCCCCCCCCCCTTAAGGTATGCCAGGGCCAGTCATGCCAGACCTGCATTCTTTATTCCAGGTAGTTTTGCCATAATTGACTGATTTTGAATTCTTTGGTATATTTTGGTAGATGTCAGGGACTTTTGGTAGAATTAACATTTGGCTGGCTGTGATCATATTGGTTCTAAACAGACTTTCAGGATAATTTAGAAGCTGACAGTTATCGTACTCATTAAGCATACACTTTTTGAGATGTGTAGGATGGTCACCACTAGCATTGAATCCTAGATTCAATGAAAGATTTCAATGAAAGAGAAGAAATAGACTTCTCTTTCATTAGTAGTAACCTGAAGTTCATGGGAAGGGCACCTCTCTTCTTTTCTCACAAGGGCTTTCTTAAGAGGGGACATAGGGAATTAAATTTTTTTTTAAGATGTATTTTATTTATTTTAGAAACAGAGAACATGTTTGCAGAGGGGAGAGAATCTCAAGCAGACTCCCTGCTGAGCAGAGAGTGGGTTGAGGTCCCAGGGCTCAGTCTCACGACTCTGAGATCATGACCTGTGCTGAATTCAAGAGTTGGGCGCCCAAGCCATTGAGCCACCCAGGTGCCCCCCAAGTTTTTTTTTTTTTTTTTCTGATGGATGTTGTGAGTCAAGTTGCATTTCACTACAGGGATTTGGAACTGTTCATAATGTGCTGATTTAGCCTCAGAGGAACATACCTTCTAAGCAATTATAGGAGCTGGTTTCTAGTTCTGGTATTGTCACGAATTCCATTATTTTGGACAAGTCAACGTCACCGGTTCCATGATTGTGGTTTCCTCATTGTGAATGAAAATAGCAATAACTTGGGCCCATTTAAAAAGAAGTATTGGTTAAACATTTTTAATGTTTGGCTAACTAAAAATTATTAGTGCTCAGAGTACTGTATATCATGACTTTTGAATAGTGCTCTATATTTTGTATATTCCCCAAACAGTTCGCAGACTAGCCAGGAATAAATAACCTGCTGAGTAATGCACGCTCTGTTGGCACTCAGTCCAGAAGTGCCTTGCCAAAGCCAAGATGGAAATTCAGAACTAAGCTAAGAACAGCTAGGCTTCTAATAAAGTTCATGGTGCTTAAGCACAAAGTCACCAAGAGTCATTAACTATCTGCACATCATATTAAGTGCTACTTGTGAAACACCTCTAAAAATAAGGTTTAACTTTACATATATAAGACTGCTTTTTAAAATAAGCATATTCATTTACAAAACCATTTTTTTTGAGCCTCTCTTATGTGTCAGACATTATTACAGGTGTTCTGGACACAAAGCATTCCAGTCCTATCCTGGAAGAGCTCAGGCTAGCAGAGGAGAAAATAGATTAATTATTAAACAGCATAATCTGTGTTGATACAGAGATAAAAAGTGGTGTAGAAGCAAGGCCCAAGCAAGGCTGAAGAAACTGAAGTCGCCATCCAGGAGTTGTTGGGTTTTGAAGGATGATTTTGTCAGAGTGTGAGCGAGGTTCCCCTGAAAGAACAGCACGAGCAGAAGCATGTGGTCCTACGATGGCTTGCTCTTTCTTGGTGTATGTGTATAATACTCTGTGTGGTAGACGTATGAGGGGCTGAAGGGAATTTGTGGGAGAATGGGTCTAGACCTTGAACTGCAAGCAGCGGGGAACTGTTAAAAGTCTTTGGGGCAGAAGAGCAATGACATCAGCTTTATTCTTCAGGAAGTTAGCTTCGGTAATATTGAATGATAGGGAAGAGAGGGATGCTAGGGAAAGAGTCCAAGAGCTCCTTTTATAGTCCTCTTTGTGAGAAATGAAAAGAATAAGGACTAAGACAACGGACTGAAGTTTCTTGGACAGTCCTGATAGGATTGGGTGACGCCTCGCATATGTATGGGGGGGTGAGAGGAAAGAAGAAATCAGGCTGTAGCTTGGGAGTAGGTTGAGTGCTAATAGCCATTAATGAGAACTTTTTAAAGATTTTATTTATTAATTTGATAGACAGTGAGAGAGGGAATGCAAGCAGGGGGAATGGGAGAGAGAGAAGCAGGCTTCTGCTGAGCAGGGAGCCTGAGGCGGGGCTCAATCCCAGGACCCTGAGATCATGACCTGAGCTAAAAGGCAGACACTTGACGACTGAGCCACCCAGGTGCTCCTAATGAGAACTTTTGTGTACAGATGATTCCCCTTCATCCTGTCCTTCAAAGTTACAGATATTTTAGAGTTGCTCTTACCCCAGATATTTCTAAAACTTTTTGGCATACCATCAGATCAAGTCATATCGAGGTCATATAAGAGAAACTCATTATATTGTAGTCACCCTTGTTTTGCACCAAAAATGTTTTATTTAGTTTGATCCCATAGACTTGGCTTTGAATAACTTTTGTTTTTTTCCAAAAGTCAAATCCATTTTCAGCAGATGAATATTTTTATCACGACTGAGCATTTTAAAAAGAATGTGATGTTAATTCTAAAGACCTTGGCGAGACCAATGAAATATTAGTAATATATATATGGATGATATTGCAGTTTTGAGACTGCTTTTCTGTACATTTTCTTATGTAATCCTCCCAGTGACCAATCAGGTAGGTCCTGTGAGTCCCATTTCGTAAGTGAAAAAGCTGCAGCCCGGTGAGTCCATAAAGTCACACAACTTAGGCTAACCGGAACTCCAGTGTGACTCTTTTACTTTACTGTCCTTTCTGCCTCACTGTTGTTGCCCGAATCCAGAGAAGAGTTGCAGAAATGATTTGAGAGCAGTGGTTACATTTTGGGTAGACCTGTATAATGTATTTAAAAGGGAACAGTACTAACTAGAGTGATACATTCTGGCATATTAATTAAAAATAACGAACTGTCGGGGTGCCTGGGTGGCTCAGTGGGTTAAGCCTCTGCCTTCGGCCCAGGTCATGATCCCAGAGTCCTGGGATCGAGCCCCATATCCGGCTGTCTGCTGTGCAGGGAGCCTGCTTCCCTCCCTCTCTCTCTGCCTGCCTCTCTGCTTACTTGTGATCTCTGTCAAAATAAATAAAATCTTTAAAAAAAAAAATATCGTGCTGTTACCTTTTAGCTGTAACATATAAAGTTCAAGCTCTTAGTAGAACTTTCAGAGTTCCTGGTCTCACATGAAAGGCAAGGATAGATACCTACTTTTGTCATATTTTGGTTAAGGCTAGAAGTTTGTGCAACTGGGGTCTGTTAGGGCCTTGGGGAAAGCTTACATTGGCATTTGTCTGGGAAACAATAGCACTAGACAGAGTGCTGTAGATTCCAACCCACATCTGCAAACTCTTGCCGGGTAGCTGGGGGCCTGGACCCAGCCTGGTGCGAGGAATGCGTGCCCTGCAACTCCAGGGCCACAATTACTTCAATTGATGGAAGACATTTGTTCCCACTTCTTTCTGGGAGCCTTGGGGGCACAATGTCAGTATTCACCTCCTGCCGCCAAAGCTGGAAAGATGGAGGAGCTGAAGGAAGTGTTGATTGGATTATTTTGCCTTCAGGCAGTGGCCCCTTCTCCTGTCCTGTGTAGAGCAGAGGGATTTTGAACTGTTCATGCATCTAGTATCAGCATATCAGTGGTGTGAGGGACACCATGAGCTTTTTTTTTTAGAAGATCATTGGATCTCAAGGAGATTTTATATCCTCACAGTGCCTTACATATAATAGATATACCATAAACTTTTGTAGAATCAATGTGTTTTTAATTCTAGTCCCAGAAATTCACTTTCTTAAATACTTTTGGAAAGATTTGATATAATGTTGAATAAAGGGGTGTAGTGGTCCTGCTTTTCATAATACTGTGTGAACTCTGGGTCAGGTAAATTCACTTTCCGTAGAATGCCTGGGCACATCTTCATTTTAGACTTGAAAAGCAGTTTTTGTACTGATGTATACCTTTTCAAAAATCATAACTTTTTGGTAGGAAACTTGTGTACCCTCTTCACATAACTCTTAACTATTCAGGGAAATCTTTGCATTTCCATGCTTTTTTGACTTGAAGTTCAGCCACCTTGTCTGGAACTTGATGGTAGTTCCTAAAATGATAGCTTAATAGTTAGGCCCCTCCTCCCACACACCCCGGATTCTTCAACCTTCTTAATTCATCCATTTGCAGCAGTTAACTAAGGTATATCCTTACCCTGATTCTTGTTCTTATTTACTTCTGTCCTTTACTCATCACCTCCTTTAAGACCTAACTTGAGGGACGCCTGGGTGGCTCAGTTGGTTAAGCAGCTGCCTTCGGCTCAGGTCATGATCCCAGCATCCTGGGATCGAGTCCCACATCGGGCTCCTTGCTCGGCAGGGAGCCTGCTTCTCCCTCTGCTTCTGCCTGCCATTCTGCCTGCCTGTGCTCACTCTCTCCCCCTCTCTCTCTCTGATAAATAAAAAAAATCTTTAAAAAAAAAAAAAAAAAGACCTAACTTGAAATGTTGAACGTTACTAACTCTGATTATTCTTTTATTTTGTATTATTCATGTTCAGCTAAAACTTTGTTTTGCATTTCTAGGTTATGTACGTGATTATTCCCCGGTTATTTGGAAGGCAGCTATGCTCACCACTATACCACCAACGCTTCCCCGGTTATTGGAAGTGGTAGCTTTCCAACTAAAAAATTTCTCAAAGACATTGATACTGTCCTTGTTTTCATCTTACTAATTTTCCCCTCTAATCCTAAATCTAATACGGCACAAAAATAGAGAAGTTGATAAACTGACGTTGATCTCTAAATGTGTGTTGACTCTTTATTCTCTCTTGAAAAAAAAAAAAAGAAAAAGGTTTTTATTTTTAAGTAATCTCTACATCCAACATGGGGCTCGGGGGATACAACCCTGAGAGTCAGGGTTGCAGACTCCAGCCACTGAGCCAGCCAGGCGCTCCCCCCACCGCCACTGACTCTTTATTCTCTTATCTTGCAGAAATGTTGGCCGTCATTGCCTCCGTGCCCACCTTAGTCCTCGGCTCTGCACCAGAAAGTAAGTTCCTAAATTTGTGGAGGTTATTATGACTTAACGTTTTTCCCCTCAGGGAACAGCAGTGGGGTGTTGGTTTAGATTTTCGGGGTACATATGAAAGAAGGAAGTTCCAGATGGTTAGCTGAAAATTTAGTGATTGTGGTCACTATTTTTCTCATCTTGGTAGCAGAAGGAAGGATAAGAATATTAAACTTTAAATTTGGGAAATGTTTTATACGTTCAGAAAAGTTGAAGAGTAGCGCAGTGGAGTTCTAGATACATTTCACTTAGATTCATCAGTTGTTAACATTCCGCTGTGTTTACTTAGAGTTTTATGTATTTTAGGTTGTGTCTATGAAATTGTAATTTTTGTTGGTCAAAGCTGGTCTAAGATTGACAATTTAGTGTGGTCCAGACTGATGTGTATTTAATTATTGTTAGTATTTTCTCTGAATTCTTGGAGATTAAGTTGCCAACACTGTGACGCTTTGCTTCTAAATACTTCTTCTGAGAATAAGAACATTATCTTATATATAACAGTATAATTATACAAACACAATTATTGAATTCAGGAAATTTAACATTGATGTACTCTTACCCAGCATGCAGTTAGTTTTCAGATTTTCCATTTGTCCCAAATAATGTACTTTATAGAAATACAGTCTTCTGTTCCCCATCCAGGAGCTGATCAGGCTCACACATTCTATTTACTTGTCATATTCCTTAGCATCCTTTAATCTGGAATCGCTTCTTAGCCTTCCTTGGCCTTTTGTGGCACATTTTTTGAAGAATACAGGCCAGTTATTTTGTAGAATGTTTCTCAAATTGGGTTTGTCTGGCCGTTTCCTATAATTTAGAGTCAAGTTACCCGTTTTCGGCAGGAGTCATACTTAAGTGGTGTGTACTGCCTGTTACATTCACATCGGGGGCATGTGATCATGTGAATAAGGGAATGTCTGCTAGGTATTTTTCCACTATGAAGTTACTGTTTTTTTCTTTCTTTAGTGCAATCTATGGGTAGGTTATATTTTCTTGAGGGGAATGGAATCATGTTTAATATGGGTACGTAATAAATTAAATTGTTGAACACAGCCATCCAACACTTGGCTTCAACCCAACCCAGTGACAAGGGAAACCGAGAAACTGTTCGGAGGTACCGAGCTGATCCAGTTCTTGATTTTTGAGAACCTGAAAGGTGTCTGGACAAAACAGATAAGAGCAGGTGGTTATGTATGAGACAACACCCGTGGCCTGGGGGAAGGGTGATTCATTTATGTAAATGTTTTTAAAATATTGTCCTCGCTCTGCTGTACAATGCAAAGGAAGTTGAGCTTCTTTTGCTTGACCTATGTGTTGTGTGTTGGGGGTTTGGGAAGAGGAGTTCTCCCCTGATATGACCTCCCTGGGTGATTGAGGTGATTACTGAGTCAGACTTGGCATAGCGATGGGGAGTGGATGAACATGTTTTCCTTCTGCAGTGGGTTCATCCAGCCCAGCTTAGAGCTTAGCTTTTTTGATTTAACTTTTTGTTAAGCCAAGTTTACTTTTAATCATTTTAAAACCTTCTGGTTTTATTTTAGTGCTGTTCCTTTGGGAACCACAGCCAAGGAAGAGATGGAGAGGTTCTGGAATAAGAACACCGACTTAAACCGTCCTCTGTCTCCCCATATCACCATCTACAGGTAAGGCCTCTGGAACCAGGGAGTCGAGAAGTAATGGGTGAAGGTTCTGGAGGTTGGGCCAGTATTTCCCTCAGGCCTTTTATATAAGAAAAAGACTGTTTTCTGTCTTCTGGCCTTAGAGGGTATTTTATCCTGTAGAATTACCATTTGGAAAACGCTGGTGGGTCAAAATGTAATATCCATTAATTGAAAAACATTATTGTGAAACAGTTTCAAATTTACATAAATGTTACAAAAACAGTACACCGAATTCCTGTAGAGCTGTATGCGCAGTCCCAATTCATTAACATGCCCAGATGATTTAAGTTCAAGTGCAAGATGATGTTCCATCAGTCCTGTAATGCTGTAACAAGTTAGCACAAACTTTGTGGCTTAAAACAACACACTTGCTGCCTTACAGTTCCATAGGTCAGAAGGCTGACACAGGTCTCACTGGGTTAAAATTAAGGTGTTGGTAGGGCTGCATTCCCTTCTGGAGGCTCACAGGAAGAATCTGTGTCCTTGTGTGGTTTGTAGAGGCTGCCGTGAGTTCCTTGGCTTGTGGCCTCCTCCCTCCTCTTCAAAACCAGTGATGATGGGTGACGTTCTTCTTCCTCCCACCACTTTGACCCTGCTTCCTTTGTCACATTTCTTCTCCATTCCCTCCTTCTGCCAGCTTCTCCCCCTTTTAAGGACCTTTGTGATTATGTTGGGACCATCCAGGTAATCCCTAATCCCGGATAGTCTCCTTAGCTTAAGGTGAGTTTATTAACAAATTTAGCTTCATCTGCAACTTTAAATTCCCCTTTGCCATTTAAGGTAAAATACAGGTTCCAGGGCCTAGAATGTGGCCATCTTTAGGGAGGTTGTTACTCTGCCTATCACAGACCCTTAATCCTTGAGTACATGTTTCTTAAATTCAAGGACACTGTAGGGTGGCTTGGTCGATTAAACATCCGATACTAGATCGGGTCCTGATCTCAGGGTGGGGAGATTGATGTCAGCCACAGGATTCCCTCACCCTCTCCCTCTGCCTCTTCCCGCCCCCACCCCTCTCTAAAAAAAAAAAAAAATGCAGGGACACTCATAGTACAACCATCACAATCAGAAAATTAACTTTGACCCAGTGTCACCATCCCATTCAGATATTGTCAGTTGTCCTAGTAATGTCCTCTATAGGTCCAGGATCCAGCCTAGGATCGTGTGTTGCATTTAGTTGTCTCTTTAACTCTTAATCTCCTTCAAGTGTGGAACAGTTTTTTAGTCTTTCCCTATCTTTCATGACATTAACATTTTTAAGTGTTCCCGTTCACATTTTCCTGGTGTTTTCCTGTGATTTGTGAATTTTTGGCAGGAGTAGCTCTGAAGTGATGTTGTGGTCTCAGTGCATAGGAGTGCGGGGGTGGGGATGGGGGCTATGCGTGATGATTGATCCATTACTGGTGATGTTGACATTTATCTAGTTACAGTGTGTCTGCTTAGGTTTCTCCATGTATAAAGTTAGTGAGTACAGATACTGTGTTTATAATTGTTAATTATTTTGTGGTGAGACTTCCTTCTATTGATGATACTTACCGTCAGCATTTATTAGTTATTACTAGGAATCGGTTATTACTCCGGTAGTTGCCAGATTGTACTTTTTCTAATTCCACCATACCCAGTAGATTTCTTTACAAGTAAATTAATAAATAAGTAGGCTAAAGCTTGCTTTCTTTATCAGTACAGATTTAAGGGTTCCTAAAAGGAAAAACTCATGTCTCCTCTACTCTCAGGACACCAACTAAAGGAAAAACAGCACTGTTTCCTCTCTGCTTTCAGCACTTCAGACATCAAATGTGTGGAGGTTTTTCCCACACCAGCCAGTTTCCCAACTCCCTGGATACCAGTTAGAGTAATTCATTTATGACATATACTATCTGGAGTTAGTGCAGACTCCACAGGTCAGGGGCTCAGTCCCACAAGACTGTCCCCCACTCCAGATGCCAGTTTGCAATCCTGTGCTTTTGACTGACCAACTATAAATCACGGGTTCTTTCTACCCCCTCCTCACATCATATGAGTAGATCAGTAATTTGCTAGAGTTGCTTACAGAACTTGGAAACATTTACTTATGTTCACTAGTTACATTACAAGGGCTAGTTCCATTAGTTCCATTACAGCTGGTACAAATCAACAGCCAGGTACCCTTGTAGGTGCCTCTGTGTCAGGAACAGTTCCCAGCACCACAGCTTCTGTCCCCGTGGAGTTGGGATACACCACACTCTTGACATGTGGATATCCTTAGCAACCTGGAAACTCAGACTTCTTCACTTTTGGGATTTTTATGGTAGGCAGGACCAGATATTAACTTAATCTCTAGCCCCTTTTGCCTCCCTGGAAAAAGAAGGGGTGGGCCTAAAAGCTGTAATCATGTCTCAGTCTTTCCGGTAACCAGCCTCCATCCCGAGTCACCTCATTAAAACAAAAGACACTCTTACCACCCAGGAAATTCCAAGGGATTTAGGAGCTGTGTGTCAGGAATCAGGGTCAAAGACCAAATCTGAGGACAAAAGCTGTTCCAGCACTCCTCCTGTCACTCCGGACATTATAAGGGTTTTAGGAGCTCAGTGTCAGGAACCAGGAATGGAGACCGTGTATATACGTGTTTCTTATTATTTCACAGTTCCTGTTTTGCCCAAAGGGTTCCATTGTTACTCTCTTTTGTTTTGGCGTCCAAACTGTCCCACATTCAGCCAGCGGGGGCTCTTCAGGATGGTTCCTGTGCAGTCAAGATCTGGGTGCTAGATGTGCTCATTGCTACCAGGCTTTCGTGGTTTCTAGGCCTTCTCAGTAGGGAGAGCTGGGATGTATGTGTGCGCAGACCCAGAGGCACAGGGATGTGTGAGTGTACACATGGACTCAGGTACATCTGGTGTCCTTGGAAGTAACTTGGATTGCTGCTGTGCTGGTGTTGGAGAAAATCCCCTCTCGAGCTGCTCCTCGAGCTCCACTGCCCCCCTCTTGGGTTTTTGCTAGGGAGGCTGGCCATTTTTTAACCACCTCCACAAATACCACAACCCTTCAGATTTTTTCCAAGCCAGATTCCAGAAATAATTCTGATTGCAGAAATTGGACATTGTACTAAAACAGAAGGAGCCTAATAAGTGATCTTAATCCTTGTAACTTTATGGTAAAGCTTTTTTTAAGAGAAAAGATTTGGGGGGGAGGATTATAATGGGAAGAACTTATATTATTCTAAATTTATATTTAAAGCCATGGCCTGGGGGGAAGTGGGTGGCTCAGTCGGCTAAGTCTCTTCCTTCAGTTCAGGTCATGATCCCAGGGTCCTGGGATCGAGCCCCATGTCGGGCTCCTGAGCAGGGAGCCTGCTTCTCCCTCTCTCTCTGCCCTCCCCCTGCTTGTGTGCTCGCTTGCACGCTCTTTCTCTCTCAAATAACTAAACAAAATCTTCAAAAAAAAAAGCAAACCTTTATTTTAAAATTTAATTACATCATCAACCACATTGGTTTTCAGAGTGCTCCTTGGGGCTTTGGATATTCTACTAAGCTTCGTGAATAGTTGCTGGAGGCTGGCCAACATGCACATGAAACTGTAGGCCCTGGGCCCCAGGGTAGCCAAAGCAATTTTACTTTGATCTGTTTTACATTTTGCGTTTTTGCATTTCAACAAAGGTGCTGTTCACACACACACACAAAGTTAGAAGTCACCTTTGTACCTAATGAGTGAATATCTTCTGCAGTATTTTCATGTGGTTCTCTGCCTATGCTTGTATACCTCTAATATACAAGGAACTCACTACCCGCCTTTTCCAGTTTGGGAACTTCTCTAATTATCAGAAAGACCCTTCTTTCATTGAAGGTGCTGCAACGTACATCTTCTATCCAATGGCTCTGGTTTGACCTTGAATCATACAAAATAAATCTAAGCACACTGTTTATTGATTTTGAATATCTTTTCATATGCTTATTGGCTACATGCATATCTTCTTTGGAGAAAGGAGTATTTAAATCCCATGTTCATTTTTTAATTGGGTTGTCTTTTTAAAAAATGTTTTGTTGTGGTAAAACATGCATAGTATAAAACTTGCCATTTTAACCATTTTTAAGTGCACCATTCAGTGGCATTAAACCTAGTCACCTTGTACAAACCATCACCACTCTCCATCTCCAGAATCCTTTTATATTCTTGAACTGGAACTCTGTACTCACTGAACAGTAATTCCCATTCTCCTCTGACCCCAACCCCAGCCTCTAACCATTCGATTTTCTCTCTCTATAAATCTGACTCCTCTTCATGCCTCATAAAATGGAATCATACAATGCCCGTCCTTTTGTGCCCGGCTTATTGCACTTGGCACAGAGTCTTCAAGGTTCATCCATATTGTAGACTGTGTCAGAAGTCCACTCCTTTCTGAGGCTAAGTAAATCCTCTCTTCTCTGTGTCGCTACGGTCTGGTTACCCGTTCATCCTCGCGGGGCCATTGTGTTGTTCCCACCTCTCGGCTCTTGGGAATAGCGCTGCGGTGAGTATCTGTGTGCGAGTACCTCTGAGTCTCTGATTTCAGAGAACCGGAACCGAATTGCTGGATCACATGGTAATTCTTTATTTAATTTTTTCAGGAGCCCGCTCTACTGTTTTCCACAGGAGCTGTGCTGTTTCATGTTCCCATCAGCAGTGCGCAAGCGTTCCACTTTCTCTACCTCCTTATCAACACTTGTTTTTTATTGTTTTTAATAACAGCCATCCTAAGGGTGTGAAGGGGTATTGCATTCTAATTTTGATTGTCATCTCCCTAATGATCAGTGATGCTGAGTATCTTTTCATATACTGGCTGGCCATTTGTATATCTTCCTTGGAGAAATGCTTTTTACTTTGTCAGTGGTATTTTTTTTTTTAAAGATTTTATTTATTTATTTGACACACAGAGATCACAAGTAGGCAGAGAGGCAGACAGAGAGAGGGGGAAGCAGGCTCCCTGCTGAGCAGAGAGCCCAATGTGGGGCTCCATCCCAGGACCTTGAGATCACGACCTAAGCTGAAGTCAGAGGGTTTAACCCACTGAGCCACCCAGTGCCCCTCTAGGTTTTCCTTGATTAACATTCTACTAACAATCAAAAAAGGAAATACATTTTTTTAAAGCATCCTAGTTTGTTTGCTTTTTTAAATACTTTTTTTTTTTAAGCATCCTAGTTTGTTTGTTTTTTTAAAGTGTTTATTTATTTATTTGACAGAGATCACAGAGAGGCAGGCAGAGAAAGGATGCGGAGCAGGCTCCCCATTGAGCCGAGAGCACAATGCGGGGTCACTGTGGGGCTCAATCCCAGGACCCTGGGATCATGACCTGAGCCGAAGGCAGACGCTTAACACACTGAGCCACCCAGGCGCCTCAAAATTAATACATTTCAAATCATTTATTGGTTGATTGCTCCCAGTGTGCTTGATAATCTTTTAGGAGTTGGAAATATGAAGATGAGTAAGATCTTACCTGAATTCAAAGGGATCTCATTGTGTCCTGAGAAAAACTTTTCCTGAAGGAAAATTTTAGTGGCTCTTAGTGATTCTCTTTTCTATAAGTGAATTAAAACAATCTTGATTTCCTGTACTAGACTCTTAACTTACGTTCTACCAGGAAATAGTGGGAACGATCTGCCTTTGCTCTGTGATGTCTAGGCCTCAGCTATAAAACAAAGGCTGGGGGCGCCTGGGTGGCTCAGTCGTTAAGCGACTGCCTTTGGCTCAGGTCATAATCCCGGGGTCCTGGGATCAAGCCCCGCATCGGGCTCCCTGCTTGGTGGGAGGCCTGCTTCTCCCTCTCGCACTCCCTGGGCTTGCGTTCTCTCCCTCACTGTGTCTCTCTCTCTGTCAAATAAATAAATAAAAATCTTTAAAAAATAAAGCCCACCAAGGCTGGGGCTGAATTAATCTGGAGATCTGTTTGCTCACATAACTTGGGTTCATTCTGGCTGTTAGGGGGGTCATCCTTGAATTCCCGCCTGAGTCTTCCCACCTGAGCCCTCCGCAGGGGGCTGCTGGGGCTTCCTCGCTTCCTCACAGCCCGAGAGGGTGTGATTTGGAAGTCACGCGGTGTCACTTCTGCTACATTCTCTTTCTTGAAGCCATCAATCCTGACGTTCTGCCCAGGGTCAGGGGGCTCAGCACTTAACATGCCTGCTAAGGAGTGACAAGACTCTAGAAGGCCATGCGGGACCGGATCTGGTACTGTGGTTGTTCAGGAAATAAAATCTCCTTTACCTCCTCAGCACCTAGCCGACCCAGGCTGTGGCTGTAACCATTTTTTGAAAATTAGGGTCACGTTTGACTCAAGCAGTTTCTCGTCTCACCCCCACTTTTCTGCTTTGGTATTTCTGAATATCCAGAGCTCTGCGCACGCGTCATCTGGTAGACCTTCCAGTCATGGGATTTCATTCGCTGGCCATGAGCCCTAAGTCCATTTGGAATGCTACGCGTGTCTTACAATTTCCCCACCTCTGTTTTTTTCAGTTCTCTCAAATCAATATTTGTTCTGTCTTTTTCAGTCTGATAATCATTCTCTTTGACAAATAAAATAGTTGAGCAATCTGCTTTGTACTCTGTCATCTATTAACATAAAATCGTCCATCCCGGTTAGGAGGCTTGCTTTCCCTGAATACAATGTTAAAAGCCCCTTTTTGTTGTCCTTGACATTTCTGCAAGCCTCAGCTCATTCTGGGTTTTAGTCTCCTGATTCATCTAACCAAATTCTGTCATTGTTCTCTGCTTGCCTTTTGTTATGTGGCTCTTCTTCCGCCTTTTAGATTTATCCTGTTAAGTCTGAGTTAAGCAGAGTGGTGTCTAGCCAGTTTTTTGGGGTGTCTTTAGCCATTACTCCTTTCTTACTGTGACCATTTTCATTACATAGTTAGAATTTATTTCCGAGATTTTTTTTCAGCCTACTTGAGTAGCTTCCCGTTAGAGTTGTGAAAATATGGTCTGATTATGCTCAGCATTTCCTCTCTAAGCTGAGTTTCCAGGATGAATGTTAACTTTATCCAAAGACTCCCGTGCTTTCCATTTCACTAAACAGTCCTCTCGAGCATGAGAACTAGGTCTAGAATATAGCAGTGTTAATTGTCCTTCTACGGAAATGCTCTGGCAAATTAATGATTCAGAACATGATTTGATGACAAAGTGTTTCAAAATGATGATGGATTAAGAAAATGTTTACTAAATCCAGGAAAACTGGATTTAAAAATTTGGGATAGGAAGTTTATTAGGGAATAAATGATATGCTCACTGTGAATATTTGCAGGCGCGTAATAAGAAGGAGTTCAAGGGTGGCTGTATATTCTATGAAACTTGATCAACAAAACTCACTTCATGTTCCTTTAACTTCGGTCACATGACTGGTGCAAGGAAGGATCCAGGTGGTTGTCTTCTAGTGATTATTTTCTGACTAGACGTAACTGTAATTGGTGTCTTTGACCCACTCAAGTCGTTTCGTCTTACGAAAGGAGGAGTTAAGAGTTGTGATTGATCCCGTCTGGTAAAAGGAGGGATGCTTCTCCTGAAATTAATCACTAGAAAGTGGAAACACAAGAATGCAAAAGCTGTTCTTGTTTTTATGTGTGAATAGTACCTATTTCCAAAGTGGTTCATATTCTCTTTGCCACAATAGAGTCTCTGTTGTGGTATCATATTTTCCTTTATTAATATTTATTTATTTATTTTTAAAGATTTTATGTATTTATTTGACACAGAGAGAGATCACAAGTAGCAGAGAGGCAGGCAGAGAGAGTGGGGGAAGCAGACTCCCCACTGAGGAGAGAGCCCGACGCTGGGCTCCATCCCAGGACCATGAGATCATGACCTGAGCCAAAGGCAGAGGCTTAACCCACCGAATCACCCAGGTGTCCCATATCTTCCTTTTTGTAATTGCCTTTGTGTATTTCTTTGCAGCTGGTCTCTTCCCATGGCGATGTCCATTTGCCACCGTGGTACTGGCGTGGCCTTGAGTGCAGGTATGTACATGGGTACTTATGCACACGTGGGCACGCGCGCGCTTCGAAGAACGTTGCTGTTTCTGTGGCTCTTGGTGCAGCCTCCTGTACAAATCAGCAACTTGATTTAGAGAAAAGGATGAGTCCTTTTAAGCTTATTGTTCATTCCTTTAACCATTCATTCTGGGTTCCCACTGTGCTCAGGTTCTGTTCTTAGCCAATTTTTTGGTCTCCAACTCACAGCCCTGAGAGTCGTGTGGTCTTCCGAGTGATCCCACTGGATGCCCCTACTTAGCCAGTTTTTAAATCATCCTAGCACATCCTGATGTTGTACTTATTGAAGTCACAGAGAGCAGAGCTAGAAATGTCATAGAGATGGGCTGGCCGGCTCAACATTGACCAGACACAGTCCAAGATGAGTCATCAACCTCATTCTTCCGGAAAGTTAGTTTTAGCACCCATTCTTTGTCACTTAGAATTGATCAGACCCCAAAAGATGAAGTCAGTCTCCAGTCTCACAAAATCTTGGTTTCCAGCCCAGAATGTCTATTTATTTCCTTACGAACGATGACTTGTATGCTGGTCTCCATGCGTACAGGTCAGGTAGTGACATCTGTTACAGGTAGGAAGTATGCGGATCTTCATCAAGTTTTGGGATCTGATGCGCCTTTCCACAATAGAGAGATACTTTCCAAGGGATCAGCTATATTTAAAATTTTTCCCTGGCTTGTCCTGGAGTCATGGACTTATTTCTGTTTTCTCTGTTATTCTTCAGGGCCTCCCTGGGCTCCTATAGACTCTTTTTACTGAAGTAGTCATCGGCAGGATTGGGGGCTCAAGTAGAGGGACCTCGTATTCAGGGAGCTGCTGCTGAGACCCCGGCAGAGACCGCGCTTGTGCCATTCACGCTCAGATTTGTTTTGTTGATAGTCAAGTAGGGTAGGAGTTCCTGATGTTGTCACTCCTATGTTGTCATCCCTTCGGTTGGTGAAGGGAGCCCAGGTAGAAGGATGATTGATGTTTTCTGGGAATCTGTAGTTTCTGGTTTTCAACTCACCGGGACTGAAGTGATACGATACGTTTCACAATGGGCTCTTCTAGCAGGAAGTTCATAGTTGCCCTCTTCGTGCTTGTTCAGGATCTTCTCATAGTGGGTCTGATGACCCAGGCTTACTTGGTGGTACCCATGAGCATGTTTAATCCTAAAATTCATTGGAAGAACAAGAATAGTTTATTAGGCTTTAGGCCCCCCCCCACCTTTTTCTTTTTTAAGATTTTATTTCTTTATTTGAGAGAGAAAGGGAGTGGAGCAGGGAGCCCGACATGGGATTCAGTCCTGGGACTTCGGGATCGGGACCTGAGCTGAAGACAGATGCTTAATGGACTGAGCCATCCACGCGCCCCAGATTCCCTTTTTATGCCCGTGTATTTATTACCACTGAAGGGGAAAGGGGATAGCGGCTCTCTTGTAGACTAGAATGACAAGTATTGCTTCGTCAAACATAGCTAAAGTTGATATATTTTTTCATGAGTGTGCTTAATAATCATACATGTTTTCTATTTTTACCCCCTTGGATGACCTTGTGTTCATCAGCGTGTATTTGTTTGTTTCCTCACCTTAACCCCTAATCCTGTAATGGAACATAGTGGCTGTTGTTTACATGTGGTAGTAGCTCTCATGTTTCCCTCAAATGCTAAAGGGCCATTCAGAACTGGACGGGAACCGGGTTTTGCTAGATGGACGACATGGGCAGCGCCCTGCACCTCGGCTCATTCCTCATGAACTGAGCACATTAATAAGGCCTCTACCGGCATTGTTGGAATTTCAGGAGAGTATACTTCGGATGATGACTTATGAGAACAGGGGTGAGAAGCCCGATAAATTGAACAGCAACAAGTCTCTTAGAAGATGATGTGCACTGGACCAAATGGTCAGAAGAATTAGATCATTTGGCCTGAAATGAAGTCAGTCCCAGCAAATGTAATCTTTGCATTCTTGTGGCTCTCCTCCAATCTCTTCTTGATGTAACAGTAGGAAAAACAAAAACCTTATGAAAATAAATTGAATCATGTCATGCTTAGAATCATCCTTTACCGTATTTGCCTTTTGCACTTAGATTAAAATTCAAATCTCCCCGGTGCCAGAAAGTGCGCTGCCTGATCTGGCCTCGTCGAGCTCATCTCTGCCTGGCCTCCCCTTACTCTGCTCTGCCACCCTGGTCTTTGAATTCCTTTGAACGAGCAAAACTCTGTCTCACCCAGAGCCACTGCCTGTTTTATTCCCTCAGTCTGGAATGTCTGCCCCTACCCTTTGCCGCGGTGTGGTTAGTTCCTTCTCATCCTTTAGATCGACAGAATTGCCCACTTTGACAGTACTTTGCTTACCGCCGTCTCTGAAGGAGTTTCTCGTTCTAGATCTTTTGTCCACTTTCTGTTTTCACAGCAGTGTTCCTTCATAGTTCTTACTGCATTGCTAGTTTCTTTGGAGCTTTTATTGCATATTTATAATTATTTCATTTGTTTATAAATCTGTCTCTTTCATGAGCCTGCAGACTCTTCAGAGAGGAGGGACTATGTCTTTTTTACTATTCGTATCCTCTAGCGAGCACTCAGTAGGTGCTTGGGTCTCTGTTTACTAAATGAATATACCCATCTCAGTCATTCTGCTCATGGCAGTTATTTCAGAGCTGTTCATTCTTCCTGCTTTCTAATTAGTTTCCTGCTATGCTTTAGAAGTTAGACAGTGATAGTAGGACCCCTTACCCTCAAGGGCAGAGGAATCCAAGGAGAAAGAGAAATAAACATTTATGTTTATTTACTTATTTCAGAGAGGGAGAGAGAGCACAGTGCGGAAGGGCAGAGGGAGAGGGATAAGAATCTTAAGCAGACTCTGCGCTGAGCGTGGAGCCCACGTGGGGCTGGCTGTGGAGCTCAATCCCATGACCCTGAGATCACGACCTGAGCCAAAATCAAGAGTTGGATGCCCAAGCGACTGCACTACGCAGGCAGCTCTGTGAGAACTTTTTTTTTTTTTTTTTTAAGATTTTATTTATTTGACAGAGATCACAAGCAGGCGGAGAGGCAGGCAGAGAGAGAGAGAGAGGGAAGCAGGCTCCCTGCTGAGCAGAGAGCCCGATGCGGGGCTCGATCCCAGGACCCTGAGATCATGACCTGAGCCGAAGGCAATGGCTTAACCTACTGAGCCACCCAGGCGCCCTCTGTGAGAACTTTTTAATAGAGATGTGGGATCCCTGAGGAGAGACCATCCCTGAGGGAGTTGGAGAGCTTGAAAGAAGGATGAGTAGGAGAGTTCACGAAGAGGAGGTAGAGGATGCAGTCAATGGAGAAACTACCTCATGCAAAGGCCTAGGGCTTGGGAAGCACCCAGAGTCACTGGATGGTGATGACAGGGTCTGGCTGTGGGAACAGTGGCAGAAGGAAGGGCTGGAAAGTGTGCCAAACAGTGAAGGACTTCGCCCCACAGAGAAGTTGGAACTTAATCCTGTTGACCGTTGGAAGTCATAAAAGCTTCCTGTTCTCGGAGTGCCTGGCTGGCTAAGTTGGTACAGCACA
Source organism: Mustela lutreola (assembly GCF_030435805.1). Taxonomy (NCBI): domain Eukaryota; kingdom Metazoa; phylum Chordata; class Mammalia; order Carnivora; family Mustelidae; genus Mustela; species Mustela lutreola. The sequence continues at coordinate 70,346,439 of NC_081303.1, read as the reverse complement.
CGACTCTTGATCTTGGGGTCATGGGTTTAAGCCCCACACTGGGCATAGAGCTGACATTAAAACAAACAAACAGAAGGCTTCCTGTTCTTGTTTGCTGCAGTAGTACAACAAGCTGCCAGGACAAATCCACGGCAAGGTATTCTTCCATACTAGAGACTTTGCAGCCGATATATAAACTCTAAAAAGCGTGTTGAGCCAAAAAGTTTGATGATGCTAGTTTGACTTTAGAGTAGAGTTTAGTGAAAAAGAACTTTATAGGGGCACCTGGGTGGTTCCGTTGGTTAAGCATCTGACTCTTGACTTTGGCTCAAGTCACCGTCTCAGGGTTGTGAGAGGGAGCCCCACATCAGGCTCTGTGCTGGGTGTGGAGTCTGCTTGAGATTCTCTCTCTCCCCCTCTAAAAAAAAAGAAAAAGAACTTTATAAACAGTCCTTTAGGGATGCCTGGGTGGCTCAGTGGGTTAAACCTCTGCCTTTGGCTCAGGTCATGATCTCAGGGTCCTAGGATCAAGCCCCTCATCGGGCTCTCTGCTCAGCGGGGAGCCTGCTTCCTCTTCTCTCTCTTGTGAGCTCTTTCTACTTATGATCTCTCTCTCTCTGTCAAATAAATAAATAAAATCTTAAAAAAAAAAAAACACAAAAAAACAGTCCTTTAAAACATGGAAAGAGATGGCCAGTAATGTTCTTCTTTACTTGGGAGCTGTAGGGATTAAAATACTCATGATTTTACCTGGTGACCAGTGGTGTAATAGTCTAGATAGAACCCGGTGACCACCTTGATTTGAGAACAGCAGGAGGCTGAGCTGCACTGAGTGAAGCTGGGGGGGGCGGGGCAGTGATCAAGATGTGCCGTCATACAACAGTAAAAACAGAGTTTAGAGAAAGCTCAGGTGGATGCTAATGGAAGGTATTTTAGAGGAACGCAGCTATAAATGAAGTATACGGTGACCTCGAGTGGGAAAAAGGATGGTCCTGAATGTTTTGGTTGTTGTAAAAAAACAGGTCAGTTTAGAGACTCAGCCCTTCAGTGAGAGATGGCCTGGATGCATAGCCAGACCTGCTCAGGCAGTCAGCTGCTTTTCTAGAAAAAACATGTGAAAGAGCCTCGGTGGGGCTGTCCAAGTGGTGATTAAACCTGGGGGTGACGGCGCCCGCTTGCTCTCTTAGCTGAATGAAGTGTCCTCACACTAATCCCATCGTGTTAAGTCGTGCCTGTGGCTGCCCTGCAGTCTGGGGGCCAGGGGAGGGAGGTTCCTGCCCTGGGAGGAAGAGAACAGTGCTGAGACACATTTTCTCCTCTGGGGACCGTCAGTCTTGCCAAGCCGTGTCATCTTGGTAATGCGAGGACGGAGCTGTCCCACTTTTGAAGCAGGAGAGGCTGAGAGCGAGGTTTTCAGCTGCAAATGATCAGACATGTTCTGGGTGTTACAGAATTAAATATTCCAGGAATATAAATCGTAATCGCTACGGGGCCTGTATCAGGAACTTCATTTCTAGTACTTAATTCTCACGGTCTGAATGTGGCGTTGATTATAAGCAGAAGAGGAAGTGAGGAGACCATAGCTGGTCAGTGACCGGAGTGGGACCTGAACTCGCATCACCTTGCCCTGGGAGCGGCGCGCTCGCCGGCTTCCGCACGGCCGCAGCGACCAGAAGTCCTGACGCACACACCGCGCAGCACACCTGAGAATCAGTGACTAGTGGCCCATCTTGTGAAAAGCTCAGAAGATCAAAACAGCCACTTCGGAGTTCCGCTGGTTACTGTATAAGTTTATATGGAGGCCTTTAGCTTTTCCAGAAGGGAAGCTGACTGCCTGAGCCGCAGGCTGGCCTGTGCGTTCACGCGGGCTCTCACTGAAGGGCCGAGTCCTCAGCCCAGCCCGTGTGGAACAGGAAACGATGTTGCTGCTCCAGTCCAACACGCAGGGTCGGATGTGTTGTTCTGTATCCAGTGGTGTATACATCTCATTAGTAAATAATTGTGGTTTTAAGAGTGAAGTTTTAAAAATTTTTTTCTATTATGTGGATGATTTTTTTTTTCCAATGGCTACTCAGTTGTTAGGATATAAATACTTGAGTTGCTTGAATTGAATTAAGAAACAAAACTGCCAGGTGTTTTTTTTTTTGGCTTAGGGGTACCCTGAGGAAAAAAAATAACTGCAAACACAGAGGCACCAAACTAGCCGAACTGAGCTAGTTTGAGATTTGGGGAAAAGAGGACCTGAGAGGATCCGGGATCTTCGGCAGTCTGGACAGATAAGAGGTTCGGGGGCCCCTCCACTGTTCTTTGAATTTCAGGGCAAACCCGCAGCTCTGAAACTTCAAGAGCCACACGAGGGCCTTAGCTGACCAGACAGACTTGGCACCGATCTGCCCCTGACGTCACAGCAGTCAGACCGCTGAGTCCCAGGGAAGGCTGTTCACAGCAACACTGGCCCCTAGAAGACCAGACTGGTAGGGCTGCCTCGTCTTAGAATGACAATACCCACTCTTTAGGATCACCTTCCAGAGTCAAAAACTAGTAGAAATCCCAGGATGTGACCAGCCCCATCTTCAGCTTTTGCTTCTATGAATGTTAAGGAATTTCATCAATTAGTTAAATCAATTCAAAAGCAAACCACTGTCTCAAAAATAAATCAGATGTGCTCGACACCTTGCCGCTACACCAGTTTTTTCAAGAGACTCAACAATTTTGAGTCAGAAGTTTATAGGTGCTTACGACAAAAATGGGGTGTTAGTGGAAAGAATCTGAGTTTGTGTGTTCTAATCCCAGCCCACTGACTTAATGCTCAGTGAACTTGGATTCGCTTCTTAATGGTTCTGAACCTCATTTGTTCTCCTGTTTGTGAACAAAATTAGCTGCTACTATCTTTTCAGATTGTTAAGAAGATTAAATAATTATGTAAAATTTAAGTAAATGGGGGCTTTAGCAATAAACATTTGAAATAGGTGTCATTTTTCTGACGGGTTGGGTACTGAAAAATATAAAATGACAGTGTCTCTGGTTGTATGTGAAATGGTTGGCTCGGAGCAGCGGCATTACGGGGACTTCTCTAAACCATACATTTCTGTAATGCCTAGTTCTTTGCAGTGTTTTTGTAACCAGATAAGATAAATGGCTCTGGGAGGTCAAGGAGATCCGGGGATCATGACACAAGTTCCAGGCCAGGTGTAATTAGACGAGAGACCGTACTGGCTGGCCGCCTCTGTTCTTTCCCAAAAGGCCCTACATAACACTTCTGGCACAAAATGCCTGTTTTTCCCATTAGCAGCTCTTCCAGCTCTCCAGACACCAGCTGGCCCCCTCCAGTGCGGCGCTGATGTGCACGGCTCAGAGTTCGTACGGACCCCGCAGGCTGAGGGCGCGGCCCCGAGAGATGGGCCCCCTGCAGTCTCCGTCCCAGGTCCCATGTGGCCAGCTGTGCTTCTTGACCCAGTAGCGTCGAGGACCCGCTTTGTGGTGCTCTCTGTGCAGTGCCGGGCTTCCAGCGGTGAGGAGCCGAGGCCCCACCTCCCAGGTTGCCCCAGGCACACCTCAGACTTCACTCATCATTCATTCACATGCAGGGAACCCTCAGATCTGGGTCTTTAAGCCAGAGCCCGGCTAGCTTTAGGCCCTCAGCCAGCTGCTTACTGCGTATCCTCACGTGCTGTTCCCGGGGGGCCTCCAGCCCAGCGGAGCTCTCAGCTGATCGACATCAGTCCCTGGGCTATGTCCTCAGATGAAAACCAAAGTACAGCAGCCTGCATTTTCTTCGCTCGCTGTGCAGCTTCTGGGCATTATCTAGTCAGTAGCCCCTGCAAACCGCCATCCTTGACTTCCCTCATTTACCTCACGTCCCCACATTTTGCCACATTTTCCATTCTTTATTCTCCCTGTCACTGTCGGGTCGAGCCATCACCTTCATCCACAGCGTCCTAATCCGACTTCCTGCCTCCACTGACCCCTCATCTACGCCCTGTTGCTGCCAAGTTGACCTTTTCAAGAGGTGTATCTGTCCCTATCACTGTCCAGTTTGAAGCTGGTAAGGATTTATCCGTCTCGTTAGGGATGGCAGTATTTGACCCAAGTAACCATCCCCTCCTGAGGCCACGGCAGGTCACTGCTTCCATATATGATACAGATTACGAATCCTTCCCACTATAACACCTTTTAAAAAAAATTTCAGGTATGCAGTATATTGATTTGACAACTGTATTCTTTACTGAGGGCTCAGGATAAGTGAAGTCACCACGTGTCACCGTACAGTGACATTACAGTATGACCAACTGTGTTCCCTGTGCTGTACTTTCCATCTCTGTGCTTTGCTTATTTCACAGCTGAAAGTTCATACGTCTTAATCCCGTTTTTGTATTTCTGCTGTGACCCCTCCTACCCCCACCCCCCGCCGCAGCCATGAGTTTGTTCTCCGTGTGTGAGAGCCCACTTACTTGTTCAGTTTCTTAGAGTCCACATGTGAGGGAAATCATTCGGTATTTATCCTTTTCTTTTCTTTTTTTTTAAAGATTTTATTTATCTTTGAGAAACAACAAAGGTGTTGTGGGGGGGGAGGGGCAGACCCCGCCCTGAGCAGGGAAGCCTTCTGTGGGAGTCAGTTCCAGGACCCTGGAATCGACCTGGGCGGAAGGCAGATGCTTAACCAACTGAACCACCCAGGCACCCGGCGCTCGTCTTTTTGTAGCTGACTGACTTCACGTAGCGTAATTAATACCCGCTCGGCCCGTCCGTGTTCTTGCAGATGGCCGGATCTCACTCTTTCTCATGCCTGAGTGATAGATGCTCTGCCGTGTACATCTGCCACATCTTCCCTGTCCATCCACCTGCTGATGGACACTTGGGCTGCTTCCATATCTTCCATTGTAAATAATGTTGCCAGAAACATATGGGATTAAGTGCTTTTGTTGTTTCTTTGTGTGTTTGTTTGTTTTTAGTAATCTCTACACCCAACATGGGGCTTGAACTCACGACCCTGAGATCAAGAGTCATGCTCCTCCACTTGACTCAGGCAGGCGCCCCGAATTAGTATTTTTGTTTTCTTTGGGTAAATATCCAGTAGTGGAACTAACTGGATCCTATGGTATTTCTGTTTTTAATTTTTTGAGGAACCTCCATACCGTTTCCCGCAGTGTTTGCACCAATTTACATTCCCGTCACCGGGGTACAAGGGGTCATGTTCTTGCCAGCACTTAGTATTTCTTCTCTTTTTGATACTAGCCATCCTGACCGGTGTGAGGTGATAATAGTGGGTTTGAGTTGCATTTCCCTGGTGATCGGTGATACTGCGCATCTTTTCATGTATGTGCTGGCTGTGTGTGTGGCTTACTGGACACAAGGTAGGCATTATTAATTGATATGGGTTGGGACTGAGATGAACCGTGTTTGGCCCCAGGGTGAAATCTATTGTCTTTGACTGGCAGGATCAAGTTTAAACTCTGCTGTCTAGCATATGAGGCCCACTTCGATGTATCCTGCCACCCCACTTCTCTGCCCCCTCATCTCTTTTCTCAGAACTTGACGTAAGCACGCCGCCGAGAAAAAGCTTTCCAGGACCCTCTCCCCCTCCCGCCAGGTGGGTTTTGATTGTTGTGTGGGTTCCCGAGCGCCCCGTGCACACAGAGGCCTTTGTCACAGTGCTAGTGCGCTCCTGCATCTTACCTTGGGCTGTAGGCTGATTTACTTGTGTCTCCCCTACTAAACCATAAGCTCCTTTTTTGTTTTAAATATTTTATTTATTAATTTGAGAGAGAGAGAGCACGAGATAGGGGAGGGTCAGAGGGAGAAGAGCCTGATGCGGAGTTTGATTCTGGGACTCCGGGATCATGACCTGAGCCGAAGGCAGACGCTCAACCCACGGAGCCCCTAGGTGCTCTTCCTTCGTGGTTTGGATTCGCCTTTCCCTAATGGCTAGTGGTGTCAAGCATCTTTTCGCGTACTTGTTGGCCATTTATTTATCTGTGTTTGGAGAGAGACCTATTTAGATCCTTCGTCCATTTTTCAGTTGGGTTGTCTTTTCAGTACTGACTTGTAAGAGTCTTTAATATATTCTGGATACAGGTCCTTTACAGACATATGATCTGGAAATGTTTTCTCTCTCCCTGTGTTGTGTTTTTACTTTTTTTTTCTAGCTAGAGCATAGTTGGCGCACAGCGTCCCATCGGTTTCGGGTGTGCGACGTGCCGGCTGAGCTCCTCTGCCGTTGTGCTGTGCTCAGCACAGTCTCCGCTGCGGTCCGTCCGCATGCTCGCGCTTACGCTGCCACTGACAGTGTTCCGGTGCTGTGCCTGGTGCTCATCTTTTCACGTTTTTAGTGGCCTTGTTTGCAGCACAAAAAGTTTTAACGTCGGTAAAGTCCAATTTCTTTCGTCATGATGGTTTCAGCCCCAAACCCAAGAAGCCGATGCCTAATCTCGGGTCGCGCAGATGGACTCCTGTGGTTTCTTCTCAGCATTTGAGTGATTCAGCTGTTACGTTTAGGTCTTTGGTCCATTTTGCGTTACATTGTGTGTGTGTGTGTGTGTGTGTGTGTGTGTGTGTGTGTGGTGTAGAGATTTAAACTTCTTTCTCAGTCTTTACCTCAGTCTTTAGGCTGAACATACGGATCTTACTTTTTCTGAGGAGTTACAGTGTGAGTTACAGTCAGAAGGTGACTTCGGCGGCGGCCGGTGGGGTCTGTCGAGAGGGTGCGGATAGGAGGGATGTTACGCTGACGGGCACGGCAGGGTCAGGAGATCAGGGTCGGGACCAAGCACCCACCTCCCGCTGCAGACGTGAACATGAGTTTCCGTCTCCCATTTCACAGTGGGTCAGAATCGCATGGGGCCCAGGGCCTGACAGAGAACCCAGTTCTTTGTGTCCCAGTGGTGCTAGCTGCCGGACAGCTCTAATGCCCTCACTTGGTTCTCTCCTCAGGTGTCTCTCTCTTCGGCTTGTCGGCCCTGTTGATCCCTGGGAACTTTGAGTCTCATTTGGAGCTTGTGAAGTCCCTGTGTCTGGGGCCATCACTGATCTACACGGCCAAGTTTGCGCTGGTCTTCCCCCTCATGTATCACACCTGGAACGGCATCCGACACTTGGTAAGTGAATGGTTGGCCGATACGTCTTCTGGGGGAGGGAGTGAGGGGAGTGTAGGGGTCTCCTGCGTCGCCTGCGTTCAGTGTCGCCCCAGAGGTTCGTTGTCTGGACTCTGCTAGGGCTTCCAGGGGAGAGCTCAGCAGGAGCCGCGCGCACGCCGTGGTAGCCCTGCCGGGGATTCTGCCGGGGATCCCGCCGAGCTCTGGGTGTTGGCCTGGCAGGCACTTGCGGGGTCTCGGTGTGAACACTTCCATTTCTATGAGGCGTGTTGCTGAGAGAGGCCCCTGAAGCCAGGCCGTCCCTATGACACAGAAGGCAGGCTTACTAGATAATTAATTGGTACCTGCCATGTGTCAGGTTCCTTTCTAGACCCTGGGTTTTCAGTTCTGAGCTAGATGGTTGCTCCTTTCAGTCTGTCATTCCTACTAACCCGGGGTGACAGGTCCAGCTGGACTCAAATTATTAATTTAATTATTAATTCTAATGTTAACTTCTGTTACCTTGACTTTGGATTGCGTGAACTGGATTTGGGTTTTGTTGAGCTCTTGGAGATAATGGGGCCAACTCTAACAGAAACTAGGTACCGAAGATCCCAGATTTTAATACTGGGGTTAGGAATCTTTTTATGGCCTGAAAACTGTCCATGCTGCCTCCTACATGACTTTTCTCCTCTCTCTCTCTCTTTTTAAAAAAATTTTGTTACTGTTTTAAAAATTTATTTATTTGAGAGAGAGAGAGCGCATGCATGTGTACTCAGGGCATGTGTGAGCCAGGGAGGAGCAGAGGGAGAGGGCCATGCAGACCGCTGAGCGCGGAGCCCAACATGGGGCTCGATCCCTGGGCCCTGAGATTCTGACCCAAGCCGAAACCAAGAGTTGGACACTTAACGCACTGAGCCTCCCAGGAGCCCCTCCTTCTCTCTCTCTCTCTCTTTTTTTTAAGATTTTATTTATTCATTAGAGCGCACACACACACACACACACACGAGAGAGAGAGACAGACAGAGAGAGAAAAAGAGTGGGAGAGGGGGCAGGGAGAGAGGGAGAGACAGACTCCCCACTGAGCAGAGAGCCCTATGCGGGACTCGATCCGAGGACCCTGGGATCATGACCTGAACTGAAGGCAAAGACTTAACGAACTGAGGCACCCAGGCGCCCCCCTTCCTTCTCTTTTATAAAGGGATTAAAGCTGAATCATGCCTGCCCCAGGTCAGAGATCAGACCCTCTCCAGCATTTTAAGATTTCATGTTTTGTGATCTCTCTAACCCTTTGTCTTGATTTGTATCCCAAGAAGACGGTAAAGATTCCATTCTTTCTTTTTATTTTTTAAAGATTTTATTTGTTTATTTGACAGAGAGAGAGATCACAAGTAGGCAGAGAGGCAGGCAGAGAGAGAGGAAGGGAAGCATGCTCCCTGCTGAGCAGAGAGCCCGATTCGGGGCTTGATCCCAGGACCTTGAGATCATGACCTGAGCCAAAGCCAGAGGCTTAACCCACTGAGTCACCCAGGCGCCCCGATTCCATTCTTTCTTATCTTCCACATCCTTCCTAACCTGAGTCATCTGTCAGATGGGTACTCCTGCCTTAATCTGACCTTTATAATTTCCACATCAGAATCTAGAGACCAATAAATAAATAAAAGAATCTAGAAACCAGCACCTTTTGAATTTCAGTCTGGTCCAGTAGTTGAATGGAATCGGAAAAGTGAGAGACTAAATGACCTATTTAATTAAGTGTATCTATGCCCTGTGCCCTGGGGCAGTGTTCCGTTTGAGTCCCAGTGACCTCACCTCCCTCCAGGAGGGGACAGAGGAGAGCATTTCCGTTAACGACTTCGTATTCCACAGAACAAACCTCCCTAATGAAAAGCAGCAGATGAGATTCCTCCGGTCACATCCGGACTCTAGACTCTAGCGGATTGGCTTTTGTCTCAGTCTGTGGGGAGGGAAAGGGAACAGGTTTCGCAAAATCGCGGGGCTCAGTCAAGGTTTTTCTGCCCGGTTCCTCCCCTCATGGTAATCTCTTGGAGAGAAGTGAGGAGCCTAAAGGCTTTTCTTAAGCCCTTAAATCTGCTTTTGTTTTTTCTTGTAGCAAGTACTGGGTCTGGGTGTGGGACCAGACTTGCTCTAGGAGCTTCATGGTTGCCTTCCCAGAAGATCTCCTGGGGATAGGGGAGTGGAACTGGTAGGAGTGATGGGGGTGGGCACGGACAGGGCCTCTGGGGTTCTAGACAGTATATCCCCCCCTCCCCGGCACCGCCAGCCAGTAGGACTCAGGGTTTTTTTGGTAAAGCACCATGCCTGTATAAGCAAGACAGCTCTGTGTGGCATCTGCTTGACTCCTAATCTGATCTAGATGGAGGCTTGATTCTCCACCCGCAACCCCTCCCCGCCCCCACCCCGGCTCTCTCTGACTTTCCTCTTAAGTCCTCCTCATTCGGTTTAACATTCACAGTGTGGGCGTTTGTGTTACCCTGGGGTAGTCAAGTGTGGAAAGTGTAGCACCTAAAAATTCTGCCTTTGCCCTCGGAGAGCTTTGAGGGACGTGGAGTGTAATAGGAGTATATAACACATTAGTGTCCCTGCGTGACAGGAGAGGCTTGATCAGTGTTTTTAAAACCCAGGTTTTTGATGGAGTGGGTAGAAAATCAATTTACTGGGTCGTTGCCAACAAAACCAGAAATTTAGGGGCTCCTGGCTGACTCAGTCGGTGGAGAGCACAACTTGACCTTGAGCTCAAGGGTTGAAGCCCCACACTGGGCATAGAGCTTACTTTAAAAAAATCAACCAACCAACCAACCAACCACCAGAAATGTAATAGCAGACAGTATAGAGAATGCAGCACACATAGTAATGGTAAATATTGCTTATTCTTTTATGAACTTTTGCTGTGAATACACTGGCAAACAAAATTAAGAAATAGTGTTCTTGATCTGGTGGTGTTTTTTAGGAATTCTAGGTCTGTGACTGGACGTTACTTCTCAAAGGCCGGGGCGGCGGGGCGGGGGGGGGGGGAGTGTTGTGGGGGGTTGGTTCTCCGATGGACTGCATCTAAGAAACCGAGACTCTTCCTACATCCCTGTTCTGGAGCTTCAGGGTGTGTGTTAATCAGTTGTTTCAAAAGCCTCGCAGTAACATGTCTGCTAGATTTATTCAGCAGGGGACTTTTCTCCCCCCGTGCAACACATTTTAGCATTCTGAGGAACTAGTTTGTGGAGAAACAATTTGGGAAACACTGATTTGGTTTTGTTGTCATGAGGGAATGTTTAACCTCTTTAGTCTGGAAGGTTTTGTATATACGGGCTGTATTTTGTACGTAGGCCTTTTCTGTCGCTGGGACAACTGGGTGGTAGGTTCCAGACGTAGGGTTTTGAGAAACATGGGGCCCAGGAGAAGTGCTTTTGCCTTGGAACTGTGCCGGGGGAGTTGCCTGTTGAGATGGAACCACTTTCTCGGAAAGGAGAGTACCTAGGGCCCTGATTGCTGAAATTCTTTCTTCTTTTTTTTTTTTTTTTTTTCCACCTCTTCTTTTTTGTGCAGGTATGGGACCTTGGGAAAGGCCTGAAGATTCCCCAGCTGTACCAGTCTGGAGTGGCTGTCTTGGTTCTTACTGTGTTGACCTCTGCAGGGCTGGCCGCCATGTGAAGAGCTGAAGTTCCCAGCATTGTCTTCCCCTAAATGATTCCCTGACCTCCCTTCCTGTTTGTCACTCTCATCTCCAGCCAAGACAAAGTTCTCCTGATTTACTTAGACCCTCTGTGCTTGCACATCCCCTTGGAGCTCAGTGGCGGTAGAGTACCTCCTGGAAGCAGAGCAGTGGGAGAGGGTCCAGTTTCCTCCCTTGTTGCTAAAGATGGAATGACTCAAAACTTCCCTTTTCCTGCCCCCAGCTTGCGGCCTACTCCGGGCCTGGAGGCCGTCATTCTCTCTCCGCGTCGGGCCTTGATTTGTGCGGACAGTCAGCTCCTTCTTCCCAACACAGTGGAAACAATGCCAGCTCTGTGGCCTCTGCCATGGGGACTGGGAGTGGGGCTTTGGGTGCCACTGCCTGTGGGTTGCTGGCTTAAAGGACAGTTCTGTTCATTGGTCAGAGCCCGGCGACCTCAGCACCCACACAGTGTGACTGGAAGAAGAGGGGTGGGGTTGAGGGGAGTCCGCCTGTCCCAGCCCCCGGGAGGTAAAGAGGGTCGATTGGCTTTAAAGCAGGTGCTTTGGGGAGAAGATATCTAGCTATTAGTGCAAAAGGAAGGTCCAGGAAATTACAATGAACATATTAAGGGTTATTTTCCCCCCCCTACAGTTCTGTAAAAACAAGCCTCTTTTCTAATCCAGATTCATGTGACATCTGTTTCCGAAACTGAATTAAAATACTCATTTTGCCTTTGACTCTCCTTGAAATCGAGAAAACCAGGAGAACGGCGGAGCTGGTTTCCTCCCCTCCCTCTGGCCTCGGGCATTTGCATCCCCCAACCTGACCTTTCTGAGGAGGGAAACCCCTTGTCCTGCGCCTGGCCACTTGGACCGTGTTTAGGGAATCGAATGCAGGTAGCCAGAGACGGAAGAGCATGGGAAGCCGCAGAGAAGGAAGGAGCGAGAGACAGGAGGCGAAGCCCGTGGAAGCTTGGCATTATCGCGGGCTCCAGAATCCCACTGAGAACTGTTCATAAACCTCAGGGGCCAGTTCAGCAAACGGTCCAGTAAGGAGCCAGCGGACCGGGGGAGGTGGCAGCAAAGGGATGATGAGCGAAGTCCGTCGAGTGGGAGAGAACAGAGAGCCGAGATAAGAGAGGAGGGGTCACGGAAGACCTGCCAAAATTCATACTTTCACGGGAAAACTCGCTGCCTATAAAATCCGTGTGGGCCGGCCGTCTGCATCTCTGCCTCCTTCGGCAGGAGTGCGGTCTGGTAGTCTCTGGAAACCCAGGGGTAGCAGACCTCTCTTTCTGAGTTGTTGGCCAACGGGTTAGAGCTGCGGGTTGGAGAGGAGGAGCAGTGACCGTAATTGGGGGCAGTTGGACAGGAAGATGTCACTGAAGCGCAGACAGTGGGGACCTCCTGCCCCAGCAGTCTTCCTCCCCGCTCCGAGTAGTCTCTGCTTCACGTGACGATGCTCCCGAGTAGTCTCTGCTTCACGTGACGATCACTTCCCCCTTCTTGCTGCAGGAGCCCTGGGAAGCCTTTGTAGCCTTCCTCCAGCTTAAACCCTGCATCTTCTCTAGTTGACCGCAGAGTGGGAGACCAGCGTTCATGAGGGAACACTCTGGCCTTAGAGCTGGGGGGGCTTGGCAAGGCATAACACTGAGCAGCAGCGCCAGGAAGACCGCGGAATAGGAGGGTGTGAGCAGCTGTTGGAAGCTGGGAAGGGCATAGGGAACATCGTACCTTTTCTGGGTGGCTCCTTACCATTTGGGTGCTTGGGACTGGCATACAGTTGTCCTCATGTTTGTTATTTTGCCCTAAATTTCTACTTAACCATCTCTCTCTGTTTTTTCTTCTCTGACCTCCAGTCACTTCTGTAGATCTTTTATCAAACTATGTGTATCCTTTTGCTTGAGTTTTACTTCTATAACTCTGTCTAGTTTGTCTTCCCGTGGTTCTGTCATCAGACGTGAAGTCGTAGACAAGGAGAGTGTCTTCTACTCTGGCTTCCCTTCCCTTTTCTTCCCCTGTCTTCTCCAGACATGCGTGTGTGCTCTACTAAGCGATCATATTTCAGACTTAGAAGTTTTAGTTGTGTGTGCTTAGGATGAAAAATGAGGGGCTGGGGGTAAGAGGCTGGTTCTTTGAGGTTTCTTTTGCTACAATTCGGACCAACTTCCTCTTGGTCACTTTTGGAGGAGAGCTGACTTAGTCCTTGTAAAAATGTGTTCTGCCTCAAGCACTGCCATGTTCTTTTCCCTGCTCTATTTCCCCGAACCCGCCTTCTAGTCGTGGGGTACAAGAAGCAGCCGTAACAGAAGGAAAAAACATCCCAAGTCAGTAATAGATTCAACAGATGATGTTTATTTTCCAAGTTTGCCTTTATTCCCACCCTATAATTTCCCTGTTCTGCGTCCCTCGCTGGGGGTCTCGCTTACATCACTCAGACGAGTTTTCTCAGTGTGGTCCCTGGGTGCCTCTGGAATTCCAGGCTTGCATTTCTGAACTGCAGCTGGATTAGGACCTGCCGGGGGTTCTAGCACACGTGGACATCCTGGTGGGCTCTTGAGAGAGTTGGCTGGGCTTTGGGGACCTGGAGTGTGACCTGCAGAGGGGTGTGAGCTTTGGGGTCGGTCTGGGGAACTGAGCTTTACATCTGGGGAGCCAGGAATAATGGTCGGACTTGGGGCTTGTTGTACAGTCTTCGTGATGGACTTCCCGAGTTTCCTCTGATTGTCCGGATCATGAGGCTGCCGGGCAGAATGGAACAGAGTCATGTTTCTGGTCAGGCCCTAAGTCCTTTCCAGTCCATCTTAGAATGCTCACCGTCTTTCTCCCCATACAATAGACAAAAGGTCAGATCGGATCATTTTGCACTGTGGGGGAAAATGTCCTTAGCACCTCTTGTTAAGAATCAGGAGAGTTAGGGACCAGGTAGGAGAAGACCCGGTTGGTTAGAGGTTCCCCCTCCTGGGTGATGGTGGTATAACAAGAGGGGTTTTTGAGATTGAAAAGAAATGCAGATAATAGGATTTGAGTTGAGGTGGGAGGAAGAGATACCTTGCCCAAGATTTCAGGACGCAGCCCATTGGAGGCCTTGAGCAAATCCGGATTTTTCTGTATCCATCTGGTGAGGGAGGCAGCACCAGCAACCGTACGGGAGGTCAGGGTCACCCGAGCAGGGGGTATCTTCAGAGGCATTTGCCAGGTGCCCATAAAAGAGCCCCAAGGGCTTGCCTAAAAGGAAGAAGACGAGGTTCTTCAACAGGCTTTTCCCAGGACTGCTGACCTGTTGGCGGTCTGTTGTCTGCCTTCCCCCCTTCCCCCCTGGGATGCGTGGTGGTGAACTCAGACGGAGCGCGCAGTCTCAGACGAAGCGCGCAGTCTCCCAGGCCCCCCCTCGTCCTTGACCCCTGTCTCACTTAGGTTACCCAGATTTTTTCACCATATTAACTCTGTTGGCTTAACTTAAGTCTAGCAGAGTACTCACTGCGTTAGTATCACATGAAGGTGTTCGTTCATCGGTTTAAGGCATTCTGGGTGCGAAGCACAGCTCTTGTGCTCGATAAACTGGCTGCAAGCTTGGGGACAGGCATGTTGCGATGGGAATTAGATTGAGCTTTAATTTCCAGGTAGCGGCCATGCCAGACTGTAAACCCCCATGTCGGCTACTCCGGTTCTGTGCCCCAGTTCTTGACCTTCCTCAGGAGGAACAGGGATCAGTATCTCACCTTGGAACGGGGCACTGAAGGCAACAGATGACCACGATCATTGGCGATAATCTGAGTGTAACCTTCATGGGAGGAAATTCTCTGGGGTAGAAGCGAGGAGAGAAGTGCTTGTGAAAATGGAATGGAAAAGAGAGAGAAGGTATCCTAGGGGCTCGAGTTCAGGGCTGGGGGAGGGGAGAGGCTATGGGTATTTAGAGTTGGCTAAAGGAATTAGGTGCCAGTGCATTCCAGATGACGTGGTGGAAAGAATCAGAAACTGGCCCCGTGGGAGCTCTACACACGCAATACCTCCTTCGTTGGCTTGGCGGGACCCCAGTTCCGCAGATACTTGGGTGAGAAAGCATTTTCATACTGTGGAGAGAAAGATGAGAATCTCTGTGACGCTCAAAGGCCCTGTGCCTGGGAAATGATGACGAGGCCCAGTTCTTTAGAGTTGATGACCAGAGACCTAAACAGCCAAGCTAGGCTTAACTCCTATAGAAGGTGTAATTTTTTCGTCTAAGTGTGTGTTTTTCAACATGGTGCCACTAGCCACATGGGGCTGTTGGACACTTGAAACGTGGCTAGTCCCATTAGACTAGGGAGGTGCTTTTTAATTTCAGAGAGTTAGTACAAAAAAGAAGAGAATGTAAGCATTGTATTATAACTTTTTAAATATTGAGTAAACATTGAAATAATATTTTAGACTTACCGGGCTAAATATATTATTAAAGTTAATTTTATTTCTTTTTAGTTTTTTTCATATAGCTACTAGAGAATTTTAAATTACATTGGTGACTCACATTAGCTTTTTATTGGGCAGCCCTGATCTAGACCAAGGATGGGCAAATGTGGTCCATGAGCCCAGTCCATCCTCCTATCTGTCTTGGGTTGACCTGAGAAAGCAAAGAATTGTTTTTATAGATGGATATTTGTAATTGATTTGATTAAAGGGAACAGTAGCTTTGCATCCCAAAGAAGTGTTTTCTCATCCCAAAAGAAATCTATTTTTTCATTTAATATTACAAAAAGTTAATTAATTTTGTCAAGAATTTAATGGAAAAATATTTTCTCTTGCTATTTTAAGTACTACATCTCTGATTTTTGCCTCGTGGCCCTAAAACATTGAAAATATTTACCCTTTGGCCCTTTACAGAAAAAACCCTGCTGACCTCTTGTTTAGATCCTACAAACTTAACCCCGAGATGCCTTTTGCTTGTGCATGGGGCCTCTCTACCCTGAATAGCTAAAGAGGTGAAAAATACCATCTCACCCCACATTCAGCTACTCATTCAATAATCAGAATGCTCTGGGAGGGTCAGTCCAAAGGCAAAATTAAACGTTAGAGATGGAAAAAGAACTTACCTGGTTGGCACTGTAGTTAGTGGCCATGATCCTGCCACTTTTTGCTGTTTACCCTTGTTGCCTGGCAACGGCGGAAGGCGGACCTTCCGGACTGCCGGCCCTTCTATGTGGTGGTCAGGTTCTTGGATGACACCGCCCCAAACTCTCCCTGGAAATTCAGGTTTGGTTTCATTTTAGAACTGCCAGAGGCAAAGTGTGGAAAACGTGGTGTGAAAAGCACCAGTTTTGGAGAGTTAAGTGGTGGCGCCAGGACACAAAGCTAAAATGGCATTATGGTATCCATTTCCTGGGTGGTCAGAATTAATGAGAAAGTGAAACTGCTGTGTGAGTTGTGAGTCTATAACAGGAGATGTGAAGATGAAAGGAAAAAAGTAAGTTGTTCAAAGAAATCATTGACGACCAAGAGAGCGTTCTAGGGGTCAGTTGTCAGGCCCCCCCCTTCCCCCCTCCAGTCATCCCAACTAACACACCAAGTGTAAGGGCACCCCCCCACCTGGAGAGTTGGAAGTCAAACAGCCCTTGCTCTCTAGGCTCAGGCAGGGAACAGCGGGAGAACATCAGGTCTGGAAAGAGGACTTGCGTGTGTTCCCTGTGGTTCTCAACGCTCTAGAGTCATAACCTTCAGAACCAAGGACTTTGCTCTAGGACATCCATTGCGTCCTCAAAGCCAGTGAGAGTCAAACCACCAGCCTTTCTCTTGGAACTTCTATCTTCAGCTGGTATGCTTTTCCAGTAGAGTTGTAAGATTATCTGCTGGCTACATTCTTTTTTTAAAAAAATCAACTAGTTTTTGTTTAATGGAAAAAGCAAAGTATGTGGGGGGAATTGTTCCATTTTTACAGCAGGATGTTTAATGCCGAGCAAATCTCCATCTGCCTTCAACTCCCAGTCTCGGTCCTCAGAGAGAATTGCTGCTACTCTCGTGATAGTAACTACTTTTACTGTTCTCTTGTGTCCGTGCATTCTAACACCGCTAGTGGCAGAATACCCACATTGTCCCGTGATTGCCTTTTTAAACTGTCTTGGGGATGTTTTTCACGACAGTATACTATTCCATTCTAGGACACAATGTTGTGTACTTATTTGGTCGCATCTGGGTGACCAGTTAGGTTGTTTTCCAATCTTTTGTTGTTAATAGACATTCTTTTTAAGATTTATATATTTGAGAGGGAGAAAGAGAACATATGAGCAGGGGGAGGGGCAGAGGAAAAGACAGAGGGGAAGCAGACTCCTCCCTGAGCGGGGAGCTCCTCTCCCGGCTTGATCTCCCGAAACTGCAGTCATGACCTGAGCCGAAACCAGTTTGGACTGGAGCCATCCAGGTGCCCCTGTTATAGACATTCTTGCAATGAAAAGCTGTATATATATATATGTATCTCTTTATGAATATATAAATATAGATAGGTATATGATTTTATGAACATGTGATTGATAGGATACATTTCTAAAAGTGAGTTGCGAAGGCAGATGGCTTGTTCATTTAGAATGTGAGTTGCCAAAAGACAGTGTGCCAGCTTGTACAAGTTCTGACCATGAGCGCCCAGTCCTCTCTTTCCAACACGACTACTCATGCTGTTATTGTTTTTGTCAACCTGATAAGAATGAATATAGTTGCCATATGCCAGCCACGGTTCTGATTGCTTTTTATTACATTTTCTCATTTGGTTCCTCTAACCACCCCAGCCAAGGAAGCTGGGGCATACACAGTAAGGAGTAGAGCCAGGATATGACCCCAAGTATTCTGACTCTAGAGCCCTCCATTTTTGTTTAAGATTTTATTTATTTATTTGACATAGAGCAGAAACAGGGGGAGTGGGAGAAGGGGAAGCAGGCTCCCCACTGAGCAGGGAGCCTGATGCAGGACTCGATCCCAGGACACTGGGACCATGACCCATCTGAAGGCAGACTCTCAACCAGCTGAGCCACCCAGGCACCCTCAAGCCTTCAATTTTAACCATTACACTATATTGTCTCTTATGCTGGAGGTAAAATACGGTGTAGCATTGTTTTAAATTTGCATTTCCTCAATTTTATGATTTTTTGCACATGTTTATGAACCTTTTAATTTCTTTTATTATTTTTTTTTTCCTAAAAATAAACTTGTGTATCTTTTGCCACTTGCTGTTGGGCTGCTGATCATTTTTACTAATCTGTTTAAAGTCATCGTATATTCAGAAATTAGTCCTTTTGTCAAATGTGTTGCAAACATTTTCTGCCAGTGTGTCTGTCATTTAATTTGTTTGTGGCCACCTTTTCTTCCCCCACCATGGACATGTTTTTAATATTTATATAGTCAAATTTACTGCTCTTTTTTTTTTTTTTAAGATTTTATTTATTTGACAGACACAGCGAGATAGGGAATACAAGCCAGAAGTGTGGTATCGGGAGAAGCAAGCTTCGCTCTGGGCTGGGATCCTGAGGCAGGGCTCGATCCCTGGACACTGGGATCTCGACCAGAGCTGAAGGCAGACGCTTAACAACTGAGCCACCCAGGCGCCCCTGATGCTCGCTTTTTCTATGCTTCTGGATCTTATGCTTTAAATAGCTTTTTGTGAATTCCAGTGTTTAAAAAGATAATTTTCACATAGTTGTTTTTATTTTTAAAATTTTGTTCCTCCTAGAATTTATTTTGATGACTACACTAAGATCAGGCTCCAGTGGGGTGCCTGGGTGGCTCAGTGGGTTAAAGCCTCTGCCTTCGGCTCAGGTCATAATTCCAGGGTCCTGGGATCGAGCCCCACCTTGGGCTTTCTGCTCAGCGGGGAGTCTGCTTCCCCCTGTCTCTCTGCCTGCTTCTCTGCCTACTTGTGATCTCTGTCTGTCAAATAAGTAAAATCTTAAAAAAAAAAAAAAAAATCAGTCTCCAGATGCCTGACAGTCCATCTCAGCATCATGCATGGAATAAACTGTCTTCTCCCCTCTGATTTGAAATGCCACGTTTAATGTATTCCTTAATTTACTCGGGTCTGTTTCTGGATTCTCTAACCTATTGTTCTTGGGGGAGAGGTGCCCATTTTAGGTTATTTGTCTTGCTAAAATCCAATCCTGGCTTGGTCCTGTGTGAATTCTCTAGTTAGAATTTCACAAACAGTAGGAAATTGTAAATAATAACAGGCAATTTCAAGCTTCTAATAAAATTGTGCAGAAGTTTAGTCTTCCTTCAGATTGACTGGTTGCCTTCAGGCACAGGTGATGGTCTTTCATTGGACCAGATTTAACACTTTCAAAGTTGGAAGGCCTCGTAAAGGTCCCATTCACAAAATATATCTCAAGATACTCTCATTGTTGGCCTCAGTTCTCTGATGCCAGAAATTAGACCTCAGGAAATCTTTTATTTGGATTGTGACCATCTGCATTGAGTTACAAGTGTACTTTGTTATCTATAGGTAACAGATAAATTGTACCTAATGGAGGGCAACCACCCACATGAACTCTGGAGTCAGACTGCCTGGCTTAAATTCTAGCTCTTCCGGAAGCCTGTGACCTTGGACGAGTGGCTTATCTTTCTCATCTCAGTTCCTTTAGGGCATGAAGTAGGTGGAGGCTTAGTTTTGAGCAGTAAACATTTGTGACACTGCCAGGAAGGCACGGAGGCATAGTGAGTGCTCAGTACTTTTGGCATCCCTGCTGGCTCAAGACCGCCCAGTAAAAAGAGGTAGCTATGCAGTTTACCTTAAAAAGAAAAGGGGGAGATTTACTTATAAAGTTATAGGAGATTTATAGCAGATTCGAAAAGTAAAAAATGTGGTTGGGCCTTACAGGGAATGAGAATGTGAAAGGTAGAACATGTTCAGGAAGAGAGATTTTTTTCTATCTGTTTTTTACCGAGCGCTTTATTCTGACTTCTGCGCAAGCCAGCCAGCATCTTCAGGCCAACTGGGCTTGTATCCTTCCTGCAATCGGAGTCTGACTAATGTAATCGGAGAGAAAGAGAGGATGGAAAAGAAGGCTGGTCAGTTTCAGTGGAGAGAGACCAGA
The DNA here is from genome assembly GCF_030435805.1 of Mustela lutreola. Lineage (NCBI taxonomy): Eukaryota > Metazoa > Chordata > Mammalia > Carnivora > Mustelidae > Mustela > Mustela lutreola. The sequence goes on along the minus strand of NC_081303.1, from coordinate 70,326,677 downwards.
GATGATAAAGACTTCCTGCCTTTGCTTTGAACCAGTGGGTCTTTTTTTAAGAAAATAAGTAATAACTTCCCCACAACCAGTTAGCAGTTTTTGTGTAGTTTTTCAAAGGTTGTGTGCCTATACAAGAAATATAAATGATAAATAGAAACATGTACTTTATTAATCGTTGTTACATTTTACACAAATTGTAGGATACCATACTACTTACGTTAAGATTAAGAGAGGTATTTCGGGGGCGCCTGGGTGGCTCAGTCAGTGGAGTGTGTGACTCTAGATCTCGGGGTTGTGAATTCAAACCCCTTGTTGGGTGTAGAGATTACTTAAAAATGAAATGTTAACAAAAGAAAAATACATTTGGAGTACCATTACACAGTAGCGCATAAAGAGCTCTGTTACAGCTGCACAGGAGCAATGGTGATGTGTTACACTTTATCTAATCAGGGTCCTATTGTTGAACATGCAGTTTTGTTGCTGTTAAAACAATGCAGAGATGAGTAACTTTGTACAGGTGTTATTTTGCATCTTTGTGAGCATATTTGAGGGATAAATTTACAGAAATGAAATTATACAGTCAAAGGGTATTGCATTTTCCTTAAGATTTTATTTTTAAGTCATCTGTATACCCAGCGTGGGGCTTGGACTTAATACCCTGAGATCGAGAGTCCCACGCTCCATGGGCTGAGCCAGCCTGGCGCCCTGCTGATCTTGATAGATAGTGCCTGGTTGCCTTCCAAAGAGGTTACACCTCCTCCAGCCATGTGTCAGATTTTCTGGCAAATTTTGGAGTCCTGATGGAATTGATTAGATCTCAAAGTTGCTTTCATCCCATACTCCTTCCCAGATATTAAAGCTAGAGTAACTTCTCCCTCAAACATTTACATTGTTAGGGGCGCCTGGGTGACTCAGTGGGTTAAGCCTCGGCCTTTGGCTCAGGTCATGATCTCAGGGTCTGGGGATCAAGGCTGCATCAGGCTCTCTGCTCAGCGGGGAGCCTGCCCCCCCCCACCGCATCCCACCACCTCAGCCCACCGCCCTCTCTCTGCCTCCCTCTCTGCCTACTCGTAATCTCTCCCTCTCTGTCAAATAAATAGGTAAAGATCTTTAAAAAAATTTTGCGTTGTTAGATAAACTACCTTATTGGGTGTTTTCTAACGTATAACAGCCAAAAGTCAGCAACATGTACTTTTGATGTATTTTTCTTCTCATGGTAATTTTATTTTATTTGTATTTGTTCCCCGTGGTAATTTTTAGTACCAGAAATCATTAGTAAGCCCTCATTAGGAAAACTTTGGGCATCTCATCTATTACCATTTGACCCTTGAATCATTGTCTCTAGTCACACCATCAGCTCCCCAAGGTTTCTTCCAGATAGTTCCAAGATACCCTGCCTGCTGCTTCACTGGGACATGTGGCAGGGGGTCTTAGACTAGAAGCTGGCTAGTGCCTAGTTTCCTGGGCTCACAGGATCTTATCCAATCAAGCTACTGGCTCACCTTCACACAAGCCATGTCCCATGGCTTCTGTATATTCCCTTAGAGTTTGACACACGGTACAGCTCTGTACACAGTAAGCAGGGAAGAGATGGCCGGCTGCAGAGACAGAAGGTACTTCAAAACTTCTCTATAGATTACGGATTTCTGATTCTATTTTCTTCCCCTCTTTTGGAAACTATTCTATCTCCCCACACACTCCCTAAAAGAAGAATATTATTGATCAGAACCCTTCCTGAGGAATCCAGAGAACATGCTGTGTACAACCCAAATGACTCGAGAGACATCAATATCTCTCACTAGTGGTCAGAATTAAATTTGTGTTTCCTTGGCTGTAATGGAAACTGTAGCATATGATAGCCATGTGCTTGGACAACAAGGAGGGTGACCAGAAAGTCTGAAAACAGATACTGTTACTTTATCATGTATTGAAACACAATCTCAAGAAACCATGAATATGTATTCTTTTATGTTCCCAGGTTCTCGGCAGCCCTGAAATCTAGTGCAGCTATCAGTGAGGAGAGTTTAGGCAGAGTTTGTGAGAAGCATCACTGTTGGGCACAGAGATGTTAACTAGGACTAGAAGGAGTTTGCCTCCAGTTAGGGAGCAAGAAGAGGGCTGTTAAGAGAGCGCGGGCTCAGTGGGTGAGACATTTAACTCTTGTCCTAGGGGTCGTGAGTTCAAGCTTCAAGTTGAGTATAGAGCCCACTCAAAAAAAAAAAAAAAATGTTATAGAAAGTGCTCAGCAAGACATTAAAGAGAGAGAGAGAGAGAGAGAGAGAGAGAGATTCCTAGATTGGTTAGATGTTTCTCCATATTAAGGGCACACTGCTGTCACAGTCGGCTCTGCGGACACGAGATGTGGGGGGTGGGGTGGGCCACAGCAAGCAGTTCTGCGAGTCTACTTGGGCAGCCTGCAGTTTAACCCCATCCCGACACAGTCCACTTAGTGTATCAGGTCCCTGAGGTCAAGGGCTCAGTCCCACAAAGCTGTCCCCCTCCAGCCACCCCTAGTTCAGGTGGCAGCTGCCAACTCCCAACTATCACCTGGGCTTCTGCCTGATGGCTGTAAGGGAGGGGTTCTCAGGAGCCCCTCCTTGAGTTTAATTAATTTGCCAGAGTGGCTCACAGAACTCAGGAAAACTGTTCACGTCCTGTTTCCCAGCTCATTATTATAAGAGGATATGATTAAGGATACCGTGGGAAGAGAGGTTTCGGGCAGGGGTGTGGGCAGAGGTGTGGTGCTTCTACGTCCTCCCCAGGCACACCCTCACCCCTGATCTCCACGTACCCACCCACCTGGAAGCCCCCCAAGCCCTGCACTATTGAGATTCTGAGGGAGCCCTCGTCACCTGGCGTGGCCCGTCATTAACCCATTTCCAGCTCCTCCTCCCTCTCCGGAGAATGGGAGGGGCCGAAAATTCTAGACTTCTAATCAGGTCTCCCTCTGTCTGGTGACCAGACCCCATGCAGGAGCAACCCCAGCGTTGCCTCAGAACAAAAGACACTCCTGCTACCCAGGAGATTCCAAGGGATTTAGGAGCTCTGTGTAAGAAACTGGGGTCAGAGACCAGACACCAGAGCAAAAGATCCTCCTAGCGCTCTAATCACTTAAGAAACTATGAGGGTTTTAGGAGCTCTGCCAGGAACAGGGCTGGAAGGGGCAAAGACCATTATAGATATTTTCTATCTTCTCACGTGGCCACACAGACAAAAGCCAAAAAGAGAGAACTTACGTACTGTATAAAAGTTTTAGGATAAAGTTAACCATTAGAACAAAAATACAAACTCCTCCCAAATACCAGAAGCTATGTTAGAAAATGGACATGAGGGGAGAGGAGGAAGCAAATGAAATAGATCATACAGTGAAAGACTTAAATATATAAAAATATAACATAGGGGTGCCTGGGTGGCTCAGCTGGTTACGCATCTGACTTCGGCTCAGGTCACAATCTCTTGAGGTCCTGGGATCAGCTCCGTGTCAGGCTTCTGCTCAGTATGGAGTCCGCTTGTCCCTCTGCCTCTGCCCCCACCCTGGGTCATGCTTGCTCTCCCTCTCTCTCTTTCCATATATATATATAACAGGCAGATCAGAGGTCAAACATATTGATCACATCAATAAATTTATTAAGGAGTCTACCACGTGCCTGTTAAAGAAAATGATGTGACAAAGCAAAACCCAGCAGCGTGCCGTGCAAATGTAACACCTGAAGTGAGGAGACTCGGGCCAACGATGAATGACCCAAACAAAAATGGACCAGAGGCTTTTATTGTTGTTGTTTTTGGTTTTTATAACTGAAGCAGGGACCGCAATTGCCGTTATCCAAGAAAGGAGAATTCGGACTAAAACGTTTTACGAGGTAAATGTCTACTGCAATTTGAAAAAAGAAGAGAGAATTATGTTTAATACAGAAAGAAAAAGAAGCACACCAGTAACCAGATACGGTATTAGATCTCTCAGATCTAGAACGATGAGGTGAAAATAACAAGAGCATAGAAACCCAGATAGCATAATGAACAAGATAGACTTAATGTGTATTAAACTCTGAAACTTGATAATAGAGAATATGCTTTTTCCCCCCAAATGCATTTTTTTTAAAGATTTTATTTATTTATTTGACAGATGGAGATCACAAGTAGGCAGAGAGGCAGACAGAGAGAGAGGAGGAAGCAGGCTCCCCGCAGAGCAGAGCCCGATGTGGGGCTCGATCCCAGGACCCTGGGATCATGACCTGAGCCAAAGGCAGAGGCTTTAGCCCACTGAGCCACTCAGGCACCCTCAAATGCATTGTTTAAAAGATTTTATTTATTATTTATTTGAGAGACAGACAGAGATAGTGAGAGAGCACAAGCAGGGAGGAGAGAGAGAAACACCCCGACATGGGACTCGATCCGAGGACCCTGGGATCATGACACAAGCCAATGACAGACTCTTAACTGACTGAGCCACCCAGGGACCCCCCCAAATACATTTTTAAAGCATTCACAACACATTCGGCCTCAAAGAAAATTTCAGTAAATTCCAAGGGAAAAAAATAATAAAACAAATAGTATTCTAGGGCCACAATGTAATATAAGTAGGTATTAAAATACAACAACAAACAAAAAAGACTCTTCTAACAGGAAATGTAAAAAAAAAAAAAAAATGCTGCTAAACCACTCTTGGGTCAAAGGGGAAACGCAACACAAGTTGTAGAATTTTTTTTGAAAATAGTAATGATGGGGGCGCCTGGGTGGCTCAGTTGGTTAAGCAACTGCCTTCGGCTCAGGTCATGGTCCCAGGGTTCTGGGATCAAATCCCACCTCGGGCTCCTTGCTTAGCAGGAAGCCTGTTTTCCCCTCCTCTCCCTCTGCCTGCCTCTCTACCTCCTTGTGCTCTTTCCTTCTGTCTAATAGATAAATAAAATCTTAAAAAAAAAAAAAAAACTCATTCATTAAAAAAAGAAGGAAAAATAGTAATAACGAAAACCAGAATCTATGAGAAATAGTTAAAATAGCTATCAGAAATATTTATGATATCAAATACCTATATGAATTAAAGTAAAAACGAATGAATAAACATTACAACATTGACAGCAGAAGGAAGGAATAAGTAAAAAGAAAGGCAGAGATTAACGGTCTGTAAACAACCACAACAAAAAGTAACACTAAAGTCCCAGCCAGTCTGTTTGAAAAAATAAAGTTACCTTCTTAGCTAAACTACTCAGGAAAAGTGGGGAAGGACGCCTGGGTTGCTCAGTCTTTGGGCGGCTCCAGTCATGACCCTGGGGTCCTGGGATCGAGCCCCGCTCGAGGCTCCCTGCTCTGCGGGAAGCCTGCTTCTCCCTCTCGCACTCCTCCTGCTTGTGTTCCTTCTCTTGCTGTGTCTCTCTCTGTCAAATAAATAAAGAAAATCTTAAAAAAAAGTGGTGGGGGAGACAGCACAAATACATGAAATTAGAAATGAAGAGACTAGGAGAGGAAATTTTAAAAATATTCTTTGTAAGTATATTTAAAAATCTAAATTATGTGGATAATTTTGTAGAAAAATTTAACACAATTGACCCCTGTGGAGACAGAAAGTCTAAACAGACCATTTAACATAAAATTAAACTAGTTAGAGTTCCTACAAAACAAAACAGGCGCAGATAGTTTCACTAGGGGATCCTATCAAACTTTACAAAATAAAACCTTCTTAAGTCACTCTAGAGCGCAGAGAAAGAAGAAAACCTCCCAAATTCATGTCATGAAGGGAGTTACGAATTCCCAAACCTGAATTTTGGAGCCATGACAAAGACTATAATAAAAAAGAACAAGGTAGGTCATTTCACTTATTAATATCAATGCAAAAATCTTTTTTAAAAAATTTATTTATTTATTGGACACAGAGAGAGCACAAGCTGGGGGAGACAGAGGGAGAGGGAGAAGCAGGCTCCTCGCTGAGCAGGAAGCCAGATACAGGACTTCATCCCAGGACTCTGGGATCATGACCTGAGCCAAAGGCAGCTGCCTAACTGTCTGAGACACCCAGGCGCCTGCAAAAATCTTTTCTAAAAATTTTTATTTATTTAAGTAATCTCTACACCTAACATGGGTCTTGAACTCACGACCTCGAGATCAAGAGTCACATACTCTTTGGGCGAGCCCACCAGGCTCTCCCATGCAAAGATCTTTCACAAAACATTAGCAAGCAGAATACAAAAGCACATTAAAAAAAATATTCATCGGGACGCCTGGGTGGCTCAGTGGGTTAAGCAGCTGCCTTCGGCTCAGGTCATGATCCCAGCGTCCTGGGATCAAGTCCCACATCGGGCTCCTTGCTCCGCAGGGAGCCTGCTTCTCCCTCTGCCTCTGCCTGCCATTCTGTCTGCCTGTGCACGCTCTCTCCCCCCCTCTGATAAATAAATAAAATCTTAAAAATATATATATATATTCATCATGACCAAGTGGCCGATAACTCTGTGAATGCGAGAATGGACAGTCATATTAGGAAATCCGTTAAAATCTATCATGTTAATTGAGCCAAAGTGAAACAAAATGTATGATTATCTCCATGGATGCAAACTGACAGATTTTAATACATAATAACCACTAAAGGCAAAGTGAAAAGACAACTGGGAAATATTTTAAAACATTACAGACAAGGGGCACCTGGGTGGCTCAGTGGGTTAAAGCCTCTGCCTTTGGCTCAGGTCATGATCCCAGGGTCCTGGGTTCGAGCCCTGCAACGGGCTCTCTGCTCAGCGGGGAGCCTGCTTCCCCTCCCCTCTCTCTGCCTGCCTCTCTGCCTACTTGTGATCTCTGTCTGTCAAATAAATAAATAAAATCTTTAAAAAAAATTACAGAAAAGATTACTGATAAAAACTAAAAATACATAAGAAAAAAACCCTAATAACCTTATAGAAAACTGGGCTAGAGATATCAAAGGCATATCACGGAGAAAGAGAGAAATTGCTATTAACCATATGAAAATGTACCACATGGCTCATAACTTTTCAAAAATGTGCATTAAGACGACAGAGAGACACATAGCTCAGCCTTGCGACTGGCGTGGGTCTGAAATGCTGATCGCACCCTCTCCGACGGGCTGTGAGGAAACAGACACTCCCCATACACTGAGTGCGGAAATGCAGTCGGGGCAACCTGCACCATAGATCCGGCAGTCGCTAGCTGACACAACCAGCAATCCTGATATAAGAAGTGTTTGGGGTTCGAAGCTGACCGCCAAGAAAGAACTCTTGAGGCATCTTTGGCACAAAACGGTGGTTTTATTAAAGCATGTAGACAGGACCCGTGGGCAGAAAGAATAGTGCTGGGTCCGTGAGAGTGGCCCATTCTATATTTTCAAGATGGGAGGGGTTTAAGGAGAGCCCAAGTCTCTAAGGAATTTTGGCTGCAAGGTTTCCAGGACCTTGAGGGGGTGAGCTATTGTTGGGAAGAGGCCATTTATTACTGCTTAATAAAACACTGGTCATGAGAACCTTCAGATGTGTATTGAGGGGCATATGCTTGGAGGAGGGTTGCCAATATGTATCTTGGGGCATAGGGGAAAAGGCGGTTTCCAAAGGAATTTTTATATGTTAAAGAAGACTTACAGGATCCTAGGGAGTCTGGAGGATACTAAGCTATGATTGCCTTTTGCGCTTAGCAAAGTGTTAACATCCAGGCGGCTGTGTTCTTAAAGGATATCACTCTGCCTGTTTCAAGGACTTGGCAATGGGCTGCAAAAGTAGAAAGAAAATTTTTCTTTTGCCTTTGCTCCCACATCAGTCCCACTTCTGGGAATCTACCTCAGAGATACTCCAGCAAAAATAGGAACAGGAGTACGTGCTATTATTAAACACAGCATTATTTTAACAGCCGGCATGTCAGTAAGACTATGGTACTTCCCCACGATGGAGTATTATGCAATTGCACGGGTGCCTGGCCGGCTCAGTGCACAGAGCATGCGGCTCTTGATCTTGGGGTCTGGGGTTCAAGCCCCACCTTGGGCTTAGAGCTGATTAAAAAAAAAAAAAAAAAAGCAATGAGTTAAAGGGCTACTATGGAATGAATGATCGCCGTTAGGTACCTCACATGACTAGAGCCAGGGGTAGGACAGATGCCTGCGAATAGTATGTTCTTGTGTTTGTCAGGCTTCCTGCTCAGCGAGAGCCTGCTTCTCCCTCCCCCTCCTCCCCCATCCTCTGTCTCTGTCTCTCTCCCAAATAAATACTTAAAATCTTTAAAAAAAAAAACCCAAAAAGTTGGAAAAATAAACAGTATGATTGGGAAGAGGGAAGAATAAGGTGGAGACGACAGGGTTAGAAGAGAAACTTGGAATATACCTTGTTTTGGAACTATGTAAATATTTTAAATAATTATAAATTTAAAAGTGAAAGAAATTCCTAAAATTAAAAAAAAGCCAAATGAATTCTATTATTTTCAAAACAAAGGTTTTGGTTTTTTTTTTTTTTTTTTAAGAGTTGGCCACAACACAAAACTAGATACAAGAGGTAATGAACACCGCCGCTTCCCCTCGACCTGATGGCCCATCTTTTCTTTTCTGAGACGAAGTCTCCCTCTAGCGGAGGCTGGCTGAATAACTAGTCCCCGGAACCCTGCACTTCGAAGGAAATTTTTGCTCATTGTCTCCCGCCCCCCTTCTCCTTAAATTCCGTGAGTACTAGAGTCACCAGCGGGAAAAAGGTGTAGACGATTCTGCGCAACAGGAGAGCAAAGAGTCAGGGACAGAGTCATTTTATTTTTTTTATTTTAAAGATTTTATTTATTTAACAGAGATCACAAGTAGGCAGAGAAGCAGACTCCCCACTGAACAGAAAGCCCTATGCGGGGCTGGATCCCAGGACCCTGAGATCATGACTTGAGCAGAAGGCGGAGGCTTCACCCACTGAGCCCCCACCCCGCGCCCCCAGATTCAAGTTTTAGAAGGAAGTTGGGAGGATGAGGAACAGGAGGGACTGAGAGCCTTGAAGACTTGGGGGAGGAACTTGAGCTTCCTGTGGGTGGAGGATTCCCACCGCCCAGGGCCAGAGAGAGGTGACTAACATGCTGATGTCACTGTGTGCCCATAAGGCATTGCCGTGGGGGGGGGGGACCCTGATGAAGGGGACAAGGGCCAGAGCACAGGGGTTCTCCGGAATCAGCTAAGGTGTGATGGGGATGACTTCCAGGCATCCCTCCCATCCCTCAGGACTCTCCCGGAGCCTCGCTGACGTTGGGGTCAGATGTGTGAAAGCTCAGTCTTCCCCGAGACCAGTCCGGGGAAAAGCCCTGGCACGGTGTCTTCCATGCCTGGTAGGGAGGGCCTCAGCCTGGCCCACTCTGGAAGTGGCCTCTGGGGGGAACGATGGGAGGATCCTTGTGTTCTGGCCACTGTAGGTCTCATCTGACCTTAGCTACTGGAAGCGACTCGGTGGAAAACTCCCTGGGCAGGGAAACCTTCCAAGTGGAGAGTCTGCTCACAGCTGGTCCAGCTCTAAGAGTGAATCCACGCTTCCCCGCTGCGTCCCTCTGTGGTCTCCCCCTCGGTCAGCAATATCTGGGAGCTGCTGATTCCGTGGGTGTCTCCAATCCCCTTTACCGTTTTCAGTAAGAATCAAAAAGAAATGAACGCTAAATACAGGCTATCCTAAGTTCATTTACTGGTCCTATGAAGTCTTCCTCCCGAGCGAGCTGGAGAATGTGGTCCAGGAAACTGCGCACTGGAACTCCCGCGCCTTTACCTTTCTTTGTCCTGCCTTCATTCCTTCTCTTTAAAAGGTGAATTTCCAGACACACTGAAATTCTGTAGGGAAAACACTGGGCTAACCCAGTGTGGTAACCCTTCGTGCGTGTGGACTGCAACACAGTTCTCGAGGAATCCATCAACGAGGAAGACAGCTGATGGGCAAAGCATGTCTCTTTCCCCAAACACATTGCTGAAGGGCAGGCCCCAGATCACAACGCTTTTCAGACCCTAGTTTTTAATGTAACAGAATTATGAACCTTATACACTGTAATGTTGTTCAGCCTTAAAAAGGCAGGAAATTCGGGCGAATGCCACAACGTGGATAACCATGAGGGCTCGATGCTCAGAGAAGTAAGCCAGACACAGAAAGACAAGTCGCGAATGGCCCCATTTCTATGAGGACTTAGTAAAAATCTTGGAGACAGGAAGTAGAATGAGGGTGGCGGTGGTGGGCCAAGCTGGCTCAGTCCCTTAAGTGCGCGACTCTTGATTTCTGCTCAGGTCATGCTCTCAGGGTCATGAGATCAAACCCTGTGTGGGGCTTGTGTTGGGCGCCCAGTCTGCTTAGGATTCTCACCCCCTCTGCCTGCCCCCTTCTCTGTGGTGGTTGCCCCGCAGTATGGAAGTACTTAATACTGTTGAACTGTGAACTTAAAAAGGGTTCAGATGATAAGTTTTCTGTTATGTGTATTTTGCCACAATAAAAACTTGAAGAAAAACAAGGAGCGTGCACTTCGCCGAGGACTGCCAAGGAGTAGGAGGAAGCCGTCCAGGTGACCGGTGACCGATGCTGGCAGAAGTGGGGAGTGGCCCGGTGCAGGTGGCCGATGCTGGCAGGAACACTCTCGCCTCCGCTTCCCGGCCCTGCAGGAGCTTCTGTCCAGAGCCACCGCACGCAGACACCCCGAGGTCATCCTTCGGGCCTTGCACCACTTCTGACTTTTACTCTTTCCTTTTCCTTTTGTCAGGAACCAGGCACAGCGTCAGTAATTCCCTAAAAAGTCTGGATCAGACGACTGCCATCAGTGCCATCATCATTTTTCGAGCCATTAAAATACGCCAATGTTTTAACTTATTTTCCCAACAACCCCGTGTAAAACTGAGGGCTGGGGACAGAGAAATGTCCAGCTTTAGCCCAGAAGGCTGATGAATGGCCTGTGGGGTTCTCATAAGAATCAAATAGGAGCTGGGTGCTAAGTCCTTAAGATTTTTTTTTTTTTTTTTTTTTTTTTTTGAGAGAGAGAGAGTGAATGAGAGAGCGAGCCGGACAGCACTAGCAGCAGGGAGCTCCAGGCAGAGGGACAGGGAGACCCAGGCTCTCCACTGAGCAGGGAGCCTGACCTGGGGCTCCATCCCCAGACTCTAGGATCATGATCTGAACCAGTTGACTGAGCCCCCAGGTGCCCCTGGGTGCTAAATTCTTACAGGGTCTCACGACCACCTGCCTGTACATCTCACCCACAGTCACTACGGAGCGAAATGATAAGCACCAGAGAAATCTTGCGAAAGCGGTTTTACCAGCAGACCTTCGAAGAAACACTCATGATGGAACATCTCCTGCTCATCTCCTCCCCCATGAGCAGTAAGCTTGTCACCAACAGCTCAAGTCAGCCAAACCTCAGCCCTTTCTGCCCCAGGGGTCCTGTCCCGGAGGGCTACTTCAATAAGTTGCAACCCTAAAACATTTTTCTTGACCATCGTGCTTGATGATTTCGCAACAGAATGAGAATAGCATTAGTACATTTACATAAGAGAAAAGGGAAGCACAGGAAGGTGAAACTGTCTACAGCAGCAGAGCTGGGAAGTTGCAAAACCAGCTGTCACACGGGCCCCAACCAGCCTGTTCCGAAGGTCCAGACTCTGAAATCGAAAGTCTCCTGCCCTCCTTTCATCTGATTGGCTTAATGAGGCGAAAGGGACTTCTTTCCTGTGGGAATTCTCCAATGTTGATTTCCTAATGAGCACGAAGACTCTCAGAGTGCCAGAGGGAGAGGACAGGCAGTCCCTCTTCTGCTTACTCGACCTACTGGACTTATTTTTCATGAAGCATCTCAAGGAACTTTCTCAGCTGAAATGTAATATGCAATGTTGCTTTTGTCTTTTTCAACTACTTTAAAAGAGTATATGAATTGTTTCCTCTCATTTAGAAAAATTTTAAGAAATGAGATAGTGAGAAATTTAGTAATGTGTCCAAGGCCGTAACCAAAGAATTTTGGAGCTGAAATTAGAATCTAGGTCCTCTAGCCATAATTTCAGAGGTCTTTTTTTTTTTTTTTTTTTTTTTTTAAATTACAGAAGGAGTATCTTCTCACTCTAGTAAATCAAACGGAGATGTGCACAGAAAGCCACATGGAGGGTACTTGGGTGACTCAGTCAGTTGGGCATCCGACTCTCGATTTCAGTTCTGGTCGTGCACGATCTTGGGGTCCTGAGACTGAGCTCTGTGTTGGGCTCTGTGCTGAGCGTGAAGCCTGCTTAAGATTCTCTCTTTACCTCTCCCTCTGCTCCTCCCCATCCCCCACTCATGTGTGCATGTGCTCTTGCTCTCTCTAACAATAATAAATTTTTAAAAGGAAAAAAGGCCATACACAGCATTCCGATCTCATTTTCCTTGGGTGAAAAAACCTGTTCTAGTTTGAATAGATTTGGCTGCAAGTGACAGCAAAGCCAAAATAAGAGTGGCTTAAAATATACAGAAGTCGATTTGCCCCTATGTAAAAACCAAGAAGTGCGGGGTCCAGGCTTGTTCAGGGTCTGGGGCACCTTCCAGCTCACTGTCATCCACCTCAAGGGCAGGATCTTCAAGGACTTGAGGATCTAATCTTCAAGTCCAAGATGGCCGTAGTTCCAAAGGGTGCAGAGCAGCTATTTTGAGGGAACGATCTCTAAAACTGTCACACACAGACATTTCCACTTACATCTCATTGTGTCACATGGCCATGCAGAGTTGCAGATATAACAGACCAGAAATACAGTTTTTTATTCTGAAAGGCTACATGTCCAACTAGAAATTATATTCATGTAGGAGTCGCAGAGGGTGAACTATGTTAGGGAACTGTTTCTGGTACCAAATAATCTCTCTCTCTCTCTCTTTTTTTTCCCCCTTTAAGTTGATGTATAACATGCCATTCGTTTCAGAAGGACAAAATAATGATTCAGTATTTGTATGCTGTGAAATGATCACCACAATGTCTAGTTGACATCGATTTTTTTTTTCTTATAAGGACTTTTAAGATCTGCTCTCTCGGGAACTTTCTTTTTTTTTTTTTTTCCCTCGGGAACTTTCAAATGTACAATACGGTGTTACTAACTCTAGTCACCTTCCTGGACCATATCCCTAGAACTTACTTTACAGTGGAAAGTGTAACAGTACAGTGCAATGAACATGAAGGTGTTAACGTGTTTTTGTCTTCTCTGGATAAATACCCAGAAGGGAATTGCTGGACAATACTTTAGTTCTATTTTTTTTTTTAAGATATTATGTATTTATTTGAGGGAGAGAGAGATCACAAGTGTGGGGGAGGAGCAGGCAGAGGGGGAGGAACAAGCAGCCTCCCCTCTGAGCAGGGAGCCCAGAGGCAGGGCTCAACCCCAGGACCCTGGGATCATGATGACTTGAGCAAAAGTCAGATGCTTCCCCAAGCGCGCCACCTAGGCGCCCTTGTAGTTCTGTTTTTACTTTTTTTGAGGAAACTTCATACTGTTTTCCACTGTGGCTGCTCCAGTTTACGTTCCCTCCAGCAGTGCACACGCAGGAGGGTCCCCTTGTTCTCCACATGCTCCCCAGCACTTGTTATCTTGTCTTCTTGATGATGGCCTTTCTACCAGCTGCAAAGTGCTACCTCGCTGTGGCTTCGATGTGCATTTCTCTGATGATGAGTGATGCCGGGCATCTTTTCATGGACCCGATGGCCATTGTATATCTTCTTTGGGAAGAATGTCTACTCTCAGATCCTCTGCCCATTCTTCACTTAGAATGTTTGTGTTTTCTGCTGTTGAGTTGTATGAGTTCTTTATATATTTTGAATATTAATTAACCTTCTGTCAGATACATGATTTGCAAATATTTTCTCCCATTTGCTAGGTTGCCTTTTCATTTTGTTGATGATTTCCTTCGATCTGTAGAAGCTTTAGTCTGCTGTATTCCCCCTTGTTTTTCTTTTTTCCTTTCCTTTTTTTTTTTTTTTCTTGCCTTTGCTTTTGGAACCAGATCCAAAAAGTTATCACCAGGATTGATGTTAAGGAATTTACCATTTATGTTCTCTTCTGGGAGTTTTACAGTCCCAGGTTGGCGCTAAATAATTGTAAGCCCTTGTTACTTATCCTTCCGGATTGTTATGTCTTATTGTACTATGCACATTACTCTGCAACTTGCCTTTTTCATTTAATGTATCTATGAGAGATCAGAGTCCTAGGTTGAAAGAAACACAGACTAACTCCAGCCAATTCAGCAGAAAAGTAGCTCATGAAAAGATGGGGAGAAATAGGAGAAAATTTGACTGCCAAATTTAAGAACTATTTCTTCTTGTTTTGCATAGTAGTGGTGATTGTTCTCCAAAGAGACCACATCTGCATGTCCCATCCCAAAATCTCTTTTGCAATGTGCCCCGGGCATCTGCCCTTCAAGAGGGAGAGTCTTTTTCCTCTCCCTTTGAATTAGAGTTGGCCCTGTGACCTGTTTCGACCTATAGAATGGGATGGAAGCACTAATATGTAGTTTCTGGGGTACACACCTGAATAGATCTGTGGCTTCTGTCTGCCTTGGTTGGAACGTTTCTTCTTGGAAGTCAGTTGTCTGTAAGAAGTCCAGTCACCTTGCCAGAGACAGAGACTATCAAGGAGAAAGGCCTAAAGCCATCTTGATTGTTCCTGCTCAAGCCAGACTCCCATCAGAACAGCCCAGCTGAGCCCCAGCCAATCAAAAGAACCTTGGGAAATAGTAAATGATTTTAAGTCACTCAACTTTGAAGTGGTTATATAGAAACTGATAACCAAAACTCAGTGTTTTGGGGTTAACTCAGTCTCTCTTGGTAAATGTTTGGTCTCCTGTTATCCCTCCTAATTATTCATGAAGATTGTACCATGATATTCCACACTGCCTTTCTTTTTTTTCCCTCCAAAAGAGTTTATTTATTCATTTGAAAGAGAGCACAAGCAGGGGGAGCAAGAGAGGGAGAAGCCACTCCCTGCTGAGGCTCAATTCCAGGACCTAGGGTCCAGGTGGGGCTCAGTTCCAGGACCTGGGGTCACGGTCTGAGACGGAGGCAGACACCTGACTGAGCCCCCCAGGCGCCCCACCACTGCTCTTCTTAAATGTGATGCTGACACTCCTCCCATTGAAGGGTAGTGTCTATACTCTCTCCTCTTGACTTGGAGGGGTGGGCTTCTAAGATGGAAGTGATACGAAGTAAAAAAAAAAAAAAAAAAAAAAAAAAGATGGTCTCCTCTGTTCGATGCTCTTGGGATGCTCTCTCTTGGAATCCAGCCACCTGGTGTGAGAAAACCGACTTTATGGCAAGGCCACGTGGAACCTGGTTAAGCCAGCATAACCTCCAAGCACGTGGTGTGACTCCAGGGAATGCCAGCACCAGCCTGTTAAGTCACCTCTAGGTCTGTCTTCCAGCAGAAGTCCCAGACATTTTGGAACAGAAACTGTCCCCATTCTACTCCTTCCCAGTTCTTGCCCCTGGAGCAGTTTGTTACGCAGCAGTACTCAGAACACTCCCTCTGGCGGCAGTGAACATGAACTATCATAGCAACAGAGAAAAGGAGGCAACCTCAGGGCCCTGGGCTGGCTTCTGGGACCTCCCTGCTCTCCGCTATGTTGGCCTTGTTCCTGCGGACCTTTTGCTGAGTTGAGCTGCTCTGCTGGGCCTTCTGGAGTCTGGTCCTGACATTAACTAGCTCACCCATTTTCCTCGCAAAGGGCTTGCCTGATAGGCTGCTCTGTCCCATTCCCTTGTTTACAAAAGACATTTGTTCTTGTCTAGGTGTCCTCCTTGGAAGGAGATGGGAGTTCAGTCTCTTCAGAATCCATTCTTCTCTTCATCTCCCCCAAACTCCCACTGCACCCGGATTAGCTGGAGAGCTGGGTGTTCTTCCTTCCGACTCCCAGGGTTTTTTAATCCATTTCCTCGGGAGCAAGAGGATCTGATTCCTCGGGCACTGGCCCCACTGCAAGGCTTCACGGGAATATTTGGGCATGTCTTGCAGGGGGTGTAGGGAGTTGCAGAACAAGCACTGCTGGTTCCGTGCTGCCTCACTGCGCTGTCCTAAGGGCACAGGGGAGAAGAATGGGGCACAAGTCAGCTGGGGGGATGACAGCTGGAAGGACTGTCACCCCAACAACTCCTCAGTCCAGTATTTATTAGATACAAGATAGCAACAAAGGAGAAGAAAAGGTGATACAATAGCTATTTATGTCTAGCAGGTAAACAAGAAGGAATGTGAGTCACACGCTGGTCACAAGTCTTGCAGGTAAAAGGTAAAGAAGAGGAGTGACGTGCGTCTGGTCCAGGAGCGTGGATTTGCAGGTGTACAAGCACACTTAAAGGGACTACCTTAGCAGGAGGCTTTCTCGGAGGTGGGGAAGACAAAGAAGAGGGGAAGCTGGGCGGCATTCCACCCTGAGCAGGCCTGAGCAGGCCAGAGCAGGCCAGGCGTTCCCAGCCATTCAGCTTCAAGGATGTGAATCATCCCCTCCGCTAGAGGCCTGCTTCTAGTACGTTTTTCTCAAGGTCACCTTAAGCATGCTTGTGTGACCAGAACAACTCATCAGTTCAAGTTGTATTTTGAGCAGTGTGTCATTCTGAAGGACGGTTATACCTCACCCCGTGGTCAAAGGGGGCAGTCCATCTCTTCCATCCTAGGGTAGGGGGCCACATTCCCTTGTCTGACATGGAGCTCACAGCTGCCCTCTCCAGGGACTCCGGGCCCAAGTGCCTCATTCATTGCGCTGATCTGTCCTGACGCCCCAATTTAAAAAGCGATTTGTGGACATCACTATGAATGACCTGGGTTTGGGTCGTGCCCCATCGCTAGACTGGCACCTCCCGCATGTCCCTTTACAACTTAATTTCATCTGTTGGATTTTGATGGTGATTATCTCCTAAGACTGTTAAAACGATTAACTGGCATTGTGAATCGCTTAGTCTCATACAGGGCAAATGGAAAACAAAAATTAGTTATGATTAAAAAACGTGTATTAGCAAAGTCAAGACTGCACGCTGGAGAACTGCTGCACTCTCCTAAACCAGAACCTTCCGTCGGAACATCCATAGGATCCGTTTACACAGCACAGCTAGATTCGGGATCGGGGTTTAGGGCGCCCCCGGCGGAACACGGCCACGCCTGAGCGCCGGGTGACCAGGCCCGGGGACCCCTACTCCGCTGGGGGCGGGCCCGCTCTTTCCCAGCGCCTGGGCCCGAGCCACGGACGCCGGGGAGACGCTGCGGGGCGGCGGACTGGGACCTGCCCCTTCGCGTCCCAGCCGCGACCCCCGGCTCGGCCCTGTTCCCTCCCGCGGCGCGTTGCCCGCCTGGCGTCATCCTGCCCTCACTGCCGGGAACCGACACCAGCTCGTCCGCACTTTCCGGTCTTGACTCAGCCTCACTGACGGGAAGCCGACCGACCGCCGGGGCGGCCACCCGAGCGGGGGGCGGGGGTGTCCGCGGGCGGCAGGCGGGCGGGGCACGGGCGTGACTGGGGGAGGGGCGGGGCGTCGGCCCGCGGGAGGCGGAGCCGGATGTGACCGGGGGCGGGGGAGCCGGGACTTCCGCCGACGGGAGGCGGGGTCGGACGTGACTGAGGGCAAGGGAGCGGGGACTTCCGCCGGCGGGAGGCGGGGCCGGACGTGACTTGGCGCAAGGGGCGGGGACTTCCGCCGA
Organism: Mustela lutreola; assembly: GCF_030435805.1. Classification (NCBI taxonomy): domain Eukaryota; kingdom Metazoa; phylum Chordata; class Mammalia; order Carnivora; family Mustelidae; genus Mustela; species Mustela lutreola. The sequence goes on along the minus strand of NC_081303.1, from coordinate 70,309,090 downwards.
CAGGAGGCGGGGCCAGGCGTGACAAGGGGCGGGGTACGGGGACGTCCGGGGGCGGAGACATCCCCGACTGCTCCGGGCTCTGCGTCGCTGCGGGTCTGGGTTTTCCGGGATGTTGGGTGAGCTGGGGAGGTTGCAGCGTCGATGTTCCCGGGACGGCTCTTCCGTGGCCCCGGGTGTGACTCGTGCGCGAAAGGGGTCAGGGATCAGACGTCACTCGGACGGCCCCGGGAGTAGGAAGGCGAAATCACCGAGTGACGAACTAATTTGGGGGAAGTGAGCGTTGGTCTTTGTAATGAAAATTTACGCGTAATCTGCGCTGCTCATTTCCCGGGATGCCTCCTGTCTTGATCCCACTTGAAGTTTGTGTCGCGCTGAACTTTGATCTATTTTATTTTAAAAACATTTGACATTTTGGGGTAGATAATATGTGAACGTAATAAAAACAACTCAACCGTTAACGTGTGTGCGAGGAAAAGTAAGTCTCCTTCCTGGCTCTGCCCTCGGTTCCCATTCTAGAAGCAACCACGGCTACGTTTCTTGTAGGGGCTTCTTGGACAACTTACACACGTGGCTATTTATATGTGCATATGCTATGGTTTGAAGTAGGGTTCCGGAGCCAAGGGCCAAGAAAGAATTTTTGAGAGTTTCCTGCAAAAATGTGGTTGTGTTATAGCTCAGGGGCAGGACTCTTGGGCAGAGAGAGCTAGCCTGGGATTGTGAGGAGCAATGGATTTTATATTTTGGAGTTAGGGGAAGGTGAAGACAAAGGGAAGTCTCCAAAAGGATTTTACTTTTTTTTTTTTTTTTAAGATTTTATTCATTTATTTGACAGAGACAGTGAGAGAGGGAACACAAGCAGGGGAGTGGGAGAGGGCACAGGCTTTCTACCCAGCTGGGGAGCCAGGATTAGGGGCTCAATAGGCTGAGCCACCCAGGCGCCCCTCAAAAGGATATTGTATATGTTAAAGAAAATTCAGGATCCTGGAGGCCTGGCTGTTGTGAAGCTAAGATGGTTTTCTCTCTAGCAAGGCATTAACATTAAGTTTGGGAGTTCCTGCAGGAGGGTTACCTTCTGCTGGTCTCAACTATTTGTCAGTGTTACAAGGAAATGTAATTTTATCTACTTTTTTATTTTTTTGCCTTTGTTCTCCACATCACATACACGTATTTTCTCCATTTTTCCTCACCCAAACACCACACATTCTACACACGCTCTGCCCCCGTGTCTTTTTCAATTAACGTAACTTAGAGCCCCTGAATGAGTCCAAATGTGAGGCACAGTGCAGGATTCTACGGCTGGGCTTTAAGGTACTTCCAGCTTTTGGACCATTTACACAGACAGCCCAATCGTGGGAATTACAGATGCATTTCTGGCCTTTGCCATGCACTGGCTGTTTCCAAACAAAGGGGGAAGTTTGTGCAGTCTTCTAACTGCTGCGGGCAAGATGCTGATGCCCAAGACCCCTCGCTCAGCCTGATGGAGCGCTTTTCCCCAGCAGCATGTGAGGCCATTGCCTGCAGTACCGAAACTGGAGAATGACTGGGCTGGGTAGTGCAGTCTGTCTGAAAGCTAAGGCTGCTGTCGCATCTGTTGGAAATCCCTGGCCGCCCCCCAACCCGCAAATAGGTAGCAGTGGTGCATGTTGTCAGGTGACCTGAGAAGTTAGCCCCTCCCCCCACCCTCAGCCCTGAGGCCTCCAGCCCGCCCGACCTGAAGGAAATACCAAAGATTCTTGGTCTTGTCACAAAAACGAATTCGAGGACAGACACGCGGCACAGGAGATGGGTAACACAAGTAGGAGAGTTTATTAAAGCGAAAAGTGCATTCTTGAGAAGGGAGAGTGGTCAAGTTCAGGAGAGAGACCTGCATTCCCTGTGGGTTGGGTTTCTATCTTTTCTTGACCTTGTTAACTAGGGGATGGAATATTTATCACTTGGGGTGGGAATCAGGGTTTTGCCCTTTTTCTTCCTTACTTGGTCACGGGTTTCCAGTCCCAGCACCCGCCGTCTTGGGCCCATGTGGTTTGATCCTGCTTCCGTGGAGGGCTGCCGGGACAGGCCTCTGACCTTCCCATTCACGGCCGAGGCTTCCTCATTGCTGGCCTCCGGGTCTGCTTTTAGAACCGAACTATGTACGCTAAGGTGCAGACTACTCCTTCCAGGCCCCAAACACCTGTGACCCAGCCATTTTCTTATTTCTTAGGCAAGTCTCACTGTTTCTAGCCTGAAACACTTCTGAAGGCTCATCATACTTTCCCTGGACCCGGGGTGACAGCGGCCTGGGTCCTGCTTGACAGCAGAGAAGGGAGCAGGGGGAGGAGACCACCGTGCTTCCTGCAGTTTACAGCTTAAGCCATGGACTCGTGTGTTCCTGGAAACGAAGTCCGTTTCCCGTCCCTGAATTTCCCATTTGTGTCCCACCAAAGATCAGACTTCGGAAGGTCCTGGCCAGTCTGGGTGGTACAGGCCTGCCACTACGAATTCTGTGTACCCTCCATAAAGCCCCGAAATCCGAGCAACAGGGAAGGACTTTTCTCAAGGTCCGCGGAGCTCAGAGGAATTTGCCCGCCCTTCTCTAACCCAGCCAGCCCAGCTTCCGGCACCCACTCAGAAAGGAGCTGGGGGGGTGGTTTGGGTAACCAAGGAGTGCAGGAGTAGTTTGTAGGGAACCAGGGTGAGCGAGAGCCATCAGTCACTTCGGGCTCCAGACAGAGCCAGCAGCAGGGTCACCGGAGGAACCGCAGTTACTCCTGCTCCACTGCTGCTTGGCTGTAGTTTCTCAGACGCATTCTCTGCCCTGATGTGCAACGTAGGGAAATGCGTTTCCCACGTTCCCAACTCTCAGCAAAGCCAAGGCCAGAATGTCTTACTCTGTCTTACAAGGCACTCTACTGCCCTCTAGCGCCCGCTGATCCAGCTACAGGGGTCTTTTTTGCTATTTCTGGAACACAGCCGGCCTCGGGACCTTTGCACTTGTTGCCTCCCCTCCCCCGCCCCAGCCAGGAAGCTGGGTGCCCAGCTACCCACAGGGCTAATTTCCTCACTTCTTTCAGGTTGTAACTCAAAAAGTCACTTTCTCAGGGGCCTTTCCTCAGCCACGCTATCTGAAACTTCTGAAACGCTTCCCCCCCACACTCCATCCCCCCAACACGCACAAATGAACACTGCCAGACATTTCATATTCTGCTGCTCTCTATTTCCCCTTAGTACTCATCATCACTGAATATACTATATATTTTTATCTTGGGATGTCTGTCTCACCCACTAGAATGTAAACTCCATGCGGGCAGGGAAAGAATTTGTTTTTGTCTCTCTTTTTGTCATGACCCAATCCCCAGAGGTCAGAACAGTACCTGGCACTTAGGCTCTCTATAAATATGTGTTTAATAGAGAATGTACAATGGCATTGCTTGTCACAGCAGGGAGAGCATCACAGTCTGATATCCATCACGGGGGAAGGGAAAGTGAAGTGGGCAGATGCTCACTATATAATTATTTACAGCAGTTAGAAACAGAGGACTAAATGTGCAGACAAGAACATGGAGACCATGAAGTCACAGTGCCAAGTGCAAAAATTACACACACAACAGCTGCACATTTTACAAGAATACATACCATCCAAGGTATATATCAAACACATTAGCGGGGGTGGGAGTAGGAAATAGGGATAAAAGAAAAGACATTAGACCCCCCCCAAAATAGTTTTGTACTCATCCAGGTGGACAGAGGACAGTGAATTGAGATGAACACTGTACCCAAGATCCACGTAAAAATTATTTAATGCTGTGAATATATATTTTTGTTCTACACAACCCCCCCTTTTTTTTTTTAGATTTCTTAGAATTAAAAAAAATTTTTTTTTTTTAGGGGCGCCTGGGTGGCTCAGTCGTTAAGCATCTGCCTTGGCTCAGGTCATGATCCCAGGGTTCTGGGATTTAGCCCCACATTGGGCTCCCTACTGGTCAGGAAACCTGCTTTTCCTTCTCCCACTTCCCCTGCTTCTGTTTCCTCTCTCTCGCTGTGTCTCTCTCTGTCAAATAAATTAATAAAATCCTTAAACAAATTTATTTAATAATCTCTACTCCCAATGTAGGGATCAAACCCACAACCTCAAGAGCAAGAGTCACATACTCTGCCAACAGAGACCAACGGAGCCAGCCAGGTGCCCCTCGTACAAACTTTTTTTTTTTTTTTTTTAAAGATTTTATGTATTTGACAGAGATCAGAAGCAGGCAGAGAGGCAGGCTGAGAGAGAGGGAAGCAGGCTCCCCGCCGAGCAGAGAGCCTGATGCAGGGCTTGATTCCAGGAACCTGGGACCATGACCTGAGCCGAAAGCAGAGGGCTCAACCCACTGAGCCACCCAGGTGCCCCTCATACAAACTTTTTAATGAAAAAAAAAAACTTTAAAATATATATTTATATGAGTATCCAGGACAAGCTTCACATATATGTTTATTTTTTCTAAGAAAAGCTACAACAGTTTTTAACAGCTATGTTAAGGCAAACTTGACATGCAGGTGTAAGTATTTAAAATGTACAACTTGTTAAGTTGTAACTTTAAAATGTAACCATTTTAAACTCCCGGGCTGACTTGCCTATTAGGCACCATAGTCAGACATCTATGAAAATGCTTTAATTTATTGTAAATTTAAAAATGCTTAAATTTTTTTAAAAGATTTTATTTATTTATTTGACATGGAGAGAGATCACAAGTAGGCAGAGAGTCAGGCAAAGAGAGAGGGGGGAAGCAGGCTCCCTGCTGAGCAGAGAACCCGCCAGCGACATGGAGCTCCATCCCAGAACCCTGAGACCATGACCTGAGCCAAAGGCAGAGGCTTAACCCACTGAGCCACCCAGGTGCCCCCAAAATGCTTTAATTCTTAAAAAATTCTTTTAAATTCAAAGGAAATGAATTTTTATATTAAGATATTTTCACTTATTGATATTCATCCTTATACCAACACATTTGTAAAATATTTTTATACTGATGTATTTTTAAAGGCTTTTAATATTTAAAAAATATGTTCTTATGAAGGAAGTGGCCCAAGAAGGTCAAAGTGCCTATGGGCAATAAAAGTCATAACAGAGCTGGCCACAGCTAAAATACTGTACATATTCACCCCCACTCCCCTCCCATAAAATTTCTTGGGGCCCCTTTTTAATTCTTATCCCCTGCCACTGCCAAAGCAACTATGATCTGCTTCTATCATTATAGTTTTCATTTTCCAGAATTTTACAATCTTCTTTTTAAAGATTTTATTCTTTATTTGAGAGAGAGACAGAGAAAGAGCAGGAGAGGAGCAGAGGGAGAAGGACAAGCAGACTCGGTGAGCACAGACCTGGACTCCTGGGTTTGATCCTAGGATCCTGCGATCACCACCAAGCCAAAACCAAGAGTCAGGCCCTTAACTGACTGAGCCATTCTGGGGCCGCCATTTTCTAGAATTTTATATAAATGGAATTTATATAGTACTCTTTTGGTCGGGCTTTCCACCAGCATCATTATTTGGAGATCCATGTGGTTTATCAATAGTTCATTCCCTTTCTGGGGCGTGAAGTGTCGAGGAGAGTTCTGTTGCATGGGGATACAACCATTTACCTTCACCTGTTAATTGGCCTTTGGGTTGTTTCTAGTTTCTGGCTATTACACATAAAGCTGCTATGAGCCTTCGGGTACAGGTCTTCACACCTGCACTCGCTTTTTTTTTTTTTTTTTTTTAAACCTAAATCCCAAGGATTAGAATGGCAGAATCACAGTGTAGTAGTTGAACTTTTAAAGAAACTGCAAAGTGGATTTTGGATCCACAGCCCGAGGGCCCGCGTGCATCCGTTCGTCCCGCTGTTGACCGCCCAACAAGGTTCTCAGAATAACCTCGTGGTAGCTCCAGGTTTTTAATTTGCGTTGCTCTAATAAATAACGTTGAACACCTTTCCTTGCGATCATCTGTTCATCTGTCTTCTTTGGTGACGTGTCTGTTCAAATGTTTTGCCTATTTTTGGTGAGGGAGGGGTTGGATTGTGAGAATAACTTTTTAGTTAGAGGGAAACATACCGTTTCCACCGATTGAGAACCGAGGACCGGGGGAGTCCTCGTGGGGAGAGACCGAGAAGAGGGAGGGAGGAAGGAGATCACGTTAGACGCGGCCGGGTGGTGGCAGCCGAAACGGAGAAACCAGGAAAGGCGGGTTTGGTGGGGACCCGCTCCTCGGTCTCCTCGGTCCTGCGGGCCATCCGGCCCCCGCACCGGCTGGGCCCCCGCACCGGCTGGCCGATTCCCCGGAGGGGGCGCCCCCGGCCGAGAGGCGGGCCCTGGGCCGAGTCCGACCGAGAACCCCCAGGGGGCCCCAGGGGCCACATCGGCTCCCCGGGCTTCCTTTCCCTTTCTGGGCTCGGAAAGTGACAAGGGAAAGGAGGCGGCGCGGGGGCTGCAAAGCCGCCCGCTGCCCCCGCAGGGACAGGCCACCCGCCGACCGGCCTCCTGCCCCGGGGGGTGGGCCGATTCGGCCGCAGGACCCCGACACCGCCGGCAAAAGGGACGCGTGTTTCCGCCCGGTTTCGAACCGGGGACCTTTCGCGTGTGAGGCGAACGTGATAACCACTACACTACGGAAACCGGCCGGCAGCCGCTGCCTGCAAAGCCGCCTTGCCGCTGGGCGGCCGCGGGCGGGACCGACGCGCCCCCGCCGAGAAGCTCCGGCCCCGCGCGAGCTGGGGCTGCGCGGCCGCTGCGGGAGGGGGAGCCGGGGCCGCTGCGGGAGGGGGAGCCGCCGAGGGCCGCCCGGGGCTCCGGAACCGCGGGCCGCGCCGTCTCCCCCAGCCGCGCCAGCCGCGCCTCGGGACGCCGGCCGGGGTCCTCCAGCTCCGCTCCGTTCCCGCCCCGGGCCTTCAGGGGCAGCGGCAGATCCCACGGGTTCAGGGCTCGGTCCCACCGGACACCCCCCTCCCAGCCCCCCCCCCCCCCCCCCCCCCCGCCGCAGGCACCTGTCACAAGTGCAAGTTGTCACCTGTGCTTGGGACCAACCAAGCACAGCTTGGGACCAACCAAGCACAGCAGCCGGAGCTTCCCACCACCTCCTCCCGCTTGATCATGGGCTAGAATGACTCCGGGAACGCGGGAAAACGGGTCACGCCCCCCAGCACCGGTTTGTGAGAAAAGGATGCGACGCAGGAACACCAGATGGAGGAGATGCCTAGGGAAGGGCAGGTGGGCAGGGGCATAGGGTTTCCATGGGTTCCCCAGCCTGGAAGCGCTGCGGACCCCCTATCTCAGGGATATTTTATTTTATTAATTTATCTATTTTTGTGGGGGGTCTCATCAAGGAGGCACGATCCACTATGACCTCAATCTCCAGCCTCTCTCCAGAGGAGGGGGGGGGTGTCAACGGAAATTTCCAAGTTTCTAATCACAATACTTTTTCTGGTGACCAGACCCCATCCCGAAGCTCTCCAGGAGCCCGCCAGGAGTCACCTCTTTAGACTGTAACACACACCTCTCCAGGGAGTTCCAAGGGACTTAGGAGCTCTGGGACAGGAACCAGGGCAAAGAAGAAAGGGGAGAAGGAAACATCCTCCCAGTTTTTCTTTCTTAGGGAATTACAAAAGTTTTAGGAGCTCTGGCGGGGGTCCTGGGATGAAGACCAAAGCCCACATTTCTTGCGATATCTCGATGGCACATGACCGAGGCAGGCTCTCTCAGTCACTTGGCGTGTTTGGACTGGGTGTCATTGTTCTCCAAGTCCTAACACTGTTTAGCCAGACAGACACTAGCATGTTCTCTCTGCGTCAGGGGAAGAGGAGTTGGGGCCCCCAGCAGAGACCAAAACTAAGACTTAGAAAGTTGGAGAACCACGGAAGGCAAACTGAAACGCAGAGGGCAGCAGGCCAGTTGTGTCGGGAAAGGCTGTCCACGGAGGGGATCGCACCCCCCCAGTATGAGTTAAAAGCGGAAGGTGGCGGGCGGCAGCGACCCACATGCTCGCGAGAGCGGCTCCCCAGGTAGGTCTATCCAGGTGCTCACGAAGAGAGGTAAGTCTGCGCTTGGCGCTCAGCCCTGCTGGGTCCAGCTCTGAGCTCACCAAGGCCCTGCACCCGGCGTGGTGATCCTGAGCCTGGTGGCCGGACAGACGGGCTGATTCCACAAGCCAGACGTGGAAGTCCACACAGCTTCTGGGGCTCAGAACTTGGCTTCACCCACCTCAACGTCCTGCTCCTGAGGAAGGCCACTGCTTCTTTCCCCCAGAGCTGAGACCTGAGTCGACATTTAAAGTGGACCCTGCGCTGGGTGAAGGGACCCTTGGCTGGGACCGGGAGGGGGCGGCCGGAGTGGGCGTCTCAGCATCTCAGCGACCTCTTCTGTAAGCCAGTTTCACTACTTCTCGCTGAAATATATTTTTAAGGTCAGAACGCTGATCATTGACTCGAAGGTGGAAATCAGGCGTGGTGGTGAGCTCCTGGTCCTTCTGGCTGGGGTTCTCAAGAGAGACAAAGGGCAGAGTCCAACACTGGGTTTATGGGCTCCGGAGGGACAGGGAAGCTATGAAGATTGCAGCTGTCCTTTCAGGAATTCCAAAATGCTTCCCCCCTCCCGCCGAGGAATCACTGATCTGTTATTAAACTTCACTCGGAAACGTGCACAATATTTCAGATACCTGCTGAATCTAGAAAGGGTCTGTCAATAGAAACACAGTATTAGTAATTACAGAACTTTCTCTCACTTTGTAACCCTAAAGCTAGTTAAAATTAGAGTTCTAGGTGGCACAGTAATTTTGCCATTTTGGCCTTTCTGCCAGTGTTTCAAGTGCCCCGTGGGGAGTCCAGAGCCATGCAAATACACGAGCTGGGCTTGCAAGATCAGGAATGCTTAACCCCTTTGGACTTCTTGTAAAACAGCAGTGTCTTTCTTTATGGTAACGAACTGCTGGATTTTACTTGTAAGCTGGGAAGTAAGAGGAGTGAGAGAAAGTGATGAAACAAACGAGTTAAATGGCCGGCGAATTAGATCCCAATCTCGCGTGACAGATGGGAATAAATCACCGCCATGCTAGTGAGGAAGGAGATGGGGGTTTTGGTCAGATTTGGTTATCGAGTCATTCTAGTTTGGGTCCAGCAAGCTACAAGGCTTTTTTTTTTTTTTTTTTTTTTTTTTTAAGATTTTATTTATTTATTTGACAGAGAAAGAGGGAACACAACAGGGGGTTTGGGAGAAGAAGAAGCGGGCTTCCCGCTGAGGAGGGACCACCCCCCCCAGGACCCTGGGATCATGACCTGAGATGAAGGCAGACCCTTAATGACTGAGCCACTCAGGCGGCCCAAGCTACAAGGCTTTGATGGCTCTTGTGCCCTAGTTCCTAGGAGACCACCAGCGTCCAGTCCCCGCTGCTGCAGCGAGAGACCAATATAGGGGTAGCACAAGGTGGAAATGCCAGAAACATTGCCGGGTTTCCACCCCTCCCCTGCCCAAGTCCACCTGGCCCCACAGGTGGTCAGAAACAGCCCCTCTTCCCACCGGGGACACAGAGTTTGCTGGGAGGTGTGAGGCTGGGGGGCCCCACGCAGGAATGGGCCAGCAGAGGTGGGGCTGGGCCTTGCAAAAGCAATGGGTCAGCAAAATCCAACCGAGGCCTCTGGAGAGATGTCTGCCCTGCTCAGCTCCTGCTGGAGGAAAGGGCGGTTGGCGATTGCCACGAACTGCTGCTGACCTCTATCCTCCAGGCAAAGCAAAAGAGCAGTCAGCTGGATCCAGGGCCCCTAGGGACGCCTGTATGGGAGGTGTAGCGTGGGCATTCCCAAGGTCTTAGGCTGCTTGTTCAAACCCCAGAACAGTGAAGATGGGTAACAAAACTGGAACTCCAGCTGGGAAGTTTGAGAAAGAAGCCGGAAATCATGATAATACAAAGGTAGACCGGAAAGGCAACTTACCATCTGGTACTAGGAGCAGCTCAAGGAGTTGTGGAGCCCAACGGAAGATGAAAACGTGAGCCTCTTGCTCAGAAAGGAGCAAGAAAAGGGCTGCTGGAGGTTGTGAAATATAAAGCTTTTCCCCTTCTCCTGTGGCCTCCCTCCCAACTTGTTGTGATTTTTTTTTTAATCTGCTATTTAATGTCATTCTGTGTAAAGAAAAATTCAAATAATTAGGATGAATTTTGCCGGTTATCATTAGATTGTACGAGGCCCCGTTCTCATCCTCTGCTTTAGCCTGTGCTGACTTGTAGTCAAGCTTCTCTCCTCCCCAGAGGCCCTTAGACTTCGGCTTGTGTCCAAGATCGAGCAAGCACCGATAGGAAGAATGTGTCCTGCTTACCAGCTTAAGCTGCCTATCCACTGGCCAAAGGCAAATACGTTTCCTGGAAAACGGGCTTTCTCATCGTGTTCTCTGTTCACGCGGCCCTGCTGCCTCAATTTCCCCTGGAAAGTTTCTGCTAAGCTCTGTGTACCCCTCCCTGTGAAGGGAACACCTTTTGCCATTTAATGTTGAGATATTTGCAGATTTCTGATACTGGACCTTTCTCTCTATTGCAATCATCTCTTTGAGAATCTCTCCTTATCTAACTCCATATTTGTTTTTAGCCGATGGTGCAAATATAAAAGCATTTAACCCAGGCAGAACCACTGAAGTCACATAATCCATATTTCCTAGCTCCTATGAGCACAAGAATTTTTGTCTTTATCAGACCAGTGGAAATGTTGCACAGAATTCACTCAACTGTTCTTAGTTTACTTCTAAATACACACATTCTACCTTCAGCTTACTGGTAAGTAGGGAAGGCCCGAAGGGAAAAGGAATTCTGGGTTGTGCTGTCTTTGCCTTTCTTTCTGTGTCATTGTTTCCACCATAAGTGGTGGCCAGTACTGGAAATAACATAAGACAGGATAGGATAGGATTCTTGGTCCTTGGTTTTTCTTAGGGCACCATTGTCTTCTTTCTCTGTTTGAAGCAGATTCTGCTTGGAATGGAAAGCGGCCTCTGGGCTGGAGGGTCAGTTCGTTCCGTCGCAGAGCCAAGGGGCTTGCTGTAGACCCACCTTAAGTCTCTGAACACCCACTGTGTGGTGGGTCTGTCCGGGATTCCGTGTTCAACCAAGGCAGCAAACCTCCCTGGTGGTCTAGTGGTTAGGACTCTCAACTAAGGCGCTCTCAACTAAGGCAGCAGATGCTATGCACAAACGGGTCACCAGGAGGGTGAGCGAGAATATTGCGGACATCTTCACTGCCCCTACGCAGGTTCCGTTGTTCCTCTGGACTCCAGTTACAGAACACACCTTCAAAAATTATTTAAAATTTTGAGGACATTTTTCAGACACTCCCCCCCATTACTAATGTATGTTTGAATCAATCCCAAGATCTGTTGTCAGGAGGTGCTTCCCCCTAATACCTACTGCTCTCTTCCTGGTGGTCTAGAGGTTAGGACCTACTGTTTTTTTACCCTCACGACTTGGGTTCGATTCTCAGTCAGGGAAGTATCTTTTCTTTCGGATCACCGCCGGCGTTCTACTGTTACTCCGAGCGACTCCGTTTTCGCCCAGGCTGGGTTCTGCGCATCCCTTTTGTCCTGTGGTTCTGAGGTATATCAGTGTTGAGGGAACAAGGTACCTGTGAAGAATGAGAAATTCCTCTACCCAAACTCAAACTCGCCTCTGCCTCCGTTGGAGATTACGGGTTTATTTTTTTCCCAATGTGAAAATTTCTACATGAGACCAGTGTGAGTTATATCACAAGATTCTTGCATCTCTTAAAGTTGGATTGCCATAGGCACGGTTTCAGTTATGGATGTAATGTTTCCCCCATTCACTGACACCCTAAGTTACATTCCAGAGATACAGACCATTCAGGTAATTTCACCAGATTCTCTGCCGTTTTTTTTTTTTTTGTTTTTGTTTTTTTTTGTAAAAACAAGAATGTAGTTTTATATGGTAATTAGTTCACTTTACCTGTAAGACTGGAATTATCATAATCAGATGAGGACTGACCCTCTTAAAATAGCCAATTATATGACCCCAGTCTTTGGCTCCGCAGTGACTTCCTTCTGAGGTTCTCAAAACTGATTTCCGGATCACCTGGGGAAAGCTCGAGAGGCACGTGGACTGCGCCACCCCCGCCACCCCCGTCTTCATGTGGGGATGCTGGGACTTGGCCTTGGCTGGCAGGCGTCAGGAGCCACGCGGGCACTGGCTGACCTGGGAGACTGAGTGCGACCCGCCTGGATTGCAGCCAGGTTCCAGCAACAATACAATGTAGGTGGTGGTGAAAAGGGAAAAGGAAACAAAAAAGAACTCTTTCTTCCCTGACCGGGAATCGAACCCGGGCCGCGGCGGTGAAAGCGCCAAATCCTAACCACTAGACCACCAGGGACACGTGTGAAAACAGCTTAGGCAGCATCTCCTGGAATAAGAGCCTCAGAGTGATGCGGCACATGTCAGAGACTCGCAACGTCTGGGGAAGGTCGTGAAGCAGGTGTGTGCTGCTGGAGGCAGTGACTGCCACGTGGGTCAGGGGCTGGAAGGGCACTTCGGTGGCAGAAAGGTTGCCACAAAGATGGTCACACGTCAAGCCAGGGAAGAGAACAATTTTCCTACATTTTCATCACTGACTCCCTCAGACCACCAGCGTTTCTCGTGTTTCTTTCTTTTTCGCCCCCTTCATTCCTAAAATGTTTGGGCCTCTCCCACTTCTGTAGTTGCCCCATGGTTGGGAGAGGAGGACATGTCTTTCTTTGGGTCCCTCGCCCCCCCCAAAAGGATCTTATTCCTCATCTCCTCCCACTACGGGCCTCCCCGATGCAGAGGGAGGGATATCCTTGGCCAGTGGGACAGGCCCGCCTGGAGCTGCCCCCTCTTCCAGGCCTGACTCTGTTATTTGGGGCCTGGCAGGGCCTGCACAGGTGCCTGAAGTTCGGTTAGGGCTCTCTGCCCATCGGTGTCCCGAGCTGAACTAGGCCTCCAGGGCGTGGCGGTGGGGATCAACAGGTGGCCGAAGGAAGGCTGTTTGCAGGGGTCTGACCAGCTCCTGGTAGTGGGAGGTGAGGTGCCCACACACCTGCACTAGACGCCTCTCCCTGCAGGAAGGACTTAGAATTGAGAGCAGAGGAGTTCAAGAGAGGAGGGAGAAGAAGGGACCTGCAGGGAAGGCGCACTAGCGTTCTCCAGAGGAGCGGGACGGATGGGAGGCGCACATCTGCAGCTGCCTCGGAGGGGCTCCTAACTGTGGAGTCCCAACGCCCGCTGGGTGAGCTTGTGGGCTGGAGACCCAGGAGAGGTGATAGCTTAGTTCCAGGTGGTGTCTGAAGGCCTGAGAACCAGGGGGACTGCTGGTGCAGCTCATGTCCAAAGGCCAAGGCCAACAGGTTTGAGACCCTGGAAAAGCAGATGTTCAGTCCAAGCCTGAAAGCAAGAAGCTACTCACTGCTGTGAGTAGTGCAGCCATGAAGGTTCCTGTGCAAGGACTGCTTTTGAGAATCGGGTGTTAATTATTTTGTAGTGAAATCACTGGGTCCTTTACATTCTCACCAGCGATGTTTGGTGGTTCTAATCTCTCCTTCCTGCCAACAACTTTTCTTTTCTTTTTTTTAAGACGTTATTTATTTGAGAGAGAGAGAGAGAGAGAGAGCACAAGAGGGGGGAGGGTCCGGGGGAAAGCAGACTCTGGGCTGAGCAGGAAGCTGTCCTGGGACTCCTGGATCATGATCTGACCAGAAGGCTCTTAACCAACTGAGCCTCCCAGGTGCCCAGCACTTTATTTTCTATTGTTGTTGTTGTTAAAATGATAGCAATTCTAGTGGATATGAACGTAACACCACACATGTACTAGAACGACTAAAATAATAAGACTCACGATACCAAACAAAAGAAAGGATTTCCTATATGACTCCATTTACATAAAACTTTAGGAAATGCCAACTAATCTACAGTGACCATAAACAGATCGGTATTTGCTTGAGAGGCACAGGTCAGTGGGGGCATGACTTAGTGAGGGGCAGAAAGGAGATGTTATCGAGGGCTATGAGGAAACTTCTGGGGGTGATGGATATATTCATTATTTTGATTATAATGATAGCTTCACTAGTGCATACTATGTCAAAATATCATATTGCATATTTTAAATATGGGCAGGTTGTTGTGTGATAAATAATTATTGAAAAAGAGACAAGGCGAAAATTTCGTATATCCCTTTTGGAGGTCACTGAAATCTCTTCATTTTAACCTGTGCCGTAAATTGAAAATGTAGGGGATTGATTACACCGTTCTCTTTTAATTTAGACTGAGTCTAAATTGCTCACATCTGTGACAAAGTCCTAAGTCATTAGGCATGCAGATTCCCAGATGACAACAGATGACCATTAACTGCTATACAGCAGACCCTGAGTTAGTCTCTTTCTAGAATATTCACAATATCTTACCTGCCTTCTACCCCAGCAGAGACCTTACACCATTTCAGATACCCATGTATTTCTGTTACCAATGTTTTAATTTTAGTAGTCTTGGGTACAAATAGCATAAATAAACTTAGCAAATTAAGCAGAAAAAGAATTAATTGAGAAGTTATTGGTGGGTCATACATTCATGAGAATTAACAACCAGACTCAGATAAAGAGAAAAGGGGGAGCTAGGAGGCCAGTAATAGAGCCAAACTCATGCCAGAGAAAGAGTCTGGTAAGGAAACCATAGGAACAGTCATCGGCTTTGACTTTCTGGATAAATGAATTCTAAACTGTTCACGATTCTACATATTATTGGCTTTTGAATCAGAATCTAGGGAAGTAACTTAGAGCCCACTGAACTAAGGTCACATATTAAATAGAATATGCCTCTACTTCATCTTCTTTAGAGCAAAGAGGGTTCCCGACCTTATTCAGATTCACATTTGTATTCCCCAAGAATTGAGGTCCACATGATCAGAAAGCTCGACTGCCACTGGTTTTGATCTGGGGACCAGATTTCCTTGATTTGTTTTCCTTATTAGGTGATATAATCCCATTTTATATTTATTGGTGTTACAGATATTTAAGTTTGTTCATTTCAGTGTAAGATAACCTTTATATTATTTAAATATATTTTACTCTGTGATCTATGTTTTCTTTGTTGTGTTTTCTTTCTCTAAGTTCAAATGTTCAGCATCTCTTTATCTCATCTGTTGTTTATGTATACAGCTATGATACCATATGGATCTTTAATTCTTTTTTTTTTTTTTTTCCTTTTTGACAGTGTGTGTTGACTTTGGACAAAGACTCTTCCCTTGATTGAACCAGAGTCAGGTTCCTCTAAGTCCTCTTCTCAACTCAGCTTTGACCTTGGACTTCAGCCTTTATCTTTGTCAAGGCTGCATGGCCCAGTTTTTAGCAACCACCCTGCAAGGTCCGTGTCGAGAAAACCTCCCGCTCTTGATATCTGACCACACTGGCCAGCCTTGAGCAAGAATTCATTTAGATCAGTTTAGCCAGAATGCCCCCTTAGCTGATATTTTCTCTTAGTAATTTCATATGTACTAACACCCACTCTGATCTTTGGCTCTAAGTCCCTACTTGTTGGAATTGAGCCCAGCTCTATCCTGAGGTTCTCTTTTCCTTGTTGCAGTAGTTCCTGAACACAATCTGCTGTTGCTGCTTTGACTACTGCTCGGCTCTGGTTCTTCTTTGACACTTGCCAAGCTGAAGTATGAAGAAATTAACACACTGCCACTTCCCCCCAGGGGTTCTCTCTTCCTCTCGTCATACTTCAAATGAACTTCAATATGGTGGTAATTGTTATGTGGGAAAGAGGCAGAAGAAAAGCTTTTAAATTTCCTTACTGTCTAGAGCCCACTGACAAGTCCTTGAAACAGGCAGCGTGACCTTCCTCTGGGGACTCAACTGCCTCCACCTTAACACTTTGCTAAGGGCAAAAGGCAATCCTAGCCTTTTTCCCGACCCATACCCCAAACAAGAATCCTGTAAGTCTACTTGAACATGTAAAAATTCCTTTGGAAACTTCCTTTATCTCTAAATCCTCCAAGATACGTGTTGGCAATCATCCCCAAGCATATGGCCCACCGATAAACATCTGAAGGGTCTCATGACTAAGGTTTTATTAGACAGTAACAAATGACCTTTTCCCCCCCAAACAGCTAGCCCCTAAAGGTCCTGGAAACCTTGCTTCCAAAATTCCTTAGGGGCTTACGCCATCCCTGACCCCTTCCCAAACTGCAAGTGTATAATGGACCACTCTCTCCTCATAGCCCCGGGGCAGCAGCTCTTTCTGCCCACGGGTCCTGTCTCCCTGCTTTAATAAACCACCATTTTGCACTAAAGACATATCAGTTCTTTCTTGGTCATTGGCTCTGGACCTCACCCCACTGAACCTCACTTATATTCTAAGACATCATCAATTGTATGAGTTTGCTAGGGCTGCCGTAACTGAGTACCACAGGCTTAACACAATGGAAATGCATCCGTTCACAGACCTAGAAGCCAGAAGTCCAAAACCAAGGTGCTGAAGGGTCACACGCTCCTTGGATCCTTCTTTGCGTCTTACTCACTTTCCTGCAACCTCTGGCTTTCCTTGGCTCATAGCAGTAACATTTCAATCACTGCCTCTGTCTTCACAAGGCCATCTTCCCTGTGTCTCCTTTTCTTATAAAGACAGTAGTCATTGGATTAGGGTTCACTCTAATAAAATATGACATCATTTTAACTTAATTGCAGCTATAAAGATCCTATTTCCAAATAAGATCCCATTCATAGGTACTGGCTATTTGGAATTGAACGTACCTTTTTGGGGAACACAATTCAATTCACTAGAGTCATAAATGTACATTTTAGATTTTTAATTTTTGTTTTCTCTTTTATGGTATTTAAATATACACATTGGCAGTTAGCAATGAAAAGTGAGGAAATCACTGTACTTATCCCCATCAACTCTCTTGATCCACCAAACTTAAATGACATGAAATCTAGTACCTATAGGTAACACAAGTAAAAATTAGTATTTTAAAAAGAGCCCAAGGGGTGCCTGGGTGGCTCAGTCGGTTGAGCCCCTGCCTTTGGCTCAGGTCATGATCCCAGGGTCCTGTGATCGAGCCCCACATTGGGCTTCCTGCTCAGTAGGGAGCCTGCTTCTGTATCTCTCTCTCTGCCTCTGCTGCTTATGCGCCATCTCTCTCTCTCTCTCTCTGACAAACAAACAAACAAATAAATAAATAAATTTTATTGATTTATAAAATAAATAAAATAAAACATAAAAAGAGCCCAGATGTTTCATAGACTTAATGCAGAATATAATACATAATATTATTATATATTAAGGGCAGTGCCTTTGCAATGCTCTCTTCTCATCAAATGATTCCCCTCATTTCCCCAAGGTAACAACCCTACCCGTATTTTTCTCTTTCTCACTGTGCTTGAGTGGCTTTTCACCAGGCTCTATTGATTGCCTAGAATGAGATGGGACATACTCCCCTTTTTCTAGTCTCTCAGAGATTTTGTGTAACATGATGTTCTATTTCTTGAATGGCTGGTGGGAACTACACCTGAAGCCTGACTTGTAGAGTCCCCAGTGTAACACGGTCGACGCTGTTTTCTGCCCCTGCATTTAGTGTGGTTTTTATACGCAGCACTAGATCATCAGAATAGAATCTGGTGCCTGAAAAAGGAGCGCTACCGTAACAATAGCTAAAACAGGTGGCGCTGGTTGGAGCACTGGCCGCGCTGGGAACCTGACAGGCCTCAAGAAGACTGACCGTGATGGCTGGAGGTGAAATGAGGAGTATCTAATTGGAAACCAACGGGAAGAGGCACCCTTGTCTTATAGTATCAGAAAGTACCTCAGCACTGTTTCCTGCAGTAGCGTGAAGAATAGAAAATGCACCTAGTGAATCCAGGAATTAGCTCAGTGATTTTCCACAGAGAGGACTGAAGAGCTGTTTGGATTCCTTTAGCTGCTGTAGGGGACCAGAATATGCTACCGAAAATATGCCACTTTGGCATAATGATTATTTTTTTTAAGGATTATTTTAAACTGAGACAAATGAACATCAACGGATGCAGAAAGATAGCTTTCCCAGAGTTCTCTTATCTGACTAAAAGCAGAAACTTCTGAAAATTGAAGATTACCATAAATCCCCCCTCCTGGGAAGGTCTTATATTCATGAAGAAGAGATAAAGCAGGGCACCTGGCTGGCTCAGTTGGCTGACCACATGACTTGATGTTGGGGTTGTGAGTTTGAGTCCCATGTTGAAGGTAGAGATTGCTTAAATAAACTTAAGAAAAGTTTATGGCTTCTAGGAGGAGGAGGAGGAGGAGGAGAAAGGGGAGGAGAAAGAGGAAGGGGAGGAGGAAGAGACATAAAGTCAGTTCCAAGAGGAACCTGCATGAGCAAACCGTACTCTATTACTTCGCTCATATATTAACCATACCACAGTTTGCTGCCATGGAAAAGCAAAACCCGTTTCCTTTGTCTTGCCAAGTTTGCTGCCATGGAAAAGCAAAACCCGTTTCCTTTGTCTTGCCATTTCTGTACACATTTATTTTTCTTTTGTTAAGATGCTATATAAGCCCAAGTTCTAACCACCTCTTTGAGTTACTCATCATGAGGTTTCTCTTGTGTGATGTAAGCTGCATGCTTTGATAAACTGTTTTTCTCTCATGACCTGTCCTTTGCCAGTCTTGATCTTATACGTCCCCAGCCAAAGAATCAAGAGGGTATAAGGGAAAAGAATTTTCCCTCCCCTGCACTGCCTATAACAAAACATGAGAAAATAGAGTTGAGCTAAAGGACTAATTACTCAGTTTTCAGGTGGAATTTGGAGGAGATGTAAAGGCTGGGGACAGTTTCCCACCAGCATATGCTTCAGAAAGAAAGGGTGGGCCAAACAGATCAAACCCAGGCACGGTCAGGAAAACATGGTTCCAGGGGAGAGCTGTTATCTACGGAAATCTCTGTTAAGACCTCAAGAAGACTAAGTAGTGCCTCCTAGACTCTTTCAGACAGAAAGGAGGCGTTCATTTCATTTCATTCATTTTCTTTAAAATCAATTAATTACTGTATAGTGTATTATTAATTTCAGAGGCAGAGTTTAGTGATTCACCACTTGCGTGTAACACCCAGGGCTCATCACATCCCATGCCCTCCTTAGTGCCCGTCCCCCAGTTACCCCTCCTCCCAACCTCCTCCCTTCCAGCAACCCTCAGCTTGTTTCCTAGAGTTAAGAGTCTGTTATGGTTTGTCTCCCTCTCTGCTTTTGTTTTATTTTCCCCTCCCTTCCCCTACGTTCAACTGTTTTGTTTCTTAAATTCCACATAGGAGTGAACTCATACAATATCTGTCTTTCTCTGATTTATTCCACTTAACATGATACCCTCTAGCTCCATCCATGTCATTGCAAATGGCAAGATTTCATTTTTTTGATGGCTGAGTAATATTCCCGTGTGTGTGTGTGTGTGTGTGTGTGTGTGTGTGTGTTTATCTTCTTTATCCATTCATCTGTCAATGGACATCTGGGTTCACAAAGGAGGCATTCTATCAATCTTAAGGGCATGTCTCAGAGACCTTCTCTGTTAAGGAGGCTTTTTAAGGATCTTAAGGACATTCACACACAGCAACATTACCAGGGGCCCAATATAGAAAAGGGCTGATTTGTAAGAGATTTGTGAGTGTGGCTTTTTCCTAATAAGTGGAGTATATATTGATATATGTATAAAAAACTCTTTAAGCTTTTAAAGGAAGTACATCAGCTTGGACTGAAAGGGACAGAGACATTATAAAATTGAAAGACTCCCTTGGAGCTCCAAACTCCTATCGTCAGGAAGCAGGTTGAGAAAATGATTAGCTGCAAACACTGACTATTCTTATGAAAAAGTAAGGCCAATCCAGAAGGTAGAAGTGAGAGCCACAGAGAATCACACCCAGTGAGTTGCCATCAAGGAACTGGCAACACGTGCCTGACTGGATGTCAGTGACATCACCAGTGACTGTCACGTGCCTTCAACTTCCCCCTTCCAAACGGAAGTGTCAACAGCAGGTGACCCACACCTGTCCCAATATTGTATATTAGAGATATGGGGGCCAGATAACTTATTCCTTTACCCAAAGCCTTTTGGCCAGTTTTAGTATGTGTGCTTGCTGCCAAAGCAAGCACAGAAGTCTTTTGACCAAGAAGAAACTGCACAATCTCAGTTGATCGAGCGTCTAACTCGTGATTTCAGCTCAGGTTGTGATCTTAGGATCACAAGCTTGAGCTCTGAGTCACTGGGCTCCACGCTGGACATAGAACCTACTTAAGATTAAAAGAGAGAGAGAGAGAGAGAAAAGGAACTGCCCAAGGAGCCTCATGTATACCAGGAACAATTTAGAAAGGAGAGAAGTAGCTTATGAAGATATGGAGAACATGGAGTTCTGGGAGCAAAGGAAGGATGTTTGCAGCTCAAAGGGTAGCAGTCTCTGAGAGCGCTGTAAAACACCAAGCTTTCACCTAACAGCAGAAAGTCTAACTCATTACACTACAAAGATTAGGCAGAGTCCATGGGCTGGCAGTTCCTAATTTGTGGCCAAACACCAGGGTATACCCTGAGCTAAGTGCCAGGACCCAGGTCCTGCACTTCAGGCAGCTCAACTCTATGCAGCCAAAGATCCTGCACTGTGATCCTGAGCCTGAAAACCTGGTAACACAACAGATCTGGATGATTCCAGAAGCCAGTTTCCTTCAGCTAATATGGGGCAAGTGCGCAGCATCGCCTTGTAGCCTCCATAGCCTTGCGGCTTTGGTAGACAGAAGATTTAAGGACCATGGGGTGCCATTTATACTGGAAAGTCCCCCAGAGGGCACAGCCAGATTACCCTGTTCACATATTCAGGAATTACAGGAAGTTGCTTATGATCCGAGTAGGTGTGATAACTGTACCTGTTTTCTTGCTCATTATCATATCTGCAGCTCCTTGCACAGACCTGGCACATAACCCTTGTCAGTATCTGTTTGATGAATGAATGCCTGTGTGCGTAAATCAGATGGATAACAGGTACATGTTCAGAGACTAGGGACAAGCCAGGATTTTGTTTTTCTAAAAGCCTTCAGGAAGAAAGTTTGATTTAGCCAACAGAGTTTTCTATCCATGGTCTTCCTGTCCAAACTCCTTAGCTAAGAAGGACATCCCAGAGGATGAGAATCCCAGCTCACTGGAGTTCCTGGCCAGGGAACAGAGACCAGAGCTCTGGCAACACGTTCTTCATACTATACCAGGAGTTTTCAAGCTGACCTGACCCATCCCCCAGGGAAACTGGCAGTGGGCTAACGGGAAGGGAAAGCAGGGAAGTTAAATGGGAAGAACTTGATGACTGTTGGGTTTGCTGCTTGAGAGAAAGAAACTTCAAGGAAGTTGCCTTGCTGCCTGGCTTGTTGCCCTAAAAGTGATGGTACTGCCATTCACTGTGAGAGAGAACACTGCAGAAGACTCCTGCTTAGGGGACTGGGGAGAAGTTGGATTCCGTTAGGGAGAGGATTGGCCGGGAAGGCGAGGGGTCATGTGAAGCAGGCTGGTGGATGCATGGAAAGGTTAAGGACTCAGAGAAATGCTGGAGACACAAATTTAAAAGTTGACAAGACCTCCCCCCCAACACACACACACAAAATGAGTGTAATATGAAATGACCAGAGTTGGAGCCACAGGTAAAGCCCTTAAAAGATTATTTCTAGGACCTTCGCTGCAGTCCTATGTATCAGAGCAGTGTTCAACTGTAAGGGAGTAGAAGGAGAAATTAGAGCACATTAATGCATGAAATCCTTTAAACTTGAATCCCCTTTAAACTTGGTCAGAGATCATTGAGTTTCTCCAGGTGTTTAGCATCTGCTTCAAGAATTAACCAAATGGGAAAGACCCTTAACTGATTTCTGTATTAGCAGCGCTCATTTGCAAAGGGCCACTGGCTGTGGAATTCTGCAGAAAAGCAGTTCTGAAAGGTTTCACTTGTAGAGGGAAAAGAATGTCAGCATCTCTAGTTTGGCCGTAGTAAGCTCCTGATCTTGTAGGATGCAAGACCTAGGAAATGTCTCTCACTAGATGGGTAGTGTGTAGAATTTTGGATTAGAAGTAGTTTGATGTTTAAGAGGAAGGACTGAAAAAAGGGGGAAAAATACAATTTCAGGCGTCCCTGGGTGGGATCGAACCACCAACCTTTCGGTTAACAGCCGAACGCGCTAACCAATTGCGCCACAGAGACCATCCCTTTACCTCTTTTTCTTGCAGGATGTATTTAGATCATTAGATCATTAGTCAAATCCTAGCATTGTTCTATAGGATTCATTTCCTCACCTTGAGATTGCAAATAGGTCTCCGTTGTGTGATTCTAAAAGCCAGAACACTAAACCACCCCTGTTGTGCGATCCTAGGATCCTTGCTTCCTTTCTGCCCAATTTCTTAGCACCAGCAAGAAGCGCCTGCTTCTTTCTCCCACAGTTGAGACGTGCGCACAAGTAAGACCAAATTCCTCACCAGAGGAACTTGATAATGGCTTGAGGCAGCAGGGAATGGTGCAGGGGTGGGTGAGTGCGGGGGGAAAATGACTTGCTGCTGATCTGGACCGCTTGGGAAATCAGTATGATGTTCTTCTTTCACGATCGATGAAAACCACTTACAAAGCCTCTTAATAAATTTTAAACCCTGAGTTCTGAATTTTCTTTTTCTTTTTTTTCCGAGTTCTGAGTTTTAAATGCAGATGTTGAGTGTTTATTTAAAAACGTAACTTTAAAAAATGGTAGTGATCTCCAAAGTGCAACCTGAATGTGGTTCTCAGGCAGTACTAGACAACCCGTGGGGAATCAAACAGCCTTTGGAGACCTGAGATACAGAGTAGCTTGAACACTCCTCCACCCCACCCCTCAAATCCTCCCTTCACTCACATAGCGATTCAAAACGTCTCCAAAGGGCCATGGCTCTCCACAGAGATTTACTAATTTATAATGAGAACAACTATAATTTCTTACCCTGAAATGTGAAATGTGAAGCCATTCTGCAAGTTACTTTAAATCAGGAAAAAAAGTTTTAGTAATGAATGTCATTATCCCGGCTCCACGAAATTCTAAGAACATAATTCATCAGGGTTTTGTACAGCCTGAGCATTTTTACCAAACCCTCTGACATTTCCACAGGTAGATATTGCCGTTCAGAAATTTCTGGCTAGAGAAAAGCAAATTTTCCATTATACCTGCTTAGGCCCAGAAAAACACCAATAGTGGTCCTCTACATATGTTTACTCTTCTAGAATTAAACAATTCAGCTCATGCAGCTTGTAAAATGTGATCAAAGTTATCTTCATAAAATAGAAAATAATAGCATGCCATTTCTATGCTAGACAATAAAGCACATATGCGTGGAAGACACTGATTGCTCCTGGATACATCTTGGGTTGATTCAAAAGCTTTTTATAAAAATCCACTGGCCAAGTTAGCTAGACTTACAGGGACTACGACAGACCCCAAGGTTAACAAGGCCAACAAGCTTCCTTAAACCCCCTTATATATTCTTACCATCCTTTAAAAAAGAAGCCCATAGTTTCAGAGCATACAAGGTTAGTGACATAGAAGATTACATTTGCACAAGACTAGAGGCTAATGCCTAGAAACAAATGAGAAAGTTGATAAGTCACTACCCAGGATCACCAAGGCTCCCAGGACCAACCCCATTTATTGCCAGGAAGGCAACAAAATAACAAATGGTGCGAAAATATAAAAAAAAGAGAGAAAGTTACCAAAAAGGAAAAGTGTTGCAAAAGGGAGATATTGATGACAGGAGAGAAACAACAAAAGAAAGTAGGGAAAACTTAGTATAAGGAAGATATATTAAACACTTGCAATTCTTACACAACACACTGCGATGCAGATTTTGAAAAAGAAAGGGGTGTGCACTTTACAACAGGAGCATCAGGACAAGAAGGAAAGAAGGCCCAGCGGCCATCTGCACCTCCCCGCTCTCCAACCTCCACTGCCCGGGGGGTTGGGCTCCCGGGATGCGCCCACATTCGCTTTGCCCACTCCACGTGCCGGGCGCCGCGGTGCGCCTCTCTCCTCCCATCCCCGATGGAGCTCGTCACCCAGGTGACCCACCACCGCAGGTGCCGGGGAGACGTCGCCAGCCCCGGGGGTGGGGGGGCAGTGGTGGGGAAGCCGGCCCCCGCGGTGGCTGGCCCGAGGGGCGGGGGCCGGGGAGGGAGGCGACCAGGGGCTCCAGCAGGTGACCCGACTCCCACTCCCACCGCCCCCTCCACTTCAAGGCACTGATGCCGCCAACTAGCACCTCAGGATGCAGCTGCAAGGGGTCGCTCGTCACGGGCGGCCCCGGTGCCGCGGGAGAGTCCAAGCCCCTGTGGTGGTCGGCCGTCCGGGCGTCTGTTGGTGGCCCCTCCGTGGGGACGGAGGCGGTGGCGGCCTCTGGGGTGGTGGCCGAAGAGGACGCTCCGAAGAGGAGCGCGGACGTCCCAGCCCACCTGCGAGGCCAAAAGGTTTGGTCCGGCGTTGGCGACAGGGCAAGGCTTGGGCTGGACGGGGCGGCTGGCCTGGTGCGGTCGCCCTGGCCACGGGACCAGGGAGAAGCCATGGAGCTTGGGCTAAAAGGGGGCGCGTGCCGAAGCGCTGCCGAGCTGGGTAGGCCGAGAGGAAGAAGAAAAGCTTCCCTGACCGGGAATCGAAACCGGGCTGCGGTGGTGAGAGCGCTGATTCCTAACCACTAGACCACCAGGGAGCGTCGGATGTCCAGCCTGGCCCGTACCCCCTGGACCCGGGGTCTCCATACCACCCGCTCGCCTCTGCTTGGTCTCCAAGGCCCCTGCCAGGCCACCGAGAGCCACCGCGCTGCCCATCCACCTGCCCCGCCGGCAGCGCCCTCAAAACGCCGCGCGCCTCCTCCCCTCCCACCGCCGCTCGACCTGGGGACCCGCTCCGTCCTCAGCACCTCAGCACGCCAGCCTCCCGCGCTCCGGGCTCCCGGCTGCCACGGGGCCTGGCCACCGGGGTCCTGGAGACGCGCAAAAGGTTGGCCGGCTGCGTTGGCCGGGAATCGAACCCGGGTCAACTTCTTGGAAGGCAGCTATGCTCACCACTATACCACCAAAACTACAGGTCACGACCCCAAAACAACTTCCAGGCACGGCGTGGAGGGCAGGGATAGACGTGGGCAGGTATGCGGAGAGGGGCCGGGGGGAAGAATGGCCGTAGCTGTCCTCGTTA